>NC_090442.1:226544145-227812270 GCF_031143425.1 Pleurodeles waltl
GAGACCGCCACTTTAACACACCGCCCGCCACGGCGGGACAAACAAACAGCGCGGCGGTCACCGCCAACAGACAGGCGGGAGACAATGTACCGCCCACCCTATCACAACCCACCAATCCGCCACCTTTTCCGGGGCGGTAGCCCCGCCGATAAAAACACGGCGGAAACAGCCATTTCAAACGGAAAACGCTCACCTCCATACACCCCACGAGGAATCTGGACAGCATGGAACCCGAACTACACATCCTACCAGCCATTGTCTTCCTGCTCCTCTACCAGGAGCACGAACACCGGCGCAGAAGACAACAGTGAGTACTGCACCTACGACACAGGGGAGGGGGAGGCAAAAAATTACAGGGACACACATATGCGACACACCCACCCTCACCCTCAACCACTACAACACACACATCAATGCATAGCAACACATCACAGTTACACCCCCAAACCTCCCAGAAGAATGCAAAGGCAAAAGGAAATGATTATAAATATAGAATTATATTGTAAGACTGAGTATAAAATGTATCACACATCTATAACTTTATATACATAAATTGTCCAGTCCGATATGTCTATCAGCCATTGTTCGTGGGCCACTGGGCCAAAACACATGGGCAAAGCCCACACAGGATACCTGCCTCCAACGGAGAGAACACAGCAGGGGCATCAGATAGGAAAACTACAGGCACCTCAGGGGGAAGGGAAGGGGGGGCACACCAGCCAGATGAGTCCACGACGCCAGATCCACGAGGGGCCTCCATGGCCACTGTGCCATCCTGGGGAGTGCAAGGCACAGTCTCACAAGTCTCTACAGTGGGTGGGTTGCCCACTGTGCCATCCTGGGGAGTGCAAAGCCACAGTCTCTCAAGTCTCTACAGTGGGTGGGCTGCCCACTGTGCCATCCTGGGGAGTGCAAAGCCACAGTCTCTCAAGTCTCTACAGTGGGTGGGTTGCCCACTGTGCCATCCTGGGGAGTGCAAAGCCACAGTCTCTCAAGTGGATAACAGTCTCCACTGGTACTGGAGGGGGACTAGTGCCCAGAGTGCTTCGTGCAGCCCTGCCCGACACAGATGCGAGCCTGCCCCTTCCGCCAATGGGCCAGCGGTGCTTGAGATGAAGGGCCCAGTTCAGCGGTGCTTGAGATGAAGGGCCCAGTTCAGCGGTGCTTGAGACGGCGGTGCCCAGCGGAGCAGTGCTTGAGATGAAGGGCCCAGCGGAGCGGTGCTTGAGATGAAGGGCCCTGTTCATCGGTGCTTGAGACGGAGGTGCCCTGTTCAGCGGTGCTTGAGATGAAGGGCCCAGTTCAGCGGTGCTTGAGACGGCGGTGCCCAGCGGAGCAGTGCTTGAGATGAAGGGCCCAGTTCAGCGGTGCTTGAGATGAAGGGCCCAGTTCAGCGGTGCTTGAGACGGCGGTGCCCTGTTCAGCGGTGCTTGAGACGGCGGTGCCCAGTTCAGCGGTGCTTGAGATGGAGGGCCCAGTTCAGCGGTTCCTGAGACGCCGGTGCCCAGCGGAGCGGTGCTTGAGATGAAGGGCCCAGCGGAGCGGTGCTTGAGATGAAGGGCCCTGTTCAGCGGTGCTTGAGACGGCGGTGCCCTGTTCAGCGGTGCTTGAGATGAAGGGCCCAGTTCAGCGGTGCTTGAGACGGCGGTGCCCTGTTCAGCGGTGCTTGAGACGGCGGTGCCCTGTTCAGCGGTGCTTGAGACGGCGGTGCCCTGTTCAGTGGTGCTTGAGATGAAGGGCCCAGTTCAGCGGTTCCTGAGACGGCGGTGCCCTGTTCAGCTGTGCTTGAGATGAAGGGCCCAGTTCAGCGGTGCTTGAGATGAAGGGCCCAGTTCAGCGGTTCTTAAGACGGCGGTGCCCAGCAGAGCGGTGCTTGAGATGAAGGGCCCTGTTCAGCGGTGCTTAAGACGGCGGTGCCCAGCGGAACGGTGCTTGAGATGAGTGTCCTGGTCAGCAGATCCGGCCCAGGCATGGATGTCACTCGCCACCTGACATGTGGCTGGCGGGGCCTTCCTGCCCATCTGTCTGGTGGCTTGCGGGGCCCTCCTGGGCTGCAGTACCAGGCCTGTGTGTGTCCTCCTGCACACCTGGGATGAGGCTGGTGGGGCCCTCCTGGCCAGCTGGCCTGCTGCCGGACTTGTCGGGCGTGCTGCCCTTCCCACCCTTCCCTGCACGCTTGTGGCCCTTTCCCACCTTTGGCGGTGTGCCAGGTGGCACCCGACTTCCGGCCGGAGCCAATGTAGGGATTTTTGTCCCTGGGGTCTTTGGTCGCTCGCGCCGGGCACTGGCAATCTTAGGATGCTTTTCCGGTGGTGGGCTGGCCGTGCCTTGGCTCCTAGCTGAACTGGATGCCCTTGAGGGTGGGGGACTCCACAGTCCATGGACAACAGTCTTCACAGGTCCCGGTTTTGTGGTGGCTGAGGTGCTGATTGGAGTCTTTTGAGATGGACGGGGTGGGGGAGTTGTTGGAAAGAGGTTAAGGTTGGCAAGGAAAAGCAATTTGGAAAGAGAGGGACGGGTAGGTGTAGTGGGTATGGGAGTGGAGGAAGAGGATGTGGTTGTAGGAGTGTGAAGTCTGGTGTCTTTGGGTGCAGGTGCTTGGGCTGGAGGCTGTCGTGAGGTGGATGGCTGTTGGGTGGGTGGCTGCCTGCGTTTGTGTAGTTTGGAAGAGGGGGTGACAGACACACTGGGAGAGGACCCAGGAGACGTGTAAATGGTAGTGGGGGTGGTGACTGCACGTGTGCGGAGTGTTCTGGTGGGTGTGCTGGTGTTGGACCTAGTGGCTGAAGATGTTGTGCATGCAAGTGTGAGTGGAGACGTGACAGGGAGGGAGGTATGTCTGCATGTGGATGTTGCTTGTGTGAATGCTTGTGTGATGTGTGGTGCTTATGTCTGGATGAGCTTCCCTTGGGTGTTGAGGTGTGTGCAGGCTGGTCTGATGGTGTGTCTGGGATAGGCAGAGGTACAGGGGATTGGGTCTGGGTGGAGGGAGTTGGAGGGGGGAGGCTAGAGACAGGAACAATTGCTGCCGTCAGTGCTGAGGCCAGAGCGTTGAACGATCGCTGATGGGCAGCCTGACCCGAATGAATGCCCTCCAGGTATGCATTACTCTGGTGCACCTCCCTTTGTACACCCTGGATGGCATTCAAGAGGGTAGACTGCCCAACAATGATGGTCCTCAGGAGGTCAATGACCTCCTCACTGAGGGCAGCAGGGGCGACAGGGGCAGGGCCTGAGGTGCCTGGGGCGAAGGAGATGCCCACCTTCCTGGGTGAGCGGGCACGGGGCAAACGCTGAGGGGCTGCTGGGAGGGCGGTGCTGGTGCGCTGGGTGGCGGCTGTACCTGTTGTTGCGGGGGGCACGGATGTTGCCGCCACCACAAGGGAGCTTCATTCAGAGGACGAGTCGCTGTCACTGACATCAGCACGAGTCCCCGCTATGGAGCTCCCCTCGCCCTCCGTCTCACTGGTGAAATCCGAGTCAGTTGCATGGCCCGCCATGGCCATGTGAGATGCAGCTCCCTCAGGCTCCGATGCCACTTCTCCTCCGCCTGATGATGCTAATGCACACATGAACAGGAAGACCACAAAAAAGGGGGGGAGGAGAAATAAAGACATGTTGAGTGCATGGATTACCGCTACCGTTGGCGGACAAGACAGACACAGAAGCCCCCTGCACTGCGCCGCGCACTTGGGGTCCACTACGCAATCCGTGGGACATGGCCTACAAGCCTATGGACGACAACTGCACACATAGATGACACAGGGCCATGGATACCTGTACTTGGCACCCTACAGAGGTGGGGGGCGGGGGCACAGGGCCATGCCTTACGGAGGGGCCTAGCCTACAGAAATTGCCCTGGCCAAGGGATACTCACAGCCCTCCTCCCCCACCCAGACACCTCCACTGCGCTCAAAGTCAGCAGAATGTATTTGTACTCACCCCCTTGTGTCTGCTGTGATGTCCTCACGCGCCCATCCAAATCGGGGTAGGCCACCGCCAGGATCCGGGATATCAGGGGGTTCAAATGACGACTGGCACCCCTTCTACGTTGGGAGGCCATCCCCAGCTGTGCCTCCGCCGTCTTCCTGCTCCAGCGTCGGATGTCCTCTCACCTCTTCCGGCAGTGGGTGCCCCGTCTGTTGTGTTCCCCCAGGGTCCGGACGTCCTTGGCGATGGCACGCCAAATCGCGACTTTCTGGTGGGCGCTGACCTATGTGACATGTACAGGGAGAGAAAAATTGTCATCACCTTCTGCATGCTCGATGTGAGTGGCCCCCCATCCCCACCCTTGCCATGTGGCACATGCTCTCATCTGTCGTTTGATGCATGCCTCAATCGCTCCCCTCCCCACCATCTTTCATCCACCCCACTCAACCCAGGCATTGCCCACTAAGCATGGTCCCTGTGTACTTACCTGTTGGTCTGGAGGACCGTAGAGTAGCGCATACTGGGGGAGGACCCCATCCACAAGTTTCTCCAACTCCTCCGCAGTGAAGGCAGGGGCCCTTTCCCCAGTCGCATGTGCAATTGTCTCTTCCAGACCGAGGTCACAGCAGCACTTGCAGTGTAGGTCCTCTCCTGTCGAAGATCAGGTATCGAGTGATTAAGCAGATAGAAAATGGCGGTCACGCCCGCGGCGGTGCGTACCGCGGCGGTGCGTACCGCGACCGCCAGCGCACATCGTCATTTGCTCCTGAAACCCATAGGGTTCAATGTTAACCAATGCGGCTTAGCGCCGCGGTCTTCGACCGCCTACCGCTGCGGTGTGCCACGCCAGCGCATTGACCTCACATCCCACTGTCGCACTTCACAGGTCAGGCAGCCGCCATTTCAAGGGCCCACATGGCTTAATTACCAACTGCGTCACACATACCTAGGCCATGCACCAACACTCATACAAGCCATTCAATGCATTGGGAATCGTGTTATGTGCAAGCTGTGGTTACGTACCTGTGGGTTGCTTGACTCTGTGCTCGCTGTGGTCCTTCATAGGCACCGTTCGCTTGGACATGCGAGGAGATGGAGGAATCTTCCCGTGTACAGACCGCTGGTGGACCTGTCGACAATGGAGGAACGACATGTCATACTGACATACAGGCTTGACCGAGCCACTATACAGGAACTGTGTGCCCAGCTGGAGCCAGACCTGATGTCACCCATCCGCCAACCCACAGGGATCCCCCCTCTAGTGCAGGTGCTGTCAGTACTCCATTTCTTAGCAAGTGGGTCATTTCAAACAACAGTGGCCATATCATCAGGGATGTCCCAGCCTATGTTTTCCAAGGTGTTGTCCAGAGTGTTGTCTGCCCTGCTGAAACACATGCGGAGCTACATCGTTTTCCCTGAGGTGGGGAATTTGCCTACAGTGAAGGGTGATTTCTATGCCCTTGGACATATCCCCAACATCATAGGTGCCATTGATGGGACACATGTTGCTTTGGTCCCACCCAGCAGGAGTGAACAGGTGTACAGGAACCGGAAGAGTTATCATTCCATGAATGTACAGATGGTGTTTTTGGCTGACCAGTACATCTCCCATGTTAATGCCAAGTTCCCTGGGTCAGTGCATGACGCCTACATCCTGCGGAATAGCAGCATCCCGTATGTGATGGGTCAACTCCAGAGGCACCGGGTGTGGCTATTAGGGGACTCTGGTTACCCCAACCTGTCCTGGCTACTGACCCCAGTGAGGAATCCCAGGACAAGGGCAGAGGAACAGTACAATGAGGCCCATGGGCGGACTAGGAGGGTGATAGAGCGAACCTTTGGCCTCCTGAAGGCCAGGTTCAGGTGCCTCCATATGACAGGTGGATCCCTAATGTACTCACCAAAGAAGGTGTGCCAGATCATCGTGGCCTGCTGTATGCTTCACAACCTGGCTTTGCACCGCCAGGTGCCTTTTCTGTAGGAGGATGGTCCAGATGGTGGTGTTGTAGCAGCTGTGGAGCCTGTGGAGAGTGAAGAGGAGGAAGCCGAAGAGGACGACATAGAGAACAGGAACACAGTAATACAGCAGTATTTTCAGTGACACACAGGTAAGAGTAGACACCAGCATATTACATTTACTTAATGACTCCTACCTCTCTACTGTCTGACTTTTTCCCCCAGTGTATGGTAACTGTGTTGTGACTTTCCCTTCCGTTTTCAGAGATGTGGGCCCCACTGCGTGACATCTGCTTTGTTTCCCCATGGACTACAGCTGTGTGACAGCGGTTTGTTAGCATCACAATGTGAATGAACATTTTGGCACGGTCATGTCTAATACATTTCTTCTAAATCACAGCCAGACTCCAGATTGTTTTGTGCAATAAGTGTTTTTATTCAAGTGCTCTAAATTGGATGGGTGGTTGCAAATCGGTGAAGGGTGATGGAGGATTGTTCATGGCAGAGTCCAGACTATCAGTTTCACAGGTGCATTGTCCAAATGCCTGTGGGAAGTGGATCAGGGGCAGTTTAAGGTTGGACAGGGTGACAATATGGGACAGTGGGATGACAATCAGGACGGTATCCTTTGCTGGCGGGGGTCTTGACATCTTACTCGGTCTTCTTCCTGAATCTCAGGGCCCGCTTGCGGGGTGGTTCTCCTTCTGCAGGGGGTGGGGTTCTGGTGGCCTGTTGGTCTTGTGTCGGGGCCTCCTGTCCACTAGCGCCGGCGGAGGTGGTAGGCAGTTCTTGGTGCATGCTAGTGTCAGGGGCCCTTTGAGGTGCCACAGTGTCCCGCAATGTCGTGACTACCTCATTCAGGGCCACTACGATGGTACCCATGGCGGAACTGATGTTTCTTAGTTCCTCCCTGAACCCCATATACTGTTGCTCCTGCAGAAGCTGGATCTCCTGAAACCTGGCCAGGACCGTCGCCATCGTCTCCTGGGAGCGGTGGTATGCTCCCATGATGGAGGAGAGGGCCTCGTGGAGAGTGGGTTCCCTGGGCCTGTCCCCCCCCTGTCGCACAGCAGCCCTCCCAGTTCCCCTGTTTCCCTGGGCCTCTGTCCCCTGGACCGTGTGCCCACTACCACTGCCCCCAGGTCCCTGTTGTTGTTGGGGTGGTGGGTTAGCCTGGGTTCCCTGTAGTGGTGGACACACTGCTGATTGACGTGTCCTGGGGACAGAGGTATGGGCCTGCTGGGTGGGTGCTGTGCTGGTGTTCCCAGAGGGGGGAAGGTCTACTGTGGCCTGTGGCTGTGTGAGGGGAACCGACTGTCCCGAGGTCCCCGATGGACCGGGCTGGTCATCTAGATCCAGGGAGACAGAGCTGCTGTCCTCACTGTGGGCCTCTTCTGGGGATGGAGTGGACATTTGTGGACCCTCCTGCACGGTGACGTGGCGTTCGGGTCCTGCAGGGGTATAAAAGTATGGTTATTGCTTCTGTGTGTGTCATAGCGTGCAATGGGTGGGTGCCCGTGTACCCCAGTGCTGGCATTCCTTTGTGGGGGCTGTTGTGACGGTGGTTGGGGGGGGGGTTGTATGTGTATGTGCAGTGGGCATGCTTAGGTGATGGGTGTCCATGCTTTGTGGACGCATGCAGGGCTAGGTGTTGGGATGGGTGGGTTGTGATGGTGAGACAGTTGCAAGGAGTAGGATGTGATGGGGGTGAGGGTGAGGGTGGGGGTATGAGTTGGCATGCAGGTGGGGTGGGGGGAAGAAGTAGTTAAGATTTGCCTTACCAGAGTCCATTCCTCCGCCTACTCCTGCGAGGCCCTCAGGATGCAGGATGTTCAAGACTTGCTCCTCCCATGTTGTAAATTCTGGGGGAGGAGGTGGGGGTCCGCCGGCAGTCTTCTGCACCGCAATGTTGTGCCTGGATACCATGGAACGCACCTTCCCCCGTAGGTCGTTCCACCTCTTCCTGATGTCGTCCCGATTTCTTGGGTGCTGTCCCACAGCGTTGACCCTGTCCACTATTCTGCTCCATAGCTCCATCTTCCTGGCAATGGTGGAGTGCTGCACCTGTGCCCCGAACAGCTGTGGCTCTACTCGTACAATTTCCTCCACCATGACCCTGAGTTCATCATCAGAGAACCTGGGGTGTCTTTGCGGTGCCATGGGGTGGTGTGGGTGATGTGTAGGGTGGATTGTGTGGTGCTAAGTGTGGTGATGTGTATTGTTGTGTTGTGTGAAGTGCGTGCAAATATTGCTGGGTGATAGTGAATTGGGCGTCTGGGTGCTCGGATGTCTTTTCTCGGTGCGTGTTCACGATTCTCTAGGAGTGGAGGTTTGTGGGTGATGTGGGTGTGTATTTTATATTTAAATGGGTGTGTGGGAGTGGTGTGTGTATGTGTCTCAGGTGTGTGTACAGGGAGTGCAGAATTATTAGGCAAGTTGTATTTTTGAGGATTAATTTTATTATTGAACAACAACCATGTTCTCAATGAACCCAAAAAACTCATTAATATCAAAGCTGAATATTTTTGGAAGTAGTTTTTAGTTTGTTTTTAGTTTTAGCTATGTTAGGGGGATATCTGTGTGTGCAGGTGACTATTACTGTGCATAATTATTAGGCAACTTAACAACAAAAAAATATATACCCATTTCAATTATTTATTATTACCAGTGAAACCAATATAACATCTCAACATTCACAAATATACATTTCTGACATTCAAAAACAAAACAAAAACAAATCAGTGACCAATATAGCCACCTTTCTTTGCAAGGACACTCAAAAGCCTGCCATCCATGGATTCTGTCAGTGTTTTGATCTGTTCACCATCAACATTGCGTGCAGCAGCAACCACAGCCTCCCAGACACTGTTCAGAGAGGTGTACTGTTTTCCCTCCTTGTAAATCTCACATTTGATGATGGACCACAGGTTCTCAATGGGGTTCAGATCAGGTGAACAAGGAGGCCATGTCATTAGATTTCCTTCTTTTATACCCTTTCTTGCCAGCCACGCTGTGGAGTACTTGGACGCGTGTGATGGAGCATTGTCCTGCATGAAAATCATGTTTTTCTTGAAGGATGCAGACTTCTTCCTGTACCACTGCTTGAAGAAGGTGTCTTCCAGGAACTGGCAGTAGGACTGGGAGTTGAGCTTGACTCCATCCTCAACCCGAAAAGGCCCCACAAGCTCATCTTTGATGATACCAGCCCAAACCAGTACTCCACCTCCACCTTGCTGGCGTCTGAGTCGGACTGGAGCTCTCTGCCCTTTACCAATCCATCCACGGGCCCATCCATCTGGCCCATCAAGACTCACTCTCATTTCATCAGTCCATAAAACCTTAGAAAAATCAGTCTTGAGATATTTCTTGGCCCAGTCTTGACGTTTCAGCTTGTGTGTCTTGTTCAGTGGTGGTCGTCTTTCAGCCTTTCTTACCTTGGCCATGTCTCTGAGTATTGCACACCTTGTGCTTTTGGGCACTCCAGTGATGTTGCAGCTCTGAAATATGGCCAAACTGGTGGCAAGTGGCATCGTGGCAGCTGCACGCTTGACTTTTCTCAGTTCATGGGCAGTTATTTTGCGCCTTGGTTTTTCCACACACTTCTTGCGACCCTGTTGACTATTTTGAATGAAACGCTTGATTGTTCGATGATCACGCTTCAGAAGCTTTGCAATTTTAAGAGTGCTGCATCCCTCTGCAAGATATCTCACTATTTTTGACTTTTCTGAGCCTGTCAAGTCCTTCTTTTGACTCATTTTGCCAAAGGAAAGGAAGTTGCCTAATAATTATGCACACCTGATATAGGGTGTTGATGTCATTAGACCACACCCCTTCTCATTACAGAGATGCACATCACCTAATATGCTTAATTGGTAGTAGGCTTTCGAGCCTATACAGCTTGGAGTCAGACAACATGCATAAAGAGGATGATGTGGTCAAAATACTCATTTGCCTAATAATTCTGCACTCCCTGTATTTTGAATTGTCCAATGTGGTTGTATTTTGTAAGTGTGTGTGTATTTTGAGCGCGGCGGTGTGTACCGCCAATGGAATACGGCGGTTGAAAGACCGCCGCGTGGATTCGTGTGTCGTGATAGTGTGGGCGTATTTCTGTTGGCGTGACGGTGGAGGTTTGGTCATCGCCAGTTTCTCGCTGCCCTTTGGTGTGGCGGACTTTTGTGGATGTCTGTATTTTGGCGGTTTGCCTGTTGTGGGTCAGAATGACCGTGGCGGTTTACCGCGGCCGCGGCGGTGTTATGGCGGTCTTCTGAACGGCGGTAAGCGCCTTTTACCGCCCAGGTTGGAATGACCACTATAGTGCCATGAGATACCAGGATTTGAATGCTCAACCTACTGAGTGGCAGTTCAAGAGCTTTACCAGTATGCTAGAGTTGGCTCTGTTCTGCTGTGCATCTAAACATAACTATAACATTTGTAGCAAACATCTTGCTAGTGTGATACTTTGAAGTAATTGTATTGAGATAACGCAGCAAAAATCTATTATGGGATGGAAGAGAGGGAGAGAGAGAGAGAAAGTGACAGGGCTGTGGGGGAAGCCTCAAGGCACTCACAGTCCCAGCCGAGTCCCATCTCCTGCGGGAGCCGGCATTTCTCCTGCAAGCAGGGAGCTGCTTTAAATAGCAGCTACCTACTTGCGGGAGTAATGTTTTCATCACACGTGTTAGCATGCAGGGAAAGAGATGAAAACTCAGCTTTCAGGAAGTGGGAGTTGTATGACAGCTCCCATTTCAAGACAGCTGAGTTATGCTACCTCCCGAGAGTGGGCATCTCAGGAGGTAACATGAGCTGGCCCTGAGGGGTGGTGGTCTGCTGGGTCATAATTGGCTCCAACAGAGGGCCCCGCTCCTTATATTGTATTTGCCCCAGGAAGGTGGTGGTCCGCAGGGTGCAGGAGCCCAGGCAACCCCCAAATACTTCATTTAAATGATGCCCCGGGGAGGTGGCGGTCCCCGGGGCACAGGAGGCTGCACAGCCCCTCTGCAAATATTGCAAGCATTGCCCTGTGGAGGTGTGGTGGTCCCCAGGGCCTGGTGGGCAATGCAGGCCCCCCACATACTTTTAACCTTCTTTGCCCGGGACAGGTGGCAAACCACGGTGCACTGGGGTTCGCACGGGCCACCTGCATACTTTTAACATACTTAACTGAAGACCAGTCTCAAAACGGCTGCCAACACTTCCTGGTTGAAGTGTTGGCAGCCACTGAGATCTCTGCATGAGATTGGGAGTGTTTGTAAAGCCTTCACGCCTCCAGATATACAAATTTGGTTTTCTTTTAATATTTAAAAAACTACTGAATGGATTTACACCAAATAACAAAACACACCAGGCCAAGGGCTACCTTCCTGCCAGATTTGGTGTAATTCCGTCCAGCAGTTCGGGCTGTAGTCATGTCTAAAATCTCTATGGGAATTAAAATGGAAAATGCACTTTTTTTGACCCCCCTTTTTCTCTGCCTCCACTTGACGGATCACCCCGAAAACTTCCCATGACCAACAAGATTCATGCGCACACCTTAAGATATAGGCAAGTCAAGAAAAGCTTTTTCAATGGAATGTGGTGACCGCTAGTAGGTAATATATATATATATATATATATATATATATATATATATATATATATATATATATACACACAGTTGAAAACATATATGGTTAGGACCTAGTTTTCATAGAAAGTGTTTTGGTTTTGCCAATAACTTTGGCACCATTTGACATATCTTCACGAAGTTTTCAAAACTGCCATGACAGTCCGTTCAACTGCTGTCTGGAAATGTTTTGGGATAATCCATCAAGTGGGGGCCAAGAGAAAGGGGGGGGGGGCAAAAAGCTTTTTCCCACATGCATTTTCCCATTGGGAGTTTGAACACCATTACAGTCTGAACCGCTAGACAGAATTAAACCAAATTTGGCAGAACGCTAGCTTTTGGTCCAGAAAATGTGCTTTTTGTGATTTGGTTTAAATCCATTAAGTAGTTTTAGAAAGATTAAAGGAGAAATAAATATAGATATCGAGGGAGACAGAGGCTCCGTGGATCCCAGAGATCTTGTGCTGAGATCTGATTGGCTGCCAACACTTCAACCAGGAAGTGTTGGCAGCCATTTTGGGACTTGGCTTCAGCCGAATCCCCAAAAAACCATACAAAAAAAGAAAATTGGCAGGTTAGGAATAACCTAATCCCCCTAGCCTTGGTGCTGGGGTCCCCCTAGGACACTGCCAGTACAAAGCATTTGTTCATCTTTTTAATTGTTGGCAAAATTTGCAGAAGAACTGCAGAGCGGCTGAAACATAAAAAAAAAAAGCACGGTCTCCTGGGCTTGTTTTATTCAGCGCCTGGGCCAGGTCCCGGGAGCATGCACCCTATAAAAAAAGAAAAGGAGTGGGGCAAATGGCCCACCTCCTACGCCTCTAAAGAGCACCAGGGCCACCACCTTCCCAGGGCTACATTACAAAAACATGTAGGGCGGAATATGCAGATCCTCCTGGGCCTCAAGGACTACCCCCTCCCTGTGGCTTATTTAAACAAAGGAGAGGGCCGAACGGACCCCTCTCCTGAGGATTTCTGAAGCGCGGGGACCACCACCTAAAATTAAAGAAAAGGAGGGGGTCTGTGTGGACTCTGAGCCCTTGGGGACCACCACCTCCCCGGGGTCAATTACTATTTAAGAGAAGGAAGGGAGGGTGGCCATTCAGCCCCCCTCCTGGGTCATATACAGCTCCGAGGACCACCACCTCCCCACAGTCTGCCCATGCAGAACAAAGGAGGAGTGCTGCACTGCCCCCATTCTGGAGCCATATATGGCCCTGGGGACTACCATCCCCCAGAACCAGCTCCTGCTATATCACAAGGTGCCTACCCTTGGAAATAGCTGTTTGCTTTTGCTTGGAGGGAGCTGTCACAGCTCCCACCAAGCAAAAGCAAACACTACGCTTTCAGCATAGCAGGAGCTGTCAAAATGCTCCCACTTGCTGGAAGGTGACTTTTCATTTCTTTCCCTGCCTGCAGACATGTGGGCAAGGAATAAGATGAACGTATTGCTCCTACATGCTGGGAGCTACATTTCCAGCAGCTCCATGCATGCAGGAGCAATGCTGGCTCCTGTAGGAGGCCGGGGAGCTGGCAGGGACTGCGGGACCACGAGGCTACTCCCATGGTCCCCAACAGAAATAAAAAGATATCCTTTTCAGGTGCAACTGCAGAGAAAACATACTTCAGTGTTTTCTCTGCAACTGCACCTTGAAAAGTCATCTGCCAAAAATCATCCCCCTGCTCATATTACATTATTTGCCCCAGGGACATGGTGGTCCTCGGGCTGTGGGGTAGGCTATCGGGCCCCTCCACATCAAAAAAGCATTTTGGCCCCAGGGGTAGTGGTCCCTGGGGTGAGTGGTCCACACGGCCCCCGCTCATATTACATAATTCACCCTGGGGAGCTGGTGGTCCATGAGGATGTGAGGGGACCAGGAGGCCCCCTATTAAAAACCAAAAAAGTGCCCCCGGGCATGGACCACCTGTGGGCTTATTTAAAAACAAGAGCGGGAGCCCATGCTTGTTTTTAAAAAAAAATTTACTGCGGATTCGCGACCCCGTCTATATATATGCATACATCTATATAAATAAATACACTCATTGCTTCCCTGCAGAATACTTACATTTACCGATTTGTTTTAAAACACATCTGCTTTTACCATTCATGCCTTGCAATAATATGCGCTCTAAAGGCTTGCTTTGTAAATGCACATTGAATGTAAAATCCCACATGGTAAAGGCATGCATGGTAAAGATGCATGTGTTGTAAAGGTATGCATGGTAACAGCAGGCATGGTTTTAACCGCTTTGTAATTGCTGTTTCCCGGTTGAGTTAATGATTGAGGCACAATTGCTTGAGTCATAATGGGTTGTGCAATAGTAGACTGTACTACTTGTATTGGACTAGTGACTTATAGAATGCCTGGATCTACTGGAGCTGTAACTATAGTCACATTATTTATCAATTGAGCTCAATCGTTTGATATAGGACCCACATATGGTGGTGGATGAATAGCCAAAAATTCATCTGAATCAAATTTTCTTCCATCTTTCACTTCTTTGTCCCTTTTAATCTTTTTTCTTGCATGTTTTTTTTTAGATTATTTAATCTTTGTGTTCTCTTCTTGTGTCAATACAGGTTATAATCTATCACCTTCTACTACACTCTTCCTCTATCACTGTACCTGGTCAGCCCAAATTGCATCCCCATAATTTCTTATTGCTCTCTTAGCTTGTTTTTGAAATCTTTGCCCATGCCAATAAATTGAGCCATCTTCTCTCATCCACTAAGTGCTTCAAATTGTGTAGTTCTAGGAGGTGGCTTACTTTCATGTAATACTTCTTGTAATCTGTCAATAATTCCTGAACTAAACGTCCCCTATCAAGGAAAACTCAATACCCCTTATTTTTCAGTAATGTTGCACCACTGACAGAGCCAAACACATGTATGTAATCCTTCTTCAACCATCATATGAAATGCTGGTGTACCCTCTGGAGGTGCTTCATCACCCTCCCTTTACATCACCTCTCATTAGACTCCTTAAAGCTTTGATTTGATTATATTTGAACAAACCTAACAATCAAAATCACATCGCTTTAATTGTTTTAATATTGCCCATGTAAGGTCAGAACACAGAACCCTTTTTATCAAATCACAATGCAGTTCAGCGATTCAATAAACCAATGACTTTGCAGCCTTGGCCGAGATTCAACCAATCACAGCGCTGCCTTACACCAAAAGACCAATACCAGCACTGCACAATATGACGCAACAACTCACTTCTTGACATGGCTCACCCTCCTTTACAATTTTCTTCTCCGTATGAAACAAAGACAAAACAAGCAACTTAATCAACATAAAATATCATCAATCTTTGTCTGCTTCTTCTAAAGAAAATCAATAGTACAATTTTCGAAATTAGAACTAGGTTTTGCACCTTCTGATTCTCAAGCAAAAGAATTTCCCCACTCACAATGAAGAGTTCTCGACCTGCGGGAAACCACCTCATTAGTGTTGTGTCACCTTTACGCATCAGGCTTCACAAGTACTAATTAAAATTAGTACAACCACAGCAAATTATAACATCCCTATCTATTTGTGTAGTCGATAATGTCTCATGACATGCACTTCCCTTGAGAGACAAGAAAAACTGTTAAATTTCTGTATATCTCTTTTTCTATCCGAGAATCTTTTTTTTTTCTAAAAATCTTTTTATTAGTAATATAAACAAGACAAGTGTGTAATGCAGTCTTAGCCATCATGTTGGTCTTAATATAGTTAAGCTTCACCAGTACGCACCCTCCTGACCTCCCAAGGCCCTCCCTCAAGCCTTCTCCCTTCCCCTGCTCCCAATATTCTCCCCGCTCAGTTATTACGGTATGGATTAGTCCATGGGTTCCTCCTCTGTCGCTGCTGTGCACCCCCCGTGGGAGTTCCATTTCCCCCAGACCTTGTGCCATTTTTAGAGCAACCCAGGCCCTCATAAATCACTTTCTCTGCCAACATACACCAATCTAGGTCACGTTTCCAGTTCTCCACCTCGGGCGGGTCGGGGGGTCCTCCATGCCCGTGCGATATTACGCTTTGCCACTATTAAGCCTATCCTCATCCAAATGTGATCCATGTTGGCTAGGTCCAATTCACCCTGTATATTTAGAACACACGATTTGGGTTGAGGCTCTATGTTGCTTCCACATACTACGTTTAGACAGGATACTACTGCCAACTAGAAACTCTGTATCTTTGGACAGTCCCATAGCACATGGTAAAATGTCCCTCGCTGGTCACAATTTCTGGACCACAAAGGCGAGGCTCCCCTTCCCATCTTGGCCAGTGTTGTACAGGCATAATAAATCCTGTGAAGTACTCTCAGCAGCACTAGTCAGAACCTTGTTCGCATCCCTACCTCCCTAGGAGATGCTAAGGCCTCGTGCCACTCTTCCCCATCCAACTCCGCCACATCCTGTACCCAGCGTGTTTTCAGGTCTTTACATTTATCTGGTAAGTTATTGAGTATCTTACGATATGTGAGAGATGTTGCCTTTTTGAGTAAATGTTCAAGTAATAATCTATCTTCTAGCAGGGATGACTCGGGGGTCCTCCCCCCGGGTAATACTTTATTGAGTGCATGTCTGATTTGGAGGTAGCAATACATCTCTGCTGGAGCCAACTGATACTCCACCTGGAGATTCATAAAGGGAAGAACGCTCCCCTCCACCTTCAGGTCTCCAACTTTTGTGAGACCAATGAGATCCCATTTCTTAAATCCCTGTTGTGTTGCCAGTGTGCCCAGTGCTGCGGTTTCCCACAAGGGGCGTGCTCTGTGTAATGACGTTGTTCCATCCCAGCACCTTCAGTGTCTCATGCCAGGGGTTTAAAGTAAGCGCTGTCGGAACTGGGAATGTCTGCGCTCCTCGTCCACCATACAGAGCCCGAAGGGTTCCTCCTGGCTGCATTGCTTCCCTATCCATGCGGTATGCTGGCTCCGTTTCCAGCAGGCAGGCCCACTGATTAATAATTGTGAGTTGTGCCGCTCGATAATAGTTGTGCACATCTGGGAGGGCTATTCCCCGTCAAACCAACTTCTTGTGAGCTTGGCTACCGCTGTTCGGGCCGACCACGCATCCCACAGGAGTGTGAGTATTTCCTGGTCAATGGCTCAAAAGTACGAGGATGGGACCGGATTCGGGGTGTTGGGAAGTATGTAGAGGAACTGGGACAGGGCCATCAGTTTAAACAAAGCTGCTCTTCCAAGGAATGACAATGGTAGGGATCGCTATCGCTCAACATCCCCCCTAAGCCGTCTCAATGGGGGCTCTAAATTCTGGGTATAGAAACTAGTGGCCATTTCCGTGATAGTGATACTCAGGTACTATAACTCTTCCATGACAATCAGGGCATCACAGCCAGTCAGTAGACATGGGGTTGGGCCATACAATATATAAATCACTGACTTGTCCCAGTTAATAGTGTAGCCTGAGTATTGATGGAATAGTGTAAGTATGTGCATCACCCTGTCCAGGGAGGAATTTAGCTCTGAAATACAGAGCAGGATATTGTCGGCATATAATGATGTCCTAGCTTCCCATACCTCCAATCACCGCAAGCCTCTGAACAGTGGATCACCACGTATCCACTTGGCCAACGGCTCCAGTGCCATTGCAAAAATCAAGGAGGATAGTGGGCACCCCTGTCGTGTGCCACACCAGACATTAAAGACCGGGGATGTGCATTGGTTAACGACCACCTGTACCAGGGGCTCAGTATACAGGAGATGCACCCAGGCTGTAAATTGTGGTCCAAACCCAAATTTTCGGAAGATTTCAAAGAGGTAGACCCAATCTATGGTATCAAAGGCCATCCTTGCATCAAGCGAAAACACTAGTGCTGCCGCTCTTATTCTGTGTGTCCTACCTATGACCCTGTGTAGGTGCTACAGGTTCAGGGTAGTTCTTCGACCCAGGATAAAGACGGATTGGTCCGGGTGTATCAAGGAGAGAATCACCTTGACCAACCTTGTAGCTATTAGCTAAAATTTTCACTTCTGCATTCAGAGCGGATCTGCAGGATTTTAAGGTACCATGGACTAATCACTAGCCTTCGTTGTACTGGTGGAGCCTGATTGCCATACAGTGCCCAGATTTTTGAGTGATGTGATATTCCTCGTGCTAAATGCCTGATTTCTTTATAGTAACCAATCTAATGGGGAAAGGTAAGAATGTAATCAATTCTTGAGAGGCTTCCATGGGCCCCAGAAAGAAATGTGTACTGTCACTCCTGTGGGTGGCAAGTACGCCACACATCAATTAACCCCAAGGCTGTCATAAAGTCTGCCAGTGAGTGGTGACGTCGGGGCACTTGTCGTTGTGGCCATCTATCTTGTAGCTCACAGTGTGTCCCATTGAAATCTCCTCCCATGAGGAGGTCACCATCTGGCAGCTGTAAGAGCGGGGTACTAAGTTCCTCATATGCTTCCACATGTAGGCGCGGTGGGATGTACACTGATATAATGTTCAGCGTGGTTTCATCCCATATTCCAGTGAGCGCTGCATATCTACCATATCTGTCTACCCATGTGCCGTTAATCATAAAGGGCCAGGACCTACGCAGTAGGATACCTACTCCTCGTGAGACAGAAGTGTATCCCACATGTGCCACCATTATAAATCCCCCACGGTCTAAGGCTTGACATGTGTTTCTGTTTAAATGCATCTCCTGCAGGAGAACGATGTCAGGGGCATGTTGTTTTAGGTACTGCAACACAACAACCCTTTTTATCTTATCCCCAGCCCATTTACATTCCAGGAGAGTAGCTTAGTATCAGCAGTTCCCAGTGCCATTGTCCCACGTTAATGCAAACATGGGCCTAGATATCACTAGCTAGGCTAGGGGGCACGCATTCTGCAGGTCGGGATGTATTTGCCCCGGCATACTGAGTCTTAGTGGCATCCAACATTTACTTGTCATGCAAAACACTTGTTCTAACAATTTACTAACCCTTGAACCAAAATATACCCCCCTTCCTGCCTCCCTGCATAGTGAGTCTAAAACTACCCACCTCCCCAACTCTTCAGAGCATCTGTCGCCCATTCCCAACATGTTAAAGTTTATGCTTGGGGTCGGTGCTGCCTGAAAGGTACATCGGCGAGGTTTCACCCATATCTGCAAATGTTTGCTACAGTATTGTGATTGTTATTGTTATTAATAGTATTGCTGTTTTTGTCAGGCCCCGTTTTAGGGCAACATAGTCTTGCATCACTGTGCTCCCCGACATCGACCAAATCAAGGTGTCCTGTAGAATGCAGGCACCCCCACCCGCTCTCCATGTTGACCCCGGATATAGAATTATCCCAGTCGTCTCTCCTTTGGTCATATAGTCTATTAAATGGTTGTCCATTAGGCGGAGTCACGCTGTTCTTCCTCACTTTGTGCAGCCATCCCTAGGCCTCTGCCGCATGCCTTCTCCTCGCTGGCTTCGTCATCATGATCTAACTCTTCTCTAGGGTTTCCCCGCCGTTCGCCAGCCCTCGAGCCATGCCCAGGCGTCCGTTGGAGTCTCAAAGAACCAAGATTTTCCCTCAGCAACTATTCGAAATTTGGAAGGAAAGTATTTAATTTCTCAATCTCGTAGCGCCTTTCTAATCTCCAGAAAATCCCACCTCTGTTGTTGCACTTGGAGTGTAAAGTCTGGGAAAAAAGTAATCCTTGAGTTGCCATACAGGACCGGGGCAGCAGCTCTTGCCGTTTTCAGGATCAAGTCTCTATCCCTGAAAATTAAAGGGTTTGGCAATAATGGGGTGGTGCTCCAGGACGGGACACCCGGTGAGCCTGCTCCACAGAGAAAAATTTGGATAGCCCTTTAGGTTGTAGTTCCTTAAGGATGAGGTCCTCTTTAAAGATGTCCACCACAGGCCCCTCAGACTTCTCCGGAACGCCCACAATTCGTATTTCTTTCTTCTTGATCTACCTTCTTAGTCATCCAATATGGCTTGCATGGTGGTGGTGAGAACCTGCAGTTCGTTAACTTGAGTCTTTAAGCTGGCATTGTCTTCTCTAAGGGTAGAAATGGAGTCCTCGACTGCCTTTACCCGTGAACCCATATTACATAGGTCTGCAAGTAGGAGGCCCACCTCCATTGTTGCCAAGTCAATTCTTGACTCTAGGGATGTACGGACTCCTTTTATGGCCTTCATTACATCAATAGGTGTGGGGATCTCTTCTTCTGTACTTCTGCTGGTCCTTTTGGTAAGGTATATTTACTGAGTTTGGTTTGTTGCCCTGTCTTTCCTCCACAGGCCTCTGTTATCTTGATCCCTGGCCAAGTCGTGCTGTGCGGCCAATATTTTGTTTATTGTCTCAGGGCTGCCGTTCAGTATGCGCCACCGCCTGCCCAAGGGGTATAGCTAGCCTCTTAGTGGCCTGTAAGTATTCCCTCCAGGCAGCCATCCGATGCAGGGCCCGCTCCCCGTCTTTTGAGGAGTGGTGGTTTTGTTGTGCGGTTTAGTCTGCAGTGTCAGGCCAGGGGCAGAGACCCAAACTCTCGTGCCCCAGGTCATGCCCTGATGCCTCCAAACCTTCTCTCCTGTCCTTGTTAGGCACTTTCCTCACGGCCCAACTCTCTCGACGACCCCTTGGGGCCTCCTTGGTCACAATGGTCCCCCTGCCCCAGCGCTTGCACATTCCCTCGCCTGTTCGCCCGATAGCATGATTTTCCCTTCACTCTCCTTCCCAGGTAGAGATCGCTGAGGCAATCTGTTGGAGGAGGTACCGCCCCCTTGGTCAGTCTCTCGTCTCACACTCTCAGGGGGCTCCGGGATCCCCCTGCTCCCAGCCAGACCGGTCGTGCCCGGCACCAGGCACCTCTGGCCTGTTTCTTGCTTGCACGACGGCCTCACCTTCTCACAGCCTTCACAGCCCAGGTCAGCATCTCTGGCAATCTCCGTGACTCCCTCCTCACCTGTTATTCCGGGATCTTCAGGGGGAGCTTGCTGCGGTTGAGATGTCTCCGCGGCCACTCGCCCACTCTCAAGGCCAATGGCAGTCGTCTCCGCACTCCCCTGCATCTGGATCTCTTCTGCAGGGGTTACCACTTACCGCTGCTTCTCCTGCACTGGTGCCATTAGGTTGGCCCGGTCCCATCCCCTGTCTCGCCTTTTTCCATGGAGGGAAACAACTACCACTTCTCTGCCGACTGGGCCGATGCACAGCCCCAATCTCCACAGCGCTAGGCCACGATTCCTCTGTATTTGCCTCCGTTGCACCAGAGTTAGTCGGACTTGTATCGGGCCCGATACGTTTTAATATTTCTGCATAGTTCATTGCAGGTGTGTTTTCGGAGGAATGGATGGACATTTAACGGATGGAGCGACCTAGGGGCACGGAGCCTTGCTAATTTTCAGCCATCTTGAATGGCGGGTGGCCACGCCCCCTCTTTCCCTGAATTTTAGACTACTTCTTAGTCCGATACCTCTTTAGCACATGAAACATATAGACAATAGCAATTGCAATTTGAAATATCATTAAAAATGTTCAATACAAATCACAGTGTGCACAATTTCGATACATTCCCCTATTGATACTCACACCAATTGATTTCACCAGTTCATTAATCGTAATTTGCAGCCCCTTCAGAAAGTGCAACTCATTAGTCTTCACAATCGGGTTCCGGGTGATTAGACTTTTTATCTAAATTGGGCACTTTTTAATTATTGCAGCCTTTTCCCCTCACCATTCAAACCTTACCACTGCTAAAAACGTTTTGGGAGTGCAGAGAATTCTAAATTTAGAAAACACTGCGCAAGAACTAATTCAGGAGCCGATAATAGGAGTTGTAGTTTGAAATTTAAAGTTTCATTTCTCATAAATTTTAAATCTTTCTCTTTATTAATCAATAAGATTTATGGAACATTGCATAAAGCAATTCCCATAGTCTAATCCCTATTCTAGTTTTCTAAATAATTTAATTAAATAATGTAGGTCGGAAAATAGCAAAAAGGAACAGATATTTAGGACGCAGTCTAGTCAGTGAAGTTATCTGTAGTCATAAAGAATACTCTAGCAGATTCTGATAAAGAATAATCAAGGTAGAGAGTAAAGTTTGTCTCACACTCATAAGATCTGAATGCTAGGAGTGAGAGCTTGTCTGTCCAAATCCCTTCTCTCCTATCTCTGCATACAAAGTATACAATTGTATTACAATTGTTTCAGATGTGTTTTACAGACAGCCAATCACAGGCAAGAAAACCATATGACAGTAACAGTTGGTAACTTCCAACAAACAGAACTCTAATGAAGAAACATTAGTAAACAATCTTCACAATAAGAAGCACTGAATAATTTTCACAGCCATCTCAGTCTCTGAAAGAAAGGACATTTATGTAAGTTTTAAAGAATATTTGTGTTACACCGTCTTCTCTCTCACACACCTTTACACTAGAGGCCTATTCATAAAGAAGCAATTTTCAGACTGATTTTGTAAGTTTAGAGATTCCCATGCAGGTCAATCGGTTGAAATGAATAAAATAATATAGCTTTCTTTGTTAGCATAGGAAGTTTGCATCATGCAAAGGCCATGCAAAAGTCACGATAGAAAGATTTCTACTGGGTTAAAGCTGTTTGGAATTTGTCAGCATTAACAAGTCAAATAAGTCAAGAAAATGCGGGTCATGCAGGTTTTAGAAAGGAAAGTATACGTTTATAATGCAGCTTTGGTTAGGCCACTCATACAGGTAATTAATTAAATTGATTTTATTTTTAATAAAATCTCTAGCACCGTTGTGTTATGCAACTTCGGCGCAAGCCATCACATCCCTCGCCGACTGCAGCTTTGCTGACAATGCCATACTCTGCATTGCTGTCCCACAGCTCCTCAGAACTGACGCATCACCACACTGCGTGACACATCCTGGCGCTGGACCTCGCATCACAAGCCCTAGTCGACGGGATCTTGAATGATGATGCCAGACTTCATACTGTAGTGTGTCGGCATCTTGGAACCGATGCATCGATTCGGCTGTGTAATGTATCTTCAGCAAGTACCCACCAAACGCACCAAAAATCCAGGATTTAAGGTACTTTGGGGCATTATTATGTGAAAGTGGCACATCGGTCCTGATGCGTCACTTCTCTTGCATCGCCCTTGCCCCACCTAATGACACCATGGTTGCGCCGTATTTACAGCACGGCGCTACATGGCCATTACCACAGCAGCATCAGAATGTTGTGCAGCAAAGCACAGGGAGGCCCATTGATTTAAATGGTGAATCATTGTAACGCCTGCCTTGAGTAGACATTAAAAATGACGGAAAAAATGGCGCAGTCAAATCTAGTAAATTTCACTGCAAAATTTTTGTCTGGCCTCCCTGCGTTGGAACACCCAGCTTGCTTACATTATGCCTGGCGCATGCATTGTGCCACTTTGTAAATCGGGCATGGGAGAAAGGACACCTTAGTGCCGACTTAGCGTCAAGAAAATAATGGTATGACGGTGCTAAGGCGATGCCAGGGGCATGTAAATATGCCCCTATGTTCAGTGTGCCTAACTGGGTCCCTGTAGCCTGTGACTTTGTCCTGGTCTGGCAGGACCAGATATCCACAGCTGGTGCTTTGTACTTATTTGACGCTATTTATACTGAAATCTGTAACGTTGAATATCTTCGGTTCTACTGAATGGATTTTTGTTGTTTTGGTCTTGTTGTATTTATTAAAAATGACTCTGTTTTTTAGACTGGTGTAAGGTCATTTTATGTTTTTTTCACTGTGTCACTGTTTGAAGTGCTGCACAAATACTCTATACATTGCCTCTAAATTAAGCCTGACTGTTCTGTGCCAAGCTACTAGAGGATTGAACATTGAGATTTGCTTCTGACTTCACTCTGACAATAATAGTGATTCCTGCTTGAGTAGGGTTATACCCCCCTCCACCAGTAACCCAATTTCTTACACTTGTGATCAAGGCTGCCTTTAGGGTCATGTGACCTGTGTGGCCGCTGACCTGGAGGGTGTGCACTGACCTCGCGGGGTGCTGTGTTTAGCATAATTTACAATTTAAACCACCTTCTGCAAAGTTCCTTGTTCCTCCAGCTTTAAGACAGCAATATAAATGTCAAGATAACTCTTGTGATTAATGTTCCTGCTAGAGAGAGATGTGAGGTTTGTTTAATGTTTGTCTTGACTCCTCATAAAGTAGCTCAGAGGGTTATTATGCCTGTTGCAAAGAACAGATCTGTATTTTATGTGAATAGCTGAGTGGATTAGTAAAGCCAGCCTTTAACAGTGCTTTAAAATAAATGAAATGTATGTGAGAGAGGAGATATAGAGAGATATGGGGCACTTTTGCCAGGTGGTAGTGAGGGAATCCATGGAGGACAATAATAAAAGAACGCAACCATCAAATCTACGGTCTTGTTGTTGCTTTCTTCTATTGTATAAACTGATTTGTAATATTATGTAGTTTAACTGGGCCGTACAGCCATTTCATCTTTTGTGCCTTGACATTTCAAACTTAAACCGTGGAGAGTGGTATACCCACTGGGGTGGCATTACGTCTATCTGCTGTACACCATTAGGCAGCTGTAATGCAGCGTTTCAGAATAAAGTTTCATGTAGGTTCTTTGACATACTTTGCTTTACACAGGTACAGCAGAAGGTCTGTGCATTATGACCTGGACTACACAGACTGCAGAATGAAGTAAGTTAAGCGATCTTCAATGCAATTATGTATATACAATTTCTTGTAAGAGATTATTTTGCTAGAAGTGTAAATATTTGTGCTGTTGTGGTAGAATATTATTTAGAGATAGTGAAACTTTAACTATTCTTGGTACACAATGGAAATTCTGCTCTATTTAATTATAGTATTATTACTGGTAATTAAAATACAGAAGAACACGTGCACGCATGTGCACTCAAGGACAAAGTCAACAACACGCACAGGTGTTAAAAGGTTCAAGCCCGATCAAAAAGTGCACTGGTCATTTTAGAAATAGGACTACATGTAGAGACTTTGGGCCTTGAATGTCCCATCCTCTGTTCCACAATTGCATTGCAGCCATTATAGCCAATGGCATTTGTAAAACGGCAGAGAGGATATCCATGTTTTGATGGAGTATCATGTCCGCCAAACTCTAAATCGGGCTCTTTAAATTTGATACGCACTTGTGACAACCCTATCTGTGCCCACAAAGTGAGCTTTGGTCAAGAGAGGCACAAGCACTCGGTCCTCGCACACGCTGCCTTTGTCACTGGATATCCCGCTCCCAATCATTGACCTTCTGATTCCATATTAAGGCAATTCACACACAAGTATGGGCTCAACGCTCATCAAAGAAAACCTTTGACAGAACTCCAGGCCTTGCTAAAGTTTGTTTTAGGAGCCAGTGATGTTCAGAGTCATATAAACAGTCCAGGAACAGTTTGTTTTTGGGCTCAGCCAGACGTACTGCTGTGTTCTGCTTGCAGTTACACACAAGAGATAGGAAGATTTAGAGTTTTCACTATAAACCTGAATTTGTGGATTATTTTGATGTTATGAATTTGATCTTCCATGCACAGTAAACAAACAAAAATAAACATTTCACTCATTTAAAAAATAGGTTTACATGTGGATACACAAAGCTCTATGAAAGACAGTGGCAAAATACGTTTTTACTGAAAGTGCCAAAATACTTGTGCAGGACATGCTTAATTCTGGGGATATGTGGAGGGATTGGAACTGAAGTGTTGTTTTAAGCTATTTGTAAATTCTGTGGTGTATCCATTCATCAATTTCTTGAGTACATTGTTTCAATTGAGAAAGGTGACGAATTATTCCCTAAGTGACGATATATTCACGAATGTATTCAACTTTAACCATAGCACAAAGTACACAAACAGTAAACAGTAGCAAAGCCAAAGGGTCTCAAGTTGGCTGACGAGCTATTAGCCTTGGCAGTGCTTGTTTACTTTGAATGGTTATTACAAAAACAAAAATCATTAAAAGATGGCTGGCTGTCATTTGTACACATGCATGGTTGATCATCTTTGAGTGTTTTTTATTAAAGTATAATAGGAAAGTTGCGTGGTCATTCTAGTCTTTGTAGTGCGGTTTGATGGAACAGCGCACAAATACCTGCCACAGCGGAGACAATCTCCATCCTCAAACTGGGGCTTCCCTCAGACTCACTCTGCACTGTTTTAAATGCACAGCAACGCGAGGGCAAACAAAGTGACTTTTCAGCTATGGGAAACCTTTGTAATTCCTAGAATTAATTCCACAGTGTAGGAAACAATGCTTGCTCAAGGTGTGCAGGCACGGCCATTGATGGTTTGTGGTTGTCCACTCTAATGAATGCAATCCTAGTAGTTACTATGTACCCCCAAATTACCAGAGGATCTTTATTACATCTTTCTATACTAAGGGAGTAGCCTAGTGTTTTGACTCCAGCACACAGGAGGGTGGCTTGGGGTCTACCAGCGCCTTGAATCTGGCAGAGCTCAAGTCACTCCAACGAAATCATTCCTTGCTAAGTGGCTATATTTAAAACAGGTGGTAAGTGCCTGCACTCAATTAAAACAAGGTCACTCTTGTCATAGTCTGCTCTGTTCTGGAGTGTATTTTGGTACTGGATGCCCCTAACACCCCCCAGAAAAGTTAAAATCTAGTGTCTAGAATTACTTTTACCCCGATTCCTTCTCAAAGGGCATACCCATCATGAGAACCTGTGCTGGTCATGGGAAAGGGCATGGCATTTTGGAGGAAGGCAACTAGTTTAGAGGATACTTTTCTGCATATGCACAGCTGTCCTTAGAGTGACAGCAGCCCTGAAATTCTACATTAACTCCTCCTCAGGCAGTTATGAAAACCATCACCCCCCCCCCCCACTCCTCCCTCCCCTGTGTAGTTATGCTGGGAGACGTCGGTCATTTCAGTATTTTCTCTTGTAACTTTACGGGAAAAGTTAACAGTTCTAGCGCTATGAAAACATGGAATTTAAAGTGCATGCATCGCTAAGAGGGGCTGCGGGATGGATAAACAAGCATGGCAAAGTCAATGGGTCTTAGCTTTAAATGCCCAAGTTCTGTGCTTTGTCAATACTTGTTGCCACCAGGATGTGAACGCCTTTATTAAGATGCATTTGCACGCATGTTCGGTAGTGGAATGGGTACGCTGTTAAAGGAAACCCATGTCAAGATTGCATGTGCATGCATGAGTCACAACGCACGTGTGATGGCATGCTTGTGCGTATCATGATACATTCGCATGCATATGTCATGACTCCTGGGGTCCATTTCAAATTCCATTTACCATTCTAACATGGCAGTCATATTAAAATGGTAAGTTGAAATGTCAAGGGCGAAAATAAATGCAAGCTTCCCGTCAGCACTTGGCGTCAACCGGGCCACTGTGAAATATAATTATTACAAAAAATGTAAAAAAATAAAAACACATGGAACAAGATGGAGACCAGGATGTGGAGCATTAGGGGAAGGAGTGGAAGCCAAGCAAGTTTGGGAGAGGGGGCAGTAAGTGTGAAAAAGGGAGCGAGATCCAGAAATGGCATGCATTAAATCGGAGTATGGAATAGAAGCATGCCACATATCTTATCACAACATGTGAGACTTACACGCTGCTGGGCAGAACAGACACCAGCATAGAGAGAAAAGCCTTCAAATCAGGAGCAGGGAACTGCGAGAGACAACAAAATCACTCAGTCATGAACAAGCAGTTGATCCAAAGCTCACTCCAAGTAAGTGCAATGTATTGGCGAAAATAGGTCTTGCCCCTATACAGCTAACTCTCTCTGTAACTGATACCTATAAGATACTGCTTAGTATTTTGATAGGTTTCATATTAGTGTATGCAGATTTTCACTGCTGTATATTTACTCTTACTAATCTGTTTTACTATCGCTGGACAGATATGTAACAGCTGATTATCATAGGCTCCCGCCCCCTTACTGACCACAACTAAGTATAATGTACCTCATTAGATGGAGATAGATGTGTGGTTAGTACATGTCGTTACTAACTGGTTGCATTTCCTTGAAATCCTAAATATGCACAAGCCTAATGAAAGATGGATGGCATCTGTCTATGGTAGGAATGCCGGAATATATCCAATATTTACACAATGCCCTGTACCTACACTATTTCCTTCATGTTTTACAGCTTTCCGTGTGAGTCTCCCCATTGTCTATGCGAGGGATGTATAGAACAGCCAGTCCCTTCAAACTGTTGAAGCACTGAAATCACTAAACAAAGATAAAATGGCATGTCTTCTGTCAGAAAATTCAACCTATTTATCACTTTAACTGAACCTGACACAAGTTTAAAAAAAAATCAAAATGCAGGTTTTTACCTACTCTTAGGGCCATATTTATACTTTTCGACGCACAACTGCGCCAACACAGTTGTGCGTCAAAAAAGTAAACGCCGGCTAACGCCATTCTGAAGCGCCATGCGGGCGCCGTATTTATTCAATGACGTTAGCCGGCGTTAGCCGGCGGAGCTGCCTGGTGTGCGTGAAAAAAAATGACTTACACCAGGCAGCGCCGGCGTAGGGGAAAATGGAGCTTGGGCGTCAAAGAATGGGGCAAGTCAGGCTGAGGCAAAATTTTCGCCTCAACCCGATTTGCGCCATTTTTTTTGACTCCCAACCCCCATTGAAATGACTCCTGTCTTAGCAAAGACAGGAGTCATGCCCCCTTGCCCAATGGCCATGCCCAGGGGACTTATGTCCCCTGGGCATGGTCATTGGGCATAGTGGCATGTAGGGGGGCACAAATCAGGCCCCCCTATGCCACAACAAAAAAAAAAATACTTACCAGCACTTACCTTAATGTCCCTGGGGTCGGTCCCTCCATCCTTGGGCGTCCTCCTGGGGTGGGCAAGGGTGGCAGGGGGTGTCCCTGGGGGCATGGGAGGGCACCTCTGGGCTCCTTCCGAGCCCACAGGTCCCTTAACGCCTGCCCTGACCAGGCGCTAAAAAATGACGCAAAAGCGGCTGGACGTCATTTTTTTTGACCCGCCCCGGCCCGGGCGTATAAATATGGCGCACATGCCTCGGAGTCATTTTTTAGACGGGAACGCCTACCTTGCATATCATTAACGCAAGGAAGGTGTCCACGCTAAAAAATGACGCAAACTCCATGAACTTTGGCGCTAGATGCGTCTAACGCCAAAGTATAAATATGGAGTTCGTTTTGCGTCGAATTTGCGTAAAAAAAACGACGCAAATCCGGCGCAAACAGAGTATAAATATGGCCCTTAGCTTCTTAGAAATGACAAGCCATGGGCATCATTTTGATAGTTATGTGTGTGATTAAGCTCTGTTTGAAAGTAGGATTTGTGCAAACCTTTTTGCTGGAGATAACTGACATCATCATTGAATCGTTATCCCAAGGCATTTTTCCACACAGCTTCCAACAAGCCAGTAACACATTGGTTTTAAACACCTTAAAATTAATCTAGCACAGAGGTCTCCACCCTTTTCTTTAGTAAGAGCTACTTATGATGAATAATAATCAACCCCAGCTACTAATATCATTAGTGATGTAATAGCGACTGCATTAGACAAGATTACGTTAGTGGCTACCCTACGTAAAATTACCCGCAGTGATCACCTCAGTGCATCAGGAAGGATTGCCAGCAATAATGTACAAAAAACAAAAGGCTTGGTCAATTTGGAATGCCTTCATGTGGCTATTTTGGAACAGCTATAGCTTAACCACCCTGTCACCAAGGTAATAATATTAGTAATAAACGTGCCCAACAACGCATGACTTACCACTCAAATATCAGCTAGAAGTAGATTTTGGAAATTTAAACATCAGCTTATCAGTTCAGAAAATACACACATTTTCATCTCTAATACACTTCATTGTTGGTACACAGTTCAGCAAAACCTTCTTATTCAGTTGGCTAGAAGTCACACAGAAGAGCTTCTAACAGGTAGCCGGAGAGCTACCAGTAGCTCATGAGCTACTCTTTGGACAAGGCTGATCTAGCACAATCATCAAACTAAATTCCTCTGTTGTGTTGCTGCTTTCTCTCAAAACTATGATGTCAACCACCACGTCATCTGACAGCCAGTTTTCTGCACTCACAACAGTATTGAAACGGCCCTCCTCATACACTAGAAAGTTTATGTTCTTGGCCTTATTACTGCATGATTCCTTTGTGCCTCAGCCTTGTTTCATAATGGGTCAGTTCCAATCTCCATACAATAATATTACTAGGCAGTCACTTTACCTAGATCACATGTAAAAAAAAGACCATCTTCTGAAGGGTCCTCCTATTTTTTGGGTTTGCTTCCACTGGCAGTTTCCCAGTGTGTGTGTTCTCTGGCCCCTAAAACTGTGTAAAATTGCCGAATTGGCTTATTTATCTTTTAAGAAAGGCACAGTACACTGGAAAAGGAAAGGTGCCAGTGATATAAAAGATAAATGTCATGTGGGCTGCACTGTACAGTTATACCGCCCACATGTATGGCTCAAAACAACTTGCTTCAGATTTACCAACCTTGATGTTTGTAGCGCAAAACACTGCAGCAATGCATGCTGAAATAACCGATATCTACCTGTAGAAATATTTGCATTTGAACATTAGTTAACTCACCCCTAGGTGTTGCATATAGACCAAATGTCAGGGTCCTTAATGTAAAAACGCAGTACATGCTAATTACCATCCTCATCTCCTTTCTTGTCTTGATCTATATTCAAAGTTACAGGTTCATAATCTGTAATGTAATGGGAGCACATTAATATTATAGAGTTCACCTAACAACAAGCATAAACAGTCCCTGCCTCCTGTGCTTAATTTGTAAATAAAAATGTGCCAAAGCTCTCCTCTAATACACGCGGCTACTGCTATTAAGTGTGCGAGCATATAATACTGAGGCAGTGTAATCCTGAAGCAATCTCGGTCCTCTTTAATTCATTTACAGCCACTCCCTGCCCCTTCAGCTCACTCTTGCAGTTTTCTGCTTTCTCCCTTTGTGATGATTTAGGCCCTCATTACAACCCTGGCGGTAAATCCCGCTTACCGCCGTACAGAAGACCGCCAACATACCGATGCGGCCGCAGAATTCCGCTACAGGTATTACGACCCACAGCCCGGAATCTGGCACAATACAGACACCCACACAAGTCCGCCACACCAAAGGTCAGTGATAAACTGGCGATAACAAAACCGACACCATCACGGCAACAGGAATATGCCCACACTATCACGACCCACAAATCAACGCGGCGGTCTTTCAACTGTGGTAATCCATTGGTGGTACGCACCGCCACGCTCAAAATACACACACACTAACAAAACATAACCACATTGGACAATTCAAAATACACACACCTGATACACATCCACACACCACACCCACACACCCAATCCAATATAAAGCACACACCCACATCACGCACAAACTCTTACTACCAAAATTTTGAAAGCAGGCCACAGAGAGACACTTCCAAAAACTTCACCCGCATCCCCAGACACACAACACCATCACTTACACAACATCCACGCACCTCAAACAACACACACCAACACACCCCCTCACACATCACAACAGACACCACCTCACACATCACCCACACCACATCATAGCACCTCAACGACACCCCAGGTTCTCTGAGGAGGAGCTCAGGGTCATGGTGGAGGAAATCGTCCGGGTAGAGCCACAGCTATTAGGATCACAGGTGCAGCAGACCTTCATTGCTAGGAAGATGGAGCTATGGCGCAGAATCGTCAACAGGGTCAACGCAGTGGGACAGCATCCAAGAACACAGGATGACATCAGAAAGAGGTGGAACGACCTACGGGGGAAGGTGCGTTCCTTGGTCTCCAGACACCAGATTGCTGTACAGAGGACTGGCGGTCGACCCCCAACTCCTCCCCCACAACTAACAACATGGGAGGAGCAAGTCTTGGCTATACTGCATCCGGAGGGCCTTGCAGGAGTAGCAGGAGGACCGGACTTTGGTAAGGCAAATCTTTACTACTATATCTCCCCCACCCTACCTGCATGCCATCACATACTCCCACCCTTACCCTCACAACCATCACCCCAACAACCCACAGATACCCCACCAACACAACCCACACATCCCAAAACCAAGCCCTGCATGTAACACCAATGCATGGACACCCATCACCCAAGCATGTCCACTACAGAGACTCACTCATGCCCCAAAATCACCAATCACACAAGGACCAAGCCAATAATGCAAGTACTGGAGTAGAGGGTCAACCACCCATTGCACACAATGGCACACACCGATACAATAATTATGCATTTACACCCCAACAGGACCCCTACCCAACGTCACCGGACAGGAGGTGCCAGACATATCCAGTCCCCCCACAGAAGAGGCCCACAGTGATGACAGCAGCTCTGCACAACTGTATCAAGATGACCAGCCCGGCCCATCTGGGACCTCGGGACAGTCGGTTCCCATGACACTGTCACAAGCCACCACAGAGCCTTTCCCCTCAGGAAACACCAGCACAGCACCCACCCAGCGGGCCCATGCCTCTGTCCCCAGGACACGTCAATCAGCAGTGTGTCCACCACTACAGGGAACCAAGGCAAACCCATCAACCCAAGAAAATCAGCGACCTGGGGGCAGTGACAGTGGGCACATGGTTCAGGGGACAGAGGCACAGGATAACAGGGAAACTGGGAGGACTGCTGTGTGACAGGGGGATGACAGGCCCAGGGAACCCACTCTCCACGAGGCACTCTCCAACATCATGGGAGCTTACCATCATTCCCAGGAGACGATGGCAACAGTACTGGCCAAGTTTCAGGAGACCCAGTGACTGCAGGAGGAAGAGTACCTTGGGATCAGGGAGGACTTGAAGTCCATTAACACCACCCTGGTCACCATTGCAGGGGTGCTGGGAGACCTCGCCAACACCAGGAGGGACACAGTGGTACAACAAGGGGCCCCTGACACTAGCCTGGACAATGGACAGCCCTCCACCTCCACCGGCGCTAGTGGACAGGAGGCACCACCACAGGAACAACAGGACACCAGCACCCCAACCCCTGCAGATGGAGAACCACCCCGCAAACGGTCCCTGAGATCCAGGAACAAGACAGAGAACATTGCCAAGACCCCCGCCAGGAAATGAGACCCCCTGAATGTCACCCTTCTGTCCCACTATGTCACCCTGTCCATCCTTAAACATCCATTGCTCCACTTCCTATGCCCCTTTGGACAATGCACCTGTGAACCAAATAGACTGGACTCTGCCATGGACATTCCTCCACCATCACCCCAGCCCATTTTACAACCCCTTCACTTATTTGCACAGAAATAAACACACTTCAATCACAAAACAATCTGGAGTCAGTCTGTGCTTTCACAAATGTGTAATTGCAATAACTATGGAAAATAGCAATGTCAATTTACTTGTTCACATACCAATGTAACACAGCTGTAGGCCAGCAGTAAACATAGCAGAGGGCACAAAGTGGGACCCAAATCTGTGAAATGGAAAGTCAAAGTGACAAGTCAGTGTCCATACACTAAATGAAAATGACACACTTATGCTTGTTCCAACAATAGAATGAGATGTGGGAAGCAGTGGCATCTTCTTACCGGTGTCTCACTGGAAGTATTGCCTGATTATGTTGTTTCGGTTGTCAATATCCTCTTCTTCACTGTCCACAGGCTCCACAGCTGCCACAAGACCACCATCTGGCCCATCCTCCTGCAGAAAAGGCACCTGCCGTCGCAAAGCCAGGTTGTGCAGCATACAGCAGGCCACGATTATCTGGCACACCTTCTTCGGTGAGTAGTAGAGGGATCCAGATGGAGGTACTGGAATCTGGCCTTCAGGAGGCCGAAGGTGCGTTCGATCACACTCCTAGTTCACCCATGTGCCTCATTGTAGTGTTCCTCTGCCCTTGTCCTGGGATTCCTCACTGGGGTCAGTAGCCATGACAGGTTGGGGTAACCGGGGTCACCTGCGGATGTCGTGGGACAACTGTTAGACACACACTAACCCTTAGGGACAACCCCCATACCCAGACACCTATGTCAATTGTATTGGGACCTTGACCTCACCTATGAGCCACACACAGTGCCTCTGGAGTTGGCCCATCACATAAGGGATGCTCCTATTCCTTAAAATGTAAGCGCCATGGACAGAGTCAGGATAATTGGAATTGACATGGGAGATGTACTGGTCTGCCAAACACACAACTGCACATTCATCGAATGGTAGCTCTTACGGTTTCTGTACACCTGTTCATTTCTGTGGGGGGGACAAGTGCCACATGTGTCCCATCAGTGGCACAATGATGTTGGGGATATGTCCCAGGGCATAGAAGTCACCTTTCACTGTGGGCAAATCCTCCACATTAGGGAAAACGATGTAGCTGCCCTGCCACCACAACCACAACCGCCACCTGCACCGTCAACTGCACCGCCCCCGGCACGTCTACAGCCTCAGCGACAGTCCCCAGCATCTTCCCCAGTGGGCAGCCGTCCGTCCGAGGCTGCAGGAAACGTCCTGCTGTGTCCCTCTGCAGGTGCTGACCCATGCACAGCTGGCAGCACCGCTGCAAGCAAGCACCGCCGCAACAGACACCGCCGCAAGCACCGCCACCGGCCCTGCGGCGTCCTCGGACACAGGCACCACCGCTGACATGGCTACCATCCCCAGTGGTCAGTCGTCTGAGGCTGGAGGAGAGTTCCTGGACCCTGGGCATCTTCCATGAGGCATGACATCCATCACTGTTTGCACCTGCAGGTGGAAGGCGCAGCCGCATCAGTGTGGGGTATGTCGCTGCCTCCGTGGCGTATCATGCTACCTGAACCTCGCAAATCTCGTGGCACGCACACCCAGGTGAGGGAATTGTACCGGCCACACTGCACGTGGAGCACTCTGGGCACCAGGCCCCCTCCAGAACAAGTGGCGAGATACATCCACTACCTCTGTGTAGGAAGTTGGCTCTGTATATACTATTTCAAATTGAGAAATAGTGTGCACAGAGTCCAAGGGTTCCCTTTAGAGGTAAGACAGTGGCAAAAAGAGATAATTCTAATGCTCTATTTTGTGGTAGTGTGGTCGAGCAGTAGGCTTATCAGAGGGTAGTGTTAAGTATTTGTTGTACACACACAGGCAATAAATGAGGAACACACACTCAAAGACAAATTCCAGGCCAATAGGTTTTAATATAGAAAAATATATTTTCTTAGTTTATTTTAAGAACCACAGGTTCAAGATTTACAAGTGATACTTTAAATGAAAGGTATTTCACTCAGGTATTCTAGGGACATTGAATAATCACAATAACATATACAGTTTTGACAAAAATGGCAATAAGCTAATTTAAAAGTGGACACTGTGCAAAAATCAACAGTTCCTGGGGGAGGTAAGTATTTGTTAAGTTCACAGGTAAGTAAAACACTTACAGGGTTCAAAGGTGGGTCCAAGGTAGCCCACCGTTGGGGGTTCAAGGCAACCCCAAAGTTACCACACCAGCAGCTCAGGGCCGGTCAGGTGCAGAGGTCAAAGTGGTACCCAAAACACATAGGCTTCAATGGAAATAGGGGTGCCCCGGTTCCAGTCTGCCAGCAGGTAAGTACCTGCGTCTTCGGAGGGCAGACCAGGGGGGTTTTGTAGGGCACCGGGGGGGGGGGGGAGAGGGACAAGCAGGCACAGAAAGTACACCCTCAGCGTCACAGGGGCGGCCAGGTGCAGAGTGCAAACAGGCATCGGGTTTCCTATAGGAATCAATGGGGAGACCCAGGGGTCTCTTCAACGATGCAGGCAGGCACAGGTGGGGCTCCTCAGGGTAGCCACCACCTGGGCTAGGCACACTTTCAAATCATAACTTGGCATCAGCAAAGGCAAAAAGTCAGGGAGTAACCATGCCAAGGAGGCATTTCCTTACACTCTGTCATTGGCAGGATGAAGCACTCTGGGCACCATGCCCCCTCCAGAACCAGTGGAGAGATACATCCACTACCTCTGTCCTTGGCAGGATGAAGCACTCTGGGCACCAGGCCCCTCCAGAACCAGTGGAGAGATACATCCACTACGTCTGTCCTTGGCAGGATGAAGCACTCTGGGCACCAGGCCCCCTCCAGAACCAGTAGAGAATGACATCCACTACCTCACTCCTTGGCAGGATGAAGCACTCTGGGCACCAGGCCCCATCCAGAACCAGTGGAGAATGACATCCACTTGAGAGACTGTGGCTTTGCACTCCCCAGGATAAAGCAGTAGGCAACCCACCCACTGGAAAGACTTGTAAGACTGTGGCTTTGCACTCCCCAGGTTAAAGCAGTGGGCAACCCACCCACTGGAAAGACTTGTGAGACTGTGGCTTTGCACTCCCCGGGATAAAGCAGTGGGCTAACCACCCACTGGAAAGACTTGTGAGACTGTGGCTTTGCACTCCCCGGGATAAAGCAGTGGGCAACCCACCCACTGGAAAGACTTGTGAGACTGTGGCTTTGCACTCCCCGGGATAAAGCAGTGGGCTAACCACCCACTGGAAAGACTTGTGAGACTGTGGCTTTGCACTCCCCGGGATAAAGCAGTGGGCAAACCACCCACTGGAAAGACTTGTGAGACTGAGGCTTTGCACTCTACAGGATACATCAATTGGAATGGAGCCCCCTCGTGCAGCAGTGACGTCTTGCGTTCATCAGGCTGAGGTGACCCCCCTCTCCCTCCCGCTGAGGTGTCTGTATATTTTCGATCTGATGCCCCAGCAGTGTTCTCTCCTATTCGAGTCAGGTATCATATGTGGGCCTCGCCCATGCATTTTGGGCCAAGTGGTCCATGGACAATGATTTGTACACTATCTGGACTTGTGTAGTTGGTGTACATATTTGTATATACTGAATTTTGACTTTTGAATACTGGATTTTTCTTGATTACAATGGTTACAATCATTTCCTTTTGTCCTTGCGTTCTTCCGGGGGTGGGTGGGTGTATATGTAACGTTGCTGCATGTATTTGTGTGTCTGTTGTGTGTGGTGGTGAGGGTGGGGGTGTTGCGTGTGTGAGTCACTCGGTTTCCCCCCCTCCCCCCTGTGTTGTAGGCGCAGTACTCACCATGGTCGCCGCCGCCGCCGTTCATACTCCTCATAGAAGAGGAGGTAAACCAACATGGGCAGTACATGTAGTTCGGGCTCCATGGCGTCCTGGTTCCTCGTTGGGTGTCGTGAGGTGAGTGTTTTCCCTTCTGTGTACTGTTTCCGCCGTGCTTTTGATCACGTCGATTCCGCCCCGGAAAAGGTGGCAGATAGGCCTCTTGTAATAGGATGGGCGGTACTTTGTCTTCCGCCTGTCTGTTGGCGGTGACCGCCACGCTGTTTGTTTCTACCGCCGTGGCGGTCGGAGTGTTAAAGTGGCTGTCTATGTTGGCGGTTTCCGCCACGGTTGTAATCCCATTTTTTTCCCGCCAGCCTGTTTGCGGTACTACCGCCGCTTTAACACTGACCGCCAGGGTTTTAATGAGGGCCCTAGTGTATTTCTTTTCCTCCATCTTTTCCATATGTGTCTTTTGCTTGCAGTATATGCGTGAGGTAGAAAAATAAGTGTCGGACCTCTAAAATAAGTGTGGGTGCCCCGCACCGGCTCAAATTCAGCCCTGCCTGCTTCACATACCTTAATACCATATGAGTAACAAAGAAAGCTATAACAAAGACTGTGACAAGATGAGGATCCTTTTTGCTCCTCTTGTGGAAATAAAAAGATGCACAATATTTGTTAGCCACGAGGACAGAAATATTAAAAAAGGTATCGTCCTTGTGTGGTACAACTGGCTGCCCATTTGATTCTGCTGGAATCTGAGCCGGAAGAGCAGGCCTTCTCCAGAAGCCTGACTGCTTCAAGAGAGACCAGACATAGGTTTTCAAGTTCTTACAAAGAGTGAGGAAAGCCTTAATTATTCTTGGATCTCTGGAGGTGTAGGGCAAGGTGCCAAGTCTCACCAAGTGAGGCATGACTTGGGCAGATATTGATTGCAGGTTCGTCCAACTTGAAATTTTTCAAGCAAAGTTGGAGGTTAGCACTGGACTGTGGAAGTAGATTTCAGATCTTGTGGAGCCAATTTCAGCTACAAAGTCCTGCCTTTTCTCTACAGAAGATTTCGAGAACCAGAAATGGCTGTGTCAGAAGATAAATCTTGGGACCAAGGCAAGGAAGTAAATTCAGCCTTGTGATGAAGTGGCCTCAGTGGCTACAGAATACGTTCTCCTAGTGAAGGGATACAATACTCACAACAACACAGTTTTCTGCACCAAGCAAAAAGAGGCAATAGGTGAGGACTTTGATAATATATCTTCCTACCAACCTCTAGTCCCTCTTTTGGGTTCCCTCAATAGGTCAAAAGAGAGCTGGTTGATACTGGAATGTTAAAAACCCTAAAACTAGTCCTGTTCTGAAGAGCAGTGGAAGGAGATTTTATGCTCCATGTGTGTGGTGGAAAGTTGAAAACAATTAAAATAATCTTTTTCTGAAGAGCAGTGGGAGGAGATTCTATGCCCCATACATGGGGTTGCTTCGGTGTTTTTTTTTACCTCAAGCTAAAGAGAGATTTCATCCTCCTCGGGAGGAGGTGAGTCTCTTGACCTGAGAACCACCCTCGGCATTGCTTCAGTAGTAGAGTGAGCAAGGACATATGCAATTGAAGGAGTTTCTGAGACTTCCTTTCTCTCTTTCTTTTGCATGGTATGTGTGTGTTGGGAAAGATGGACCTGGCTTTTCAATGTTTGTACTCTGTGCCTACTTGAGCCTCGCAGAATGGCCAAGACTGATAACTCATTATGTTTAAGGATTCTGGCAGCACCTGACATGGACGGGCAGCCACCCTTTCGAGCATGGAAGATTAGAAGGCTGACAAATCTGTATCTAGGTACTGGACCTGTTGCGAACATTTAATAATGTTGTATTTGTTTTCATGGAACATTTTGCCTTAAAAGTTTATTAAATCATATCTCTGATTCTCTTAATCCAATGTTGACCACTTGCGCACCATTTTGTTTATTCAATGCTTCTCCATTTTACTAAAATGATTTAGGAATTGTATTGTTGGATTTTCTGACTTTAGCATTGTTTTTGTGCTGCTGTAATACTAACATGTACCCCTCTGGATAAAATCTTGCTTCCTTAGGCTAAACCTACTACGATTTAAGCCCAGGTTTCCTCACTGAAACTGTTTTTACTTTTCGAAATGTGGTATATTTATTTTGGTGAGTACCCTGCCCTGTATTAATGTTCCTACATCCACATGCTACTTTCCCCCTTGCTATTAAATTTCTACCTGATTCCACTGACTGACATGAAAGGCATGCAGATAGTGTTGCTGCATATGTATGACATCAATAATCAATTGCAAAATCTGACTAAACTATAATCTTTAATTTTGTGTTGCTGGAGGCCCAGGAAGAACGGGCATTAAAAAGCCGGCCTTTCTGTTGCTTGTTACATTGGCCAATGATTGAACCTGCAGTAGTACCTGCACAGCACTTGTGTAGCAAGGGGGCTCTGTGGTGAGTTTTTTCAGAGCTGCCGCTATCTTTTGAGCTATAAAATTCACCCCTGTTTTTGTCATCTACCAAGGTTATTGTGAGACATACTCTTGTAGGTGGTTTCACCTGTTGGGTCCTCTTTACTGCTAGGATGCTGCCCCAGTATCCATGTAACCCCTCAACATTAGTCATTTCTTGGGGATGCCCATTCTAACTGAATGATTAATTCTTGGTTGGCTATTCCATATCTGCTCACATGGGCGACTGTTGATCTATTTGTATTTCAACTAAGGAAGCATGCAATGATCTAATTTAACTTTAGCTTGTTGTAGGAGACTAATAATTTAGACTTGGTGCTTCTATTTTCTAGACTCTGCCTCCTGTCACTTAATGATTAGTTATAAAGTTTTAGATGTTCTTGTAAAACAACACAGTGTTCAGAGTATTTTGTGTCTGTTACATGCTTATTTCGTATAAACAAGTGTATTTCATTACTTTATTTCATTTTACCAGTGTTTTTTATGGTTCTTTCATACTGTTTAACTATTACTGTAATGGAACCTTCACAGAGAGGGGACACTCACTCCCTCTTCGCCATCTTCCAGTCTCATCTAGTCTCCCTTGTCAATATAGCAACGTGAGCAGTCCAAGTCATGCCCCTTTCTGCCAACTGGCATCGTCATCTGAGCTACAAAAGGTCAACACACAGAGAAGGTCTCCATACATGCCCTGAAATCTAGCAGCCCTCCTGTGACCTCACATTTCCACCCAAAGCATGCAGGTGTGTTTAGAGAGATTGGTTAGAAGAGAAGCCATACTAGCCTGATCCTCAGCCCAGGGGTGGTGCCTGTTAGAGAGCAAATGTTATTAATCGAATGATGAGTAGATAAATCTTATAATTAATCTGTGCTAACTGTGCTTAATTAGAGAAACGTGTGTTAGGAAAATAAAAAGTGCATGTTTAAAATGTGGTTGACATTGGGCTCTATGAGGAACAATAAATAACTGTGAAAATGTATTTTGATGAATCATAACTATTTGTACTGACAAAAGATGATTAATTGTGATGAGCAAAACTAATCATTTGAAATTATTAATAATTAATTGAATAATGTACTAAATATGGCTTTATTATTAAAATGGTTTTATTCTTCCGTATTAGCATTAGTAAAAGCCTAAGCTTTAGTATTTTCCACAGTTCAGTGTTTGAGTTGCTGTGCTGACTTCATTTGAATCTTTGGCAAACATTGTTTATTAGCTATTCCATTGAAAGTTCACAGTGGAAATCTACTGTCCTCTTCCACTCTACTCATTCTGTACTTCCTTATGATAATAAATGAAAGTTTTAACAATGGGCATTCAAGCCTAATTAAGAGTTTGGCAGACGAATAGCCCATCTGCCAAATTCCCGACAGGTTGGCTTCCGCCGTAGTGGTGACCACCTCGCCAGACCTATTAGGTGTTACCCGCTAGGCTGATGGGTGGAAACTCAGTTTCCGCCCATCAGCCTAGCCTGAAACAGGCAGCAGTATTGTCTCTGGCTTGTAATCGAGCCAGGGGCAATGCTTCTGCCACAGGGTACACCAGCACCTTCGCAATGTTTACTGTCTGCACAGCAGACAGTGAACATTGCGTTGGTCCTGGACAGAGTGACCCCTGCACTGCCCATGCTCAGCGCATGGGCAGTGCAGGGGCCCTCCTGTGGCCCCCTGCACCTGTTCTCTGCAAGCCTTTTCATGGTAGTAAAACTGCCATGAAAAGGCTTGCGGAGAACGAGGTCATAATCAGCAGGGCCTTCGCTACATGCAGCGCCGCCCTGGCTGATTGGAATCTCCACCACCGCCAGGCCATCAGGATCATGGATCCCAGAGGTGATGGCGGTACAGGTATTAATGTGGCAGTTGGACCACCACGGCAGTGGCGGTCCTCACCGCCAATGAGACTCCTAGTTTCTGGTAGGAAGTAATGTTAGCTGAAATGTCATGTTCTGCTGTTTTCTACAGTATTAATATTCTGCAGAAACTGCAGTGTCAACATAGGCCTATCCTGGAGAAGAGTGAAGAAAAGATACAAACTGAGAAGAAGTGGAATTAAATTGGTTGTTCACTGTCTTATTACTTTTTTGGGACTTCAATTTAGCAAAGTTCAGATGATTTAGTTCACTTTTGAGTGAGAATTAATAGCAACGAAGATCAGACTTATATGCTTATGATTCTAACAGTTCAGATACCTTAGGCCCAACATTACTGAACTTTTGTCCCCTTTCATGTTCCCGATGCTGATCGCTGAAGACCTGATGTTCTTGTGCTCTGCTGACGAAGACTCTGCTAATAGCTGTCTCATTTAGGAGAGGTATAACAAATGTGCATTTGTTTTTTTTGCAGACTTTCCCTTGGAAATCCTACCACTTATTTTTGTTAGCACCATAGTTCAGATGTTTTCCAAGTAAATTTTTGTCTTATTTTTGATTTTTGTATGTGACAAAACCCAGCCCCACACATGCTTTTCAAATTAGAATTTGGTAGTGAGGATGTCTGACCCAAAAATTGAATTGAATGTTTATTAATTGATTAAGATTGATTCAACTGCACAACTAATGAGATCTGTTGCTATTACTCAATAATTCTGTTGTTGTTGTGTATAATTCTTTTGGAGTATCGAATGGTGATTGCTCTTATTAGGTTAAGATTTTTCAGATGTTTTGGACAGCCTGTGTTGTTTCTGTATTGTTATCATTTGGTTTTGTGAATTGTTTGAGTGACTTTAGCATTGTTTATATAAGGGCAATAGATGTTGAAACTTCACTAAATTGGTGTGGTGATTCATGTCCACATAGGTTATGGTGAGTGTAAATTAGTGACTCCTTATTGCATATTGATTGTTAATCATGGTTATTGGTTCATATTGTTTCATTTGATGATCTTATTACTTCTGTCCAAGTCAAAAGATTTGAGTCGACCTTCGAGGGTGGTAAATGTCACTGCCCTACTACGTGTCACCTAGACTATTTTTTTTTAAATAAAACAGCTTTATTGATTTTATTGCAGAACAAGAAAAACAACACGGTATTGCATAACACCACTGGTCACAAATTACTTCCTTTGACTGAACACTACACAATTGAATCAAGTTCACTGGACATCTGATCCCCATATAGTCTCTGTAAGATCTTAGGTGCACATCCCTGCTCACACCAAGGGATCACATCCCGTGCCCTTCCCCCAGGATCCCGTCCATCTCCCCCACACCCGCTTGTATTTGGCCGGACAACCCCGCGCTTCATAAACCAGTTTCTCTTGGGAGGCGCACCAGTCCATTCCGCGACGCCACCTCGCCAGCGCAGGGGCCGACTCCGCTCTCTAGCCTGAGGCAATGTCCCTCTTGGCCACCAAACAAGCCATTCCAACGAAGGTGCGTTCGGCCCTGCTGGAGTCCACTCCCTTGAGAACTCCCAGCAGGACAGGTACGGAGGCGGGCTCAATCCTCTCCCGCAGAACCCCGGACACCTCCACTAGCACCGCGCGCCAACAGGCAGCGATATCGGGGCATGTCCATACCATATGGAAAAAGTCTGCAGACGGACACGCACACCGTGGGCACTCCGCTTGCCGTCTGAGGCCAGCCGTGTGCATCCTTCTGGGGGAGAGATACGCTGCATGAAGAAAGTAGGTCTGCACCAGTCTCAGTCGCAAAGCCATAGACAACATTTCTGGGGCCATAAGGGAGTCCCTCCAGTCCTCCTCCGTCATCGGGCCCACCCAGTGCTCCCATCTTGCCCAAAGCTTGTCAAGTGGCTGCAATGTATTGGTGATCAACATGCGGTAAATATGCGCGAAACCCCCCCTTTGCCTAGGTGAACCATAATTGTCTTGGGTCCACGGGGCTGAATTCTGGGAGCACCGATCCCACCTGGAGGTGCACCTGAAGGGCATGACGGAGCTGTAAGTACTTGTGGAACTGGGTCTGGCTGAGTGAGAACTGCTGTTGAAGTTCCTGAAGGACAGCATGTGTGTGCCTGCCCAGACATCTCCGAGTGATGATATCCAAATGAGATCCCACTTAGAGAACCCCTGGAGCGTCAAGACCTCCTTCAGCCAATTACCTTGCCACAGTGGGGTTTGTTGGGTAAGCCGACGCCACCACCCCGACGATTTCTGTGCCACCCTCCATCATGTAAACACCACCCGTGTCACTACGGGAATCCCACGTGGTACTGGGTCACCGAAAGCATCCCGAACAAGCCGGAGAAACCAATAGTCAAGAGCTCCAGCTGATAGGCGGGGTCCGACCAACCACCCCCCAACCAGTTGTTAATTACCAACAGGTGCATTACCAGGTGATAAAGGCACAGATTCGACATCCCCAGACCACCCTAGTAAACATCCCGCTGACAGACCCGAAGCGCTAGGCGTGGGCGGGATTCATGCCACAGAAACTGTCGCACTGCTGCCTCCATATCGGCGAACCACCGCGTGGGAACATGATAGGGGAAGTTTTGAAGTAAGTAGAGGAACCGGGGGAGTACCATCATCTTATATAGAGCAATCCGTCCGAGGATATTCAATGGAAGGGATCTCCATCTTTGGTGGTCATCCTTTGTAGTGTGGTTGGTTTTACGTATCCTTTGTGCGTTAGCTTCAGGCTTTAGGCCTTTGTGCACTTTGCCCTGGATGTATTTTATTCATTTGCTGGCAGCTTAGAGACTCTGTGCACTTTGCTCTAAATGCTTTTTATTAGGCTTCGTACTGTTATTTTTCAAATAGCCAGTTCTACGGTTTTGTTTTTTATTCATATCACACTGTTTTGCCTACTTCAGCAGTGGAGTTCTCCATAACACATTCACTCTGTGCTTCAGTCAAGGATACAGTCTGGTACATTGTCGATAGACGTGGTAGGAGTTTAGACTTGCCATTCCTGCGTAGGGACATTTTGTGATCACACTGACATGTTAGTTATAAAATCACTTCCTTGTCCCAATTCACGCAAGAGGGAGATTCCGACCAGGGAACCACAACTAGACGCTGACTGCCTCGTTGCAGATGCTGAACCAAGATCACAGGCCTTTGCTTAGGTATGAGGGCTGATGTCTCCCCAGTGATACAGACAGGCAAGCTAGAAGCTTAACATGCTGTGCTCGAAATAGAACAAGCAGAGGGAGAGTAGAAACTATTATACACAATGATCTCTTTGTTCTTATGTTTTACTCTCCTGGTAACTATTTCAATCCTACTGTGTTGTATGGTTCTGGTTATTGCGGCTCATGCCTTATTATCTAATATACAGTCGTTTTATTAAATCATTATATAAAACTTATACTGTCTTTGTCATTTGTATATGAGATCATATTGTAAATGAGAGAGTTGGTTTGGATCTGAGTGACCACGACTTCCCTGAGAAGTTCCAAAGATGTAATGCGCTCGGCTGCCCAATCATCTCTTCCCAGTGGGAGAAATGAGGCACTGCTAGTTAGCCGGAGCAAAAACCGGATTTAGGGTGATAGAGTTCCTTACACGTGGATCAGACTCAGTCCCCCCACACCGTTATCGATCCTGCTGCCTAGAAATCCAGTAGTCTCATTTAGGATAATGAGAGCCCACGCGACATGGCGCCGCCAACGATTGGTCTGGCTCTAATATTTAGGTCCGACTGACTCTCTCGGTCTCATATATATTTTGACTCCTCGGTTCCGTAAGCGGAGACGTCCGTGGGGCTGAGGGTTTCCGCCACCACGGGATAGGTACATCCTATTACTTAGTGGTTGGTTGTTCAAGCTTGAACTTTGAAAGGAAAAACCTCGTTATTGGTGTGCCTTCGCTACCCAGGTGCTGTTTTTTTCTAGATGGCGAATCCGGTAGTGGTGCAAGTAGCGCTTAATATGCGACACCCACTCACAGGACATCTGATAGCACATGGACTGACGGTCCAGGGGGGTCCGGTCACTTTTGTGGTGGACGCCCATGCAGCCTATAGAACAGAACTTTTTTATTCTTGGGTCGTATTTCCAGCAGTTGATGGGGGTACAAACACTTTTCACGAATACACTGTTGCGAATGTCCCTGGACAATACAGGGCTTATGCATACTTAGAGATACCTTTATCTTATCAAGAACACCATAATTGGCTTGATGGCGCCCTCCCACACACAGTAGCACAATTTAGGTTAGGTCCACTGAGTAATGATGGTCCTACCTGGCCTTTATTGGCTACATATACACCTCATCCTGCGGCTGCTCAATTGACAGTGGTTGAAGTTCGTCGTTTATATACAGACTTAACGGCTACATATAGACGATTAGTTCAGTTTGTCATGCAGACACTAAATACAAACGCAGTGCGTGCTGCTCCGGCGCACCCACAGGGGGTGGTTCCGGGTATCAATCCGGCCACTGTACACTCAGTTATGGGTAAGGTACCGGCTAAACGAGAGGAAACTCCATTTTGGCTGGCGCAAAAAATTAATACGCTGGAAGCAGTGTTTCCCCATACGGGACCTCAGGATAAACATAGAATATTGACGATGTGTTTGCCGTATGGGATGGTTCCTCCGGTGGACCTTTGTAATACCTGGGGCACGGTGTTTGCCACGCTCTATACTACGGCACACGGTACACCGACATTAGCTAATTTACCGGAAGTGCTTAAACAAGTTCAAGATGAATATGGGGCTGCCCCTGCCTTAGATTTGGGCATGCAGTTAATGGGCAATTTTGCAACAGTTTCTTCTATTATTTTGAGTAATCTCAAGGGAGAGGCAGTAGCACTAGCAGTGCGAATGCGTCTTCGGGACGTTCCGCAGATTAATCAGGAGCGGGAACTTCCGAGAATAATAGCAGAGACATATTCCAGTATTGGTCGCGATAGCCTAGGGGCTAGACCGCAAAAACCCCAATTACAGGGTAAAAATAATAAAGAAAATGCTAAACAACAGCAACCTGAGGGTACTAAAAAGCGCTGGGAAAAGAAACAGCAAACACCTAAGAAAGATGGGGGACAGTCTCCGCAACCGGAGACCCCGCAGAATAGGTATAATCTCAGGAATAGGGATAATTTGAAGACGCCTGATAGATATCAATATACTGATACACGCCAATCTCGTTCCTTTCAGGACTCCTCAGAGAAGAGAAGTGAGAGAGGTGGGCGGTCAGAGCGGAGAACGGAGTACGTGAAACCAAGACAGGATTCACAACGCTCAACGGAGGTTTCTATTAAACAAGAAGAGAAACCGCTGCAACAAAAACAGCAATTTAAAAAGAAGAAAGTGGCAGCAGTCTCAGTTAGACATGCCGCTCAAGAAGAGAGTTCTCTTGACGAACAAGACATGGGCGTTGGCACTGTTAGACAGCGCAGCAGAGGTCACAATAGTTCGCCGGAGTCTTCTAGAGCATCTGGAGGTGAAAGCAACTGATGACTTCATACAAGTCGAAACGGCGGATATGCGAGTCTCTGATCCTGATAGAGTATATTAAGTGACTCTGCGATTAGAAGGGGACATTGACCGCATTGTACACGCCATCTTTTGGGATCATAAAATCATATGATGTTCTGCTGGCCGAACAGGATTGGCCACCTGACTTTGTTCGCGACTGTCCGGTTGGGGAGGAGGTTATTATACCTTCCTTCTCACCACTTGTTCCGAGAGAACTAGCGGAGTCCTATAGTAAAACATGGGCTCTAGCACAGGCTCCCTCCCTATATAGAAATAATGTGGGGTGGGATAGACAATCACCTTATCATGTAATTCCAATAAAGGGCGAACCTCAGCCACAGCCGCAGTATCCTATCAAATTTGAGGCAAGGGCATCGGTTAGGAAAATTCTTACACAATTGGAGTACCAGGGTGTAATTGAGCCCTGTGTCTCGCCGATGAATAATCCCTTATTTCCGGTTGCTAAACCGGACCATTCATATAGGATAGTGGTGGATTACAGACATTTAAATGGTCATACACGCACATATGCAATACAGAATTCACATAGCGCAGCGCTTATGAATAATATAGTGCGTAAGAAATACAAAACAACATTAGATATCTCAAATGGATTTTTCTGCCAAAATATAGCACCCGAAAGTCGGGACTATACCAGTTTCCGTGCGTTTGGCTCTCAGAAAAAGTTTTGTCATTTGCCTCAGGGGTATAAGAATAGCCCAGGACTGTTTTCGGCTCGTGTGACTGAAATGCTGCACGAGTTGGACCCTGAAGCGTTATCATATGTTGATGACATATATCTGACAGACGATGAGATTCTGCAACATCTAAGGCGTGTATCGAACATTGTTGTGGGGTTTGCTGATATTGGCTTTAAGTTTAATTTTAAGAAATCGAAGATTGCCTTCCTCAGTGACATTTTCCTGGGATATGAGTTGTCGAGTGAGGGCAAGAGCTTAGCGCCACATTTTTTGGAGAAATGTGTTTTGTTGCAGCCTCCTAATACGGTTCGGAAGCTCCAGTCATTGTTGGGGTTTCTGAATTTTGGCAGAACTTACATTCCTGATTATGCTACACGTATAAAACCCTTATACGAGTTGATTCGTCCGAATTTTTCAAGTAGATTTTGGACGATTGAGCATACACACATACTACGAGAGTTACAGACTGATCTCTTAGCAGTTAAACACTTACACACACAGGACAATAAGACACATTTAGTCATCAGGGTGATACCTGGGGCTGTTGGGTTTACATATGTCACCTTTAATGAGGGTGAGACAGTCCCAATTGCATACAAGTCCCACTTGTATTCTTCTGCAGAACAACGATTTGCACAGGCTGAAAAAATACTTACTGCAGTACAGATGGCTGTGATTAAAGAAAGACCGCTTGCCCAGGGACAACGCATCGTTGTTGTTTCCCCGATTCCGGCCTTAGAGGCTGTTACAAAAGCGAGTGTTCCTAATTCGAAAGCTTTACACCCGCAATGGATTCAATGGGCTACGTCTTTGACAGCCACTGATGTAGATTACATATTTGATCCTATACTGCAGACTCAAGAATTTCTTCAATATGAAATAGAGTACCCAGTCCCTGCTGGCACAATGCCTATTGACCAATATCAGGTGGTCATGTATACCGATGGCTCTGCGCAACCAGCGGTTGGGACTAAACAGCAGTATTCTGCTGCATGTGCGGTGGTGAGCGGCACGATGGAGGGGGAAGTGTTCTGCCCCCGACATACTTATACTAAAACCTTGGGAGATTGCACGGCACAGCTGGCTGAGCTCAAAGCTCTATTGTTAGCGTTGGAGCACGCGGATCCAGCGATTTTAACCTTGCTGGTCTGTGACTCCTACTACTGTGTACAGTCTTTCAATGAATATCTACACTATTGGAAGATGAATGGGTTCAGAGATTCTAAAGGCAACACCATTAAACACAAATTGTTGTGGGGTAAGGTTGCGGATCTGAAGGAGACGCTTCCTAAGGTCCATGTTGTACATACACTTGGACACCAGCGCATTGGAATACACGTTGCTGGGAATACTTTGGCTGATGAAGCCGCGAAATCAGCAGTGGCTGTCGCCACTGTGGCCGCAGTGACTCGTTCGAGTTCCAAACCAGACACAGAGATTTTGGCTGCCATAAAAGCTACGGCTGATGGCACGCCATTTCCTAAAGGATTTCCTTCTAAATATAGTTACTGCTTGAGTAGTGCGCTGAATGCTGTTGTTAATATTCCGGGCATTGGTGTACGTGAACTACCCAATAAAATTGAGAGACCTCGATTAATTTCTGCAGCACATGAGGGGGTGGCGTCTGCACATGCTGGTGTGGCTGCCACGATTTCACTTTTACAGGCTCGTTACTGGTGGCCTGGTCTCTATAAAGAGACAAAGCAATATGTCCTTTGTTGTGACGTTTGTCAACAGATTAAAGCTTCGTCGGCTAGACGCCCGCAGCAGACGCCCCTTCTGATTTCAAATAAACCTTTACAGTGTGTGTACTTGGATCATTGTGGTCTGCTGACACCAGATAGTGCATACAAATATATTTTGGTTGCTGTAGATTCGTGCTCCAGATTTGTGTGGGTCTGGCCACAACGCTCGGCTGACGCTCGGACTGTTATTAAAGATTTGCGCATCTTTGTTGATACATTTGCAGTTGCGGCTTTTCATTCGAACCAGGGCCCTGCTTTTGCCTCTAAGGCATTCAGGGACACCATGGCTTCGTTGGGGGTCCAACTCCAATTCTCGTCTCCATTTCATCCCGAGGGAAATTCTGTCGTGGAGCGTTTAAATCGGGATTTAAAGCAATCCTTCATGGCCAGGGTTATAGGTACGGGTCGTAGTTGGCTAGCCCACCTATATGGAGTACAGAGAGCACTTAATAACTTGCCTAGACGGTCACTGGGGGGTTGTACTTCGTATGAGTGCCTGTTTGGAACACAAATGTATGTTCCTGATCTAGATGGTCCTGGTGTGGAGGCGGCAGATACGCCCTTTGACATAAATGACCGTGTCACTGTTTTGCAGGATTTACAACAATTCCGTGAAGATAACTCTTCTGCAAGTGCTGCCTCCTCAGGAATTAAGGATGAGCCAGTAACACCTACTGGTTGGATACCCAGGATTGGGGATCTGGTGCGTGAAAAGGTCGCATTAAAGAAAGAATTTGGTCCTTCTTATCGAGCACCTGTCCCTGTGTTAGGGGTTAGCGGCACGACAACTGTGATATTACCGCCGCTGCAAGGGGTCAAAGGAAATCACTTTGTTTCCATTGATAATGTCAAGTTACAACATGTGGCTGATTCTGCACAGCAGACCAAGAGGGACATCCAGTAGTTCCGGAATCCCTCTCACTACTGGGGAAGAAGTCCCGCTGCAGGTGATTTACACCGACGCTGTTTCCTCTCCGAGCTTGGGGAGGGTGGAAGATGATCTTGTGGATGTTCCACAGACAACGATTAATATGGAATCTTTTGATCAAGTTGCTGTACGTTCTACTGATGTTTCTGAACATGTGGTTTATAGCATGCCTAGGCGAGAGCCACCATCTGCTTCTTTGTTCACAGTTGCTCCTTTTGCAAGAACTGCCTCTGGCTGCTTCAACGACACTGATGATGCAGTATCCAGCTCCTCGTCCTCGATGTCTTCAGTCCGAGGTCCACGTAAGTTGCTTTGTTGGCTTAAAGAAACGTATTTTGTTTTTCCTTGGAACTATTTGTGGCTTTTTATGGCTGTAATGACTCTTTTTTTGTGGTTGGGATTTGTGGTTACTTTTTTTCTAGTAATACATGGTCATTTTCTTCCTGAACGATCTGACATTGAGCACATGGAGACTGTGTTGAAACCACATTTTTCATCTCATATGGTTCGAAGAGACTTGTCCAATGTAAACATTTCTGCAATACCGATTCCGGATGGGATTGTGTGGGATAAAGTAATGTTTGATATATATGGTCCCACTGAATTGATTCAAATACTGTATGTCCTCAAGTTATCAATGAATGATATTGTTATACCAGGCATTGTTTCTGATGATTGGGATGTGAAGACAGTAGATGCTATGCTGACAGATTTGCAATATTATACTGTTTATGACGATGAAGATGCTTACCAATTTAGAGATAATCATGGTGACATGTTTTGATACAACTATTATGGACACCACTTTATTCATAAAGCTAGTAGCCCTAAGTCCATATTTAATTATGTGCAATGGGAACATTGCTCGACTCCCCCACAAGGGAGTTCGAAAACGTATTATGATAAATTTGCATATTTTTCTGGGCATAATCAACGAAATGCTAGGTCTTACTATTTTAAAGTTGCTCCGTATTCTAATAAGCAAATGTTATTGACCGATACTAAATTACTGTATTCAAATATGTTTGTATCTAAACTTTCGGTCGAGGGGTATGAATACTGGTTTAAGACTGTTGACTTGAAAAGTGTTTGAGGTACGAAAAATTGGCAGATGCAAGGCAGGGACACATTATTTAGAGCATGTATTATCCCTGTGCAGATGATTTTCCTCAATGACACAGTACAACAGACTAGCTGTTTGGGCTTGGCGACAATTAGAGAGTTAAATTTGCCTAGTATACCTGTCCCTTCCAAATGAAACAACTGGCAGCACTATGTGAATGCTACTTTTAGTGAATTTACACATTGGGTCCAGAATGGTACGCTTAACACTTCATCGATACATCCGGGCGGGTGGTTATTATGGCCTATAGACACTAATAAGTGTCATCAATGTTTTGTCACCTCTTCAGGGGGGTTCAGGACTAGTAGGGCAGACCATCGTTACATTTCACCAGAACATGCTGATATTATAACTACATACAGCGTGGGGAAGCTTTGTCAGCAATGGTTGAAGTCATCCACGCTGGATGCAGTTAAGTCACATCTCACTTTACTGTCTAATGATACTGATTTACAAGATTTTTTGTCAGGTCCCAAGGTACCATGGAAGAAAAGGTTTTTATACGAAGTTTATAATGAGATTTGGAAGCTTTCACAACAGGAGGCTGCAGCCCGGTTGAAGCAGATTGATCAGGAAAACCTGATGCAGACTTTGTCTGTTGTTGATAATGGCATGCATACCCTTTCTGACCGTGTTTACACGATTGACAGCATTGTTTCCTCTGCTATTGACATTATTAAATCGGACATGTCTTCATTATATCATGGGCAGAGTCAGACGCGGTCCATCATGCAGCTGGGTTGGACTCTTCAGACCTTGAAGGCAGGTCGCGTTCCATGGCAGCACATTCGTGCCAGAGAGATCTTTGTCTCCTTTAATTTGACTCGTCAACAACAGCTGATGGCTAAAAAGGAAGCGACGTATGTTATGTTGAATATTGAGAAATTGGAGAAACTGCCTTTCACGGTGGCTGAGATTCCGTCAGCTGAGTGGTTGATTCATGGGGTTATTAATCTGCCTATCTCCACTCTGCAATTTACTTCTTGTTTGAAGCACATTCCGGTGGGTAGATATGAACTATTGGGAGACAGTTACATACACAAGGTGTGGGAGCTTCCCTTTCAATACAGATGTGTTAATGGTTTGAGGGAGGTTTTTCTTAGCGGTAGTGAATGCGAAACTTCTGTCAGCCATTCTATGGTTTGTAAACAGCTGTCCTTAGCTTGTTATCTGAAGGGAGTTCCAGTCCCGGTTATTAAAAACACTTGCCAGGTGCTTTCTAACGGCAGTTACATTGTTCTTAACAGCGAACGTTGCTGTGGCATGCGTGCCGGAATAGTTTACTTTGTCGTTGTCAACAAGGCCGTTACGTGCTGCGGGAATGTGTTGTTCTCCCCACTCAAATTAGGGAGGTAGCGGACATCTGGCTTCATATTGCTACTTCCAAGGTTAATTTCGACAAGTTGAGTCGGCTAAAAGCTTTATTGTTTCAAAAGCATGTGGCCCTTACATCTGCTAGCGTGACCTACGCAGTTCAGGTGGCAAGGTCATCGGCGGAGATACAGTCCCTTTTGAATACTAACTTTCCAAGTCACTTCGGTGAACTTGTGGGACGTATATTTAATGCATCCAGCACTGCTGGTATTGCGCATTTTTTCAAAGCCGTTGGTGTTGGTTTTGCTCACACCTTCTCTTCAATATTCGGTTTGATACCTTCAGCTATACACTCTATTTTCGGAAGCATTTTTGGGGGTTTCCCGATCACTTTGGCTTTATTGACTGGAGTCTTGCTGTTGTTGCTATTTTTTCGCAATGGCTGTCCCGCCACGACGAGATCCTATATTACTGCTCCCGTCAGCGCAGCTGTGTCGTGAACGCATAATGCAGCATTTTGGAGCAACACTCCTGGGCCATTTGGAGTGTGACTGGTCTCTGTCATTCAGACCGGTTTTGGATTGTGTGCAACCTGTGTTTTGGTGCCTTTGGTGCTCGTTTGAACATGCACTGGCTCTCTGTCTCTCACTGCGGCGCCCTCCAGTGGTCGATCCTGATCTGTTGATGTTCCCGATTAGGGCTCATTCCCAGACTTGTGCACTACGGTTGCGTTTGCTTCGTGAGGCAGTTTATGAGATTCCCTTCCCGGAGGAAGATGGTTTTGTCTCATTCATAGGCCCTGCACGGGGTGCCGCCCTGAATGGTTATGGGGCTTTGGAACACACCTGCTCCATGGTACTTTGTGGCGTGGATCTTCCGATATTGACATATATCGAAGTGGAGGAGCTCCTACTCTCTATTGCCTCTGTTTAACAATTGGATTTTTTTCCTCTCCTGCCAAATTGACATTATATTGAATTTGGCTTTATTGTCACATGTTTTCTAAATTTATGACTTTGTTGTCTTCTGACCTTGTCGAAATATGTATGAAAGTTTAGGTATTGTTTATATCTGGGGCATATTTTTATATTATTGGAACCACTTGCTACCGACAAGGGGAGGGTGTAGTGTGGTTGGTTTTACGTATCCTTTGCGCGTTAGCTTCAGGCTTTAGGCCTTTGTGCACTTTGCCCTGGATGTATTTTATTCATTTGCTGGCAGCTTAGAGCCTCTGTGCACTTTGCTCTAAATGCTTTTTATTAGGCTTCGTACTGTTATTTTTCAAATAGCCAGTTCTACGGTTTTGTTTTTTATTCATATCACACTGTTTTGCCTACTTCAGCAGTGGAGTTCTCCATAACACATTCACTCTGTGCTTCAGTCAAGGATACAGTCTGGTACATTGCCGATAGACGTGGTAGAAGTTTAGACTTGGCATTCCTGCGTAGGGACATTTTGTGATCACACTGACATGTTAGTTATAAAATCACTTCCTTGTCCCAATACACGCAAGAGGGAGATTCCGACCAGGGAACCACAATTAGACGCTGACTGCCTCGTTGCAGATGCTGAACCAAGATCACAGGCCTTTGCTCAGGTATGAGGGCTGATGTCTCCCCAGTGATACAGACAGGCAAGCTAAAAGCTTAACATGCTGTGCTCGAAATAGAACAAGCAGAGGGAGAGTAGAAACTATTATACACGATGATCGCTTTGTTCTTATGTTTTACTCTCCTGGTAACTAGTTCAATCCTACTGTGTTGTATGGTTCTGGTTATTGCGGCTCATGCCTTATTATCTAAAATACAGTTGTTTTATTAAATCATTATATAAAACTTATACTGTCTTTGTCATTTGTATATGAGATCATATTGTAAATGAGAGAGTTGGTTTGGATCTGAGTGACCACGACTTCCCTGAGAAGTTCCAAAGATGTCATGCGCTCGGCTGCCCAATCATCTCTTCCCCGTGGGAGAAATGAGGCACTGCTAGTTAGCCGGAGCAAAAACCGGATTTAGGGTGATAGAGTTCCTTACACGTGGGTCAGACTCAGTCCCCCACACCGTTATCGATCCTGCTGCCTAGAAATCCAGTAATCTCATTTAGGATAATGAGAGCCCACGCGACACCTTGACCTGCCTAGTTAGAGGCTTGACATTTAAGGCCCATGCCAGCTCCGGCAACAAAGCTATATGGATCCCCAGGTATCGGAAGCTTTTTCGTTTTATGGGAATATTGTGCTGCCAGTCGTAACAGTCCTTGGAGTGATTGAGCGAGACCAGTAAAGATTTACTAGGATTAACCACCAGGCCTAACGCATCAGCGAACAGTCCCAAAAGCTGAAGCACCCTGGGACCACTGCTGGCCGGGTTAGCCAGGTACAGAAGGACATCGTCAGCGTACAACGCTATACAGTCCTCCCTTCCGGTGGGTCACGGCCATCCCTCAACCAGAGGGTCCTCCCGAATTAGTTTCGCCAGCAGCTCCATCACCAGACTGAAGAGGAGCGGGGAGAGGGGACAACCATGGCGGGTGCCCCTGCAAATGGGGAACCGATCCGAGACCGCCCCATTGACCTGCACCCGGGCCGACGGAGTAGAGTAAAGGAGGCTCACTAAAGCACGGAATACGGCCCGAGCCAAATCCTCTCAAGGACACGGCGTAGGTATGACCAATCCACCGTGTCGAATGCTTTTTCAAAATCCACCAACAGAAGTGCCAGTGGAGGGGTAAGCAGGGCCCTGTGGGCCAGAGCCACATGCAGGCGCCTAATACAGTGTCGGGTACTTCTGGCAGGCAAAAAACCGCACTGGTCCTGGTGAACCAACGTGGACAGCACCCTCTTCAGTCTCCGGCCCAATACTGTGGAGAATTTTTTTAGCTCCGTATTAAGGAGCGATATGGGGCGATAAGCGGAGCGGTCCCTCGAGGGGGTCTTTGTCTTTGGGATCACCACAATAGTGGCCTGATCCAAATTGGAAGGGAAGGCCCTGATACTTTCGGCTTCCTCATACATTGCCAGAAGGTGAGGGGCCAACATATCTCGGAACCTCGTATAGAACTCAGCGGGAAACCCGTCCGGGCCGGGCGTCTTCCCTGCCGCCAACTCCGCCATTGCTGCCTCAACCTCTTCTAAACTGAGGGGCTCATCAAGCTCACACCTCTCCACCTCGGTAACAGTAGGGAGGGTCACTTCCATCAGCAAGGGGGCCTCAAGCTCAGCAAAGGGCCTGGGCCGTTCCTCGTAGAGTCTCCGGTAATAGGCAATGAAGCTCTGCGCAATCTCACTTGGGGTCCGGGAGACCGCACCGAGTCGTCGACTATCTCTGGGACCACCAGTCTGCCATCGGCCTGGTGGCTATCCAATGCAGGAGCTTGCCATTTTTGTCTCCCCATCCATACACACGGGCCATGGAGGCTTGCCACATATGTTTTGCAGTCTTGAGCATTGTGTGCCGAATTTCCTCCCGGACCAAGGTCAGCTGCTGCATGGCCTCCAATCCTGCCGACCCGTCAATTTGACCTTCCAAACGCATCGCCTTTTCCTCAAGCACTGAGATGCCGTGGCGGCGTGCACTCTCCCTTGCTTGGAGGATCTGTCGGGTGTGCCCCCTGACTGTGGCCTTACAGGCCCCCCCAAAGGATGCCCGGCGATGCCACGGATCCCACGTTATGCTTAAGAAACTCGGAGACCCGATCACCCAGTTCCTGGGTGTACTTGCTGTCCTGCAGACACCAGGCATTGAGCCACCACCATGGTCGTCGGCTGGGGCTCTCTCCGCCTAAACAAAGGAGAAGTGGCGCGTGATCCGATACCCCATGAGGGAGGATCTCTTCACCCTTGAAATGGGGTACGTCGACGGCAGGTGCAAGAAAGAGATCAATTCAAGCGTGCGTGTGGTGTGCCACCGACGTGTGGGTGTATTGCCGCAAGCGGGAGTGCCAAACCTGCCACACTTCACAAAGACCCAGACCGTCCATCCATCTTCGCAAACTGGATGCCCCCACCCTACGACTCGAGGACGGGGGCCCAGCGACGTCAACCTCGGACTCCACAACCGAGTTAAAGTCCCCTCCCAGCACCGTCATCCCCGGGGGAAGACCAGCTACTACCACCCCAAGGGATGCCAAGAACTGCTCGCGTTCCCCCAGAGGGGCGTAAACAATCAGGAGATTAATCTGGCACCCTCCCAGCAAGCCGGACACCACCACGTAACGCCCCTGCGGGTCAGACCGGGAATCAGTGGCAAGGAACGGTGCAGCAAAATCACCACTCCTCTCGAGCCCCTGGAGAACCCAGCGTGATAGACTCTGCTGTACCCCCCCTCATAAGCACCGGGCATCTGGTGCCCAACAGATGGGTTTCCTGGAGCAGAACCACGGACGGCGTAGACCTACGGATAGAGGAGAAGACCGCGGACCGTTTAATTTTATCTAGGAGCCCATTTACATTCCACGAGTGAACCCGTTGAGGTTGCTCCAGCACAGGTACTTGTGTGATAACATCCGGTGTAGTGCCCCTACTTTAGCCTCCCTTTATGGACCAAAGATAGAAAAACAGAGAACATTCTCACCCAACCCCCCCAGCTGCCCCTCTCCCCATACTTCCAACCCTGAAGCATCTGTTACCCAAAACTGTGAATACAGTGTCAACATTAAGCGTGGGGTGGTGGACCCCTCCTGTATGTCAGAGAATTGCAATCCGGCCCTCGGCCTCCCCATGTAAAAAGACTCGCAGACATCAACGCTGCCCCTCTCTCCTGCCGCGCAGAGCTCCCGAGGGATCAGCCACAAGAGATCCGTGGGGACTGGCTGAGGTGTTCGCCCCCCGGGCCGTCTCCTGACCTTCGCTGTCAGGACACCCCGGCATCGCCCCGTCCACGGGCTGGCTCGGGCCCACCCGGTTGACCCCGGTCGAGCCATCTCGCCGGCCGCTCCGCCTCCTCCTGCGGGACAGGGTCCGCCCGCGCCTCCCCTGGGCCCCAGGGGAGCTGCCGGGAGCAGGCGCCCGCCTCCCCCCGACCAGCCCGGGAGAGTTCCTCCGGGCTGCCTGGTGCTCCTCTGTAAGCCAATCCCAGGCCGCCTCCGGGGATTCGAAGAAGAAGGATTTGCCATCGTGGAGGACCTTTAGGCGAGCAGGGAAAAGTAGCATATAGGTCAACTGCATCGCCCGGAGCTTCTGTTTGACCCCATCATAGGATCTCCTCCTGGCCTGCACCTCCCGGGTGTAGTTGGGGAAGATGAGTATCTTATGGTTATCCCAGTGAAGGTCCGTCTGCACCCTCGCCTCCCGAAAGATGACATCACGGTCTTTGAAGTTAAGGAACCACGCGATCATTGGCCTTCGGGGGCCGGGGCGCCAGGGCTCTGTGTTCGCGCTCAATGGCAAATGAGGGGGAGAGTTTCTGGGCGGGACCCACGACTTTATCCAACACTCCAAGAAGTCAATTGCACGTCCGTCCTCTCCGTCTTCGGGGAACCCCACAAAACGCAAGATATTTCGTCTGGCGCGGTTTTCTGTGTCCTCCGCTCTGTGATGTAGTTCACCAGTACGCGTCTGTAACTGCGCCGCCTTGACCTTAAGATCAGAAATCTCATCTTCGGCCTGGTAAACGCGGTCCTCCACCTCCTTGATATGACCCACCGCGGACTGCAGGTCCTGCCGCAGAAGGCCCACATCCTCACGCACCTCCCCGACTTTGTTTTGGACAGCCAACTGCGAGGATTGAATGGCTTGTAGAATGGTGGGGACCCCACCAGCCGCGTCGCCTCGGGGGTGGCGGGGCCCCTCTACCGTGCGGGCGCCTGCTTGGCGAATTGGTCAATGCGCTGCTGGGACCCCGGAGATTGCTTGCTTGCCTTGTCCTTCCCCATTGCCGACTCTGGACCAGTAACTGGAACACGCACTGTTCTCCTCCCCGGGCCCCGGGTTCGAGCCCCGGGGGTCACCACCGAGCCCAGTCCGGCTCACCAAGATTCCACAGAAGATGCCCAACTGGGCCGAGGGCAGCCCCCCTCCAGGGGGGCCAGGGGACCACTCCGGACTTGTCCAAGCAGCCGCAGATCTCTCGGGCCACTCCTCCCCTCACTGGTAGTAAGCCAACGGGCGGGGGTCCCTGCGTGGGTCCTGGCCGACAGCCACGACACTCCTCTCGCGGCACCAGCCGCCCCACACAGCCCTGTGCCTCACTCCACTCCTACTTCATCAAAGCGCTGCAGCTGAACCGCTGCCCGAGTGCGCCGCCACAGCACCGTTCTTGCCACACGCCAGTGGGCCCAAGAGCCCCCGGTCCTTGCCCAGACCGGTGGTCAACAGCTCCACACTCCACCAGCCCTCCATCGGTGCTCCAGTGGGGCCCTCCAAACGCCAAGGGCCAGACCGCTCACCTGTCCATCTGTGGTCCTCAACCCCGGCTCCAGCCCCGGCCCCCGTGGGGGAAGGAGTGAAGAAAGGGAGGAGAGTCCCCTGTGCTCCCGGGCCTCCGCCCTCACATTCTGCCTCCAAAAGGACACCCGGGGGCAGACACGGTCCACCATGCACCCCGGGTCGTTAGGCTTAAGGAGCCCCCCCTCCCATGGGGGGCTGCCGACTCGACTCACCGGGCCCGGCGATCAGGTCCTGCGAGACGCGCTTGAGAGGCTCGACCACACATGTGGCACAGGCCTCCGACCCTCTGCCGTTGGGACCTACGCCTCCCGGCCGCAGCTCAAGCAGCTCCGTGCGGCTTTGGGAGGGTCTCACCCTGCCGGGGGAGGCGACGATTCACCGCCAAGCCTCCGTTCCTTCTCGTGGCGTCCGCAGACACGGGGTGCGATCAGGAAAGCTTCTGCGCCGCCTGGGAGGCGGCGGCCCCCCAGGTGGGAACGTTGCAGCCCGCAGGCCCTGCCCGCAGGCTCCGGACCCAGGCCGCAGGGGCTGGACATGCCCCCAGACCTCCCGCCCCGGCCAGCAGTTCGCCCCAGCTGCTCCCCCGACTCACGTGGAGCCGGCAGGGACCCTGTAACGTCTTGGGGCGGCCGGGCCTAGCAGGGCGGATGACGGAGGGGTCCGGAGCACTCCTAGAGTGCGACCGCCATCTTGATGCCCTTAGCCACACCCGTAGACAAATTTAGGAGTTCACACACCCACAGTGCATTCGTTCCACCTATCCCTTCGTCAGACTAATCTGCTCCACACAGTAAAATGAATAACGTGAGAACCTTCAGGTGAGCTCATTTCTGCTCATCATTTTCTAGGCTACACTGGACTAACATGAAGGGAATGCTGCTGTCTGTGCCAGGGAATTAACCAGTACATCAGTGAACTGGGCCCCTCCATCCTTACCAAAATGGCAATTTAGCCTGAAGATGCTATTGAGCAAGTGCCACCACAAAGAGGAGTTGCCACCAAATGTCTGAGCAATCTATCCCCATTGTCCTCCATTTATTTTATCTGTTTCTCTCTGCAGTCAATACTTCAGGCACGTCAAGAACCACCCTTCCTGCCATTATCTGAGCTACACTTATCCAGACAACCTCAATGCTGCCATCTCTTCCAGTGAAGCAAACAACCCTTCTGCAATCCCATTCTACTACCAACTACGAAAATCTCTGCTTAGTCTAATGAGCAGTAAATTAGCATTATTTGCATGCACAGAGCACAAATCAAGTCTTCTTCAGCTCATTTGCCCTGGTGACCTCAGATCCTGAAAAATGACCCAAGCCCATTCTACCCCTACCATCATCTCCGATAATGAACACACTCCAGAGCATAGGCTGCCCATCAACCCCAAGTGCACTTGACTCCTTAAATTGCACTCCTTGCACCTCCCTTTAAACCTAGGGGACAGATGTACAAAGGTTTTTAGAATTTGCAAACTCCCTAATTTGGCAAATCAGATGGTTTGTGAATACTAAAACCCTTTCTCAAATGTACTAAGCTCATTTACCAATTCAGAAAAAATATTCTGAAGCATTAAATGGGTTTAGGAAGCCATACCAAATCAATATCTGAAAGGGCAATGTTTAGGAAGTCCATTACAAATACTGATTCCTTATGGTACATATTAATGTTTTGTGATCACAACCCACCTCAAAGGAGGTGATCATCCAGTCCCTAGGAGACCCCTACTCATTTGTGAATATTGGAAAAATATTTTTAGGACTAACCAGCGGTCCCATGTACAAAAAACGTTTGTGAAACTTTTCATCTTTTTTTTTAAAGCATACTGTTTTTCTTTACAAAAAAATGAGCTGCATTTAAAAAAACAATTGTTTTTTTTAAAAGCAATCACAGACATGGTGGTCTGCTGCCCCAGTAGGTCACCATCCCTGCGATGGCAACAAATTGTAGTGGGTCGCATTTTGCAACCTACCTCATTAATATTAATGAGGGACGTTGGGTGGCAGCCCACAGCAATTCAGCATTTTGTGAACCAAACTATTAGTGCATAAGTCGGTTTGCAAAATACTTTCGGTAAAGGTTTATGTGCAAATTGCAACTACTGTTATCAAATGCATTGTTCGTGCATCTAGCTCTAGGTTATGTGGTTGATTAATAACAGACTTGGTAGTAAGTCTCATTCAGGCAGCAAATATCAAATATGGTTGGCATGGGTGCGAAAATCAAAAGCTCAGGTTCAGAGGACTGAGTTTAGTTGAGTGGTGGGACATAGATCCTGATTCACAAAGGTAACTTACATTTTGAACAATTTACACTTTTGAATATTGTATAAGAAGAATTGTACTCTTGCCGTACATTTATGTCACTTTATTCCGGAGATCAGATAGTAACAATTCCCTGTGCTGTTCCGGCTGCTAACTCACTGTCTCGACAGCTGAGTCTCACAGCTCCCCTTCTATTCTAGAATGAAAGCTGTCACACACTGGCACATGACAGCTTACATGTACAACACATACCACTCCTTTAAAACAATTACCGTACAATGCATTGTTATATACACTATACACAATATACTGTAAATCTTGTCCAAGGGTATCTAGGAAAATGCATAACAAAACAGTATTACCCCATGACAAAATGTAGAACTTTTTGGTTGAACGATACGTCTACCGCTGTGGGTAGATGTCGTTGAAGGCAGTTCAGCACATTCATTAGAACCATTCTCATCAACTTGCATTCCTCCTTACGTATCTCCCACTACACATCCATTCTTTTCTTGCATTCTTTTATCACCGACAACCTCCGACCACAACCACTCATAGGTAGCAGTTGACCCATTGTGCATATCTTCATCATGTTTCCACTTTAAAATCTTGTTACACTTTACCAACCTATCCATGTGCCACACCTTACCATCACTCAATAAGGCTGAACACTCAAAACTTTTTTTTAACTTGAAGAGGTCTAGAAAACTTGCTGTCACCTTTTTTGTCTTCACTCCCAGTTTTACCTTCACCAAATCTCACAGTGATAATTTTACTTCTTTCACATTATGACTTTGGTCATAGTGTTCCTTGTAAACGTTTTGTGCTTTCAAAATATTACTTTTGACCATAGCAGGAGACCATTTGCTCTTAACCTTCAAATTAACCCAAGTGCTATGTGCTATGGTCTTTAATGAAAGGTTCTCCACCCCTGAGTATTTTGAAGGGACGATAACCAGTATGTGTAGGAGTTATCCTGTAAGCCCACATCATACTTACTAGTTCCTTTTCCCAAGTCAAACCCACATTGATTGTCACCTGTGTGGAGCCCATGATAATTCGATTAAATCTCTCAACTGCACCATTACCAGCTGGATGATATACCGGGGGGTGTTTCTCTCTTATTCCATTCCTCACCAGGAAGGTTTTCCACTTTTCAGATACAAATTAATGATCATTATCACTCAACATCGATCTAGGAATACCTTCTCTCAAGCATATTTCAGACACAAACGAAATTACTTCTGACGTATTGACTTTCTCACACACCTTACATTCAGGCCATTTCAAGTAAAGATCCAGTAGGACTATTACATACTTGGATTCACCCACTGAATCTAAAACAGGTCTTAGAATGTCAATAGCTAACTCCTCCCAAGTATTTTCAGGGCAACCACTTTCACCCAAAACCAATCTAAAAACTTTTAAGGACTTGTCGGCATTGGTATACCTCTCAAAGGCACGTACCTTTCTTTCAACATCACTATCTAATCCGGGCCACCAATATGATGCTTTCACTCGTCTTTTTAACTTTACTATGCCGAGATGACCTTCATGGGTGAGTTTAAGATTTTTTTTGTTTCTAAGATCCAGTGGGGGAACCATCCTATCACCTCTCATGAGAAAACTTTCTTATTTAAAGACGATTCATCTTTAACTTCCCACCATTTCAGACATTCTCTCGGTAACTAGTTTTTACCCAACCTTCCTTCAGTAATGAATTCCAATACTATAATAAAGAATTCATCCTTACCATAAGCTGTCTTCCAGTCCTCCTTTTTTAAAATGTTACTGTCAATATTTGAGAAATCTATTTTTTCATCATCCAGAAGAGCCACACTGTATTCATCCCATTCACTCCCCAAAATTGTTATCCAAGGGTTAATGGTGACCAATTTAGGAAATCAGCCACTTTATTCTTGTGACCAGGTAGATACTCAGGCCCATATTTATACTTTTTTTAGTGCCGCATTTGCGTCATTTTTAGACGCAAAAGCGACTCAAACTTAGAAAATCTAATTGTATTTTGTAAGTTTGCGCCGCTTTTGCGCCAATAAATGAGCTAATACAGTGCTAAAAAAGTATAAATATGGGCCTCAATGTTATAGACAAAGTCTAATAATCTTAATATCAATTTCACAATGCAGGGCATAGCTTTAACTGTACCGAGAAGTGTTAAGAGCTGTACTAAAGGCTTATGGTCAGTCCTTAAGGTGAACTTAGACCCCCATAAATACTGCCTAAATTTTTCCATACCCAAATGACCAGCAACATTTCTTTTTCAATAACAAAATACTTCTTTTCCGTAGGGGTTAGTGCATGCAAAGCAAATGCTATTGTGTTTTCTATACCTTCATTTTGCGTCAGAACAGCACTGACCCCTTTACCACTAGCATCAGAGGTTAGAATGCTTTGTTCTAAATTGCCAAAACCTTGTAAGGATATAGTTGATCACATTTCCTGTTTAATATGTTCAAACTCTTCCTTTAAACTTTCATTCCGCATAAATTCTTGTTTGTTCTTAAGTAATTGTCTCAACTCATAGGTTTTTGAGGAAACTCAACTAGTCCTAAGAAGAACCTCACCTCATCTTTTGATACTGGAGCATGAGCTTCCCTGATTGCAGTCACAATACTTTGTTATGGTGAAATGCAATTTCTTCCAACTTCATGCCCTAAGTATGTCACAGAATTCATAGCAAATTTGCATTTTTTGAGTTCAGCTGTCAATCCATTTGGGGCAGGTCTTTGTAATCCTAGCACCAATCTAGATTCATGTTATTTTTTATCCTTCCCCACAATGAGCATGTCATCCTGAAAGTATGTGACACCCTCCAAGTCACTGAACAACTTGTGCATTAAACTTTGGAAAACATCAGCTGCCGAAGCAAGTCCAAAGGGCATGTGGACAAATCTGTAACAGCCAAAAGGTGTAATAAAGGAAGTTAGTTTCTTACTTGATTGGTGTAGGGGAACTTGAAGGTACGCAGATGTCAAATCTATTGTGGAAAACCACTGAACACCTTAAGATTTTACTAATAATTCATCTATTTTTGGAAGTGGAAATTTATCCACTACAATGTTTTGGTTCAGGTCTCTTAAGTCAACACAAAGCCTGATCTGCCTGTTTGATTTCCAGGCTACCACTGAAGGAGCTAACCATTCTGCACTGTCTATGGGCTCTATAATTCCACTGCTTTCCAATTTATCGAGCTCTGGCACTACAGCTTCTGTTACTTTCATAGGAATGTTGCTAACTTTGTGGGATACAGGGACTGCTCCATCCTTCACTAATATTTTATGTTTAAATTAAAAAAGTTTCCCAACTTTTTCTGAAAACACTTCTAGAAACTTCCTTAGTAACTCTTCTTGTATTAATTTCCCAGGTTCCTCCAGTGACAATATTTGATTATTGGTATTGGGATCTAGTATTGGCCTATCCACCCAAAGACCGATGGTCCTCTTTCAGCTACATACAATGTCCCTCGTGCATTCCTCCCTTTACATTAGAAAGTTAATGTTTTACATCCTAATATAGGAATTCCTTCTCCCGTGAACATAACTGGACATTAAATGGAAGGTGGTAGGTCATTCCCTACAAATTTTGCAATTTTATGTTCCCAGGCCTCCTTACATATCATAATTTACAGTGACCCTGGAGTGGCTACAATTTGAATTTGCACACCACCAATGTTTACATTACAAATTGGTTTCATTTTTTTTCCATCAATTCTTAACGTATTGTCCTCAATACTCTGAATACAGTCTTCATCTTCTGAATCATCAACTACAATGGGATTTTCTTGTTCATCCACTATGCACTTAACCATGAAATTGTTGGCTTTTTTTAACAGACTTTGGCAAAATATCCTAAAATGCCACAAAATGAGCACTTTGTTTTTACTGCTGGACAATATTTATCTCTGGCAAGGTATCCTTTATTCCGCATCTAAAACACGCTGAACGTTTATGCACTCGATACTTCACCGGTCCTAGTCGTTGTAGAACAATCTTGGTATTATCACTTCTCTTCTCCTCATTGAATACTTTACATATGGATTCTACTTCTTTTCCATTTTTTATTGCTGCTTTAGCACAACGCTTAGAAAGTTCTACCTTCTTTACTATGGCAATTATCTCATTCAGAGAGGTGTCTCCACAAACCCATAACTTTTCCTGCACACTGGTATTATTAGAGTGCATAATGATTTGATGAATTAGTTAATCCTGTAATTGTCCAAACTTACATGTTATTGCCAATTTTTTGAGGACAGATACATAGTCTTCAACTATTTCATCCTTACTTTGCTCATGTTGGAAGAAATTATATCTGTCGATAGCAGTGCAATCAATAGGTTGGTATTATGCATCCAGGTCTTCCAGTGCATGTGTGAACACCTCAAGATCATCAGGGACTCTTGTATTTTTACCATTTATGTATACACTCTTTGACCTTCGGGTCCTATGCTGTGTAACAGAATTCGTTTTTTCCTAACATTAGAAAATTCTTCCTCACTTTCCTCTTCAATGGTAGTTATATAATTAGGGCAATAGCCCTTCCAATCAGACCATTTTATTGCTAGTTCACTTGCCCTGGGAAGAAAGGGAGCTGGGGATGTAAGTGAAAACTCTTGTGCACACATGTTTCTTAATCCTACTGAGTCCAAATGAATAAGAAAACTTGGATGCTGTAATGTACACTACATATGTTATTCCTAGATAACACAAATTTATAGTGCAAAATATATGAATGCTTTATAATAATAATGTGCTCAAAATATACTAAAAACATTTACTTATATACTTTAGCTACATATGTCCCTTCCTGGTGTGCACATCTTAAACTCCTGGACAGTACTGTGAGCAATGGTGATGGCGTACACAACACAATTAATTCTTAGGTATTTTACTTTTTAGATGCGCACATCACCATTTGTAACATGCCTTTACTGTCTCTTAAATACATTAGGTGTGCTAGTATTTGTCTGATTGCAAAATAGAACTACGCAAACTGAGTACTTTGAAACACTCCGTACATTTGCACTAGAGGGACAGATGCGCATAACTGCCTGACTCCAAGATGGCACCATGCACGCAAAGCATGTTGAAGTTGTAGTGTAGCACAGGCAGGAAGTTTAAAGTGGACAGATTCCCCGGGTCGCGCAACAGCTGTATCTAAACCATATGCAAGAGATGTTTGGCACAATGTCCAAAATTGCCATCAAGAATAACGTCTCACCAAATGTCAGAGTGCCTTCAGATGAAGCGAAGATTGGGAATCCAGCACACAGCTGCCCGACAGTTCACACAAACCTGCTTTCCACCAGCTGTCAGGGGATGAGCGAGGTAGAGGCACTGTAATGGGTGCGCTTGTCACCAATTTGTAGAAGAAGAATCATACTCTTGCCGTAAGTTTGTGTCACTTTATTCTGGAGAGCAGGTAGTAACAATTTCCAGTGCTCCTCCAGCTGCCAACTCACTGTCTCACCTGCTGCGTCTCACAGTTCCTCTTCTATTCTAGAATCGAAGCTGTCAAACACTGACATGCAACAGCTTATATATACAACAAGTATGTTTACTCATTTTTGCTTACACACAAAATTTTAGTGTACACTAATAAAAGCAAAAATAAAACAACCCAGCACGACCCAGGGCCAACAACTTGTACTGCAATGCTGTGACATAAAAAATAATGGAGAGGGGGGTAACTAAAATAAACTCTAGTCGTTGTAGTGTTAAAATACATTTTATTATTGCAAGTATATAAAATGGTGGATATTTATTATTCATTTACTAAATTGTTCAATAGTTATTTTGAATTAGAAGGTTGATACAACATAACTTTCATTAAAATATAACTGAATTAAATGTAGTTAATTCTAAACCTCACTTTTAATAATTATTAGTGCAAACTAAAGCATTTTTTTGTTTAGGTGAGAATTCATTTTTACATATAAGGTTCAAAAAATTATTTAAATTTAATTTAATATATTTACAATAATTAAGTATGTATTTAATATAAACATAATATGATAGTTTTTTTTAGTCAAACAGTTTTTGAAAATGTCTCTATAATTTACCATGAAGACACCTCCTTCCTAGCTGTAGAGCCTCCTTGTGGCTAAATACATGCAAAAGTTAAAAAGAAGTAGTCAAAAAGGTATCTTACACTTTTGCGTAATTTACACTTTTGAGTAAGTATATTTTTATATTAACTTTTAAATTCAAAATAGGGTATATAATGTTTTTTAACATTAAATTATGTTTATTTCATTCAATAACTTAATTTAAATTAAAGTTTTTCCCTATAGGGCTTTATTTAATTCCCTGCCTCTATTATTTTCAGCGGGAGGGTGTTGCAGTACCAGTGGTTGGCCATGTGCTGTGCTGGATTTACTACTGTTTTTTAGTTGTAACTGACACCCAGATCGTGCAACTAAGCAAAAAGTAGTAAATTTACTCAAAAATTGAAAATTACTCAGAATTGTAAGTTACCTTTGTGAATCAGGCCCCCAGTCGATATCACGGATCTTCTCACTCAACAAAATAGGTATTCTCTTCATCTCTGACATCACTGAAACTGTCTTAGCCCTGCATTTGGTGTGACAATCCCACTTAGATGCAGCAGCATCCATCTATTATGCCTTCACAAGACTGATGGTGGGCTCAATATCACCCTGAAAATCATCTTTACTGTGATCATTATCCTATTTATTGCCTATCACAGGTTTGAATGCCTCCTGACCTGCCTCTCTTTCTCCCCGTGACAATTTGCCACATTGTGCCCCTTATGCTCTAACTATTGAACATTGCATGGTTTCAGTCAAAGACCAGACACAGAACTTTAGCAACAGTGAGATATTATCATAACATTTTAGGTGGGCTTGTACATGTGAATACTGCTCTCCAATAGTCTTCAATACAAATTTCCTTAGCAGGTCATGGAAGAATCATAAATGTGACTCCTTTTGGAATATATTCTCTGCTACAAAGCCATTAGGCCCATAGATATCTTATCTGTTAACTGAATGCACCAATGATTTGCCAAGACTTTGGAAAAATTGTTTCACTTCAAAGACTGGCAGGCTCAATTCACAGTAAAGCTACAGAAAAGTAAACTAAAACTTTCTAAATATAGTGGAGAAATCTGGATGGCCAGAATTTGTCAAATAAGGTTCAGCAACAGTACAGAATCTATGAGGCAATTGTCACGAAAGCCCAGATACTTCACTTCTAACAACACATATCAGATGCCTTATGTTCAACCAAAGAACTCTCTCAAATCATCTTTGCGTTCCATGACCCAGATTGCACCCCAAACTGTAAGGATCTTTCTGAGAATTCTGGAATTCCCTTGTAGATCACTTCTTTACTAAAACATTAAGAAACACTTCCATTACAGTAATCCCTTGGTACTGCACTGAGTCCTACCTACGTACCCGCTGGCATATAGCTTCAGAAACTTCCTCATAACAATCATTACTTCATTGATTTCAATCAGAGAGTTCCCCAGCAAACTAAATAAATCCTTCATTTTGCCAGTACTAAAGAAATGATCAATTTATCAGTCAGACTGCACAAGGTACACTCATATAAAAAATATACTTTCCCTGGGGAGTCTCATCGAAAACCCACATTTTATTTAGAACGCCCTCTTTCTCCAGCACAACAACCTCCTTTCTGTAAGACAGAACAGAGTATTGAACATGCTAGGATATTCCACTGACTTGACATATGAGGCTGTCCCATCTCAGTTTGCCCCTTCGCTCACTTTTCCATGGGCATTTGGGAACTCTTTAGATTTATTTATATTCTTTATTTTAGGGGTTCTTCTATACAACTTTACATCAATGTATTTTATAACACATATCAAATTGTGCAGTCAATCTGCTTTTTCTCTTTTGGAGTGCTGTTTATATCACTCAGACAAATGTGCATAGCATTTATTAAAGCAACTAAGCAACTTGGAGAAATTGCATTGTTACTGGAATTTTACAGAAGCAAAATCACAGCAGTAGTTTAGGGTGTCAAAGAACACAGGTTAACACATTTATAATGTATCTGATGAATGCTGAAGCATATTGGGTCCAGTAGTCCATGTCTCAGGGGAGGGGATATCACTGGATGGGAAGATTGACTGACAAAAGGAGGACCTCAAGTTCTTTCTTGAAAGTCCGGAGAGAGGGTAACAATTGTCAGTCAGTGTTGCAAGTGTGGTGGATGTGGTCAACAAGGGAGACTTTTTTTATTACTTAGACAGGTGTTTGTGTGTGGCTTTGAAAAATGTTCCATAAGAACAAGAATTTGTTGGGGCCAAGAGAGATCCAATTTAGAAGCCTGGCCTGTGATCTCAGATAGGAAAAAACTACCCAGCCTCCTGGCCCAATTCAACATCTTTGCACCTTTTGATATTTTTGACAAGCTAACTATTGCTTGACACTCCATTGAACATAGGCATCTCAAACATCAACCACAAATGTTGGAGATGGTGAATGAGAGGGAGAAAACGCCTGTTCTAATTTTACCCTTGTTATAGGTGGAGGACTACAGATATCATCCTTATATCCTTAAGATGGGTGCCTTATCAATATGATTTATTTGTCTATTCATTCATGCAGGCTTTAGGAAGCTGAGAATGTGAATCAGCACATTGCCAGTAAGAAAGAAATGTTTGATTAAGGCAGGAATGGTGCACAGGATCTGGAAGTGAATGTTATTAATAATAGTTTTAATTGTGTCTGTGAAGAAATAGTTGATATTGAGTAAGGGGATATGTGTTTGACTGCTTTGTATAATAACTTGCATTTGTTCCCTGCTTCTGCTATGGTTAGGATTCCAGTTCTGAGCTCCTGGATTAGCATGTTTCTGTATTATATTGTTCTGTTCCATTGTTTTCATAGCCACCAATGGCCATGAGACACATCTGACCATTTGTGGCAAAATAAATGGTACAGTGCAAACCCAAGCCGCTTTTCTAACTGAAGGATCCCACAGTCAGTTTTTTTGGAAGGAATTATGGGACTATGAGTACATGTCATGCATCATCATCAACAAAAGGTTATTCAAGTCAGTATTATTGTGAAATTCAAACACGCCTCCAGTACGTTCTAAATGAGTAAACTTATCATCATGCTTTCATATCATAGTCTGTCAGATAAAAAGGTACACAGTCATGGAAGACATGCTGTACTATGTAGCCTAACATTGGTTGATATATACCTGAGAGAGGATTTACATCTCAAGCAGTATGCTCTCACTTTGACTCATGCCCTGGCAGCCTCTCAGTGGTTGAAAGATTCTGTATTTACTGGTGAATGGGGTGGAAAGTCAGTCAATGGAAACTGCTATGATTTCAAGAATTTCAAAAGAGCTCACAAGCACAGAATTTATGAAAGTACAAACGAAAGGAATTCACTTAACAAGGGTTTTCTTTCAATAATCTGCTATTGAATAATTAATGCTGCTAAGGAGGTGTCTGCACAGCAAGTGCATCCAGCAAAGGCAAAACAGGTGTAGCCAATGCAAATCAAGGCTGGAAAGTGAAAGAGATCAGTCATTTTCCCTGATTTCAAACTCATTGAAATTTAGATTGCAAATGCTATAGACACGAGGAGCTGCTCATAATCCTGGATCATGGACTAATGGTCTTAAGGGAAGTAAAAGACATCTAGACAACTGTGATTTGAGATGTAATGGTTTGTAAGAGGATCGCCTTTTAAGTTGTGCACGAGTCACTAAATTAACTTGAGGTTAACCTTCTGGTAGCTCCCCACAAAAGCAGTCAGGCTTAACTTAGAGACAAAGTGTAACACATTTATGCAGCACACAAACAGTAATAGAGAGAAAACACAACACAAGAAAAATCTCAAACCAATTTAGAAAAACAGAGTGATTTTTTAATGAATTAAATGATAGCAGAACAACAAAAATCCAATCTGTAGATGTGAAGATAACAGTTTTAAAAATTGTAGGTGAAGTGCCAATATTCCTTCTTCAGATAGCAAGACAGTCCTTCCAGCTGCAGGGCAGCCCTTCTAGTAGCAGGCCAGTTCTTCTTCTGAGTCTTTCAGAGGTCCAGGTGTGTTTTGATGAGTGGTTCTGAAGGTCCCAATTTTATACTTGGTGCTAGCCTTTATGTGAAGGAATTCTCTGATCTACCCCAAAATTGGTTTTGGTCAGATCTTCCTGTTCTTTTGGTTTTGCTACAAGCTGTCTATGGTGTCAAAAGGCAAGGCATGCCTTGTATCAAGTTCGTCTGTGTGTGCTGCAAGCAGAGCCCTTTGAAGTGTAATCATTGCAGGGTACAGCTCCACCTCAACCATACTGTCATGAAGACCATCTTTTCTCACACCTAGGCATCTTTTGTCTCACTGTCTGGTAGCAATGCACAGCCCACAACAGCAGAGCCATTCACAGTCATGTGACCCAGGACACTTGCAAAAAGGCACATTTGGTTTGAACAGACAAAAATGGCAACTTTCTAAAAGTGGAATTTTTCAAATTGTAACTTAAAATCCAACTTCACCATTAAAGCAGATTTTAAATTACAATTCATTTGAGTGAAAACAACATATTTCTATCTGTTCTCAATCTAAAGTTAACACTTATTAAAGGTAACCCAGTGTTGGCCCATAAGAGAGATAGGCCCAACAACAGTGAAAAACGATGTTAGGAGTTTTTCACTGTCAGGACATGTAAAACTTACCCAAACTTATCTAAATTTTTAATTACCATGCACATTGTCCTATGAGTGGTTCAGGCCTACCTTAGGGGTGACATAGGTTTTAAAAAGGAACATGTAGGCTGGGCTAAAGGCTTATTTTGCCAGGTCTAAATTGCAGTTTACTATTGCACTACAGGCTGCAGTGGCAGGGCTGAGACATGTTTTTCACTTCAGTGGGTGGATCAATGGGTGCTGCTGCCTACCAGTAGCATTTAACATACAGGCCCTGGGTACAGGTACTGCTATTTACTAGGCATATACATGTAAATTAAATGTGCCAATCAGGTGTACACCAATTTTACCATGTTTTAAGAAGAGAACACAAACAATTTAGCACTGGTTAGCAAGGGCAAAATGCACAGTCCTAATGCCAACAACACAAGTTCAGTAACAGAAGGTAACAATCTGGGGTGAGTCGGCAGAACGCCAGGTCCAACAATTAGGTTAAAAGAAGTTCAATGTGTATTATAAAGATATCTTAACAATCACATCTGCAGGGCTCCCACTTTTATCTTTTTCCCTAAACTCCACAGACTTTATATATAAAGGACGGGGAATATTATTGCCCATAAATAAATAGTTTTTACAAGGTTAACCTGAGGGTTACACAGAAGGTGGGGTTGAAAAAGAATGCATTATTCACCGTAAAGACGAGCACATGTCACTTTGGTAATTGCCACCTAAAAAAAAATTAAATTGAAATAAAGTTAACAAATGGAAAAATACGATATTTATTAGTTGCAGACTTTTTAATAACCTGCACATTAAAGGATAGGTCTTATTTGTTGTCAGTTGAGGAATCCATGTTTTGTTCTCTCGTGGTGGATTACTGGCTTCTGTAAAATGAATGGTGGTTACAGTAACCAGGCAAGCCACCGAGCACATACAGTTCAACCCACACTCTCTGCCCTCAGCCAATAACAATAACCTCAAACATACCAGAAAAACACGAAAAGTGAATGTTTTTCAACCAAAGATATTTGTCGAAATCCAGTACAGCTTTCTTTGCACTGTCTTCATTCCTGCGCTCTCATTATCAGATCATACTTTAGGGGTTCTTTTTGCTTTTGCGTGCATGACATTTAGTGACTGTTTTTTTTTTTTTTTTTTTTGCTTGCCAGCCCATATTTCAATTTCACGCTACTTCAAATTGCAGCTGGATGTACAGTTTGAGATACGAATATGTCTTATGCCAAACATAATTTGGAATTCATTATCTTGCCATTTTTTAGCTCTTGATGGGAGTTGACAGACAAAACATTCGAACGAGGTTAGCCATTAACGAGCTCTCAGACAGCAGCCAATGAAAACATCAGGACAAAAGGAGGAGAAAGTCAATTTAGGTGGGAAGAGTTTAGGACATTTTCATGAACATAATCATAATGAGGTTTGTTTTCCTTGATGAAGAGAGTAGAGTGTGGACTGGAGCAAGCTCTGGATTTTACACCTCCTGGGGTCCAGGTCTTTACTCTTGCCTCGAAGTAGCTTGGCGGCCTGAGTGCGGGGGTCCCCCCTGGATACTAGCCCGCGTTGCAAAACCACCATTAAGCAGGCTTTTTCAGTCCAGCGCAGCCATGAGCAAAGTCGAGCAGTGCATTTGCTTTTGATATGGAAGCCACGGTGTTCCCAGTTCAGGGTCAGGAGAAGGGCTGTGTGTGGGAGTGGTGTAACAGGAGAGGTAGGAAAGGGTGGAGTGAGCAATCAGGCAGCTGCACTGACTTGCTGGACAATATTTTCCAGTGCAACTTCATTTGTTTCTAAAATGTGCGGTTTTTCCCACAAGAACAAGTTCACAGAGAGAGACATGATGGAGCCTTCTCAGTGTCTGTGCTTTCGGTTCTATATTGCATCTCATCATATGTTAACCTCTCATACCCTTCTACAGTACAGACCCTCCAAAAAACAGCAACCCTGTTTCTTGTTATGAACGTAGCCATGGGAAACATTGTCTACAATGTATCACTGGTTATATGGGTGATTTCTTGTTAGGATTAGAAGGGCTATCCAGCAGTCAGGACAGATCCATTGTAGACAATGGGGGTCTGCGGCCAAATTCATCAGCCACCTACAACTTTGTCACTGTGAAATTCAGCTGCGTGCTTTGATATTGAAGATCAGAACTAGGGCATGCAAATACGGCAAAGACACCATCAATACTAATCAAATTATAATTGTGCAGTGTGCATTTGTGCAGCCACAGGGTTAGGACTACCACTACTCTGTAGATGTCTTCTATTGCAATATTGAGTTTTAAATATTGTCCTGCCAAAATATCCACTACAACAGTATTCTGAAGCTAAGTACACATAGGTAAGTATAGATTTATTATTCCTATCCCCATATCTATGAACCTTGGTGTATCTGGAAGAGAGACAGTCTGTTAGGCCAACGGCTCAGACTGACATAGCATCGGCTTTGGGTTCATCCCAATCTTCTACTGTTGCCTCAGCTCCCAGGCCTCTATGATCGGTGTTTAACTCTTGTAACCAGCTCAAGCAAGTATATGATTTTTATTTTTGGAGTACCTTGTTACTCAAGCTAATCCCTTCCGAATACTCCTTCTGAATTCCACAAAAAATGCCCACCCTAGTAGTACATCTTTTTAAGTACTACCATTCTACAATTTATGTGGTTATTCATGGTTATTGCCTTTTGCAATGTTTGTATATGCATTTGTTTTGTCCTTGGGAATTATATTTTCATTTACATAGTTTTATCTGTCAGCTGGCAAGTTTGTGGATTCTAGTAGGAATAATCTTCAAATCTTAACTGATGTCACTTTTGTTATGCTATATTGCATTGTGTTGTGTGGCATAACATGTATTGTATTGTTTTGTGGTGTGTTTTGGTATTTTGAGGATCTGCAAACTGCATTTGCTACGGAAGAAAATACAGTAGAAGAGATTGTGATCTGTAGGTGACTGCAAAATGTTACAAGATCGATGTTCCCATGTGACTGCCTGAGGGGTGACCTTTGCAAATTCTGTGAACAAAGCGGTAACTTTGCGGGTATTCGCAAACATGTATAACGTTTTCCTGCCCTTACTTCACTAATTGAATTAATTTACGTGATTTATGTAACGCATCAGCGACCTCAAGGAGTGATCAGCAAGTGGGAGACGGGCAATTGGCATTTGGGAATGACAGGCCTTTTTTGAATACATGTTTAGAAACTTAGGCCCGGAGATGTGGATGGACATTTAGCACTATGCACAAACCAGTGGAGGTTATGCAGGGACCATGAAAAGGGCACCATTCCTGTTAGGCCAAGACCTGACCTTACCTCCAGATTGTGAATAATTGTGAATAATTGTTCAAGCAAGTATTTATTTCTAAACGTCTGCCTACAAAATTTGATGTACGTGGTAAAGTTATAGTGACAATGGGCAAATAATTTATTCACAAGGATTTTTTCTAGTATGAGGACACAGGAGAAAAAACGTAAACATACACATGTTCCATAAGTCTTAGGAGATAATCCACAAGCATAAACATATGAGAGAGTTAGGGGGGAACAGCCCTACATCTAGAAATCTAGGAATACTTGAGGCTTTCCACAATGTATGCCTGAGGGTTTTAAGAATCTCAGAAAATGAGCAAAGTTGTTCATATCTGTAGTGCAATCCTGCCACAGCTAATCATCACCAATGTGATCAAGGTTCTGGCAGAGGTTTCAGGGCATGAATGATTGGGTCTCATGATTTTCGTACACATTTGGACTCTCTATTGGACAGCCCACATATCTAGATACATGGGACACAAAGGCATCAAACAGGAACAAATTCCCCATATGCTGATGTTGGGATGACGATAATAAGAATCATTAAAGAAGAAAAGGGAAGGAACATACATATTTGCCTTTTTGCCCTATCTGATGAAAGGCTGGATTTTAGGATTGTATAATTGCCAGACCCTGAAACGTCACAGAGTCAAGATCTGGCCTATATCCATTTGCCAACATTTAAAGAAAGGTCTTTTTTGGCTGGAAATACTAAATGTAAGGTTTTCTGCACCCATGACTCTACCACAATACGTATTTGTGTGTTCCAAAGAAGGTGGCTTATTTCACTGAAATGCATGTCAACAATTGCTGTGATCCCAAAAGGAAGGAGTTGGGTAATGGGAGACAAGAAAAGGAGAGGGAAATACATAGAAAGTCTATGGCTTGCGTTTTATTGTAAATAGTGTAAAATTGAGAAGGAGAGCAATAGCAATGTCCAATAGCAAGATCTTGAGTGTTGATTATTTCTATTGAGTAGGTTAATTTTAATAATTATTTGATGAATGTGGGGTATGAGTGTGGTTGACTGGTGGATTGTGGGAGCAGGCCTTCCTGTAAAGAGGGCATATATATATAATAATCTTCAAAAAACTTTTCTAAAAAAATGTGGTGCTCACATGAGCAGCTGTCTGGAAAGTTTCAGGGTAATCCGTCAAGCAGGGGCTGAGTAAAAGGGAGGGTCCCAAAATGGGTTTTCCCCATTAATTGTTCCATAGGGAATTTGAACAGCGATAGCGCCTGATCCACTGTACGGAATTACACTAAGAAGTGTTGGCAGCCATCTTGGGGCTAGGCTACAGCCGGGTCCCAGAAAAAAAGATGTAAAAAAACAAAAGGGGCCAGGGTAGGGACACCTTGACCCCTTACCTCTGGTGCTGAGGTCCCAGAGGGACCACCAGAGCAAAAAAGCATTTTTAAAAAACATTTTCACCACAATTCATGGCGGATCCAACCAAAATAAAAAAATGTAAAAAAGCGCGGGGTGCCCAAATTCATTCATTCAGAAGCCCCCAGGTGAGTCCTGGGGCAGTGCCATTTTAATGTGTGGGGGGGTGCCCACAACCCCCTCTGCCCTGGGGACCGCTACCTCCCTGGAGCTAATATTTAATGGAATGAGGAGGGCTGCCCGCCCCTCAGCAGTCCTGGTGACCGCCACCTACCCGTGGCAAATATACAATGGAATACGAGGAGAGCACCCCCGCAGCCCTGGTGACTGCCAACTCCCCGGGAATAAAAACTTTATGGTGGTCATTACAACCCTGGAGGTCGGAGTTGAAGCGGCGGTAAAACCGCCAACAGGCTGGCGGTAAAAAAAAAAAATTTTATCACGACCGTAGCGGAAACTGCAAACATAGACAGCCACTTTAACACTCCGACCGCCACGGCAGTACAAACAAACACCGTGGCGGTAACCGCAAACAGACAGGCGGAAGACAAGGTTCCGCCCACTGTATTACAACAGTCCAATCCGCCACCTTTTCCGGGGCGGATTCACCACAAACAAAAACACGGTGGAAACAGGACTTGGAAGGGAAAACGCTCACCTCTACACACCCCACGAGGAACCAGGACGCCATGGAACCGGAACTCCAGATACTGCCAGCCTTTATCTTCCTGCTTCTCTACCAGGAACAACAAAGACGGCAGTGAAGACTACGGTGAGTACTGCACCTACGACACAGGGGAGGTGGGAGGGAAAAAAGAGTGACACACACACGCAACACGCAACACGCAACACGCAACACTCCCACCCCCACCCTCACCGACTACAACACACACACAAGTACATGTAGATACATTACATTAACAACCCCCAACTCCCTCTGGAAGAATGCAAGGACAAAAGGAAATGAGTTGAACGTTTGTAATCTATTCAAAAACAGTAATCAAAAATATATACATTTATATACATATATTTACACTAGAAACAAATATATACACCAAGAATACAAGTCCAAGGTATTCCACCATCATAGTCTGTGGACCACTGGGCCCAAAATGCATGGGCGAGGCCCACACTCAATACCCGATCAAGACGGAGAGAACACTGCTGGGGCATCAGACAGAAATACCACAGGCACCTCAGGGGGGAGGGAAGGGGGTCACCTCAGCCGGATAAGTGCACAACGCCAGATCCACGAGGGGGCTCCATGCCCATTGATGTATCCTGGGGAGTGCAAAGCCACAGTCTCTCAAGTCTCTCCAGTGGGTGGTTTGCCCACTGCTTTATCCTGGGGCGTGCAAAGCCAAAGTCTCTCAAGTCTCTCCATTGGGTGGTTTGCCCACTGCTGCATCCTGGGGAGTGCAAAGCCACAGTCTCTCAAGTGGATAACAGTCTCCACTGGTTCTGGAGGGGGCTTTGTGCCCAGAGTGCTTCATCCTGCCAAGGACTGAGGTAGTGAATGTGAATCTCCACTGGATCTGGAAGGGGCTTTGTGCCCAGAGTGCTTCATCCTGCCAAGGTCTGAGGTAGCGAATGCCTTTCTCCACTGGTTCTGGATTGGGCTTTGTGCCCAGAGTGCTTCATCTTGCCAAGGACTGAGGTACTGGATGCCTTTCTCCACTGGTTCTGGAGGGGGCTTTGTGCCCAGAGTGCTTCATCCTGCCAAGGACTGAGGTAGTGGATGTGAATCTCCACTGGTTCTTAGGGTGGCTTTTTGCCCAGAGTGCTTCATCCTGCTTGTGGCGGCCTCAGTAGCGTCGGAATGTTTGGTGCTCACTGGCCTGCGGTGCTTGTTGCGGCGGTGTCCTGTTCAGCGGTGCTGGTGGCGGCGGTGTCCTTGGCAGCGGTGCTTGTGGCAGCGGTGTCCTTGGCAGCGGTGCTTGTGGCGATCTTGTCAGCCGTGCAGGTTTTCCCAGACTTGCCTGTTTTACTGTGCCCCTTCCCCACCTTGGATGGTGGCGCAGCTGTCTCCACACTCCCAACTGTACCCCTGGCAGAGACTTTGGTGGAAGATTTTTTTTCCTCTCTCCCACCAGGCACTGGCCAACTTTTTGTGCTTTTGAGGTGGGGGACTGTCCGTGCTCTGGCTCCTTGGCACACTGGCTGCCCTGCTGCCTAGCACACTCCAGAAGTCGGTTACAACTGGCACTACTGTTCCCGCTGATGTTGTGGCTGAGGTTGGGACCTGGAGAGGCAGGTCCTAGGAGACTGAAGGGGTGGGGGAGGTGAGGGGAAGAGGTCAAGGTTGGACAGGAAAAGTTTTTGGGACACAATGGGACAGGTAGATGGAGGGGGTTTGGGAGTGGAGGAAGAGGTAGTGGTTGTAGGAGGTGTACGTTTGGTGACTTTGGGTGAAGGTGCATGGGCTGGAGGCTGTTGTGAGGTGGATGGCTGTTGGGTGGGTGTGCGGCTGCATTTGTGTACCTTGGGAGGTGGGCTCACAGACACACTGGGAGAGGACACAGGGGATGTGTGAATGGTAGTGGAGGTGGTGACTGCACGTGAGCGGGTTGTGGTGGTGGGTGTGCTGGTGATGGAGGTAGTGGCTGACGATGTAGTGCATGCAGGTGTGAGTGGAAACAATACTGGGAGGGAGGAGGGAGACGACGAGGAGGGGGACACAGTGGAGGCAGTGGCTGTTGGTATGTCTGCATATGTATGATGCTTGCGTGAGTGTCTGTGGGATGTGTGGTGCTTATGTTTGCCTGAGCTTCTCTTGTGTGTTGACGTGTGTGCATGCTGGTCTGATGGTGTGCTTGGGATAGGCTGAGGTACAGGGGTTTGGGTCTGGGTGGAGGAAGTTGGAGGGGGGAGGCTAGAGACAGGGACAATGGTTGCCATCAGTGCTGAGGCCAGAGTCTGAAAAGCTCGCTGATGGGCTGCCTGACCAGAATGAATGCCCTCCAGGTATGCATTGGTCTGTTGCAACTGCCTCTCTACACCCTGGATGGCATTCAAAATGGAAGACTGCCCAACAGTGGGGGACCTGAGGAGGCCAATCGCCTCCTCACTGAGGGCAGCAGGGCTGACTGGGGCAGGGGCTGAGGTGCCTGGGGCGAAGGAGATGCCCACCCTCTTGGGTGAGCGGGCACGGGACACACGCTGAGGGACTGCTGGGAGGGTGGTGTTGGTAGAGGGGGTGGCCGCTGTACCTGTAGATGTGGGGGACACAGAGAGGCCCGCCACCGCAAGGGAGCTCCCATCAGAGGAGGAGTCCTTGTCGCTGGTCTCAGCTCCTGTCCCCACCGTGGAGCTCCCCTCTCCCCCGTCCCACTGGTGAATTCTGACTCCGTTGTGTCGCCCTCCAGGGCCATGTGGGATGCAGCTCCCTCCTGCTCCGGTGCCACTACTCCTCCGCCTGATGATGCTAATGCACACAAGCACAGGCAGACCACAAAAAGGGGGGGGGGGGGGAGACAGAAGAAAGACATGTTGAGTGCATGCAATACCGCTACCGATGGCGGACACTACAGACACAGAAGCCCCCTGCACTACGCCGTGCACTTGGAGTTCCCTAATCAATCACAGGGACATGGGTTACAAGGCTATGCCCGATTGCTGCACACATGGAAGTCACAGGAGCCTGACTAGGTGTAGTTGGCTCTGTACAAATGTGGGGTGGGGTGCCACAGGGCCTGCCTTAAGAAGGGACTTTGCCTGCTAAACTCGCCCTGGCCTAGGGAAACCCACAGCCCACCTACCCCACCTAGACACCTACAATGCGCGCTGAATCAGCTGAATGAGAGTGTACTCACCCCCTTGTGGCTGCTGTGATGCCCTCAAGCACCCATCCAACTCCGGGTACGCCACCGCCAGGATCTGGAACATCAGGGGGGTCATGGTGCGACGGGCACCCCTCCCACATTGGGAGGCCATCCCCAGATGGGCCTCCACCGTCTTCTTGCTCCAACGGCGAATGTCCTCCCATCTTTTCCGGCTGTGGGTGCTCCGTCTGTGGTAGACCCCCAGGGTCCGGACTTCCTTGGCGATGGCACGCCAAATATCATTCTTCTGGTGGGCGCTGACCTACAGGAAAAGTATAGGGGAAAAGGAGAAGATATAACCGTCCGCACCGTCACAGTCATTGGCCCGCATCCCTACCCTTGCATGACGCACATGCACTCACCGTCGTTTCGTGCATGCCTCATTCTCCCCCCCCCTATCTTTCATCCACACTACTCCAAACAGGCGTTGCCCATACAGCATGCTCACAGTGTACTTACCTGTTTGTCTGGAGGACCGTAGAGTAGCGTGTACTGGGGGAGGACCACATCTACTAGTTTCTCCAACTCCTCCGTGCTGAAGGCAGGGGTCCTTTCCCCAGACACACGAGCCATTGTCCCTTCTAGACTGAGGTCACAGCAGCACTTGCAGTGTGGGTCCTCTCCTGTCGAAGATCAGGTATCAAGTGATTGAACAGATAGCAAATGGGGGTCACGTCCGCGGCGGTGCGTACTGTCACCACCAGCATACATCGTCATTGGCTCCTGGGACTCATAGGGCCCAATGTTAACCAATTCAGGATAGTGCCGCGGTCTTCGACCGCCTACCGCGACGGTGTACAACGCCAGCGCAGTTACCTCATATCCCCTTGTCCCACATTTCAGGTCAGGCTGCCGCCATTTCAGGGGGCCACATGGCATTATTTTTGACTGCATCACACATATCTAGGCCTTGCTTAAACACTAATATAGCCATATGTCGATTTTGAAACATTTTCCGATTAAGTTGTGTTTACGTACCTCAGTGTTGGTTGACTCTCTGCTCGCTGTTCTCCTCCATAGAGCACGTCCGCTGGGGCAGGTGAGGAGATGGCGGCATCCTCCGGTGTACAGACCGCTGGTGGACCTGTCAACAATGGAGGAGCGACATGTAATTATCACCTACAGACTTGATCGTACCACAATCCTGGAACTGTGTGCCCAGTTGGAGCCAGACCTGATGTCAGCTATCCGCCATCCCACAGGAATCCCCCCTCTCGTGCAGGTGCTGTCAGTACTCCATTTCCTGGCAAGTGGGTATTTTCAGACGACAGTGGCCATAGCATCAGGTATGTCCCAGCCTATGTTCTCCAACATGTTGTCCAGAGTGTTGTCTTCCCTGCCGAAACACATGCGCAGCTACATCGTTTTCCCTCAGGTGGAGGATTTGCCTAGAGTGAAAGGTGACTTCTATGCCCTGTGACATATCCCCAACATCATAGGTGCCATTGATGGGACACATGTGGCCTTGGTACCCCTCCGCAGGAGTGAACAGGTGTACAGAAACCGGAAGAGTTACCATTCTATGAATGTGCAGATGGTGTGTTTGGCAGACCAGTACATCTCCCATGTGAATGCCAAATTTCCTGGCTCAGTGCATGAAGCTTGCATTCCGCGGAATAGCAGCATCCCTTATGTGATGGGGCAACTCCAGAGGCACCGTGTGTGGGTATTAGGTGAGGACATGGACCCAATACAGTGTGACTAGGTGTCTGGGTCTGTCCCTAAGAGTTAGTGTGTGTCTAACAGTTTTCCCTCGACATTTGCAGGTGACTCTGGTTACCCCAACCTGTCATGGCTACTGACCCCAGTGAGGAATACCAGGACAAGGGCTGAGGAACGCTACAATGAGGCCCATGGGCAGACTAGGAGGATTATAGAGAGGACCTTCGGCCTCCTGAAAGCCAGGTTCAGGTGCCTCCATATGACAGATGGTTCCCTATTCTACTCACCAAAGAAGGTGTGCCAGATCATCGTGGCCTGCTGTATGCTTCACAACTTGGCTTTGCGACGACAGGTGCCTTTTCTGCAGGAGGATGGTCCAGATGGAGGTGTTGTGGCAGTTGTGGAGCCTGTGGACAGTGAAGACAAGGAAGAAGAAGAAGAGGACATAGACAACAGGAACACGGTGATCCAGCAATACTTCCAGTGAGACACAGGTAAGAAGACAACACTGCCTGCTACATCTGATTTAATTCTTCTACCTCTCATCTGTCTGTCATTTTCACCCAGTGTGTGGACCCTGAGTTGTCACTTTCCCTTTCGATTTCACAGATGTGGGTCCCACTGTGTGACCTCTGCTTTGTTTCCGCATGGACTAGAGCTGTGTGACATAGGTATGTTGACATTACATTGGATATAGCATTTTGCCACAGTTATTGCTTATACACATTTGTGAAAGCACAGACTGACTCCAGATTGTTTTGTGATTTAAGGGTGTTTATTTAAGTGCAAAATAGTGGAGGGGGTTGTAAAATGGTCATGGGTGATGGTGGAGAAATGTCCATGGCAGAGTCCAGCCTATTAGTCTCACAGGTGCATTGTCGAAAGGGGCATAGGAAGTGGAGCTGGTGCAGTTGATGGATGGACAGGGTGACAAAGTGGGACAAAAGGATGACAATCAGGGTGGTCTCATTTCTTGGCGGGGGTCTTGGCATTGTTCTCTGTCTTTGTCCTGGATCTCAGGGACTGCTTGCGGGGTGGTTCTGTCAGGAGGTCCAAATTCTCGGGATCTGCACAATGCTGAATAAGGGTCCCACTTCCAGGCAACACCAAAGTCAGATGCTGTTATAGCGCTGAACTCTGGAGGGGCCCGGCCGGGGGAAGGGGTAATCGGACAGGAACAGCCAGGAAGGAGATCTGAAAAGAAAAAAGGTTAATACAAACATTCAACAATGACTTTTACTAAAATAATTCACTGCCTCATAAAGATCTCGCTAATTTCCAAAGAATGAATTTCAGAAGGAATGAATTCTCCAAAATATGTTTTATCAAGTAAAATTCTGCACGAAACTAAATCATGCCATAAGTGAAACTATCCCACCCAAGAATCGTTCTCATAATCTTGAAAGAAAAGATAATATAAATTCCTTGAATCACTCCTGCAGAAGAAAAAATAAGATTGTTGTCCTTTTTCTTAGAATTTTAAAGTAACTCGATTTTTTCAAATAAAACAGTATTTATCAAAAGACACTTTCTTTTTAGATGCACATACCAATTGAGAATCCAATAACACTATGTAAATAACATCTGTTCACAAAAAGCCTTTAAAACGATTACACAACTTTTCGAACGGACTCTCCAATTAGTTAAACAAGCAATCCTTTTCAAAGACAACTGCCTGGAGACAAATGGTTACTTTGATTTATAGTTGTAATAAACGAACAGGAGAATACAATGTTACAGAACAACACTCCTATCGTTCGTAGACTCTGTAAATAAACTCCGAGTGCGGAGTTCTCAGAAATGGGCAACAGCCCAAAAAGGAAATCGCTCACCGCCGCGAGCCGGCCGCTCGCTACCAGAAAAATGAAGACTCCAGAATTCCCGGCAGCAGAATCAAAGAGACACGCTCCTCGCTAAACGCTCAGAATAGAAGGCGTTGGTTGAAAGGGTGTGGCAGGTATTTATAGCCTGACCACACCCAAGACTAATTAGTATTTAGAGAAGGCTGGGAAATGCAGTCCTCCTGATTTCCTGGTTCTTGTAGACTCTTCATTTTATTATACTTGAAGAATGGTTATGATAATGATACCACCAATGGCCCAATCTTTTAGATAGATGGCTTTTACCACACAAGATGTGTGATGTCAAGGAAATGGTGGCTGTTTCATAGGAATAATTGCGCCCACGCGTCACTGGAGTCCTGACAGTACACCCTCTCCCCAGGCGTGGGCGCGGACCTGGTTTATTGGGATAACGAAAATGAAATTGACGTATCAATCGTGGGGCATGAATTTGTGAAGCAGGTTCCCAAGAGTCTTCTTCGGCACCGTAACCTTTCCAGGCTACTAAATACCATAAGGAATTACCACGAAATCGAGAGTCTCGAATGGCTCGTACTTCGTATTCCCATTTATCTTGAACAAGAATTGGTGGTGGACGTGTATCACTCTTTGTATAGGCAGGTTTAAGTAATGAAGTATGAAAAACAGGATGAATCCTCAAAGATGGGGGTAATTTCAGTTTGTATGTTACAGGGTTGATACGTCGGAGGATCTCGTAGGGTCCTATGAATTTTGGATGAAATGTGTTCTTGTCTTTGAAAGTCAAGTTTTTTGTAGATAACCAGACCATGTCTTTCACCTTGTATTCTGGACCAGGTTGGTGTTTCTTGTCATATTGTTGTTTGTATTTTATTTTTGCTTGTTGAAGATTTTGTTGAAGTTGTAAGTGAATCTTTTGTAAATGTGATAGCATCCCTTGTACGGCAGGCATTTCTTGTGTAGCACCTGGTAAATTAACTGGTAAAACACGAGGGTGTTGACCATAAAGACCATAGAACGGAGTGTTTTTTGTTGAAGTATGACAAGAATTATTATAGGCTAATTCAGCAAGCCAAAGTAGTGTAGGCCAAGAAGAAGGGTCTTCTGCTGCATAACAACGTAGGTATTGTTTTAACGTCTGATTTAATCTTTCGGTCTGGCCATCAGTTTGTGGGTGGTAACTTGTGGATAAATTAGAATCGATATGTAAGGCCTGGCACCATTTCTGCCAGAAATGTGCTGAAAACTGAGACCCTCTGTCGGACAGAATAACCTTTGGGAGACCATGGAGACGCACCACATTCTGTAGAATAAGACTAACTAGAACACTTGATGTGGGAAGTCCTTTGCAAGCAATAAAATGTGCATATTTAGTAAGACTATCTATGACTACTAATACTGTGTTTACATGATTGACTTCAGGGAGACCTGTAATGAAGTCCATTGAAATATGTTCCCATGGATAATCAGGGATTGGTAGAGGTATTAATAAACCCTTTGGTTTAACATGAGAGCTTTTGCAACGAGCACAAATTTCACATAATTTTACCATTTGTTTAACGTCTTTAATAAAAGTGGGCCACCAAAAATATCTTTTCACAAGTTCTAGGGTTTTTTGAGGTCCTGGGTGACCTGCTACTGGATGTGTGTGCAACCATTGAAAAGCTGTGCGTTGTAGTTCTTTTGTTGGTAAAAAGATTTTTGTTTTATAAAAGGGCAAACCTTGTTGTATTGAGTAATCAGCGCCTTTTTTAAGCCACTCTGACCATTCTGTGATGTGAAAATGGGTACGAATGGAATCAAGAAATTCGTCAGCAGCTATTAAACATATAACTTTGGAGGGATTAATGATTGGCATTGGTTGAGGTTTTTCATGCACTAACGTAGAATCTTGTCTGGTTAAAGCATCGGATTTTCTATTATCACTGCCTGGTCTGAAAGTAACGACAAAGTCAAATTCAGCAAAAAACAACATCCATCGCAATTGTCTAGGGGTTAATACTCGGGCTGAGCTCATGAATTGTAAATTTCTATGATTAGAATAGACTGTGATGCAATGGGTAGTTCCGGATAAATAATGTCTCCATTCCTTGAATGCTTCACGTATTGCCAACAGTTCCTTTTCCGCAATAGTATAATTTTGTTCGGATGTATTAAGTTTTTTAGACATGTAAGCCACGGGATGTAACTGTCGTGTAGTAGGATGTAGTTGTGAAAGAATGGCCCCTAATGCTACATCGGAAGCATCTGCTTCTACAATAAATGGATCTGAACTCCGGGGTGAGCTAGGATAGGGGCAGTGGTAAAGGCTTGTTTCAACATCTGAAATGCTTCTTCAGTTTGTGATGACCATTGAAAAGGGGTATTTTTACGAAGTAATTTTATAATGGGAGCCACTTTTTGGGAAAAATGATCAATAAAACGCAGATAAAAATGGTCAAACCCCAAAAAACATTGGACATCTCAAACAGATTTAGGTGTGGGCCAATCCAAGACAGCTTGGATTTTTCTGTCGGTCATTTTCATTCCCTTGGGTGTTAGAGTGACTCCCAAGAATTCCACTTCTTCCGTATGAAACTCACATTTACTATGTTTACAGTATAGATTATGGTTTCGCAGAGTTAAAAGTACTTTCTTAACGTGTTCTTCATGACATTCCCTTGTGCTAGAGTATATTAGAATGTCATCTATATAAACAATGACAAATAAATCTAAGTATTCTCTTAAAACGTCATTGAGGAAATATTGAAATGCTACAGGAGCGTTACAGAGACCGAAGGGCATTACTTGATATTCAAACAGACCATAACGGGTTTTAAAAGCTGTTTTCCATTTGTCTCCCTCTCGTATGCGTACCAGATGATAAGCCCCTCTGAGGTCAAGTTTAGTATAAATGACAGCATCCTTGACTTGGTCCAATAATACGGGAATTAATGGCAAAGGATATTTATTTTTTATGGTGATCTTGTTCAGGGCTCTATAATCAATACAGGGTCTCAAATCTCCGTTAGCTTTGGGAACGAAGAACAGAGGAGAGGCTGCTGGAGAACGTAAAGGTCTAATCAAATTGTTTGCTAAACATTGGTCAAGATATTCCCGTAGATACTGATTTTCTTTTTCAGAAAGAGCGTAAATTCTACAATTAGGGATCACGGATCCTGGCACCAAATCAATTTGACAATCATAAGGTCTATGGGGTGGTAATGTACCAGCTGCTTGTTCACTAAATACATCTGCAAATGTGGCATATTGAGACGGAAACGTTATAGCCTTTTCTGCTGCTATAGCTATCTGTTGAATAACAGGTTTAGTGGAAAGACACTGTTTTGAGCAATGAGACGATGAAAAGGTTAGGGTGTTCTTTTTCTAATCTATGTGTGGATTATGTAATCTGAGCCAAGGCATTCCCAAAATAAAACCATATTGAGGTGCTCTGATAATATCAAATTGTATTCGCTCTAAGTGTTGACGACCATTGGAATTGCAGCATGTCATTTGAATTGGGAAAGTATGAGAAGAGATTGGCCTCCAGCGAGTTCACTGCCATCCACAGCCTGTACTCTTTCTGGTATTATTTTCTTTTGACATGCGAGTTGTAATCGATATGCTGTTTGAGAGTCTACAAAATTTCCAGTGGCCCCTGAATCTATTAGTGCAAATGCTTCTTGCAATTTATCTAAGATTAAAATCTGTATTGGAATACGGAAATGTCTATTATGTTGATTCGAACAAGAATGTACAGAAGGGATTGCAAGAATACCCAAGGGATTCCCTTCTCTATCTCTTGGGTTCACTAGTTTTCCTCAACATTTCCTACAGAAGCAACTTGATTCTTATTATTAGTAAAAGAGTCAACTTTGTTTTTTGGTTTCGCTAAGCAATCTCTTACAAAATGTCCTTTTTTCCCACAATATAAACACAATCCTTTGCGACGTCTTTGTTCTTTCTCTTCTTTGGTTAAAGGTTGACGAAGTGTTCCAATTTCCATTGGTTCACTAACCATATCTGAAGAGGTAGAGGAAGGGAAGGACGATATCTGTCTTGACGCCAAGTATTGCGATCTGGTCTTTTTCTTTCTCCTTTTCTTTCAGAAAGTCTATGATCAAGTCTTAAGGTTAGATTTATTAAATCTGTACATGTTTTAGGCTGAGGATCGATTTGCGCTAACACATCTTTTAATTCTTCCTTAAGGCCTTGATAAAAAAGTGCAGCTCTCTTTTCTTCGGGCCAATCTGTTTCAACCACCAAACGATTAAATTGGGAAAGATAAGAAATAAGGTCCTTATTTCCTTGTCGTAGTTCGAATAATTCTTTATCAGCCGACATTGTAACTGCTCGTCGATCGAACACTTTCTCAAATTCTTCCACAAATCGACGCCAATTATAAAGCAGAGGACTGTCTTGTCGTACTAGGGGAACTGTCCAATTTGCTCCATCTCCAGACAAATAAGAAATTAAAAAGGCTATTCTAGACTGTGGATCAGGGAAGGCGGCTGGTCGACAAGTGAAATGTAGCTCCACTTGGGTAAGGAATATCTGGACTTTGTTAGCATCTCCCGAAAACCTTTCAGGAGCAGCCAACGGTATTTGTGTAGGAACATTGACGGATACATTGGTGGGAGATGGAGGTAATCGTGGTAAAGGTGTTCCTCCTGGACTGTCTATCTTAGCTTGTAATTGAGTAACTTTGGTAACTAAAGCTGCAGTGTCATTCCTAGAATCCTGTAACTCCTTTTGTAATTGCGTTAATGCCTGCATTACAGTGTCTAGGGTAGTCATTTCGTCAGCTATCGTGCAGATCAAGAGAAGAGAAAACTCGTGGGCTTTCTATTCTGTCAGTAGGTCCAAATTCTCGGGATCTGCACGATGCTGAATAAGGGTCCCACTTCCAGGCAACACCAAAGTCAGATGCTGTTATAGCGCTGAACTCTGGAGGGGCCCGGCCGGGGGAAGGGGTAATCGGAAAGGAACAGCCAGGAAGGAGATCTGAAAAGAAAAAAGGTTAATACAAACATTCAACAATTACTTTTACTAAAATAATTCACTGCCTCATAAAGATCTCGCTAATTTCCAAAGAATTAATTTCAGAAGGAATGAATTCTCCAAAATATGTTTTATCAGGTAAAATTCTGCACAAAACTAAATCATGCCATAAGTGAAACTATTCCACCCAAGAATCGTTCTCATAATCTTGAAACAAAAGATAATATAAATTCCTTGAATCACTCCTGCAGAAGAAAAAATAAGATTGTTGTCCTTTTTCTTAGAATTTTAAAGTAACTCGATTTTTTCAAATAAAACAGTATTTATCAAAAGACACTTTCTCTTTAGATGCACATACCAATTGAGAATCCAATAACACTATGTAAATAACATCTGTTCACAAAAAGCCTTTAAAACGATTACACAACTCTTCGAACGGAATCTCCAATTAGTCAAACAAGCAATCTTTTTCAAAGACAACTGCCTGGAGACAAATGGTTACTTTGATTTATAGTTGTAATAAACGAACGGGAGAATACAATGTTACAGAACAACACTCCTATCGTTCGTAGACTCTGTAAATAAACTCCGAGTGCGGAGTTCTCAGAAATGGGCAACAGCCCAAAAAGGAAATCGCTCACTGCCGCGAGCCAGCCGCTCGCTACCAGAAAAATGAAGACTCCATAATTCCCGGCAGCAGAATCAAAGAGAAGCGCTCCTCGCTAAACACTCAGAATAGAAGGCGTTGGTTGAAAGGGTGTGGCAGGTATTTATAGCCTGACCACACCCAAGACTAATTAGTATTTAGAGAAGGCTGGGAAATGCAGTCCTCCTGATTTCCTGGTTCTTGTAGACTCTTCATTTTATTATACTTGAAGAATGGTTATGATAATGATACCACCAATGGCCCAATCTTTTAGGTAGATGGCTTTTACCACACAAGATATGTGATGTCAAGGAAATGGTGGCTGTTTCATAGGAATAATTGCGCCCACGCGTCACTGGAGTCCTGACAGGTTCTCCATCTGCAGGGGGTGGGGTGCTAGTGTTGTGTTCCTGTGGCAGTGCCTCCTGTCCACTAGCGCCGGCGGAGGTGGTGGGCAGTTCATCGTTCAGGCTAGTGTCAGGGGCCCCTTGTTGTGCCACAGTGTCCCTCCTGGTATTGATGAGTTCCTTCAGCACCCCAACAATGGTGCCCAAGGTGGAATTGATGGATTTGAGTTCCTCCCTGAACCCCAAATACTGTTCCTCCTGCAGCCGCTGGGTCTCCTGAAACTTGGCCAGTACCGTTGCCATCGTCTCCTGGGAATGGTGGTAGGCTTCCATGATGTAGGAGAGGGCCTCGTAGAGAGTGGGTTCCCTGGGTCTGTCCTCCCCCTGTCTCACAGCAGCCCTCCCAGTTCCCCTGTTTGCCTGTGCCTCTGTCCCCTGAATCGTGTGCCCACTACCACTGCCCCCAGGTCCCTGGTGTTGTTGGGGTGGTGGGTTAGCCTGGGTTCCCTGTAGTGGTGGACACACTGCTGCTTGACATGTCCTGGGGACGGAGGTATGGGCCCGTTGGGTGGGTGCTGTGCTGGTGTTTCCAGAGGGGGAGGCTCTGTTGTGGCTTGTGCCATTGTGAGGGGAACTGACTGTTCCGAGGTCCCAGATGGGCCGGGCTGGTCATCTAGATGTCTTCGGTGGGTGAAGTGGACATGTCTGGACCCTCCTGTCCGGTGATGTTGGGGAGGGGTCCTGCAGCGGTGTAAAAGCATGATTATTGCATCTGTGCGTGCCACGGTGTGCAATGGGTGGGTGACCCTGTACCCCAGTGCTTCCATTCTTGTGTGGGACCTTGTGTGATAATGGTTTAGGGGGTGTATGGGTATGTGCAGTGGACATGCTTTGGTGATGGGTGTCCATGCTTTGGTGTTACATCCAGGGCTTGGGTTTGGGATGTGTGGTGCATATGGGAGGAGTTGGAGTGATGGGGGTGAGGGTGGGGGTATGTGATAGCATGCAGGTGGGTGGGGGATGAAGTAGTTAAAGGTTTGGCTTACCAGAGTCCATTCCTCCAGCTACTCCTGCGAGGCCCTCAGGATGCAGTATAGCCAAGACCTGCTCCTCCCATGTAGTGATTTCTGGGGGAGGAGGTGGGGGTCCGCCGCCAGTCCTCTGAACCACAATCTGGTGTCTTGAGACCACGGAACGCACCTTCCCCCGTAGGTTGTTCCACCTCTTCCTGATGTCATCCCTAGTTCTTGGGTGCTGTCCCACTGCGTTGACCCTGTCCACGATTCTTCGCCATAGCTCCATCTTCCTAGCTATGGTGGTGTGCTGCACTTGTGATCCGAATAGCTGTGGCTCTACCCGGATGATTTCCTCCACCATGACCCTGAGCTCCTCCTCAGAAAACCTGGGGTGTCTTTGCGGTGCCATGGGGTGGTGTGGGTGATGTGTGGCGTGGTGTGTGTTGTGATATGTGGGGTGATATTTAGAGGTGTGTTGTGTGAGGTGCGTGGATGTTGTGTGAGTGATGGTGTTGAGTGCCTGTGGATGCTATTGTTCTTTCTGGTGGTGTAGGAAGTTGGCTCTGTATGTACTATTTCAAAGTAAGAAATAGCATGCACAGAGTTCAAGGGTTCCCCTTAGAGGTAAGATAGTGGCAAAAAGAGATAATTCTAATGCTCTATTTTGTGATAGTGTGGTCGAGCAGTAGGCTTATCAGAGGAGTAGTGTTAAGCATTTGTTGTACACACACAGGCAATAAATGAGGAACACACACTCAGAGACAATTCCAGGCCAATAGGTTTTTGTATAGAAAAATATCTTTTCTTAGTTTATTTTAAGAACCACAGGTTCAAGATTTACAAGTAATACTTCAAATGAAAGGTATTTCATGTAGGAACTTTAGGAACTTTGAATTAGCAAAATAGCATATACAGTTTTCACATAAATGACATATAGCTATTTAAAAACTAGACACACTGCAATTTTGAACAGTTCCTGGGGGAGGTAAGTGTTTGTTAGTTTTTGCAGGTAAGTAAACCACCTACGGGGTTCAAGTTTGGGTCCAAGGTAGCCCACCATTGGGGGTTCAGAGCAACCCCAAAGTTACCACACCAGCAGCTCAGGGCCGGTCAGGTGCAGAGGTCAAAGTGGTGCCCAAAACGCATAGGCTTCATTGGAGAAGGGGATGCCCCAGTTCCAGTCTGCCAGCAGGTAAGTACCCGGGTCTTCGGAGGGCAGACCAGGGGGGTTTTGTAGGGCACCGGGGGGGGGACACAAGTCCACACAAAAAGTACACCCTCAGCAGCACGGGGCGGCCGGGTGCAGTGTGCAAACAGGCGTCGGGTTCGCAATAGGAATCAATGGGAGACCAAGGGGTCTCTTCAGTGATGCAGGCAGGCAAGGGAGGGCTCCTCGGGGTAGCCACCACCTGGGCAAGGGAGAGGGCCACCTGGGGGTCGCTCCTGCACTGGAGGTCAGATCCTTCATGTCCTTGGGGCTGCGGGTGCAGTGTCTTTACCAGGAGTCGGGTTTTTGAAGCAAGCAGTCGCGGTCAGGGGGAGGCTCGGGATTCCCTCTGCAGGCGTCGCTGTGGGGGTTCAGGGGGGTCAACTCTGGCTACTCACGGTCTCGTAGTCGCCAGGGAGTCCTCCCTGTGGTGTTTGTTCTCCACAAGTCGAGCCGGGGGCGTCGGGTGCAGAGTGCAAAGTCTCACGCTTCCGGTGGGAAACGTGTGTTGTTTTAAAGTTGCTTCTTTGTTGCAAAGTCGCAGTCTTTGGGGAACAGAGCTGCTGTCCTCGGGAGTTCTTGGTCCTTCTAGATGCAGGGTAGTCCTCTGAGGCTTCAGAGGTTGCTGGACCCTGTGGAACGCGTCGCTGGATCAGTGTCTTTAGAAGTGGGGAGACAGGCCGGTAGAGCTGGGGCCAAAGCAGTTGGTGTCTCCGTCTTCTCTGCAGGTTTGTCAGTTCAGCAGTCCTCTTCTTCTTAGGCTGCAGGAATCTAGTTACCTAGGTTCTGGGAGCCCCTAAATACTCGATTTAGGGGTGTGTTTAGGTCTGGGGGGTTAGTAGCCAATGGCTACTAGCCAGGAGGGTGGCTACACCCTCTTTGTGCCTCCTCCCTGAGGGGAGGGAGCACATCCCTATCCCTATTGGGGGAATCCTCCATCTGCAAGATGGAGGATTTCTAAAAGTTAGAGTCACCTCAGCTCAGGACACCTTAGGGGCTGTCCTGACTGGCCAGTGACTCCTCTTTGTTTTTCTCATTATCTCCTCCGGCCTTGCCACCAAAAGTGGGGCCGTGGCCGGAGGGGGCGGGCAACTCCACTAGCTGGAGTGCCCTGGGGTGCTGTAACAAAGGCACCTCCACCCAGTACAGGCTTTGTTACTAACCACAGAGTGACAAAGGCACTCTCCCCATGTGGCCAGCAACATGTCTGGTGTGTGGCAGGCTGCTAAAACTGGTCAGCCCACACGGATAGTCGGTTAAGGTTTCAGGGGGCACCTCTAAGGTGCCCTCTGGGGTGTATGTTACAATAAAATGTACACTGGCATCAGTGTGCATTTATTGTGCTGAGAAGTTTGATACCAAATTTCACAGTTTTCAGTGTAGCCATTATGGTGCTGTGGAGTTCGTGCATGACAGACTCCCAGACCATATACTCTTATGGCTACCCTGCACTTACAATGTCTAAGGTTTTGCTTAGACACTGTAGGGGCATAGTGCTCATGCACTTATGCCCTCACCTATGGTATAGTGCACCCTGCCTTAGGGCTGTAAGGCCTGCTAGAGGGGTGACTTATCTATACCTATAGGCAGTGTGAGGTTGGCATGGCACCCTGAGGGGAGTGCCATGTCGACTTAGTCGTCTTAAACCCACTAGCACACACAAGCTGGCAAGCAGTGTGTCTGTGCTGAGTGAGAGGTCCCCAGGGTGGCATAAGACATGCTGCAGCCCTTAGAGACCTTCCCTGGCATCAGGGCCCTTGGTACCAGAGGTACCAGTTACAAGGGACTTACCTGGATGCCAGGGTGTGCAAATTGTGGAAACAAAGGTACAGGTTAGGGAAGGAACACTGGTGCTGGGGCCTGGTTAGCAGACCTCAGCACACTTGTTTCTCTATGGCCTTCTGTCGCAATTGTTGTCGTAAGGATTTGTGGGTGATGTGGGTGTGTGTTTTATATTGTATTGAGTGTGTGGGAGCGGTGTGTGTATGTGTATCAGGTGTGTGTATTTCAAATTGTCCTATGTGGTTGTGTTTTGTAAGTGAATGTGTATTTTGAGCGCAGCGGTGTGTACCGCCAATGGAATACTGCGGTTGAAAGACCGCTGCGTGGATTCGTGGGTCGTGATAGTGTGGGCGTATTCCTGTTGGCGTGACGGTGTCGGTTTCGTTATCGCCAGTTTATCACTGACCTTTGGTGTGGCGGACTTGTGTGGGTGTCTAGATTTTGGCGGATTCCGAGCTGTGGGTCATAATGGCAGTAGCGGTATTCCGCAGCGGTGTGTTGGCGGTCTTCTGCATGGTGGTAAGCGGCTTTTACCGCCAATGTTGTAATGACCACCTATGTGTGCAGGGGGCCACCTGGTCCCCCACAGCCCCGGGGACTGCCACCCCCAAGAGGCAGCTCCTGCTGTGTCCTGGGGTGCCCACCCCAGGACATAACTATTTGCTGTAACTTGGCAGGAGCTGATAGCTCCCACAGGAGGTGGGGAGCCGGCTGGCACTTTGGAGGCCTTCAGGCTCCCCCTACAGTCCCGAGCTTGGTGACTTGGTGCCCCAGGGGGCACCCAGGTCACATGGCCTGACCCTGGGGGATGGGTTCGCATGGCCCTCCTCCCCCGAAAAAATTTAAATGTTTAAGCCAGACTCCAAGGAATATGGTACCTGGGGCCGAGAGCTACCTGGGGAAGGGGGATGTGTGGCCTCCACACCCCCAAAAAAATAAAATGTTTAGACCGGGCCATCGAGGATGGGATCCCCGGGGCTGAGATTAGCCGGGAGGGCACGAGAACCCCCTACCCAAAAAATTAAATATTTAGGCTAAGCCATGGGGTATGGGGTCCCCAGTGGTGAGATCTGCCTGGGGGGGGGCATGCAGGGTTTGGTTGGTATAGGGGTTGGCTGCACGGACTGGCTGCAAGCCAAAGGCCATGCACAGCACAGGGTTGGGTAGCTCTAGGGGTTGGCCTCCGGACCTGCGGCCACCCATATACCAACCAAACCCTGCAGGCCCCCCACTCCCCAGGCCGATCTCAGCCCTAATAAACCCCATTCCCCAGCATAAATATATAGGGGGTCATTACGACCCTGGCGGGCGGCGGTAACCGCCGTGCGGCCGCCAATGCAGCCGCACTCCCGCGGCCCCCATTACGACATCCCCGCTGGGCCGGCGGGCGCAAACTAAGTTTGCGCCCGCCGGCCCAGCTGGGATGAGGCCGCAACATAGGAGCCGGCTCCTAATGGAGCCGGCGGTGTTGCGGCCGTGCGATGGGTGCAGTAGCACCCGTCACGCTTTTCACTGTCTGCTATGCATACAGTGAAAAGCTGGCCGGGGCCCTGTTAGGGGGCCCCTGCACTGCCCATGCCAGTGGCATGGGCAGTGCAGGGGCCTCAAGGGGCCCCAGGACACCCCTTACCGCCAGCCTCTTCCTGGCGGTGCAAACCGGCAGAAACAGGCTGGCAGTAGGGGCGTCATAATCCCCAGGGCAGCGCTGCCCTGGCGGATTATCACCGCCGGGGCTAAAACGGCGGGAAACCACCAGCCCCGGCGGTGCGACCGCGGCGCTACCGCCGCGGTCGTAATAAGGGCCTCCGTACCGCCAGCCTGTTGGCGGTACGGACGCTACATTACCCCTGGCAGTCTCCGACCGCCAGGGTCGTAATGACCCCCATAATTTTTTGAGGGGTGGGGGGCCGCGTTGCGGTGGTAGGATTAATGAATAGTAATGAAAATTCCATTAAGAAAAACATAGAAATTCACTGGAAAAAACAAAGGTTACAGAAATGTTATAGTTAGGAAATAGAATTAAAAAACAGAAAAAAATCACTTTAAAAAGCCAAAGGTTGCAGGGATGTAATAGTTAGGCTCACATTCTAAATTTACCAAACCATAGAAATTTACCAGTTGTAGTTAGAGTCATCTCAAGTAACTATAACTCGTGCCCTAAGGTAACTATAACTTGTGCATTCACCATGCACTGCTAATTACCCCACAAAATACAACACACCGATATCTTTGATAACATTGTTGATAATGTCACTGTGAGATCTACAGTAAAATTATTGATCAGATAACTGTGCATGGCTGGGGCCCGATTTATAGTTACTTTTGGGCACAAGTGTGAATCCTATCCTGCCAAGTGATGCCACCCCAGTCCTGGACCTTTGGAAATAGGCCTACATGTGTCCTATCAGCCCATCTGTGGATCCAGCAGAACCTAAGTATCACCTCTGCTGTGAACTATAACTATGAACTATGAACTATGAACATGAACTATAAAACATTTCTAATTCCCTTTGATCGAGTGGACCTTGCTTGCTTGCTTAGTGCAAAATCGGACTGTTGTGTTTGCCCCACTAGTTTGAAAGTTCACCAGCACCACTGACTCTGTAATGTTAAAAACATAAGGTCTAAAGTCAGCAAGCAAAGTCTAAAGTAAGAAATGTACATAAAGGTGTTTGAGTGGTTTAAGGGTGAGCGCATGCAGTGTATGAAGAGGCTTTCCTCCATACACTATTATATTCCTATGAATGTGTTAATAGTTGACAGACACAGATGTAAAATGGGAGATCATGGCACAATTAGGCCCTGCAACATTAAAGCACAGTCTGAAGGAGTGAAGGCACTTACAATTTCAGGTTCCTTTTTTAGTCTACAATCTTGTTTTATTCACATTAGAATCTCCATAAAATAAAAAGCTTTTTACTATGTTATCTTTGAAAGAGAGTTATGTATTCTTTGTTCTAGAATATGGACAGATCACATGCTGTCAGCGTGAGATGTGTGTGTGGCATGTCTGTGTGAGACTGGTATCAATTCTGGCAGAACACCTAACTATAAGCACTAAAAGGCAGCCCGTGTGTTATGTATGAAGTCTTCAAAACCAGAATTAATGGGGCATTTGGTGAATGATGGCACAATTTTCTCGAAATCTCAGCAGTCATCACCAAACATAGGAATGTTCTGCAATGTCTATTTGTGGTGATTGCTAAAGCTGCAGGACTGGGTAAAGAGAACTGTGTTTCTTTCTTTATACTGCATAGGCCCTGTAATATGTCAAACATTCAAACCCACATCAGTGAGGTAACGAAACTTGAGGGGACACCCATGCAAAGTTCCTGGAGGGAGGCCACTCCCACCTGGACCCAGGCAGAAGCCTGCTGCCCGTGCACACTGTACTGTGCCCAGAGTGCCCCCTGGAGCTCGCCCCCCCCAACCACATGGGCTGCAGGGGCTTTTGTTCTGCCACTGACCCACATAGGACCCCTTTCTCACAATGACTCTTGCAAATTGCCCTTTGGATGACACCCGTGAACTCAGTTCACTTTATGCTTGTCCGACAATACAAATGATTAGCTTTTTGACAGATTTTCAATCCCTCCTACCCTCCATGCAGGGGTGGCTCCTTTGCAATGGTGAAGGAGCTTTGCCCCCATACCCGCCACCCCACCCCGTCTAAGAGTAATAAGCTGAAAAATAAAACAATGTTATGTGATCATTTTATTTTTCAGCTGCTTGCTCAGCCAGCGGGTGCATGGAGGGGCGGGGCTGGTCCATGGGAGGGGGGACAATGGGGAGTGGAGTCAGTGCACTAAGGGTGCATGTCAGTTTGGCCGGGCATCTCAGGCCGGCTAAACTGACATGCACACTTAGGTTTCTCCAACCCGGCTGTGTTGCACAGCCAGGTTGGAAAAACTGCACCGATTCCCATGCAGTGCCTGAGCGGCAGAACAAGCCGCTCAGACCAATCCTGGCTCTGCTCTCATGAAAGGTATAGCATGAGAACAGCACCAGGATTGCCTGGGGAGCCTGTGTTGGTGTCCCAGGGACTGCTGTGACACCAATTCCATCAGAAGAGGAGCAAGGCAGCCACGGGCAGTAGGAGGTACGTTCATTTATTTAAAAATTATTTTTGTGTTTTTTCCTCTCTTCCCCCCTCACCGTCCTCGCACCTCCCCCTCCTCTCCCCTTCAGATTTGCGGCCACCGCCTATGTCTCGTTAAGCTATTGTATGATTATTGAATTGAGTATTACTGGTCAAAGGAAAGTCAGAACACAGGAAAAACTGGAGAAAAATAGTTTTGTCTGATAGAACACATTTCTGTACAGCCCTGCTCTGGCAAAGAATGACACTTGTTCATAATGCATGTTAACCTAATAAAGGTAGGTGTTATCCTCGCAGGAAGATACGCCTTTTTAAGTAGACTTTAATACAATGCACCTGTGAGTGAATGCGTGCACTCACTGAAACCTTTTATTCTCTCACGATACCAGTCCGCGCAAACAAAGTCAAAAGTCTTTTGTAAAATAAATTAAGGCGTTTACTGCTAATGTTTTTGTGTGGGTTTGCATACAGAGAAGCATCGTAAATCTGGGCTTTAATGGATTGATGAGTAGGTGGAACCACAAAACGTTCCCCTACTTCAGTGAGAATAGTACTTCCAAGACGTTAGCAAACATTTTTACGCAGGTGTCATTTGTGTTGAGTCACGTGCGAGGGAAGACTCGCATACAGGCTGATGTACAGAGTAATTGCCCAGGTGATTGCCTTCAATCAATCAAAAAATGTATAGATCGCGCTACTCACCCGTGAGGGTCTCAAGGCGCTTGTGTGGGAGGGGTGGAGGGGGGTTACTGTTCGAACAGCCATGTCTTGAGGTTTTTTCTGAAGAGCAGGAGGTCTTTGATTTTGCGGAGGTTGGTGGGGAGGGAGTTCCAGGTTTTGGGGGCAAAGTAGGAGAAGGCCCTGCCTCCTGTGGTGGTTCGATGGATGCGGGGAACTGTAGCTAGTGCGAGGTTGGCTGATCGGAGGTTGCGGGTCGGAGTGTGGAAGTTCACTCCATCGTTGAGGTAGGTCGGGCCGGTGTTGTGGAGGGATTTGTGTGCGTGGATGAGGATCTTGAAAGTGATTCTCTTGTCTATGGGGAGCCAGTGAAGAGATTTGAGGTGTGGTGAGATTCGTTCATGGCGGGGGAGGCCAAGGACGAGGCGTGCGGCTGTGCTCTGGATTCTCTGGAGTTTGCGTTTGAGTTTGAGTGTGGTGCCGGCTTAGAGGGCATTACCGTAGTCTAGTCTGCTGCTGATGAGTGCATGGGTCACTGTCTTCCTGGTCTCTGGGGGAATCCATTTGAAGGATTTTTTTAGAGTGCGGAGTGTGTGGAAGCAGGAGGAGGTTAGTGCATTGATTTGCTGTGTCATGGAGAGGGAGGGGTCTAGGATGATGCCGAGGTTGTGTGTGTGGTTTGCGGGGGTGGGTGCGGGCCTAGGGCGGTGGGCCTCCAGGAGTCGTCCCATATGTTTTTTTTGTTGGGGCCGAAGATGATGATCTCAGTTTTGTTGGAGTTAAGCTTGAGGTGGTTAGTTGTCATCCAGTTGGCGGTGTCGAGGAGAGCAGCGTGTAGATTGGTTTTGGCGGTGGTGGGGTTGCGGGTGAGGTAGAGGATGAGTTTAGTGTCATCTGCGTAGGAGAGGATAGCGATTCCGTGTGGTCGGAGGATGTTGGCTAGGGGGATCATGTAAATGTTGAAGAGTATGGGGCTGAGGGAGGACCCTTGGGGGACTCCGCAGATGATCTTGGTAGCAGTGGAGTGGAAAGGTGGAAGGTGGACTCTCTGGGTCCGGTCGGTGAGGAAGGAGGTGAGCCAGTCTAAGGCTATGTGGTGAATTCCTAAGTTGTGGAGGCGTGTGCAGAGTGTGTGGTGGCAGACAGCGTCAAAGGCTGCGGAGAGGTCTAGGAGGATGAGTGCGACGGTCTCGCCTTTGTCAACTTTGGTCCTGATGTTGTCAGTGCATGCGATGAGGGCGGTTTCCATGCTGTGGCTCTTGCGGAACCCGGATTGTGAGGGGTCGAGTGTTGTTTTTTTTTAGGAAGTGGGATAGGCGGGCGTTGACTAGTTTCTCGGCCACCTTGGAGGGGAAAGGGAGGAGGGAGATGGGGCGATAGTTGGAGAGGATCTCCGGTCAGCTTTGTTTTTTTTTAGGAGCGCAGTGATTTCCGCATGCTTCCAGGGGTCAGGGTAGGTGGCGGAGTCAAAAGAGGAGCTGATTATGTTGCAGAGTATGGGGGCAATGGTTGTGCTGGCTTTGTTGTAGATGCAATGTGGACAGGGGTCGTAGGGGGATCCGGAGTGGATGGAGTTCATGTTTTTTTCGGTTTCTTCGTGTGTGGTGGGGGCCCAGGTGGTGAGTGTGGTAGGGGGTCAAGAGTGGGGGTTGAGTTGGGTGAGTGAGGGGTGTGTGTGGTATGAAGCTGTTGTGGATGTCCAGGATTTTGTGGTGGAAGTGGTTGGAGAAGGCGTCACATAGGGGCTGTGTGTGTGGGGGGTCTATGTTGCTGGCTTTGGGTTTGGCTAGCTCTTTAATGATGGTGAAGAGTTCTTTGCTGTTTAGAGAGTTGTTGTCAAGGCGTGTCTTGCAGTGATCTCTTTTGGCGGTGCGTATGAGTTGGTGATGGGTGCGAATGGTGGCTTTGAGGGTGGAGAGGTTGCTTGTAGAGGGTTCTTGTAGCCATATTTTCTCCGCTTGCCGGGGTGAACCATGGGGCGTTTTTGATGTTGCGGGTGGCGATGTGTTTTCTGAGGGGGGCTAGTGTGTCTGCGCAGGTAGTGATCCATTTAGAGAGGTTGTGTGCTCCTGTGTTAGGGTCGTTGGTGTGGGGGGGAGGTTGTGAGCCAGTTGGGAGTTTAAGAATTCTCTGGGGATCTTCTCCCACATGCGGTAGGGTGAGTGGCTTGATGGTGGTATGTGGGGGGTTTGGGGAAGGAGAAATGGACACAGTGGTGGTCAGTCCAAAGGAGTTTGGTGGTGTGGGTGTAGGCTATGTGTTGGCTTGAGGTGAAAATTGCGTCGAGCGTGTGTCCTGCTGAGTGGGTGGGTGCAGTGACCAGTTGTTTGAGTCCGAGGTTGGTGAGGTTGTCTATAAGGGAGGTAGAGTTGTGGCCTTGAAGGTTCTCCAAGTGAAAGTTGAAATCACCGAGGAGGATGTAGTCTGTGGAGGTGAGGGCGTGCCAGCTGATGGTGTCGGCGATGGTGTCGCAGAAGGCGGGGCGTGGTCCTGGTGGTCTGTAGATTAGTGTACCTCTGAGGGTGGAGTTGTTGTTAATGTGGATTCGGAAGTGCATGTGTTCTGTGTTGTCGATAGTGTCTTGGGAGCTGGTGGTGACTTTGATGATGTCTCTGTGTAGGATGGCGATGCCACCACCTGGCCTGTTGAGGCGTTCTTTGCTTTGGAGTTTGTATCCCTTGGGGGTGGCGATGGCTATGTCGGGTTCCGAGGAGGGGTTGGTCCAGGTTTCTGTGAGGAAGGCGATGTCTGGTGAGTGTGATGTGATGAGGTCCCAGAGTTCTATGGAATGTTTGTGAAGGGAGAAGGGTGTTGAGGAGCAGGCAGTTGAGGTGGTTGTGGTGGGTGGTGTGGGTGTGGTGCATGAGGGTGTTGTTGCGGGGTGTGTTCTGGTTGTGGGGTGGTGTGCTGCGGGGCTGGTTGGTGGAGGTGGGGCAGAGCAGGTGTGTATTGTGTTGGGGGTGTTGTGTTTGTTATCGGGGGTTGTTATGGTTGGTGTGTGGTGTGAGGGATGAGGAGCAGGAGAAATGACAGGTGTGGCAGGTGAAGGGACCATGAGTGTGTGTGAGGCTGGAAAGGGTGCAGGTGGGGCGAGGGCCTGGGTTGAGTGAGCGCCTTAGGCGCGCCAGACGCGCATCCGCACCGCGGCTGCCGTAAATGGCTGAGGAGGGAGGGAGTGGCAGCTGGGAGGAGGGAGGGCTGGGCGAATGGGTTGGCTGGGGAGGTGGGGCCACAGAGGATGGCAGCAGCGGGAAAACAAAAAGGAAAATGGAGGTGAGGAGGAGGGGAGAGGAGGGAGGGGCCGCGGGGGTGCAGCGGCAGGGGAAATACTAAAAAGGTGAAACGGACGGTGAGAAAGGAGGGGGAGGCAGGATGGGCCGCGGGGACGCAGCGGCAGGGGAAATACAAAAAAGGTGAAGCGGAAGGTGAGATAGGAGGGGGGAGGTGGAAGGGGCCGCAGGGACGCAGCGGCAGGGGAAATACTAAAAAGGTGAAACGGACGGTCAGAAAGGAGGGGGGAGTCGGGAGGGGCCGCGGGGACGCAGCAGCAGGGGAAATACTAAAAAGGTGAAACGGACGATGAGAAAGGAGGGGGAGGCAGGAGGGGTCGCAGGGACGCAGCAGCAGGGGAAATACTAAAAAGGTGAAACGGACGATGAGAAAGGAGGGGGAGGCAGGAGGGGTCGCAGGGACGCAGCAGCAGGGGAAATACTAAAAAGGTGAAATGGATGGTGAGAAAGGAGGGGGAGGCGGGAGGGGCCGCGGGGACGCAGCGGCAGGGGAAATACTAAAAAGGTGAAACGGACGGTGAGAAAGGAGGGGGGAGGGGGGAGGGATCCGCGGGGACGCAGCGGCAGGGGAAATACTAAAAAGGTGAAACGGACGGTCAGAAAGGAGGGGGAGGCAGGAGGGGCCACGGGGACGCAGCAGCAGGGGAAATACTAAAAAGGTGAAACGGACAGTGAGAAAGGAGGGGGGAGGCGGGAGGGGCCGCAGGGACGCAGCAGCAGGGGAAATACTAAAAAGGTGAAACGGACGGTGAGAAAGGAGTGGGAGGCTGGAGGGGCTGCGGGGACGCAGTGGCAGGGGAAATACGAAAAAGGTGAAACGGCGGTGAGAAAGGAGGGGGGAGGCGAGAGGGGCCGCGGGGACGCAGCGGCAGGGGAAATACTAAAAAGGTGAAACGGACGATGAGAAAGGAGGGGGAGGCGGGAGGGGCTGCGGGGACGCAGTGGCAGGGGAAATACTAAAAGGAGAAACGGACGGTGAGAAAGGAGGGGGGAGGCGGGAGGGGCCACGGGGACGCAGTGGCGGGGGAAATACTACAAAGGTGAAAAGGACGGAGAAGGAGGCGGCGCGGGGCGGTGGCGCGAGGAGCGACCTGCCTGCTGGAAGCAGGGTCAAGGATTGCTCCTCGTTACCGTGCGCGGCTACCATAAATGGGGAGGAGGGCGGGAGTGGCAGCTGGGAGGAGGGAGGGCTGGGCGAATGGGAAGCCTGGGGGGGTGGGGGTGCAGGGGATGGCAGCGGCGGGAAAACAAAAAGGAAAATGGAGATGAGAAAGGAGGGGGAGCCGGGAGGGGCCGCGGGACGCAGCGGCAGGGGACATACTAAAAAGGTGAAACGGACAGTGAGAAAGGAGGTGGGAGGGGCCGCGGGGACGCAGCGGCAGGGGAAATACTTAAAAGATGAAACGGACAGTGAGAAAGGAGGGGGAGGTGGGAGGGGCCGCGGGGACGCATCGGCAGGGGAAATACTAAAAAGGTGAAACGGATGGTGAGAAAGGAGGGGGAGGCGGGAGGGGCTGGGGGGACGCAGCGGCAGGGGAAATACTAAAAAGGTGAAACGGACGGTGAGAAAGGAGGGGGAGGCGGGAGGAGCCGCGGGGACGCAGCAGCAGGGGGAATACTAAAAAGATGAAACAGGCGGTGAGAAAGGAGGGGGGAGGCGGGAGATGCCGCGGGGACGCAGTGGCAGGGGAAATACTACAAAGGTGAAAAGGACGGAGAAGGATGCGGCGCGGGGCGGCGGCGCGAGGAGCGACCTGCCTGCTGGAAGCAGGGTCAAGGGTTGCTCCTCGTTACCGCGCGCGGCTGCCATAAATGGGGAGGAGGAAGGGAATGGCAGCTGGGAGGAGGGAGGGCTGGGCGAATGGGAAGCCTGGGGGGGTGGGGGCAAAGGGGGTGGCAGCGGCGGGAAAACAAAAAGGAAAATGGAGATGAGAAAGGAGGGGGGAGGCGGGAGGGGCCGCGGGGACGCAGCGGCAGGGGACATACTAAAAAGGTGAAACGGACGGTGAGAAAGGAGGGGGAGGGGAGAGGGCCGCGGGGACGCAGCGGCAGGGGAAATACTTAAAAGGTTAAAAGGACGGTGAGAAATGAGGGGGAGGTGGGAGGGGCCGCGGGGACGCAGCGGCAGGGGAAATACTAAAAAGGTGAAACGGACGGTGAGAAAGGAGGGGGAGGTGGGGGGGCCGTGGGGACGCAGCAGCAGGGGAAATACTAAAAAGGTGAAATGGACGGGGAAGGAGGCGGCACAGGGCGGCGGTGCGAGGAGCGACCTGCTTGCTGGAAGGAGGGTCAAGGGTTCTCCTATGTGCTTTAGAAAACTCTGTAGTATAAACTATAGGTAGGGCAATAATAAGATAACACTCAGGATTACACCCACTGAATATCTGGAGTGCCGCAGTGGATGATTATGAGGGGCATATTTACAAGCCTCTTGAGCCTCCTTGCGCCACATTAGTGTCATTATTTTTTATGCCAATGTGGCGTTAAGAAGGTATTTTTGTTGTGCCGTATTTACAAAGTGCCCAATGCAAGCATTACGCCATTTTGTAACCCCTTGCCCCACATTATGCCTGCACCAGGCATAACGCAGACATGGGGGTGCATTCCCCCATAAGAAGTCTCAGAAAAATGGTGCAATGAAATTTCACAAGATTTCACTCCCCACTTTTAGAATCATTTTTAATGCCTGCCTTAGGCAGGCATTAAAGTGACACTCCCATTGTTTTCAATGGGCCTCCCTTTATTTTGGTGGATTAGCGCCATACTTTTTAGCTTTAATCCACCAAAGCGCCACATTAGCATCAACATTTTTGACACTAGTGGCCTAACATGCACCATGATGTGCCATATAGTAAATACAGTGCACACATGGTGCCGTTTGGGGGGCACAATGGGGTGCAAGAAAAGTGGTGCATAATCTATGTCAGTGACTGTTATGTAAGAAAGACCTGACAATTGGTTCATTTGGTTAGCTCATAAATGTTTTAAAGTTTACATTTAGAAACTTTCACTTCAAATAAATGTCAGTGCTATGATATAATTTAATGTAGTAAATTGAAATACTTAGATATGGTAAAGAAACACTTTTTTACAAAAAAAATGTCATGTTCCTATAGGTTGGTTGTTACGTAATATACATAATATTTATTTTGGCGTTTCTGCTGGTGTTTTGGCTCCTAGGGATGAGCCAAAATACAGGCTCGGCCTTGGCCTGACTGCAGAGCCACTTTAAGACATGGTCTGAGTGGGCAATTGCCCAGGGCCAAACTTTCCTAGGGAGCTGGCCACTGCCCATCCATGGACTTCATTTAGGGGTCGCACTAGGGACCCTGGCTTGTCCCTTGTGACCTCTGACACTGCCCTTGCAACCCATGGCCGCAGAGGTGGCAAAACCAGTGCCACAATCACAGTGGCATCTCGTCATTATTATAGACACTGTTTAGGTATCCACTCTTTGTTTTCTCTGTTTTTTTATTACACAAATAGTTAAAAATGCTTCATTACTCACACTAGTGTTAATAGAAGATAATGCTTCATTATTCACTATGCGCGTCATAGAAAATGGAGTACAAGTAGCTGGAATATGATTTTCTCGGGCAGTTGATGCAAGTAAAACAATGCTTTTAAATGTGTATTGTGGGCGTGTTCGTGAGCTTGTGCGTGTTCGTGAGCGTGTGCGTGTTTACGTGAGAGCAAGAGTGTGTCTATGTGTGTAAGCATATGTGTTTGAGTGAAATTGAAGGCCAAAGGCCATGTGATGTCACTTCTGGAACGTTATCTCTGTAAACACAGAGATAACGTTGCAGTAAAATGTCAGAGCTCGAAAAATCACTGAAACCTGAGGGGTACCGTAGTCTGAACTTTTGACATCATGGCCAGACTGGCTCTTCAGCCACACTGTGGCATTTTGTTGAACTGACTTTCATGTGTCCATCCTCCGTATGCATCACCAAGAGCCAATGTGTTGCCAGACATTGCTGGAGCGTGTGCTGCTTGTTCATTTGCAGATTGTGCCTCTTCTGTTCCTGGCCTCTCTGCTGATACTGCTCTGCAGGTAGGCTATACTTTCTGATGCTCATAGTGGGACCAACTTGTCTGATCATAACTACTGTTCCATCTTGTTCTTCTTTTACTTATTTACCTTGTATCACTTACATTTTTATCAATTTAAGCGGATCTCCTATCTGAGCTTGATTTCACTGCTCTTTAGCTCTCTTTCTCTGGTGGTCCGGGCTACCATGTCTGAGGTACATGCATAGTTCCTGGTGCACACTCTTATGCAGCAGTCGGGTACCTTAATAATGCTGTTAGTACGTAAACAAGTTGTGAGCACCTAAAATCCTGACATGAGATGCAAGACTGTTTCCTACACCATCTTCTCTGCCTTGTTTCTGAACAGGGGGTTACTGTACAGAGTTTAGTGTCATGGACTGTCACAATGAATCTGTCCCTTTCAGGCTTCTATGCTTTCTCAGAACCCCTCCTAGATTTTTGTCTGCATTGCCTAAGGAAAGGAGCACAGGAACTGATGCCTCTATTTACACCTTTAAAGGTGTCTTTGTCTGGGTGTCTGTTGCCCCCATTATGAAGTATACAGCAGCCGGCGCTGCCATTGCAGGATCAAAGCACAGCTTTTCTGACAACCCAGGGGGAAGACTTGAGCTACGGAGGATGGAGGTAAATTTCCACTGATCCACTGATGCCCTGGGAGCCTTAATACTGTTGCTCTGCAAAACTGGCCAAGTTCTTCCCGAAGAACTTTCTTCGAAGTAGTGAATTGCACATTGTAAGACCGATTTTGTCCACTGTATAACAGTGCTGTGAATAACACTCTACAGCCATTCCTCTTTATGGCTGGGTAAATGTATGAGTATGGCACATGCATAGTCAGGTGATTTGAGAATTTTGAATTTCATGAAGGAGTATGAAGTTCTCGGACCTTGCCCAAATCAGATCAGTTAAAATTCACCCAATAGTATGCGCAGCATGGGTGGGCAATCTGACTGCAGGAATTTGTTTTCATGATGTCACCAGAGTGGCACTGGGGAAACACAACGACACAGCCTCAGATGTGTCATCTCATTTCCCTGATACCGGAAGTCCTTATGTGGGACTTCCTGGATTGGGGCCGGAAATGGAAGAAAGGAGGTAAAATAGTTGGTTGCTGCTCTTTCCTTTCATGGCGGTGGGAAGATGTGGGAAAGTTCCCCCTGCAAAACTCTACTCCTTTTTTTAGCTTTTTCATTTAAACATTATCAGGTTACAGTAGGCTTGTGGTGTTCTTAAGCATGGGCAAGTGGCCTCTGGCCAAGGAATCCATCGTCTTAAAAGCCCTGTAAGTAGGTACCCTCACATCCCTATATCATAAACTCTACTGTAGTCGAAATCGAGTAAACATTTCTTTTCAGGTGGCATTTTCTTTTTGCTATCCAGCAGGCCTTATTTGGAGGTCTGTTAGTGAAACTTTGTGAAGAATGGTTACTTTTTTATCACACTGCACTATCCACAAAATGTTTTAAAGTAGAAATAATGTTCCTGTTGGTACATCACATGCCACATATGAAATCACACTCACGAGTAAGGGCAGGAGCTTGCAGTTTATTCTTCAGGATGAGGCTAGTACCATCAGTTTTATTATTGAATAAGGAAATCATGTATTTTATACTGCTTACTGATGCATGCATTCTATATACTAAAGATAGACACGTTTACAACATAAAGTAGTCGGAGGCCCTTATTCATATGCTGTGTTCATTTGTCACAATGCAACTCCGTCGTACTCTGGCTCTTCTTGGCATTATTAAAGTGCAAGCTTTCCCATCAAAAGAGGTTCATGGACACCCATCAGTCTGCTTTGATCGTTGCATTTCCTCAGTATAATGGGAAATGTTGTGCACAGCCATACTGCTTTGTGTTTTTGTCAGTGTGTGTGTGTGCAAAGGCTGATTTCTGCTGTTTCTGTGTGGCCTGTGAGTGAGGGAAGTTGCACTAATGTCCACTGTAAGAGGAAGGACAGATTTGCGAGCAAATGAATGAACATATGATATTTCTGTAACCTTTGCTTTCTGACAGCTTTTCTGACCAAAGACTAAGCATATGCGATCTGTGAAACCAGAAGGACAGTTCTCTCTTCTCAATCTCAGAGCTGTGTTCGCAGGATATGTGTAGACTGTTGGCTAGCATTGATGTCTGAAGTCTAATCCTGTGAGTTCTGTGTAGCTTAATTAACATTTTTTACATTTTTACTGTGTAAACTCAGAGATAACGTTGCAGTGAAATGTCAAAGCTCGAAAAATCACTGACACCTGAGGCTACTGCAGTCTGAACCTTTGACATCGTGGCCAGACTAGCTCTTCGGCCACACTCTGTTCTACGCAGAGAAGAGCAAGACATCCTATATACTCTTAGAGCAACGCAACAGTTGAAACAGCAGGCAGATTAGAGCAATCTTATATGCGAAAACCCTAGAAAGCAGAAGTGATACTATCATAGTATGCCTTAAAAATAATGATGATTCACTGATAATACCTCAATGCAGGTTACAAAATCAAAGCCATACCGCTAAGTTACATCTGGTACCAAGGAACCAAAATCATCAATTTAGCTTCTGAACTCAGCATTAATTATTCCTCAAACATCTGTATCAAATATATTTGTGACATTTTCTGACCATCTTTTGCACGATATTCCCCCAGGTGTTTGCCTTCTCTTGCTGAACCAATTATTGTTGGCCATAGGAGTCTGCACCCTTTACTCCTGCTAACAAGTGGCAAAGTGCTTCAAAGTGCTTGTGGTCTCTCTTTTAACCCCGGTAAAATTGGCATAAACACACTTGGTGCATTTAGTTTACTTATACACCCCTGGTATATGGTACTACCTGTGTCCAGGACCTGTAATGTAAATGCTACCATGGGGCTGCAGCACTCATTGTGCTACTCCCTAGAGTAACACTTTAAAACATGTCTCCAGCCCTGCAGCCTGGGCGGGCAGTTTTAAAACCTCCATTACGACTTGATAAAATATACCTTTTGCCAGGCCTAGTCCTTCCTTTTTTAATGCCTTTAAGTCACCATTTAGGTATACCCTAAATGCCCTTAAGGCAGAGTTCAATGCTTCTAAAAAGAAGGGCATGTAATTTTATTGTTTTATATGCCCAGAAAGTGAAAAACCTCCAGCGCAGCAAGTGACTCTCTCACAGGAAAGCATTGGGTTACAGTATAACAACTTCTAGTGCTTCATTTCAGTTTAGGAGTGGCCAAAATTGACTCATTTTAATAGTAATTAAAAATCCAACCTAATAGTCAAGTTAGATTTTATATTACTTTTTTGAAAATTACACTTTTAGAAAGTTGTCATTTTCCTGCCTAAGCCAAAAGGGTCTTATTGCCAGTGACCTATGCCACCTGACTGCTAACGGCTCCGTTGTGCTGTGATGTGGATTGCTCCCAGACAGTATACAAAGGGCTTGTGCATGGAGATATGTGTTTTTGTTCCCTTGAGTAGGATTACCTCTGGGGCTGTGCCTAGTCTCTTCCTAAACTCCAAAGGATGCCTACACTGTCACTGGCAGATGTAGCTCACTCCTAGGCTTGCTTCTTTGTCTTCATAGTAAGCTTAGCTCCAAACTCAGTGGGAAGGGTGAGCTGCTCTGGTTTGGAGTGAAAACAAGAGAAGGTTTGGGTACAGGAAGCTCTGACCAGGGAAAGAAAGATTTGCTATGTTGGATATGATTAGAGAGGGTCACTGGGGGATGGCATACAGTAGAACACACAAGGTGTGCTTCAAAATTGGGTAGGGGCACCCCGAGAACCTTTACCTCATTGGCTAGTGAGTGGTTAGGGGTTTACCCCATCCACAGGCTGTCAAGGGGCACAAATGTGGCATACCCGCCATGCTTCTGAGAACACTCCTGGACCTGTGGAGGATTAGAAAAAGGAATGTCCTTTATCAACTGCCCAAGGTGAAACAGACAAGTGGAGATTGCCTTATTTATTTGATTTTCAAATTAAAGTTTATTGTACCGGTAAGTCTCCAGGTTCTTGTCCACTATTTTTGGGGTTGGATTAGGGCCCAAATTTGAGGGCCACCATGTGTCTGACCAAATCTGTCTCTCTGGTCCTAAGTCCATGACCTCCATCTTGTCTGTGTTGAGTTTAAGTATGTTCTTCCTCATCCATTTGGCTGTCTCCTGCATGCAGATTTTAAAAGTAGCACAATCCTGGTTTTGACACTCACTAGCCAGATAACCAGCTGGGTATCATCTGCATACATTATGAGGTGAAACCCAAAGACATTTATTAGTTTTTCAGCAGTGTTACATCCATTTTAAAACACAAAGGGAACAAGGATGAGCCCTGTGATACTCCAGATTTCAGTAGGAATACTTCAGACAGTGCAGGTCCATTTTTACTTTTTGGTGATGATCCAAAAGATAAGAAGCTATGCATTGCAGAGCTTGGCCCCCTAAACAATCTCCCTCAATCTAGTTAGTACAATATTGAGATAGATGGTGTGGAAGGCTGCATATAGGCCCAGCAAATTCAAAGTGGCACAGCCCCTGCATCCAAAGGCCATCCCAGGTCCTCCTCTACATCAACCAGAACCAATTCCTTGCTGTATCATGGTCGAATTCCTAATTGTAAAATATCCAGTACCAACTGGGAGGCTATAACATTTTAATTTTCAGTTTTGTTCAAGAATATTTATCAGAACCAGAAATGACACAGGGTAAAAAAAAAATCTAGGATGTCTGGGTCTGGGGGGGGGTCTTTTCAAGATGGGTGTTACTATAACAAGCTTCCAGTTCTGCAGTAAAATGCTCTCCTCAAATTATACAATACCATATGACGTTTTCACAGCATAAGGTTCCAAACAAGAGCTAGATTAAACAAATAATAATAACTCCCTGACTCCTTTTGTTGAAAGGTTGCCAAACACCTCAAGCAATACAGGGTTGGGTGAAATGTTTTTTTCCTCTTGTTTGTGCCCAGCCAACATCTTAACCGATGGCTTAATTTCAAATTTTGCACATATTTTAATTTTTTTATGAGTGTATTACTCCTCTCAAGGGGTCCAACATATCCAAGGACAAACAGGTTTTTAAGCGAGTGAAAGATACTAAATATTTCCTTGGACAGGTTGTCAGCCCTTAAAATCTGGAAAGAGAAAAAACATTTTCGGCTGCTGTAACCTATTTTCTATACAATCTAAGGGCAACTTCATTCTTCTCTCTATCCATATCTGCATAATTCTTCCACATTTCTCTTTTCAACCTTTTGCATACTTTCTCCAAATTGTCAACTCTCTAGGTTGTTGACATTTAAGATGTTTACGCAGGGCTATTGCGTCTAAGGTGGAACCATTCCAACTTTTTAAAATAGAATACAAGCATTTTATTTTGTCTCCTACCAAATGGAAAGCAGATTGTCTCCTCTATCTCCCTGTGTAAAGCTTCTTGTGTGACTTTGTGCCAGGCCCATGGGTTTGAGAGAACCACCTCCTTAAGATTGAGATTGATGAATCAATTTCTAAACAAACTAAATAGTGAGTGGATAATTCTAAATTAATATCCTGAATATTCAGTACCAATTTAATATCCTGAAAATTCATATGTGCTAATAAAATCCAGTCCAATGTATGTGTCTTCTCTTGTGTAGCACAGTAAACCAGTTTGCTCAATCCTAAAATATCACAGTTTCCAAAAGGATCTTCCTTCCCTCTGCAATAGGCCTTCTTTCCGTAGGTTAAAGTTCCCTTTAACCAATAAGTCAATAAGTGCAATTTTTCAATGGCTTGATTAATTTATGAACTCCAGAAACGCCTCCCTGAAGCTTGGGTCATGTACTGGAGGACAATAAAATAATAATGCAGTAAAGGCGTAGAGAGTTTATACCACCACTCTAACCCCCAGAACGTTAGCTGCATTAAAATCCTCCCAGGATGTAACATGAACCTTAGGCCTCTCCTTAATCACTACTACGACTCCATCCCCTCTTCAAGTGGTTCTATCTGCCCTACCAATTTTGAATCTAAGTGGGATAGTTTAAGCCACATCAGAGTTTCAAGCTTCTTTAAGCCATTTCTGAAAAAAAGGTCTAATCCATAATCAATAATCACTAATCACATCATACACCTGTAGATAATGCTTGGGTAATGAATGATCCTACATTCATTAGGGCAAAGTAAAAGAGAATTTGTGTATCCTTTCCCCAACACCAGGTTTCAGAGCAATCAAATCTTGCTTAGTGTAGGAAATCGGGACCTAGACTGAGTCTAAATGGGCAGCATGGCTGGCGCTGGTCACTGCGTGGGGTTTCCTTTGATACGCCAGCTGCTTGCCAGCTCTCTGTAGACAGAAACGCTTTCGTGCCCTTTTTAACATGGCACCATTGCACCTGCTCTATCTCAAAGCCAAGGACTAGAGCCCTAACTCAACAAAGTATAAAGTGCCTAAAAATACTCCCTTCCAAAAAATGTTAAAAAACACACTCCATAAAAATACAAATGGAAGAAGCATGGATTTTTATGGCAAATTTGTTCATCAAATTAGTTTTTGTGACCCACACAGTAATAGAATTCAGAATGTGCTGCACAGCCAGGCTCCTCTCCTCCATATTTTAAAATGGAGCCCATGCACAGGTTCTGTCTCTATAACAGAGACTAGAGAGCTAATATGACCACCGTGTAAATTCAAGAACAAGTGATCTACAAAGTGCTAATAGATACTTCCGCCCAAAACAGTTAAATATGCTAAAACACACATACTTTGTAAAATAAAAATGCCAAGATTGAGGCCAAATTCATAAACCAAATCAGACTTCATTACCCACTGAGTAAAAGGGTTCAGACTGTGCTGCGCTTCCATTTCTTTTATATTTTAATATGGAGTCCGTCCTTATATATGATCTGTCTGTATTCCAGAGGCTAAAGCACTAACTTAACCTTCAGTGTAACCGCAAGAGCGAGCTGTCAATAAAATATTTGGGGCCAGATTAACAAGGCCCTGGCGCCTCCTTGCATCAAATTAGCATAATCTTTTGACACTAATGTGGCTCAACGAGGCAAAAATCGCTGCACCATATTTACAAAGTGGTGCAATGCATGCATTGCACCACTTTGCGACTCTCTGCGCCGCATTATGACTGCTCCTTGCTCCACATTATGCCTGCTCCTGCTCTACATTATGCTCTACATTATACCTGCTCCTGCTCTACAAGATTTCATTGCACCATTTTTGGCTTAATTTTGCATTAAAAAGACGCACCCATTGAAATCAATGTGCCTCCTTGCAGTTTTCTCCACTAGCGTCAACATTTTTGACGCTAGTGGAGCAAAGTGCAACAATTGGCCTAACGTGCACCACACGGTGTGCCGTATTTACAATTTACATGGGTAGTTAGGTGGCGGGGGCGCAAGAAATCTGGCGCATCAGTACTGATGCACCAGATTCTTGTAAATCTGGACCTAGGTACCATTAAATATCCCCCCACAACAGTTGAAAATATTAAAAGACCTTGCCCTACTAGCTTTTAGGGCCTACCCTAGGACTGACATATGTATTGAAAAGGAAGGTTTATGCCTAGCAGAAGGTTTATTTTGACAAGTGGAAATTGCAGTATAAAAGTGCACTGCAGGCTGAAGTTGCAGGCCAGAGACATACTTTAAAAGGCTATTTTAGTGGGTGGCACAATGAGTGCTGCAGGACCATTAGTAGAATTTAATTTCCAGGCCATGGGCACATGTAACACCATATAGTAGGGACTTACAAGTAAATTAAACACACCCTGTGTAAGCCAGTTGGACTATGTTTTAGGGGTAGAGCACAAGCACTTTACTACTGGTTAGCAGGGACAAAGTGCACGGACCTAATGCCAACAAAAATTAGTTCAGCACAGAAGGAAAACATCTGCGAGAGACCCTGCAAAACGGCCAAGGCCCTTCACTTACCATATGACTCCGTTATCTCAGGGATATACATAATGTCACTAAGAAAGTCCAGCATAGTTCATCAAATGGGTTTTTATTCTGTAAGGGATAGCAAGAATAGGCCTGGGCGAGCATGAACCCACGAATACAAACATGCACATACCGACATCAGTTTACATACTCAAATACTCATATATACCTGTAAAATATGTGATCAGAGGCGTAGCACTACTCTCAGAGGTTCCAACCTGTAATATCTCTGCAGATTTGGTCATATAGTGTCAGACTAACAGTTCCACTGCAGGGATGTCTGGACGTTGAGGCTAGTCAGTCTCACCCACCTTGTACTCTGAGGAGGCGAAGAAGCCACTACCAAGAACAGAGGAGAAATGGTAATTGGGAAAGACAAGCATCACTACAGAACACCCTCCCTTGGACCTAGTATGGATTCAGTTCATGTGCTTGAGTGCTGAAAAAATGAAACAACTAACATTTACCTACCAGTCTCCTGCACTGAACAATCTTAAACACTGTGCATGAAATACCTTTACAGTTAGAAACACTCTACTATTTCTTATCAGCACAATGGTTCACATGCAATATATAATATGAAATGTAAGTCTAAGGTCTAGTTCTTCTATGTTGTGATGCTGTAAGCATGCAAAGCATAATCCGTCAATTGACTTAAATAATATTGACTGGAGTAAGCATACATTCAGAAACACCAAATCAAATGTGTGGTTCAAAAGGTTTGAAGGAAGGTGAGATTGCCACTTGGCAACCAAAAATGTAACTTTGTTTCAGTAGAAATGTCCAGGTCTATACAAACACAGATGGAGGCACTCCAGAAACAATGAGTCTATGGAAGAAATTCAGCTGATACAACAAAGAGAATTTCCCAAAAGGGATTGTAGCACAATTCAATCTTCAAACTGAACGAGACATTAGCAGACTTGAAATGGACGTTGAGAAGCAGGGTTTTTGAGGGTAGACAGCTTGATAGAGTAGGGTTCAAAGATGGCCGCCACATTCTAGTTTACATGTGTTCTCATTTGGAATTAAATTCTCTCTATGTGGATGCCATCTCGGTTTGGGAAAGATACACCAGACACTCACCATTTTGGCCTCCATCTTGGAAATATAGAACATTCCTGCATTCATTATCAAATTTGTGTAATCAATATTCAGTTATAAACTTCCTGAATAGCTAAGTGTAAGGCATGTTTAATGCACCTAATGCTTATGTCCATCTGCCTTGATTGGTCCTCATGATGTATCCTCTCCTACTCGGACCACAAGAAATACATACTGTATTGATGTTCGTGACAGATACTTCTATTCAGGTGTATGAGCCTTTAAGATTCTTTGACCAAATGTATACTTCTGCTGAAGTATCCTGATCTTGAAGGCTTTGTGAAATTTAAAAAAGAGCTTTACTTTCATATTCTTAGGTATGTAAGACTTGTGTAACCCTGGAGATGGCTCTTTGAAAGTCTGTGATGTATCTGCAACATAAACAATCGTTTTGTCTTTTAAGCCTCTGCCTGTGATATCTGTGTCACTTTGATATCAGGTGAATAAGCATATATTTGTAAAGTTGGATTCCACTTTGTTCTCTGAAGCCTTCTCTAGAAGATCTGTGTAGCATAGGGTAGTTCTCTATTAATAAAGACATTGCTCTGAAGTCAATGGTTTGCTGTATGAGCCTTAAAACTCTGTAGGATAACTTGACTGTTTGTAGACCGAACTACTGCTAAAATCTTTGTAACCTGAGCGATTGATATGCGGTTGTGTTCATCCCAATATTACTTGAATCACACCTGATATGTCCCTTTACCCCCCAAAAGTGCCCTTTGTAATTATAAATATCACCTGACAGGTGTCTCTCATGTCCTCTCCAATGAGTTATGCTCTGTTAGATGAGGAAACATTGGGAGGCCGACAAAGCCATGATAATCTCTTATCTGCAAGGGACGACATAACAGATCCCCTACATTACATCTGCACATGCAAATATATTGTGTAGTATTGTGCAATTATTTTATGAGTTATTATGCAGTATTTGTCTATAAGCCATCAGAATAACATAATGATAATAATAGCGATCAACAACTCAGGAGATAATATGCAAATCAGGGCGAATGATAGATAAACCCCAATCATACTTCACCACGCATCCCCATCCTGTCAGGTTACTTCCTACTTATTGTATCTAAATATTGTCAGCCATCTATCATTTATCACTCTACAGGCCTACAAAGCTTTAATAATGTCAAGTCATGTTAAATTCTGTACGTACCTTATTCTGTCAGCAGTCGGAATTCAGCCCTTCAGTATCTCCCCTCAGCAACTGGGCCCTCCATTGGTACCTTATTAACCTTTATCAATAATGATGGCTTTGTAAATCCTCTACTTACATTTGTTTTCAAAATGGTCACTCGTAAAAGAGACCTTTCATCCTTATCCTGTTTCCCCATCTCTAATTTTTTTGCCTTGCATTAATAGTTCCCACCTCATTGCATTTCTTACTTGTCTAGTTTTGAGCCAGTACAACATATCAAAGTCTCCTACAACTTCACAATAATTGGTTAAACTATCTAAAAATTCAGAACAGTTCACCACCATCTTTGATCAAAATGTAACTTTATGCACACACTGCTTAAATACCTTCTTAGCCTCTAGGGAAAAAGGTTGAGATTGCTTGCAAAATTTTATTTATTTAGAATCCTTTTTATTTCATTTTGACACTATCCTGTTTCTCATGTCAACCCCTCTCACTGGAGAAATAACGAAAAAATAAGTTATAATTAAAACATGTATATTAAAAATGTGATGCCCACTTATAAGGCAAAGCGTATATGTGTGTATATCATGAAATTCGTAATTTAAGCCTAGACATGGTATGAGTTTGGGAGTGTTTGACTGATTCACCAATGTTCCTACCCTACTAGCAAATAAAGTATATTTCAGCATAAACACAAAAAAAGGTCTCTTTCTGAGTGTCCCAAAACTTCTGTTGCCGTCCCCATTGGAATTATGAGTTAAGCTGACTAGTTTGCGCTAGTTTCGCACAGAATTTTTACATACTGCAAGCAATTTAAGACACTTAGGGGGTCATTATGACCCCGGCGGACGGCGTTAATATGGAGGAAAGTACTGCCAACACGCTGACGGTACTTTTCTCCATATTAAGACACTGGCCATGGAAACTTTAGTCTCCAGCCCGGCGGCCGTCGCTTGCCTGCCCGCGTGATTATAACCCTGCCTACCGCCATGGTTTTCGTGGCAACCTTACCGCCACGAAAACCATGGCGGTAGGCACTATCAGTGAAAGGGAACCCCTTCTCTGTCACTGATAGGGGTCTTCCCCTCCCCGCCCCCCTCTCCAAATGCCTCCCCACACACCCTCCTTCTTCTCAGACCCCCCCATGACCCACAACATACATGCACATTCATTCACACACGAATACATGCATACACACACTCATACCCACATTCATCCATTCATGCATACATCTATTCACACACACACTGACATACATTCAAGCACACATGCATTCACACAACACAACATACACGCACTCACACATCCATACATGCACACACAGACAGCATGCATCACACACCCGCATACCCACAAGCACAGACATACATACACACCCCCTCACACACAAACACAACACCCTCCTCCCCCGTCGGAGCACCCGACTTACCTGACGTCAGGAGGTCCTCCAGCAGGAGACGGGACGGGGCGCTGCTGCTGCCAGCAGAACACCTCCAGGCCATATCATTGGTCATGACACGGTCTGCAGTGGTCTACTGGTGTGGCGCTGCTACTAGCAGCAGCACCATTTTACCGCCATCCGCTGGCATGGCCACAGCCAGATTTCTGGCATTCTTCCGGCGGAAATCCGGCTGTGGTCAAAATCCAGCTGACGGCTGGTAGCCGTGACGACGGTCTTTTGGTGGCCGTCGCTGCGGCAGTAGGTGGTTTTTACCACCGGGGTTGTAATCTGCCCCTCAGTGAAATTCTGTGGAAAACATGCAGGAATGAGCATGCTAATCTAGATTCTTACTTAAAATCCCTCAAAATCTCACAATACGTCATTCCCACTTACCATCCAAATTTCAGGGTCTCACAGCAGAAGAAATTCCAGGATGGGATATAACAGGTAGACCCGGTACTTTGGACTGTGTGTGGAAATGACATGTAGTCAACCCAAGATCACAGTACTTTGTGAAAGCTTCAAATATTTGAATTACACCAGATTAATTTGTAGACCTGCATTCCAAGGCACCCGAAACTTGAAATTTAAAGCATTCTTGCCACTGCTTTTCTGCACTCTTAGTCTGACTAGATTAAGGTGGTGGTGCTGTTGTTTGAACACCCATAGATGTCAAGTATACTGGAGAGCCGCAGAGAAGGATCCGACAACCAAGATAAGTAGTAACGTAGTTTATGCAGGAATTTGCCATAGCATGGCTATCCCTCAGCCAGTCAGCTGCTAACTGACATCCCTGGAATGGTGGCTCTGCTACTAGAGCTTAGAACACCATAGTGCTCTAAGTTCCATGTAGCTGCACATAACAAAGATAGTAAGCTTACAACATATCTCCTTTCCTTATACACAGCAAATGAGAACAAATATGTACATCGAAAGAACTCAGAGTTAACAGTACTACACTTGAAATAAACCTTAATAACCAAACAAAGCCAAAACGCAGTTCATATTATCTTAACAAACATAAGTATGAGGGAGAATGACGTCTTCGTCTGCTTCTTAAACCCTCTCCCAAAAGGTTTGAACAAGAAGACGATGAGGCCGAAGTTCCCATCATCACATCCCCTCAATCCCACTCACCCATGCCAATGTTCTCAGGCCTCTGCATGGGACGGCACAGTTCTTCATCAGACATCATCATGTAAGCCAGTGGTTCCCAACCTGTGGTCCGGGGACCCCTGGGCGTCCGCGACGCCTCCTCAGGGGGTCCGCGACTGCTTAGAAAATTCAATAATATTAATAGATTGGGTCCCCAGCTTTCAGTAATAACTTAATGGGGGGTCCCCGGATTCCAATAATGATTCAGTGGGGGTCCCTGGGTTCCAGTAATGATAAAGTGGGGGTCCACAGAAGTCAAAAGGTTGGGAACCACTGATGTAAGCATTGCTTTCTTGTCTTCCCCTATTCACAACATCATGACCGCCCCTTTGATGCAAGGCCACACACCTGTTCTTCCACCTCTCTCCATTATCAAACACAACAAAGAAACAATGAATCTCCAGAACTTTATATGGACCTCTAAATTTCATAAGACCTCGCCCCTTTCAACCACACCAAACCTTCACCAAATAACCCACTCCTGTCACTCGGTCACAGCTTTGAGATTTCAACTGTGACCGCACTACCACTTCTTTAATCCAAGCTGGGACTAACTTTACCCCCAGAAGTCTTCCACGCATCATTTCAAATGGTGTCTTTCCTGTGACTCCATGATCACTCGTTCTATATGCCCATACCATCTCTGTCACCATCTTCTTGACCTCCAAATACACTAATTTGAATTGTCCCTTTGACCATTCTGTTCACCCTCTCAACTATTCCATTCCGTTGTGGGTTATATAATGAAATGTGATTGTGTTTCACTCTCAAAGAGTCTAAGAATGTTTTAATCTCATGAGAAGTTAATTGAGTGCCATTATCCATCATAAGGATTGATGGAATTCCCTCAGCAGTAAATATGGTTTTCAACCCAGTTATAGTTGCACTAGTTGTGATCTCTCTCATACATCTATCAACCATTTGGTGTTAACATCAATTACTACAATGGCAAATCTCAAATCCATTCTAATTTCGCTAATGGGTTCAATGAAATCCAAAGACATTGTGTGCCAAGGATTCCCTGGATCTGAAATTTGTCCTAAGTCAGTTTGATTGCCCACTCTTAATCGCTTCTCACCTTCCTTATATAGTACACATTTCTCCACCCACTCATCTACCTGGTCATCCATTCCAGGCCACCACCAATCTGTCCTCATCCGTTTCTTAGTTTTGGTTTGTGCTGTCCTTATCAATTTAGGTCTCACCCAAGAGGGAGGAACAAATTTCGCTCCGCTCATTATGACAACATCATCACAAATAGAAAATCGAACTATTAGTTTGATATACTGTCTTACCGGTGTACACACAGTGCTCTCTCTCCTATTCCCTTACAGAATAAAGTGTTTCACTCCTTTTAAAGTAGAATCTGCTTCCATTTCACTGATTCACTCTTGTTCAGTAATAGCATGTGCTCTTTCAACATCCACCACATCCTGTACTGATGCAACTGCCCCTTCTCCTTCTCGAGCTCTGACAGCAGATCCATCTACTTCCTCCCAATTCAAGGACAATCTAGATAAACAATCAGCTTGAGAGTTCCTCCAACCCTGAATATATTTTACAGTGTAACAATATTCTTGTAGGCGAACTGTAGTCTTCCTAATCTTGCAGATCCTTTATTAGCCCCTCCTGGAAGAAGAATTTTAACTAGCAGCTTATGATATTAAAACAAATTTAGTCCCCACAAATATGTCCTAAAATATTCTGTTCCCCATGCTGTTGCAAGCGTTTCTCTCTCGATTGAGTAATTCCTTTCTGAGACAGTCAGTATCCTAGAAGCAAACACCACTGTTATCTCTTGCTTTCCATAAAGTTGTGACAAAACCACCCCCACCCGGTGGCACTAGCATCTACCATAAGAATTGGTTTCAATTTTGTATCAAATGGTGTCAAGATGCCAGCATTACAAATCTCTTTATTTATGTGCTAAAACACTCCTGCTGTTCCTTCCCCCAAACAAAATTGGTTCTCTTCTTCAATAAAAATCTCAAACATTCAGACTTGTCGGAAAACCTTTGAAGACATTTTGAATAGTATTCGATTAGACCCAAGAAAGATCTCAAATTATCCTTATCTTTAGGCGATGGGGCTAATCTTATTACATCCAACAAATGTTCCTTAGTCTTCACACCATCAGCTGTGATACTGTACCTTGAATACTCTACTTGGTCTAAAAAAAAATTGCATTTATCATGACGAAGGGACCAGTCAGCTTCACTTAACCTATAAAGAGCTTCCCCGAGTACCATGGTATGTTGGTGGATGATATCACCAAAAACTAGGACGTCATCCTGGAAAAACAGGATGTTGTTCAGTCCCTTGAAAACTTCACACATCATTCTCTGAAACACACTTGCTGCCGAACATAAACCAAATGGCATGCGAGTGAACTGGAATATACCTTCCATTGTGACAAATGTTGATAAAGGTTTAGAATCATCATGCAATCTGATCTGATGATATGCGTTTTTTAAGTCTAACTCAGAGAAGAACTTCCCTCCGCCCAAAGCAAGTATTAATTCATTTATGTTCGGCAGTGGATAAGTGTCTACCACCACATTCTGGTTTAAAGACCTAAGGTCAACAAAAAACCTGTATTTTCCATCTGATTTTTAAGTAATTACTACTGGTGATATCCACTGTGATGTTTCTATTGGTTCTGTCACCCCATTAGAGATCATGTTTGTCAATATTTCCTTCACGGCAGTCCGACCCACCAAAGGTATTCTTCGTACCTTATGATGTACAGGTATGGCATATGGCTTGAGCACAATTTTATGGACATATCCTTTCAAATATCCCAGGTTTTTTCGCTGAAGTACATCCCGTGCTTCTTCAAAAATGTCAGACAAAGTAATGTCCTTGATCACCATTACTTGGTTGTGTGACCTTGGATTCACCACTATGTTGAGGTCATATTGATGCATCCAACCCAATATTGGTGGACCATCTTTGGCTACATATAATTTCGCCACTATTCCTCTTCCCTCAAATGCGTTAGTTTGTATCCATGCATCCTACCAGCTAAATTCTTTCTCCTTGATACCCTCCTGGATTGATATCCTTTGGAGACAACTTTACATTCATCCAATGTTTAGTGAACATGCACCATGGAATAATCGTATACGTAGAACTTGACTCTACCATAAGTTCAACAGTTCTCCCATTGATCACAAACTTAGTCATCAGCCTTTTCTTCTATCCCTGCTCCATTTCAGCAGTTTCTACACAAAGAATTCTATAACTTTGTTCTGATTGTATAAGTTCATCAACATCTATTGTGGCTATCCTGCTTCTGTTTTCTTGTTTGCAAACAACCGCAAAATGTCCATTATGCCCACATTTTGTACAGGTTTCATTTATGGCTATACATTTGCGAAACTCTGCAGTGTGAAATCTACTACCACTTCTATAGCATTACTTTGGTTGTTGTCTGGATTGTGGCACATTGCTGATGTAATTTGTTGGTGCTCCAATATCGGAAGTATTTTTCCCCCCAAAAGTGCCCACATCATTGTTCCCTTTCTCCATTTCTTTCATACATAGTTCGGATTGCTCCAAAACTTTAGCAATATCGATAGCATCTTTAAGCAAAGGATTCTTGCTTGCCCAAAGTTGTTCCTGAATCTTCTTACTCTTACAATTTACTATAATTTGGTCACGAACTAACTTGTCAGTCATTACACCGACTTTACATTTGAAAGATAATTCCCCCAACTTTGAGACAAAGTCATCAATGGTCACTCCCTCACCCTGAAAGTGAGTGTAAAACCTATATCGGTTAATTCCTATATTTACATCTTTAGCAAATCTTACTTCTAACCGTTTTTTGCTTCTATATAAACATCTTCAATAGGATCACCATTAGATGCTGTTGCCACAGGTAAGTATTTAAAAATATGTTGGCCTTGCTTCTCTAAAGCATTTATTAGTAGGGCTTTAGTTCTAGAAGCACTGAGGTCCATATTTATACTTTTTAGCGCCACGTTTGCATCATTTTTTGACGCAAAAGCGGTGCAAACTTACAAAATACAATTATATTTTGTACGTTTGCGCTGCTTTCGCTTAAAAAAATGACACAAATGAGTCACTAAAAATGTATAAATATGGGCCTCAATTCTTGTCCTCCCAATGCTTCTAAATAAGTCTCAAACATGCATACCCAATCTTCCCATTCGATTGAGAGCAATCCTTGTTCAGGAAGAAATATTTGAGGAGCATTAACGGCACTAAGAGATTGAATTGCATATACATATATATATATATATACGTATTTATCTATATATTTTTTTCAATATACATATATATATATAGGTTGGGTAATAGGACACTTGAACTAAGACAAATGGAATAAAAGATGATTTTATTGCTTGGCTCACTGAACCCTTTGTGACATCACTTGGATGCTGAATTACATGTCAATTTGCACAATTAACTTTGAGGAAAAGGGGGATTTGCTAGAAATGCCTATAAATATTTCTCCTATGTTGAGATCAGACATGTTGGTTTTGGCTATTAGGGGACATGAAGGTTGATACCTATACATTTATGATATTCAAGCTTATTAGATGTTGAAAGTAGAAATTAGGATTGCTGAAACTTGTCACAAAGTTTTTCGTATTTTTAACATTTTGATTCACCTTTTTCACTTGGCACTTTAATGTATGGTCTAGGTTTTCTGATGGAGACACAACTCATCTATTAGGTTATGTTAATTTTATCAGTGCAGATTATTTGATGTGCCATATTGAAATCACGGGGAGGTTTAGACAATGCCAATATCAGTCATATTATGAGCAAAACAGAGATTATGTTCATTGGAACTATTGCACTGTCACTTTAAATATGAGAAGGAAAATCTATACATTATAAATATTAAGTTTGAGATATATATAAATCAATATCATCTGCGTTAGTGAGATATATTGAAACATATCATTATATATATATATTACTATTTAAGCATGAGAGCAGTTTTGTTGTATGATAGGCATGATGTCACTTTAAAATCATGTTATACATATTGAGCGACGAGGTTACTTTCAAACCATATCATATATATTGAAATATTGAAATAGATACCCCATATGAGTATAGAATGACATAGGTTGTGCAATTAATTAGTAAATATATTTAGAATTTTTAGAAATATATCATGCACTTGCCATTTTATTTTTGAATTTGGTATTCAACATACAAAATGAAGATCTGATCTGTATATATACATCTACATTAATAGATTGCACATTGAAGTGACTGCGAGTACAATTTATAAATGTTATAATATAATATTTATCTATATATGCAGGTGTTTATCTATTTTATATCATGCAATATTTTAATAATAGCAATAATTATGATAAGGTTGACATATTTATTACAATGAGCTCACTGGTAAATAGGAATATATCATGAGATAGGATGGCTATCAACAAGATGATATATATGTTACAAGATGGCCGCCCCATTGTTTTCTGCACCTTATGGGAGTAAAAATAGATGAGGGACTATCACGATATTTGAGAAGGTTGGAATTGTGATGGGAATGTCCAATAGAAGGCGTTAGCCGAAATGCATTGACGTTTCAATTTTGTTGGAAGTAGCACTATTTCTGCACTTTATTTGGAATTAATGAACAAGCATCAACAAATGGAGGATTGTCCTTTTTATGTGATGGCAGTTGTGAAACCTTTTCATGGTGCGGCCGTATGACAAGTGAAAACTCACCTTTTTAGAAGATATATATATATACATATATTTAGCAAAGCTTCTTCCCGAAATACCGAGGCTCTATGCGGCGGTCTTGACATGGGATCGGGAATCCCATAAATATACATCCAGTATTTCCTTATCCAATTTGAAGGAAAGAGTCAAGACACCTTCGAATGGTTGCAAAATTATATTAGCAATAACACAAAAGTACTTCCTCCCAACGCGTTTCAGCCGTAGCCTTGTTCACGGATTGGGGAGTGTTCAATACACCATGTATAAATACAAAATACAAAGACATAAAAGATGGACTCAATCTCCAATACATACACAGCACTTTTGAAAAAATGGACGCCATCTTGTAAGTATTCATAAGCACAATAAATTCATATAAGTGCTGACATCAATCAATTGAATAATCCCTTTGGAATTATGATTCATTCCAAATACCCTATGAGTTCATAATCCATGGTCAGTTGAATCAAAATACTTCAATATTCCATATTACTAATGATTGAATGAATGCAAGCAATATCCTTCTATTCATAATCAATTTATGAATCCCTCATTATCATTATTTTGATGTATCCCACAGTGAATGTATATTTTGAGTCCAACAATCCCCCAAAAACAAACACCTAAAATACCATATATTTACAGAAAACATCAAAAAAGCTTGATTGACTTGTCAAGAATTGTCAGAAAGAAAATTCCAGAAAACACTATTATCTCCCAGGATGTGTGTTCATCTCTTCACTTAAATTTAAACCTCTTGGGGAGAGGGTCATAAAGTTAATAATATACTTAGATTCCAAAATACGTAACATTTTCTGTCTGTCTCCTCCCCGAGAGTTTAATTTAATTTGATCACACACCAGATAACTAAGTAACCTTTCATCCCCTTGATGCATCTCATGAAAATGTCAGGCCACAGGATAACTGCGATCAAAGTTACGAATAGCTCTTACATGTTCCAACATTCTCTTTTTCGCCTTGTGTATCATACTCCCCACATAAATTTTATCACATGGGCATCTCAAACAGTATCCACAGAATTCCGTGTTGCAGGTAAAGAATCCCTTGATCTCGTAATCTCTTTGACCAATACCAAATCTTACATTTTTGCAATCATTAACGTATTTGCATGGTTTACATTGCTGGAAGCAGTAAAATCCAGTTACTTTAGATCTCACATTGTCAGAAATATTGCTGCTCACCACCATATTCTTACTAAGATTATCCCGTAATGATCTACCCCTTCGATACGTTAGCACAGGGGCATTACATACGAAATCTTCTAGATCTGGATCTGTCTGCAAGATATGCCAGCTTTTAGTAAGTGCCTGTCTCAAATTATATGCCTGATTGGAATAGGTCATAACAAACCTAATTTTCTCATCAGTCATGGTGTGATGTTGTACTCGGTATAGTATCTCTGATCTCGAACATCCCTCTACTTTCTTTACAGCCTGCATAATGACACTATTACTGTAACCTCTTTCTTTGAATCTTGCACACATAATCATACATTCCTGCTGATATTTCTCATTAGTACTGCAAATTCGTCTCGCTCTCAGTAGCTCTCCATATGGAATGCTTTTGATCAAATTCGGTGGGTGAGCACTCATGGCATTTAGTAAGCTGTTTCCAGCTGTTGCCTTCCTATGTAATCTTGTATGCATCAAACCATTTTCTACATTCACCTCAACATCCAAAAACTGAATCGAAGTACTGCTATGCTGCTCACTTAATTTCAGATTGTAGTTGTTATCACTCAAAACCGACACAAAATTCAATGCTGATTCTACATCACCTTTCCAGATGATGAAAATATCATCTATATGCCAGCACCATAACATAACTTTGTCTTCATAGTCTGCTATATCAGTTGACACCTGTTCCTCCCACCAGCCCATAAAGAGATTTGCGTAACTGGGAGCAAAACATGTACCCATAGCAGTCCCTTGAACTTGCTTGTATATCTGATCATCAAATAAAAAGTTATTAGTAAGGCAATACCAGATCATATCACAGATCATTTTAGAATACATTAAATACGATATAGATCTTGCTCTCAAGAAGTGTCTAACCGCTGTAAGACCCAATTCGTGTTGGATGCATGTATATAAACTTGTAACATCCAATGTCAAAAATAGAAAATCATCCTCCCATCCTAGGCCATCCAACATCTTTTGAAATTGTGTAGTATCCTCACATAGGAAGGTAGGCTTTCCACAAAAGGCCTTAGGAAGTAATCTATATATCGAAGTATCCTCAAGTAATTATCCTATTGCTGACACGATCGGTCTGCCAGGAGGATTTTGTTTGTTTTTATGCAGCTTAGGTAAAAGATAAAGGACAGGAGTCTTCGGCTGGTCACATTTAAGAAATTGGTATTCATCCCATTCCAGTAAACCCCTATCTCTCCACTCTGCCAGTAGCCCATGATACTGTAGAATAGATGTTTTGAGTTCTAACTGGTTGGCACGAGTATAGCATTTTGAATCACTCAGCTGTCGTTCTCCTTCATGTAAATACTGACTCTTATTCAGGACAACTACATTGCCCCCCTTGTCAGATTCCCGAATAACAATGCTTGAATCTCTTTTTAAACTGTCCAGAGCCAATTTCTGCGAAATGGAAAGATTATCATACTTTTTATTCTTAAAACCATATCTCATTTTCTTGAATTGATTTATCATATCTTTTTCAAATACTTGAGTAGCTTCACTCTGAACAGCTGGTAAGAAGGTAGATTTAGGGGGTCATTCCTACCCTGGCGGTCCGAGACCGCCAGGGTAGGGGACGGAGGAAGCACCGCCAACAGGCTGGCGGTGCTTCTGGGGCTATTCTGACCGCGGTGGTAAAGCCGTGGTCAGAAAAGGGAAGCCAGCGGTTTCCCGTCGGTTTCCCGCTGCCCCTGTGAATCCTCCACGGCGGCGCTGCAAGCAGCGCCGCCATAGGGATTCCGAACCAGGCTGGCGGGAACGGGTGACGTGGGGCCACTGGCATGGGCACTGCAGGGGCCCCCTAACAGGGCCCCACATTGATTTTCAGTGTCTGCTTGGCAGACACTGAAAATCGCGACGGGTGCAACTGCACCCGTCGCACACCAGCAACTCCGCCGGCTCCATTCGGAGCCGGCTTCCTCGTTGCTGGTGCTTTTCCGCTGGGCTGGCGGGCGGCCTTTTGGCGGTCGCCCGCCAGCCCAGCGGGAAAGTCAGAATGACCGCCGTGGTCTTTTGACCGCGGTACGGTCTTCTGGCGGTTCCCGCTTGGCGGGCGGCAATGAGGGCCTTAGTCTTAAATGGACTGGGACATTAAATATCTGTTTCTATACCCAAATTTTCTAAATTCACAAATGGATCATCATGCGCATTTTTATCATCATCCAACATGGATAATGTGTGTAACAAATCAACATCAGAGATGAATAATTTACTAGTGTTATCTATTTTAGTCAAAACAGTTTCACCTGCCACTTTGTTTTTATACCATTTTTTCAGTTTTAGTTTCCTTACAAAATGAAAAAGATCTATCCGAGTCTGAACATAATCAAAACTGTTAGTAGGACAGAAAGATAATCCTAGGGCTAGGAGACTTTCCTCCTCTTTAGTCAATACTCTGTTGGACAGATTCACCACAGTCATTGCGGTGCTTTGCATGCTCTCGTTTTCATTTCTGTTGTTGTAGGATCTTCTTTTCTTTCTTCGTGCCTTCGCTGCACGATTCCATTTTTTTAAGTGCTGTGTATGTATTGGAGATTGAGTCCATCTTTTACGTCTATGTATTTTGTATTTATACATGTTGTATTGAGCACTCCCCCATCCGTGAACAAGGCTACGGCCGAAACGTGTTGGGAGGAAGTCCTTTTGTGTTATTGCTAATATAATTTTGCAACCATTCGAATGTGTCTTGACTCTTTCCTTCAAATTTGATAAGGAAATACTGGATGTAGATATACACATGTATATATATATATATTTTTTTTTGTTTTTTTGTTGATATACTTGTGTTGATGAAGGAAAATTATTAATACAGTATAAAACTGTTCTGCTCGTACTCCCACTTTCACAAACCTGAAATTTGTTTGGTGTGCAAATCACCGTAGAGAAAGTAACGTGCACAGTTATGTTAAATACCACACACTTTGTAATATAACTAAGGAATTGATGTGCTAGTGCGATTGGTGTGCGTATCACCGTCTTTCCATGTGCACGCATAATGGGATATTGGTGTGCGTATCACTGTTGTAGGCCCAAAGCAATATGGCACCTATGTATAACGTAGAACATCCTCAATGCTTTCCCAAAGCGTGGAGAATCAAGATGTGCGGTTGAACGCCGAAGTCACGGCCTTCCGTAATGAATAGAGGTGCATGAAGAAGAGGAGCGAGGTTCTCACGCAGATCTCTTGCGACTGTTGTGCTTCTGAAAAGAAGCGATCAGCACTCCAATTAAAAAATAAATTTTAACAGTACTAGGATTTGAAGATACACTCATCACCATGCTGGCATCTCCAACATCAACGATCTCTTTGAGCCTGATAATCGTTCAATCTCTCCACAAATGCATTCAAAGCCACCTCATTCGGCTGCAGGTGCTAACCGACTGACGCTTGTCGCAAGTGTTGAGTCACAGAGAAGGATCCGACAACTAAGTTAACTAGTAACGTAGTTTATTCAGGAATAACAGCTCTACAGCCAGAGCGTGGCTATCCCTCAGCCAGTCAGCTGCTAACTGACATCCCTGGAATGCTGGCTCTGCTACTGGAGCTTAGAACACCATAGTGCTCTAAGTTCCATGTAGATGAAAATAGCAAAGCTAGTAAGCTTACAACATAGACCCATGTCAGCTGTCTCACTTTAAGTCAGTTCTGATTTTTTTAAAGTTATCACACTGTATTCTGGAACTCTGAAGTTTACTATGCAGTTGGGTAAAAAGCCATGATTAGCTGAAGGTATCACACAGAACATTAGAACACCTTTGCAGCTATGACATTTGTTGGCATGTGCAAAGTCTTGTTTTATGTTTTCACCACTATCCTATGTGCATGGTGGTGGAACTTTTTTCACTGGTACCTGTCACCACACCTTGAATTGAGTATTTCAAGCCTGGGGTGTTTGGCAGGTGACTTGGTGTCAATACTGAGTTGTTAGAAAAGAGGACTGATGTATCAAAGGATTTTACTCATTCTGTGCCTGTGGGTAAAGATGACAACACATTTTGAAAACATGTTGGTAGACCATGCACCTTTAACCGAACAACACAGAATTGGAGGAAACAAAAGGATAAACAAACAATATTTTAGTTATATCCCCAAACAACAAAGCACACGCAGAATAATCTTAGCCCAGTCTTTTTTGCTGCTACCTTGTATAACGAAGTTACATTGATTTGGTCACTCAAGAAATAACTCAAAATGACTCATTCTCACTCACTTTTTTTTTCTTTGAATGGCATGTTAGCTTGTGGTTGTTCAGGTGTTTATCAGTATTTAAATGTTTACTCTGATTAGGGCTGTTTCTCTTTCAGTGTAAGTTTATACCTTAGAGTTTTAATTCTAAAACAATGTACCCTACGTATACTGTTAAATCTTCCAAAGAATGCTTGCTAGAAGGATAATCTCTCCAATTAAACTTTTATCCCGGTTGCCTATGGGCTGTAACTAGCAGAGGTAGACACAATCAACCAATCAATCAAATAATTTCTTAAGCGCACTACTCACCCGGTAGGGTCTCAAGGTGCTCGGAGGGGGGACGGTTACTGCTCGAAAAGTCATGTTTTTAGGTGCTTTCTGAAGGTTAAGAGGTCCTGGGTCTTGCGTAGGTTGGGAGAAGGATCTGCTGCTGGAGGTGGTTGGTTGGATGCGGGGGACTGTAGCGAAGGCGAGGTCGGCGGAGTGGAGCTGGCGAGTTGGTATGTGGAAGTTTACTCCAGTGTCATGGAAGGCTTTGTGAGCGTGGACGAGGACTTTGGAAATGATCCTTTTGTTGATGGGCAACCAGTGTAGGGATCTGAGGTGGGTGGATATGTGTTTGTGGCGAGGGAGGTTGAGGATGAGACGTGCAGCTCTGTTCTGGATTCGCTGGAGTTTTCTTTGAAGCTTGGCTGTGGTCCCTGCGTAGAGGGCACTGCCATAGTCCAGTCTACTGCTAATGAGGGCGTGGGTGGCTGTTCTTCTTATTTCTATAGGTAGCCATTTGAAAGTCTTGCGTAGCATGCAAAGGGTGTTGAAGCAGGAGGATGATATGGCGTTGATTTGCTGGGTCATGGAGAGGGATGAGTCCAGTATGATGCCAAGGTTGCGTGTGTGGGTGTTGGGTGTTGGGTGTGGTCCGAGGGTGGTGGGCCAATAGGAGTCGTTCCATGCTTTCTTGTTGGGACCGAAGATGATGAACTCTGTTTTTGTTTGAGTTCATTTGGCAATGTCGAGGAGTCCGGCATGCATGTTGATCTTGGCGATGGCTGGGTTTCCTGGTGAGGGAGATGATGAGCTGGGTGTCGTCAGCGTGTGAAATGATGGTGATGCTGTGGGGACGGAGGATGTTGGCGAGAGGAGCCATGTGGATGTTGAAGAGGGTGGGGCTGAGGGAGGATCCTTGGGGGACCCCACAGATGATCTTGGTGGCTGTAGACCGGAAAGGAAGGAGGCAAACTCTTTGGGTCCTTTTGGAGAGAAAGGAGGTGAGCCAGTCCAGGGCCTTGTGGCGAATTCCGGCATCGAAAAGGCGTGCGCGGAGGGTTTGGTGGCATACCGTGTCAAAAGCTGCAAAGAGGTCTAGGAGGATGAGGGCGACGGTCTTGCCCTTGTCCACTCTGGTCCTGATGTCGTCTGTGCAGGCGATGAGGGCGGTCTCAGTGCTGTGGTTCTTGTGGAATCCAGACTGGGAGGCGTTGAGTATGTTGTTTTCTTCTAGGAAGCGAGACAGTTGTGCGTTAACTTTTTTCTCAGCGTCCTTTGCGGGGAAGGGGAGAAGAGAAATGGGTCAGTAGTTTGTGAGGTCTTCCGGGTCTGCTTTGGGTTTTTTGAGAAGATCATTGACTTCGGCGTGCTTCCAAATATCTGGGAAGGTTGCGGTGTCGAAAGGAACTGTTGATGACGGCACGGAGCTGGGGAGCAATGATTTGGCTGGCTTTGTTGAAAATGTGGTGGGGCACGGGTCTGGTGGGGAGCCTGAGTGGATGGAGTTCATGGTTTTGCCGATTTCTTCATCGTTGGTGGGAGTCCAGGTGTTCAGTCGGTTGGTGGTGCAGGGTGTTGTAGTGTTGGTTGTGTCGGTGCTGGTGGTGGTTTATGTCTGCGATTTTGCAATGTAAAGTAATTGGAGAAGGAGTTGCAGAGGTCTTGGGAGTGTGGAGGGTCGATGGTGCAGGATTTGGGTTTGGTGAGTTATTTGATGACGGCAAAGAGTTCCTTATTGTTGTGCATGTTGTTGTCTATGCGTTCTTTGTAGAAGGACCGTTTGGTGGTCCGGATGAGTTGGTGGTGTTTGCGCATGGCTGTTTTGAGGGCGGAGAAGTTGCTCATTGAGGGTTCTTGGCGCCAGGCTTTCTCAATTTTTCGGCATCCTTGTTTGGAAGATTGAAGTTCTATGGTGAACCAGGGGGTGGTCTTGATGGTGCGGGTGTTGTTGTTTGTTTTCAAAGGGGCGAGGGAGTCTGCGCAGATTTCTAGCCATCATGTGAGGTTGTGGGCGGTGGTGTTGGGGTCGTTGTTGATGGAAGGTGGAGCTTGTCCGAGGTTGGAGATCAGGTGTTCCTTGGAGATCTTGTTCCACTTGCGGAAGGGCGTAGTGTGTTGTTGGTGGTGGGTTTCATAAAGGAGAAGTGGACGCAGTGGTGGTCAGTCCAGTGGAGTTCGGTGGTGTGAGTGAAGGTGATGTGGCTGCTGGAGGTGAAGATGGCTTCTAGCGTGTGTCCCACTGAGTGGGTGGGTGAGGTGACCGGTTGCTTGAGGCCAGGGTTTGTGAGGTTGTCCAGGAGGGCTGTGGTGTTGCAGTCATGGGTGCTTTTCAGGTAGTATGTAGTCTGTAGAGGTGAGGGCGTGGGAGCTGATGGTATCGGCGATGGTGTCACAGAATGGGGTCAGGTCCTGGTGGTCTGTAGATGAGGGTTCCTCTAAGGGTGGTGTTGGCGTTGAAGTCTATTTGAAAGTGTAGGTGTTCAGCGTTGTCTAGGGTGTCGTTGGTGTTGGTGGAGATTTGGATGGAGTCTTTGTGTATTATGGTGATACCTCCCCCTGGTTTGTTGGTGCTGTCTCTGTGGGTGATTTTGTAACCCTCTGGGATGGCTATGGTGATGTTGGGATCTGATGAGGAGTTCATCCATGTTTCTGTGAGGAAGGCGATGTGAGGGGAGTTTGTGGTGAGCAGGTCCCAAAGCTCGATGGCATGCTTGTGGACGGAGCAGGTGTTAAGGAGGATGCAGTTGAGGTGATTGCGGGGTTTGGTGCTGTTGCGGTGCTTGCTGGTGTTGTTGGTGTTGGTGTGAGTGCAGGAGAAATGGCATGAGTGGCATGTGAAAGGTCTGTGTATGTGTTTGGGGTTGGCCTGGGCACAAGCGGGATGAGGGCCTGGGTTGAGAGCAAGGAGTTCTGTGGAGGAGTAGTGGTGCTTCTGGGGGTTGGAGGAGCGTGGACCAGGGGGACGGGCGCTGGGTGTGGTCCAGGCATGGACGGGTGCAGAGGGGCTTGCCTCTGGTGTGCCTCAGGCGCACCAGCGGCCGCCATTAGAAAGGGGAGGTGGGAGGGAGGAGCCGCTGGGAGGCGGGAGGGAGTGTCCAATGGGGGCACGAGGGGGGCGGGACCGCAGGGGTCGCAGCAGCTGGGTTTTACAGGTACCGGCAAGAGCCGGAAAAGAAAACGGGCACAATTGGAGCGCGAAAACAAAGCGGGCACAAAAAGGGCACAGTCCAGGTAAAAAACAATTCTAAAAACAAAAATTAAATACAGAAAACGAAATATAATCTGTGGAACGAAATACCAGACACGCCTACAACTAGGCACCAGGGATGTGGCAGGGTAGGCCAATTCCTCCTTGGCCTCCCCTGCCACGAACGAATCTCACCACACCTCAAATCCCTTCACTGGCTCCCCATAGACAAGAGAATCACATTCAAGATCCTCATCCACGCTCACAAATCCCTCCACAACACCGGCCCAACCTACCTCAACAAAAGAGTGAACTTCCACACGCAACCTCCGATCAGCCGACCTCGCCCTGGCCACAGTCCCCCGCATCCAACGTACCACCACAGGAGGCAGGTCCTTCTCCTACCTCGCCCCCAAAACCTGGAACTCCCTCTCCACCAACCTTCGTAAAACCAGAAACCTCCTGCTCTTCAGAAAGAACCTCAAGACATGGTTGTTCGAACAGTGACCCTTCCTGCCCCCCCTTGATCCCCCCCCTCCCAGCGCCTTGAGACCCTCACGGGTGAGTAGCGCGCTCTATACATTTTTTGATTGATTGATGAGGCGCAGGCCGGTGCCTGCGGGTGGTGGAGGGCCTCGAACTTCTTCTGTTTGCTGTAACGGCGGGGTCAGGGGCACGGAGGCAGGGTGGTGGAGCCGAAGTGTACTCCTGGCCCAAAGCAGGTCAGGGGGTCACACTAGGCTCTACACAGCTGGCGCCATTAAGAAGGGGAGTTGGGAGGGAGGAGCAGCTGGAAGGCGGGAGGGAGTGTCCAATGGGGGCGCGAGTGGGGCGGGCCGCAGGGGCAGCAGCGGCTGGGCTTTACATGAACCGGCGAGAGCCGGAAAAGAAAACGGGCACAATTGGAGCGCGAAAACAAAGCGGGGCACAAAAATGGCACAGTGCAGGTAAAAAACAATTCTAAAAATGAAAATTAAATACAGAAAATGAAATAGAATCTGCGGAATGAAATACCAGACGCGTCTACCACTAGGCACCAGGGATGAGGCACAGGCGGGTGCCTGTGGGTGGTGGAGGGCCTCAAACTTCTTCTGTTTGCAGTAACGGTGGGGTCAGGGGCACGGAGGCAGGCTGGTGGGGCCAAAGTGTACTCCTCGCCCAAAGCAGGTCAGGGGGTCACACTAGGCTCTGCGCAGCTGGCGCCATTAAGAAGGGGAGGGAGGAGGAGCTGGGAGGCGGGAGGGAGTGTCCAATGGGGGCGCGAGTGGGGCGGGCCGCAGGGACAGCAGCGGCTGGGTTTTACAGGAACCGGCGAGAGCTGGAAAAGAAAACGGGCACAATTGGAGCGCAAAACAAAGCGGGGCACAAAAATGGCAGAGTGCAGGTAAAAAACAATTCTAAAAATGAAAATTAAATACAGAAAATGAAATAGAATCTGCGGAATGAAATACCAGACACACCTACCACTAGGCACCAGGGATGATGTGCAGGCAGGTGCCTGCGGGTGGTGGAGGGCCTCAAACTTCTTCTGTTTGCAGTAACGGTGGGGTCAGGGGCACGGAGGCAGGCTGGTGGGGCCAAAGTGTACTCCTGGCCCAAAGCAGGTCAGGGGGTCACACTAGGCTCCGCGCAACCGGCGCCATTAAGAGGGGGAGGTGGGAGGGAGGAGCAGCTGGGAGGTGGGAGGGAGTGTCCAATGCGGGCGCGAGGGGGCGGGCCGCAGGGGCCGCAGCAGCTGGGTTTTACAGGAACCGGCAAGAGCCGGAAAACAAAATGGGCACAATTGGAGCACAAAAACAAAGCGAGGCATAAAAAGGGCACAGTCCAGGTAAAAAACAATTCTAAAAACGAAAATGAAATACAGAAAACGAAAAACAATCTGCGGAACAAAATACCAGACACGCCTACCACTATGCACCAGGGATGAGGCGCAGGCGGGTGCCTGTGAGTGGTGGAGGGCCTCGAACTTCTTCTGTTTGCAGTAATGGCAGGGTAAGGGGCACAGAGGCAGGCCGGTGGAGCTGAAGTGTAGTTGTGGCCCAAAGCAGGTCAGGGGGTCACACTAGGTTCCGCGCAGCGGCCACCATTAAGAAGGGGAGGTGGGAGGGAGGAGCAGCTGGGAGGCGGGAGGGAGTGTCCAATGGGGGCGCGAGGGGGGCGGGGCCGCAGGGGACGCAGCAGCTGGGTTTTACAGGAACCGGCGAGAGCCAGAAAAGAAAACGGGCACAATTGGAGTGCGAAAACAAAAAAGGCACAGTCCAGGTAAAAAACAACTCTAAAAACGAAATACAATCTGCGGAACGAAATACCAGACACGCCTACCACTAGGCTCCAGGGATGAGGCGCAGGTGGGTGCCTGCGGGTGGTGGAGGGCCTCGAACTTCTTCTGTTTGCAGTAACGGCTGGGTCAGGGGCACAGAGGCAGGCTGGTGGAGCCGAAGTGTACTCCCGGCCCAAAGCAGGTCAGGGGGTCACACAGAAGCTGACAAAAGGATCAGGAACATATGACTTTAGTTCGGCAACTGGCAATGTTGGGATCGGAAGAAAATAAGAAGACAGAAAAACATTCTCTCCTATAGCAAACAAACCACAGAATTTGATCTCGATTTGTTGGACTTTGCCCTTTTTGCAGGGTCATCCCCAAACTATTTGCCTTTATCCTCATGTTTTAAGAAACCATTTTTGTTGGCTTTTAGGACTGCCAAATATACCACTGCTAACCAGTGCTAAAGTGCGTGTGCTTTCTTCTTTAAGCATGGTGAAATTGGCTTACGTCCAATTGGTGCATTTAATTTACTTGTAACTCCCTTGTAAAGAGGTACTATAGGCACCCAGGCCTTGTGAATAAAGAATAACTAGTGAGTCTGCAGTACTGATTGTACTAGCCACTTACGTAGTCCTGAAAACATCTCCCAGGACTGCTGTTGCAGCCTGTGTGTGTAGTTTTAAAACTGTCATTTCATCCTGGCAAAATAAACCTTTTGCCAGGCCTAATCCATCCTTTTTCCTACGTATAATTCACCCCTTTGGTAGACCGTAGGGCAGGGTGCACTGTCTTTAAAAAGTTGGACATGTTCTTTTAACTTTTACATGTCCTGCTAGTGAAAACTCAGAAATCTGTTCTTCAGTATTACAAGGCCTAGCTCTCCTATAGAATAACTTTGGTTTACTTTAAGTGATAATGTTTGATTGAGAGCCAGTAGGAAAGCCATGTTTGGCGTCTGAGGATTCATAATTTAAAACCTTTTTTTGATGGTAAAGTCAGATTCTGAAAATGCTAGTTTTAGAAAGTTGGCATTTTCTGTTCTAACCATTTGCTGCCTGCAGCCTGTCCCTGGGTCACATGACTAGCTGTAACTGGCAGTTGGCCTTTGTGTATTGTTCTCAGACATTATCACAATAGAGGGTCTGGGTGTTGGCAGGATGGGTCATCTCTGGCTTGATGGGGGCCGGGTTGTCACCTACCACATGTGCACTTCAAAGACACTGGCTCAGTTTACACACAAAGGACTTCAGACTAGCAAATTGTGCCTGCAACAGTCTGGGACAAGGACAGTGAGGAAGGAGATTCCAGGAACCTGTGTAGGGGTAAATCTTGAGAAGCTTCTCCATCTTCAAAGTGGGCACCAGTTACAAAAATGGGTTCCTCACAAATTAAAGAGGTTGTGAGGGCGGGTTAGTCGGAATAGGGTGGGAGAGGCGGGCACCTGAGGAGTGGTGGATGTGACCCGGGTTGACATTCTGACAGGGTAGTAAGATGTACCTCACTTCTTTCTGTTGCACTTGTACTATCTAGATGGGGCACAAAGCTGTACTTTGTTTTGCTATTCTGGTCAGTGCATAGTTACTGTTGTGGTTATTGTGAATTTGAGCAAAATGACAACACAATATTCTATAAACAATTTCTTTTAAAACTGGACCCTCAAACCCCCTCTTCAGTACACTCCTCTACCTGTGGATCCCACAGACGTAGTATGCATTGCTGCATGTCTCTGCCCTGCTTGCTGAAAAGGAAAAAAAGGCCCGGCAATCTTCATCCCAGGCTGAAGTGACTTCAAGGGTCTGCTGACTGACCTCTTGTTCTGAGGTACAGGACCACACAACAAGCTCCAGAGGGCTCCCTGAAGCTGCTCAACTGACCTGCTGCAATTAACCTACAACTGGGACTGTCTGAGCCCTGCTGGCTTCTGCAGTTCCTGATCCCAGAGAGTGCTCTTCAGGTCCTGGGAGCTTGGTGTGGCACCAGTTGAGCGCCTCCTTGAAGAAAAGGAGAAATCCTGAAATGTTGGGCTCTTTGCAACCACTAACAGGCCCGTTCATGCCAAGATCTTAGGCCCAGCCTACTGCTAACTTTAAGCTCCGGTAAACCCAACTTTACATGCTGCAGAGACAGCCAGCGACGATTGGCAAAGTGCGATCTGCACGCTGCGCAACAACATCAACTGCTTGTGGTGACCGCCAACGCCAGTCTTTAGCAATGACTGTCTACGATGCCCGACAGGATCTTTGTGCTTCCATGATGACTCTCAGTGACACCCAGCCTGCTCTTCGGGCTACAGTGAAGACCATCCGTGATGCTCTCCCTGCTCCTTGTGGCCTCCTCCACCACAAACAGGACTCTTCATCTCTGGATTTAGAAGGTAACATATTCAACGGGACTAATCTAGTACCTTCCTCCAGGCCTCACTTCATCATGATCGGCCGGAACTTGTGATTTTCACCCAGTCTGGCACAGTTATATAACAGTAAGTTGTGCTTTGTGCTTTTAGGGGCAATACTTACTTTAAATCTTTAAAATTGCATATCTCTGGTTCTACTGATTGACTACTTTATTAAGTTTGGCTCTACTTTTCTAAATTGGTGTGGGATTTTTCTTGTGTTGTGTTTCACTTTATTTCAGTTTGTGTCCTACATAAATACTTTACACATTGCCTCTTTGTTAAAGCAACTCTTGTATCAAGCTACCAGAGGTTTAAGCACGTTACCTTAGTGACTTTTTGTGGTTCATCCTGACAAGGATTGTAGCTGTTACTTAAGTAGGGTTTTACGCCCCTCTGCCAACAACCCAATTCCTCACAATATGGAAGCTGTGGTTGGAAATATCTAGTGGCTTTAAAGCACCTGCTGTATAGTTTCCTGTGAGTCCAACAATTTTCTCCCAGCACTAAAAATGTCAAAATAACTCTGGTGATTAATGTACCTGCTGTAGGGTGATCAGAGTTTTGTCTAGGGGCAAATTTGACTAGTCATGAGGTGGCACAGAGGGCAAGGCACATGTATGAGGCAGATCACAGAGTTGTGTATTATGGAGATTGCTGAGTGAGTTACTGCTTTTGTCAGAGCGATTGTTTTGTTGCTTGCAGTTTATTAGTTGCAGCCATAATGTAGCACAGTGAGCATTCATGCAAAATGCAATATAGAGGTTGATCTTTTGTTAGTCTTACGTTGCTGGGGGTGTTTAATTGGGTGGAAATAATTTATCATTGATGAGGCCAACTCCAGTGTTTAATGTTAGATCCCGAGTTTGTGTTTCTCCAACCCAAGCACTCTTGAAATGTACTCTTTACCATAATGGATGGTGTGTGGCTCTTGCACCTTGAGGTCCTATTTGTTTTGTGTAGCATTTCCTGTGCACTGATTTGCAAACATATGAGTCATCATCTTTGTGTAGTGTGTGTGAAGTGTGGTGCTCTGACACCCTACACTGGTGTGAGTGGCACGTTGGGGCAAATGAAATACATGTGAAAGTGGGGCTGAGGAGGTATGGGGGCACTGTTGGAAGGTGGAGGTGGAAGGAGAGTCAGTGAAGAGGAAGGTCGTTGGGGGAGGCTCCTGCAGGAGTTGTCGCACCGTGCGCCACCAACACTAAAGCCAGTCCTGAATATGTTGGTGGTGGTTGGATAGTAGAATGTTACCATCTTATGAGGGGAAGGATCTGTCTGTGTGTGTGTCTTCATGCACATGTGTAGGTGAAAGAGATTGTCAATGCCACAAGGAGACATCTGACAAGTAGGTAGGGGGGAATCAGATTTACATGACATATATTTAGCATAACTTAATTGTGACTAAATCATTTGATGCCTTTGCTCGCAATGTACATCTATGATCCAAAAACTGGCTTGGCTCTCACCCAGAATTCTCTGCCGTGTCCTCCTTTTCAAAATATAGTTCACTGCTTTGAAAGGAGTAACTCCTAAATTAAACTATTGAGAGGGTTATCATTTGAATTCATCGAAGACTCACACAGACGCTGCCCTGCTGTTATCAGTAAGACAGAATTAATTGCCCCAATATGAACAATACTACTAAGAAAAATGAGCCCAGCATGCAACTAGCTCCTGCATATTCTGAACATTAATTAGAAGTCCTGCACGTCCTGTCCCCTGCAAAATGGGAAGGTCCCCACACATCATGTAGTAGATGCTCCACAGTTTTACAAACAATTCTTGTTCATACCGAATTCACAATTTACTTTTTTCGAAAACTGGGAATTTTCATCTCAATTATTCCTTCAAAGTCCTACTTCCTTCCGTCTGGCGGTGTTCATTGGAGATCAAGCAGACGTCCTGGAATGAAGTTCTATAAATTATAAATACTTTCAAGGGCAGATGTGTACACACTCAGATTTTTAAACTTTTTTGTAACTTTTGTGCATTCTTTTCGTTAACTCTCCATGTTCTGGTATGCCAAAAATGCTTTTAGGACTACATTTCGGCATATGGCAACACTACAGAGGTGGGTGTCCTTCCTGTTTGCAAACCACATATGTGCAATAATGTGATTCATCACCTCAGAATTCAGCATCCCATTTTTTCATGTCTACTACTTTATCAGGCTGTGAACTCTTTTTTATTAGGCCACTTATTTAATGGTAAGTTAACATAATAATAATATTAATAATAATAATAATAATAATAAATAAAACTAGGCCATTTATTTAATGGTAAATTAACATATTACTACTACTACTACTACTACTAATAATAATAAAAATAATAATAATAATAATAAATAAAACTAATAAAATTGTTTATATTGTACTTGCTATTATGATGTATCTTCGTTCCCAAGACAGAGGCAGCAGAAGCAGGAGGAGCTGGGGAGGGCAACAGATGCTGACCACGAGGTCAGTGGAGTCGTGGAAGACACGCCAAAGGCAAGCCTGTCTGTGCCCGTCTGCGCCTCGACCGTGCCCAGCGCCACGGACCCTGACTCTCGTCCCTTCTGCCGGTTTGACATCTGCATTCTACATGCCCTCAACCCGAGAAGATCTTCAGACTGCCACCAAGCAACTCCAGGAACACCCATGGACCTCTTTCTTCCTGCCCCTGCTCCAGCACCCTCCAAGGACCACCCCATGTTCCGCACCAAGCATCGACAGACACCTCAAGTGCATACTCCTCAACACATGCTCCCTTGTCAAACATGCAGTAGAAGTCTGGGACCTCCTCGACTCATCAGCCCCATACGCCGCCTTCTTCACGGAGACCAGGATCACCCCCACCACTGCCCCAGACATCGCCACAGCCATCCTGGACAAATACAAAATCATCCACAAGGACAGCACCAACCGGCCCAGAGGAGGCATTGCCATAATCTACAAGAACAACTCCTGCCTGGCTACCAGTATCGAGTCACAGTCTCAGTCAATGCACGAGCACCTACACTTCCAGATCCAGACCAACCCAAACACCTCCTTATACGGCACCCTCATCTACAGGCCACATGAACCCCGACCCCAGTTCTGCGAAGACATCGCCAACCTCGTCGCACCACAAGCGCTCACCTCCTCCGAATACATCCTACTCTGCGACCTCAATTTCCACCTTGATACCCTCGATGACCCCAAGACCTCGAACTTCCTGGACAACCTCCCAACTCTCGGCCACAAACAACTCTTCAACGTCCACACCCACAGAGCTGGACACATTCTCGACCTCGTCTTCTCAGCAGGGGACAACATAACCATCTCCCACACCTCCGAACACAAGTGCATTGACTTTACCTACATAAAGAACACCGCATGCAACCCCCCCCCTTCCCCTTGGCAGACACTGGGGCAAAGTCACAGAAGTACAGCTCACCAACTGTCTCAACCACTCCCTCCTTCCAGATGCAATTGACGCTAATGAAGCCGCAGGCAACCTACACCATAGTCTCTCAAACTGCGCCAACAACGTAGCCACCCTAAGGAAATCAGCAGGGAATCGACGGAGCAAAACACCCAAGTGGTTTATGCCAGACCTACAGGAATTCAAGTGCCCTGCAGACGATTGGAACATAAATGGTGTCTCAGCAAATCCACCAAAGACAGCACAGCCTACAAAATACCAGTCACCACATACCACCAGAACATCAGACCGGCAAAAAAGCCGCCTTTTAAGCACGCCTCAACACTAGCACTCACAACAGCAAAGAGCTCTTTGCCATCGTCAAAGAGTTCACAGACCCCGGGTCAGACACCTCATCCATCCTTCCCTCCCAAGACCTCTGCAACAACCTCACCACCTTCTTTCATAGTAAGAGCCAGAACATCTACGAAGGCTTCAGCAACCAAAGCCCGCCAGCACCGCTCACCCCTACAGACCTTGCAACCGACCTGATACTGAACTCCTGGACCCCCATCACCATAAAGGACACCTAAAGACTGATGAACTCCATCTACTCTGGAGCCCCCTCGGATCCATGCTCTCATCACATGCTCAACTTGTCCAGCATCTACATAGCACCAGAGCTCTGCCAAACCATCAACCTATCCTTCAAGACCGCCATATTCCCCTCAGACTGGAAATCAGCCCGCTGCTCAAGAAACCCACTGTCGACCCTAGGGAGCTGAAGAACTACAGACCCATCTCTCTGCTCCCTTTCCCAGCCAAGGAAATGGAGAAGGCAGTCAACCAGCAACTCACTGAGTTCCTTGAGACACACGGCATCCTGGACCCCTCTCAGTCCGGTTTCAGAAGCAACCACAGCACCGAAACCGCACTCTTATCAGCCACTGATGACATACGCATCATACTGGACCACGGAGCCACTGCCGCACTCATCCTCCTCGACCTCTCTGCTTCATTTGACAATGTCTCCCACTCCAACCTCTGCGACAGACTGCACGACACCGGCATCCGAGACAAAGCCCTGAACTGGATCAGGTCCTTCCTCACCGGAAGAACACAGAGGGTCAGACTACCACTGTTCACATCAGAACCTAAAGACAATTGCTGCGGAGTGCCCCACGGATCCTCACTCAGCCCAACACTTTTCAACATCTACATGGCCCGCTCGCTAAGATCACCAGACAACACGAGCTAAACATAGTATCCTATGCTAAACATAGTATCCATAGTACCCAACTGATCCTCTCCCTGTGTTGGAGTGCGACTTTAAAATTAATATTAACATGAAAAGCTTGCAATATAATGTGTAATGAATCCGCATAGAAGATACGTTAACCTAGAAGAAAAATAATGTACGCGTTTGAAATGTGCCCACGGGGAGTAGCCAGCAATGTATACGATGATTAATGAAACTGACTAATAATGAATTAACAGTGTACTAATGTATGATTTTGTATTAGCATTAAGAGTTATGTATTAGGGTTTTGCTAAGTTAATCACTAGGCCTTAGTTAGCAAGGGTCTAGGCCTAGTTGCCCGGTCTCATATTAATTGTGGTTTCTAACGTCCAATGTGCTGCTTTCCTGAAGGACACAAAGCTGTACTTTTCCAGAAGCTAGAGATATGTGTGTAGCCGTAGTAAATTCTTTCTCATGGGACCCGACTTGCTCAAGGAGACATTCTTGTCGAATGCAACAGTGTAATTCGCAACAGGTGCAAGGTCGCCTGGACTAGGAGAAGACAATGGAACTACTGACTGGAACGACAAGTGTAACTTTTCTTACCTGACATTCCACCCGTTGAAGACGTCAATCACAGGAGCCAATCAACTGCATGAGAACTGTCTTAGGTGAAGATTGTAGTAAGGTGTGTGACGGATTATTGGACAGAGATAATGATGCACTAAATGGGAAATTAGAGACTTGTTTGACAACTTTAATATTCGGGCGTGGCCCAAGGAGAAATCAGCCTTTACGGAGCCAGTACTGAGCTGTCACTCTGCCATTCCTCATCATCCCTTTGCCATTCTGAGAGACTTTGGGGGTCATTCTGACCCTGGCGGTCCAAGACCGCCAGGGCCACGAATGACGGAAGCACCGCCAACAGGCTGGCGGTGCTTCCAAGCCCATTCTGACCGCGGCGGTAAAGCCGCGGTCAAAAAACCGGGGCCGGCGGTTTCCCGCCGTTTTTGCCCCGGCTGGGCGAATCCGCCAGGGCAGCGCTGCAAGCAGCGCTGCCCTGGGGATTCTGACCCCCTTACCGCCAGCCTGTTTCTGGCGGTTTTCACCGCCAGGAAGAGGCTGGCGGTAAGGGGTGTCATGGGGCCCCTGGGGGCCCCTGCACTGCCCATGCCTCTGGCATGGGCAGTGCAGGGGCCCCCTAACAGGGCCCCATGAAGCTTTTCACTGTCTGCCTAGCAGACAGTGAAAAGCGCGACGGGTGCAACTGCACCCGTCGCACCGCCGCAACACCGCCGGCCCAATTCGGAGCCGGCTCCTGTGTTGCGGCCCCCATTCCTGCTGGGCCGGCCGGCACTAACTTGGTTAGCGCCCGCCGGCCCAGCGGGAATGTCGGAATGCGGGAAGTGGTATTTTGGCCGCATAGCGGCCAAATGCCGGTTCCCGCCTGGCGGACGGCTACCGCCGCCCGCCAGAGTCGGAATGAGGGCCTTTGTCTTATACCTTAAACCATCCTCACCTTATTCCTTATCTGTTATGCACTTCTCCTCCTTATGAGGGAAGAGGTTTTTCTTGCTATGCCCTACTGAGACTTACCTGTTTTATCCTGGCTGATGGCGAAACGCCTGATGTCCTAAGGACGAAGACTGATCTTGCATGCTGACTCATTCCGATGGGTAACTATCTGATGATAAATTGTAATTGTCTGTTTGCCTTTTCTTTCTAGGTACCAACTGCTCTTTGATAGAGGCCATACTTAGATGGTTTCCAAATTAGTATTTGCTAAATTGTTTTGCATGAAGCCCAACATGCTGATGGTATTTCGAGGTTAGTTAAGGAGTTCACTAATACCGGATGCAAATATACAAATGACTGAATCCTTGCTTTGTGAATAACGTACTAATGATACTCTGCTAAAGTTGACTCATGTTAACGTCGTGCTTTGTTCTAATGTTCATGACCTATGCTTTGATAAAGTCTTACTCGAGTTGCCAAGTTATAGTGGTATTGATGTGCTTATTGATATTGCGACTAATGAGTATGATACTAAAGTGTAACTAATAGGGAATAAATATCCTAAACCTTAATAGATTTGTGTGGTTATTCATGGCTGAAAGGTCATGGTGTGTTTGATTCTTATTAAATGTTATTGATTAGTTTGATTGATTAGTTGTTGTGAATATTGATGAGTTTATTGATCTACTTATTGCAATGCTAAACAGATATCTTTTTCTGGGAAGTCCCCAAACGTGGTCAAAAGATTCATTGGCCTAAAACGAGTCCCCTTGTAAGTTAAAATTATCAAGGTTCGGACTCGTTATCAGTTCTGGTAGCAGAGGACGTTCGGCCCTTTGGGGCCCTAGGACGAGGGACCATTGTTTGAAAATTGTTTTGAGATAATGCAAATTGGAGAGATGATGTGCCCCTAAGTCCCAAATGACTTTCCTGGAATCTCGAAGCTTGCTGAAGTGAGTTGGGTATGTTCTCGGCATTCTAGTGATGGTGTGAGTGACGTAGGGTTTGCGCTTGCACAGCTTATGCATACCGCAGGTGAATTGTGAGGTTTGTGGGAATTTTAGGCCAGGTGATGTTTTAGTAGGAATGTGCGTACTCCGCAGTATGAGAGTAATGAAGTCGGCGAACTTCATGTGAGTGTGGCGCTTTGTGCTAAAAAATTGTCCACGTGGTTGTTCTTGATGTACGGACCCTGCGTGGTCCAAGACTCTGGAGTATACTGATGGTTTATGTTGTAATTTGCACGGTTTAAAAAGGTCAATCGGGCGTGGTAGACGAGTCGTGTATGAGTAAAAGTGAGTGAATGAAAACTTCGATGGAGATTTGGCGAGTTCTAAAGTGCACTAGGACAACCCATTGACAAGTCGAGAGTAGAATTTGCGGGTCAAATTTTGCTTGCGAGTGCGGGATCTGAGAAGGAGAGAGTAGCAGCCGAGGCTAAGCAAAATCTCTGTAAAGTTCTGAAGCGATTGTGTTACCCTTCCCTGTAGTAAACCGTCAAATTTGAGTTTTGTTAGTGCTCGCAATATATTGCATTAGTTTTCGTATGAATCAAGAGTGAGGAAGACAAGCCGCAAGCCTTTGTCAGCAGCAGTGTGTGTGAGTGTGACATTATTGGAGCCGCACTGGGATAGGTCGGTTAGTGTGAACGGTCGCGCACGGATTGGCAGCCGTCCATGAGAGGCAATTGGTTGAGAAGGTGGGCGAAGAGAGTTCTGGGAACTAAAGTCACTTCCTTATTCGCTTGTTAGAAAAATAAAAGAGGTAAAAATGAGGTTTTTCAAGGCTTTGAAGAGCGCTTTGAGGGGAGATGTGTACATTACTGCGAGTGTAGGGGAGCCTACACCGCCAGAGGATACACCGGCTTATGTCGTAATGGAGGAGAGGGGAGTCGCGCCATGTCTTTGGCTAAAGCAATAGTGCAAAATGACAGAGAAAGAAGGGTGTTTGGCGTTTCCGGAGCACAGAATGTTCAATATAATTATTTTGGAAAATTTGCGGAGGGTGTTAAATGAACAAAAACCACCTCCGAGGCCAGCACAGTTTGAGGCATTAGCAATTTGGGAACTGATGGCCATACGACAACAGCACCAGAAATTTGAGAGGAGAATGAGGAAAGCTTTAAAGACACTAGCCGAGGCTAGGTGGGATAGCAAGCAGAGGGTTTGGAGAAGAGAGATAATAGACGGAGTTAGGATGTTTCCAGCGATAACTCAAGAAGGTGGAACCCAAGGAGGGAAAGCCACTTGTAAGACGGATAAGGGTTCTAGCAAAGAAAAGGAGACTAAGAATTCCTGGGAAGAGGCAGATGACTCAAATGATGATGAGTTCCTTAATCAGTTGCTACATGATCGACCACCGCCATATGCCTTAGATGATAACAGACCAAGTACTAGTGCGGGCCCTATAAATTCGACTCAAAACCAGGGGACAACAAACACGGTACAGGTGAATACTGTTGCAACACCAGTTCCGATACAGAATAGTGTCAGTGTGTCTACTGCTCCAGAGATGCAGACACAGCTGCAGCCACCACCGGTTCAGAGGCTCTACCCTGATGTCCCAGTACTAGAGACTACTACGAATTTGATGGTGCCGTCAGATCCGGGATATACAAGACCAAAGCTAATACAGACTGAGCCAACTCCACTTTTACTGCCTCAGGCACAGCAACAGATGGTTCCAAATTACACCTCAGTCACGGGACCACAGCTAGCCACAGCACCGATAATGAATCAGAACATGGGAGCTAATGCTCCACAGGGTTTCGGAAGCAGGCAGTCACCAGCCGCCATTTCCTTACCTGTCACAGATGGTCCACCAGTACCAATATATGCACAGGCGAAGCCTAGTGTATGCGATCAGGGAGTAATGACCCAAGAGATGACAAGAGGAGGGTTCGTAAGGAGCTCTCAAGGGTTGACTCCAGTGGAACAGACAATAGAGAGATCTAGGTCTCTGTTAGACTTCAGTCCGATTAGGGTTCCCCCAGATACCATGAGACAATCAGGTTTGGGACTGCTGACTCCGCAGATCTCGAGTACGAATGTACCGCAGACACCGATAAGGCAGGCTGGAAATATCTCCTTGCAAGGTTTAACTGCACAACAATTGAATGAATGGTTAGACAAGTTAAACTCACCACAGATCACTCCTGCGACAGCAGAGCGGTCGGAAAGAGAAGAGTACCTGAATTATGTGAGGTTGGGCATGGAGGAAAATGAACTAGTTGAAGGGAGCATGGGAGTGAACAGACTAGAGTCATACACTGAAGCAGAATTGAGGTATCTGTGCCCAAAGATAACTAAAGAAGTGAGCAAGGTGCACCAGAAGTTGGCAAACCTGGCAGATAAATACGGCATAGACTTAGACAATACTAAACATCTGAAGAGGAGTTACAGGTTAGACTTTGAGCCTAAGGATTTTGATCACATGAGGTCTACTGGGATGAAGGCACACCTTAAAGAAATACTGCAGAGTGCACAAGTTTGGGGAGCCTTAGAGAAGTGGGAAGGCAGATGGGCAAAGAAAAGAGATAAAAGGAAAAGTGACTGCTCGGAGCAGCTGCAGGCGAAACCAGTACCGGATGACAGTACAATAAAGATGTTACCAATGAGAGAGACCGCAGGAGGGGTTCTTGTCCATGTACCGTGGTCTAGGGGTGACATTCTGTCATTCACAAATGACTTTCCCAGGCTGAGGGAGAAGCCAATAGAGTGGTACCAGCAGAGAGATAGGTTTGTGAAGCTTGCGAACTGTCTTTGGGAAGACCTGAATACTCTTTTTGAGATTATATTTCCAGCTGATTTGTGGCTTGAGTGCAAGAGAAGTGAGGATTGGCCAAGGGATAGAGCCACAGGAGCACCGTCTCCTGAGGTGATGAAGTACTACTATAAGGTGATTGAGTTCTTGAAGCAGAAGGTGTCACCGTAAAATATTGATTGGCAAAAGATTGATTGAAAGGCGCAAGAGGCCAAAGAGTTGATACATGCCTACTATGAGAGATTGTTGAAGGCGTTCAAGCACTACAGTGGTACAGAAGTCATAGAGGCAAAGGACATGAATCACCTTGTGTTCAGGTTTGTTGAAGGGTTGAGACCTGAGATTAGTCAGATGATTAAGAATCATTTGATCTGTTGGGAAGCGAAGCCAATGGACGAGGTGTTGCAGTATACGAAATACTGTAGTGATGAAATTGAGTTGAAGCAGAGAAAGTTGAAGGAGAAGGTGATGGTAATGCAAATTAAGGCAGCACAAGCAGGGATGCAGGGAAATGGTTTACAGCAGATGGTGCAACAGCCGCAAGGGAACAGGATGTTCAAGCGCACGTGAGAGGCAGAGGTCGAGGAGGTTTTGTGAACCGTGGTCCAGATTTGAATACCGTAGTGGTTCAAAATGATGTGCAGGGGATGAAGAAGGTGTTACCCTGTCATGCTTGCGGGGGCGTCGGACACTGGAAGATGGAGTTCCCGATGATGGTGCAGGAGGGTGTTGTTCAACAAAGCAATGATGTCAATGCATTCCAGAATGTTAAGGGACCAAGAATGAGAGGTCCTAATCCAAATTTTCTAAATAACATGGTTCAGATGCAGGGTCTTCAACCCATGCAACAAGTGCAGATGCCACGTGTACAACCAGCGCAGATGCAGCAAATGCAACAGCAGGTTTCTTTGGTACCTAGACAGCAAATGAAGTTGCCCTTAGCACCAATGGGACAGCAACAGGTGATGCTTCCTCAACAGGTCACAAGTCAAAATAACGCAGTACAACAGTTCCCATTGTGTGGTGAGAATGGAATAAATGATGAATGGTCAGATGAGAGCTCAGATGGTGAGGAGTGTAGGCTCACAGCATCCTTAGAAGTAGATCAGAGAGGGCCTTACGTGCAAGGGAAAGTGATGGGTCACAAAGTCTCATTCTTGGTTGACACAGGAGCTACACACTCTACAGTCAGGAGTGCTTAGGTTCTGAAATTGCCTCTTTCGGGACGTACAGTTAAGGTAGTAGGAGTGGCGAATCAGCTCTTGACTAACCCGATCACAGATCCGGTTAAGGTTGAGAATGGTACTTTTCAGGGGTTGCACAGGTTCGTAGTTTGTGATTCAAGTCAAGTGTCTCTACTGGGAAGACACTTACTGTGTAAGACAAGATGTTCTATCACCTGTTCCAATGAGGGGATTGAGGTGCAGACAAACAGTGATGATGAGGGGGATGACGGTCAGATTTCAGATCCCAAAACGGAAACTACAGATGAGGAATATCCTCTGATTAACTTCTTCCCAATGTCCACAGTGACTGATCTGCCAGCAGATTTGCAGGGGACAGTCAGAGAGAAAGTGTGGGACTTGACAGGAAAGGAAGTGGGACTGATAAAAGGAGTAGAACCAGTTAAAGTCAGTGTGGAGCCGAATGCTGTGTTCCCCCAGGTACCGCAGTACCACATGGCGCAAGATGTCCTTATACACATAACACAGATAATTGCGGACTTTGTGAAGCAAGGAGTTTTGAAAGGAGTGATGAGCAGTCCATGTAATTCACCTATAATGGGACTCAGAAAACCTTGTTGGAAAGTTCGAATTGTCCAAGACTTGAGAAAAATTAACGACATAGTGGTGAAATGTTGCCCAGTAGTGGCAAATCCAGCTGTGATCATGTTTCAGGTTCCATGCGATGCAGAGTGGTTCACAGTAGTAGATTTGTCCCAAGCGTTCTTTTCGGTGCCTTTTCACGAGGACAGCCAATTTCTTTTTAGTTTCAAATTCTTGGACAAGATCTACTATTGGTGTCGAATTCCTCAAGGGTTTTCGGAATCACCTTCCATCTTCAATCAGATACTGAGGAAATATTTGGAGTAATTAGAATTGCCTTTTCAATCGACTCTAGTACAAAACATTGATGACTTGTTGATTGCGTCCAAAACGAGAGATGACTACAATCATGATTCGATTGCCTTACTGAACCACTTGGGAAAGAACGGGCATAAAGTGTCCCCAAAGAAGCTGCAGTATTGCCCGAAAGAAGTGAAATACTTAGGTCATCTAATTGAGAAAGGATCAAGGAAAATATCTAGAGAAAGAGTGACCGCCTTATTGCAGATGAATCCCCCAGCGACACGGAGAGATGTTAGAATGTTTCTGGGAATGGTGGGCTACTGTCGTCAGTGGATCCCGAATTTCTCAGTCATCTCCAAGCCATTGGTGAGACGGATGGCTAAGGATGGGCCAGATGTCCTAACACTGACAGAGAAAGAAATGAAGACATTTATCGAGTTGAGGGAGTGTATGTGTAGGGCTCCAGCTGTAGGTATGCCTGACTACACAAAGCCTTTTGTCTTGTTTTGTCATGAACGTGATGCTTGTTCTTTGTCTGTCCTGACACAGGTCCATGGAGGTGCAAACCGACCAGTACCATATTTTTCAGCTACTTTGGACCCAGTCGCAGCAGCCTTACCAGGTTGTCTGCGTGCAGTAGCAGCAGTTGGTCAAAGCTTCGCACACGTGAAGGCATAGTGATGGGACATCCTTTAACAGTTATGGTCTCACACTCAGTTAAGATCCTGTTGACTCGTACAAAATGCAGCACATGACAAATGCAAGACTGACAAAATATGAAATTATTATATTGGGGTCACCAAATGTAACGTTGAAAGGATGTACAGTGCTGAACCCGGCAACTTTGCTTCCAAATGAAAATACAGAAGTTGAGGATGCTGATGATGTAGAACATGATTGTCTTGAGGTAACAGAAATGTGCACCAAACTAAGGCCTGATATTAAAGATACCCCATTGGAAGAAAATGACAAAATTATCTTTGTTGATGGCTCATGTTTGAGAGACTCAGTAGGAGTACTGAGAGCAGGATATGCTGTGTGTACAATCACTGGTATCCTGGAAGCGTCTTGGCTTGAGAGTATATTCCGCTCAAGTGGCAGAATTGGTTGCTCTTATTAGAGCTTGCCATGCTGCTGCCGAATTGAGGATAACTATCTATACTGATAGCAGATACGGATTTGGAATTGTTCATGATTTTGGCCATCTATGGTCACAGAGGGGTTTCCTGACCTCTTCTGGTTCTCCAGTGAAAAATGGTGAAAGAATTAAGGAGTTGTTGCACGCGATTCAGTTACCTCATGAAATTGCCGTGGTAAAATGCAGCGCTCATTTGAAATCACAAGACTTTGTTTCAATGGGAAATGGATATGCGGATCAAGTCGCAAGGTTTTGTGCATTGAACTGCATATCGTTCAAAGATCAGTGGGAATTGGTACCTGAAACTGAAAATGAGACATGTACAGGTTACGCATTAAGAGTGGTTGACACGTTGGAGGAATTGAAATTGTTTCAGGGACGTGCTAGCAGAGATGAGAAACGTTCTTGGGTTAGGATGCAATGTGTACAAAGACCAGATGATTTGTGGGTTTCAGATGAGGGGAAAATGGTTTTGCTGAACAGTCTTCTGTCACAGTTTGCAAGGTTTTACCACGGGCAAGGACATATTGAGAGAGATGCCATGATCAGGTTGTTCAAAATTGACTGGTTTAACCCAAAATTCAAACAAGCTGCATAAGTGATTTGTCACAGGTGCATCATCTGTCAGCAGATGAATGCGGGGAAAGGGACAGTGGTGAATTTGAGCCACATTGGGAGAGGAGGAAGTCCATTTAGCAGGATGCAATTGGACTTTATTGAGATGCCTGTGTGTGGAGGTCTGAGATATGTGTTGGTGATTGTGTGTATCTTTAGTCACTGGATTGAAGCTTACCCTACATGCAGAAATGACAGTCTCACAGTAGCGAAGCTGCTGCTTAGGGAATTGATTCCACGTTTCAGGTTTCCGATCTCTTTAAAATCAGATAGGGGAAGTCACTTCAACACCGAGGTGGTTAAGCTATAGCGTGCAGCATTGAACATTGAGCAGAAGTTGCATTGTAGTTACCGCACTGAAGCATCAGGATTGGTGGAGCAGATGAATGGTACAGTGAAGTCGAGAATGGCAAAAATGTGTGCAGCTACAAATTTGAAATGGTCTGATGCATTGCCTTTGGTGTTAGTGTCAATGAGAAACACGCCCAACATGAAAACAGGACTGTCTCCTCATGAAATTCTCATGGGCCGAGCTATGAGACTGCCCGCAGTGCCTGCAAATGCTCTTGTGAATATCACGGATGATATGGTGTTGCACTACTGCAAGGGTCTGGCTGAAGTGGTCCACTCTTTCTCTCACCAGGTGGAAGCAACCACACTGCCACCGATAAGTGATCCAGGTCACAACCTGAAAGCTGGTGACTGGGTGGTCATCAAGAAACACGTGAGGAAGTTGTGTTTGGAGCCACTTTGGAAGGGGCCATATCAAGTAATATTAACGACTGCCACTGCTGTGAAGTGTGCGGGAATTCCAAACTGAATCCATGCCAGTCACACGAAAAAGGTGACGTGTCCAACTGATGAGGAAATTGAGTTGTCGAAAGTAACAGCAACAGAAAAGGAAGTCTCAGGGCCGGAGAGTAATCAAAGGGGAACTGAGACAGAAGTAGAGCCCGTTGAGGACTGCTTGGTTACTCCAATAAGAGACGAAGGAGAAGAGACCCAGAGGGGTGACGGTGAGCCTATCTCAACTGAGGCGCCAGGAGGACCGAGTCAGAAGGAGGTTCTCCCAGAAGCAGATGGATGCGGACAAGAATTTGAGCCCTGACAGATCCAGAAGGTGAAGGAGTTGAGGCGGAAGAGAGCCAGAGTGTCCAGACTCCTCCTGAGCAAATTGCAGGTCCATCAAGAGAAAACACGATAGAGTCAGAGGAGGGCGATGAACTGCCACAAGGAAGATCAAAGACCAGGGAGACACTGAAAGGAGATAAGTGGCCAGAACTGCAAGTGACTAAAGGAAAGGTGGTTGTTGAGGATGCAATAGAGGAAGAAGTCGATACAACAAGGAGAGAAGATCTGAGTGAAGGAGAGTTGCAGGGTGATCGCAAGTTGAAAAGAAAGAGAGTGGCAAACAGAAGGTACGCAGGTCCTGAATAGGCATATGCAACGTCAGCTGAGTGGCAACAAGAATTCTTGGCATTCTGTTTTGATCAAGAAGTCCCAGGTCAGTACTTTGGCACCTCGGTCTGGCCAGAGAAAGAGACTGTGTTGATGTGAGAATTGAGCTAAAGAAAACTGAGAAAAGAGACTGAGAAATTACCGGATGTGACACTGTTAACCCAAATTGATTTTTGAAAACTGATTTTGACAAGCTGCTAACCGGAATTGACAAGGATCCTGGGAGTGAATGTGAAAGCTGTAAATAATTGCTGAAGAAAGACATTTGCTTGCTTTAATTTGCTGAGAAAAAAAAAAAAAAGGCTTTAGCCATCCTCTGTTGGTTGTTGGTTGAACTTATAATACTTAGTTTTCTGATTCTTTACAGATCATGGCTAACACTAGAGATGATAATAGGGGAAGTAGGCGTTGTAAATGTTTGGGTGTCGGTTTGGGTGTTGTGTGTGTGATATTCATCATAGTTCTGATTGTGGGAATGCCATTGGTGGATAAGAGTGATGCTAACAATGCTACAATTCCTGAGACCACTGCTACACTAACAGCTTGGGAAAGGTTTGGGCAGGACACAAGATATTTGCATGAGGTAACTAACGTAAAAGGGGAACTATCAACTAATGTTTTCTATTGCTTGCTGAGTGAATATGTTGACACTATGGAAGCAAAAGATTGTTATGTGTGTACACAGATTTGTGTTTTGGTGCAAGAGGGAGTTACCTACCATAGTTTGCCTCTAACATATGGGATAAGCTGTAGTTTCTTACTAACACGATTCTATAACCAGGAAGAGATTCAATACTTTTATTCGAATTATGATCTTGTGTTTTCCTATGTGCCTATCATAGAGGATTTGAATAGTGTAGCTAAATACTATAGCATAAAATGAGTTAAGGGGTTCTTTGAAGTGACATTAACAATTAGTACATCTTATGCACACCACAATAATTTGACATGTTTGCTTACATCTGTAGAGAAAAGCTTTCTAGATCACACGGAAGATAGAAGGAGGGCATTGAAGGGGAAATTGGAGAAAGGATTGCAGCAGCCACCTTTTATTAGTGGTGAGAGCTATAGTGCAGTTAGGGAACAAGGGAAATTAGCTTTAGATGCACTACACGTAGGCAAGCTTTGCATAACGCAACCAAAGTCATATTATGACAATGTGTTTGTGGGAACGAGTGAATGTAAGCATGTGATTTTGTTTCAGAGTAAATGGACGTTCATGTTAAATGGACAGGATCCAGCAATCCCTGGGATCTATTATATATGAGGACTTAATGCTTATTACAGTCTTCCAAAGGGATGCAATGGGACATGTTATTTGGGGATAGTTTTCCCAAAGATATATCAATTAGAGGACTTGAAAAAGTTTCAGAAATTGTCTGAATTACATCGTACTAGACAAAGGAGAGAGACTGCTGCTGGTGTAGTAGGAGACATATTTGGGCCAATAATTCCTAAGTTGGAGTTATTTTGAATTCCATAAAGATTCGAAAGCTGTCTACTATTGTGGATAACATGCTGACAAATTTTACAGCGGCTATACTCCTGATGGATACTGAACTTGCTGCGGAGAGGGCTATGACTCTTCAAAACAGGCTTGCTTTAGACATTCTTTTAGCGAAAAATGGCTGAGTCTGTAAAATGCTTAATGAGCGTCATTGTTGTGCCTACATACCTGATAATAGTAATGAGATTAGAAGTATGCTTACTAACCTAACAAGACATTGGCGGTCATTACAACATTGACGGTAAAAGGCACTTACCGCTGTGCAGAAGACCGCCAACACACCGCCGCGGAATTCCGCCACAGCTATTATGACCCACATCTCGGAATCCGCCAAAAGTCAGACACCCACACAAGTCCGCCACACCAAAGGTCAGTGATAAACTGGCGAAAACAAAACCGACACCGTCACGCCAACAGAAATACGCCCACACTATCACGACACACGAATCCACGCGGCGGTCTTTTAACCGCGGTATTTCATTGGCGGTACACACCGTTGCGCTCAAAATACACACACTTTTACAAAACACAGCCACAGTGGACAATTCAAAATACACACACCTGATACACATACACACACCACTCCCACACACCCAATACAATATAAAACACACACCCACAACACCCACAAACCCCTACGACCAAAAATTCTGAAAGAAAGCCAGAGAGAGACAGCACCAGCAAGAACAACAGCATCCACAGGCACACAACACCATCACCCACACAACTTCCACGCACCTCACACAACACACCACTACAAATCAGCACACTCCACCCCACACATCACCTACACCACCCCATGGCACGGCAAAGACACCCCAGGTTCTCAGAGGAGGAGGTCAGGGTCATGGTGGAGGAAATCGTCCGGGTAGAGCCACAGCTATTCGGATCACAGATGCAGCACACCTCAATTGCAAGGAAGATGGAGCTATGGCGAAGAATAGTGGACAGAGTCAACGCAGTGGGACAACACCCAAGAAATCGGGAGGACATCAGGAAGAGATGGAACGACCTACGGGGGAAGGTGCGTTCCGTGGTCTCAAGACACCACCTGGCGGTTCAGCGGACTGGCGGTGGACCCCCACCTCCTCCCCCACAACTAAAACATGGGAGGAGCAGGTCTTGCCGATTCTGCATCCTGAGGGCCTCGCAGGAGTAGGTGGAGGAATGGACTCTGGTAAGTCAAATCTCAATTATTACATCCCCCACCCTACCTGCATGCTATCACCCTCACCCTCACCCCCAGCACCCCAACTCCTCACACATGTCCCAACATCACAAACCACACATCCCAACACCAAGCCCTGCATGCAACAACAAAGCATGGACACCCATCACCAAAGCATGCCCACTGCACATACCCATACACCCCCCTAAACCATCATCACACAAGCTCCCACACAGGAATGCTAGCACTGGGGTACACGGTCACCCACCCATTGCACACCATTACACACACAGATGTAATAAACATCCTTTTATACCCCTGCAGGACCCCTACCCAACGTCACCGGACAGGAGGGCCCACACATGTCCACACCACCAACAGAAGAGGCCCACAGTGATGACAGCACCTCTGTCCAACTGGATCTAGATGACCAGCCCGGACCATCGGGGACCTCTGGACAGTCGGTTCCCCTCACACAGGCACAGGCCACCACAGACCTTCCCCCCTCTGGAAACACCAGCACAGCACCCACCCAGCGGGCCCATACCTCTGTCCCCAGGACACGTCAATCAGCTGTGTGTCCACCACTACAGGGAACCCAGGATAACCCACCACCCCAACAACAACAGGGACCTGGGGGCAGTGGTAGTGGGCACACGGTCCAGGGGACGGAGGCCCAGGAACACAGGGAAACTGGGAGGGCTGCTGTGCGACAGGGGCGGACAGGCCAAGGGAACCCACTCTCCACAAGGCCCTCTCCTCCATCATGGGAGCCTACCACCACTCCCAGGAGACGATGGCAACGGTACTGGCCAAGTTTCAGGAGACCCAGCGCATGCAGGAGGAACAGTATATGGGCTTCAGGGAGGAACTCAGAACCATCAGCTCCACCTGGGCACCATCGTAGGGGTGCTGAAGGAAGTACTCAACACCAGGAGGGACACTGTGGCACTACAAGGGGCCCCTGACACTAGCATGGACGATGAACTGCCCACCACCTCCGCCGGCACTAGTGGACAGGACGCCCCGCCACAGGACCACCACACCAGCACCCCACCCCCTGCAGAGGGAGAACCACCCCGCAAACGGTCCCTGAGATCCAGGACAAAGACAGAGCACGATGCCAAGACCCCCGCCAAGAAATGAGACCACCCTGATTGTCATCCTACTGTCCCACTTTGTCACCCTGTCCATAATTAAACTGCCCCAGCTCCACTTCCTATGCCCATATGGGCAATGCACCTGTGAGACTAATAGACTGGACTCTGCCATGGACATTCCTCCACCATCACCCATCACCATTTAACAGCACCCTCCAATATTGAGCATTTAAATAAACACTCCTAAAGCACAAAATGATCTGGAGTCTGTCTGTGATTTCGAAATAGTGTATTAGCAATTACAGTGACAAAATGTTTTTTAAATAGTAATGTCAACATACCTATGTCACACAGCTCTAGTCCATGAGGAATCTAAGCAGATGTCACACAGTGGGACCCAAATCTGTGAAATCGTAAGGGAAAGTGACAACTCAGTGACCATACACTGGGTGAAAACGACAGACAGTAGAGAGGTAGTAGTGTCAAAGTACATGTAGTATGCAGGTTTGTATTCCTACCTGTGTCTCACTGGAAATATTGCAGGATCACTGAGTCCCTGTTCTGCATGTCTTCTTCCTCTGCTTCCTCCTCATCACTGTCCACAGGCTCCACAGCTGCAACAACACCGCCATCTGGACCATCCTCCTGCAGAAGAGGCACCTGGCGTCGCAAAGGCAAGTTGTGAAGCATACAGCAGGCCACGATGATCTGGCACACCTTCTTTGGTGAGTAGAATAGGGATCCACCTGTCATATGGAGGCACCTGAACCTGGCCTTCAGGAGGCCGAAGGTCCGCTCAATCACCCTCCTAGTTCGCCCATGGGCCTCATTGTAGCGTTCCTCTGCCATTGTCCTGGGATTCCTCACTGGGGTCAGTAGCCATGACAGGTTGGGGTAACCAGAGTCACCTGCAAATGGTGAGGGGCAACTGTTAGACACACACTAACCTGGAGGGATAACCCCAGACCCAGACAACCATTCCCACTGACTAGCTTCCAGGTGCTCACTTAATAGCCACATACGGTGCCTCTGGAGTTGACCATCACATAAGGGATGCTGCTATTCCGCAGGATGTAGGCGTCATGCACTGAGCCAGGGAACATGGCATTCACATGGGAGATGTACTGGTCTGCCAAACATACCATCTGTACATTCATAGAATGATAACTCTTCCGGTTTCTGTACACCTGTTAACTCCTGTGGGGGGGACAAAAGCCACATGGGTCCCATCAATGGCACCAATGATGTTGGGGATATGTCCCAGGGCATAGAAATCACCTTTCACTGTAGGCAAATCCTCCACCTCAGGGAAAACGATGTAGCTCCGCATGTGTTTCAGAAGGGCAGACAACACTCTGGACAATACGTTGGAAAACATAGGCTGGAACATCCCTGATGCCATGGCCACAGTTGTTTGAAATGACCCACTTGCAAGGAAATGGAGCACTGACAGCACCTGCACTTGAGGGGGGATTCCTGTGGGATGGCGGATTGCTGACATCAGGTCTGGCTCCAACTGGGTACACAGTTCCTGGATTGTGGCATGGTCAAGCCTGTAGGTGATTATCAAATGTCTTTCCTCCATTGTCGACAGGTCCACCAACAGTCGGTACACCGGAGGATGCTGCCATCTCCTCACATGTCCCAGCGGATGGTGCCTATGAAGGACAACAGCGAGCACAGAGTCAAACAACTCAGAGGTACGTACCCACAGTTTACCCAGACCACCAATCATACACAAAAGGTGGCCTGTATGTGTGTTGAGTCTAGGCCTAGGTATGTGTGACGCAGTTGAAAATGAAGCCATGTGGGCCCCTGAAATGGCGGCTGTCTGACCTCTAAAGTGGGACAATGGGATGTGAGGTAACTGCGCTGGCGTTATACACCGTCGCAGTAGGCGGTCGAAGACCGCGGCGCAATGCTGCATTGGTTAACATTGGACCATATGGATGCCAGGAGCCAATGACGATATACGCCGGCGGTGACGGTACGCACCGCCGCGGACGTGACTGCCATTTCCTATCTGTTCAATCACTCGATACCTGATCTTCGACAGGAGAGGACCTACACTGCAAGTGCTGCTGTGACCTCAGTCTGGAAGAGACAATGGCTCGTGAGTCTGGGGAAAGGGCCTCTGCCTTCACATCGGAGGAGTTGGAGAAGCTCGTTGATGGGGTCCTCCCCCAGTACACGCTACTCTACGGTCCTCCAGACAAACAGGTAAGTACACAGGGAGCATGTTGTATGGGCTGTGCCTGTGTGGAGAGGGCTGGATGTAAGAAGGAAGGGGGCAGAGTGCTGCGTGCATGAAAGACGGTGAATGCATGTGCCAAATGGCAAGGGTAGGGATGGGGGCCAATCACTTTGACGGTGCAGTTGGTAATGACTTCTCTTCTTCCCCTGTACATTTCATTAGGGCAGCGCCCACCAGAAGAAAGATATTTGGCGTGCCATCGCCAAGGACGTCCGGACCCTGGGGGTCTACCACAGGCGGAGCACCCACTGCCGTAAAAGATGGGAGGACATTCGCTGCTGGAGCAAGAACACGGCGGAGGCTCAGCTGGGGATGGCCTCCCAACGTGGGAGGGGTGCCCGTCGCACCATGACCCCCCTGATGTTCAGGATCCTGGCGGTGGCCTACCCGGAGTTGGATCGGCGCTTGAGGGCATCACTGCAGACACAAGGGGGTGAGTACACTCTAATTCTGCTGACTTTGCGCGCAGTGGAGTTGTCTGGGTGGGGGAGGAGGGCTGTGGGTTTCCCTAGGCCAGGGCGAGTTCCGTAGGTAAGGCCCCTCTGTAAGGCAGGCCATGTGGCACCCCAGCCCACCTCTGTAGAGTGCTAAGTACACCTAGTCATGCCCCTGTGTCATCTATGTGTGCAGATGTCGTCCATAGCCTTGTAGGCCATTTCCCAGGAATTGAACAGTGGAGCCCAAGAGCGCGGCATAGTGCAGGGGGCTTCTGTGTCTGTCGTGTCCACCAAAGGTAGCGGTAATCCATGCACTCAACATGTCTTTTTTCTGTCATCCCCCCCCCTTTTTGTGGTCTCCCTGTTCTTGTGTGCATTAGCATCATCAGGCGGAGGAGCAGTGGCACCAGAGCACGATGGAGCTGCATCCCACATGGCCCTGGAGGGTGACACTACGGAGTCTGAATTCACCAGTGGGACGGAGGGCGAGGGGAGCTCCACGGCGGGGACAGGAGCTGACACCAGCGACACGGACTCGTCCTCTGATGGGAGCTCCCTGCAACATCTGTGCCCCCCGCATCTACAGGTACAGCCGCCACCCCCCCTACCAGCACCGCCTTCCCAGCAGCCCCTCAGCCTTCCCCCGTGCCCGCTCACCCAGGAAGGTGGGCATCACCTTCGCCCCAGGCACCTCAGGCCCTGCCCCAGTCACCCCTGCTGCCCTCAGTGAGGAGGCCATTGACTTCCTCAGGTCCCTCACTGTTGGGCAGTCTACCATTTTGAATGCCATCCAGGGTGTAGAAAGGCAGTTGCAACAAACTAATGCATTCCTGGAGGGCATTCATTCTGGTCAGGCGGCCCTTCACCGAGCTTTTCAAACTCTGGCCTCAGCACTGATGGCAGCCATTGTCCCCGTCTCTATCCTCCCCCCTCCAACTTCCTCCACCCAGACCCAATCCCCTGTACCTCTGCCTATCCCAAGCACACCATCAGACCAGCCTGCACACACCTCGACACACAAGGGAAGCTCAGGCAAACATAAGCACCACACATCCCACAGGCACTCACGCAAGCAACACACACATGCAGACACACCAACATCCACTGCCTCCACTGTGTCCCCCTCCTCCTCGTCTCCCTCCTCCCTCCCAGTCTCGTCAACACTCACACCTGCATGCACTACCTCTACAGCCACTATGTCCCTCACCAGCACACCTACCAGCACACCCCGCTCACGTGCAGTCACCACCCCACTACCATTCACACGTCCCCTGTGTCCTCTCCCAGTGTGTCTGTGACGCCCCCTCCCAAGATACACAAGCGCAGGCACACACCCACCCAACAGCCATCCACCTCTCGACAGCCCCCAGCGCATGCACCTTCACCCAAAGTCACCAAACGAACACCTCCTACTACCACCACCTCTTCCTCCACTCCCAAACACCCTCAAGCTACCCGTCCCAGTGTGTCCAAAAAACTTTTCCTGACCACCCTTGACCTTTTTCCCACACCTCCCCCACCCCGTCCATCTCATAGGTCCTGAAGTAGAACCTCAGCAAAAACATCTCCGGCACCAGTGGTGCCTGTAGTCACCGGTATGTGGAGTGCACCGGCCACCAGGACAGCCAGTGTGGCACGGAGCCACAGCACAGACAGTCCTCCACCTGTGAAGCATCAGAAGTTGGCCAGTGCCCAGCGGGAGAGGGGGAAGACTCCAGCCACCAAAGCCACTCCCAGGGGTCCCGGTGGGAGTGTGGAGTCAGCTGTGACACCTTCCAAGGTGGGGAAGGGCCACAAGAAACCCGGCAAGTCTGGGAAGAGCTGCACCGCGGAGAAGACCGCCATCATCCCCGCTGGCCAGGAGGCCAACGCCAGCCCCAGCCCAGCTGGCCAGGAGGCCACCGCCAGCCCCAGCCCAGCTGCCCAGGAGGTCACCGCCAGCCCCAGCCCAGCTGCCCAGGAAGCCACCGCCAGCCCCAGCCCAGCTGCCCGGGAGGCCACCGCAAGCCCCAGCCCAGCTGCCCAGGAGGCCACAGCCAGCCCCAGCCCAGCAGCCCAGGAGGGCACCGCCAGCCCCAGCCCAGCTGCCCAGGAGGCCAGCACCAGCCCCGCTGGGCCATGAAGGACCGCCAACAAAAGCCCCGCTGGGCCATGAAGGACCGCCAGCAAAAGCCCTGCTGGGCCATGAAGGACCGCCAGCACAAGCCCCGCTGGGCCATGAAGGACCACCAGCAAAAGCCCTGCTGGGCCATGAAGGACCGCCAGCAAAAGCCCTGCTGGGCCATGAAGGACCGCCAGCTGCCATGAAGGACCGCCAGCAAAAGCCCTGCTGGGCCATGAAGGACCGCCAGCACAAGCCCTGCTGGGCCATGAAGGACCACCAACTCAAGCACCGCTGAACAGGGCACCGCCAACTCAAGCACCACTGAACAGGGCACCGCCAACTCAAGCACCACTGAACAGGGCACCGCCAACTCAAGCCCCGCTGAACAGGGCACCGCCAACTCAAGCACCGCTGAACAGGGCACCTCCAACTCAAGCACCGCTGAACAGGGCACCGCCAACCCAAGCCCCGCGGAACAGGGCACCGCCAACTCAAGCACTGCTGAACAGGGCACCGCCAACTCAAGCCCCGCTGAACAGGGCACTGCAAACTCAAGCACCGCTGTACAGGGCACCGCCAACTCAAGCACTGCGGAACAGGGCGCCGCCAACTCAAGCACCGCTAGCCCATGAGCGGCAGAGGCACTGACGCAACTGGGTCTGTCACGGGGTGAGTGATGCACTCTGGGCACCAGTCCCCCTCCAGAACCTGTGGAGAGATCCATCCACTACCTCTGTCCTTCACAGGATGAAGCACTCTGGGCACCATGCCCCCTCCAGAACCAGTGGAGACATCCATCCACTACCTCTGTCCTTCACAGGATGAAGCACTCTGAGCACCAGTCCCCCTCCAGAACCAGTGGAGAGATCCATCCACTACCTCTGTCCTTCACAGGATGAAGCACTCTGGGCACCATGCCTCCCCCAGAACCAGTGGAGACTGTTATCCACTTGAGAGACTGTGGCTTTGCACTCCCCAGGATTGAACAGTGGGCAAACCACCCACTGTAGAGACTTGAGAGACTGTGGCTTTGTACTCCCCAAGATTGAACAGTGGGCAAGCCACCCACTGTAGAGACTTGAGAGACTGTGGCTTTGCACTCCCCAGGATTGAACAGTGGGCAAACCACCCACTGTAGAGACTTGAGAGACTGTGGCTTTGCACTCCCCAGGATTGAACAGTGGGCAAGCCACCCACTGTAGAGACTTGAGAGACTGTGGCTTTGCACTCCCCAGGATTGCACAGTGGGCAACCAACCCACTGTAGAGACTTGAGAGACTGTGGCTTTGCACTCCCCAGGATGGCACAGTGGGCATGTGCCCCCCTCGTGGATTTGGCGTTGTGCACTCAAGCGGCTGATGTGCCCCCCCTTTCCCTCCCCCTGAGGTGCCTGTTTTCTTGGTATCTGATGCCCCTGAAGTGTTCTCTCCGTCATGGTCGGGGATCTTGTGTGGGCCTCGCCCATACTGTGTGGTCCCAGTGTTCCACGGACTTTCTTTGCGCAGTACTTGGACTACTATGCCTGGTATTTATTTGGTACATGGTGTATATATATATATATGTTTCTGCCTACTTGTTTGTAATATATTGCGATGGTTACACTAATTTTCTTTGGTCTTTGCATTCTTCTGGGGGGTTGGGGGTGTAACTGTGATGTATTGATATGTATTAGTGTGTGTGTTGTAGTGGGTGAGGGTGGGGGTGGGGGTGGGGGTGTTGCGAGTGTGTGTCCCTGTTTGTTCCCTCCCCCCTCCCCTGTGTCTTAGGTGCAGTACTCACTGTGGTCTTCGCCGCCGGCGTTCGTGCTCCTGGTAGAGGAGCAGGAAGACTATCGCAGGTAGGATTTGGAGTTCCGGTTCCATGGTGTCCTCGTTCCTTGTGGAGTGTGTAGAGGTGAGCATTTTCCCCTCGAAATTCCTGTTTCCGCCGTGTTTTTATCCGCGGTGAATCAGCCCCGGAAAATGTGGCGGATTGGCCTGTCATAATAGTGTGGGCGGTACATTGTCTCCCGCCTGTCTGTTGGCGGTGACCGCCACGCTGTTTGTTTGTACCGACGTGGCGGTCTGAGTGTTAAAGTGGCTGTCTTTGTTGGCGGTTTCCGCCACGGTCGTAATTGCAATTTTTTTATCGCCGGCCTGTTGGCGGTCTTACCGCCGCTTTAACACCGTCCGCCAGGGTTGTAATGACCACCATAGTACAGATTTGAAGGAGCTGAAAGAACCTGGAGTTTGGGAAAAGGTTGGAAAGGGACTTGCCAAAGTGGGAAGTTGGTTTAGTAATATTTGGCATGGGATATTGGCAAAAATAATACAGGGAATATTGATTGTTTTAGCTTGCTTAATTTGGATTATGGCAGTCATGGAAAATTAGTAAAAGAATTAAATTAAAAATGACGAAAAATAATAAGAGGACGGAAGAAAAGAAAAGGGAGAAAATGTTCAGGGCAAAATTAGAAGGGGCAAAATTGAGGGAAGAAATTGAGATGAGAGAATTCTAAGATGTAAATTGTAAAGGAAAGGGTTTGTGTGATGACAAGAGTCATCAGAGGAGGGATTGTTGGAGTGCGACTTTAAAATTAATATTAACATGAAAAGCTTGCAATATAATTTGTAATGAAGCCGCATAGAAGATAAGTTAACCTAGAAGAAAAATTATGTATGCCTTTGATATGTGCCCACGGGGAGTGGCCATCAATGTATATGATGATTAATGAAACTGACTAATAATGAATTAACAGTGTACTAATGTATGATTTTGTATTAGCATTAAGAGTTATGTATTAGGGTTTTGCTAAGTTAATCACTAGGCCTTAGTTAGCAAGGGTCTGGGCCTAGTTGCCTGGTCTCATATTAATTGTGGTTTCTAATGTGCAATGTGCTGCTTTCCTGAAGGACACGAAGTTGTACCTTTCCAGATGCTAGAGATATGTGTGTAGCCGTAGTCAATTCTTTCTCATGGGACCCGACTTGCTCAAGGAGACGTTCTTGCGAATGCAACAGTGTAATTCGCAACAGGTGCAAGGTCGCCTGGACTATGTGAAAATAATGGAACTACTGACTGGAGCGACAAGTGTAACTTTTCTTACCTGACATTCCACCCGTTAAAGACGTCAATCACAGGAACCAATCAACTGCATGAGAACTGTCTTAGGTGAAGGTTCTAGTAAGGTGTGTGACAGATTATTGGACAGAGATAACAATGCACCAAATATTGAAATTAGAGACTTGTTCGACAACTTTGATATAACGGCATGACCCAAGGGGAAATCAGCCATTACGGAGCCAGTACTGAGCTATCACTCTGCCATTCCTCATCATCCCTTTGCCATTCTGAGAGACTTTGGGGGTCATTCCGACCCCGGCGGTCAAGGACCGCCGGGGTCGGCGGGAGCACCGCCAACAGGCTGGCGGAGCCCCGCAGGGCATTCTGACCGCGGCGGTTTGGCCGCGGTCAGAACAGGAAAACCGGCGGTGCCCTGCCGGTTTTCCGCTGCCCTGGGAATCCCCCATGGCGGCGCAGCTTGCTGCGCCGCCATGGGGGATTCCGACCCCCTCACCGCCATCCTGTTCCTGGCGGCTCCGACCACCAGGAACAGGATGGCGGTGAGGGGTGTCGTGGGGCCCCTGGGGGCCCCTGCAGTGCCCATGCCAATGGCATGGGCACTGCAGGGGCCCCCGTAAGAGGGCCCCACTTTGTATTTCAGTGTCTGCTTTGCAGACACTGAAATACGCGATGGGTGCCACTGCACCCGTCGCACATCCTCCACTCCGCCGGCTCCATTCGGAGCCGGCATCCTCATGGAGGGGTGTTTCCCACTGGGCTGGCGGGCGGCCTTTTGGTGGTCGCCCGCCAGCCCAGTGGGAAACCCAGAATACCCGCGGCGGTCTTTTGACCGCGCAGCGGTATTCTAGCGGTTCCCTCCAGGCGGGCGGCTCCCGCCGCCCGCCGGGGTCAGAATGACCCCCTTTGTCTTATACCTTACACCATCCTCACCGTATTCCTTGTCTGTTATGCACTTCTCCTCCTTATGAGGGAAGAGTTTTTTCTTGCTATGCCCTACTGAGATTTACCTGTTTTATCCTGGCTGATGGCGAAACGACTGATCTCCTGAGGACGAAGACTGATCTTGCATGCTGACTCATTCCGATGGGTAACTATCTGATGATAAATTGTAATTGTCTGTTTTCCTTTTCTTTCTAGGTACCAACTGCTCTTTGGTAGAGGCCATACTTAGATGGTTTCCAAATTAGTATTTGCTGAATTGTTTTGCATGAAGCCCAAAATGCTGATGCTAATTCGAGGTTAGTAAAGGAGTTCCCTAATACCGTATGTAAATAGACAAATGACTGAATCCTTGCTTTGTTGAATAATGTACTAATGATACTCTGCTAAAGTTGACTCATGTTAACATCGTGCTTTGTTCTAATGTTCATGACCTATGCTTTGATAAAGTCTTACTTGAGTTGCCAAGTTATAATGGTATTTGATGTGCTTATTGATATTGTGACTAATGAATATGATACTAGAGTGTAACTAATAGGGAATAAATATCCTTAACCTTACTAGATTTGTGTGGCTATTCATGGCTGAAAGGTCATGGTGTGTTTGATTCTTATTAAATGTTATTGATTAGTTTGATTGATTAGTTATTGTGAATATTGATGAGGTTATTGATCTATTGATTGCAATGCTAAACAGATATCTCGTTCTGGGAAGTCCCCAAACGTGGTCAAAAGATTCATTGGCCTAAAACCAGTCCCCTTGTAAGTTAAAATTATCAAGGTTCGGACACGTTATCACCTGTCCGAGGACTCTGCGCAAGCCAAGAGAAATTTCCACAACGGTAAAAGAGCATTCACCGCCTGGATGAAGGCCAGCTGTCTCAAGCTCAGCTCAGACAAGACAGAGATCCTCGTGATCAGCTCAACCCCTTCTGCCACAAATGACTCCTGGTGGCCCACCGCCCTGGGCAACGCCCCCGCCCCCATGGACCAAGCACTCAACCTGGGCATCATCCTGGACTCCACTCTATAGATGACCCGCCAAGTTAACGCCGTCTCCTCATCAAGCTTCCACACCCTCCATCTCCTGTGGAAGATTTTTAAATGGATTCCCCCTAACATGAGGAAGACAGTCACCCACGCACTCATCACCAGCAAACTGAACTACGACAATGTGCTATGTGCTAGCATAACCAAGCAACTTCAATTAAGACTACAACGAGTCCAGAATGCAGCAGCCAGGCTCATCCTGGACATCTCCCGACACAGCCGAATCTCCTCCCACCTCAAAGACCTACACTGTCTCCCAGTCAACAAGCCCATCACATATAAACTCCTGATCCACACCTTCAAGGCACTGCACAAGATAGGACCAGCATACCTCAACCACCGCCTCACCCTCTACATGGCCAACAGACATCTCCGTTCCTCCCAGCTTGCCCTTGCAGCCGTCCCCCAGATCTGGAAAATTACAGCAGGAGGAAGATCTTCTCCTACCTAGCAGCCCGGACATGGAACACACTTCACCTCAAGCTGAGGCAGACTGCATAACTGAAGCAGTTCAGGAAGGACCTCAAGACCTGCCTTTTCGAAAGAGCAGCACGCCTACATTCAGCGCCTTGAGACCCTATGGGTGATTAGCCACGCTTTACAAAGCCTTGATTGATTGATTTGATTGATTTATGTGGTGTTTGTATGGGGTGAATCTAGCTAAAAGGCAGCTGAGCACTGTACTGGGTCAAAGACAAAGATACATTTATTGAGTGATTGGAGGTAAGATGGATTCTGGGAGTGGAGCTTCGATAATCTTTAAAGAGATGTATCATCAGCTCTTTCCTAAATTGAAACAGGTGCCCAGGTGGTCTGATGGATTTAGGGTTGTTGTTCTAGAACCTGGGTGCATACATTCAGAAGGGCTGTTACTTTGTTTTTTTTTATTTTATGCACTTCTTCTTCTACAGTCTGATGGAGTCCTGACTGCAGGTGTGTCAAGAGCCACCAGTTTTCTTGAGCTTTTAAGCTATGGAGGATGAAAAGCTAAGAATCGGGCCTCCTGAGATAGGACCCTGTTTGGAGAAATAGTGTAAATAGCTCTCTCTGAGGTTTTACACGTTTGCATTTAGGCGGTCATTCTGACCGCGGAGGGCGGCGGTCGCCGCCTGCCATGCGGTCACCGCCAAATGGCCACTCCGCGGTCAGGAGACCGCGGATGCCATTCTGGCTTTCCCACTGGGCCGGCGGGCGACCGCCAAAAGGGCGCCCGCCGGCCCAGCGGGAAAGCCCCTGCAACGAGGAAGCCGGCTCCGAATGGAGCCGGCGGAGTTGCAGGGGTGCGACGGGTGCAGTTGCACCCGTCGCGATTTTCACTGTCTGCAAAGGAGACAGTGAAAATCTTCATGGGGCCCTGTTAGGGGGCCCCTGCACTGCCCATGCCATTGGCATTGGCATGGGCAGTGCAGGGGCCCCCAGGGGCCCTACGACACCCGTTCCCGCCATCCTGTTCCTGGCGGTAAGAACCACAAGAAACAGGGTGGCGGGAAGGGGGTCGGAATCCCATGGAGGATTCCCTGGGCCAGGGGAAAACCGGCGGGAAACCCCTGGTTCCCCTTTTCTGACCGCAATGGCCCTGGAAGCACTGCCAGCCTGTTGGCGGTGCTTCCGTGGTCCACGGCCCTGATGACCCCCTTAGTGTCTTTTTTGGTTTTAGCTAAATTTAAATAGAAAAATGAATACAATTCACAATGAGGTCATGCCGACATAGTGACTTTCCCTAAGCAGAAACACTGCTCCAGCCAACTACAAGTGGCCTCATGTTTCCAGATGCGGTAATCCCAGATCGAGAAAATCTGGAACCAGTTTCATGAGGTTCACATGCTCATCCAGTAAACCTTGAATCACTCCATGCAGGGTCTCTCGAGGCAGAGACACTACGTGGCTACTTCTGCATCAGAGTAAGAGCACGTAATGCTACCACAGCATTGCCTTGCCCTGCTGAGCCCGTCCAATACCCCCGACCTCTGCCCCAGGACGATGACCCACAGCCCTCCTGCACTGCAATTTTTTCACATGCCAGAAGCAGGAGGTAAATGGAAGCAGTAACAGGCTTATTATTGGCCCTGAAATCGGGAATGGCATGCAGAAAAACACCACAAAAAGCGCTAGATTTAGCAATCTAAGGAGTATTTTTCCTCCTTTTATTTTGGAATGCGGGATTATGCCCAGTATGCACACCTCCACTGTGTACTGTATGGTATTTCCAGTTAGTTTGCTCAATGTGGTAGTTACTCCCTTCCAATATGATGCAATGCCAGAACAGTTCCAGAGCATATGGAGGAGGCCAGCTCCTTCCACCCTGCATCTGGGACATGTCAACGATGTATCTGGATATATCACATGCAATCTATGTGGTGTGAGGTATTCTCTGTGCAATATGGCATATTGAATACATTTAAATCTCGTATTACGTGATATTTGGCTAGGGTATTTGAGCATATTTACCCAATCTTCGTCTGACAGTTCTCTACCAATGTCTAATTCCCATTTAGTTTTAAGCGCCGTCAGGGGGTACAATAGAGGAGTCCTGATTCCTTTATAGAGCCATTTTCTTAAGTGTTTGCCCTGACCTATCGTATATATAGTGCGTACAAGGTCATGTGGAGGGGGCTCTATGTTATCCGGGGCCCAGTATTTTTTAACATAATGTGTAATGTTAGCATGAAGGAGAAAGCCTGAAGATGATAGACCATGCTCGTAAATGTAATCCATGTGGGCAAGCAAACATCGGTCTTTTAATAGTGCAACTGTGTCAACTCCCCCCTGAGCCCAGGAGTGCAATGCTGTACATGTTAAGACACCCGCTGTAACTGGTAACCCCAATAGGGGTATATTGGGAGAATATGGGGGTATGTCAGCGGTATACTTTAACGACAATCTCCAGTATTGTAGGGCCACCCTCAGCAGAAGCTGGATATTTTCTGGGGCCGGGCCTCCCAGACACAGCAGGGAGTGTATGCCACCTTTATCAAGCATTAGCTAAGTATATTCTATTTCTTGTCCATTTCTGCCGGCTAGCCAATATGCCAACCACTGAAGCTGGCTTGCTATGCAATACGCCTTAAAATCTTGTGCACTTATGCCCCCTTGGTCCACAGACATCCGCAACTTGGACAAGCTGATTCGACGTCTTCCTTTTCCCTAGATAAGTTCTAGTAACATCGAATTAAGTGTTTTAAAATACGTTTCTGGTATCTTCACTGGTAAGTTTGTAAAATAATATAGAAGACGGGGCAGCATTACCATTTTGGCTCGTGCCATCCTACCCGCAATGGATATTGGCAATGTTATCCAAAATTGGATCTGTGGCTTGAGTGTGGTCATAGCTCTCTTTAAATTACCTTCTAGCAGGCCCAATGGGGTGCGGTATATTTGGATACCTAAATATCAGAATGTATGTGTGGTCCTTTGCAGTTGCCGCTCACCAAAAGGTATCATACTGCTCCCATTCAGTCCATAAAAGGCAAACGCTATAGATTTATTAAAATTGATAGCAAGTCCCGAAAAGGGTGCGAACTTCCGGAATATATTTGCTATTGTATCAGGGGGCTTTCGGAGATCCTTTATATATAATATGATATCATCTGCGTATAGTGATACTGCATGTTTCGTATTCTCTATGTCTATGCCCCATGTTCCGCTATCTTGTCTCAGTCTTTGCGCCAGGGGTTCTATTGCTAGGACAAACAATAAGGGGGACAGAGGGCACCCCTGCCTGGTTCCCCTGTGTACCTGGTAGGAATATAAATATTCTGTCCGGTGCGTGCTCTTGCCGTCGGCTTAGCATACAATAACCGGACCAGTTTATGTGATCTGGGGAAACCCCAAACTTTACCAGTACCGCCAACATATAGTCCCAGTGCAGGGAGTCAAACTCCTGGCGTATGTCCAACGAGAGACAGCCCGCCTGGGGGTATCCCTCCTTAGCCGCATCCATCACATGATACAGGTGACGGATGTTAAGGGAGGTGCTGCGGGATGGAACAAATCCGCATTGATCCATGTGGATCAGGTCGCTTATATATCCAAGAAGTCTCTTTGCTAGTAGTTTTGCTAGTATTTTATATTCCATATTCAGTAGAGACACTGGCATGTAGGACGAGATATCAGTCGCATCTTTACCTGGTTTCAGGAGGGAGGTCACTATTTGCCTGTCTCGTCGTGTCTGGAAGATGCCCTATTGACAATGAGGCTTGGTACAATCGTTCCAGGTGTGGGGGAAGTTGTATATTGTATAAAGAATAAAACTCAGACAGGAAGCCATCCGAACCCGGCGCCTTATTACGCGCCATGTCCTTGATGGTCTCCCGAATTTCTCCCTGCACTTAACTTCTTTCTAGCCTCTTCTTGAAGTGCTGGGAGCTCAATAGTAGTTAAAAAGGAGTCAATCTCTGCTCTTTCTATTATCGGTGGGGCAGAGTACAGGACTGTATAGTAGTCCCGGAATGCCATGTTAATTTCCAGTTGCGTGGTAATGTTGTTTTGTTGTGGGGTGTTGATCTGTATAATTGGAATGGGTGATGGTTCACCTCTTATTAGGCGTGAGAGGATAATCCCTGCCCTGTCCCCCTCTCTGTGCGCTCGTTCCCTATATTTAGCATAATCGAATTTCCTCAATCTCTCAATAAGTTGTGTATGTTCTGCTCTTGCTTCCCGAAGTTGTTGGGTCAGGTGGGGCTGTGATATTGAGTCCCTTTCTAATATTCCTAACTGGTCTTCTATTTGCTTTAGCCAAGTCTTTAGCGCCTCAGCTTGTTTTTGGACATGCGTCCCAGTCAATGGTGGGGTGCTACGGTCTTGGGAAACATCAAGTGTTGCATTGAAGTTTCTTCCCAGCACCCACGGGATATGTGCCCATTGTATCAACACCCTCGATAACCGCTCCAGAAATGTATCCTGTCCAGTGTTAGGGGCATAGATGCTGCCTAGTACTATAGGTTTCTCTTCTAGGTTCCCCCTAATCAGGGTGTATCTGCCCTCAGTATCTATCTTGGTATCAACCACCTCAAGAGGCACCCCAGCTCTAATCCACACAGCCGTCCCTCGTGCAAATGCCGAATATGATGTGTGCAAGAATTGTCCCCTCCATTTTTTCTGGAGTTTTGTCGCTTCATGGTTGGTGAGATGGGTCTCTTGTAAGTAGGCAATGTGAATTTTGTGACGATTTAGTTGGGCTAATATTCTATGTCTTTTTTGTATGGCTCCTATTCCTCGTACATTCGAGGTGAGAATATTGTATTCATGTTGTGTGGTCATTTTGGGGTACCAATATCCCTATTCCCCACCGCTTCTCCCCTTGCCTGATATTCCCCTTGCAGCCGCATGTTTGAAGTGAGTGTGGATGTCAACCTTATATAATAGTAAACGTTACTATAACAGAGTCCAAATACTAGGTAGAGCCTGAACCAGCTTTGCCAAACCTTTCTGTAATACATAACTGGTATGTTATAACAATAGCATACAAATAAGTGAGGAGCCTACGCAATGGGGCAATACAAAATGCGTATTCAATAGTTCTTGCCCGTGGATAGCTGGTTTCAACTCAATGTTAAAGATCACGGAGCTCTACCGCCCGAGCCCGCCAGTTAGAACAGGGGTATAAGGCCCCGCAGGAAATGGATAAATAATTAGTGCCAACATGTGGGGGAATGTTTAACACAGGTCTCTTGCCGTCTGTGGGGTAATAACCGGAAACAGCATCAGGCTTCCATCTGAGTCCGATCCCGCAGTGCTGTCCATTGATGAGGCCATTCCACGGGGGGAAGAGTTCCTCTCCTGTATAGAAAAAGCTGATTGTATTACCACATTTTGGCCTTCCAGAGCCTGTTGTAGTGTTGGCCCAGCCTTTTTTTCACAGAGTTTGTGATTTGTGTTGTTTGTCCCTCCTGGGTTGGGGATGCTGTCTTGGGAAGTGGGCCTCATTTTGGTCTCCAGATTTTTGCTGCGGAAAGGTCTCATCGAGCCAGGCACACACCAAATCAGGCGTCTTGAAAAAATTTGCTTTTTAGTCACACGTGATTCTTAGTCTGGCTGGGAATAGTAGGGCATATGTTATTCCTTCCGCCCGTAATCTCTGTTTCACCACCTGAAAAGACGCTCTGCGTTTCTGGAGTATCATGGTGTAATCAGGGTAAAAGGAGACTCAGGCATTGTCAACCATAATTGGATCCAGTTCTTTCGCCACTTGTAAAACAGTGTCTCTGTCTCTGTAATTGAATATCCTCGCTATTAATGGACGTGCTGTTGCTCCCGGTGGCGGTCTCCTACCCGGTATACGGTGTGCCCTCTCCACTACAAATTGGTTGGACAGGTGATCCACAACGATTGATTTAAGCCAGTCTTCCACATATTGCGTTGGGTCTTTCCCTTCCTTTCCTTCCGGAAGGCCAAGTATATGGATATTACTGAGTCTTGACTGCCCCTCTGCATCTTTGACTCTTTCCTGCAGCACCTCCACTTGTTGCTGAAGTAATTCAATGGCAGTCTTGTTTTCTTTATGAGTCGGGAGCATTTCTGCAACATTGGATTCTGTCTGTTTGATTCTGTCAGATAATTTCTTTTGGTCATCTCTGAGGATACTTAATTCTGCTGTGATAGAGCCTAGTCTTTTGCTCTATTGCTTGCCGAGAGTCTTTTATTTCTTGTAGAATGACGTCTAATTTATTCGCAGGATTTTTTGCTGCTATTGCTGGGGCTAGACCGTCGGGGGTTTAGGTTTCTCCATCGTCAAGCTGTTTGCCTTTGGTGCGGCCCATGGTGGGATTTCGCAGCCTGTGCTGTATCCTTGCAAGTCGGAACTGTGATGCGTACTGCGCTATCAGTAAATGGTGTGCAGTAAGTCAGCGTCTCTCTTTTGCAAGGGTCACCAACGGTTAAGTATTCACTCCGAGTCTCAGCACGTCGAATGGCAGGCAGCCTCAGGCGACTAATCCCAGAATTGATGCCTAGATCGAAGGTCCTGTAGGGCGAGATTCTCGCCTTGTGCACAGCTATTATTAGTACATACCTGTTACGGGGGAATAATACATCAAAGTCTGACTGGATCTGTGGCTGTCCAATTTGTATTAGCAGTTTCTGTTTTGCAGCCCTTCTCCACGTTTATGTGTCTTCCAGTGTAGCAGCCCTATCTCAACACCCATCCGCCACCTCCAGCAATCCGGAGTCCAGCACCCTCCGTAGGATCAGGAAATGGCATATAATAGGTATATATCCTGACTTGATACCTGAAATGGGGTTCGGGTACTTGACCTGGGCCTGTACATTTGTAAGATCAGGTATTCTTTCTCAATTACATTAACAGTTCTCCGTGAGACCTCAACTTATGCAAGGCGGGCTGTTATCTACTGACTAATTTCTGTCCTTTCCTCGCAGTGGTTGCCTGGGAGCCAGCGCTTCACAGTTTGGAAGGATCCGTGATACTCCAATGTCTATCGGTCTTCTATCTCCACAGTATCGTCCCGTTGTACGTGCTACTCGTTGAATCTATCACCGACTCTGTCAGATTGGCAGTACGGAGATTACCAGGATCTACTAAAAGCGACACCTCAGGCCTCCACCACTCTGCGCTTCTGCAGTTGTGTCACTCACCTCCCGGTCTTCTCACATTCAAGTCTGGGGGGGTTATACGGATTATCTCCCATTTGGCTTAACACATGCAGCACTCCCCCATCGTCGCCTGGGCCGCCATTTTAATTTCCCTCCCGTACTGCGAGCCTGTACAGTGGGAAAAATCGAAGGGGGGGAGGGGAGGCAGGCCGGCTCAGGTACGCCAACTTTGGTCTGCCGATTGCAGATTGCTCCCTGCGATGCTCCCTCGATCCAGCAGCGCCGTGTCCCGCTTCGTAATTTTGGGTGCGGTCCATCAGTCGTAGGCAGTGACTGCTTGCGGAGTGCCTCTGCTTGTTTCTGTCCCCATCAGCTCAGTCGAATAGCTAACTTTGCTCCATCGATGTCGCGTGAGTTCACTCAGCCGCTATGTTCAAAGTCCTATTTAATCCCGGTGGACGCCAAATTTGTGCATTAGGCGGGCTCGGGTTGGGAGTCCCGCAACTAAGCGGCCACCATCTTGGGCGGTTAGCCACACCCCAGACTCTTATTAGTTTTTAATTGATATTTTGACGTGTGTATTGTGGATTTTTGTTCTTTTGGTCTTGTTTTGTTTAGATAAATATTTTCTATTTTTCTAAACCTGTGTTGTGTCATTTTGTAGTGTTTTCATTAAGTTACTGTGTGTGTTGGTACAAATACTTTACACCTAACACTCTGAAGGTAAGCCTGCCTGCTTGTACCAAGCTACCAAAGGGGTGAGCGGGGGTTAGTTGAGGGTGATTCTCCTTTACCCTGACTAGAGTGAGGGCCCTTGCTTTGACAGGGGGCAACCTGACTGCCAACCAAAGACCCCATTTCTATCATCTCCCATCTCCTGTTCACCTGTTTGTCAGCCCAGAGTTACATCTCTCTTGGACCCTGCCAATCCACTAGTTATGGAATCCAGATTTGAGAAGGGCAATATCATCCCAAATTGTATCCTGATGATAAGCAGGTGTGAGTCTAGCCAAACCTAGGACTACTTTAAAAGCCAGGTCTTCAACGTTCTGTGGAATTCAAGAAGTGAGTAGGAGGTCCTTTTGTGCAGCAGCAGGTCATTCCTCGCTAAAGGAAAAGATTTACAGTTGGGAAGTATGTGTGTGTGTTTGTGACAGAGAGAGCAAGTGACAGAATAATTTACATGAGGAAGAACTGAGAAAAGGCAGTGATGAAAAGAGAGTAGGTGACTTGTGAGATGTGATGATGGAAGATTTCAAAAAGTTGTGTTGAGAAAATAGGTGTAGGATTACTAGTTGCGCTTCCATAATCCTTTTAGAGAGTCTAGGGCCAGATGTACTAAGCTATTTTGTGACCGCAAATGGCAAAATGTTGCCTTTCGTGACCGCAAAATGGCCTTGTTGCATGTACCAGCCTTATTTTGTAAGTCGGTATCCTGTTACAGACTCGCCAAATAAGGATTGCGACTCGCTATTAGGAAGAGGAGTGACAAGGGCGTTGCTTCCTAATTGCACCTCGCAGGCACATGTATGATTGTTTTGCGACCGGGAATGTGGTTGCAAAACAATCGCAATTACTGTCAACTTCAAGTCGGTGGTAACCTATTTGCAAAGGGGAAGGGGTCTCCAAGGGACCCCTTCCCCTTTGCGAATGAGGATGCAGGCATTTTTTCTTTTTTCAGTTTTCTTTTTGTGATGCATCCCGTTTTCCTTTAAGGAAAAGGGGATGATTTGGAAACACACAGGAGAGTAATATTACTTAAAAACCAGGGTCAGTTTACAATCAGCTATAGAAGATCGAAGGGTAACTTTGAGGACAGCACAAATACACACAAGCGATCATTGAGAAAAGTGATAGCTGGTAACCATGCCTTATATATATGGGGAAGGTAAGCCTTGTGAAGACACTGGCAGGCCAAACACCTCATACTAGAAGAACCTTTCTCCTAAGCAACCCACCGCAAGTTCAGTGTAGGAAAGTATCATCTTGCCTGGCATGTTACCCCCATTTTTACTTGTGTGTCAGTTTGTTTTTGCCTGTGTCACTGGGATCCTGCTAGCCAGGACCCCAGTGCTCATAGTTTGTGGCCTATATGTGTTCCCTGTGTGGTACCTAACTGTATCACTGAGGCTCTGCTAACCAGAACCTCAGTGTTTATGCTCTCTCTGCTTTTAGAAATGTCACTGCAGGCTAGTGACTATTTTCACCAATTCTGATTGGCACACTGGAACACCCTTATAATTCCCTAGTATATGGTACCTAGGTACCCAGGGTATTGGGGTTCCAGGAGATCCTATTGCCTGCAGCATTTCTTTTGCCAACCATAGGGAGCTCAGACAATTCTTACACAGGACTGCCACTGCAACCTGAGTGAAATAACGTCCACGTTATTTCACAGCCATTTTACACTGCACTTAAGTAACTTACAAGTCACCTATATGTCCTACCCTCACTTGGTGAAGGTTAGGTGCAAAGTTACTAAGTGTTAGGGCACCCTGGCACTAGCCAAGGTGCCCCCACATTGTTCAGGGCAATTTCCCCGGACCTTGTGAGTGCGAGGACACCATTACACATGTGAACTACATATAGGTCAATACCTATATGTAGCTTCACAATGGTAACTCTGAACATGTACATGTAACATGTCTAAAATCATGGAATTGTCCCCCCAAGCCAAATCTGGTATTCGGGTGCCAATCCCATGCATCCCCGGGGCTCCAGCATGGACCCCGGGTACTGCCAAAGAAGGTCTCTGGGGTTTTCTCTGCACCTACCGCTGCTGCCAACCCTCAGACAGGTTTCTGCCCTCCTGGGGTCTGGGCAGACCAAGTCCCAGGAAGGCAGAACAAAGGATTTCCTCTGAGAGAGGGTGTTATACCCTCTCCCTTGGGAAATTGGTTCAAGGGCTGGGAGGAGTAGCCGCCCCCAGCCTCTGGAAATGCTTTGAAGAGCACTGATAGTGCCCTCCTTGCATAAGCCAGTCTACACCGGTTCAGGGAGCCCCCAGCCCCTGCTCTGGCATGAAAATGGACAACGGAAATGGGAGTGACCACTCACCTGTCCATCACCACCCCAGGGGTGGTGCCCAGAGCTCCTCCAGTGTTTCCCAGACCTCTGCCATCTCGAATGCAGAGGTGTGATGGCACAATGGAGACCTCTGAGTGGACAGTGCTAGCAGGTGACGTCAGAGACCCCTCCTGATAGGCTCTTACCTAGATAGGTAGCCAATCCTACCCGGAGGGCTATTTAGGGTCTCTCCTGTGGGTTTCTCTTCAGATAATGAATGCAAGAGCTCACCAGAGTTCCTCTGCATCTCTCTCTTCAACTTCTGCTGACTGCTCCAGGACGCCTGCAAAACCGCAACAAAGTAGCAAGAAGACTACTAGCAACATTGTAGTGCCTAATCCTGCCGGCTTTCTCAACTGTTTCCTAGTGGTGCATGCTCTGAGGGCTGTCTGCCTTCACCCTGCACTGGAAGCCAAGAAGAAATCTCCTGAGGGTCGACAGAATCTTCCCTCTGCTAACGCAGGCACCAAACCTCTGCATCACCGGTCCTCTGGGTCCCCTCTCATCTTGACAAACGTGGTCCCTGGAACACAGGAGCTGGATCCAAGTGACCCCGACAGTCCAGTTGTCCTTATGTCCAAATTTGGTGGAGGTAAGTCCTCGCCTCCCCACGCCAGACAGGAATCCTGTGTACTTTGTGATCTGCAGCTGCTATGGATTCTGTGCACTTTTGCAAGGATTTCTTTGTGCACAGTACAGCCCAGGTCCCCAGCACTCCGTCCTGCATTGCTCAAATCGCTGAGTTGACCACCGACTTCGTGGGACCCTCTTTTGTTGTGGTGAGACAACTGCTGTGCTCAGATTTATTGAACGCCTGTTCAAGTGCTTCTGTGGGTGCTGCCTGCTTCTGCGTGGGCTCTCTCTGTTGCTGAGTGCCCCATCTGTCTCCTCTTCCAAGGGGCAACCTCCTGGTCCTTCCTGGGCCCGGGCAGCACCCATTATCTTGAACCACAACTCTTGCAGCTAGCAAGGCTTGTTTGCGGTCTTTCTGAGTGGAAACAGCTCTGCATCCTCCAGCACGCTGTGGGACATCATCTGACCAAAGGAGAAGTTCCTGGCACCTTCCGTTGTTGCAGAATCTTCGGCTTCTTCCACCTGGAGCCAGCCCTTTTGCACCTTCATCCGGGGTTTAGTGGGCTCCTGCCCCCCCTGGACACTTGAGTGACTCTTGGACTTGGTCCCCTCCCTTTACAGGTCCTCAGGTCCAGGAATCAGTCTTCAGCGCTTTGCAGTCAGTTGTTGCCTTTGAAGAATCCCCTATCTCGACTTTACTGTCTTTCTGGAGTAGTAGGGTAACTTTCCTCCTACTTTTCAGGGTCTTGGGGTGGGGTATCTTGGACACCCTTAGTGTTTTCTTACACTCCCAGCGACCCACTTCACACAACACTAGGCCTGGGGTCCATTTGTGGTTCGCATTCCACTTTTAGAGTATATGGTTTGTGTTGCCCCTAGGCCTATTGTCTTCTATTGTATTCTATTGTGTTCTACAGTGTTTGCACTACTTTTCTAACTGTTTACTTACCTGATTTTAGTTTGTGTGTATATTTTGTGTATTTTACTTACTTCCAAAGGGAGTATATCCTCTGAGATACTTTTGGCATATTGTCACTAAAATAATGTACCTTTATTTTTAGTACCTCTGAGTATTGTGTTTCTTATGATATAGTGCTATATGATATAAGTGGTATAGTAGGAGCTTTGCATGTCTCCTAGTTCAGCCTAAGCTGCTCTGCTATAGCTACCCCTATCAGCCTAAGCTGCTAGAACACTACTAATCTACTAAGAAGGGATACCTGGACCTGGCACAAGGTGTAAGTACCATCAGGTACCCACTATAAGCCAGGCCAGCCTCCTACATTCAGCAGATTCACTTCTTTTTGTTCTGTTCCCTGAACCACCCTGGCTCCCCTGTCATCCTTCTATGATGTCCAGATTCAACAGCAGACACAACCACAATAGCAGTCAGCTATTGGACTATATGTACCTCAGCCCTGAGTTTTAGCCTGTCTGACTCTGTGGAGCATGCCTCTCTCTTTGGCTATGGGTACCTCAAATGAGCCAGCACTAGTAAATGCAACTGCTAAGTCCTTTGTCAAGGAATCCGTGTTGTCTCTGTAGGCACAGAGAGAGGGCATTATGTGCTGCTATAAAATTTGCTGTATGGGGCTAGTGGTGTCTATACACCCCTGCAAAATGATAACAGATTGTTAGTCATCTGAGAGTACTTTCCTTCAAGTGCAGTTCTGCTGAGAGAAATTAGATAATTTCTTATTTTATTGGGCAACAGTCCAGTGTAGGGTATTAGTTGTTGGTTACTGCTGCAGATGTGGGCTTGGGTGCTCTACTAACCAGAGCCATGAGAGCAAGTCCATCTTCATCCATGGTCATTTTCAATCATCACTACATCTCTCATCTTCCTCACAGTTGTTGCTTCATGTGGTGCAACCCACCTCTAAAGACAAGCCACAGGACAGGAATGCTAAACTAAACTTCCGCCAACCCTCAGCTGAGCATAAATATATGTTAAGAGCATTCCCAGATTGTTACTGTATTCACAAGCCCTATCACGACCTGTAAATATGGAATGGTGAGTAATTCACAATGACTGGGACATGGACAAATCAGACTAAGAGTAATGAAGATTACCCATAAGTAATTGGGCCATTACCTCTACGCTGTTAATAGCATGGATGGGCTCCATCGCCCTGGTGTTTCTTTGTAGAGATTATTTTATGTTATCTGCACACAGTTGATAGTGTCTGAAACATGTCGACCAGAAGCCTAAAGAATGATTGAGTATCTTCTACAAATCCAGTAGTTTTTGTATTAATATTACTTTAGGTAATGGGAATAAAGCTATCCTAGATGATCTCTAGGTCATTTAACTTTCTAATGGATCCCATTGGCAAATGTTTGCAGGTAACACAAAAAGGTATGTAGAAAAGGGCTCCAGGATGAGAGATCCCATTTGTACTACCTGAAATGGAGTCCCAATGAGGAGCAACTGGATGATGAAGCATGCCACCTAGGTTGGCTGGTGGTTGAGGGTTTGCGTTCTTTTAAACTAATACACTCAGCCAGTAGAAATTGCTCTCCTCATCTATGGTATATTTTGGGGGATAGGTTAATGTAGAAGATCTGTAAGTCATTCTAATGAGCAAAGGTGGGTAAAAGTTAATTTTTTCCTGCAAAGTTTTTAAAATGCAACCTTTGCACTTTGTGAAATTTGCAACATTTTGTGAACTTTGTGAAACGTTCCATGCAGGAGAATTTTCTCGCAAAACATAATTGGGAGAGAATTTTCTTTCTCCTACTGAAAGTCAGCCTATGTTATGTACAAAGGTTGCAAAGCTACTGGAGAGGTGTTGAAAACTTCATGAAGTTTCCATCTTCACACACCCTCGACATGACCTAGGGCCACTTAAAAAGGATGGAAATAGCCAACCGAGTAGTATTTTGCAAAATGAAAGAAGACATCCTTAATATAATAGTGCATAAAACACGGTCTGTTGATAAAAGGCGAGCATTTTATGTGAGTGAAGGCTTGTTTCAGAACACATTACATCCTTGATTCCATTCAACATCTCATCAACAAGAGCTATAAACACTTGTTAAATAACACACCTGAGCTGGTTGCCCTTTGCATGTGGAAGGTTTCGAAATACTCGATGCAATTAATGGCTTCCAAGAAGACAAAGTGACCCGCCTCCGATATCTGAGATGGCTAAAGTGTTCCAAATGCAGCGGTACCACAGTCATGGAAATTCTCGCTCGTTGTGGAAAAACAGAAAAAAACTGGTTTAACGGTGAGAGGTGTAACGTAAAAACGTGTAAATTAAAATATAAATCAGTTTTCTTTCGATTAACTAGGCCAAGAATGCTTCTCCCCAAATAAAATGTTGCTTTAAAGTTTAAAATGGGTCATGAATCACCGACAGAGTGGCGTAGGGCTTTTGGGATACTTTGAAAGGGTTCACATTCTTGCACTGCCTTCTAAGCAGGTGACTGCGTGCTTCTTCTGCACTGAAAAATAGCCTTGGTTTACCGCAATGTACTTTCCAACAGTCTGTGTTTAGCTTTTGCTAGAATGTTTTTGTGGAATATGGCCCCAAACTCCCTACCACCATCTCTGCCACCCGCCAAAGTGACTTTGGAGGCTGATTTTGGTGTCTGAGTTGTGTGTGAAAGCTGCTTAAGAGTTCCCAGCTTGTGCTTATGGAATCAACATAGTTGTTGCTGTCCCAAAACCCAAAGAGGACATCTTGCCCTAAATTTGAAGAGTAGCACAATGGTGTCCTAGGCTGCGGCAACCGTTTCTGACGACCACCTGAAGCAGTTCAGTACTAAAATGGGTTGTTTTTAGGGCTGACCTACAAGAAATGGCATGACAGACGTACATATAAGTATGGTACCTTCATGCGCCCTATGCCGGGTTTACTAAAACTTTGCTCCGAGTTTGCATAACTTTTCTAGCGCAAACCTGGCACAGAGGGGGTCATTCTGACTTTGGCGGGCGGCGGAGGCCGCCCGCCAAAGTCCCGCCGTCAGAATACCGCTGCGCGGTCAGAAGACCGCCACGGTAATTCTGAGTTTCCCGCTGGGCTGGCGGGCGACAGTCAGAAGGCCGCCCGCCAGCCCAGCGGGAAACCCCCTTCCATGAGGATGCCGGCTCCGAATGGAGCCGGCGGAGTGGAAGGGGTGCGACGGGTGCAGTTGCACCCGTCACGATTTTCAGTGTCTGCATGGCAGACACTGAAAATCTTTGTGGGGCCCTGTTAGGGGGCCCCGCGACACCCGTTACCGCCAGCCAGGTTCTGGCGGTCAAAACCGCCAGAGCCAGGCTGGCGGTAAGGGGGTCGGAATCCCCATGGCGGCGCTGCCTGCAGCGCCGCCATGGAGGATTCCCCAGGGCAGCGGGAAACCGGCGGGACACCGCCGGTTTTCCGTTTCTGACCGCGGCGGTACTGGCGCGGTCAGAATGCCCATGGATGCACCGCCAGCCTGTTGGCGGTGCATCCACGGTTGTTGGCCTGGCGGTAGTCTACCGCCAGGGTCCGAATGACCCCCAGAGTGTCATTGGAACGTTGGCCAAAGTAAGGCAAACAGCGCTATCCACTACTTGCACTACTTTACATTAAGCGTTCCCATGTAGCCACTCATGGTTTTTGATGCAAATCCCCATCTGCTAACTATTGTAGACAGGGATCTGCACCAAAACCGTACACCTCCTCGATGTAACCATAATGGAGGAGAAATATTCTAATTTCTGTATACTTTTCAAACTTTAAATGTGTACTGCATTGTTCAGAACACATGCAAAGTGTGTAAAGTATTAATGCAAGGCTGTGTGCATTGGCCCAGGCAGGTTAAAGTATGTCTTAGTACATACTGTGCTGTTTTTCGCTCTCCCTTTGTCGCAATGCAGTGGAGCAACTTTGGTTACTTAGGAGACATGTAGCAGCTGTTATTCTCCATGGTGCTGCCATGGAATTACAGCACCAAAATATGCGATGCATCTCTCCCTTTACTTCATTCTGACGGTACAAGCTGCTCTTCAGATTCGAAAACACAGAAAACAAGAACACTGACAATTGCAAAGTGAACTCACGTTTTTTGGCAAAGCTGGTGATTTTGCCATAATTTGGGGGCTAATTTAGAGTTTGGAAGACATGTATTCCATTTCAAATGTGACAGATATCCCATCCGTCTTATTACAGGTGTCATATGATATAATGCACTTGTAATAAAGCGGAGAGGGTACCCATCATGTTTGTGTGGGAGTAACCAATCCTCCAAACTCTAAATCAGACCTTTAATGAGTTCTGTATACACATGCTCTTTCAAGCCATCAAGGGACTGATTTAAGGTTTGGTGGACAGAACCCAGTCGGTCAGGGTGGTGGAGCACATTACCTTCACCACCCTGACAGACTACCATCTACCAGATTTAGAGACAACTGTCATGGCGGTTCCTTTCAATGTACTGCTATCTTCAGTTTTGATTCAACTTTTTTGTTTTTCAGAATAACATTTTGTTTTGCAGACTCAAACTCCCAGGGTGTGAGGAGGTCATAATTGTGTTCTTATCCCTTACCTCCAGGATTTTCCTGGCAGTGATGGGCAGGAAAAAATGCAAATAATAGAAAGAAACTCCTCAAATTAAGGGGACAGGTTGTTTAAACCAGACAATAGTCACCTCCCGTCTCCTCTTTTCCATGTGCTGAATCATAGAAAGTTTCAAAAGTGATCACCACTCTGCAAACTAGGTGTGGGCAGAACTCCCAGAGTTTTACTTCCCAAGTCGATAATGCAGAGCACATAGGAAGGGTGATATTAAACACACTAAAAACACTTGCAGTCTCGACCTCTGGAAAATAATTTGTACTCTTGTACTCCTATAGGAGCTGAGATAAGCCTCCATGACAAGCATTTATTGGAAGAACAGACTGAGCTGGGACAATGGAATTAAATATTTATTGTGAGCCCTTCATACACTATCAGAACCATCTAATCTGCCATCTTTGCTGCCTTTGACCTGCTCGAAGTGGATTGCTCTCTGCTCAACGTTAAAAGGGTGCAGGCCTTGGTTTACTATTAAAGGCTGATAGTGAGAACAATAGCTTGTGGCAAATGTCGCACACTAAGGCAGCGGGGTGCCAGCATCAGAAATGATAAAATGTGCCTCCTGTATCCAGTGCTTAAGTTTGGCAGGTGGTCCACAACCATCATAATGCCAGGTGAATATTGCAGGTAATGCAATAAAGAATAAACACACACAGCAATGCAGCCGGCCATAAACCCACACTGACAGCGCTTGCAGGTCTGACTGCACGGGTGGTTTCCCATCTGTTGACATGCAGCATGAGTTGTACCTTCTCATAGGCCGCTAGGTGGGCCTCTGCCTAGCACACAGCACCCCACCTCTCACCAGAGGCGAGCACAGGTGAAAAGAGAGGTGAAAAAAAAAGTTGTTAGCAAAAGCCTTGCCTTTCAGTGGGGAAGTGAGACAGGTGAGCCACCTAGTCAGTGCCTGCTACAGCGAGAGTAGGAGGAAACGTTCACAGCTGCCGCTGTCTGTGGCTGTGTTAGTTACCCAGGAGGAGAGGGAGGTAGCAGGTTGCAGGAGGACATATGAACACTCCTGAAATAAAAGAAGCCCGACCACCCATGAATACAAGGCCTAGGACAGTTAAGGAAGCAAAAGGAGGTAGATAGGCTAAAATGTGAATGTTCTCAAGGTAAATGATAGTGGGTGCTGGTAATTCTATGTCAGGACCGGAGGCTCTGAGTATGCTTTCTCTTTCTTTACTGACTTAAACAGCAGCCAATCAAATACAAGTAACAGAAAAAACTACACATCCCAAGATGCCTAACATCCCATCACATGGTCCAATCACTAGGCATGTCCTCTGCCATAAGTCCTTTGACCTTTGATGTCACTTCCTTTGTACACGTTTTGATTCTCTCTAATGCTTTGTATGTTTACTTAGTTGTAATTACTGTAAATGTTGTTTATTTAAGCGTTGCGATTCAGCGCGCTTTTATTATGTGTATTTAAGCGGTTGTGCTCTTTGTATCTTGGCCTTTCGCCAAGGTTTTAGGCCCGTTTTGATGTGGAGCGGGAGCGGAGCTGCACTTCCCGCAGTCTCCTTTCTATTTTAACTTACACGCGCGCGCACGCGTCTTAACGAGCCGATCCCTTTCCATTTTGGAATCGATCGGCTCGTGAGATTGCAGCGCGTGCGTCTAGGTGTCCCCACAGACATCTCAATTGCTCCCTGTCACCCAGCAGCAAACAATACTGACTGGGTTGTAAAATTAAAAAATAGGCTATTGCCGAGAGTGCCTTTCAGGCAGCTCCCTCCACACTTTAAAAAAGGGCTCTTCATCACTTGCCTGAATTGGGGTTTTTTCACTCCCCCATTGATTCCAACATTACCTAAACGATATACATTAATCTGTTAAAGGTTTTTGTACCTTAATACCCTGGTCATGGCTCAGTGGGATGACCAAGAAACAGAATATTATACAGAGGAGTTGGGCAATCAACTGGAGGTGGATCTAGTGGAAGCCCTTGATACCAGGGTCCAGCAATCTGTAAATGATGCCCTGGTGAGAGCTTTGGGCCCCTTTTCAGGGCAGCTATTTGACTACGCTCGATCACAGGGTTGGATGCAAGGGCAACAACCGCAACCCGAATCTAAAAAAGTAAAGGACAAGACCAAAAATTTGGAATCTAGAGCCGAGGTTAGTGGTCTTCATGCAGACGCATTAAAAAAACTGCATAAGAAACGTAGTAGGGAACATCATTATAGCTCTAAGAAGGAAGCCTCCTTCTCTCCCTCTTCCTCTGATAAAGATTCCTCCTCTGACGATTCGGATGACTCCGACCCTCCTATGCCTAGTAAAAAGGCTAAAAAAGCGCCCCCCTCCCTGCAAGGTTTTGGACTTCGACCCCACAGAAATCATACACCCCAGAGCTTCCAATTGGGTTCCTCCACCCGAAGTGGCTCAATATGTCCAATCTAATTTAAGAAAAAGCTTTGATAAGGAAGTCAGGTCACGATTAAAAGCAGAATGCCCCAGACCTGACCTAGAAGGCAAGGTTTCTGATACCCCAGAAATAGACCCACCATGGTCACCTTTATGAGTATTGCGAAGGACCCCAAAAAAGGTTTGGATCGATCCTGGCGTAATTGCCAAGACAAACTGTTGGATCTTTCAGGACCTTTGACCAAGATCCTTGAGATGGCGTATGTGCCTAAGGAATCAGGATCTCCTCTGGACACAGATGTCCTTATCGGTTGGGCACAAAGATCCATTTGCCTGCTGGGAAACTCTAATTGTGCTATTTCTGCAGAACGCAGAAAATCTGTTCTAATGCGCATTGATCCTAAGTTGTCAGATCTTGCAACCTCGGAAGCGGGCCCTTCGGCTGAAGGACTTCTTTTTGGATCATCTTTTATCAAAGACTTGGCTAAGTTCTGCTCCACCTTTTCTTCGCTAGACAAGGCCCAAATGTCTCTCAAGAAGGTTTTTAAACCAGGCCTTTTTGTCAGGGCCGGTCGTTACGGGGGACGTATGCCCGGCCGAGGAACATACAATAGTCCCCAAAACTACTACCCGAGAGGCAGAGTTGGTTGGTACGGGGAACAAGACCCCACCTTCTACCCCACACGCCCCAGAGGAGGATGTCCTAGTTTCCGCAGGGGCCATCGCAGAGGGCAGCAAGGAGCCATACAGGACTCAAGTTTCACAGGTCCATGGATTCTCCAAACGGTCGAGGGATTCCGACTGGAGTTTATCAGTACTCCCAAACAACTCTCCCCTCCGTTACAGATGTGTTTTTCCCTAGCAAATAAAAATTTTATAGACAAAGAAGTGCAGGCTCTATTAGACAAGGGAGCCATCCAGTTTGCCTCACCTCATCCTTACGGTTTCCTCAGTCCTATTTTCGTAGTAGACAAGAAAGGAGGAGGTCACCGTTTAGTCTTGAACCTAAAGGATTTCAATCATTGGATCCGATACAGGCACTTCAAGATGGAGGGCATCCACATGTTAAGAGATATCCTCTTAGAAGGGGATTGGATGGTTCGACTGGATCTAAAGGATGCCTACCTGTTGATTCCAATTTTTCCTCCTCACAGGAGATTTCTGCAATTCCAGTGGAAGGGGCAGTGTTTGGAGTTTCTTGCCCTTCCATTCGGTCTGTCGTCAGCCCCTTGGTGCTTCACGAAGCTCCTGAGACCTGTGATGGAATGGCTCAGAGCCAGGGGGGTCAGATTGATTATATATCTGGACGACATCCTGCTGATGGCCCAATCCCCTCAAGTCCTACTATCTCATTTGGATTGAACCATCAGCCTTCTGCAAGATTTAGGTTTCCTTATCAATGTGCAGAAGTCATTGTTGAAACCCTATCAGGTGATAGAGTTCCTGGGGTTTCAGATAAATTCTATTCTATGCCAACTCCTTCTTCCCTCTCAAAAGATCCGCAACATCAAGAGGGAATTGAGATCGGTTCTATCCAGTCAGACCGTCTCATAGAGGAATATAGCCAGAGTAGTGGGCTTACTAGCTTCGTCTATTCAGGCGAACTTCCCTGCACCCCTACATTATGGGGCACTACAGAGACTCAAGATCAGACATCTACAACAGGGTCTGAGTTATTCGGAACAAATCCCATTGACTGCCGAAGTAAGATCAGAGATTCAGTGGTGGCTCCATCATATGGAAGCTTGGAACGGCAGGGCGATTTTCGGGTCTCACCCAGAAGTGGTGCTAGAATCCGATGCCAGCAGATCGGGTTGGGGAGCACGTTGCAACTCCCTAGTGACGGGGCAGATGGTCAGAATAGGAGCAAACCCTTCATATCAATTGCCTGGAACTTCTGGAGGGATCTTTTGCCATAAAGAGCCTCTACCCACAGAAAACAGATTGTTGCATACTCTTACGGATGGACAATGTCTCAGCAGTGAGGTATGTCAACAAATTAGGAGGCACGAAGTCCCGAATTCTGGCGGAGATTGCCAAGGATTTCTGGCACTATTGCCTAACTCAATGCCTAGTGGTCATAGCGGAATACCTTCCTGGGGACCAGAACATCATAGCAGACTGGAACTCCAGATACCTGTCGGATTCCAGTGACTGGAGATTGGATCCTCTGATTTTTTCTCAGATAGTCAGGGAATGGGGCAATTGCAAAGTGGATCTGTTTGCCTCACGACTCAATTGCCAAATTCCCAAATTTTACAGTTGGCGTCCAGACCCTTGTGCGTTAAAGACAGATGCCTTTCTTCAGGATTGGTCTCAGTTTCGGGGTTATGCCATTCCTCCATTCCTGATGATTGCCAGGGTTTTGTCTCAGGTGCGGAGACAGAAGACAGATTGTTCTGGTGACGCCCTTTTGGAGAGCACAACCTTGGTTCCCCATGGCTCTTCATTTAGCTTGTGCCTCTCCTCTTCTAATTCCGCCTCGTCGGAATCTTCTATTGAGTCCGGAGGGCTTTCAACATCCACTGGTCTCGTCAGGGAAGTTGACTCTGTTAGCCTGGTTAATTTCAGGTCAAAATGGAGTACCCCAGACGTTTCGAAACAAGCTGCGGAATACATTAAGCAGGCCTGGGCCGGTAGTACCCATAAAAGATATGACTCAGCTTGGCGCAGATGGTCTAGTTGGTGTGATGGAAGAAGTGCCAATCCAGTGGAGGCACATATTGGTATGATTGTTAACTTTTTAGCAGAGCTAGCGAGTTCTGGTTTGGCTTATCAGACGATCAATAACTTTAAATCAGCTATTTCAGCAGGACACTCTCATCTAGAAGGTAAACCCATTGGAGAACATCCGTTAATTTGCAAACTTTTGAGGGGTATACGTCTTTCTAAACCTCCTCAAGCTAAATATTCTGTATTATGGGATGTTAACATTATTTTAACATTTTTGGATTCTTGGCCTACCAACAGGTATTTATCTCGCTAGCAGCTTTCAGCTAAGCTGACCATGCTTTTATGACTTATCTCTTGCAAAAGGGTTTCAGACGTCAGAGCATTGGATTTATCTGGTAGAACTTTTTCTCCAGATGGAGTCACTTTTTCAGTGACAAGAAGGACTAAAACAAATTACAGGTCAGTATCTTATCCAGTTTATACTGAAAATTCAAAATTATGTGTAGTCCAATGTTTAAAGGATTATGAAGTTGTCACAGAAGAATTTAGACAGGATGTTAAAGGTCAATTGTTAATTTCTTTGCAAAAACCTTTTAAACCGGTTACCTCAGCCACATTGGCCAGATGGATGAGATGGTTGATGAAGGAAGCAGGTATTGATACCTCTCTATTTGGGGCTCATTCTGCTAGAGGGGCTATGGCTTCTAAATCTTTTGCCCTGGGTTCCCGGTTAGAAGACATTATGAAGGCAGCAGATTGGTCTTCAGAAAATACTTTTCATAAGTTTTATCACAAACCAGTATTGGACGTAGCTACTGTAGTAATGGAACAGCTTTAAACTAGCATAATCGGAGCCTTCGGTCCTGACATAGAATAAAAACATTTCTACCTAATGCGTCAAGAATTTTCAATTCTATTAAGGACACGGAGGCGAGGATTATCCCTCCCTTAAACACAATGACATATTGAATATCAATTATTGTGGATATTTATGATATATTGTTATTTCTCCCTCCCATTTTATTGTCAATTATAGAAACATCAGTTTATTGAGACATTTTCAATTTCGTTGGGATATTACCTGCCTGTTTGTTGTTACAGGTTCTGATCAGAAGAATTCCTGAAATTCTTATCTTCATGGAAAAGTTTGTGTGTAACGTTTTGCCTGGGTTGATTCCCCGGTATTGAACTCTCCAGGAGACGGTTATCCAGTAGGAGAGGATGTTCATGACTCCGGATTTCGAGATGGCGTAAGAAGTTTCGTTTTCATGTTGATCTTATCTGTTCTGACCAAAGAAAGAGGAAGTGACATCAAAGGTCAAAGGACTTATGGCAGAGGACATGCCTAGTGATTGGACCCTGTGATGGGATGTTAGACATCTTGGGATGTGTAGTTTTTTGTTACTTGTATGTGATGGGCTGCTGTTTAAGTCAGTAAAGAAAGAGAAAGCATAATCCTCACCTCCGTGTCCTTAATAGAATTGAAAAGTCTTGACGCGTTAGCTAGAAAAAAAATTAAACTCCGCCATGTAGAGCTCCAAACAGGCTCCAAACGGAGAGAAGAGTGGCAAAACTGGCACTGAACACTAACCATAAAAAGGGAAAACACAAGGTCTATAAAATATTAAGAGAATAACAGACCTCCGGGCTCCAAACGGAGAAAGGAGTGACAAAACTGGCACTGAACACTTACCATAAAAAGGGAAAACACAAGGTCTATAAAATATTAAGAGAATAACATAGAATGCACTAAGCTTTGAAAAGCTAAAATCATGTCAAAATAACCTGGAAAGGTAGAAATTAAAGGGTTTGCTTCAAAATACTGCAAGGCCTCACATACTATCAACATGGTCAAAAGTGATTTTAATTTCTTCAGGACAGAATGTCCCATAATAATACAAATCCAGACATCAGCTCTAACACTCAAGGATACAGGAAAATATGGTTTACTTTAGAACTGAAGCAATTCAAATGAGAGCGAAGGAAATTAAATCACAGTTACCACAAAACAGACCACAATCGTTCTATTGGTTGAGCTTGGGTGAAAAGCTCTGCTCCGCTTGCGGAGTTTGCCGAGTTCGGCAACTCCCCATTCTGCGGAGAATTCGTAGTTACCGATAGATTCCGCACTCCGCAACAGAGCAGAGTTTTTCCCCCGTTGACGCGCTTGATGTCACTTCGCATGCATGGGAAGCGTGACGAGAGACTGTCGGGCACTCGCAAGCACAAACTAGATTTTCGACTCACCCACAAGTTCCTGTGAGATTTTTTGCTTCACCAGCGACTTCTGGCTTGTTTTTTGTGACGTAGGAGAGTGCGGGTGAGAGCGATCGACCACGGCTGCATCCTGGAGGAGCTCAAGCAGCTAAAATATCCTCAAAAAGACAAATTTCGACCTAAAAACCTTCTCTGATGGACGGTCGCATTGATCTTTTTGTGCAAAGAGTACTTTTTTAATTTACTTTTTTTTACAACAAGACGAAGTGCCCCTTAGACTCCAACTTCCTGTTCTTGTCAAGCTGGCTCCACCCAGTGCTTTGACCCTCTGTCGGTCACATTTCATTTGCATTTCAAGCTGTAAGCATCACTCTTTTTGTCCCCTGGATGTATCATTGGATTTAAGGACTTTGTAGTATTTGAGATTTCAGAAGTTCAAAAACACTTGTGTAAGGGTGTTGGGTAACTTGTTTGTTTGATACAGGGCATTCACTAGGTTGTACTTTTATTTGATCTTTAAAATGTATTATGGTGGGTGGCCTGCAGTTTCAGTAGGGGCCTAGTTATTGTTTTAATTCTTATTTTTCTTCTTTAAAGGAAGAATGTTTCACAGTTTAGTACATTTTCTCCATGTTTTGTAAATTTGCAATATTCATTTAATTCACTATGGGCCAGATGTAGCAAAATAACATTTTGCGACTTGCAAATTGCGAGTACTAGCGACTCGCAATTTGCAACTCGCAAAATGTTATGCAGAAAGGTGTCTCAGACACCTTCTGCGAGTCGGTATGGGGTCGCAAAGACACACCTCATTAATATTAATGAGGTGGGTCGCAAATTGCGGCCCCATACCGAGTCTAGGCACTCGCAAACATGGAGGCCTGCTGTCGTCAGCAGACCTCCATGTTCGTGACTGCTTTCAATAAAGCAGTTTTTTTTTTTTAAGTGTAGCCCGTTTTCCTTAAAGGAAAACGAGCTGCACTTAAAAAAAAAACGAAACCTTTAGTTTCGGTTTCTTTTCAGGGCAGGTAGTGGTCCCTTGGACCACTACCTACCCTGAAAAAATATTTGTGGGTCCATTCACAAAGTGGAAGGGGTCCCATGGGGACCCCTTCCAATTTGCGAGTGGGTTACCATCCACTTGAAGTGGATGGTAACTGCGACACCATTTGCGACCGCATATGCGGTCGCAAATGGTATTGCATACCACTCGGAATCGCAAATAGGAAGGGAACACCCCTTCCTATTTGCGATTCTGAAATGCATATTGCGAGTCGGTCCTGACTCGCAATATGCATTTCTGCATAGCAAAGAGGCATTTGCGCCTCGCAAACGGCGATTTTCGCCGTTTGCGAGGCGCAAATCCTTTGCTACATCTGGCCCTATGTTATGTGGCCTAGTCTGCTAATGGAATAGGCCTTCCAGCTTTATGCCCAGGCCAGTCCTAGTCATGGGTTCATGATGAAGCAACTGTTTGTGGTGTCTGTTGAACTGAAACTTAATTTAGACCATGGATGGTATTGGATTAAATAATTACAAAATGTTGTTTGGAGGTATTTCACATGTCTTTTCTGCAAACAGTGTGTGGTTGAGTAATATATTTGATGCCTTTGTATGATGTGTGCTGTTGTTGTAAAATGTACTTTTTAAGCCCATTTAATTTTCGTTTTTGGAATTTCTGACTTAATGCTGTTTTTTTCTCCTGTACCAATGCCTCCTTTGTCTGGCCAGTGTGTGAGTGCTTGTCATTGGCCAATATTTGTCTTTGTTCCCAAATGCCATGTGGCCAGGGGCCCTTTTTGTATACTCAATTATAGAACTATATGTGGGGTTTGTTTTCTTCTATTCATCCTGCTTGTTGTTTGACCATGTGGCTTGTGGGCATTTTGTGTAGGCAGCCAGTTAGCTTGTGCCATGGGCCTGCACGTTCTTTGTTGTTGTGGCCATGCCTTCTTGCTTGTTGTTGTTGCTGTTTGACTATGTGGCTGGTGGCCATTTTGTGTAGGCAGCCAGTGTGCTTTTAGTCCTGCATGTGCACTTTGTTTTTGCCATGCTTCCTGGCTGGTTGTTGCTGTTTGACCATGTGGCTGGCGGCAATTTTGTGTAGGTAGCCAGTAGGCCTGCATAGGTTCTTCTTCGTTGTGGTGGCTATGCCTCCTTGCTTGCTGGTTGTTGCTGTTTGACCATGTGGCTGTGGCCATTTTGTGTAGGCAGCAAGTGGGCCTGAATGTGTTCTTCTTTGTTGTTGTGGCCATGCCTCCTTGCTGGTCCTTGCTGGTTGTTGTTTGACCATGGGCTGGTGGTCATTTTGTATAGGAAGCAGGTAAGCCTGCATGTGTTCTTCTTTGTTGTGATGGCCATGCCTCCTTGCTGGTTGTTGCTGTTTGACCATGTGGCTGGTGGACATTTTCTATAGGCAGCCAGTGGGCCTGCATGTGTTCTTCTTTGTTGTGGTGGCAATGCCTCCTTGCTGGTTGGCGTTTGACCATGTGGCTGACAGCCATTTTGTGGGTTATGCTTGAGGCCTAGTATTTCAATGCTCATTACTAAATGTACGGTATGAACAGTATTTTAAAGTATTATATTATATACTTTTGTTGCATTTTTCACCTGCACCACTCCTTGCCTCCCAAATTCCAATGTTTTTTTATGGTAGTCCCCTTCCCCTAGTACATCAGCAATAATAATTTTTCACTTTTTATTTTAAAAAAATTAATTCCTTTCACAAACTTTATTTTATTTAATCTGACAATAAAAATAATAATTAATAATTAATGTAGTTTTTTATTTTATTTTAGAATAAAAAAATTAAAAATGTAATTTCATCTTTTTATTTTCTCACATTTTTAAAAAAAAAAATTAATGCTTTCCCATTTTTACCCATGTCTGCCAGAGGCACACAGCTGCACAACATTATTCAAGGATTATTCCATTTATCACCAGCACCTCCCTGAGTACCACATGCCAACTTGATGCACATAAAGCTAACAGTTACATTCTGTATGTTGTAGTTGTTGCTGTTTCTTATCCTTCCTGAGTGTACATGAAACTTAATGTTGGTGTGGTTTAACAAATGGATACACTGTATTGTTAATTATTTATAATTTAAGTAACCACTAAGTGATATTGTTTCTACTACTAATTCAACTGCAACAAAGCCACATTTCACTGATGTTCTTCTTGCATGTTTGCTTTTAGGTGCACAAAGAGAAAGAGACATAACCCACAGTACTGCCAGACAGAAGGTATGTGCACGACGTGACGCATGACCACACTCATGGCACAGGCATCTCTTCAGCTTGTGAAGCTAAGTGCTACTGCCAACTGACAGCTTGAAGATGGCCCCAAAGAAAGGTGCTACCAAGAAAGCTGCCAGTGATAAGAACGAGCTTCCTACCACTGGTATGTCACCCAAGTTCTTTTCTGGGCAAAAACTTGTGCCTACTGCACCGGCCTTTGTGGAGCAAGCATGGAGCAGCACTCCTGCATCAGTGGCCCCACTCCAACCTAGGCCCAAATCCATATCTAGCACAGAGGCAGCCTCTTTAATCACAGCAACACCGACGAGCAGTGGCGTTGAATTGGACTTATCTCTTACTCAAAGTAGTACCCAATCATTGCCGGATTCTCAGCTCAGTGTACAACAACAGCCGCAGCCAGCAATAGTAGTTCTCTTGAAGTAGGAGAACAGATGGAGGATATTGAGCTTCATGCTGAGGAAGTCGAAGAAACTCTTCTTTCATAAGATCCACTGTCTTCCAGATCTCCACCATCATCTTCTTCAAGCTCCCCTTCTGATGATCAAGACGCCACTTGGATGCCACCTCAGGCTGTGACATGCCAGGAGAGGCAAGGAGTGAAAAGGAAGGTCCCTGAAAGCCTTAAAGTTATGGAGGAAGAAGAGGAAGATGAAGAGTCTGACGATGAGCCAGTCATCATGAATGTTAGCCCAGCCCCAGTGGAGCTCGACATTACCCCATCTTTTCAAGCTGCCCTGAGGGATGTGACACAGATACCACCACCACTGCCAGATTCCATATTTGCAACAAGGCCTACATGACCTACATCCACAGCCACCTCAGTAGAAGTAGGCACTGCTGAAAGGCAAACATCATCAAAACACCCACCTACCGCCACTTCTTCCGACATTGGTAGTGGCACCAGTGTTAGAAAGTTGACCTTCCCAGTTTGGGACTTCTATACAGTTAGTAAAAAGGAGCCGATAATTGCCATATGCTCCATTTGACGATCAAGTGTTAGTCGGGGTAAGCTTAGTACAAACTATGGTACCAGAGGCCAAACAACCCATTTGAGAAGACACCACACAAGCTGCTGGGAGGCGCACCTTAGCGGCCAAAAACCTGCAAGTGGTATCGGCGAAGGTAGTGAGAGCAGGGAATCTGATCCAATCATGGTGGAAGGTGAAGGGGAGAGTGATATTTTTGTTACACAAATCAGCACTGTCTCCAGCAGTGTAGTAGTATCAGCAACATCACAATGGCACAAGAAGACTCAGGGTCAGGTCGAGACACCAAGGCAAGAACATACGGTGGCTGCCCCGCTGAGACGCGCATTAAGCCTACCACCACCTTCTGCTTTTAAGAAGTCACCTGCATCAGTGGCATCAGTAAAGAAAATAATACAGGCTACTATTACTCGCATGTTTAGGCAGGAGGGGCAGTATGAATGCAACCACCCAACAACACATTTGTACAATGTGAAGCTGGCTAAAATGTTAGTGCTGGACCTCATCCCTTTTTCTTTCGTTTAAGGAGTGGGTTTTCTAGAATTTGTGGTGGCCATCTGCCCAAAATGGAAGGTTCCCAGCCAGACCTATTTTGTCAGAGTTGCTGTTCCAGCGATACATCATGATTTTCTGGAATTGGTTGGACAAGCTTTGCAGCAGAGTGCTGTCCACGCAATCCACCTGACGACAGACATGGGGACCAGTTGTCAAGCCACTAATTACATGTGCATCAATGCATACTGGATCTCTTTTGTGGGGGTTACAAAAATGATATCTACAGGTGTAAACACTGCTGACATTTTTAATGGTGCTCGAAAGCATGCAACGGTAGCTATGTTTGCCATGGAGAAATCCAATACAGCTGTAAACATCTTGAGTGACTTTAACAGCAAAGTCTTTGAATGGCTGTACCCCAGAGGTCTAAACCTTGGTTTTGTTGTCACGGACAATGGCAGTAATGTAGTTAAGGCCATGTCAGATGGTAGCTACTTCAGGGTTCTCTGGTGCATTGCATCAACCTAATTGTGCAGGATTTTCTCAAAAAAGAACCCAGAGTCAGCAACTTACCATTCCACACGCAGAAGAATCTGTACTCATTTCAGCCATGTTTTTGAAAGCCCGGAAGCTGATGAGGATTATCCAGTGTGATAATAGAATGCCAGTTAAAGCACTCAAACAGGAGGTGCCAACATGTTGGAATTCAACTTATTACACGTTGCAACATCTGTTTGAGCAGTACAGACCGATCAATAAATAAGTCATGAAAATAGGGGATGCAACTGCGAAAGGCATGATCATTGAGATGGACCAATGGGGCCTGGTCAAATGCCTGACAGAGATGCTGCTTCCTTTTTTCACACAGGAAGTCAGCAAGAAGGACTGTACCATGGGCCAAGCTATCCCATTGTTGCATATGCTGCAGAAACAGCTAAAGGAGGTGTCTGAAACGTATGCAGGTGTGGATGAAAAAACAGATGTGCAGGAGTTGGGGGAAAGCTTAAGCCTTCACTTATCTGTTAATATAAGGCTGCAAAGATACATAGTGTCATCCAAACTTTACATCTGTGCCACAATTCTTGATCCACGGTACAAAGAATTACTGCCCACTTTCACTCTTTTTTCAGTCGAAATGTTTCAACCTACAAGATGTGGATTGCTGAGTAAGCCAGCGACCTAGAAAAACAACAGTTGGGAATTAGAGGCCTACTCAAGGGCATAAGTTCTGGGATGGAGCCTACAACTTTCATAGAGACTGTGGACAGGGCGATTGGCTTACAGCAGCCAAAACCAACACCAGCAATAACAACAGGAGCAACAGCCCCAAAATCTGCATTTGATGGGTTTCTAAAGGCAGGGCCCAAGTCCACTGTAGAGCCGAAAGCAAGAGAGGTCGAGCAAGGTGGAGCACCAGTGCCTATTGAGAGGATGTTCCAGGTCTACCTGGATGACCCAACAGAGGTCTATCTGGATCAAAACCCATTGGTGTTTAGGTATGGAAAGAGGCGCCAATGGCTAGTGCTCAGCAGGCTGGCAAAAAAGTATCTGGCTTGCCCTGAAGCCAGTGTGTCTGCAGAGCATGTGTTCAGTGCAGCTGGTGCAGTTGTCACAGTGCAAAGGATCAGTATCTCACCCCAAAACATTGAGAGATTGAACATGATCAAAATGAATCAGCACTTTCTACCCATGAATAACAGCATAACTGAAGTACAACAGGTGATGGATGAGGCTGATTAGTTAGACTCAGGGCATGGCGGTGTGCTATTTGACCAACTTCTGGGTGAACCAGCTGAGTTTGAGGACGAAACCTGCTTCCCTGACTACTGAGTAGACTTTGGCCAAAATAGAACTTTCATCTTTCTATTGACGATCTGCTTTGAGAATTTTTTTTTTTTAAAGTATATACCTTGCTGGGGGAACATTATTATATTTTTTTGTGCGTGTCTCACTGACTAATGAACAGTCACCATTTTAGACACATTTATGTTCAGATTGAAGTTTGACCACTGTGCAGTGAATAAGCCCCATCCCCAAAATCCCTTCAAGGACATCAGAGAGACAATGCCTGCCTCCATCCCATGTCTATCCTTTCTTTTATCCCCTAGCTGGACTGCACTTGATATTTGATTTACAATTTTCTGGCCACTTTGTGTTTCGTTTTGTGAATCAAAGAGGATCAGCAATGTACCACCATGCTTGATTGGAACAGGTAAGCAATGCCGTGCCCCAATGAATGATATGAGCGATTCTTTTCAGTGCAAGATGGTTCATGTCATGTGGTGGCAGATAGTGAGAGTGGGTGTTTATTGTTTAAGTATAATTATTACGCTTGATTGTGTTTGTTTTGTGATTGATTTACAATGTTAGTGGCCTAATGGGTGATCATATTTTTCCTGAAGGTGATTTCTTTTTTTCCCCTATGACACTTACAGTGATTTGTTTGCTGGTTTCACACTACTTTGTTTTCTGGTTCACATTCCTCAAAGACCCGACCTGTCCATTTACCTAACAAACACAAATCTTATCTACACAAAAAAAACTACCCAATGTTTCTCTTGTTGTTAAACACAGCTATGTGCTACAGGTCACTCTATCTCTACTGGGTCGGGAGACTGGGACTCTCAGGAGGAGTTGGTACAGAGTTGGACATAATCTTTAATCAAAGTGAGGAGGATGATGAAAGGACTCAGAGTGCAAATTGACAACTTCAACAACTGAAAGAAGAAGAAAGTTATTACCTTAATGGAAATCAGCATGGATGATGAGTCTACGAGGCCTATACAACTATGTTGACTGGTGAGAGGCGCGTTGATTACTTAATTTGGGAAATGCAATGCTACTGGCTCAAATATGAAATTATGTGGTTGGGTGGGGGGGCTGCTGTTGTAGGTAACTGGAGGAAACAGACAAGTGATGGATCATGTCACATCATCACATTATGCACGTGCTCTAAGCTAAATGTTACTATGATGATGATGATCATGACAGTTGCGAGTGTGATCATCCCGATTTACATGTAGCCACTTGTCTGTGATTATTGGTTGTTGTAATTGCTCTCACTTAATTGATCGCACATCAGTCATAAAATGAATGATTGTAAAAGACTATGCTCTTAGTCTGCCTCCTCTGAGTCTTCTTGGTAAACTATTCCTCATGAAGCTTCCTTTCATTTCTATCCTTCTTGATTCTACAATATCATGATAATCATTTTTGTTTATTATTACAATCCGCAGGCCTTCTCTTCTCCTGCACAAAAGGTAAAAGCACCACAACACTCATGATTACCTTATCGGACCACTTTAGCCAGGCGGTCACTCAAGATTGACAGGGCAATCCAAGAAGAATGCAGATGCACCACCCAATTTGGCAATACAGACTAGTATCATTTTCCTTTTAATATTTTTTTTTCAGAACTGTGTGTGTTAGCTTCACTACAACATTATTTATGTTTACTATATTGAAAACCTAGGTGACAGAACATTTAGATGTATATTATGATAACTTGGATCTCTCTGGGGCTGATGGAATGTTCGCAATCCAGTTAAGCTAACTGTCACACTTATTAATTTGTATTCCTCCCACACCAGTCTGCTGATCATTGCCCAGATAAATATTGTGTTTGTCTAGTGTTTGTCTTTTTGTCACACCTTTCCCTAATCCCCTTTCCCATCCATTCATCAAATCCCTAACCCTCTTCCCCCAGACTTTGTGATTTATTGAGGTGTGACTTAATAATTTACACCATTAATTAATCACACACTTGGTGGGGGGATGTGGTGGAAGCAACACCAACTCAGTGTGCTGGATCTTCATTTGAGTTCACCTAGGTGGGAGTAGGACCTTGCTTCCGATGCCTTCACTGTGAGAGTGCTAACATGCTACTACTATCACCATCATGGCACCTTTGGAAACCATGCAGCCCTCACTTCATCTAATCAGGTAAGAGAACTATGGAGCATTGCTGTGGTAGGCACTATAATAGGCAAAAGCAAATCTGTACCCCACTCCTTATGGGTCAATACAACTGCAGACTAAAGTGCAGAGACTAAGAGAGTAGTAGGACAAGGGTACCTAACCGCATAAGTAATTGTTACACACTAACAGCAGATTTTAAAAACATGCTGTGCTAAAAGGCAGCAGTGTGAAGTAAAACACCCCAAAATAGATTTGAGGCATAAATAACATGAACTATTTATTAACACTAACAAGAAGAATATAAACCCACCTCTTCCACCCACAATTGGCCCACCCCTCTACCCAAACAAATCTCCTTGTCCCCAACCAATGTCCAAAAAAAACTAATGTCCACGAATAAAAGAAAACAAAGTCCAACAGTCCCAGATCGGTCCCAAAAAACATTCCCACCCTCTCCACCCACAACAAGTCCCACCCACCAAAATGAAGGTTAAAAAAGGGGCAAAAGAGGACACTGATGGTGGGCCAGGAGTTGTTTGAGGAGCTCCTCCATGCGTGACAGGAAGGCGCCTGCCTGTCTTCTATTCGCGCCTGCCTTCGAAGGATGCACCATCAAAAGCAGTGTCTGGGGGGGCAGCAGTGATGGAATGGTGCTGGTAGGCTGCCAGTAAACTGCAGTGCCAGCATTCAGAGTGAGAGGCTAGAGGAGCTGTGAGCTGGCAGGGGCCCTGGGTATTGGCAGCAGCTACTGCTGCCTCCTCTTCCAGGACCATCAGCTGCCACAGCCGGGCTGCTTTTTCCTGCTGTGATGGTGGCCAGAAGAAATAGCTACATCAAGAAAGATAAAAGAGAAATTCTAAACAATGCTCAGTAGCAGTACATTTGCTGGTCAGCTCAGGCCATTTGATTTTGATATGATTAGAGTCACAGCCATTATGCACTATGGAGAATAAGCATTCTTCGCTCTCCTGTTGTGCTAAATTAATGGAGGCATGATAGCTCAGCTGGTGCCCTAGTCGTACTTGTTACTGTTTGCAGCTGGGGCAACAGACAATTATCTTCTTCCAATGGCCTTCCTCTTGTCCAAAATGCCTTTTAATTTACCCTGACTACAAGGCAGATGAATATTAAGAATGATACACGCCACATACTATAATCTATAATAAAATCAATCATGCAGACACCCTGTCTGCCGTGAGAAGACAGTGGGAAAAGCAATGTACTGCAGCACAGGGAGAGGATTGGGGAACGGGATATATAGATTGTATTTGGCACGTTCGTCACAGAATATCCCATCCGCAAAAGTCAAGGCACTTACCTAGTCCCACTTTACTCCCTGTCCTCATCACCCTCCTCCACCACACTTTGTAATAATTACTTTTTTCTAACAAAATACATTTGGTTGGCAGTAAGGAAAAGAATCTTAACTTACTCAACTGCAGGGTAAGTTAGAGGGGACTAGGCTGGGTAGGTAGAGTAGATGCTTTACTGATCACTTCATCATCATGTGCCTAAGGTTTGGCTAGTAGTGTGAGTCACTGCGGTCGGCAAATGTTGAAAGGGAAAATTTTGAACAGACGTAAATCCGTTATGGAAGCCATAATGAAATATATCACTTGGTTAGAAAAATGTGGCGCAAGCAAAGAATGGATTTTTTGAACTTTTCAGAAGGCTGGGACAGAACTTGAGAAAGATTAAAGGAGTGAAGTACTAGGAAATGACTGAGTGAGTGGGCACTGGGAGGGAAGGGAAACACACCTTGTTTTGCATTGCATGCATTGAAAACTTTGAACATAAATGACACATTAGATTAACTTAAGCAGAAGCACATTGCACAGCTAACATTGCAGTGTTGATTCTGCCGAAATGAAAAATGAAGCTGTTAGGTCATCATGGGTGGCACTGGTGGAATCCCATAGGCAGGGAGGGAGGTGATGATTAATGATGATGGGATGCATATTATCTGCCTCGCTTGAAAAATACTGTGAGTCAAGGGAATAGTCAGAAATACTACCCCAACCCTTTGAATCAAAGCTTTGATAAAACCATCCCAAACAAGTAAAGCAGGTGAGAAGAACTCCCCTGTCCAGAAGAGCTCTCTTGTTTCTTCGGTTCCAAGCATTTATCATTCAGAATTGCATTGTTCTTCTCGTATTCTTAGTCTTCATCCTTGGCTTTGATACCCATCATTTAAGCTTCACATTTTTTCACCCAATCTTTCACCATTAAAAGCTATCCAAATTCCAAACATGACTCTCAACAAACCTTTCATCAACATCCATTTACCTAATACCCACTCTTGCATCCTTTTACCCATTCACCAAGATCCAACCTACCCAAGGATTCCTTTCACTCATCCAGGCAAGCATCCTTTCACCCATACCCTTTCACCCACGTGGGCAGGCATCCTTTCATCCATATACACTTTCATCCTTCCTTCACACACACTCATGCATACTATCACCCACCTATATGATTATTATGCACTCTTTCATTCACACATTCTTTCACTCATATTATTTTTCACCTATCCTTTCTCCTTCCATCCTTCTTTCAATTTTCCATAAACCCATTATAGTTAAAGTTCATTATGAACCTTTGTCTGCTGAGTAGCAGATAGAAGAGGCCATTAATACTTAACTCCTGCTGTATCGGCTGCAGCAGGGTGTTCATGAGCGAGTCAACAACACTAGTACACCCTTGCAGTGAGTATATTACTAATTGTCAATAAGCAAGCAATAGGACTTACCACCACTCGGCACTGCTGGAGCTGAGACTCCCCCTTCGACCACTTGTGCATCTGTGCTGGCGCTGTCGCTGCTGGCCCCAGCACTGGTGGTCCGTGCGACTAGAAAAAAAATACACATTTTAGACGCCAGATACACCTCCCCCTATTGTTTTTTACATGACTGCAATTCGGTTTCAGTATTATCTTCTATCAAAATATCAGTTGGGCATTTTGTTGGTTGGCAATTGTTGAAAAGCCAGGTAGTCAAGCGAAACAAAAACGTTTTGTAATGGAGGGGCAGAGCTACTGATGGATCTGAGTTTTTGAAGAGAAATAAAAGGATGTAAGAATTGATCAATGAGGGACATATGGTCTTGGTTGGCAAATGCAATGGAGCCGTCTTCCTCATATTTCCAAACACTGTGCATGGTCATCAACTGCTGGTATACTATAATAATATTATAATTATAATATAATACATACACAACATTGGAGGGTCCAATTACATGACCATGTCCAAGCACTCTTTTTTTAACTGATTGAGCCGGAGCAAGAAAAAGAAAGCCTTCTAAACAAACATGCAAAGAATACCTTACTTGGGCATGTAATTTTCACAGAACAGTACATGGGTTCTTAGCGGGCCTTACAGTGCCACCAGTCAACAAGATATATAAGAGAAGAGGGAAGGTTTACTGACAAAGCAGAAGAAAAAAAAATAGGACAGACAGACAATTTGAAGTAAAATACATAAACTTAAAAAATAGAAAATAAGTAAATAGGATAATGCAGAGATAAGAAGAGGTTTGGAAACAGATAAATCGAAGAGGAGTTGAGAAAAAAATAGGCGACATGCACAGTAAAAAGGTAAAAATTACTTCTAATTGTGGAGCTGTAAAAGTTAGGGAAATAAATATTAATATTAACAAAAGGAGGACTTACTGGGGCCAGCAGAGCCATCTGTCCGGGCACATGTGGAGGGGGCACTACAGCTCCCTCACCTGCCTGACCAGCCCTCTTTTTGCCCCTGTATGCTGAATGATGTAAGAAATAAAGAAAGATAAAAATAAAAAAGGTTAGTGGTACAGGTAACAATAATCCCTCCAAAAATATTTTTTTAAAGGAAAAGGTGAATATAGTAACATTGAACATTTCTAAATCACAGCGCCTGTATAATACTAGTATTGTGGACTATCCTATTCCAAATTTCCTAACCCTATTCTAAATTTCCTAAACTACATTTTGGAATTACTAATAAATTGCAATGAATTCTTTTTTGCTTCTCATCTCATTCTCAAACTCTCAACACCCTTTGATGGGCCAACTCAGTTTGCATTTTTTAATGCATAGATGGATGCACGCATGCATAACTACACATCACTAGGAAATTGCTTGGCATTGTATGAGCTACAAAAAATAAAGGCACAGAGAACTGAGAGAATGTGCTACTGCTAACTCACTAATACTAAGAACTATCCCTATCTTAGTGACAGGACACAGGCGTAGTCTCTCCATTACTTCTTAAATAATCAGCCCAAGCGAGTGCCAACAACAAGTACGATTAGGTAGCGCCGAGCACCTGTCTAGATGACGATCGCATAATATTTGTAACATAAATTTAACTTACCTGCTTGTGAGCAGCATACTTGGTCATTTGGAAAAAAATATTAGCATAGAACACAACTAATAATTAATTATTACTCATCGAGACCCACAACCTCATGCCATCTCCCGATCCAGGATGTCAGCCCACTGGTGTATAAACTGTTGCTGGGTGCGCCAGACTCCAGAGCTGCGGCCCACATCCCGCACACCATCTCACAGAGATGCCGGTGCTCCCGAAGGCCGTACCCACTCCAGGGCCTGCTGTCAGGGTGGAGGAGAGGTGGCGCTGCACATAAAAAATGAATGCTGCTACCTCCTCCTCAGAAAAAATGACGCAGGGCTGCACCCCTTCGCAGCGGTACCACCCGCAAGTAAGGCGGCTACTGGTGGTATTTTGGGGGGGCTGGTGCTGCTACTCCCCTGCTCTGCCATAGTGCTGGGCACTTGGGGGAAGATAGAAGAAAGGAAAAAAATAAGAAAGTAAATAAAAAAAATTTAAAAGTACAAACATCACGAAAAAACACATAAAAATTGAAAAAAACAAAATATAAAAAGAAAAAAGGTAAGAAAATAAATAAAAATGAGGGGAAAATAATTTTTAAAAGTGTAGGTTTGAAGCGATTGAAAAAGGATAAAAGTAGGCTCCAGCACCATAACAAAGCAAAAATCAAGATGGCTGCGCCCATGCGAATTACGTGGTGCCGTTCCTGTGAGAATTTCAACACAATAGCACACTTCGGGTTCCCAGTGACATTAAACATCACAAGAACGGGTGTGGCAAGAAACTCCGCCTGCTCTCGTAACTCCGCATAGCAAAGCAGACTTTTTTTGCCACTTCACTTAGCTCCGGATAGTGAGATTATGCAAACTCAGCCCAGGCCTACAAATAGAAGGGCTACACACTAATTAGAGGAAGAAATTGTGGGAGAAAAAAAGAAAATACTCAGAAAATAAATTGCAAAATGTATTAAAAATATCCAGATTAAAATATCAAAGCATGTTTTAGAATTTAATTAACACATTGGATAACTGCCATAACCCACAGATTGAAAATGGAGTAAGCACAGTTCAATGGGAACAACATGTTCTTTAACTGTCTTTTGACACCAGCATTACTCTTCGGTATCCGAAAGTATAAACTTCAAGCCCTAAGCAAGAAACAATGACTGATTACAGCAGAGAGCATGACGAACATAGCCAGTTTATCGACATATTAAGCACTAAATTTGCTTTAAAGCAATATCTATCAGGTGGGCCTAAAGGAATTCCTGGCTCACTACTAAAAGCCGATCCAGGCTACTGGGCAATCTAGCTAACAGAGTTGTACAAATAATCTTTTCTACTCTCTTCTGCAACAGAATCCTGCCTTAGTTTGAATCTCTGATGTATCTTTAAAACAGGCAATCATTCAGCTCCATCTTGTCATCAGTTAATAGCACCACTGGAAGCAGAAGATAACGCTTATGCGAGAATCCTACTTAAAGAACTCGAAGCCCGAATGGGGGAAAAACAAATCATTCCATTTTAACAAACGGGATTTAGACCTGAAGTACTACAATAGACAACATTGTGACAGTATCATAATTGGCATAGAGGGCAATCACACAAAAAGACAGTCTCCTTTATTGAGTCCTTCATTGATTACTCTGCCTACTTTTACAAAGTAGAGAGACACATCTTAAGGAAATTATCTGCCTGGGGAATTCCATCAGCTATATTGAGAGCTATTATGTGATGATATTCTGACGCCTAGATAAAATTTAAAATCAGCAAGATGATAGCATCTCTGAAACAAAAGTCACAAATAGAGGCCTCAAACAGGCATGAATCCTGGCTCCTGTAAACTTCAACCTTTACACTACTGACATCGGAAAAACATTAGGCAAAGCTAGATCTTTCCCTCCTAGAATAAAGAATCAATGGGTTCACATCTTACAGTATGCGATAACATTTTTTATTGGATCAAATTAATATTGCCCTACTGAGAGCCTTAACAAGATACATGAGTTCACCCTTGAAAATACATTAAAACTCAAAGAACAAAAATCCAAGGTAACTATGCAAACCTAGTGTTAGAAATGGGGTCTTTGGTTGGCAGTCAGGTTATCCCCTGTCCAAGCAAGAACCCTCACTCTAGTCAGGGTAAGTCACACACAATCCAAATTATCCTGTGCCCACCCTCCCGTAGCTTGGCACTGAGCAGTCAGGCTTAACTTAGAAGGCAATGTGTAAAGTATTTGTGCAACAAATCATACAATAACACCATATAGCACCACAAACATACACCATACAGTGTAGAAACATATATATTATTTATCTGGATAAATGGAGGTCAAAATGATTAAAATGCAATAAGTATATGTTGAGATATCATTGTAAAAGTGATATAAAGTGTTGTAAGTCTTTTAAAAGTAATCAAAGTCTCTTTCAAGCACAAAGTACATGGTTCACGTGCAAAATCTCCGCAAAGAACCGCAGAGGAGGAGATGTGTGGAAACAAAGGGGTGTGCGTTGATTTCTTGGGTCGCACACAGCGATGCATTGTGTAGTTTTCACACAGGGACGGCTGTGCGTTGATTTCCGGCGCTCGGCTGTGGATCCTCTTTGGGTTGAGGGGTTTTCGGATGCCCCAGGAATGATGTGTGGATTTCCTGCGCTGGCAGGATGAAGTCACAGGAGCTGCGTCGATTCGGTGGGTGTTGCATCGAATTTCATACCGCATGCAGGCATTGCGTCGATTCCTCTCTGGATGTCGGGCTTCGTTGTTCTGGCTCAGCTGTGCGTCGATCTGGGGGACCGGGTGTCGAATTTCTGGTCGCTACTCTGGCGCTGTGTCAATCTTCTTGATGCGAAGTCGGGCTGCATCGTTCCAGTTCGGCATGCGGTGAATTTTTCACCGTGGTGCAGGCTGCGCGTCCTTTCTGGCAGGCTGTGCGTTGAATTTCGTCGCACAAGGAGTCCTTCTTGTAGAGATGAAGTCTTTTAGGTCCTGAGACTTCAGGGAACAGGAGGCAAGCTCTATCCAAGCCCTTGGAGAGCACTTCATCACCTCAGCCAGAGAGCAGCAAGGCAGCAGGGCAACAGCAAGGCAGCAGTCCTTCACAGAAAGCAGACAGGTGAGTCCTTTGGGCAGCCAGGCAGTTCTTGGCAGGATGCAGGTTCTAGTTCAAGTTTCTTCCTTGGGAGGCATCTGAGTTGGTTGGGGCAGAGGCCCTTTTTAAAAACCCAAATGTGCCTTTGAGGTGGGGGAGACTTCAAAGAGTGGCTTAGAAGTGCACAAGGTCCCCTTTCAGTTCCATCCTATCTGCCAGGGTCCCAGTAGGGGGTGTGGTAATCCTATGTGTGAGGGCAGGCTACTGTCCTTTGACATGAAAGTGTCAAACCCTGCACCATCCCCGCCCAGGGAGACCCATTCAAAATGCAGATATGCAAGTAAGGCTGAGTATCCTGTGTTTGGGGTGTGTCTGAGTGAAAGCACAAGGCAGCTGTCAACTAAACCCAGCCAGACATGGATTGTAAGGCACAGAACGATTTAAGTCCAGGGAAAGGCTCACTTTCTAAAAGTGGCATTTCTAAAATAGTAATATTAAATCCAACTTCACCAGTCAGCAGGTTTTTGTATCACCATTCTGGCCATACTAAATATGACCTTCCTACTCCTTTTAGATCAGCAGCTACCACTCCAACAATGTATGAGGGCAGCCCCAATGTTAGCCTCTGAAGGGAGCAGGCCTCATAGCAGCGTAAAAACGAATTTTAGAGTTTTACACTACCAGGATATCTAAACTACACAGGTACATGTCCTGCCTTTTGCCTACATAGCACCCTGCCCTATGGGTTACCTAGGGCATGCCTTAGGGGTGACATATGTAGAAACAGGGGAGTTTTAGGCTTGGTAAGTACTTTTAAATGCCAAGTTGAATTGGCAGTGAAACTGCACACACAGGCCTTGCAATGGCAGGCCTAACACAAGGTGAAGGAGCTACTTAAGTGGATGGCACAATCAGTGCTGCAGGCCCACTCGTAGCATTTAATTTACAGGCCCTGGGCACATGTAGTGCACTTTACTAGGGACTTATGAGTAAATTAAATAGTCCAATTAGGTATGATTCAATGTTACCATGTTTAAAGGGAGAGAGCATATGCTCTTTAGCACTGGTTAGCAGTGGTAAAGTGCGCAGAGTCTTAAAACCAGCAAAAACAGTATCTAAAATGTGGCGGGAGGCAGGCAAAAGATTAGGGGTGACCACCATAAGGCTGTCAGGTCTAACACATAGTTTGGGAACTATGCAAGCAAATCCCGGAAAGTATGGCATTCTGGGCCAGTGACCCTGTGCTATACCGCAGCTCACAATTATTTGGGCACATGGCTTATGGAACAAGGGACACTAAAAGTTCACCTACAAACATAAAACATTACGTTGCCACTCTCATTTTAGGCTTATGCAGACTTCAGGCCAAATGATATAGCCCAACAGTGGATCCATCTTAAATATAACATCAGCAAAACTCTTGCCATCACTTTTTTTCAGTCATCAAGGATTCCCTGGCAGACTTGCTACACAGCATTCTTACAAATTGTTCTGAAAAAACGTTTGCAAACTCATTAAATGGGTTATGGCTAATTTATAACAACTATTACATACTAGGATACAATGACAGTGTGTGCTTTTTGGGACCGAATAAATATATTGCTTATTTTTAGCTAATGTTTGTGGCGGTTTTTCAGAATGGGGAGTGCCCTGCAGTTTTACTAAGAAATAACTTTTGCAAAAAACATGAACGCCTCACCTACTGACTTTGACAATGGTTGTGTGTTGTCTTCACAGACTCTGATATTTAATTGGAGTGTACAAGTGATGTGGCAAAAACGAGGCTCTAGAGCTTCCAGTTTTCTTGACCTCCACTTTACATAAATATTCTTTTCCAAAACTGACAGCCGCATTCAAGTTGTAATTGCCTTCCTGTGCATAGTGTTCAGGTGCAGAGTTGTATACCGACGTTCAACTCTTCAAATTATCTTCAAATGTTTGAGCAGATCTGTTTTCATTCCCACTTCTATCTTCATGCTTCTATTTTCAGACAGACTTAAAGCTTGGTGTTGGTGGCCATCCAGTTATCAGGAGGGCAGAGAACGCTGCCATAGTTAAATGGCCAAAACCATTTAAACTGCATCAACACTAGCAACATTAAGTATCACCCGATTGCTAGATAGCTCTGACATTGACACATGGTCTATAACTTTTTTGGCCAGTCCACATGACATGCCAAAGTATCTTAGTATGACATGTGTAAATTCTAAGTATGAAAGGACAGTAGGATACAGACGCAAAGATCACACTGGCTACAAATTTTCTACAGATTAGTCAGAAGTGAAAGACTAGAGGTTAGCGTCAGTTTGCTACAGCCCCCTAAATGCAAAGTGCAAAGGAAGAGATAAAATAGAGTATACAAACCAAAAAATAAATGCCAGTCACATCAATTCTGCTCAGGTCTCTAAAATGCAAGCAGATACAAGGACCCATGTGTACTTTTACCCAGCATCAAATCCCGGTGTTATGGACTTGGATTGAGGCAATTGGCTCTAGTACAGAATGCAGCCTCTGCTGTTGTGTGGTGTGGAAGCACAGAAGATTGCAGGGTGAAGGGCCTGTCTTCCCTACTCTCCAACTTAACTGGAGGAGTGTTAATCGGACCACATGATTCTGGAAAATTGAGAACGTAGTCAAAGGAACGTAGTGGGAGCTTTTGAGAAGTATATTTGGAAGGACTGTCTTTTCTTAACACTTGGGGAACTATCACTTTGTGGAGCTAGCAGCTACAAGCAGTAAGCAGCTTGATGGGAGATCGGGACACATCATCGTGTTAAAGAAAAATAAACCACCTGCGTAAATTGTTTTCCTTTAATGTCGCACTTTGGCTCATGCTGAACCAGCGTGCCCTGTCCTGCCGTTCTTCAAGTTGACGCACGCGCAGGAGGCAGCGCGACGTGTGGTGCAGACAGTTGACCCATATTAGGGGCCATATTTATACTTTTTGACGCAAAACTGCGCTAACGCAGTTTTGCGCCAAGAAAATTAGCGCCGGCTAATGCCATTCTGAAGCGCCATGCGGGCGCCGTATTTATTCAATGACGTTAGCCGGCGTTAGCCGCCGGCGCTGTCTGGTGTGCGTTGAAAAAAACGACGTACACCAGGCAGTGCCGGCGTAGGGGGAAAATGGCGTATGGGCGTCCACAAATGGTGCAAGTCAGGCTGAGGCAAAAAAATCGCCACAACCCGATTTGCGCCATTTTTTTACGACGCCCATCCCGCATTGAAATGACTCCTGTCTTAGCAAAGACATTGGGCCCCCCTTGCCCAATGGCCATGCCCAGGGGACTTATGTCCCCTGGGCATGGTCATTGGGCATAGTGGCATGTAGGGGGGCACAAATCAGGCCCCCCTATACCACAAAAAAAAATTAAAAAAAATACTTACCTGGACTTACCTTAATGTCCCTGGGGTGGGTCCCTCCATCCTTGGGTGTCCTCCTGGGGTGGGCAAGGGTGGCAGGGGGTGTCCCTGGGGGCAGGGGAGGGCACCTCTGGGCTCATTCTGAGCCCACAGGTCCCTTAACGCCTTCCCTGACCCAGGCGCTAAAATCCGGCGCTAATGCGGGTTTTTTAGACCCGCCCACTCCCGGGCGTCATTTTTGCCCGGGAGTATAAATACGACGCATATGCATCGGAGTCATTTTTTAAGACGGGAACGCCTACCTTGCATATCATTAACGCAAGAAAGGTGTTCACGCAAAAAAATGACGCTAACTCCATGCACTTTGGCGCTAGACGCGTCTAACGCCAAAGTATAAATATGGAGTTAGTTTTGCGTCTAATTTGCGTCTAAAAAAATGACGCAAATTCGGCGCAAACGGAGTATAAATATGCCCCTAGATGTTTACTCTCAAAAGGGATGCACAAAACCGTGTGACGTGTCACAGTCAACAGCAGGGTGACCACCCGTCCGTAAATTTCACAGACTGCCCATAATTTTGTCCTGCTGTCCGTTGTCTGTGATGAAAGTCTTAACAGACTACATTTGCCCGTAATTTTAGCCTTTCACCAAGAGGACAAAGGAACGGATGGCAGGGCGAAATCATGGGCAGATTAGTTTCCCCAGCTGGATTGAAAGGCAGGGACTCTCCTGTGCTCAGAGGGACGGAGGGGCAGACAGAACAGAAACGGACCTTTTTGCCAGGGTGTCTCCTTCCCCTAAAGAAATGCAAATGTGGGCAACTGGTAAATCTGCAAATGTAAAGGAGCTTGAAAACCTGCATCTCTTTAACCAAAAGGTGTCACTTGAAGCTTTCTGATGGCAAAGATATTTTCTTTCAGAGAGATACTGCAATGGTGTTCCAAGGTGATCTGTGGAGTGTGTGGTTTTAATGGAGTGTTATAAAAAAATGTTAGTACTAGGTATAAACTGTATATTATTCAGATCTGTATTTGAGAAGCACTTTTTTTATTGAACCAAAACGAATTTGCGCATTTTGTAGCAACCTATATATGATGCAATTGTATTTATATAGCGCTTACTATCCCTGACTAGGCATCGAATGCATGTTTAAAATAAGGACTTACACATTCACAGTTCTTTCAGGGGCCTCGGTACCTCATAGTACTAACAAACATTGGCAAAGCCAATAGGTCAAGTCTACATAAGAATTATTGGCTTTGCCAATGTGTTTTAGCCATGTTATACACCAGAGTGGCTGCTGTTCATGGCTAAACGTTAGTAGCATAGTGGTGTGGAGTGGAGTAGAGCGGCATAGGAGCAGTGGCGTAGAGCCCAGTGGTGCAGGGTACAGTGCAGTTATTTAGAGTGCATTGGCGTAGAGTGCAGTGGTTTAGAGAGCAGTGGCATGGAGTGGTGTGGGACAGAGTAGCGTGGCATAGAGTGCAGTGGAGTAGAGTGGCATGCAATAGAGTCACAGAGAATGCAGTAGTGTAGAATGGTGCAGTGGCATAGAGTGAAGAGTAGACTTGTGTGGCAAAGAGTGCAGTGGCGTAGTGTATAGTGGTGCAGTGCAGAGTATAGTGCTGTAGAGTGCAGTCGCGTAGAGTGGAGTGATGCAGAGTAGAGTAGCATGGAGTGCAGTGGCATAGAGTGCAGTGGCTAGAATGTAGTAGTACATAGTAGATTGGTGTACAGTACAGTGGCGGAGAGTGCAATGTTGCAGAGTAGAGTGTCAGTGCAGTGATGTAGAGTGGAGCAGAGTGGCACAGAGAGCAGTGGCGTAGAGTACAGTTGTGCAGAGTAGTGGGCAGTGGCGTACAGTGCAGTTGTTTACAGTGCATTGGTGCAGAGTGCAATGGTATAGAGTGGCATGGGGTAGAGTAGCATAGAGTGGCATGGGGTAGAGTGGCATACAATAGAGTGGCAATGAGTGCAGTAATGCAGAGTGATGCAGTGTCAAAGAGTGCAGAGTAGACTCATATGAGATAAATGTAGAGTCCCAGAGATACACTCTATTGCCGTGAGACTACAGATAAGTTGTGGGTACCTCACATCCTGGCATTAGGTGTGAGACTGTCACCCACACCTTCTGCCCTGACGCTTTAATTTTTTTTTAGGTTGAAAGTCAATGGGCGGTTAAGGTAAGCCAGTTGTTTTTGTTCAATTTGTTTAAACTAGCATAAGGTTAATTGCCTTAATGTTTCCCAAATTGTTTGCCAGGGGTTTTAAAATGTTCAGAAACATAATCAAAAAATTGCTGTTACTTTCTCTTCAAGAAAGATTGGGTAGATTTGGGTAGGGTTTGCGCAGTACTGAAGGGCATTAATTTAGTACTGAACAAGGACGTAATGTGACACCTGAATGTAGCATACCAGGAGGCAATCACAAAAAGACCACAGTGAATAAATAGTGCTATGTTAAAAAAGAGTAAATAAATGCACTGACAACATAGCGAGGCATGGCCTCTCTTTCGTGTGTCTGTAAAACTGATGTTTGTTCTTGAATTTTTGTCCTGAATTTTGACCCTTTGTCCTGATTTTTTGTCCTGAATTTTGACCCTTTGTCCTGAATTTTTTACAGTCCTGTCCAGAATTTGTATCAATGCCAGGTGGTTACTCTAGTCAACAGACTCTATGCAGAACGCTTACCAGAGGTCACGCGGTTTTGAATGAATTCAACTCTATGCAACATCCACATTTTGTTCAATGAGTCGTGATTGTGTTCAGCTGCACTTCAAATATTTGTTTTAGATGGCAACACGATCACGTTCATCAGCTTTGCAGCTGACCAAGAGAGGAAAAGGCGTTGGACGGAGTGGTTGTGTAACGGAAGGTGAAGTTGAAGTTGCATTTATTCACAACTATGGGTACACACTGTTGAACATTTTAAGTGGTGAACTGTTCTGACACACTTGATATTGAACTACTGGCATTGCTATTTTTTTCTATTTTTATGTGCATGCAAAACGTTTGAGCATTAATCCTGCAAAGAGTTAGTAACATTGGACACTGGATAGCTAGCACGGTTCCAGAGCATGCATTTAACTATCTAAAGACATATTGGTGGTCACAATGGCACAACAACATTTTAGCATTAGTCGGGCTTTCGGATCAGAACCTCCCATTTCATGGATCGAATATTTCTTGAATTACATTGAAACTATTGATGATGATGGGAAAGACATGTCTTTTGAAGAAAAGTAAAGGATATTGTCACACTGACTGGGGCCCCCTCAGTTAAAACCGTACAACCACATGCATAAGGTAACTATGGTTGAAGATTATTATTTTGCACCCAAGGTTTGTCTAGGTATAACTAGGTATTATTTTTTTCAAATGAAACAAGGGAAGAATTAACCTGTGGATGACTATATTGCTGATTTAAAAAGGCTTGCAATTGATTGTTAGTATAGGGTTTTGCATGACGATTTAATAAGGGACCTACTTGAAATACAAGAGCACCTGTGGGTGAATGGGGATTCCTCACTGGATGAAGACTTAGCCATTATGCGGAAGGTTGAAATGTCTGAGAGGTGTGCTATGTTTTAAAACAAGGTCACAAGGAACCAGACACAGTGAACAAATTATAATTTCAAAGTAGGGACACAAACTATTCAAGACAGAACAGAGATAAACCAGATGGAAAGGATGGATACTGGCATTTTAGATGTGATAGCAAAGGAAACCTGGCAAACAGAAAGAACTGCCCTGCTTTGAAACAAAAGTGCAGTAATTGTGAGATCAGAGGTCACTAAGCTAGAGTTTGCAGGAAAAAAGAAAAACGGTGTCAAATGTGTTGTCAAGGTTAATAAGAGTTCGGAGGTTCAGAAACGGACAATAAATCCATCAGTGTCATGGGCCTATGTGGCAATTTAGTTTTGAATATGAATGATAACCTGAAAAATAATAATCCAGAATGTAACATGGTTATTGATGGTGTTCAGATTCGAATTTATGCAGACTTAGGATCTCCATATACGATTGCGAATGAGGAAGTTTGAGAGACAAATATGTCAACAGTATTGCAACAGATCTGTTAGAACCTGAAAAACAGTTGGAGGGATACAGTGGAGAGAAAAATAGACATGTTGGGTTTCCGGTGGTTAGTCTTTAATTTTGAAAACAAAGTCACAGATGAAAGCTCAACATTGCAAAAAAATAGAGGTGTTGGTATTAAGCCAGTTGGATAAAGGGAATCTGCATATCGTCCTAAATCCTAACAGTGAAGAAAAGGTGTTAGAGGTGGGTAATAGGGCCACCTTAGGCACAGCTGTATTACGACAATTCCTTAAGGTGTTCAGTAAAACCTTAGGGAATTTACATGGGCTTGAGCATAAAGTAGTCCTGAAAAAAAACTCTGTACCCAAGGTTTTCAAAGTGAGGAACATTCCGATAATGGTGAGGGAGGAGGTATCCAATGAACTTGACAAGTTGGTAACAACAGATGTAATAGAACCTACAGAATCCTCTAAATGGATTTCTTCTCTGGTTGCGGCTTGGCGCAGCAACAGGAAGATCAAGTTGTGTGTGGATCTCCACCATCTGAATGATAACTTTGGAGTGGATCTTCTTCTCCTGCCTAAAATCAATGAGATGGTGCAATGTCTTAAACTTTAAGGTGGTTCTCAACCATTGACCTACAGCATATCACCCAATCTCATTGGCACCTCCATCAGGCCTTTCATTGCATTCAATACACCATTCAGTTGTTTCCAATTCAAAAAGAAGCCTTTTTTTGTCATGCATTTTTTAATTAAACATTTTTCATGTTACAACCACAAAAAATATTTTTCATGTTACAACCACAAAAAACAGTGTTCAACCATTGCTCATTGTACTACCAGTATTACAGGTTCATTCCAATACATCATATTCATAAGATACATAGGGGGTGATTCTCACCCTGGCGGGCGGCGGAGGCCACCCGCCAGAGTTCCCCCCTCCAAAATACCGCTCCGCGGTCGAAAGACCGCTGAGGGTATTTTGGCTTTTGCACTGGGCTGGCGGGCGACCACCAAAAGGCCGCCCGCCAGCCCAGTGCAAAACACCCTTCCCACGAGGACGCCGGCTCAGAATTGAGCCGGCGGAGTGGGAAGGTGCGACGGGTGCAGTGGCACCCGTCGCGTATTTCAGTGTCTGCAAAGCAGACACTGAAATACAAAGTGGGGCCCTCTTATGGGGGCCCCTGCAGTGCCCATGCCATTGGCATGGGCACTGCAGGGGCCCCCAGGGGCCCCACGACAACCCATACCGCCATCCTGTTCCTGGCGGGAGAACCGCCAGGAACAGGATGGCGGTATGGGCTGTCAGAATCCCCATGGCGGCGCAGCGAGCTGCGCCGCCATGGAGGATTCTAATGGGCAGCGGAAATCCGGCGGGAGACTGCCGGTTTTCCGCATCTGACCGCGGCCAAACCGCCGCGGTCAGAATGCCCTGCGGGGCACCGCCAGCCTGTTGGCGGTGCTCCCGCCAACCCTGGCCCCGGCGGTCCATGACCGCCGGGGTCAGAATGACCCCCATAATGTTTGACATTGTTCATTCCCGGCATGCAGTGTGTTCCCCAGTGTATCACAGCAGTTTATCTATGATCCGTCTGTCGCTAGTGTCAAAAGGTATGCCATCAGTGGTGCCCAATAATCTTTAGGACGGGATGCCTGAGGGAGTTCCTCCGCATATATCTCTAGTTGATCTCTGCAGATAGGGATATCCTGCAGGCATTTTTTGACTGGCTGACATGTTTTCTTCCCCCAATGAATGGCATTTCTTCATGTCACCAATGAAAGAGCTATAGCTACCAGTTTACAATTGGCCGGTTGCAGAGGTTTCACAAATCCCAACAAACATGTATGGGAATCACAGCACCCTACCTCTGATACTACCTAAATGAGCTTCTTTGTAACTAATTCCCAATATTAATAGATCTTGCCACATCTCCATGCTAGGTGTAAGAAATCCACCCCCTGTCTACCACATCTGTCACAGGTATCCCCTTGCCGGAGACTGTAGTGGGCTAACAGTGTAGGTGTATAGTACACCTGCTATAAGAATTTGAAGTGTATGATACGTAAATTCCCATTCGCAGTCAGCTTGCCTGTTAATGCACAGCAGTATTTCCCCTCTGCTCTCGTAAGTGGGATCCCAAGCACTCCGTTCCATCTATGAAAAACAACCACATCATCTCTGTTTTCCTCGGCCTGCACCATGTTATAGAGGTTCATGATTAAGCCTATACGGGATTCACTGGTAAGCATTAATTATACAGTTCTGGAAGTAGGTGGATCCTGTGGAAACATTCAAGGCAGCTTGCAGCCGTATGTACATGAAATGCATGAGCGGGGAGACACAACTCCACTCTGGCAGTGCTACAAATTGAACGAAACTGTGCCTTGGAAATAGATCTCCCATGGTCTTAGGCCCTGCACCCTTGAGTAGTGACAGTGCCTGTGACTCATGTGTGACACACAATTTGGGATAGTATTCTATCTGCAGTGCAGGTGCATATGGAGCCCCCCAAGTTGTTCTTGCTATGATGGCCTGCCATGCACAAAATGTACAATTGATTGCGCTTACTGCAGCGGACCATATCTACACGTCTGTGTGATAGCAATGACCTCAGTGGCACGGGATGTGCTGCATCTCACTCCACAGCTATGTGTGGTGTATATAGTTCAGAGTGCACCCAATAATGTGCGCGTTGTGCCTGTGCATATAGAGTATAGAGATTGAAGTACAGGGCATGGAATCCGCCCCATTCAAAGGGAGGTACCAGCTGCCTCCACGCAATCTGCGGCTCTTTCCCAGCCTAGGTCAATATTAATAACAAGGATTGGAGAGCTCTAATAAAGGTCTGCGTGAGGTGACGTGGGATATTCACAAATAAGTATAAGAATTGTGGCAAGGTCGTCATTTTGGCCAATGACAACGGGAGTCGGGACCACCACTGCACTCGATCGTCCAATTTGGTCAGTGCCCTGCCATAATTCCAGTGAAGCACCAGTTCAGGATCTCTGTGCACCCAGACCCCTGGATATTTTACCGGGTCCAAGCAGCACCGCAAGGTATACTCAGTATGGAACTCGTCCTTTTATCTGTTAGTAGAAACACATATGACTTCTCCCAATTTATATTCAGTCCAGAGTGCCATTTGAACTGCACATACTACTGTATCAGAGCGGGTAAATGGGTCTCAGGGTCCCCCACATACAGTACCATATTATCTGCGTAAAGTGATATGGCCAGCGGACGCTGTCGGAATTTAAGGGCAACCTCTGCATGTCGCTGCCTAATAATGCAAGCTAATGGTTCCACAACTATAGCAAATAATATCAGAGATAGTGGGCATCCCTGACAGGTACCTTTACCTACCACAAATGGGGTCTGATGAGGTGCAGGGAAGGTGGCACACCTCCACCACCCAACCCTGTAGGTCCCTCGTTAATAGCCAGTAATCCAGCTGGGAAACTGAGCCATGGACTGAGGACACATAGGTACCCTCCCCAACTCCTGGGTGTCTTAACCTCCACACAGCTATGCCCCATAATCCAGCATGTAGTCCCTCATAATTTTGGCTGCTCTTTTATCCTGTCCACTCGAGGCCGTTGATCTGACAAGTCTCGGATCCAGACATATGTTAAAATCCTCCCCCCACCACAGCAAGGGCAGACATGGCAAAACATGCAGGCGGTTCCATACATGCAATACAAACTCCGGGTCATCCACGTTAGGACCATAAGTATTAAGCATAATAACCATGGTACCACACAACCTGCCCCGCACCAGAACATAGCATCCCTGGTCATCCGTCTCAGAATGCGTCAGCTCAAACAGCACCCCCTTTTTGATCAAAATGATATTCCCCAGAGAATAGTTAGAGCATGAGAAAGCCATACGGAGCCCTGCCCACCTCAGACCCACCCGAGCAGCAGCAGACTTGGATAGGTGCGTTTCTTGTAAATAGGTTACCTGTACATTATGTTGAGCAAGATATGCTAGCATTTGTCTAATTATTTTGGGGCTGTTTAGCCCCTGCACATTCCAAGACGAAAAGCTGAAGTAGACCACGCTAGTAGTGGCTCTGGGATTCATCTCGCCAGGATACCATCCATTGTGTATTGGAATTCAGCAAGTTAATACTTGGCAACAACTTCAAGACACTCTGCATGGGCAAATCTTCTCCGAAACCCAACCCCAACCCCAAACCCTACCCCCACCCACTTCAGCACCCCCAACTTGCTAAAGGCACATTACCCCCATTCAACCATAACATCATCTTTTAGAACCAATCAGCAGTTCACTATGCACCAGTCTGCCACTTGACAAGTGCCATCATAGCACCTGCATAGGAACCATGCAGTTTACACTAGGATTATATAGTGATGTGGTTTTATGATTGACTCCAACTCTTCAAAAGTATTCCTTGGATGCCATAGACAAAAATTGCACACCATTGTCACTAAGAATGGTAGAAGGAATACCTTTGAGACAAAAACTCTATCCAAAAACGTGATAAGTGTTTCAATGGCTGCCTTATTAACAAAATCTACAAGAGGCCAGCTTGTAAAAAGTACAGTAATACATTTCTGTGAATCCCCAACCGGTCTGACAAAATCGATAACTATGAACTCTCAAGTTTGCTTGGGAATGTAATGGGAGGTCTTATTGTACGTAGTGATCTGTCAGCGAAACTGAGCCTTGAGCACTTCCTGACAAAGCTTTCCATGGCTAAATCGATACCAGGCCACCAGAAGTGTTTCTTTACATCAGATTTAGTTGTAACCACTTTCAAAATGGCCTTCGTAACAAAAATCCATAATAGTTCCTCGCACTCCCATAGGGCTCTCTAAAAATCAGCTTATTATCAACAGAAAGTTCTAATCCAATTTCAAACTAAGATCTCACATCTTTGCTAAGGTGCTCCTTTCTTGGCCAGCCACTGCAAATAAATCTAGACACTTCTTGCAATACCTTATCTTTCTTATACTCCACAACCCGTTCAGACTTCTTTATTGCTGGAGTACCACAATCATGAACCAGTGCCCCTTGTAAATCATAACATGCATCATCCACGCATTACTCTAATGGAGCAGGCAAGCGAGACTATCATCTAACACTTTGGGGGTCATTACAACATTGGCGGTAAAAGCCGCTTACCGCCGTGCAGAAGACCGCCAACACACCGCCGCGGCCGCGTAATTCCGCCACAGCTATTATGACCCACATCTCGGAACCTGCCGAAATTCAGACACCCACACAAGTCCGCCACACTAAAGGTCAGTGTTAAACTGGCGAAAACAAAACCTCCACCGTCACGCCAACAGAAACACGCCCATGCTATTACGACCCACGAATCCACGCGGCGATCTTTCAACCGCGGTATTCCATTGGCGGTACACACCGCCGCGCTCAAAATACACACACATCTCCAAAACACCGCCACATTGGACAATTCCAAATACACACACCTGTTACACATACAAACACCACTCCCACACACCCAATACAATATAAAACACACACCCACAAACCCCTACGACCACAAGTCACGACCGAAGGCCAGAGAGACAGAGAGCACAGCAACAGAGAACCCCACCACACAGAGGCACACAACACCATCACCCATATAACATTACACGCACAATACACCACACACCACTACACATTACCACACACATCAACACTGACGCCACCCCACACATCACCCAAACCACCCCATGTCACGCCAAAGACACCCCCGGTTTTCCGAGGAGGAGCTCCGGGTCATGGTGGAGGAAATTCTACGTGTAGAGCCACAGCTATTTGGCTCACAGGTGCAGCACACATCCATAGCCAGGAAGACGGAGCTATGGCGAAGAATAGTCGACAGGGTCAACACAGTGGGACAGCACCCAAGAACTCGGGAGGACATCAGGAAGAGGTGGAACGACCTACGGGGGTAGGTGCGTTCTGTGGTCTCCAGGCACAATATTGCGGTTCAGCGGACTGGCGGCGGACCCCCACCTCCTCCCCCACAACTAACAACATGGGAGGAGCAAGTCTTGACCATCATGCATCCAGAGGGCCTCGGAGGAGTCGGTGGAGGAATGGACACTGGTAAGTCAAATCTTAACTATCATATCCCCCACCCTACCTGCATGCCATCACACACACCCACCCTCACCCCCTCCCCTATCACTCCAACTCCTCACTAATGTACAAATAACACAAACCACTCATCCCAACACCAAGCCCTGCATGACACAACTAAGCATGGTCACCCCTCACCAAAGCATGCTCACTGCACATACCCAGAACAACCCCCTAACCATCATCACACTAACCCACACACAGGAATGTTTGCACTGGGGTACACAAACACCCACCCATTGCACACCATTACACACACACATACAATAATCATGCTCTTATATCCCTGCAGGACCACTAAGGAACGTCACCACACAGGAGGGCCCAGACATCTCCACTCCACCCACAGAAGAGGCCCACAGTGACGACAGCAGCTCTGCCCTACTGGATCCTGATGACCAGCCCGGACCATCTTGGGCCTCGGGACAGTCAGTTCCCCTTGCACAGGCACAGCCCAACACTGACCTTCCACCCTCTGGTAACACCAGCACAGCACCCACCCTGCGGGCCAATACCTCTGTACCCAGGACACGTCAATCAGCGGTGTGCCCACCACTACAGGGAACCCAGGATAACCCACCACCCCAACAAGAACAGGGACCTGGGGCCATTGGTAGTGGGCACACGGTCCAGGGTACAGAGGCACAGGAACACAGGGGAACTGGGAGGGCTGCTTTGCGACAGGGGGCGGACAGGCCAAGGGAACTCACTCTCCACGAGGCCCTCTCCTCCATCATGGGAGCATACCACCACTCCCAGGAGACGATGGCGACGGTCCTGGCCAAGTTTCAGGAGACCCAGCGCCTGCAGGACGAACTGTATTTGGGGTTCAGGGAGGAGCTCAGGACCATCAGCTTCGCCCTGGGAACCATCGTAGGGGTGCTGAAGGACATACAAAAAACCATGATGGACACCGTGGCACTCCAAGGGGCCCCTGACACTAGCATGGACGATGAACTGCCCACCACCTCCGCCGGCGCTAGTGGACAGGACGCCACGCCACAGGACCACCACACCAGCACCCCACCCCCTGCAGATGGAGAACCACCCCGCAAGCGGTCCCTGAGATCCTGGAACAGGACAGAGCAAGATGGCAAGACCCCCGCCAGGAAATGAGACCACCCTGATTGTCCTCCCACTGTCCCACTTTGTTACCCTGTCCATACTGAAACTGCCCCAGCTCCACTTCCTATGCCCATATGGGCAGTGCACCTGTGTGACCAATAGACTGGACTCTGCCATGGACATTCCTCCACCGTCCCCCATCACCATTTTACAACCCCCCTCCATTTGTTAGCACTTAAATAAACACCCTTGAACCACAAAACAATCTGGAGTCAGTCTGTGAGTTGGTTAATTTGTATAATCAATGACAGTGTCAAAATGCGTACACAATTGTAAAGCCAACATACCTATGTCACACATCACAAGTCCTTGAAGGATGCAAGCAGATGACACATGTTGGTAACCACACCTGTGAAACCGTAATGGAAAGGTACAACTCAGTGACCAAATACTGCTATTAAATAACAGACAGGATAGAGGTAGAAGTGTGAAAGTGAATGTAATGTGAAAAAAAGTTTTTCTCACCTGTGTGTCACTGGAAATATTGCTGTATGACTGACTCCCTGTTGTCTATGTCTTCTTCCTCAGCTTCCTCCTCATCACTGTCCACAGGCTCCACAGGTTCCACAGCTGCCACAACACCGCCATCTGGACCATCCTCCTGCAGAAAAGGCACTTGGCGTCGCAAAGCAAGATTGTGAAGCATCGAGCAGGCGATGATAATCTGGCACACCTTCCTTGGTGAGTAGAATAGGGAGCCACCTGTCATATGGAGGCACCTGAACCCGGCCTTCAGGAGGCCAAAGGTCCGTTCGATCACCCTCCTAGTCCGCCCATGGGCCTCATTGTACCGTTCCTCTGCACTGGTCCTGGGATTCCTCACTGGGGTCAATAGCCAGGAAAGGTTGGGTAACCAGAGTCCCCTAATAGCCACACACGGTGCCTCTGGAGTTGACCCATCATATAAGGGATGCTGCTATTCCGCAGGATGTAGGCATCATGCACTGAGCCAGGGAACATAGCATTTACCTGCGAGATGTACTGGTCTGCCAAACATACCATCTGTACATTCATGGAATGATAACTCTTCCGGTTCCTGTACACCTGTTCACTCCTGTGGGGGGGGACCAGAGCTACATGGGTCCCATCAATAGCACCTATGATGTTGGGGATATGTCCAAGGGCATAGAAGTCACCTTTCACTGTAGCCAAATCCTCCACCTCAGGGAAAACGATGTAGTTCCTTACGTGTTTCAGCAGGGCAGACAACACCCTGGACAACACGTTGGAAAACATGGGCTGGGACATCCCTGATGCCATGGCCACTGTTGTCTGAAAAGATCCACTTGCAAGGAAATGGAGCACTGACAGCACCTGCACTTGAGGGGGGATTCCTGTGGGATGGTGGATTGGTGACATCAGGTCTGTCTCCAACTGGGTACATAGTTCCTGGATAGTGGCACGGTCAAACCTGTAGGTGATGATTAAATGTCGCTCCTCCATTGTCAACAGGTCCACCAGCGGTCGGTACACCGGAGGATTCCGCCATCTTCTCAAATGTCCCAGCTGACGGTGCCTAGGAAGAACAGCAGCGACCACAGAGTCAACAAATTTCCAGGTATGTACCCACAGATACACAGAACACGACACCAAACACAAAACTCATCCTGTATGTGTGTTGAGTGTAGGCCTAGCTATGTGTGACACAGTAGTAAAAGAAGCCATGTGGGCCCCTGAAATGGCGGCTGCCTGACCTCTAAACTGGGACAATGGGAATGTGAGGTAACTGTGCTGGCGTTGTACACTGTCGCGGTAGGTGATCGTAGACTGCGGCGCAATGCTGCATTGGTTAATATTGGACCCTATGGGTCCCAGGAGCCAATGACGAAGTGCGCCGGCGGTGATGATAGGCACCGCCGCGGATGTCACCACTGAGGACGTGACCGCCATTTCCTATCTGTTCAATCACTCGATACCTGATCTTCGACAGGAGAGGACCTACACTGCAAGTGCTGCTGTGACCTCGGTCTGGAAGAGACAATGGCTGCTGCGTCTGGGGAAAGGGCCCCTGCCTTCACTGCTCAGGAGTTGGAGAAGCTAGTAGACGGGGTCCTTCCCCAGTACACGCTACTCTACGGTCCTCCAGACCAACAGGTAAGTACACAGGGAGCACGTTGTATGGGCTATGCCTGGGTGGAGAGGGCTGATTGTAAGAGGGAAGGGGGCAGAGTGCAGGGAACATGAAGGACTGTGAATGCATGTGCCACATGGCAAGGGTAGGGATGGGGCCACTCACATCGACGGTGCAGTTGGTAATGACTTCTCTTCTTCCCCTGTACATGTCATGTAGGTCAGCGCCCACCAGAAGAAGGACATTTGGCGTGCCATCGCCAAGGAAGTCCGGACCCTGGGGGTCCACCAGAGACGGGGCACCCACTGCCGGAAAAGATGGGAGGACATTCGCCGCTGGAGCAAGAAGACGGCGGAGGCTCAGCTGGGGATGGCCTCCCAACGTGGGAGGGGTGCCCATCGCCCCATGACCCCCCTGATGTTCCGGATCCTGGCGGTGGCCTACCCGGAGTTGGATGGGCGCTTGAGGGCATCACAGCAGACACAAGGGGGTGAGTACACTCTCATTCTGGGGACTTGGCGCGCAGTTGAGGGGTCTGGGTGGGGGAGGAGTGCTGTGGGTGTACCTAGGCCAGGCAGAAATACATAGGCTAGGCCCCTCCGTAATGCAGGGCATGTGCCACTCCACCCCACCTCAGTAGTGGGCCAAGTACAGGTATAGATGCCCCTGTGGCATCCATGTGTGCAGATGTCCACCATAGCCATGTAGGCCATATCCCAGGAATTGCATCAGTAGAGGCCAACAGCGCGACGTAGTGCAGGGGGCTACTGTGTCTGTATTGTCCGCCAACGGTAGCGGTAAGCCATGCACTCAACCTGTCTTTCTTCTGTCGTCGTCCCCCTTTTTTCTGCTCTCCCTGTTCTTTTGTGCATCAGCATCATCAGGCGGAGGTACAGTGGCACCGGGGCACGAGGGAGCTGCATCCCACATAGCCATGGAGGGCCACACCACGGACTCAGAATGCACCAGTGGGACGGAGGGCGAGGGGAGCTACACGTCGGTCACCGGATCACCAACCAGCGACACGGACTCGTCCGCCGATGGGAGCTCCCTTGGGTTGGCGGCACCATCTGTGCCCCACACTTCTACAGGTACAGCCGCCACCTCCCCTACCAGCACCGCCCTCCCAGCAGCCCCTCAGCGTTCGCCCCGTGCCCGCTCACCCAGGAGGGTGGGCATCACCTTCGCCCCAGGCACCTCAGGCCCTGCCCCAGTCACCCCTGCTGCCCTCAGTGAGGAGGCCATTGACCTCCTCAGGTCACTCACTGTTGGGCAGTCTACCATTGTGAATGCCATCCAGGGTGTTGAAAGGGAGTTGCAACACAGTAATGCATTCCTGGAGGGCATTCATTCTGGTCAGGCTGCCCTTCATCGAACCCTGTAATCTCTGGCCTCAGCACTGATGGCAGCCATTGTCCCTGTCTCTAGCCTCCCCCTTCCAACTTCCTCCACCCAGACCCAATCCCCTGTACCCCAGCCTGTCGCAAGCACACCATCAGACAAGCATGCGTATACCTCAACACCCAAAAGTAGCTCAGGCAAACATAGGCACCACACAACCCACAGGCACTCACGCAAGCATCACACACATGCAGACATACCAACATCCACTGCCTCCACTGTGTCCCCCTCCTCGTCGCCTCCCTCCTCCCTCCCAGTATCGTCTACACTCTCACCTGCATGCACTACCACAACAGCCACTAGGACTCGCACCAGAACACCCAGCACCACACCCCGCTCACCTGCACTCACCACCCCCACTCACATTTACATGTCCCCTGTGTCCTCTCCCAGTGTGTCTGTGACGCCCCCTCCCAAAGTACACAAACGCGGGCACCCACACACCCAACATCCATCTACCTCACGACAGCCTCCAGTACCTGCACCTGCACCCAAAACACCTAAAGTGACACCTCCTACAACCACCTCCTCTTCCTCCACTCCCAGACCCCCTCCAGCTACCCATCCCAGTGTTCGTCAGAAACTCTCCCTCACCAACGTTGACCTCTTTGCCCCCACCCCCACCCCTCCAATTCATCAGTCCCGTAGTAGCGCCTCAGCCAAAAAGACTCCAGTACCAGTGTGCGTGTTACAGGTGTGTGGAGTGCACCGGCCACCAGGGCAGGCAGTGTGACACGGAGCCAAGGCACTGCCAGTCCACCCCATGTAAAGCATCTCAAGTTGGCAAGTGGCCGACGGGACCGGGTGAAGAGTCCTGGAGGCAAAACTACTCACAAGGGTCCCAGGGGGATTGCAGAGTCAGCTGTGACTCCTCCAAAGGCGGTGAAGTGCCAGAAGAAGTCTGCACAGCCTCGTGAGAGCAGCACGGTGGAGAAGGGTGGCATCCTCCCCGGCGGCCGGGACGCCACCGCCAGCACCGTCGTCACTTGTCAGGAGACCACCGCCAGAGTCAGTGCCCTGGAGGGCCCAAGTATCGTCACTGGTCAGGAGACCACCGCCAGAGTCAGTGCCCTGGAAGGCTCAAGTATCGTCACTGGTCAGGAGACCACCGCCAGAGTCAGTGCCCTGGAGGGCCCAAGTATCGTCACTGGTCAGGAGACCACCGCCAGAGTCAGTGCCCTGGAGGGCTCAAGTATCATCACTGGTCAGGAGACCACCGCTGGAGTCAGTGCCCTGGAGGGCCCAAGTATCGTCACTGGTCAGGAGACCACCGTCGGAGTTAGTGCCCTGGAGGGCCCAAGTATCGTCACTGGTCAGGAGACCACCGCCGGAGTCAGTGCCCAGGAGGGCCCAAGTATCGTCACTGGTCCAGAGACCACCGCCGGAGTCAGTGCCCAGGAGGGCCCCGGCTGCCACAGCCCCGCTGGACAATGAGGGACCATCTTGCCACACACCAATGCACAGGTCAGAGACCGGCATGCAAAGCACCGCTGAACAGGGCAAGCACCGCTGAACAGGGCAAGCACCGCTGAACAGCCCAGAGACCGCCATGGCAAAGCACCGCTGAACAGGGCAAGCACTGCTGAACAGCCCAGAGACCGCCATGGCAAAGCACCGCTGAACAGGGCAAGCACTGCTGAACAGGGCAGAGCACCGCTGAACAGCCCAGAGACCGCCATGGCAAAGCACCGCTGAACAGGGCAAGCACCGCTGAACAGGGCAGAGCACTGCTGAACAGCCCAGAGACCGCCATGGCAAAGCACCGCTGAACAGGGCAAGCACCGCTGAACAGGGCAAGCACCGCTGAACAGCCCAGAGACCGCCATGGCAAAGGACTGCTAAACAGGGCAGAGCACCGCTGAACAGCCTAGAGACCGCCGTGGCAAAGCACCGCTGAACAGGGCAAGCACCGCTGAACAGGGCAAGCACTGCTGAACAGCCCAGAGACCGCCATGGCAAAGCACCGCTGAACAGGGCAAGCACCGCTGCAGAAGGAAAAGACCGCCACATCAAGCATCGTTATCCCATGTACAGCTGGGGCAGTGACGGGACAGGAACTGTCACAGGGAGCCTAATCCAGTCTAGGCACCATTCCCCCTCCAGAACCAGTGGAGAGATCCATCCACTACCTCTGTCCTTCACAGGATGAAGCACTCTGGGCACCAGTCCCCCCTCCAGAACCAGTGGAGGCTGTTATCCACTTGAGAGACTGTGGCTTTGCACTCCCCAGGATGGTACAGTGGGCAAGCCACCCACTGTATAGACTTGAGAGACTGTGGCTTTGCACTCCCCAGGAACAATCAGTGGGCAACCCACCCACTGTAGAGACTTGAGAGACTGTGGCTTTGCACTCCCCAGGATGGTACAGTGGGCAAGCCACCCACTGTATAGACTTGAGAGACTGTGGCTTTGCACTCCCCAGGAACACTCAGTGGGCAACCCACCCACTGTAGAGACTTGAGAGACTGTGGCTTTGCACTCCCCAGGATACATCAATGGGCATGGAGCCCCGTCATGGATCTGGCGTGGTGCTGTAATACGGCTGAGGTGCCCCCCCCCTTCCCTTCCCCTGAGGTGCCTGTTGTATTTCTCTCTGATGCCCCGGCAGTGTTCTCTCCGTTTGTGGACAGGTATCTTGTGTGGGCCTCGCCCATGCATTTTTGGCCCAGTGGTGCACGGACATTGAGATGTGCATATCTGCACTACTTCTCGTAATGTATATACTTTTGACTGAGTTCATATGTATCTGTATATATTGGAAACATGTATTTTGATACATTACAATGTTTGAACTGATTTCCTTTTGTCTTTGCATTCTTCCGGGGGGGTTGTAGGTTGTTACAGTGATGTTTGGAAATGCATTGGTGTGTGTGTTGTATTGTGCGAGGGTGGGGGTGGGGGTGTTGCATGTGTGTCCCCCTGACTTTTGCCTCCCCTATGTCGTAGGTGCAGTACTCACCGTTGTCTTCGCCGCCACCGGCCCTGGTGTTCGTAGATGAGTAGGAAGAGAAGGGCAAGTAGGATTTGTAATTCCGGCTCCATGGTGTCCTTCTTCCTCGTGGGATGTGGTGAGGTGAGCGTTTTCCCATTGCAAAAGCTGTTTCCGCCGTGTTTTTATCCACGGTGAATCCGCCCCGGAAAAGGTGGCGGATTGGCGGGTTGTGATACTGTGGGCGGTACATTGTCTTCCGCCTGTCTGTTGGCGGTGACTGCTGCGCTGCTTGTCTGTACCGCCGTGGCGGGCGGAGTGTTGAAGTGGCTGTCTTTGTTGGCGGTTTCCGCCACGGTTATAATTCCCTTTTTTTTTTCCGCCGGCCTGTTTGCGGTATTACCACACCTTCAACACCATCCGCCAGGGTTGTAATGACCCCCTTCGTTCTTTATCGATACACGTATGAATTTGTAAATATAATCCTGCATGCTCATAGAAAGTCTTGCCAATCTGGCCAGTGCATTCACAGTTCCTACAGTTGTCAGCAATCTAACTAAAGATTTATGGTCACATTGAATGAATAAATGTTTGCTCCAAATACAAACTCTGAAATGGTCCATTACCAATGAGAATCCCAAAGCTTCCTTTTTGATTCTAGGATACTTCTCCTCTGCTGGTGATAATGACCTGGAAGTGAAAGAAATTTCTTTTTCTAGACTGATCTTGTCCTTTCATGTCAAAACTGCTCCTCACCCTTCGTTACTGGCCTCTGTTGTAATGAAATTGTCCAGCTCAGAGTCAAAACTAATCAAAGTGGCTACATTAATAATGCTAGACTTTATTCCACGAAAATTCTCTTTACACTCTGGTGACCATATACATTTTGTTTTGTTCTTTACTAACTGTCTGATGTTGTAAGTACTCTATGCAAATCTTGGGATGAACTCTTGGGTACTCTGCCATTCCCAAAAATGACATTAATCAGAGACAGTTTAGGTGTAACACCCACCGCACCAATGACATGGCCAAGGTATGTCACTGTACATTTGGCAAATCGCATTTTGAAAACTCCACATTTAAGGTGTGCTTCTAAAAAATTCCTGCAATTTTTTCTAACTTGGCATCACAAACTTCCTTTTCTTTACCAAAATTGAGGATGTCAACTTGGAAGAATATCACACCCTGTTCTTTACTGAATAAATTGTACAAGAGCTTTTGGAATACAGTGGCAGCAGATGCTAACCCAAAAGGCATTGTTTTAGGGGTGGTGTTAGAGGGCCTGAAACAAGATAGCCACCCTTTGGTGCGACTCGGCAGACGGCAGCCCACGATTCAACAACTATCCTGGCCATGGGTGCCCATCCACCCTCATAACGGTGCTGTTAGACGAGGTGCTGGAGTGAAGGACACTAATTGGGGAAACTAGCGAGCTGAGTCACCTGGGGAGCGGTGCATCGTGTGCATCAGGCCCAGACGTCGTGAGAGAAAGATGGCGGAGTATTTGGGCTGAGAGGCTGGCTGGCTGAGCAAAATGCGGCTGGAATGAGTGGAAGGAGGCTGTGACCCGGAGAGTGCAGCCCTGTGGCCGCAGAACAACTAATGCGGAGAAAGCATATACTGTAGAGTAGTGCTGCTGGAGACTGAGGAGCGGGTGCGATTGGCCTGCTGGAACAAGCACCTGCTGCGTGGAGTAGGATTAAGTAGCCGGGCTGTGGACGGTGAGTGATGCTGCCGGCATAATTGAGTAGGGCCGCCGGCGGGCTAATCGGATCACCCTGGGTGTTTAACAGTGACTGCAGATACCGGGTGGCCCTAGGAGGGCTTGCTGGGCCATGGACTGCAAATTTAAAGGTAAACGCTGCTGCCACACGCACCAGTATGGCTGCCTGTGCTGCCTCATGAGTCCCCTGGGTTTTCTCATTTTTTCCCTTTTATTTCTGCTGTGAGGCTGTGCAGTCCGCATTTCCAAGGCACACAAATGGAGCAGGGGTGGGGGATTGTGAAAGTAGTGCCAGCTATGTGCAGCTGGTGATACACAAAGGAAGTGGTGTAAGCAAACTAATTGAACTGGTGCCACACGTGAGAGAGTGATACGGTGGCAGAACCCGCACCCTTTGTGAAAGTGGGCAGCCTAAAGTTACGAACTCTGAGGGGCAGTGTAGTACCCATTTGTGCATAACATTTCCATCATCTTCTGGGCAGGAACGCAAGACAAAGCAGTATTGTGTGAACACCTGTAGTCACTGTGGAGACTCGACCAGACTGCTACTGGAGCCAAGCAGGTGAGGTACTGTTGCGTAGGCTCTCATTATTCTAATGAGACTACTGGATTTTGAGCAGCAGAATCACCTGCGGTGTGGGAGACTGAGTCTGATCCACTACAGGTGACACCCGTCGCTCTAATCCGGGTTTTGCTCCGGCTAAACTAGCAGTGCCTCATCTCTACCCAAGGGCAAGGATGATTGGGCATCCGAGTGCATGACATAATTGATTTCTCAGGGAAACCGTGGTCACTCAGGTCTCATTCATTTCTCTCAATTATATTAGTCTCACATGACAAACAGAGGCACTATATGTTTCAATAATGTTTTAATGAAGCAACTGCGTCTTAGATAGCAAAGCATGGGCTGCAATAATCAGAAAGATACAGCATGACAAGATTAAAATGGTGACAAGGAGAGTAAAGCATGTAAATAACGCTACCATCTTGTCACTAGTCAATGGACTAATTCCTACCTAGGCTATAATAGAGTACAGCGTGTTAAGCTCTAATTCTGCCCTTCAGGTTCCCCTGGGAAGACATCATCCCTCATACCTGAGCAAAGGCCTGAAGTCTGCATAAGCAGCTGTAGCAAGGCATTTGGCAATCAGCATACAGTCGTGATTCTCTGGCTGGAATCTCCCTCTAACGTGTAAGGGACAGTGAAGTGTTTTTATAATAAAACTTATGTTCTGAGAGAATGTCCCTAAGTAAGGATGAGTGTTTTTCTACGAATGTCAGAGACAAAACTTGTACCACGTTCATCAGCAACCTATCTTACTACAGCCTTGAAAGAAACACAGAGTGAGCAAGAATGTCTTGTTTAGAATGCAGTGCTGGCCTAGGCAAAAACAGCTAGATGAGTGAAATAAAACAAGACCACAAAAGTAGCTATTGTAAGAATAATAAAATGAAGCTGAATAAAATATATCTAGGTTAAAGTGCACAGTGGCTGTCCTAGTATGCTAAAATAACGTGCATGGAGCTATAACTAAAATGGCTACACAGCAGTACAAGGAGTGGGAGCTGCTGAATGAGCAGACCCAGCAGACAGAATGCCTCAGGTATTGCTATAACCAATGGCTCATAAATCATTCAGAACTAGACCTGGCTCGGAGGGGCTTGAGACTGGTTGCTAATAATAACACATATCTAGAGGTACGTCATACCTTAGAGGCCAATGTAACATCTGTGCTGAGATGGGTAAAACGGACAAGCATCACTCACGCCTCACCTTTGAGGCCAAGTGCGTCTCTAAGTCTGCCTCTGAAATGTCCTTAGGAAGTGAACAAGAGGATCTGGTGTGAGTACACGGGTCACTGGAAACCACTCTACTTGAAATGCAGCACAACCTACAATCGATTGACAGTAAAAACGATACGCTCAATGACTGCAGGAATCAAATGGCGACTAAACTTGATCGACACGGGACATGCATTACGGAAGCAGACCAACATACCTTCATCACTGAAGACACCCTGCAGAGCACGAGGGAAACGTGCTTGAATATGGAAAAGGTGATCGCCCTCCTTCAAATGAAGCTCTCAAAGCGAGATCCCGAAGAAACAATGTACGCTTACTAGGAGTGCCAGAAACTACTAATGAAGGAAAAATGGAAACATTTGTGGAGCGGCTCCCTCGAGATGAATTTGGTTTTGAACACTTTTCCAATATGTTGGTAGTTGAACGAGCCCATAGATCCTTGGTAGTGAGACCGCCGCTGGGTGCCCCGCCCAGACCAATAATTGCTGGATTACTTAACTATTGAGATCAGGATGTGGTGGTGCGTCTCTTCAGGAACCACAAGACAGTTCAATATCAAGGCAACAAAATGGCTTTTTATCCAGATTTCACTCTGGTGGTTGAAGTGACCAGAAAGGACTTTGCGCCTATAAAAGAGAAACTGCAGCAGACAGGGGTGGAATATGCTATGCTATGTCCAGCTCAGCTGCACGTGCAGCTATCAGAGGGGCAAAATATTTTTTCCTCCCCACAAGCTGTCAAGGACTACCTTAAGAAGGCAAGAGTGGGGCGCAGACAGGCCTCAGATAAAACTGCTTAATGGCTGATTAGTTACGATATGACAAGACCAAAGCAACCTTAATTGTTCTGTTCTGTGCTATACATTAGGGTGGGTAGTTTATTCTAGCTTAGTTACTCACATACTGGGCATTATTGTTTAGGTAGGGTGGATGGATATGCCCCACGGTACACTGGCAGTACAGGTGGCCAGGTCACCTCTTTACTTCGGAGGTTAGCCCTCTATCTAACCCCTGGAGGAAATTCCCCAGGAACCTGTGTTTTAAGGTTGGGAACTGGGTCTGCATCAAGAACAGGTTTCATGGGATGGTGATGCAGGAGAGTCTGATCCCAGTGTATCCAGTGATCACTGTATCAGCTGGCACTGATGACATGGTAGAGGATAATTCTGGTGTGGCAACCAAGCAATTAGAGTGAGGAACACATGATGATCACGGCCAAGAGAGAAAGAAGACCTCCTGGTTGGTTGAAGGATTACATTGTGGAAGGGAGGGTTGGAGTGAAAGAGTGGTGAATGTTTTGAATGTTTTGTCTTGAATGTTTTTTGTGCAAGCTCTACTCTTTCAGTGTTACTAGGGAAGTGGGGTCTTGAATGTAATTTTCTTCATTTTTTGTATTTATATCTAATTGTATATACGTAAATCGGTGCTATGGGCTAGGTTCTAGTATAGAAAGTAGCCTCACCTAATGTGTGGAGTGCTCTGTGGAAGCACAGAAGACTGCATGGTGAAGAGGTATAGGACTAGCCTCGCGTTACTCACTGACTTAACTGGAATACATGTCTTAAAAACAAAGTGGAGTAATCTTTTCCCACTTCACCAGGTTTATGCAGGGATTGGAATGATTCCCCGTGGTGAATTTTGGCAGGTGAAACTGCCATATTCCACAAACAGTTCCTCATTTCCACAAAACCTAGAAAAGGAGGTGTTTGCCCCATCTGGTAAATAATGCATCCCAAAGCTTTTGTTCAAGTCAGGGTTTGTAAATAATTAGTCAGTATTCATTTTCTCACAACAAACAACAAGTTGATGGAAGGAATGCTTGAATTATCCTCCACTTCCAGTGATTGCTCAGGGTTACATTCCCGTCCATTGTTTTTCGCCTACTATGCCACTCTAGAAAGACACCTACAATATACAAATCACTCTTGCTCCTTTTCCATTAGGAATAATTGAGCCCATTTGTTGATCCAGGTCACCTCCAGATAGGGAACACAAGTAACTCTAGATCAGTTTCAATCCATTAGTGTTACTCCACAGGGCATCATCAGGTAAAATATCATATTAAAAAGCGTGCGAGAAGGCCACTGCAAAAATGGAAGTTAAAATAGCAGTAATGTCATACTCTGAAGCCTAGTGCTGTACGTGAGGTCTTTAATGGTGAATTATAACAAACTTAATTAGTAGGAATAATTATGTATTTGTTTGTACACACACATGTACTTTTAGACGCCATGAATGAATGAGACAACTATTTCTGCTTTGAAAAAAATTGAAGTGAGGGATACCAAAACGTGATGGATGTAATGCTCAAATTAATCCCACCCACTAGCAAATATTTGGACCACATCCTAGTAAATTTTTTGGCGTAAAAAATCAAAGGAAATACTTCAGCATATCCAACATGTTCAAATTCAGGGACAAAATTACCAGCCACATAAAACTACTTAATTGAACAAATATGAGCAGACAAAAGTCCCACACTTATCCCAAAGTGCAAAAGTAGTTTCCTGTTATTTTTTGACAAATTGACAGGTCTTCATATGATCAATAATCAGTACTGTTGAATCACCAGTACTAGGAGACTAAGGTGGTCATTCCGACCGTGGCGGTCGGGGGTGAAGCGGCGATAAGACCGCCAACAGGCTGGCGGTCTTTTTTCATGAATTCTGACCATGGCGGTTACCGCCATGGCCAGCCTCCGCTTCACCATTCCGACCGCCACGGCGGTAACGACCGCCGGGCTGGAGACCTGGGTCTCCAGCCCGGCGGTCGTCACATACCGCTGGCGGTATTCCAACCCGCCTGACCCCGGCTTACCGCCATGGATTTCATGAGGTTTGGGACCGCCATTAAATCCATGGCGGAAAGCACTATCAGTGCCAGGGAATCCCTTCCCTGGCACTGATAGGGGTGTCCCCCAACCCCCACCCCGACTCCCTCCCCTACCCCCCCACCACCCCTGCCACCCCCAAAAGGTTGCAGGACCCCCCCAACCCGATCCCCAACATATACACACACATACACACATACACGCATGCATTCATGCACGCACTCATGCACATACACACACCCCCCCGCATTCATGCACGCACTCATGCACGCACTCATGCACATACACACACACCCCCGCATTCATGTACGCACTCATGCACATACACACACCCCCCCGCATTCATGCACGCACTCACACGCCCCCTCAACATACACACACGCACACCCCCATGCACGCACACAACTCACAACACCCCCCCACCCCCCTTCCCTAACGGACGATCACCTTACCTGTTCCGGTGATCCTCCGGGAGGGAACGGGACCCATGGGGGCAGCTCCGCCGACACCGCCACGCCAACAGAACACCGCCACAGCGAATCACAGGTCGTGATTCGCTGGGCGGTGTTCTGTTGACGTGGCGGTGGAGGTGGAGCTAACTCCACTTCCCCGCCTGCCGCCAGTATGGCTGTTGGCAGCTCTTCGTCCGGAAACGGGCGGAGCGCTGCCAACGGTCATAATGGCACGTGCGGAAGACCGCCAGCACTGGCGGTCTTCCGTACAGTGGTCCCTCGGCGGTCTATTGAAAAGACCGCCGAGGTCGGAATGACCACCTAAGTGATCCTGCTGCGTCATCAATAGCAGGAGACAAAGTGATTCTTAGGGGCATATTTATACTTGTTTTTTAAATGTAAATTTGGTGCAAAACTAACTCCACATTTATACTTTGGCGCTAGACCAGTCTCGAGCTAAAGTAATTTTTTGGATGTGGAAAACTACCTTGCATCAATGAGATGCAAGGTAGGTGTTCCCATGCAAAAAATGACTCTATGGCCTTAGTGCCATATTTATCCCCTGTGCTAAAATCACGCACGGGGAGGAGGAGTCAAATAATGGTGCAAAGCTTGCTTTGCACCAATATTTGACGCCTGGGTCAGGGCAGGCGTTAGGGGACCTGGGGCATGTTTCCATGGTCAGAGACCATGGAAAGAGCCCACAGGTGCCCTTCACTGGCTCCAGGGACACCCCCACCCACACCAGAGGGACACCACAGGATGGGGGACCCATCCCAGGTAAGTCCTGGTAAGTATCTTGTATATATATATATATATTTGTTTTTTCCCTCTGGGGGGCCCTAACTTGGGGCCCCTGCATGACACTGTGCCCAGTGACCATGCCCAGGAAACTTAAGTCCCCTGAATGGCCACTGGGTTGGAGGGCATGACTCCTGTCTTTACTTAGACAGGAGTCATGACCATAGGGCTTCTGCGTCTAACAATGGCGCTAGTCAGGTTAGAGCAGTGGTATTCAAACTTGTTAATGCTGCGCCCCCCCAATGGGAAAAAATTAATTATAGGGCCCCCCCCAGAATTTTTGATAACCATTCTATTACGTTGTTAATGTTTAAATATGTCTGGACTTATTCAAACATCACAGTTAAGTTCTGTTACCTTTTTATAAATGTAATAAAAAAGAATCTGCTTAAAACAAAGCACTATTTTCTGCATAATCTTTCTTTTGGCCAGCGCCTGAAGCCCCCCCTGGATCACTTGAGGCCCCCCAGTTTGAAGACCCCTGGGTTAGAGTCATTATTTTGACTCTAACCTGACTAGTGCCATTCTTTCACACACAACCTCCAGTTTTCCCTATGCCTCCCACACCCAGTTAGCGTCATGTATTTTGAAGCTAACCGGGTCTTAGCGCTGGCTTGCGCCAGTCCTTAAATATGGCCCCGGCTGGCGATCTGGAATGGCGCTAGCTGGTGCTATACTTTTTGAGGCAACCTGGGCTAACGCAGGTTAGCCTCAAAAAGTATAAATCAGGGCCCTAATGTCCTGGTCCAGCAACATTTTCATGAAACAGCAATAAAACTGGTTAAAGAGGATAATTTAACCGGTCCTAAAGGAGCTGCATTATTTACCTTAAATGGCTAATTTAATCCTTGATGTAGATGGTGGTACAACAAGGATGCCATGGGTTAATTGTGTTAACATTTTTTTCTCCCATTCGTCCTCCTCAGTTCTCCTCTCCTCATATAACGAGCTACAACTCTTGGACACACACTTCATCGACTGTGGAATGATCCAACTATGGCAGCACAGAATGCCACTACCTCTTCCATCACAGACTCTCAGAAGGGAGAGTGGCAAAAAACTCACTTTGCTCATTAGGTCGCTGCTTACAAACTCCAACACGCTAGCATGCTTCTTCTCCCCATTCAGATTTGCCTCAATGTCTGATCTTAACTCTAATTGAATACAAAAGGCCTCAACCACCCTCTTAAAAGAAAAAGGAATATGACTAGTGCCAAAAGTTGAAAGGGGAAATCGTATTCTTACGAGTAACTAAAATATACTACCCGGAGGCACTAAAGATTAGATCAGACTGGGTGGATTATATCATGTGCGATCAAGAAAATGAGTGGAATAATTACACTAATCTGCAAGCGCCTAGGCCTGTTAATGATTATATCTGAAAATGGTAATGATGGCAAGTGGCCCACTACTAGGCATCAATGTAACTACACAGAAACCAATGCCGTAAACATATATGCCCCATATGCAGACTATACCGACTTCTGGAACTCCCTAGGCAAAAAAGTGTCTTTACTTCCATTAAACTCTAACATGATTGTTGGCAAGTATTTCAATCTCTGTGTGGCTTGTAGAACAGACAAAACAATCAGCTGGGAAATCTGACCCCTCCAAGTCGCACAAACAAATGCACAATTTTTGCACCTCACACAAACTAGAAAATGTGTGGAGACTACACAACCCAGATGGAAGATAATTTACACTTTTCCATACGAAAGCTACTCCCGCATTGATTAAGTACTAGTTGACTGTGCAAATTTACACCACAATAGAATCTATCATGATATCAGAGTTAGTGTGTATTTCAAACCATACAAGGTGCCCCCCACCGCCTAAAAAATAATACATCGAGCATGAACTTGAGATCATTGTAAATGCAAACAGTGCTAACTAGCTGATTCAGATATTATTTCGTAAGAACTTTAAATTGAGTGCCTTCTCTGTACAATAAGATCGTCAGCAAAACAACTCACCATTGGGTCCAATCACAGCAAATATAAAAGCTAGTTCACCTCAATCGAGCGGGCACACTACTGACTTCCTACCTTGAAGACAGGAAAAATTAAACACTAGTCACTAATATCGAAGATAAATCAGGCACTATTCACACCAACCATACTAAAATGTCTAAAAATGTAATACTTTCAAAGATAAACTTCACAAAACTAATAAAACCTTCATGATAGATAAATGCATGCGTTTTCTGGATCAAATCAAAATCAATAAAACTTCTAATGAAGCATAAATAGCTTTAAAGAAACACTTGGAACGTAAGAAACTACTCCGTCATCACAGGTGGCAAAGTCCTTGTCCCTGATGTTTTTTCCTACCTCTTTTTAAAGACCTTCTCTAATTTGTTAATTCATCTGCATATAGCAGCTCTGAATCACTTTACCTTCCAGGGTGTAGGAACTGGCATTGCTGTGGAAACAGTGATTACCATCATACACAAAGAAGGGAAACACTTTTCATCAACTTAAAAATATAGGCGCATATTCTTAAACACAAAGGCAAAATATTACAAGAAAATCCTAACAAGAAGATTGAGATGATATTTCAAAATCCAATTCATCACCCTTAATCTGACTTTGTGATGGGCATAATGGCTAGTGTCAATACTGGCTAATTCTGCTATGTCCTTGAAAAAGCCCAGTCCATAACCTCACCAACAGCAGCCATTGACCTTGACACAGAAAAAGCCTTTGAGAAGGTCACATGGCCATTTCTGCAGGACTCACTCCAGAAGTATGATCTGGGAGATCAGTTCATTAAGGTGATAATGGGTCTTCACAGACATCCTTTCTAAAACCCTTCTAATTAGCACATGGCACCAGTTAGGGCTAGTTTCTCCTCTAATCATCTTGGCAATTGACCCACATTTTAGACTGATAAATGGCAACCCCAATATCAACAGCATTAAAAGTCAGACAGGGAGCGTGGCTAGCTGCTGATGAAGTAGGTCGAGAGCTGCAGTGCTCCTGGGCAAACTCAGCCATCCAGGGGCATCCTTCATGCTATCATGCTAAATGCCCATATTGTTCCATGGGAGTGTAACACCAAGACCTCCCTCTGCCACAGTGACCTATTGCAAGACTTTTAAGCCGATCATGCTGGCCAACTCGATCAGCTCTGAATGAGGGCTCCATGAGGCTAGTTCCTAAAATGGCGGCACTGCAGATAGAGCGGAGCTGAAAATTAGCAGTGGACAAAGGCTATCGGACCACAGGCATTCTGTGGCCGCCCGATTACTGGACAACTGCGCGGTGGGTGTAGCGGCCTGCCACTGGGGAAAAGCTTTGGAGCGCTGCGGCCTAAGATGCAACCTGGGCCACAGAGAAGACTGAGGGAGCCCATTGAGAGGAGGCACATCAGCAGTGGTGGGACAGAAACTTGCCACCTCCACTGATGGAAACCCGGGCCATCTGGTGTGTGCGACTGAGATCTGCAGCCTGGCAGCATCCCTAGGGAAACTCAGCCTAACATCTGCTGCACTAGGTGGGTCTCCCCTGACACTGCCTCTTGAAGCTGTCTGGAGCAGCCAGATGGCCCGAGGTGTATAAACGTTGACAGGGCACTGAGGCTGAAAACAAGAGAGACTGGCAGACCTGCCACGGATCTTGCAGTAAGAGAGTGCGTCAATGGAGGTGGCAAGTGAAGCCCTAGACTGCAACTGAAATTTGGGAAAGTGTCTGCACACATGGGCTCAGGCGAATGGGGGGCTGTGCTTGGTGGGTTGCGATCACCCAAGAACATGGCAGGATCTGGCCCGACAGGAGCCCGGAGACTGATTGGGTTCCCTTGCCACAACTAATACCAGAGCCACTACCTGGGGCCCAGGATCCATAGAGGACTGTGGGCCGGACTGAGTGGCAGAGTTGTGGGCTCCCAATCATGCTGATAAAAGGGATAGGCCCCACTTCCCCACAGAGTTTTGGACAAGGTTTTAGTTCGCTGGCACTAGGGGGACAGGAGAGGGCTACATCAGCGAGTACCCCCATTGCTAGCAGACTTTGTGAACCTACCTGCGTGCCATAGGAGGACACGGCTTGGAGACTCTCTCCTCACCAGGGCTCACCTATGCACCCCTGCTCTGTCCCTATGCTGCATCCTGCACAATCTGATTAGGAAGTGAACTGCCCCCCTGCCACACTGGCGTCTTGAGGCATCTACTTGGCCCCCATGGCTCTGTTCTCCTCATTGTCTGGCAACGAGTGCCTGGCCTGGTCAGGACCGGTGAGTAGTCCATGGTACCACCTGCAGGTTTGTGTTGATACTTGACTCTGGCCTCTATGCATCCACCCAGCCCCTGCAGCCTGGGCGCACTTTCCCAAGCATAGGTTCTGCTCCCAGTGCCTCCTACTGGACCCCCCTTTTCTGGACACTGTGCTTGGGAGGCAGGATTGTCCCCTTTGTTCACCATCTCTGACTCTGTAGAGATCACGGACGGGTTCCAGTTTGGGACCACGACCAATCAGGGCTACCACCATGCATCAGAGTGTGCCCTCGCCATCTTGCGACATTTTGGGGCCATTAACACCTTAAGGGTAGAGACTACCTCTAGGGGGTCGACAGACAGTTGGAAGAGTCATTGTGGACTATCTGAGAGGTTCAATCTTGTACTGTCTGCTACTTTATCTGTGATGCAGGCCCTGGCCCTCACCCCTGAGAGGGGCATGCCACCTCGGTATCTGCTCCTGCAGAAATGCCTAGCCTACTTAATGCTCCTTTCATCACCCCCTTTGGACCTTATACCGAGTAGCGACAATGGGCAAATTCTCAAAGAGGAAAGAGCTGGGCGCCCCCTCGGTGTCACAGGGCTTGGATACTGCTATGATGGACAAGGTGGCCTTGAACACTGGGTTTCTCCTGTTGGGGTGGCAGGGCGTCACCCTAGACACTATGGGGCTGATTAAGAGTTTGGCTGACAGAAACACTTGTCTGCTAAACTCCAGACATGGTGGTCGCTGCCATGCGGTTGACCTCTCCGCTGGCCCCCTAATAAGTTTCCCACTAGGCTGACCGGCGGAAACCAGTGGGAAAGAGGCGGCAGCATTGTTACCGGCTCATAATAGAGCCGGTGGCAATGCTGTTGTATGCATGGGGCTCCAACACCCTCAAAATGCGCACTGTCTACACAGCAGACAGTGCACAATTCGAGGGCGCTGGGCAGGGGTATCCCTGCACTGCCCATGTCATTGGCATGGGCAATCCAGGGTCCCCCTTGTGGACCCTTCACATGTTCTCCTCCAGCCTTTTCATGGCGGTTTTACTGCCATGAAAAGGCTGGTGGAGAAGAAGGTTGAAATCAGCAGGGCAACGCTGACTTCAGCACCGCCATGGCTGATTGCAACATGCACCGCTGTCAGCCCGTCGGGATCTGAGATCCTGGGGGCATGGTGGGAGGTTGGCGGGTCTGCCCGCCAACCTCATAATGTTGCTGTCGGACTGCCACAGCCGCAATGGTCCACCAGCCTCATAACTGGCCCTCTATATTGAAGGCTATTGCTGCTTCTCAAGAGGCACCTGAGTTGAAAATTGACACGTGCCACGGATATAGAGATACTTAGAGACGACCAGCGGAGATTAGCAGAAAGAGTCACTACTACAGAATGTTCCCTGGAAGATACTACCCCAGAATTGGCATCCATGCATGAATGGATGTCCCAAATAGAGAATATAGTTAAGACCCTAGAGGGCAGAGCAGAGGAACCTATTGATTATTGTCCTACCGGAGCACATAGAGGGACGCACTGGAAACATACTTGATTTTCTGGAGGCCTGGCTCTGCATTGAAGTGGCCCCAGAGGGCGTGTCTCTGTTCTGTGCACTCAAACGTGCGCACCAGGTGCCAACATGCCAACCACTCCGGGGGCGAATCCCAGACCAGTAGTGGCTAAATTTTACACTACACGAATTGTACCCACATCCTGGAGAAAGCACGGCTAAGAGGTGGCACCATGGTGAGAAACCACACAGTAATGATTTTTCCAGACTTCACCAGGGGTGTCCCAAAACAGGGAGCCTCATTTCTGGATGCCATTAAGTGCCTCAGAACCCTGGGGATCCCCTACACTATGTTATTCCCTGCCAGACTGCGATTAAACCACAGAGATGAGGTGGATACTTTACCTCTTCCCCACAGCTGTGAGATTAGATTGATCACCTCCCCCAGACGCATGAATGCTCAGCCACAGACAATCAGAGTGTCAGACAGACACCTTCTAGGAAGAAAACAATAAGGGGAGCTAACCATCTCGATCTCAAGCCCTTCATGAACAGAGAAGGGTGTTGGAGGTGGTGACACCCATTAGTCAAGCTGACTCTAACCCTCCTCTGTGATTGGAGATGATGATCTGAAGGGTTCTGGTTCCAACCATGCCTCAGTCTCCTCGCATAGCACCACAGACTAATTGCCCCTGGTTACCCGTGGTACCTCTGACAAACTCATTTACTATCTCTTTGAGTCACTGCTGTCTGTCTGTCTCCTATGTGCCTGCATGCTATGTCAGGTTGGTTGTTGTTTACTTTCTGTGCCAATGTTGGGCTAACTTATCCTGTCTGCCAACTGGCTGGTGTGATGTGAAGCCAGGAGGCGTCATGGCTGGTGCATCCCCCTTCATTGATGTTAGTGGATGATGTCTGCATGAGAGTTGCATGTTTGTTTTATGGTTTACATAGGAAGTCTGTTTCTTCTTGTCCTGGGGTTGGGGAGTTGGGCTTTTGTGTTACGGTTACTGGGGTTCCTGTGTGGGAGCGCTTCTGCCCATCCACTTAGATGTATGCCAATGTGGTTGAGGACTCACACCCAATGCGGGAACTCAGGGTTCCTATCCTGTGGCTCTGAACACCACTATAACGTCCTGATATGGTGGCCTTCTTCACTTATAATTGTTAGGAGTATAAACAGTATGGCCAAATGGTACAAGGTGCATACATATCTAAAGAAGAGGGAAGCCCACATAGCCATCCTACAGGAGACCCACCTCACTACCGCAGAGGTGGAGGCGATATGCAAAAGGTGGGGGGGGACTGATATATGCCACCTCACACTTAGCTTTTGCTGGGGGGGGGATTCAACTGTGGATTCTCCCTGGGGTTATTTTCCAATAATTGAACAAACTGATTGACATGATGGAAGATATGTGGTGGTGATGGGTCACCTGGTGGGTCTGTAGGAGGCTGGACTGGCTTGTAGTGAGTACCTAGGGGTACTTACACCTTGCACCAGGCCCAGTTATCCCTTATTAGTGTATAGGGTGTCTAGCAGCATAGGCTGATAGATAATGGTAGCTTAGCAGAGCAGCTTAGGCTGAACTAGGAGACGAGTGAAGCTCCTACAGTACCACTAGTGTCATATGCACAATATCATAAGAAAACACAATACACAGATATACTAAAAATAAAGGTACTTTATTTTTATGACAATATGCCAAAAGTATCTCAGTGAGTACCCTCAGTATGAGGATAGCAAATAAACACAAGATATATGTACACAATACCAAAATATGCAGTAATAGTCTTAGAAAACAGTGCAAACAATGTATAGTTACAATAGGATGCAATGGGGACACACAGGGATAGGGGCAACACAAACCATATACTCCAAAAGTGGAATGCGAACCACGAATGGACCCCAAACCTATGTGACCTTGTAGAGGGTCGCTGGGACTGTAAGAAAACAGTTAGGGTTAGAAAAATAGCCCACCCCAAGACCCTGAAAAGTGAGTGCAAAGTGCACTAAAGTTCCCCAAAGGACATAGAAGTCGTGATAGGGGAATTCTGCAGGAAAGACACAAATCAGCAATGCAACAATGATGGATTTCCAAACGAGGGTACCTGTGGAACAAGGGGACCAAGTCCAAAAGTCACAAGCAAGTCGGAGATGGGCAGATGCCCAGGAAATGCCAGCTGTGGGTGCAAAGAAGCTGCTACTGGACAGTAGAAGCTGAAGATTCTGCAGGAACGACAAGGCCTAGGAACTTTCCCCTTGGAGGAAGGATCCCCCACACCGGGGAGAGTTGTGCAGAAGTGTTTTCCTGAAGAAAGACCGCCAACAAGCCTTGCTAGCTGCAAATCGTGTGGTTAGGGTTTTTGGATGCTGCTGTGGCCCAGGAGGGACCAGGATGTCGCCAATTGCGTCTGGGGACAGAGGGGGCGTCGAGCAAGACAAGGAGCCCTCTCAGAAGCAGGCAGCACCCGCAGTAGTGCCGGAACAGGCACTACAAAGTGGAGGGAAACGGTGCTCACCCGAAGTCGCACAAAGGAGTCCCACGTCGCCGGAGGAAAACTTAGGAGGTCGTGCAATGCAGGTTAGAGTGCCGTGGACCCAGGCTGGACTGTGCACAAAGGGTTTCCGCCGGAAGTGCACGGAGGCCGGAGTAGCTGCAAAAGTCGCGGTTCCCAGCAATGCAGTCTGGCGTGGGGAGGCAAGGACTTACCTCCACCAAACTTGGACTGAAGAGTCACTGGACTGTGTGAGTCACTTGGACAGAGTTGCTGGATTCAAGGGACCTCGCTCGTCGTGCTGAGAGGAGACCCAGGTTACCGGTGATGCAGTTCTTTGGTGCCTGCGGTTACAGGGGGACGATTCCGTCGACCCACGGGAGATTTTTTCGGAGCTTCTAGTGCAGAGAGGAGGCAGACTACCCCCACAGCATGCACCCCCAGGAAAACAGTCGAGAAGGCGGCAGGATCAGCGTTACAGAGTTGCAGCAGTAGTCTTCGCTACTTTGTTGCAGTTTTGCAGGCTTCCAGCGCGGTCAGCAGTCGATTCCTTGGCAGAAGGTGAAGAGAGAGATGCAGAGGAACTTGGATGAGCTCTTGCATTCGTTATCTAAAGAATCCCCAGAGACAGAGACCCTAAATAGCCAGAAAAGAGGGTTTGGCTACCTAGGAGAGAGGATAGGCTAGCAACACCTGAAGGAGCCTATCAGAAGGAGTCTCTGACATCACCTGCTGGCACTGCCCACTCAGAGCAGTCCAGTGTGCCAGCAGCACCTCTGTTTCCAAGATGGCAGAGGTCTGGAGCACACTGGAGGAGCTCTGGGCACCTTCCAGGGGAGGTACAGGTCAGGGGAGTGGTCACTCCCCTTTCCTTTGTCCAGTTTCGCGCCAGAGCAGGGCTAAGGGGTCCCTGAACCGGTGTAGACTGGCTTATGCAGAAATGGGCACCATGTGTGCCCATGAAAGCATTTCCAGAGGCTGGGGGAGGCTACTCCTCCCCTGCCTTCACACCATTTTCCAAAGGGAGAGGGTGTTACACCCTCTCTCAGAGGAAGTCCTTTGTTCTGCCATCCTGGGCCAGGCCTGGCTGGACCCCAGGAGGGCAGAAGCCTGTCTGAGGGGTTGGCAGCAGCTGCAGTGAAACCCCGGGAAAGGCAGTTTGGCAGTACCAGGGTCTGTGCTACAGACCACTGGGATCATGGGATTGTGCCAACTATGCCAGGATGGCATAGAGGGGGCAATTCCATGATCATAGACATGTTACATGGCCATATTCGGAGTTACCATTGTGAAGCTACATATAGGTAGTGACCTATATGTAGTGCACGCGTGTAATGGTGTCCCCGCACTCACAACGTCCGGGGGATTGGCCCTGAACAATGTGGGGGCACCTTGGCTAGTGCCAGGGTGCCCTCACACTAAGTAACTTTGCACCTAACCTTTACCAGGTAAAGGTTAGACATATAGGTGACTTATAAGTTACTTAAGTGCAGTGTAAAATGGCTGTGAAATAACGTGGACGTTATTTCACTCAGGCTGCAGTGGCAGGCCTGTGTAAGAATTGTCAGAGCTCCCTATGGGTGGCAAAAGAAATGCTGCAGCCCATAGGGATCTCCTGGAACCCCAATACCCTGGGTACCTCAGTACCATATACTAGGGAATTAGAATGGTGTTCCAGTAAGCCAATATAAATTGGTAAAATTGGTCACTAGCCTGTTAGTGACAATTTGAAAGAAATGAGAGAGCATAACCACTGAGGTTCTGATTAGCAGAGCCTCAGTGAGACAGTTAGTCATAACACAGGTAACACATTCAGGCACACTTATGAGCATTGGGGCCCTGGCTGGCAGGGTCCCAGTGACACATACAACTAAAACAACATATGTGCAGTGAAATATGGGGGTAACATGCCAGGCAAGATGGTACTTTCCTACAGGGTCGTAACTTGACCATTGTGGGGATTTATGCTCCAAACACAGATGAGGGGGTTCGTTGCAGAACTGTCTAGAATTCTGGATCAATCTATGAAGCAGCATGCATTACTGTGTGTGGGGGGGGCTATAATTGTGCTGTGGACTCGACCATTGATAAATCTCAAGCACCTCTGGTGGACTCTCTTATCCACCGGCTAGCCCGGGTGCTCTAGAACTGGCAGCAGGGATGGTTGTTGCTGGACTCTTGGAGACGCTTACACCCAGGGACTATTCCTTTTTTTAAGGTATGCATGAGTTACACGTGCATCTCAATGCTTTCCTATGGTCCTGAAAGTAAATGGAGCAGTCCACAACATAAAATACCTATGCTGGACGATGTCAGACCATAACTCTGTGTTGCTATCTTTCGACTGCCATTTGGAGTGTCCCCGAATACCGGATTGGCACCTATGGGTAGAGACCCTAGAGGACCCTGTGTTTTTACATACTATTGGTGAAGCCATTCAGAACTTTTTCTTGGTGAAAGAAGCCATGACCCCCTCACCCCTGACTGAATGGGACGCCTTTAAGACAGTTATTAGAGGGTGCTGTGTAGCAGAGATGGTGGGAATATGACGTACCCTGGTTGTGGAAGTCGAAACCCACGAGAAGGCACTACAGGATCTGGAACTAGCAAGCCTTGGGAAGCCAGGCGTAAGACAGCAGTTGTTGGACGCGAAAGAGCTGGTAACGGTCCACACTGAGAAACTTTGATGTTTAAACTGCTGTGAGTACATGACCCATGCTCATTCAGAGGAAGACAAGGCAAGGACCCTCCTGGCCTGGTTAACTAACCCAATGTCCAGGTGGTCCTTAGTCCTGAAGGTGGACTTGGAGCTTGGTGAGTGCCTCTATATTCAGGACAGCGTCAATCACAAATTTGAAGACTATTATATAGCATTGTATTGCCTATATTTATGGAAAGTTAGTGTTGCTTCAGCATAATTGTTTTTACACTAAGGCGGCGCTAACTTAACTCCATATTTATATTTTGATGCTAGACGGGTCTAGCGTCAAAATATATGAGTTAGTACCATTTTCTGGGCCCATTACAGCAATGAGATGCAAGGTAGGCATTCCCATCCAAAAAATAACACTAGCCCACTAGCGCCAAATTTACCTCCTGATGCAGAAATGACACATGCCAGGGAAGCGGACCGCAAAAATGACGCTAAGACCGATTAGCATCAAATTTTAATGGCTGGTCAGACCAGGCATTAAAAAGAGGCCCACACACCACCACTTAAGTAAAACACACAGAAGGAGCATTTGCAACCTCCAGGAGTACATGGAAGTGGTACTGCTCCAGCTTGGCACACACCGCAGACGTCAGCGAAGACAGCATGTCCCTCCACCACCACCACACCAACCCCAAACACCACCACACCAGCCACAAAGGCAGCGCAGAAGGCTGGAGAGGATCTTCAGACAGAGGGCAACCATCCTTGGGCTCAGGGAACAAGATGTCATCAGGATGTATACCGACTGAATCAGGAGTCCTGAGCACTGTATGCCTGCTGCACCACATTGCACCACACATCACAGTAAGGGTGGAAACTCCTACAACTATTCCACCCCTGACAAAACTCCTCACTGTCCTTCATATACTGGCATCTGGATCTTTTCAGATAATGGACACACAAGTGGCTGGTATGTCCCAGCCATCCTTCTGGGTCTTCCTACCTAAGGTCCTGGGCAAAATGATACGACTCACACTGCACCACATATGCTTCATAAACACCCAGCAACTGCAGCAGGGGACCAAGCAAGCTTTCTACCAATTGCTGGGTTCCCACATGTGCTGGGTGCAATGGACTGCACCCATGCCCAACTGCTGCCACCTGCAGCAACCAAACATCTATATAGGAACCGCAAGCACACCCATTTGATCAATGTGCAGGCCATTGCTGACCACTGTGAGCTCTTCACTAACATCCTATCAAAATATCCCGTCAGCGTCCATTATGCCTACATATTCCACCATTCCACTACCAATGAGCAGTTCAAGGATGGGCAATATGGCAATTGTCTACTCATAGCTAAGCCACCATACCAATCAATACACACACAACACACCAACCATGTAGGACAAACAAGACATACACCACACTAAATACACATGGACGTGGAAACACAGATGTACGGGCAACACCACACATGCAACATGCCACACTACACTGCAGTCATTGGACATCATAAACACATACATTCACATGTACATAACACAGCCACAACCTGACTGGCCCACCATGTGAAGATAGGTGGAGCTATGTTCTCTTTGCATACAGAAGCTGCCCACAAACCACCACAAGTGTCCACTGGTTGACAACTAAATACAGATCCCACACACAATACGTAAAACAAAGAATAGCTCAGCTATGTCAATGGCATAGGCCATGGCCATGTAAAGAAAGTCACACATAGGCACATCCCCGCAGACATGATGGTGTGCAAGCCTGTGGCAGCGCCTATATCAAATGCTACCTAAATGGTGCCATGACCAACTACATGTCATCTACACATACCTGACATACCTGTAGTGTGCACATACACCTGTCTGCTGCATTGTGTTGCACACATAGGGATACAAATTAACCTGCCATGAAAAACCATGGGGCAAAATCATGAGAAATGGTACAGCACCTATTCCAGTGCCACCTCACATGCGCCCCTTAGCATTCTCTAACACCACCATGTCTCTTCCGTATGCAAGAAATGGTCTACTGTGGTGCAGAGTTTGTGCAAAACTGTAAAGATCATGGATGCCATGGTAGGACTCTGTCGCAGTATGAAGGACATACCTGACCTTTCCTGTACTGTACATAGGGACCCATGTAAAAAATAGGTGTGTCCCCTCCCAAAGCCTGCACTTTGCATGTGTTGAAAGTGTCTGTGATAAATCATATATTAGCAGCTAAGAGATTCTACTGCACCAAATTAGATCATCCTACAAAAGTGTGATTCACACCCTGGTACACTTGATGGCTGGCACAACTATCATCTGCCACAAAGGGTCACTAAGTGTTGCACTACATGCGTAGTGACACATGGTAATGTGGAGGGCGCAGTTTGGCTTTGTAGGGCTACCATGGTGTCTCTACTTTTGACACCACTGTGGTGCAAGGAGGTGTAGGTTCCATCCAACAATAGAACACTGCCTCAAATATGGAGTACACAACCCATCTTTGCAATGGTTTAACCATCAGTTTGAAATTAATATGACAATTCCCAGGTCCCGGAGCCACAACTCAAGATTGTTATGTCCATCAACACAGACCTATGAAACCATTTCACAAAAAAAGAACATACACTATACCACAAGCATGTCTGAGTCACCACTCCACCTACAACTAACAACTGCCATGGTATAGTCCAAACCACTATCAAGCTTTACCAACACACCTTCTCTCATTCCTTTGCAGTCGATCAAGGTTATGGCATACAGCCATGGGTAATGACTCCATTTGCCAATCGCACAACGGTGGAAGAGCGTGCATATAATGAAGGGCACAGAAGAAATACGCATTGTGGTGGAGAGGACATTTGGGCTTCTGAACCCAAGGTTCAGGTGCCTGGCCCTGACAGGAGGAAGCCTCTTGTATGCTCTACCACTGGTATGTAAAATCATACTGGCATGTGCAATCCTCCATAATAAACGTGTAGGAACAAATGTTCCCTGGGATAAACAGGTTGACGTCCTAAACGAGGAGGAGGGTGATAATTTTGCAGCTTACACTTTGTACACATCTTCTACAGCAACATTATCTGGTCATACATGGACAGGATGCAACATGTGACTTGTCTAAATTGTAAATGTACACATCTTCTACTACTGGCTACATGACAGTTACCGTCCCATTGCCGGCATTTGTGAGATGTAATGAGTGCCACACACACATGACATTACACCTGCCACAGCACTTGTGTTGTCTCCAAGTGACCTCCTATGTTGTATTTGCAAGTACCTGTGGGTATCTCTTCAGATCTCCATCCACATCTTCCACTGAACATGAGTATGCATTTATTCCTGCATGCCACAACCTAGGTAACTCTTACCATGACTGAATGACGATGAGTGAAATCATCTCAGTGCTGATTGTTTCATTAGCCAAATGCAACATATATGGCTACTTCTACTCCCATTCATTTCTTTAATGGGTCTCTGCCATTTTTGGACATTGCTGGACATGGTTGCACATCCCACACCTGATTGCCATGTTGGAGCCCAAAACATGTATGGGATAATTTGTAACTGTTGCTACCTTGCTCTCGTTGTGGCATTTGAGAGACAATGAGTGCTGTGTATTGTTATGTGCCTTGTGATGGTGTTATACACAGCATACTAGGTAACCATGCTGACACATGTCAAGCATTGTTGGTACTAAAAAACCCTTTGCTACCTAGGACATGCACCCGTACATAAACCTTCACATGTCCATCTGGAATTGCTGTAGGCATGTGTCAAGACAGCAGATTTGTGTGATAAGTGGGCATTTTATGTCCAAATGGACGAATGACAATCATGCGTTAAAAAAAAGACGCATGACTGGAAACATGACGCATAGGCCCAGGAAGTGATGAAACAGGACATCCTACCTGCATGCACGGTACTTTGATTCCACTTTCACATGACAGTCTTATTGTCTGTGACTGTGTGAGGGTGCTTGGAGCTGGTGCTGTTGGTGATTTGGAGTACTTGCAGTGTTTTTGTGCTGTGTCCTGTTGTGTATTTTTCATATTTTATTCTGTCTTTTGTATTGTAATTGTTCTGTATCCGTCTCTGTATTGTGGGGTGTTTGTCTGGAGTAGGATAGTTCGTTGGGTATTTGGGGTAGTTGGGGTAGTGTTAGGGTATTTTATTTTCTGCCAACTGAATTTGCAGTGCATGATGGCAGGGAAAGGGAGGATGGCCAGGATGTTGGCTGATGAGCTGGGGGGCTTCATTTGGCTGGTACAACATTACCTCCCCATGATGCTGGTACTGAGTGGCTGTGTAATTCACGGCTAGCCCACAGAGGCAAGGAAGCTTCCGTGGGGCAAGATGCTCCACCTCCTGACAAGTTTTTGGCACCAGACGGAATGACCATCAACTGAAACACTGTTGGACTGACCTCATCACAAGGGAGCAAGATCTGCTGGAGCACCTGGGCATAGAGTTTGGTGGAGCAGTTGGTAAGTATCCCATTTCCATCCCAAGTCCACTATTTGCATGTGCATGACAGGTGCTGATATGGTTGAGTGCAGCATGTTATGTTTAAGGATCTGGGCATGTCGTATACTGCCTGTATGAAGAGCCCCAGTGCCACCTTAGGACTGCCATTCTAATGTACAATAGTGAAGCAGAGTCAGTTCAGATGTGCCATCTTCCCTCGGCAACCATTATAAAGTGTTGTGATGCATGCATAGGGCAATTCTCTTTTGAGCAGCACATGAGGCGTGGGGCATGCATCATGTATAGGAGGGGGGCCCAATACCTGTGTGGGGGCAAATGTACAGGGCTCTGGGAAAAATAAGAAATACCTAAAACCCATTTTTCATGCACTTTGAACAGCTGCTGAGGGCAAGTGTTATACTGGGGCATATAAATGTATCTGATGGGCCCCTATGTGCTCAGCAGAAGTCGTGATGATCTGTTTTGTTGCAAGTCCTCATGAGTACATAATTTTCCTCCATATAAATAGATGCAGTTTGACCCTACCTGCATCAAGCTGTGCCTTAATTCTCATTAGGCGCACACATGGCAGGAGTAAGGGGTTGCACTGAGGGCCATAAGGACTGTAGTGATGCACTTGGTGCTACACCAATTTTGTTCAATCTGCCCCTTTGTGTCAGTGGCCAAGGCCATGTAAGGGAACTTGACTATGCACTCGGTCCAGACTACTAGCACTTTCCTCTTCCTGTACATTGTGTATCACATACACCCCAAACTATGGGGCATATTATGAACCCAGCGGTAAAAAAACGCATACTGCCGAGGCGACGGCAGCCAAAAGCTCATCGCTGCAGCTACCAGCCTTCAGCCGGATTTTGACCACAGCCGGATTTCCGCCAGAAGGATGGCGGAAATCCGGCTGTGGCCATGCTGGCGGATGGCGGTGAGGTGGTGCTTCTGCCAGCAGCAGCACCACGCCAGTAGACCGCTGCAGACCGTACATTAACCCATGATACGGCCTGGCAGTGTTCTGCTGGCGGGCACTGCTGCTGGCAGCAGCGCCCTGTCCCATTTCCTGCCGGAGGACCCCCTGACATCAGGCAAGTCGGGTGTTCTGACAGGGGAGGGGGTGGCGGGTACTGTGTGTATGTCTGTGCGTGTGTATGCGAATGTGTGATGCGTGTTGTCTGTGTGTACATGTAGGGATGTGTGAGTGCGTGTATGTTGTGTTCTGTGAATGCATGTGTGCATGTATGTATGTCAGTGTGTGTGTGGATGTGTGTGTGAATGGATGTATGCATGTGTGGAGGAATGTGGGTATGAGTGTGTGTATGCATGTGTTTGTGTGTGAATGAAGGTGTGTGTATGTAGTGGGGGGGTCTGGGGAGGAGGGTGGTGTGGAGGGGAATCTGGGGAGGGGGAGGGGGAGGTAAGACCCCTATCAGTGGCAGGGAAGGAATTCCCTGTCACTGATAGTGCCTACTGCCATGGTTTTCATGATGGTAAGGTTGCCATGAAAAACATGGCGGTAGGTGGGGTCATAATCCCGCAGACAGGCTTGTGACGGCCGCCAGGCTGGAGACTGAAGTCTCCAGCCCAGCGGTCATTACCGCTGTGGCGGTTGGTGTGGTACCAAACCACCAATGTCTTAATATCGAGAAAAGTACCGCCAGCCTGTTGGCAGAATTTCCTCCATATTAACGCCGTCCACCAGGGTCATAATGACCCCCCTATGTCTATTACCACACACACATGTGCTGAATTAGTACCACAGGCCTGCCACATCTTACCGACAGTATGGGGCTGCCCTGCATCTGCTCCATCACTGGCACATTACTCAGAAACCTGCACCAACATCCATTGACCACAGAGCAAGTGTGTCTGTGTTGAGGCATATGTCTATGCCCATGTTCTTATCCCTTCCTGAGCAAATAATGGTATACCATGCCAACAATGACTGGGCACACAGTATTGGCAATGCATCCATAATTTCAATCAGCCAATGTGCAGGTAGGTACAACAATTTAATTATTAGTAAACTTCCATGGCATTATTGCTTGTGTGTGTGCCTTGTGATGGCACACACATATTAGTAACTACAAACAAGGATGAATCAAAGCATTCCTAAACACTTTGGAATACACACACAACCCCTGGGCAGTTGTTTGTCAGTTTGCAATGGCAGTGAGGTAGATGTCATCAACATCTGGGGCAGGCTCAGAAACTATGGGTGTCACAATGGGATGGCCACTGCAATAACCATTGCATGCCCCTCAGATGCAGTTTCCAGTGTTATGCAGTCCCATATGGTCATGGAGGTGTAAATCTAACAAACACCTGCATGATAATGCCGTGTATATATGGTGCAGTGAAAAACACCACAGGAGTTTCTGGGAAAGTGATGATTTGTAGGCACCTGGGTCTCCATTATCTGAGACTATGGCCCTCATTACTACCCTGGCGTTCGGTGTTAAAGCGGCAGTAATACCGTCAACAGGCCGGCAGAAAAAAAATGGAATCACAACGATGGCGGAAACCGCCAACACAGACAGCCACTTTCACACTCCGACCGCCACGGCGTTAGAAATAAACACCGCAGCGGTAACCGCCAACAGACAGGCGGAAGAAAATGTACCGCCCACTGTCTTACAACAGGCCTATCCGCCACCTTTTCCGGGGCGGTACCAACGCCATCAAAAGCACGGCAGAAACAGTCTTTGGAAGGGAAACCACTCACCTCTCGACACCCAACAAGGAACCAGGACGCCATGGAGCCCGAACTTCAGGTGCTACCAATGTTGGTTTACCTCCTCTTCTACCAGGAGCAGCAAAGATGGCGGCGCTGACCACGGTGAGTACTGCATCTAGCACACAGAGGAGAGGGGGAGGAAAGAGAGAGTGACACACACACGCAACACCCCCACCCTCACCCACAAAAACATACACAGAAATACATGCATCAACATTACATATACAGGCCGTCACCCCCTGGAAGAACTCAAGGACAAAATGAAATGATTGTAACAAGTGTAATCATCGACAATTCAGATATGGAAACAGCTCTGTAAAAGATCATTATATACAAATATGTACAGCAACTACACCAGTCAGGATAGTGTTCCAATCATTGTCCGTGGACCAGTGGTCTCAAAATGCATGGGCAAAGCCCACACATGATACCTGACTCTAAACGGAGAGAACACCGCTGGGGCATCAGCTCGAAAATAAACAGACACCTCAGGGGAAAGGGGAGGGGGGCACCTCAGCCGGTTGAAGGGATGATGCCACTGCTCCACGAGGGGGCTCCATGCCCACTGATTGGTCCTGGGGAGTGCAAAGCCACAGTCTCTCAAGTCTCTCAAGTGGGTGGTTTGCCCACTGATTAGTCCTGGGGAGTGCAAAGCCACAGTCTCTCAAGTGGGTGGTTTGCCCACTGATTGGTCCTGGGGAGTGCAAAGCGACAGGCTCTCAAGTCTCACAAGTGGGTGGTTTGCCCACTGATTGGTCCTGGGGAGTAAAAAGCCACAGTCTCTCAAGTCGGTGACATGTTCCACTGGCTCTGGAGGGGGCTTTGTGCCCAGAGTGCTTCATCCTGCCAAGGACAGGGGTAGTGGATGCTTTTCTCCACTGGTTCTGGAAGGGGCTTGGTGCCCAGAGTGCTTCATCCTGCCAAGGACTGGGGTAGTGGATGCTTTTCTCCACTGGTTCTGGAGGGGGCTTGGTGCCCAGAGTGTTTCATCCTGCCAAGGACTGGGGTAGTGGATGCTTTTCTCCACTGGTTCTGGAGGGGGCTTTGTGCCCAGAGTGCTTCATACTGCCAAGGACTGGGGTACTGGATGCTTTTCTCCACTGGTTCTGGAGGGGGCTTGGTGCTCAGAGTGCTTCATCCTGCCAAGGACTGGGGTAGTGGATGCTTTTCTCCACTGGTTCTGGAGGGGGCTTGGTGCCCAGAGTGCTGCACATGCAGTGTGACAGGTCCCATTCCCTCACCTGGGTGTGTGTGCCATGGGATTGCCTGGGAACAGGTAGCATGATACTCCATGGAGTCAGAGACACACTTCACCCTGCTGCGACTTTGCCTGCCACCTGCTGGTACTAACAGTGCTGGGTGTGGTGCCTCATGTACGCAGTGCAGGGTCCAGGATGTCTCCTGCATCCTCAGATGGCTGTCCACTGGGAATGTTTGCCATGTCGGCTGTGGTGGCACTGTCTTTGAACGTTGTGGGGCTGATGGCGGTGGTTGCGGCGGTGTCTGTGGTGGAGTTGCTGCCGGTGGTGCATGTGTCAGCACCTGTGGAGGGAGACACCAGGACGTCTCCTGCAGCCTCGGACGGCTGACCACTTGGGATGATGCTGGGGACTGTTGCTGAGGCAGCAGACATGCAGGTGGTGGTGCAGGTGGCGGTGCAGGTGGCAGTGCAGGTGGCGGTGTCCACTGCCGTACAGGTTGCTGTTCTGTTTGCCAGAAGGGGTGACACCAGTTCCTCAGCCGGAGGGTCCATGCCCTGTGCTGACTTCCCTCTAGCCCTGTGTCCCTTCCCCACCTTGGATGTCGCTGCTGGGCCCTTGGCAGTGTCCCCTTTTGGCTTGGAGGAGACCTTGCTGGTTGGTTGGTGCGGCTTTTCCCTACAGCATGTGGGCCCCTTCTTCACCTTGGCAGATGGAGAATGGGCTGATCCTTGCCCTCGCTAGGTGGCACACTGCCAGCCCTGATGGGTGTCGCCCGCGATGTTACAGGACTTGCTGGGACCACAGTGCTGGAGGATTTGGTGGCTGAGGTGCTTGGCTGGGACCTGGACATCCTGGCCCTAGGGGAAGGACGGGGGGGAGGTGTAGGGAAGAGGTCAATGTTAGCTAGGAAACGTTTTTTAGACACACTGGGACGGGAAGATGGAGGGGGGTTTGGGAGTGGAGGAAGAGGTGGTGGTATTAGGAGGTGTACGTCTGCTGAATTTGGGTGAAGGTGCATGGGTTGGAGGCTGTTGTGAGGTGGATGGCTGTTGAGTGGGTGTGTGCCTGCGTTTGTGTAATTTGGGAGGAGGGCTCACAGACACACTGGGAGAGGACACAGGGGACGTGTGCATTGTAGTGGGGGTGGTGAGTGCACGTGAGCGGTGTGTGGTGGTGGGCGTGCTGGTGATGGAGGTAGTGGCTGAGGATGCAGTGCATGCAGGTGTGAGTGAAGACGAGACTGGGAGGGAGGTGGAGGACGAGGAGGAGGGGGACGCAGTGGAGGCAGTGGATGTTGGTGTGTCTGCATGGGTCTGGTGCTTGTGTGAGTGCCTGTGCGATCTGTGGTGCTTATGTTTGCCATGTCCACTCTTGTGTGTTGATGAGTGTGCATGCTGGTCTGATGGTGTGCTTGGGATAGGCTGAGGTAGAGGGGATTGGGTCTGGGTAATGGAAGTTGGATGGGGGAGGCTGGACACAGGGACAATGGCTGCCATCAGTGCTGAGGCCAGAGCCTGAAATGCTTTCTGTTGGGCTGCCACGCCAGAATGAATGCCCTCCAGGTATGCATTTGTTTGCTGCAAATGCCTTCCGACACCCTGGATGGCATTCAGAATGGTTGATTTCCCAACAGTGAGGGATCTCAGGAGGTCAATAGCCTCCTCACTGAGGGCAGCAGGACTGACTGGGGCAGGGCCTGAGGTGCCTGGGGCGAAGGAGATGCCCACCCTCCTGGGTGAGCGGGCATGGGAAACTCGATGAGGGGCTGCTGGGAGGGCGGTGCTGGTAGGGGGGGTGGAGGCTGTACCTGTTGTTGCGGTGGGCACAGAGGTGCCCGCCACCACAAGGGAGCTCCCATCAGAGGAGGAGTCGCTGTCGCTGGTGTCTGCTCCTGTCCCCGTCATGGAGCTCCCCTCGCCCTCCGTCCCACTGGTGCCTTCAGACTCTGTAAATTCACTTTGCAGGGCCATGTGGGTTGCAGCTCCCTCCGTCTCCGGTGCCAATGCTCCTCCGCCAGATGATGCTAATGCACACAAGGACAGGGTGACAAAACAAAAAGGGGGGGAAAGGCAGAAGAGACACATGGTCAGTGCCTGCAACACCACTACCGTTGGCGGACACGACACACAGGGAGCAGCCCTATGCACTAGCCCTATGCACTAAGCCCTATGCACTAGGAAAAGCACATGCCTAGGGGGGACTCTGCCTAGACCCATTTGATGCACACCTGGAACCCACAGGAGCCTGACTAGGTGTGGAGGGCCACTACCACTTTTGGGGTTGGAGTGGCACTGAGCCTGCAAAACAATGGATCTACCTTGGCGCATCTGCCCTGGCCTAGGGGAACCCACAGCCCACTTCCCCCACCCAGAAACCTCATAAAGCGTGCAGAGTCAGCTGAATGAGACTGTACTCAGCCCCTTGTGGCTGCTGTGATGCCCTCAAGTGCCATCCAACTCAGGATATGCCACGGCCAGGATCCGGTACATCAGGGGGGTCATGGTGCAATTGGCACCCCTTCCACGTTGGGAGGCCATCCCCAGCTGGGCCTCTGCCATCTTCTTGCTCTAGCGGCGCAGGTCCTCCCATCTTTTGCGGCAGTGGGTGCTCCGTCTATGGTAGACCCCCAGGGTCCGCACTTCCTTGGTGATGGCACGCCAAATCCCCTTCCTCTGGTGGCCGTTGACCTAGAGGAATAGTGAAGTAAGAATGGATGTTACTCCCCCGTCCAGTTCTTCTTACTCATTGCCCACAAACCTCACACCCTGGCCCAGAAAAACATACACTCACCATCCTCACATGCTGGCCTGTGCCCCTCCTGTCTCTTCCATCCACGACAATCCATACATTCATGTGCCATCCACCATGCACACAGTTTACTCACCTGTTTGTCTGGAGGACCGTAGAGTAGCGTGTACTGGGGGAGGACCCCATCCACCAGTTTCTCCAACTCCTCTGCAGTGAAGGCAGGGGCCCTTTCCCCAGACACTGTAGCCATTATCGCTTCCAGACTAAGGTCACAGCAGCACTTGTAGTGTAGGTCCTCTCCTGTTGAAGGTCAGGTATCAAGTGAGTGAACAGATAGAAAATGGCAGTCACGTCCGCGGCGGTGCGTACCGTCACCGCTGGCGTACATTGTCATTGGCTCCTGGAACCCATAGGGCCCAATGATAACCAATGCTGAATTGCGCCGCGGTCTACGACCGCCTACCGCGACGCTGCACAATGCCAGCGCAGTTACCTAATTTCCCCTTGTCCCTCCTTACAGGTCAGGCAGCCGCCATTTCAGGGGGCCACATGGCAGGCCAACTAACTGCGTCACAGCACTTTTGGCCAGGAATATGAACAGACAAAGCCACACACCGATTATATCACGATTGTGCTAAACAGCCTTGTGAAACCTATGTGCTGTATGACCCTCTGCTAACCTTCTCCTCCATAGGGCACGTCCGCTGGGGAAGGTGATGAGATGGCGTCATCCTCCGGTATACAGATCCCTGGTGGACCTGTCAACTATGGAAGACATACACATCATTATCACCTACAGACTTGATCGTGCCACAATCCAGGAACTGTGTGCCTAATTGGAGCCAGACTTGATGTCAGCTATCTGCCATCCCACAGGAATCCCCCCTCTAGTGTAGGTCCTGTCAGTACTCCATTTCCTGGCCAGTGGTTCCTTTCAAACAACAGTGGACATGGCATCAGGGATGTCACAGCCAATGTTCTCCAACGTGTTGTCCAGAGTGTTGTCTGCCCTGCTGAAACACATGCGCAGCTACATCGTTTTCCCTCAGGTGGAGGATTTGCCCACAGTGAAAGGTGACTTCTATGCCCTGGGACATATCCCCAACATCATTGGTGCCATTGATGGTACACATGTGGCATTTGTCCCCCCCCCGAAGGAATGAACAGGTGTACAGAAACCGCAAAAGCTACCATTCTATGAATGTGCAGATGGTGTGTTTGGCAGACCAGTACAGCTCCCATGTGAATGCCAAGTATCCTGTTTCAGTGCATGACGCTTACATTTTGAGGAATAGCAGCATCCCTTATGTGATGGGGCAACTCCAGGAGCACCGGGTGTGGCTAAGAGGTGAGCCCAAGGTCCCAATACAGTTGACATAGGTGTCTGGGTATGGGAGAGTCCCTAAGGGTTGGAGGATGTCTAACAGTTGTCCCTCGATATTAGCAGGTGACTCTGGTTACCCCAACCTGTCATGGCTACTGACCCCAGTGCGGAATCCCAGGACAAGGGCAGAGGAACGCTACAATGTGGCACATGGGCGAACTAGGAGGATAATAGAGCGCACCTTCGGCCTCCTTAAGGCCAGATTCCGGTGCCTCTATCTGACAGGTGGCTCCCTGTACTACCCACCGAAGAAGGTGTGCCAGATAATCGTGGCATGCTGTATGTTGCACAACCTGGCTTTGCGACACCAGGTGCCTTTTCTGCAGGAGGATGGACCTGATGCTGGTCTTGTGGCAGCTGTGGAGCCTGTGGACAGTGAAGAAGAGGAGGCAGAAGAAGAAGATATAGACAACCGAAACAACATCATCATGCAATACTTCCAGTGAGACACAGGTAAGAGGATGGCACTGCTTCTCACATATCATACTATTGTAGGACATTGCATAAATCTGCCTTTTTACCTCTGTGTATGGACCCTGACATGTCACTTTGCCTTTCCATTTCACAGATCTGGGTCCCACTTTGTGCCCTCTGCTATGTTTACTGCTGCCCAACAACTGTGTAACATTGGTATCTGAACATGAACATTGGCATTGCTATATTTCTGAGAGGTTCCAATTACAATCTTAACATAAGATTTTTGGATACAGCAAAATAGAATTAGGTTCAGTCTTGTACAAACTGAAGATGGTCATGGATCTCCAGGTGCTGTCAGTACGCGTTGGAAAGATCGGTAGATGGCAATGATAAGCCTTATAAGACCATCTTCAGTTCGTTTTTTTCTCTACTATATTCATATCCTCAATACGCATATCCAAAGCCTTGACAAAGTCTTGAAGACGAAACACGTGTTGGCTGTTTTGCTGTATGGACTTGTTGCTACATGTGGTCATCTGATTGTAACTCTGACCATTTACTATCATCTGGCTGTTCTGGATATTGGACTTATTGTACAACGTAGTTTTTGCAATTGAGACTTTGACTACCCACTCTTATCTATAATAAACGCTTACACATAATTTCTCCAGACCGGACATCTACTTGATTCCTGAACACTATCTGGATTTACGACACCGGTGTGCCCTGGCCACTCTTTTCTTGTTATATAGGCAACCACCCACTCCTCAGTGTGTGGCCCTTCGACACCTGTGGTGGCAGGTGTTCTAGCTAGCCTGGCACCCATGACTTTGTTGCTCACATATGACTATTTTCTGATCACACTTACGCTTGATTTGTAGCTGATGTGCGAGCGCCTACTGGCATTCTCCACCTCCTTCGTTTGACTCACCCCTGCAATGGTGACCAGGTGGTGTTGATGGACTTCAAGTCCTCCCTGATCCCCAGGTAGTGTTCCTCCTGCAGCCGCTGGGTCTCCTGAAACTTGGCCAGTACCGTGCCCATGGTCTCCTGGGAATGATGGTATGCTCCCATGATGTTTGAGTGTGCCTCGTGGAGAGTAGGTTCCCTGGGCCTGTCCTCCCCCTGTCGCACAGCAGTCCTCCCAGTTTCCCTGTTGTACTGTGCCTCTGTCCCCTGAACCGTGTGCCCACTGCCACTGACCCCAGGTCCCTGATTGTCTTAGGTTGGTGGGTTTGCCTGGGTTCTCTGTAGTGATGGACACACTGGTGATTGACGTGTCCTTGGGACAGAGGTATGGGCCTGCTGGGGGGGTGCTGTGGTGGTGTTTCCTGAGGGGAGAGGCTCTGTGGTGGTTTGTGACAGTGGCAGGGGAACCGACTGTCCAGAGGTCCCTGATGGGCCGGGCTGGTCATCTTGATCCAGGCATGCAGAGCTGCTGTCGTCACTGTGGGCCTCTTCTGTGGGGGGACTGGATATGTCTGGCACCTCCTGTCAGGTGACGTTGGGTATGGGTCCTGTTGTGGTGTAAATGCATAGTTATTGTATCTGTGTGTGCCATCTTGTGCAATGGATGAGTTACCCTCTACTCCTGTGCTTGCATTATTGTCTTTGCCCTTGTGTGATTTGTGATTTTAGGGTCTGGGTGGGTATCTGTACTGGACATGCTTTGGTGATGGGGGTCCATGCATAGGTGTTGCATGCAGGGCCTGGTATTGGGATGGGTGGGTTGTGATGGTGGGGCATATGTGAGGTGTTGGGGTGGTGGGGTGAGGGTGGGGGTATGTGATGACATGCAGGTGGTGCGGGGGATGTAGTAGTGAAGATATGACTTACCAGAGTCCAGTCCTCCTGCTACTCCTGCGAGGCCCTCAGGATCCAGTATTGCCAAGACTTGCTCCTCCCATGTTGTTAGTTGTGGGGGAGGAGGTGAGGGCCCACCGCCAGTCCTCTGTACTGCTACCTTAGGTCTGGATACCACTGAACGCACCTTCCCCCGTAGGTCGTTCCACCTCTTCCTGATATCATCCCGTGTTCTTGGATGCTGTCCCACTGCGTTGACCCTGTCGACGATTCTCCGCCATAACTCCATCTTCCTAGCAATGCACCTGTGCTCTGAAAAGCTGTGGCTCAACCCGGATGATTTCCTTCACCATGACCATGAGCTCCTCCTTAGAAAACCTTGGGTGTCTTTGACGTGCCATGATGTGGTGTGGGTAATGTGTAAGGTGATGTTTGTTGTGCTGTGTGATGTGTTGTGTTGGGGTGTGTTGTTTGAGGTGCGTGGATGTTGTATGAGTGATGGTGTTGTGTGCTTGTGGATGCTGGTGTTGTGTATGCTATTCTCTCTCTCTGCTTCTTCACAAAAATGTTGTTGTAAGGGGTTGTGGGTAATGTGGGTGTGTGTTCTATAGTGTTGTGAGTGTGTGGGTGTGGTGTGTGTATGTATATCAAGTGTGTGTATTTAGAATTGTCCAATGTGGTTGTGTTTTGTAAGTGTGTGTGTATTTTGAGCGCAGCGGCGTGTACCGCCAATGGATTACCGCGGTTGAAAGACCGCTCCGTTGATTCGTGTGTCGTGATAGTGTGAGCGTATTCTTGTTGGCGTGACGGTGTCGGTTTTGCTATCGCCAGTTTATCACTGACCTTTGGTGTGGCGGACTTGTGTGGGTGTCTGTATAGTGGCGGATTACGAGATGTAGGTTGGAATACCTATAGCGGATTTCTGCCGTGGCCACAGTATGTTGGCGGCCTTCAGCGCGGCGGTAAGTGGGATTTACCGCCAGGGTTGCAATGAGGGCCTATGCATGATTGACTGATCTGCAGGTCCAAGCCCCTCCATGTCAGCTGCACCTGTAAGAAGCCAGGCACCTGTGCAGCCACCTGCTGCGGTCATGAGCCAATTTGAAAGGGACATGAGTCAGCACATGGCTAACATAATGGCCAGAATGGACAGAGTGGAGAAGGAGAGTGCCGACAACAAGAAGAAGTTGAAGTTCATTAAAAGAAACTGAAAAAATGTTTACAAAGCTAGCTCCACAGTCTCCCAGTTACTCAGCCTTACCCAGCCTCCCAGCTTTTACTGTTGTAAATAGTTTTAGATTGGGTTTTAGATGGGTAGTTTTAGGTTAGTGTAGTAGTATAGGGTAGGCACAGGTTAGATTAAGTGTAGTCGGGGTGGGTTTTAGTAAAACATTTTATTGGGGGGGTTTGGTGTGGTGTTATATATATATATATATATATATATATATATTTAGGTCAAAGGTTAGGCTAGTACATGTGTAGTCGTAGTTTATGTTGTTGTACTTGTATCTTGTCTATGAACAGGGCTGGGGGAACAATGTCTAGAGTGTGGTGTTACATGTGTAAGATAAGTTCAGAATGGGATAGATAGGTGTAGTTGTAAGTTAAGTTAAATTAGTTTAGGTTAGCTTAATGTAGGGTAGTTTTTAGGATAGTACTAGGTATATGGTTATTAATATTTCACAATAAATCCTGTTTCTATAAGACTAGTTTTTTTTTCAAAGTTGATTAAGGCCCATATTTATACTTTTTGACTCAAAACTGCGCCAACGCAGTTTTGCGTCAAAAAAATTAGCGCCGGCTAACGCCATTCTGAAGCGCCATGCGGGCACCGTATTTATTGAATGACGTTAGCCGGCGTTAGCCGCCGGCGCCGTCTGGTGTGCGTTAAAAAAAACGACGTACACCAGGCAGCGCCGGCGTAGGGGGATATGGGGCTTGGGCGTCAAGAAATGGGGCAAGTCAGGTTGAGGCAATTTTTTCTTAGCAAAGACAGGAGTCATGCCCCCTTGCCCAATGGCCATGCCCAGGGGACTTCTGTCCCCTGGGCATGGTCATTGGGCATAGTGGCATGTAGGGGGGCACAAATCAGGCCCCCCTATGCCACAAAAAAATAAATAAAAAAACACTTACCTGAACTTACCTAAATGTCCCTGGGATGGGTCCCTCCAGCCTTGGGTGTCCTCCTGGGGTGGGCAAGGGTGACAGGGGGTGTCCCTGGGGGCATGGGAGGGCACCTCTGGGCTCCCTTTTGGATTTGGACTCTTCATCCAACAGGATTACAGTGTTTGGAACAGAGGTATGTGTCCTGGCTTTCTTTGCTCCTGGGTCCTGTTACAGTCGATTTACTCTGCAGCTGCTTCTGGGTGTATGGTGTGTGTGACTCTTCCCTCGCTCTTATCCTCCCTTGTGTGCTAGTTGGCGGTACTCACCATTGTCGTCTTCGTCGGCGTTGGTGCTCCAGGATGGGCATGGCATGGTACAGCATCGGCAAGACTTGCAGTTCAGGTTCCATGGCGGCCGCTGACTTGTCTGTGTCCCTGGAGGCGAGTGTCTCCTTTTATATGATGTGTTTCCGCCAGGCTTTCAGTGGCGTTGCTACCACCCCAGAAATCCTGGCAGTGTGCTATTTCATAATATGGTGGAAGGTCCTTGTCTTCCACCTTCCTGGAGATTGCTACCGCTGTGTTCAGTGTTCACACCGCACTGGCGGTTGATGTGGTATAGTGGCTTTCTATGGGAAGGATGACCGCCATGGTCATAATTTGGCAGTCATTACCTCCGGCTGGCGCAGGGGGAAACACATGGGTGTGCCGTATTCTTTAAAATACAGCCCATCCCTGCGTTTTGAAAATGACGGTGTGTGATGCTGCCAAATTTGGCGCAGCACCACGCACCATCATTTTCTGTTAAATCTGGGCCTCTATCTTGTCAGATGGTGAGATTGCAGCTACTTGTACAGCTGTACACATGATGTTCACAGACATGCTCCACGTGTTGTATATGTTTTATTTTGTGGCCATTCCCATACAGCGCATATGATTATCCCCGAGTTGTTGTGGGTTCACCCTGTGTGGATTGTGCTCCACATTTGCATGCTTTACGGCAGATTATTTCTCAAGTGGCACGGCTCAGAGCAACAGCAATATGTTTTGCATGACACTGCACGATTTTAGATATGCAGGGTTGTGCCATGTTTACTTGAATACGGTACAACCATGCAATCCCCCCTCCGCCTGCACAGATTTGTTCTCCCTTCACCAACACAGGCATTGTTGCAGCATGATGAAGGGGTGCCTGCCTTGAAAGGATGATTTGTTTATGTGCAGGGTGGTGTCTCTTTCTGCACATGTACAAGCTATTTTTTCTAAGGTGGCATTTCAATGTGTGGTGCAAGATGCAGCACACATGAGAAGGGCAATGCAACAAGGAGGAAGAGAAGCATTTTGGCCAGATACACCACCCCTGGGGTGGTATTGACTTCAGTCCTAGTCCCTTATGCCTAATTTGTTTAGGTACATGGGCTTTGACAATATGTAATGGGTGTTGTTATGGCACAGCCACAGCCACACTATTTGCACATCCCTTCCAGAAAATGTGCTGCATATTTATATGGTGGAGTATAGCCATAGTGAGTGGCATATGTCCATGTTGTGTATATGTTGGAGTGCATAGCACAACCAAAGCATCAGTATGTGAGGCTTGGGCGGGGATGGCGCGTCTTGATTCAGGGCCAATGTGTCCATTACCATGCATTGAGTGTCTCCTACGTGCCTCCCCCTTCTGCCGATTGTGGCATTACAGATATTCCTCCCCTGCAACTTACCCTACATTTGTGGTGGTTCTTAGTAGTGTGCGCTGTTCTGTTCTGCAATTCCAGTGACCAACTCCTCCGGGACGACCACTGCACCCATCTCCTCCAGGTCCTCCTGCGGTGTGGGACTTCCACCTCCAGTCTGCAGTGCTGCCTTTTGGTTCCTGGCCAGTTTCTCCTTGGTCCTGCCAATCGTGCCAGCGCTTCTTGCACTCGGTGACAGTCCTCTTCACCTCTACCACGCTGTTGACTTTGTCTACTATTGGGGGCGTGGCCAACCGCCTAAGATGGCGGTCGCATAAACAGGGAGCTCCCGACCGGGCCCGCCGTAAAACTGTAATCCGACACATATCGGGGCGGGGGTGCGACCAGAACCCTAACGCTGCTTCGGGGGAGGCGTTGAGTGTCAGAAGGTGCAATCCAGGGCCTCCAAAGAGGTCGGAACACGAACAAATAAGAAGAAAGCTGAATGGGCCTGTACAAGACGAGCAAAGTCGTGAGATGACGGGACCAGCTGCGGCCGAGGGGCGCTGAGCGTTGGTGTCTGGGGGTGCGATCAGGGGCTGGACCGGCCCGGCGCCCGGGGTCCCGACCTGGAGACCCAGGGCCCCTCCCTGCCCGCGGTCGCGTTGGGAGCCAGGCGGCGGCGTGGGAGGAGTCCCGCAACACCTACGGATGCGAAGAACGGAACAGGCCTGGGGGCGAGGCACATGGACTGACATGGCAAAGAGGCGGTGAGTGAGGGGGAGCGAGGATGCGGCCGAGGGTGGAAAACCAACCGAATAACAGACCTGCTTGTCGATCTGGCCGCCGGCGTCCCTCCCCCTCCACCCTTGAAAACTCCGGCAACCGTGCACATCACACCGAAAAGCCCGCGGCATTTACAACCGCAGAACTAGGAGAAAACGCTCTAGTGCTGAGGAGGCGCTTTGGTCTGGGTTGGAACCTGGACCTTGCTACGGTTTCATTTGAGGAGCATGACGACAACATCCCACAGTCGGAGAGTACAGACGACCGCTGAGACGGTCGGAGATGGCGCGAAGGGAGGAGTGAAGAACTAGATTGCGTGATAACAAATGTTACTACAGTACACACAAAAGGAATAACTCACGAAACCGTTCCCAAGACCTCCCCCTCCCCCCTGCTATACTCCGTGAAGTGGAATTAAGATTCTGACAACCTGATTAAATGCTATCAAAACAATAGGACCCGACCCTGCGGCCCGGGACCCTTCCCTGCCCGTGACCGCGCTGAGAACTGGACGGCAGCGCGCGAGAGGGCCCACAGCACTTACGGATACGGAGAACGGAATAGGCCTGGGGACGAAACACATGGACTGACATGGCAGAGAAGCGGTGAGTGGGAGAGGCCGAGGGTGGAAAATCAACCGTATAACAGACCTGCTTGTCGATCGGACCGCCGGTGGCCGTCCCCCCCTGCCCTTGAAGGCCCCGATAACAGTGCGCACCACACCGAAAGCCCCACAGCATTTACAACCGCAGAACTGAGAGAAGACGGTCTGGCGCTGAGAAACCGCTTTGAGCTGAGCTAGAACCTGGGCCCTGTTGCGGTTACATCTGGGGGCATGACAACAACACTCCACTAGGCGGAGGACCAGACACAAGGAAACGCCCCAGTCGGAGAATACAGACGGCCGCTGAGACTGTCGGAGGTGGGGCGAGGGGAGGGGTGAAAAACTAGATTGCGTAGGAACAAGTGCTACTACAGTACACACGAAAGGAATAAACCGCGAAGCCATTTCCAAGACCTCCCCCCTACTATACTCCGCGAAGAGGAAATAAGATCCTGGCAACCTGATCACATGCTATAAAAATAATAAGACCCGAGAGCTCGCCAGGAATGTACGTATGAAAATCCGACCTCAGGTGTAAGACAAAAGAACATTACAGGGAAGTTCGGTAATGGGCTGCACCAAGGGCAAAACAATGGAGGACGGTGTGACCCCAACTCCCCGGAGTCAGAACCCAACGCCCCAGGTGAAAGAGAATATGGATAAGCTGGACACTATACTAAAAGAAATTAGAGACTCTCGACAAGCCATAGAGAACAGATTAGATATGATCACAACGGACATGAATATAACGAAAGATGACCAAGCAAAACTCTCAGACAGGTTAATACAAACGGAATCAACAGTGGCAGATATCCTCCCAACACACAATGACAATAAAAATGCCATTGTGAAGCTCCAGCAACAGATGGAGGCCCTGCAGGAAAGGATTGAAGACGCAGAGGGGTGTTCACGGCGCAATAATATACGCATAATTGGGCTCCCCGAAGGCAAAGAAGGAAACGACCCCACACAATACATTGAGACATGGCTACAATCCATAGCCAAAGACAAACTGTCGACTCACTTTGTGGTGGAGAGAGCACACCGTATCCCTGGCAGAAAACCCATACCAGGAGCCAGAGCAAGGCCTGTAATAGCACGAATATTGAACTATAGAGATAGAGACGTCGCCTTACAGGTTGCAAGAGAATTAGATCCCATTATAATAGACAATGCCAGGATCTCACTGTATCCAGACTATACCCTGGCAGTCCAGAAATGCAGAGCATCCTTTCAAATAATAAAACAAAGACTACGCAAAATGGAGATAAAATATGCACTACTATTCCCAGCAAAACTCCGCATCACACATAACCAAAAAACGCACTTCTTTGACTCGCCCGACCTGGTGAGTACCTGACTCAACGAAAACTTCCCATACTCACAAGCTGTGGAACAGAACAACGGCCACCACGCAGGACAACTTCCACAACATTGTAGAGACAAACAGAATAAAGCCCAAACATCGCAGAAAAGAACAGGCCCAACACTGCGTCAAGCCCTGGAGGGACAAAACAATGCATTACAATCTGCGGGCTCCCTATGAGAGATGAACTCCTCTCCCTGCAGAACAGTTTCTTCAATAGATAGCATAGCAGCATCAGGCTCAGAGGGGAGCATGGCTCTATTCCCAGACATTACTTCACAACTAGCTAGAGACTTTTAGCAGATGTAACCCCATAATAACATTCACAAAATATCTATTATGTTTTCTGGTTGACCCCCCTGTGTCCCCCCATAATAATTGTGGCGGGCCCGGTTGGTAGAGCTCCTTGACACACGTTGAATTTTTTTCTCTCACATTATCACTCACAAACCTGCTGCCAGCGGGACATATTCTTGATCCACGCCCCATTGCGTAGGCCCCTTCCAGCACAAATTGGCTGCTTCGTTGTAGCACCTAAGTTATGTATTACGTAATTGTTTGGCAAAGCAAGTTTAGGCTTTGTCTGGTATTTCTATTAGAGTATAAGTATGTTTATTTGCTATTAAGACAGACATCTACACCTACGCCAGATACACTATCCTGCAGAAACTATAGACTAACATGGGGCCATAAGCGAATGCGGATGTACAGAACCAAACTCAAATATGCATACACAACTTGAATATAATATTGTCACTTGGAATGTGAGGGAGATGGGGGCTATCCAAAAAAGACACAGAATCCTTGCACAATTAAATCGCCGCAAAGCACATATTGTTTATTTACAAGAAACTCATCTTACTCCACATGAAGCGGTAAAACTTCGTAAAAAATGGCGAGGCCAGATCTTCCACACTTCATACTCGGCATTTGCACAAGGAACAGCCATGTGGATAAGAGCTGGTGTGCCCTTAGAAGTGGTAGATACTAAGATTGATGTGGAAGGTAGATTCGTTTTAATCAAGGGTAACTTAGATGGGAAACCAGTGGTGCTGGGCAGCATTTACGCACCAAATAATGGCCCGGACTCCTTTCTAGAACGCCTATCCAGAGTGCTAACACTATGGGCTCATATACCCTGGGTAATTGGGGGAGACTTTAATGCGGTGTTAGATGTTGGCATGGACCGGAACACCCCTCCAATGTCAGGAACAAATGCACTGAGACAAGCGGATGCACTAAAGAGATGGCTACAGGGATTGTCCCTAGCAGATGTATGGCGGGCAAGAAACATGAACATGAAGGAATATTCCTTCTATTCCCACCCTCACAAAGTACACATGAGATTGGACCGGATTGTCTGCACTGAGGCACTGCAGACGCACATGATCAAAACCACTTATCTTGCGAAGACACTATCAGACCATAACCCTTTAGAAGTGACAATGAAATGGGGACGAACATCCACACCTATCCCAACATGGCGTTTACTCCCCATAATGTAAGAAGACACTCCCCTACGAGAGGAACTAGCGCAGACAATCAAGACCTTTTTCCATAACAATACAGACACAGCTTCCTCCCCACTAATAGAATGGGAAGTATTCAAGGTGGTTATACGAGGGGTTATAATAGGAGCAGTGACGGGAGTACGAAAAACCCTGGTGAGTGAACTGACACAGGCAGAAGAAAAGCTGGGTATCCTTGAGAAAGAATCGATCATTAACCCCACCAACACTACAGCACTGCAGGGTCTCAGATCTGAACACGCCCGCCTGGTAGAAAAACTCCGAAAATTTGATCATATTAGATATAAGGACAAAATGCACAGAGAAGGTGATAGGGCAGGACCACTCCTAGCACGACTAATAAAAGAAGAACGAGCCCCCACTCCCATACTGCATATCAGGACAATACAACATGGTGATATAACTACCCAATTGGACATTAATACGGCCTTTAAAGATTATTACATGGCTCTATACTCCCAGTAGAAGAGGGAAAAATTGACTCTTTCCTGGCTAAGATGAAACTTCCAACACTTAACGCAGAGGACGGGCAGATACTAGGAGCTCAAATTACACAAGGAGAGATCAAGGAAACTATTAAAAATATGGCACACAATAAAACGCCAGGTACAGACGGTCTCCCAGCGGAATTTTACTCACAATTCAACACACAGCTCACCCCACACTTAGAGCGATTATATCAAGCATCCTTAGAGATAGGAAGACTACCAGACACAACGGGGCAAGCACTAGTGACGTCCCTGCTGAAACCGGGTAAAGACGCAACGGATATGTCATCGTATAGACCACTATCCTTACTAAACATGGAATATAAAATCCTAGCAAAAATTCTAGCACAAAGGCTCCTACCACACATAGCCAATCTTATACACACAGACCAGTGCGGTTTTGTACCAACGAGGAACACCTCCTTGAAAGTGCGTAAATTATACCAGGTAATGGATGCGGCGAGGGGGAAGCTCCCATACGCGGGATGCCTCTCGTTAGACCTCCGCCAGGCCTTCAACTCACTTAGCTGGGAATACATGATAAAGGTACTAAAGAAGTTTCAGGTTCCACCGGACTATATTAAATGGGTCAACCTACTATATGCAGCACCAACAGCCAGAGCACGTACAGGACAAAATATATCAGACACTTATTCGGTACATAGAGGCACAAGGCAAGGCTGCCCTTTATCCCCCTTACTATTTGTCTTAGCCATAGAACCACTGGCACAGCTATTAAGACAAGAGGGCGAAACATGGGGCATTGAAATAGATCATGCACAACACGTAGTTTCATTATACTCACATGATATTATATTATATATTAAAGATCTGAACCAAAACCCTAACAAAGCGGCGTACATATTTGACGAATTCATGCCCCTGTCTGGACTGGCCATAAACTATAACAAATTCATAGCTTTCTCATTCTATGAGCCACATAGAGACAGCGCGTTACCATTTGGAGATCACCAACTACAAGTTGCAACGGTCACTTTCCGATATCTTGGGATTCAAATATATCGTACCCCAGAAGCCCTCCTGGAAGGTGACCTGAAAAGAGCCCTCTCCTCACTGAAAACACATATCCAATTCTGGATTACGTTACCAATATCAATTGCGGGAAGGTTGGCACTAGCCAAAATGGTGGCACTACCCCGCCTACTATACTACTTCACCAACCTACCAGTGAAAGTTCCAGAATCATATTTTAAACTACTCAACTCTATGTTGCTGGAACTTATATGGGCGAGAGGACGACGCAGAATATGCCTGGCCAAATTACAGTTACCGGTAGAACTGGGAGGGATGAACGCACCAGACTTTAAGGGTTACTGCATAGCTGGGCAACTCCAATGGCTGGCATGCTGGCTTAGCGGACGAAACCTACAAGAAATAAACTACAATCAACAGATGCTAGACAGGGGTAATCTGCACTCCTTGTTATGCCCCAGAACCCTGATTAAGGGACGCACCCCTCTCTTGTTGAAAATAGCACTTCAATATTGGCAACTGGCACTTCGATACACCTCGGGCATGATCCCCTACTCTCCCAATATCCCACTGTTGGGATTGTCAGTAACCATAGGTAATCTAACCCCTGCACAGTTACAAAAATGGGCACAGGAAGGCATAGAGTCCATAGGTGCTTTGTTTAAAGACCAACGTTTACTAACACACACTGACTACATCCATGAACACAACCTATCAACCTCACTTTTCCTCCTACATGCTAGTATTATACATTACGTCACTAAATACTGGGCCCCGAATAACACAGAACCACCTACACACGCACTGGTACACTCCAAATATACTATAGGCCAAGGGACACATATGGTCAAATGGCTGTATAAAGGACTGAAAACTCACCTATCTAAACCACTGACGGAATTAAAAATCAAATGGGAAACAGATGTAGGAAGAGAGATATCAGAAGAGGAGTGGACTAACACACTAAACTACCCAAGGCAAATATCCCGTAATACAAGATTTAAATTCATTCAATATGCTATACTCCACAGAGCATATTTTACCCCACACAGACTACATATCTTATACCCAGAACTGCCCTCAACGTGCCCTAAATGCAGAGAGGAGGAAGCGGGACTCACACACATGCTCTGGAACTGCCATGCCATCTCTGAATACTTGGAAAATATAACCAACTCCCTGAATACATTAGCAGGGAAGGCTATATACTGTAAAATGGAGATATGTATACTAGGAATGCTCCCGCGTCCGCCAAAAAAGAAAGTTCTCCCTAGATGGACAAACCTAGCACTCCTATTGGCTAAACGCCTACGGACTAGGAGATGGAAAGCCACGACAGCACCCATGGTGAGCCAATGGAGGGCGGAGGTTATAGAATGGGGTAAAGCAGAAGGAGTTGCCCTTAGAAGAGAAGAAAATGCCGGACGGAGGAAATACCCAATGGCCCAGGAATGGGATGAATTAGTAGAAAAATTCACATCGTTGGATAAATATGGGCATGACGAGGATGCACCCCAATGATACCCATAAGATAATAATCACTAAGTACTTACTAAAATCGACGAAACGCCCCCGCCCCCAGCAGAAATTTTCTCTCACATACATCAATAATGTATAATAATTGATAACAGTCAAGAATGCAGCGATAGAAAATGTATCCTCAACACCAAGATGTCTGATTAGTGATCAATAGTTGGTAGTTAAGAATAATGTTCGATGTCAAGAACACAAGGTGACATAAAAACTTGAAAACACCAACGCAATAATGCACGTAGTCCACCATATATGACATACTGAACGAGACAGTTTAAAGACAAAAGAGTAGATATGTAAGGATATACAAAATGTAATAGCATAAAAATCGGTGAAAAATACACATGTAAAACCATATATGCCTTATGTGATCTCCATTGTTTCTTATGTTTATGAAAACAATAAACTATGTTTTTAAAAAAAAGACTTTGGGGGTCATTCTGAGCTTGGCGGGCGGCGGGAGCCGCCCGCCAAGCGGGAACCGTCAGAATACCGCTGCGCGGTCAAAAGACCGCCGCGGTTATTCTGAGTTTCCCGCCAGAAGGCCGCCCGCCCGCCCAGCGGGAAACCCCTTCCCACGAGGATGCCGGCTCCGAATGGAGCCGGCGGAGTGGGAAGGGTGCGACGGGTGCAGTTGCACCCGTTGCGATTTTCAGTGTCTGCTATGCAGACACTGAAAATCTTAGTGGGGCCCTGTTAGGGGGCCCCTGCAGTGCCCATGCCACAGGGGCCCCACGACACCTGTTACCGCCATCCTGTTCCTGGCGGTGAAAACCACCAGGAACAGGATGGCGGTAAGGGGGCAAGCAGCGCCGCCATGGAGGATTCCCTTGGGCAGCGGGAAACCGGCGGGACACCGCCGGTTTCCCGTTTCTGACCGCGGGTGTACCGCCGCGGTCAGAATGCCCATGGATGCACCGCTAGCCTGTTGGCGGTGCATCCGCGGTCCCCGGCCCTGGCGGTCCATGACCGCCAGGGTCGGAATGACCCCCTTTGTCTACTATTGCCTGCCATATTGCGTCTCTCCTACCAACTGGCAATTTGGCAGTGACGAATAGCTGTTGTGGGTGTTCCGTCACCTCCGTGACCAGGATGCCATGCTCCTCCTACTAAAGGAACACTTGTGCTTTCTCTTTTCCTACTCCTGGGACTTTTCTGGACCCTGCTGGGTGGTATTTGGGTGATTGTAGTGTTCCTGGGGTCTCTCCTGGCCTCCAACTCCATCTTCTCTTTAAATTGGAATTTTTCCTGCTTGTGCATTTTGTTTTGAAGCTAATGCAGTAAAAAATGGCGCTAACCTGTTTTGCGACATATATACGTGCCGCAAAATGATCTAGCGCCACTTTTGCAGCATTAGCGTCATATTTCCTGACGGCATGTCGCAATGATTACCGTCATTTTTTTATGCTAACCATTCCTTAGCACCATCATGCGCCGTTCTGAAATATGGTGCACAGATGGTGCTAGGGAATGACATTAGCTTGCGTTATGCACAAGTGCGTCTCCCCCCTTGCTGCCCCCCTTCAAGTGATGGGTCAATTTCTGGACCCAGTAGTTCTCCGGACGGTTACCCAGGAGGAAGCTGAAGTGCTAGGCAGGCCATCACACTTCAAGAAATGCAGGTTTGCATCAAAGCCATGGCGAGAGGCAAAGTACCTGGAATAAATGGCATGCCAGTGGAATTCTATGCAGCCTATGCCAAACAGTTAGCTGCAAAGTAAGTCACCCTGTACGCTGCAACTGGGAGGCTGGGTGTTTACCTGACTCTACGGGTGAAGCCATGGTAGTGCCTTTGCTCAAACCAGGCCAAACCCCCTGATGATATCCGGGCATACCGCCCCCTGTCCATGCTTAACATGGACTACAAAATTCTTAGCAGGGTCTTGGCCACTTGTCACTTGGGCCCATTATGCCCAAACCAATACATGCTGACCCAACTGGGTTCCTTCCGGGGCACAACACCACAGAATATCTGTATGCTCCTTTCAATCCTTCAAAGGGGTCATTCCAGGTGAGCATTGGGCAGTGATACTGGTAAATGATATAGAAAAAGTCTTTGATAGTCTTTGGTGGGACTTCCTCTACCACATACTAGTGAAAATGGGCTTGGAACCTATGTTTGACCAATGGACTGTGCTCCTGTAATGAGCGCCCACTGCTCATGTCCGAATCGTCCCCAATATCTCCGACTCCTACATGGGGGGATGAGGAACAAAGTAGGTCTGCCTGCTTTCTCTGTTGCTGTTTGCCATTGCAGTAAAATCCCTGGCTTGTAGAGCATGATCTGGTGCATATTATTGAGGATTGGCCATATAGGGTATACCACACCATGCTGCCCTCTATACGCTTCTGTTCTTGTGTAATGCAGATGAAGATCTGCCAGGGGCAATAACTCTCCTGGACCACTTTGGTGGCACCTGAGGCCTATGAATTAATTGGCAGAAGTCACAATTGTTCCCACTCTGTAGCGCTGCACCCCAGCCTCAGCATCTGCATGGAATTGCCTGGGAGGGGACCTAAGGTCTACCTTGAACCTATTGACTTCCTGGAGGGTAATATAGGGGCGGCTATCAGAGGACTCCACACCAGCTTGGACTTCAGGACTATCTCTCTCTGTGGCAGGGAAGAATGCAGTGGCAAAGATCTGTTGTATTTCTTCACTACACTACCCATTGGTATTCCGTGACGGGTTTAATGAGACCTGGTCTTGTGGTTGGTTGAACTGATAAGGGAGGCAGGCAGACACAGGGTGGCACTTACCAAACTGCAGCACTCTATTGCAGAAGGGGGACTGGCGGACCAGATCTTGAAACCCACTCCCTGGTGGCTCAGTACCAGTGATTTATCTGGTGGATTTACTTGTGGAGGAGAGTGGGGGAGGGTACCCTTGGGATAATACTCAGTCTCCATACTTTATATCAGTGTTAGAAATGGGGTCTTTGGTTGACAGTCAGGTTACCCCCTGTTCAAGAAAGGACCCTCACTCTAGTCAGGGTAAAAGAGAATCACCCTCAACTAACCCCTGCTTACCCCCTTGGTAGCTTGGCAGAGCAGTAGGCCTAACTTCAGAGTGCTAGGTGTAAAGTATTTGTACCAACACACACAGTAACTTAATGAAAACACTACAAAATGACTCAACACAGGTTTAGAAAAATAGGAAATATTTATCTAAACAAAACAAGACCAAAACAAAAAAAATCCACAATACACAAGTCCAGTTATCAATAAAAATTCAAAAAGAGTCTTTAAGTAGTTTTAAACACACAGTAACACTGTTAGCGTGAAAAAGTACCTTGGGTGCATCAAAAATAACCCCGCACGGGTGAATGAGCATCAAAAAGGGCTTGCGATGTGTCGATTCAACTCACGAGCTGGACCTTGCACTGTTTCTCCTTTCATCAGGTCGGGGCGTGTCATTTCTTCTCTCCGCAGGACAGCGATGTGTCAATCTGGTCACCATTCTCAGGTCCGGGCAGGCCTTGCGTTGTTTTTACACGCCCAGCAGTACTTGCGGCGGAAATCCAGCCGCACAATGATCCGAAAACAACGCAGTGCAGGTTGCGATCTCCCAGCCTCCGTCAGCGATGCTGCGCGTCGTTTCTCCAGCTCCGTGCGTCGATTCTTCAGTTGCGTTTCTGACGAGCATCGATTTTCAGCCGCGGAGCCGGCGGTGCGTCGTTTCTTCAGCCGCAGATCGGAGTTGCGTCGACCTTTTCCCCGCACGGCACTCTGTGCATGGATTTCCTCCTCTTAGGCTACCAGCTTCTCCTTTCAATCAATCAATCAATCAATCAATCGCATTTATAAAGCGCGCTACTCACCCATAAAGGGTCTCAAGGCGCTGGAGGGGGGGGGGTCAGTGCTCGAAGAGCCAGGTCTTGAGCTGCCTTCTGAAGGAGAGGTGGTCAGGTATGGCGCGAAGGTGGCTGGGCAGAGAGTTCCAGGTTTTCGCTGCTAGGAAAGAGAAGGATCTTCCTCCGGCGGTGGCTTTGCGGATGCGGGGTACGGCTGCCAGGGCCTGTCCGGTCGAGCGTAGAGTGCGCGGAGGGGTGTAGAAGGATTCGCGGTTGTTGATGATTTTGGGTCCGAGGTCGTGGAGGGCTTTGTGTGCGTGGGTGAGGAGTCGGAAGGTGATCCTCTTGTTGACTGGGAGCCAATGAAGTCTCTTCAGGTGTCCGGAAATGTGGTGGTGGCGGGGTATGTCCAGGATGAGTCGTGCGGCAGCGTTCTGAATCCGTTGTAGTTTCCTCTGCAGCTTGGTGGTGATGCCGGCGTATAGGGTGTTCCCGTAGTCCAGGCGGCTGGTGACGAGGGCGTGGGTGACGGTCTTCCTGGTGTCGGTGGGGATCCAGCGGAAGATCTTGCGGAGCATGCGGAGGGTGTTGAAGCATGCCGAGGTCACCGAGTTGACCTGTCTGGTCATGGAGAGGGATGAGTCCAGGATGAAGCCGAGGTTGCGTGCGTGGTCGGTGGGTTGGGGAGTGCTGCCTAGGGCGGGGGGCCACCAGGAGTCGTCCCAAGCGGCGGGAGTAGGGCCGAGGATGAGGACCTCCGTCTTATCTGTGTTCAGTTTAAGCCGGCAGTCTGTCATCCAGTTCGCTACTTCCTTCATTCCTTCATGTAGTCTGGTCCTAGCTGAGGTGGGGTTGTTTGTGAGGGATAAGATGAGCTGGGTGTCGTCGGCGTAGGATATGAGGTCGAGTCCGTGTTTGCGTGCGATGTTCGCCAGGGGGGTCATGTAGACGTTGAAGAGAGTGGGGCTGAGGGAGGATCCTTGGGGTACGCCGCAGATGATCTCCGTGGCTGTGGATCTGAAGGGGGGCAGGCGGACTCTCTGAGTCCTTCCGGAGAGGAAGGAGACGATCCATTCCAGGGCCTTGCCTCTGATGCCGGCGTTGCTGAGGCGGTGTATCAGGGTGTGGTGGCAGACCGTGTCGAAGGCTGCAGAGAGGTCCAGGAGTATGAGGGCCACGGTTTCTCCCTTGTCGGTCAGGGCTCGGATGTCGTCCGTGGCTGCGATGAGGGCGGTTTCGGTGCTGTGGTTGGCCCTGAAACCGAACTGTGTGGGGTCGAGGGAGTCGTTGGTTTCCAGGGCGGTGGTGAGTTGAGCGTTGACGATTTTCTCAATCACTTTGGCGGGGAATGGAAGGAGAGAGATGGGCCGGAAGTTTTTGAGTTCGGTGGGGTCTGCTGTAGGTTTCTTTAGGAGGGCGTTGAGCTCTGCGTGTTTCCAGCTCTCCGGGAAGGCGGCGGCGGTGAGGGAGGCGTTGATGACGTCTCGGAGGTGCGGTGCGATGATGTTGTCGGCCTTGTTGTAGATGTGGTGCGGGCAGGGGTCTGATGGGGATCCGGAGTGGATCGAGTTCATGACGCGGGTGGTCTCCTTGGTGGTGGTAGGGCTCCAGGTGAGGATGGTGGTGATGTCGGTGGCGGGTTCCGGGTGGGGGTTTGCGTTGGGGGTCGGGAAGCTGTTGTATATGTCGATGATCTTGTGGTGGAAGAAGGTTGCGAGGGAGTCGCAGAGGTCCTGTGAGGGGGGAATAGGGTTGTTTTCTGCGTCCGGGTTGGAGAGCTCTTTGACGATGCCAAATAGTTCCTTGCTGTTGTGGGCGTTGTTGTCAAGTCTGTTCCGGTAGGCTGTTTTTCGTGCGGCGCGGAGGTGTTGGTGGTGTTGGCGGGTGGCGTCCTTGAGAGCTGACATGTTCTCTTCGGTCTGGTTGAGGCGCCACGCCTTCTCGCGGGCGCGGCATTCTTTCTTGGAGTTCTTGAGGTCGGGGGTGAACCAGGAGTTTTTCTTGTGGTTGTTGGTGTTGGCTTGAGTCTTCGAGAGTGGCGAGGAGGCCTATAAACGAAAAAGTACCGAAAAAGGTACGAAAAACGTGAAAAAAACGCGGAAAACGAGGAGAAAAGGCGGCGGAAGGACGGGGGCGGCGGGGACACTCGGCGAAGGCAGGCACTCGGGGTACACGGAGAGAAGGGGGGCGCGATCACAACAAGCAGGCAGCGAGGGGCACACACAGGCAAAACCAAGCAGGCAGACAGCAAAGGGCACACACTCGGGGTACACGGAGAGAGGGGAGCGCGATCACAACAAGCAGATAGCAAAGGGCACACACAGGCAAAGCCAAGCGGGCAGACAGTAATAGGGAGAAGGCACACAGGTCTGGTGGCGCTGTGAGGACGGGGGAGCGACCTACCCTGGGGTCAAGGGTCGCTACTACGGCCTCGCAGCGGCCGCCATTTAAGGGGTAACCGGGGAGGCGGGGTTAGCTGGGAGGCGGGAGGTGAGCGGGTAGGTGAAAAAGCGGGAAAGCAACGGCGGGAAGCCTCGAGAGTGGCGAGGAGGCCTATAAACGAAAAAGTACCGAAAAAGGTACGAAAAACGTGAAAAAAAACGCAGAAAACGAGGAGAAAAGGCGGCGGAAGGACGGGGGGCGGCGGGGACACTCAGCGAAGGCAGGCACTCGGGGTACACGGAGAGAAGGGGGGCGCGATCACAACAAGCAGGCAGCGAGGGGCACACACAGGCAAAACCAAGCAGGCAGACAGCAAAGGGCACACACTCGGGGTACACGGAGAGAGGGGAGCGCGATCACAACAAGCAGATAGCAAAGGGCACACACAGGCAAAGCCAAGCGGGCAGACAGTAATAGGGAGAAGGCACACAGGTCTGGTGGCGCTGTGAGGACGGGGGAGCGACCTACCCTGGGGTCAAGGGTCGCTACTACGGCCTCGCAGCGGCCGCCATTTAAGGGGTAGCCGGGGAGGCGGGGTTAGCTGGGAGGCGGGAGGTGAGCGGGTAGGTGAAAAAGCGGGAAAGCAACGGCGGGAAGCCTCGAGAGTGGCGAGGAGGCCTATAAACGAAAAAGTACAGAAAAAGGTACGAAAAACGTGAAAAAAACGCGGAAAACGAGGAGAAAAGGCGGCGGAAGGACGGGGGGCGGCGGGGACACTCGGCGAAGGCAGGCACTCGGGGTACACGGAGAGAAGGGGGGCGCGATCACAACAAGCAGGCAGCGAGGGGCACACACAGGCAAAACCAAGCAGGCAGACAGCAAAGGGCACACACTCGGGGAACACGGAGAGAGGGGAGCGCGATCACAACAAGCAGATAGCAAAGGGCACACACAGGCAAAGCCAAGCGGGCAGACAGTAATAGGGAGAATAGGGAGAAGGCACACAGGTCTGGTGGCGCTGTGAGGACGGGGGAGCGACCTACCCTGGGTTCAGGGTCCCAGGAACTGGATGGGCACCACAGGGCAGAGTAGGAGTCTCTACAGAGACTCCAGGTGCTGGCAGTGAGAAGTCTTTGCTGCCCCTGAGACTTCAAACAACAGGAGGCAAGCTCTAAATCAAGCCCTTGGAGATTTCTTCCCAAGATGGAAGGCACACAAAGTCCAGTCTTTTCCCTCTTTCTCTGACAGAAGCAGCAACTGCAGGATAGCTCCACAAAGCACAGTCACAGGCAGGGCACCTCTTCTTCCTAAGCTCTTCAGCTCTTCTCCTGGCAGAGGTTCCTCTTGGTTTCCAGAAGTGTTCTAAAGTCTGTGGTTTTGGGTGCCCTCCTTATACCCAATTTCTCCTTTGAAGTAGGCCTACTTCAAAGCAAAGTCTCTCTTGAATGTGAAATCCTGCCTTGCCCAGGCCAGACACCAGACACTCACCAGGGGGTTAGAGAATGCATTGTGTGAGGACCGGCACAGCCCTTTCAGGTGTAAGTGACCACTCCTCCTCTCCCTCCTAGCACAGATGGCTCATCAGGAAATGCAGACTACACCCCAGCTCCCTTTGTGTCACTGTCTAGTGTGAGGTGCAACCAGCCCAACTGTCAAACTGACCCAGGCAGGGAATCCACAAACAGGCAGAGTCACAGAAATGCTATAAGCAAGAAAATGCTCACTTTCTAAAAGTGGCATTTTCAAACACACAATCTTAAAATCAACTTTCCTAAAAGATGTATTTTTAAATTGTGAGCTCAGAGACCCCCAAACTCCACATGTCCATCCGCTCCCAAAGGGAATCTACACTTTAATCAGATTTAAAGGTAGTCCCCATATTAACCTATGAGAGGGACAGGCCTTGCCATAGTGAAAAACAAATTTAGCAATAGTTCACTGTTAGGACATATCAAACACATTACTATGGGGGTCATTCTGACCCTGGCGGTAAATACCGCCAGGGCGGGGGTTGGCGGTAGCACCGCCAACAGGCTGGCGGTGCTCCGCCGGGCATTCTGACCGCGGCGGTACAGCCGCGGCCAGAAGCGGAAAGGCGGCGGTGTACCGCCGACTTTCCGCTGCCCATGGGAATCCGCCATGGCGGCGCAGCTTGCTGCGCCACCATGGGGATTCTGACACCCCATACCGCCATCCTGTTCCTGGCGGGTCGCCCGCCAGGAACAGGATGGCGGTATGGGGTGTCGTGGGGCCCCTGCAGTGCCCATGCCAATGGCATGGGCACTGCAGGGGCCCCCGTAAGAGGGCCCCACAAAGAATTTCAGTGTCTGCTTTGCAGACACTGAAATTTGCGTCGGGTGCAACTGCACCCGTCGCACCTTCCCACTCCGCCGGCTCCATTTGGAGCCGGCTTCCTCGTGGGAAGGGTGTTTCCCACTGGGCTGGCGGCGGACTTTTGGCGGTCGCCCGCCAGCCCAGTGGGAAACCCAGAATGACCGCTGCGGTCTTTTGACCGCGGAACGGTCTTCTGGCGGTTCCCGCTTGGCGGGCGGCTCCCGCCGCCCGCCAAGCTTAGAATCAGGCCCTATATGTCCTACCTTAACCATACACTGCACCCTGCCCTTGGGGCTACTTAGGGCCTACCTTAGGGGTGTCTGACATGTAAGAAAAGGGAAGGTTTAGGCCTGGCAAGTGGGTACACTTGCCAAGTCGAATTTACAGTTAAGACTGCACACACAGACACTGCAGTGGCAGGTCTGAGACATGATTACAATTACAGAGCTACTTAATGTGGGTGGCACAACCAGTGCTGCAGGCCCACTAGTACCATTTGATTTACAGGCACTTGGCACCTCTAGTGCAATGTACTAGGGACTTACTAATAAATCAAATATGCCAATCATGGATAAGCCAATTACATGCACATTTTGTGAAGGAGCACTTGCACTTTAGCACTGGTTAGCAGTGGTAAAGTGCCCAGAGTAACAAAAACAGCAAAATCAGAGTCCAGCACACATCAACAACCTGGGAAACAGAGGCAAAAAGTTAAGGGAGACTACACCAAGGATGAAAAGTCTAACATGTGACCCCCAGCTGAAAGTGGGGAGCAACTACCCAACCTCATGGGAGTTCTCATCACTAAGGCGGAAGAACCTAGACAGACCATCAGCATTGGCGTGCTCTGTACCAGGACGGTGTTCCACCGTAAAGTCCATCCCCTGTAGGGAAATGGACCACCTCACCAGTTTTGGATTCTCCCCCCTCATCTGCATTAACCATCTGAGGGGCCTGTGGTCAGTCTGAACTCGGAAGTGAGTCCCAAACAAGTAGGGTCTTAGCTTCTTCAGTGCCCAGACCACAATAAACTCTTCACGTTCTATGGCACTCCACCTACATTCCTTGAGTAGTAACCTCCTGCTAATGAAGGTTACGGGTTGATCGAGGCCCTCTTCATTAAGCTGTGAGAGTACTGCTCCAATACCATGCTCTGAGGCATCTGTTTGCACAACAAACTCCATGGAGTAGTCAGGTGCCTTCAGCACAGGTGCTATGAACATGGCAGCCTTCAGGGCATCAAAAGCATTCTGGCAAGCCTCTGTCCAGATCACTTTCCTGGGTTGCTTCTTAGAAGTCAACTCAGTTAAGGAGGTAACAATGGTACCATGTCCCTTAACAAACCTCCTGTAGTATCCTGTATCACTTCAGTCTCGGTCTTGGGAGGCTCCCAAGCCAGAATGGTATCAATTTGTGGTTGGAGGGGTGTCCTAAGTACACCACAGAACCCTGCCCTATTTGGCACTTGCTCGCTTTAATAGTGAGGCCTGCCTTCTGCAGGGCCTCTAGCACTCTCCAGATGTGTTACAGGTGTTCCTCCCATGTGGAACTAAACACAGCAATGTCATCCAGGTAGGAGGCAATGTACTCATCCAGCCCAGCCAACACCTGGTTGACCAACCTCTGACAGGTGGGTAGGGGCATTCTTCATCCCAATTGGCATCACTTTAAATTGAAAGTGTCCATCTGGGGTAGAGAATGCTGACCTCTCCTTGGCCCCCTCCGTTAAGGCAATCTGCTAGTACCCAGATGTTAAATCAAACGTACTGAGGTACTTGGCAGCTCCCAACCGATCAATGAGCTCATCAGCTCGGGGGATGGGGTGTGCGTCAGTCTTGCTGACCTATTGAGTCCTCAGTAGTTCACACAGAAACTGAGTTCTGGAGTGGCACCAGGTACAGCAGCCTTCGGGACCCACACCACTGGACTGGACCAAGGACTGCTGGAGTGCTCAATAACCCCTAGGGCAAGCATTTTGGATACCTCATCCTTAATGCATGCCCTGACCCTGTCAGTCACCCTGTAAATCTTCTGTTTAATGGGTGTACTATCCCCAGTGTCCACATCATGTGTGCACAAGTGTGTGACTCCTGGGATCAGGGAAAACAGAGAGGAAAACACGTAGCAACAGTCACTTTGCTGCTCCTCAGTCAGGGAGGGGGAGAAGATCACTCCTTCCACTGACCCATCTTTTCTCCTGCAGACAGGAGGTCAGGAAGAGGCTCGCTCTCCTCCTCTACCCCATCATCTGTTGCAAGGAGCATTGACAGCTCTGTCCGCTCAAAGTGTGGCTTGAGGCGGTTGACATGCAGGACCCTTAAAGGGTTCCTTGGAGACCGCAAGTCCACCACGTAGATGATTTCACTCTTGCGCTCCACCACCTCAAATGCCCCAGTCCACTTATCCTGGAGCGCCCTAGGCTCCACTGGTGCTATCACTCACACTTTTTGTCCAGGTTGAAACTCGACCAGAGTGGCATTTTGGTAATACCAGCGTTTCATGTCCTCCTGGCTTGCTTCCAGGTTCTCCTGAGCGAGACTCCTGAAGCGGGCAGTCTAGTTTCTCAAAGCCAGCACGTAACTGAATATATCCTGGGGGGCGTTACTAGGAGCTTTCTCCAAAGCTTCCTTAACCAGACTCAAAGGGCCCCTCACATGGTGGCCATAAATCAACTCAAAGGGACTAAACCCAAGTCCCTTTTGAGGCACCTCCCTGTAGGCGAACAAAAGGCATGGCTGTCTGTCCTGCAATTCTTCAGGGATCAGACCCTTAGATGAGACACTGCTACCTGCCCTGAAGACCCTCTCCCTGGACATAACAGGCCCACCCACAATACCATTGTGTATGGACTGCACTTCCTCCTCCTCCTCCTCATCTTCCTCACCCTCTGTTTTCCCTTCAGTGCTCTTGGCTGTTACCCAGGCCCTCAGCACCTTTTGTAGCTCCTCCTTCTTAGATGAGCTCTTAATGGGACAGTCAAAGCTTTTACAGAGCTCCTTTAACTGAACCTTGGTATGGCTATCCAATTTCTCCAGGTCAAAAGCAGCTCTAACTGATGCATCTCCAGATTGGGACATGATGAAAAGTAAAAAAAAAATGCAAAGTTCCAAAAAGCAGAAAAGTTCCCAAATGAAGTTTGAAGTCAATCAAAGATTACCACCAAAATGGATGCAGGGAAAAATCCAAGCAAAAGAGAAATATCAAAGATCACCAAACAAGTAGTATGTGGTCACGTAATGGTCTGCACTCAAAACAGTAGTGTACACTTAATCACTGTATGTCAAGTACAAATACAAGTCCAAATCCCAACCGCTGACCACCAATGTTAGAAATGGGGTCTTTGGTTGACAGCCAGGTTACCCCCTGTTCAAGCAAGGACTGTCACTCTAGTCAGGGTAAAAGAGAATCACCCTCAGCTAACCCCTGCTTACCCCCTTGGTAGCTTGGTAGAGCAGTAGGCTTAACGTCAGAGTACTAGGTGTAAAGTATTTGTACCAACACACACAGTAACTTAATGAAAACACTACAAAATGACTCAACACAGGTTTAGAAAAATAGGAAATATTTATCTAAACAAAACAAGACCAAAACAACAAAAATCCGCAATACACAAGTCCAGTTATCAATAAAAATTCAAAAAGAGTCTTTAAGTAGTTTTAAACACACAGTAACACTGTTAGCATGAAAAAGTACCTTGGGTGCATCAAAAATAACCCACACGGGTGAATGAGCATCAAAAAGGGCTTGCGATGTGTCGATTCCACTCACGAGCTGGACCTTGCACTGTTTCTCCTTTCATCAGGTCGGGGCGTGTCATTTCTTCTCTCCGCAGGACAGCGATGTGTCAATCTGGTCAGCATTCTCAGGTCCGGGCAGGCCTTGCGTTGTTTTTACACGCCCAGCAGTACTTGCAGCGGAAATCCAGCCGCACAATGATCCGAAAACAACGCAGTTCGGGTTGCGATCTCCCAGCCTCCGTCAGCGATGCTGCGCGTCGTTTCTCCTGCTCTGTGCGTCGATTCTTCAGTTGCGTTTCTGACGAGCGTCGATTTTCAGCCGCGGAGCCGGTGGTGCGTCGTTTCTTCAGCCGCAGATCGGTGTTGTGTCGATCTTTTCCCCGCACGGCGCTCTGTGCGTGGATTTCCTCCACTTAGGCTACCAGCTTCTCCTTTCAGGGTCTCAGGAACTGGATGGGCACCATAGGGCAGAGTAGGAGTCTCTCCAGACCTCCAGGTGCTGGCAGAGACAAGTCTTTGCTGTCCCTGAGACTTTAAACAACAGAAAGCAAGCTCTAAATCAAGCCCTTGGAGATTTCTTCTCAAGATGGAAGGCACACAAAGTCCAGTCTTTGCCCTCTTACTCTGGCAGAAGCAGCAACTGCAGGATAGCTCCACAGAGCACAGTCACATGCAGGGCAGCTCTTCTTCCTCAGCTCTTCTCCAGGCAGAGGTTCCTCTTGGTTTCCGAAAGTGTTCTAAAGTCTGTGGTTTTGGGTGCCCTTTTTATACCCAATTTCTCCTTTGAAGTAGGCCTCCTTCAAAGCAAAGTCTATCTTGAATGTGAAATACTGCCTTGCCCAGGCCAGGCCCCAGACACTGGCCAGGGGATTGGGGACTGCATTGTGTGAGGACAGGCACAGCCCTTTCAGGTATAAGTGACCACTCCTCCCCTCCCTCCTAGCTCAGATGGCTCATCAGGAAATGCAGACTACACCCCAGCTCCCTTTGTGTCACTGTCTAGTGTGAGGTGCAACCAGCCCAACTGTCAAGGTGACCCAGACAGGGAATCCACAAACAGGCAGAGTCACAGAAATGGTATAAGCAAGAAAATGCTCACTTTCTAAAAGTGGCGTTTTCAAACACACAATCTTAAAATCAACTTTACTAAAAGATGTATTTTTAAATTGTGAGCTCAGAGACCCCAAACTCCACATGTCCATCCACTCCCAAAGGGAATCTACACTTTAATCAGATTTAAAGGTAGCCCCCATATTACCCTATGAGAGGGACAGGCCTTGCAGCAGTGAAAAATGAATTTAGCAATATTTCACTGTTAGGACATATTAAACACATTACTATATGTCCTACCTTAACCATACACTGCACCCTGCCCTTGGGGCTACCTAGGGCCTACCTTAGGGTTGTCTGACATATAAGAAAAGGGAAGATTTAGGCCTGGTGAGTGGGTACAATTGCCAAGTCAAATTTACAGTTAAAACTGCTCACACAGACACTGCAGTGGCAGGTCTGAGACATGATTACAAAGCTACTTAATGTGGGTGGCACAACCAGTGCTGCAGGCCCACTAGAAGCATTTGATTTACAGGCCCTGGGCACCTCTAGTGCACTGTACTAGGGACTTACTAATAAATCAAATATGCCAATCATGGATAAACCAATTACATACACATTTTGGGAAGGACCACTTGCACTTTATCACTGGTTAGCAGTGGTAAAGTGCCCAGAATAACAAAAACAGCAAAATCAGAGTCCAGCACACATCAACAACCTGGAAAACAGAGGCAAACAAGTAAGGGAGACCACGCCAAGGATGAAAAGTCTAACAATCAGGTACTCCTGATCCCCCGGCGACTGCCTCAGGAGGTGGCCTGGGATCTGCAGGTCATTCAACACTTTTGGCGGCGCACCATCCTAAGCACCTGTACTGGGATCCCATACTCGCTGGACCTTCCATTGCAGGTACTTGAGCAGATAGTCCAGGAAGAAGCACTGAGGGGCCTGTCGTACACTCACCTGGTTCCAACTGTGGAGACAACACTGGAGCCAATGCTGGACCTCCACTCCCTCCAAGGAAGGTGCAGGACCCAGGGACGGTACACCTAGATCCAGCCGGCTTCCAGAGGGAAAAGGGAGAAGAGACAAAATAATAAAAGAAGAAGTCTGGTACAGGTGTCTGCTCAGCGATAATGCTACTCTGCTTAACAGGGTGCATGACCTTCTAGTTATGCAAAGGTGATGTTTACGGGACCTGTATCTCTGGTTTTGTCAAGACAGAATACACTGGAAACAAGAAGAGGCACTTACCTTCAATACATTTACTCGATTTACAATGCACTGCTTGAATAACCAACACTTACAGATTTCTTCAATATCACAGCATGATAGCAGAATAATCAGGTACTTGAATGAGAATCTTCAGGGACTCTCAAGGAAAAACTACAGAGTGGAGCCTATGACACTCCCGGGGTAAACACAGTACATAGATTAGACTTGGCACTCCCAAGGTGGTACTCAGTACATGTATTGGAGTCGGGGACACTCCCAAGTAATAGTAGAAACAAGGTTGCTCTTGGCACACAGGTTGGGCTTAACACAAACTCTCAAGGTATGCTAGAAGCTAGGTCACACTCAGAAATAGGTTACACTCTGTACATTGGTTATACTTGGAACAAGGTTATAGTCGGCACAGGTTGGAGTAACGGACACTCTCAAGGTTGTATTTGGTATATTGATTACACTCAGAACAACGTTATACTCGAAGCAAGGTTATACTTGGTTTTACTCAAAACAAGGTTATATTCGGCACAAGGTTGGAGTTGTTGACACTCTCAAGGTTGTAATCGGTACTAGAGTTACTCCCAGAACATGGTTATGCTCGACACAAGGTGATACTCGGCACAAGGTCGGAGCTACTCAAACTCCCAAGGTATGCTAGAAAACAAGGTTACACTCGATACATAGATTAAAGTTACATGGTTCATTCAGAATTTAGGGCCTCATTACGAGTTTGGCAGCCTGTTAACTGCCACCGTGGCGGCAGCGGTCTGCCTGCTGTCAGTTTGACGGTCTGACCCCCAGATTACAAGTCACGTGGGCCTATGGAGCAAAGATCGCCGCAGTCTCACCGACACCACCAGGCAGCACAGATCACCCTGTTCACGAGGCAGCAAAAACAGGCAGGTGGAGCCTGTGTTTCTGCCGGACACATCATGAGGTTGCACACCACCAATGTGACTGTGGAGGTCTAACCACCATGTCCCAGCAGGCAGAAACAGACAGTATAAAGGGAGCAACTCACCTGCAGGCAGCCTTACACGTCCAGGGCCACCATGGAAGCCATCATGCATGTCCTGCTGCTGATGCTCATTGAAGGTGCACAAAATCCACACAGCCATGGGTGCAACCGACTGAGAGTACACACACCTACCTATGGCATCAACCGTTACAATAGATCGTTGTGCTGTCATTCACATGATGTGGGGCTCATGCTACAGGCACCAAGGGCATGTGTCATTGTGTACACATAAAGGATCATACATAAAGAAGGACACATTCACGGTCACAATGCGCCCCCTTTGGGCAGGTCACTCACACTGCACTGCAAACTTACACCTTGGGGGACAGGAGCACTGCCTACAAAGTCAGATACTGTAAACAGCAGCATATGGAACAGCAAGCAGGCTGAAACACACAAAACTGTAGGCAGACAATACAAGTCACTCAGGAACAATATTAAGGTAAAAAAGGAATTGCAGGATAAATGTGTACCCAAAAAAAAACAACTGTTTGGGTTTATTAACCTTAAATTATTAAAGTCCAAGGCAATTGGCCAGTCCATAGTGTGATGCACAGGCACATCATGGTGTCCTCACTTGACTCCTAACTGCCATGGAACCTCCAGAGGAAGGGGCATCAAATGGGCGGTCAGGCACCTTAGGGATCATCCTTGGTGTGTCAGATTTGGGAGGAGGGTTTGGCCCTTGGTTTGGGAGGGGTGGTCTACTCTTTTGGAGGGGTGGGTTTCTTCTCGTGGGTAGAGGTATGGGTAATTGCAGGCTGGGCAGAGGAGGACGTGGAGGTGGAAAGGAGGGGCTGGGAGGTGGGTCCGGGCCTCTTGGGGTTGGGACATATTGGAGGGAACAGGGGAAAGATTAAGGTCAAACATAAAAAAAATTGATCATCAGAAGGGGGTCGGTATTTGGAGGTCGAGGGAGTGGTTGTCTGCTGTGTGGGTGTGAATACTGTGGGTGCGTGCTTCTGGGATGTATGCTTGTGTTTCGTGGGTATCTGTTGGGTGGGTGAGTGAGTGTGTTTGTGTGTCTTGTGGGTCTGGGAGGTACTGGGAGATGGAGTGGTGGATGTGTGTGTGTCTGTTGGGGTGGTTACTGCGGGTATGGTGCTTGTGGTGGATGTCTGAGGGTCTGCTGTGGTGGTGTTTGCAGTGATGCCCGGTGTAGCAGGTGTGCCACTGATTGTTGGTGTGTGCCTATGGGTATGCAGGATGTTGTGTGTGTAATGCTGGGGGTGTCTGGAGAAGTGGTGACTATTGTTTCTGTGGGTGGATGTTGTTTGCTTGCATGCCGGTGTACTTTGTGGTGCTTGTGTGTGCTGCTCTTTTGTGTTGATGTGGATCCGTGCGGATTTGTCTGTGCTTTGGGTAGGTAGGGTAAGAGGGGATTTGGGCTGGGAAAAGAGAGATGGGGGGGGGGTTGACTGGCTGCCGTCAGTGAGGAGGCCAGAGCCTGAAATTATCTCTGTAGGCCAGCCTTTGCACCATGAATGCCTTCCAGGAATGCATTTGTCTGTTGTAGCTGAGCTGCCAATCCCTGGATGGCCTTTACAATGGCTGACTGACCCACAGGGATACGTCTCAGGAGGTCAATAGCCTCCACACTGATGGCAGTAGGAGTAGCAGGGGCTAGAGTGGAGGTGTATGCGGCAAAGGAGACGCCCACGCTCTTGGGTGAGTGGACACAGCCAACTAGGTGGAGAATAACAGGGAGGGCTGCAATAGAACATGGGTGTGGCAGACAAGGATGGTACAGGGGGATGCCCTCACAGGTCCGTCACAACTAGGGAGTGTCCACTGGAGGAAGAATCTGATGATGATGAGGATGTTCCGGTCTCCCCTTTGGCACTCCCCTCTCCCTCCAGGCCACTGGGTCCCTCTGTGTCAGTGGCATCTTGACCCAAGGTCCCGTGGCCAGATACTTCCCCACAGAGTTGTGTCCCATCTCCTTTGCTTGCCAGTGCTGATGCTGCAAATAAAAAGAGAAATAGGGTCATCACATGTTCATGATCACACTTGAACAACAGTTCCGATTAGCAAAGGATATCAAGTAGGCCCCAGCAACAAACTCCACCTAAGTGGCCCCTACATGTACCATACCATATGCATGCATGCCATCTGAACTGTCAACAGTTGCTCACAGGAAATTCATGATCTCAGACAACTACAATTGCATGGCTTAAGTTGTGCAATCACAATAACCATTCTACAAGTGGGAGACACCATCAGCCTCAAACCTTTGCCCCATAGAGCAGATCTCAGTTACCTGTTGGCATACAATAGTAGGCCAATGCCTAATGTATTTCCACAAATCCCACACAAGGTCATACACACATTTATTTGTCCATACATAATGACCCAGCAATAAGAAATGATGCCCCAAAAGCTTGCCATGTTGATGACAAAAGCACAATAGACTGGAGAAGGTGACATGCAAATACCCATGTCACACTGGAAACAAATCAGCAATGCACACTTCACCAAGTGATATTTGACCCAAAAGAGTCTTCTAAGTAGTATACATGTTGCTCAGGTAGGTCACTTGTAGCATGGAAATGGACACTGTAGACATCATGTGCAATATGTCAGGGAGAGATGTCCCCAAAATCCACAATACAATAAATCAGCAAGCCCCAGGGTAGTCACCACTATTGTCTGCCACCCCTCACAATGACATACTCAGAGTACAGCAGAAGGCACCATTAGTACCTTGGATGTTGGAGATTCCCTGAGATTTGGAAGTACTTGTTGAAGGTCCTCACCATGTTGCACAATTGAAAGCTACATCATTGTCTCTATTATGGTCATGCAGACCCCGATGTCTGTCTGTGGGTGAATGCTTGCACCCAAACACATGTGATTTTAACATAACTGCAAGTCACTCCATTGTGCTGGCCAACAGTCAGGGCACAAACCTTACCCGTTACACATATGCAGTATACTTTTGCACATGATGCCACATCAAGGGCATAGATATTCACATTGTGGTTCTAAACTCTAGGCCTACCTGTCATGTCCCTCATTGCTACTGCAGTTGTACATGCCAAATGACATGATATGATGGGTGAGGGTATGTGTCAGCCAATAAACGGTGGTAACACACTTCTGTCTGTGGCATGACATGAAATGTACCCCCATTGTAAATGTACGATTCCACTGTGCCGTGCACAAAAATGTGAGGGAATACAGACAACATCCCACTAGCATAGGTAGATCATGCATAAAACAGCAGTTTACAAATGTTTTCCAAAAAAGAAAGGAACACATGCTGACATGTAGGCAGAAGGAATGTTGGCAACAGTGATGGCACATAAATCATGTCAATGTGCATTCCCCAATTACCAAGGGAAAGTATTGAACTATAGCTGCATCCAAAGAACAACATACGCTTTGTCACATGTATATTGGACATCTTCACATTACAGACTACAGTGAGGAAGCAGCACCCATCATATGCTAAAGACAACTAGCCTCTAGGTGGCAGACACCTACATAAACATTTACCCAGACACATGGCTGAGGACAGTGATCCATCACCCACCTACCTTTGGCATATAACATTTAGGAGTAGTGGTCTGTTGCATAGAAATTATACACACTACAACAACAAACAGTAGTTGTACCCAGCCATATGTCGTCCCTGCAGAGCAAGTGGTTTCTGGATTGTACCAAGTTGTGCCCTAGGTCCCTGGGACAATATGCAAGGCACCTCAGTATGCACCACATGACATGTCGACACAAACAATCCATCATTTACTGTGTGAGACATGGCTCATCCCTATTTGTCATGGGGAGCATTCAGAACCTAACTCATTCACTTGGCAATGTGACTTGCAGGAATATGCCCTATGTTCACCCCCTTGTGGCTACTGTGCTGTGCTCAAATGCCTATCAAGCTCTGGATAGGCCGCCGCTAGAATGCGGGCCATCAGGGGGGTCATGGTCCGATGGGCACCCCGCCCAGGTTGGGAGGACATCCCCAGCTGGACCTCAGCGATCTTCCGAGCATAGTGTCTTAAGTCCTCCCAGGTTTTCCTGCAGTGGGTGCTCTGCCAACTGTGGACCCCTAGGGTCTGCACCTTCTTGCTGATGGCTCCCCATAATCCCTTCTTTTGTCGGCATTGACTTGCATGGATGCAAAAGAGAAATTAAGAGATCATGATCACAAGTTTCTTTCCAAATGTTGAGTCACATACATGTCAGTAACATCAATCTAGGACTTTCCTATTTGTCAGCACTCCCCCAAGTGTGACACATACAATCCCATAAGTACAGGGACATGACTACAGACATATTTCTCCATCTGCAGAGTAACGCACTACCCTGCTCAGGCCCTACAATGACTAAGCAAAGTTACTGACATCAGGTAGCCCATGCTCTAGCAATCTGACTGATATAAGCCACTATGAAACACATCACACCTATTTGGCTTCTGAAGGGTAAATTCCTTAGGCATGAATTGACCAACACATTCACACTGTGAGAATGCCTCTCTGCATACATTCCCAACATTCCCTACAGGCAACTGCCAGAGTATATACTCAAACATTACACATGGGTAACAATAAAGGTACTGGCATGGTGGGTACTGAAGGTGTCTTCCCTGTCCATGTCTGGACATGTGGAATAACAGATGCAGACTCATGCCACTTCAGGGGGTGGGGATCTGTGGTATGTACCCGTACCACAGAACACTCCTTTGGACTTCTGTGTCCATCCTACAGGGATGACATCCAACAAGCAAAGGCATGCGTTGTACAGTTTCTGCTATGTGACCAAACTACTGAGTCACATATCATGGCCTCCCATGAATCTACATACTGTCTGCACTGTGGGACTGTCAGTTATGCAATAAGCTTGAACAGGACAAATATGACCTGTGTGAAGATGACAACAGGGCTGTGGGAGGAAGGAACCTGTTACGAGTCAAAGACACACATAGACAATGATGCTAAGAACACATATGGCTTAGAATAATAACTTACCTCTGTACCTGTTCCTAATCTAAGCAAAGGAATGAGGCATTCCGGCATGATTTGGCACTAGAGTCTTATATTGACCACATGACAGGATCTGCTGGGGTACAGGGAGTGGGCCCAGTGCCACAGTTGCATAGCCACAGTGACTCTACCACAGCCTAGACTAGGACCCAGACTGGGAAATACATTTGACAGGCTCTGGTCTCTGCAAGCTGAGCATGCAAAACCTACTTGACACTCCATTCCCATCACTTCCATGTATGACAGTCCATCACGTAGTCAACAGCAATTTGGCATGTTGTGTGTGTGGCAACTGAAAGGCAGAGTGAGTCAGGATATGCCTTCCAAACAACAGTTTAGCAAGGGCAGATGTGTTAAGAATTATCTTTGGCACCATACACATTGCTCACATTACTCTCAACTGCCTCATACAACATGCATCCTCAGCTCATACTGTCATGCACATGAGGAAAGAGATGTTAGTGGATGGAAGTAATGTCTCCTCACCTAGTTATGTGCATCCAACTCAAGGAGGATCTAGGAACCCAAAAGACTCGCACAACACAATGTGACTGAACTTAACCTATGGCACTGGCCATACCTGCACATTGTCCTTCCCATTAATGCAACACAGACAGTAACAACAGGCACATGATTAGACAACCTGGCACACATGGCCACATTGTAGCCTGTGAGGAGCGAAAGCATGGTGAAGTACAGAGAAAACTGTGCACATGCGGTACTTACCTGCTCCTCTGGTGCTCCATAGAGCTGTTCATACAGGGGTAGGACCTCATCCACTAGCCTCTTCAGCTCCTCTGGAGAGAAGGCAGGGACCCTTTCACCTGCTGGATGTGGCATGATTGCACCCAAAGGTGGTACACAGCAGTTCAGGTAGTGGAAGTCTTGCTGGCAGCAGTGTCAGGAGTCAAGTGAATAAATCTGCAGAACATGGAGGCCACGTCCTCCATGTATGCGGTCGTCACCGCAGGTTGACTGGCAACAATGTTAGCCAATGGCTGTGTCCACCTCGGTTGCAACCGCCTACTGCCATGATGACTTCCGCCTGCAGTCACAGGCGGTTCCTAATGTCCAGTGGAGTAGGTCATGCAGCTGCCATTTTGGAGGCCTGAAATGCTGTGTTGGGCTTAACAAACTATGTCACACTTCCGAAAATGTTGTTTTGAGGTCACAAACATGCTTATTCTGTTTTATTATGTAGGTCCTACTAACAAAACACCGTTGTAGTATGTTGCAGGGCACAGATAGCATTTAACAGTGGGCAGGGCACTGGATGCTGACTTTGCGACGGGGCAGTGTGTTTGCAACTATTTTATAGTTTTAAAAGCCCCTTCTGCAGCGTTCCTTGCCTCCAGGATTTTTCAGGCAACAATAAAAATGTCTAGATAACTCTGGAGGTTAATGTTCTTCCTGGAGAGAGTTTGGAGTTTTCTCTAGTGGAAGTTTTAAGGTAGCATAGTGGGTTAATATGCCTCCTGCAAAAAACATGTACCATGTAGATCACAAAGCGCACATGATGCAAATGAGTCAATGGGTTGCTGCTTTAGTCAGAGAGGTCCTTTTGTTACTAATAGTTTATAAGTTAAAATCTCAATATAGAAAGGTAAGCTATTAACAGTCATCAAAGAACTGCATGCATTACTCAAAGTATAGATTTTTAGCACTAACATTTTTCCCCAGTCTTTCACTATCCTAATGTTGCAAAAAAGAGTTAATCTGGGTATAAATCAATTCTTATTGTTAAAGTGAACCATCACCCATGGTGTTACGTTTAAAATTCGTATTTTGTGATTCTCCAGACTAAGCACTCCTAAACTCTGAAGCCTGTCAATATGGATGACATGTGACTCCTACATCTTTTAGTGCTCTATCTTATGTAACATTTCTCATACACTGATTTGCAAACTTATAACTGATAGTCTGTACGTAATGTGTATGCAAGGTAAAATGCTCTGACACCCTACACTGCAATGAGTGGCGCTACAAAACAAATTAAATGCAGCTGAGAGAGAGAGTAGTTATGGAGACTTGAAATTGGGGGCACCAACAAACATTGTCGCACAGGGTGCTGCCAGTGCTAAGGCCGGCCCTGACAGTGGGGCACAGTCCTCCCCCACTGGTGGTCATTTTGGCTGGCGGGATATCCAGACAGATTTCAAGGGGCAATTGTGTTTCACATCTTTCAGTTTGGTCCAGATACATGTTGTGTACACATATGTGGAAAACCATGGGGGTCACATGTGACTCTTGTGTTATTTGCATTTCTGATGTGTACTGGTAGCCATGTCTATCCCTCCTGAAATGCCTTTTCACATTAAATCATTGACATGCATCATGTATATTGCTGTGGACACAATAACTAATGTTAGAAATCATGTCTTGTCATACATAGGTATCCAGAGAGAGGAAGGATGCGGCAACATCCTGTTTACCTTCCACTGCCAGACTTTCAGACGATGGGAGAACACCACATAATCCTTCTTTACCATCTGAATCGGCAAACAATAGTGGACTTATGTCGTCGGTTGGAGCCAGCTCTGATAACAGTTATTAGTTATCCAACCAGCATATCATCCACTGTACAAGTGAAGTCAGTATTGCACTTCCTAGCCACAGGGTCCTTCCAGCATACAGTGGCCCTGTCAGCTGACATGTCTCAAACTATGTTCAGTCTGGTGTTGGAGGATGTCCTCTCAGCAATGTTGAAACACCTAGGCAGCTACATCTAGTTTCCCTGACAGATTTAGCTCATATGAAGGCTGACTTTTATGGTTTTGCACGCCTCACACATGTTGGCTTTTTGCCACCGCATGCCAATGAACAAGAGTACTGCAACAGAAAGAACTTCCATTCCAGCAATGTGCAAGTTGTCTGATTAGCAGATCAATAGATTTCACAAGTCTGTGCCCATTATCCAGGTTCAGCCCATGATTCCTTCATAATGCAGAACAGCACCATGCCCCATGTTGAGTTAGTGAAGTAGTGCCTCCTGGGAGTTGCAGTCAGATCACTCCCTTTGCTACACACACTAAATAGTACCCTTCCAGATGAGTACACTACAATTGAGAGTTCACAAATAGGGGTATTTGGACAAGTGGATACTGGTCTTGTGGTTGGAGTCAGGGAAGCAGTGCTTCCTGAGAGTTGCGTTCATGTCACTCTCACTACTCCCCAATACTTGCAAATGTTATCCCCACGGTGAGTAAACTTCATTTAGGAATTCTTTGGAGAAGAGAACACTGGGCTGATGTGTGGAGTTATTGAAACAGTACCTCCTGTACTGCACACACTATACAAATGTTATCCTCCCAGGTGAGTCCACTTCACTTGAGAGTTCACAAACAATGGTATTTGGACAACATAATGCTTCTCTAATGGTCGTTTTAACAGACACAGGACTTCCTGACCTTACTTGTCGTGCCACTCTCTCTACTTCCCACACTTGACAATTGGTATCCTCCCAGCTGAGTAAACCTAAATTGTGAGTTGGCAGACAGTGGTCTTTGGACAAGTGACCACTGTTCCGGTGTTTGGAGTTGCTGAAACTGTGCCTGCTGTGAGCAGCAGTCATGTCACTCTCTCTAGTACACACACTAAACCAATGTTCTCCCCCAGGTGAGTACATTTCAATTGAGTGCTCACTAACAGATGTATTTGGGTAAGTGACCACTGTGCTGGTGGTTGGAGTTACAGTTCCAGTCATGTCACTTTCTCTAGTACACACACTATACAAATGTTATCCTTCCAGGTGAGTACACTTTATGTGTGAGTTAACAAACAAGGGTATTTTGATGAAGAAACACTGTGCTGGTGGTTTTAGTAACAGTAAAAGAACCTCCTGGGAGTTGCAGTCATGTCACTCTCACTATTCCCCAACAGTTGACAAATGGTATCCTCCCAAGTGAGTACACTTCAAACAGTGATATTTGGACTAGTGAATACTGGACTGGTGTTTGGAGTTATTGAAACAGGACCTCCTGGGATTTGCAGTCCCTCTACTACACACACTATACAAATGGTATCCTCCCAGGATAGTACACTTCAATTGAGAGGTAAGACACAGGTGTACTTGGACAAGTAACCACAATGCTGGAGTTTGGAGTTACTAAATCAGGACCTCCTGGGATTTGCAGTCATGTCACTCACTCTACTACGCACACTATACAAATGGTATCCTCCCAGGTGAGTACACTTCAATTGAGTGTTCACTAACAGATGTATTTGGGCATGAAACCACTGTGCTGTTGGGTGGAGTTACCGAAACAGGGTCTGCTGAGACTTGCAGTCATGTCACTCTCTCTAGTACACACACTTTACACGTGGTATCCTCCCAGATGAGTACACTTCATGTGCGAGTTAACAAACATGGGTATTTGGAGGAGGAAACACTATGCTGGTGGTTTGAGTAACAGTAACAGTGCCTCCTGGGAGTTGCATTCATGTCACTCTCACTACTCCCCAACACTTGACCAATGTTCTCTCCACAGGTGAATAAACTTAATTTGGGAATTGGTAAACAATGGTATTTGGAGGACAGGCTGGTGTGTAGTCATGTAACTCCTTGTACCACACACACTATACAAAGTTATCCTCCCAGGTGAGTCCACTTCACTTGAGAGTTCACAAACAATGGTACTTGGACAAGAGAAAACTGGACTGGGAATTGCAATCATGTACCTTCTGTACTATACACACTATACCAATGTTATCCTCTCAGGTGAGTCAGCTTCACTTGCTAGTTCACAAACAATGGTATTTGGACAAAAGAACACTGGGCCGATTGTTGGTTTTAAGACACATGGCCTTCCTGCACTTAGAGGTCATGTCATTCTCTCTACTTCCCACATTTGACAAATGGTATCCTCAGACACAGGGCCTTCCTTCACTTAGTACTCATGTCACTCTCTCTACTTCCCCATTTTGGCAAATTATATCCTCTCAGCTGAGTAAACCTAAATTGTGAGTTGGTAGACAGTGGTATTTGGACAAGTGACCACTGTTCTGGTGTTTGGAGTTGCTGAAATAGTGCCTGCTGGGAATTGTAGTCATGTCAGTTCCTGTACTACCCACACTTGACAAATGTTATCCTCCCAGATGAGTACACTTCATTTGGGAGTTAACAAACAAGGGTATTTGGTGAAGGAAACACTGGGCTAGTAGTTTGGGTAACAGTAACAGTACTTCCTGGGAGTTGTAGTCATGTAACTCCCTGTACTGCACACTCTATACAAATGTTATCCCCCAGATGAGTACACTTCAAACCGGATTTAAGCACGGAATATACTGCTGATTCCCCTGAGACTTTGGGAATCCCACTCGGAGCCGCCAAGGTTGAAACTGCGACCCTAAACTAACTATTTTAATCTCGTCTCGCGGCAAGTCCAAAATAGCGGCTGCCTCCGGAGAGCAAGAATCGGCAGCGACGTTTTGAGACGGCGCACCCCGGGAACAACGGGGATCATCAGGCGCAGGAGTCAGCTGGGAGGGGAAGCTGTGGAGCTCCCGGAGAGGGACACACGAGCCCAAAAGTGTAAATTCGGCACCACAAGGGCTTGCGCGCCTAGGAGGGTAGAGGCGACCGAGCGCGGCCACAAGTGAGAGCGGCGAGGCTGACTGGACCTGAGAGGTTTCCAACGCAGATTGCGACTCAGTAGAGCGGAGCCTCGGACGTCCAGCAAGACTGGAGCGGTGCCTCCTCACGGAACCTGGCAGACAGCGAGAGACCATCGGGTGCAACGGAGAGTGAGCATTCCAGACGACTTGGCCGGCAGGAGTGAGATGTATCAGTAGGGCCCGGGGTTACAGATTAGCGCATTAGGGAAGATACTAACCTCAAGGCCCACGTTAAGCAAACAACACATGTGATCCCACTAAAAAGTCCCTTACCATAGGGGACCAGCGAGCCCAATAATCGGACCAGTAGTTGAGCCATAAAAACAGCGCATGAGACGCAGCCAAGGGCCCTTTGGGGAGATGAGACAATACGCATAAGAAGGGCTTGCAGACTCCCAATAGTACAGCGGTGCGAACTGCTAACTAAAACCGAACATTGGTTCTTTCCGCGGAGCTGCGAAAATAAATCACCTTATAAGCTGGATTTACAGTAGGGGTGCGATTACTGGCAAAACAAGCCTTGCCATACAAATGGGGAAGACCCTCAAAAAAAGAGAATGCGACATTGGAGGACTTTTACACCCCAGACTGCGCGCAGGGAGCACAAACCCGATCACACATAATGTACCAGAGGCGGAACCATTGAACTGACTCTCCAAGATGTACTTCAAGCCATAGCGGTGTCCTGAACAGCGTTGGAAGTCAAGATTGACACACTCAGCATAGATCTGGGCCTCTTACAGGATGATTATAAGAGGTTGGCAGAAAGAGTCACCACGACAGAAAGAGACCTGGCAGAAGCAATCCCCAATCTGACGCTAGCGAACAACAGGCTGAATGTAATAGACAACTGGGTCAAGGCACTGGAGAGTAGAGCGGAGGATGCAGAAAACAATACAAGACGCAATAACATCAGAATCAAAGGGATCCGGGAAAAGAGCGAAGGCCCTGACATGGTGGAATTCCTAGAGAACTGAATTGTTGCCCCAGAGGGACTGTCCACATTCTTCGCCCTGGAGAGAGCTCACAGAGTGCCCAGCAGAGTGCCACCTCCGGGGGCTCCCCCGAGACCAGTGATAGCGAGACTTCTCTACTTCCGAGACAGAGATCACATATTGCGTCAAGCACGGCAGCAAGGTACGATGACAATCGAGAGCAGTAAACTATTAATCTTTCCCGATTTCTCCTGAGACGTGCAACGACGACGAACAGATTATAACTCTGTGAAGTGCAAACTTCGCGACATGGAGATCCCTTATTCAATGCTGTTCCCGGCTAGACTCCGAGTGGTCACCCCGACTGGCACAGAATTCTTTTCCACACCGGAGGATATTTGGTCTTGGTTGGAATCTCAAACAGCACCAGACCCGACTAACAACTCGCAACATAACAAGAAACAAAAGTGTCCTAGATAGAGAAGGGGACAGGTAACACATAGAAGTGAGCCACCTAACCCAGATGAAGTACAAAAAGAAAGATGACATGTGGTGGAAGCGGTGGCAATGTTGGGTGAAGGAACTAGGAGATCGAACATGGCTTCGCCCTCGAGCTCACAGAAGCAAGATGACCATTCGGATTCTGATAATGAGACTGCGACCTCTACCCAATCGAGTGTTATCCTACCTATGATTACCCCTGGAACAGCAGATGAAATAATCTGAATAAGAAGTACTGGTACAGACTGCCCACACTGCCGCTAAACAGAGTCATTTAGCAGAAACTCCATATGATAAGATGATTTAGTAGGCGAAGCGCATCTCGCCCATAATCTCAAGGTCGACAAACTACATAAGAAACTTTTACCTTACACTACCCGCTACATTGATGGATGGCGGGGAAGGGCGGGCCCGGAGGAATCCCGGGGGTTCCGACTAAGGGGAACTGAGTGCACCACCCCCACAACAGCTGTGGGCCACACAGCAGAGACTATGATCATGGTTGAAACAATGTTGTTGTTTAAAAGTTTGGGCGCAGACATTATGGGCCTCATTTCAACCCTTGGTGGTCAACAGGCTGGCGGTACGAAATGCCACATTATGACTGCGGCAGTACTGCCGCGGTCACACCGCCGGGACCGGCGATTTACCGCCATGGATGTCCCAGTGGTCGCAATCTGCCAGGGCAGTGCTGCAAGCAGCGCTGCCCTGGGGATTTTGACTCCTGTGAGAAACTGGGGCTGATTGCAGAGGCCCCCTAACTTTTTGCCCCCATTTTCCACTTTATGCTGGTGTTTTCCTGACTCTGATGGTGCCCTGGGTACTGCTAACCAGTCCCAGGGCCTGTGCTCTGTGTAAAATGGATATGCAAATTAGGCTAATTATAATTGGCTAAGTTAACCTACCTATAAGTCCCTAGTATATGGTAGGGCATGTAGGTTTAGGGACCACAGCATAGGTGGTGCACACCTAGGTGCATTGCTGAGGTGCCCAGTGTCATTTTAAAAGCAAGCCTGCCTTGCTGGCTGCTTTTAAATTAAAGTTATATGCAAATTCGACTTTGGAATTAAAGGTACTTCCAAAGTTTTAAACTACCTTATTTTTACATATAAGTCACCCCTAAGGTGTGCCCTATGTGCCCCTAGGGCTGGGTGCCATGTAACTATAAGCAGGGACTTTATAAAAATAGATTTATAAGCCCTGGTGAGGTAAAAACAGCCAAATTCGTTTTTCCCTCATTGAAGTAAATGGCCTTCATAGGCTAGAATGGGCAGACTTTATTTTAAATTTTAAAGTCTCCTTAAATGTTACATACCAAGAATTTGGTATCAAATTGATTGTTATAATAAATCCCACAACTTCCAGTTGTTGGATTTAATATAACTAGTGCAGGTAAAAAGTTTAGACTTTACCTAAAAAGTTGCCAATTTCAGCTCTGCATTGTTTTTGCTGCTGTGCTCTGATTGGCCAGCCTGCAGCAGCTTCTGCCAGGCTACTTTAATGAGGTGTGAAGTGGCCTGACTTCACACAAAGGAATGTGCTTGGGGGAGAGAATCTCCCCTCAGCAGATGGTGAGGCAGGAAGGGGGAGGGCTGCCAAACTGGTCTTCAAAGGCAGAGAAGGACATCTGGAGCACCCAGCAACACCCCCACATCCTGCAACCCCAGACAGCTAGGTGCCCCCTTGATTAGATTAGGAGAGGGCAGGAGAGGGGTGTGTTTATGATTTTTAGCCACACCAGTGGGTGGGCTCAGCCAGATCTCTCCTCTAAAAATCAGATTCATCCATTTTGGATTTTTAGAGACTGTTGCCTTCTGGGATGGATTTTTGCCACACTTCCCAGGAAGTGGTCATCACAGGGGGACGACCCTGTCCCTGATTGGAGGACCAGGCCCCCCTGCTTTTCACCCAGGAGCAAGGATAAAACTGGCAGACCTGCACCCACGCCTCAGATCCCCACCAAATTTCAAGAAGAAAGAACTACAAGGAGAAGAAGGACTGCCCTGCTGGACCCCTGGCCTGCACCTGGACCCTGCACTCAGAAAGACTGCACCAGCTGCACACTTGGGCTTCACCACAAGAAGGACTTTGCCTGGCTTCCACTGGTTCAAGGAGGGACTCCCTGTTTGCTACAGGTGAAAAATTGCTAACCAGAGTCCCCTGCACCAACTCCTGAAAAAGTGACCAGCTGACCACTGTCCAGTGGCCAAAAAGGAGTTTGCGGCAGGTGCATTCTGGGAGTTGAAGTCCGCACTTCCCAAGGACCATCACAGAACTTCTGGACCCTTGGGGTGAGCTGTGGACCCCAAAAGAACCTTAAAAGAACATCTGGGTGAAGCCCCAGAAGTTTGGAAAAGATTGGAGAATTTTTGAAAAAAAGCTCCATAAAGTGACCGACCCGACGCGGAAATTCTAGCCGGCTTGCCTCAACCGCGACCCGGCCTGACTTCGTGGTTCGTCCCGGTAAAGAAAAACATCCAAAAAAGAGACTAAGTCCGAACGTAAAAAGTTGACCGGGACCTTCCAGCCATCGTATCCGAGAAGGGCTCCACGGACGTCGGATCAAGATCCAGGTTTACCCCGGTCGAAGGATTTTCATCTCGAAAAAACGACTAAGTCCGAAGGTAAAAATCACCACCGAGGAAACCGACTTCGCGTATCCAGACAAGGGCTCCAGGAGGTCGGATCCAATTGGCAGGTTCGTCCCGGTGAAGAAAAACTTCAAAATAAAGACTAAGTCAGAAGGTAACTTTTTAACCGAGGCCTCCCGCGACTTGTAGCCGAGCAGGGCTCCATCGCGGTCGGCCTGAAAGTTTGACTTTGCCCCGGTCCTGGTGCAACCAGATGACCCGATTGGCGCTTTTTGTTTCTAAGCGCTAGAAAATAATAATACTTTAAAAATTCATATCTCCGGTTCCCCTGAACCGATTTTAATCGTTTTTGTGTCATTTTAAAGATAAAAATATAAGCTATTTTAATAAATTGGTTTTGGATTTTTAAACTGTTTCCTGTGTTTTATTTAATTACTGTTTTGTGATATTTGAATGCTTTACACTTTGTCTCCTAAGTTAAGCCTTGACGCTCGATGCCAAGCTACCAAGGGTAGAGCTGGGATTAATTTACTGAGACCTAACTGTACTTTTGTGGAGGTTTGTGGCTTGTTGCTAGGTGTAGGTACCTACCTGCCCTACCAATAACCCATTTTCCAACATAATTGGAAGCAGCGACGGGATCCTGTACTTGTGTTCAATATCACGTTACAGTTTTAGATAAAACAAATTAAAAATCCTTTAAATTGTCCTAGTGCAAAAATTGTTTTTAATTTTTAATTTTAATTTTTTTTTTTTTAATTAATTTGGATTAATTTCAATTATTGAATTTTTGTAATTTTTTCTAAATTCTTGTTTCCAATTTTTGCAAAAAGTTTTTGTTGACACAAAACTAGGGAACCATGGAGCTTGATCTGGCTAGCCTACCCACACTGACAGTAGTCCAGCTTAGGGGGTTGTGTATTGAGAGAGGGTTGCCTGCAACCACTGATCTCAGGAAGCAAATCCTGATTAAATCCCTGACAGCATGGGCTGAGGCCCAAGGGCTAGGCACAGAGGAAGCTCCAGAGGGGGAAGAAAAAGAGGAAGATGCTAACTCTAACCACTCAGGGGAGGGAAGGCATCAGACCCCAAGTGAGGAAGAGGAGGAACGGTCCTCACTGGATACAGTCACTAGGGGCAGACCCAAAGCTAGTGGTAGGAAGAGGGTCCTTTCAGGAGGAGAGAACCCATCCATCAGGGAAAGAGAGCTGGAAGCCCAGCTAGCCTACATAGCTTTGGAAGCAGATAAGCTGGCCCTAGAAAAGCAAAAGTGGGCATACAAAGAAAAAAGAGATGGAAGCAGCGATAAAGAAGCTGAGGTGTCCATGGGTGGGGGAGTTTGCCCCAGATTACCCAAGGGGGTGGTTCCTGCTTATGTAGACGGGGATGACATAGATAAGTGGCTAGGGGCCTTTGAGAGGGCACTCCAAATGAGAAGGGTTAGGCCTCAATACTGGGGTTCCCTTTTGTGGGAGTTGGTCCCCAACTCAGGGAGGGATAGGCTTCTGACCTTAAGGGGGGAGGAGGCAGATTCATACCCTAGTATGAAGAGGTGCTTAGTCAAGAAGTTTGGTCTGACCCCAGAGCAATATAGAATGAAGTTCGGGGACACCCAGAAGGTCAGTACCCAGTCTTGGGTTGACTTTGTGGACACCTCACTAAAGGCACTAGAGGGCTGGATTATTGGCAACAAAGTAAATACTTATGAGGGGTTATACAATCTGATCATGAGAGAGCACATCTTGACCAATTGTATCCAAGAAAGGTTACGCCAGCATCTAGTGGACTCTAAGCTGACCAACCCTAGAGAGCTAGGGGAGGCAGCTGATGAGTGGTTGAGAACCAGGGTGGTTGTCAAGTCCCAGGGGGGAGACTCCAAGAAGGGGGGGACAGGTCCCCAAAAACCTAAGGAGGGAGGTGGTAAGCCCACCACAGAGACTCCCTCTGTACCCCAGAACCCTAAGAAGGAGGAGAGTAAATCCCACTCCCAATCTGACATGCAGAGACAGGGAGACCCAGGGTTAAAAAAGCTCTTGGACAGTAGGGCTTGCTTTGACTGTCAGCAGACAGGTCACTTCAGAGGAGATGCAGCCTGTCCAAAGAAAGTGGTTAGCACTGGGCTGTCCAGTGTAGCCATAGAGGAGGATTCCTCAGATGATGAAGTCCTCCTAGCATTGTGCTGGGAGACAGGACCAGATGGTAAGCTGGTGATCCCTGAGGGTGGGAGTAGGCACTTCCACCACATTCAAGTGAATGGGATCCCTACCACTGGCCTGAGAGACACCTGTGCCAGTCACACTGTAGTGAGTGACCGGTTAGTGACCCCAGACATGTATGTCCCAGGAAAGACAAAGAAAGTCAGGATAGCCACAGGGGAGGTCACCTCCAAACCTGTAGCCATAGTGCCCCTAGAGAGGGAGGGTATCCTTGACTGGATTAGGGTGGTAGTCAGTGCTGACCTTCCCCTAGATTGTATCCTGGGCAATGACTTCCCAGAGGTGAGTCTGGTCACAGATGGGGTGGTCGCCCAGGGCGCCCCCCCAACCCAAAGTCCTGGGGAGTCAGTCCCTACAGTTAGGAGACAGGGGTCCCCAAGAAAAGGAAAGAAGAAAAGGAAGGGTAGGCCACTCTTAAAGAGAGTTCCAGGGAGCCAAGGGCCCTCTGCCCCAGTAAGGGGAGAGCCCAATGTTGGCACTGGTGAGGCCTCACCTGACCCCAAGGAAGTCCTGAGTAGTCAGGCAGCTGTCCAGATGCAGGGTGTTGCCCCTGCACTGACAGAAGGGAGAGTGGAAGGAGGGTGTCTGCCACAGGAGGTGGTAGCCCCCCACTCAAGACAGCAAGAGGGGTGCCAGGACCCCAAAGATGCCCCTAAAGCAGCTCAGCCACCTGTCAGTGGAGAGCTTAGGGTGTGGTTCTGGGTACTGACAGCTGTCAGTAGCCTCTGCTGGGTGCTAGCCTTCCTGGCAGCACTGTACTTGGCCTGGGAGGCAGACCCCAAGGCCAATAGCAAAGTAGGCCCCCTGACCCTGTTGGTCATGGTGGGGTTGCTCAAGTGTTGGGTGACCTCTTTGGGTAAACTAGGTCTTGCCCTAGCAAAGTTAGGAGTAGGGGAGGTGGGCACCTCACTACCCAAGTTGGCAGAGAGAGAGGAGGAAGACCCCCCTAGAGGGAAGTTTCAGTTTGGGTTGGGTCCTTTTACTGTTGGGATGGCTTCACTACCCAGAGGGAGTGACCCAGACAGGAGGATATAAGGCAGAGTAGGCCCTGCAAAGGGACAGCCAGTTTTCTGCACTGTCTTCCTCGCCTAACAAGCCAGGAAGACTCTCCCAGGGTTGAGCTGAGTCTCCTGGGCGTGTGGGCTGGGGGGGGGTTGTGTGAGAAACTGGGGCTGATTGCAGAGGCCCCCTAACTTTTTGCCCCCATTTTCCACTTTATGCTGGTGTTTTCCTGACTCTGATGGTGCCCTGGGTACTGCTAACCAGTCCCAGGGCCTGTGCTCTGTGTAAAATGGATATGCAAATTAGGCTAATTATAATTGGCTAAGTTAACCTACCTATAAGTCCCTAGTATATGGTAGGGCATGTAGGTTTAGGGACCACAGCATAGGTGGTGCACACCTAGGTGCATTGCTGAGGTGCCCAGTGTCATTTTAAAAGCAAGCCTGCCTTGCTGGCTGCTTTTAAATTAAAGTTATATGCAAATTCGACTTTGGAATTAAAGGTACTTCCAAAGTTTTAAACTACCTTATTTTTACATATAAGTCACCCCTAAGGTGTGCCCTATGTGCCCCTAGGGCTGGGTGCCATGTAACTATAAGCAGGGACTTTATAAAAATAGATTTATAAGCCCTGGTGAGGTAAAAACAGCCAAATTCGTTTTTCCCTCATTGAAGTAAATGGCCTTCATAGGCTAGAATGGGCAGACTTTATTTTAAATTTTAAAGTCTCCTTAAATGTTACATACCAAGAATTTGGTATCAAATTGATTGTTATAATAAATCCCACAACTTCCAGTTGTTGGATTTAATATAACTAGTGCAGGTAAAAAGTTTAGACTTTACCTAAAAAGTTGCCAATTTCAGCTCTGCATTGTTTTTGCTGCTGTGCTCTGATTGGCCAGCCTGCAGCAGCTTCTGCCAGGCTACTTTAATGAGGTGTGAAGTGGCCTGACTTCACACAAAGGAATGTGCTTGGGGGAGAGAATCTCCCCTCAGCAGATGGTGAGGCAGGAAGGGGGAGGGCTGCCAAACTGGTCTTCAAAGGCAGAGAAGGACATCTGGAGCACCCAGCAACACCCCCACATCCTGCAACCCCAGACAGCTAGGTGCCCCCTTGATTAGATTAGGAGAGGGCAGGAGAGGGGTGTGTTTATGATTTTTAGCCACACCAGTGGGTGGGCTCAGCCAGATCTCTCCTCTAAAAATCAGATTCATCCATTTTGGATTTTTAGAGACTGTTGCCTTCTGGGATGGATTTTTGCCACACTTCCCAGGAAGTGGTCATCACAGGGGGACGACCCTGTCCCTGATTGGAGGACCAGGCCCCCCTGCTTTTCACCCAGGAGCAAGGATAAAACTGGCAGACCTGCACCCACGCCTCAGATCCCCACCAAATTTCAAGAAGAAAGAACTACAAGGAGAAGAAGGACTGCCCTGCTGGACCCCTGGCCTGCACCTGGACCCTGCACTCAGAAAGACTGCACCAGCTGCACACTTGGGCTTCACCACAAGAAGGACTTTGCCTGGCTTCCACTGGTTCAAGGAGGGACTCCCTGCTTGCTACAGGTGAAAAATTGCTAACCAGAGTCCCCTGCACCAACTCCTGAAAAAGTGACCAGCTGACCACTGTCCAGTGGCCAAAAAGGAGTTTGCGCCAGGTGCATTCTGGGAGTTGAAGTCCGCACTTCCCAAGGACCATCACAGAACTTCTGGACCCTTGGGGTGAGCTGTGGACCCCAAAAGAACCTAAAAAGAACATCTGGGTGAAGCCCCAGAAGTTTGGAAAAGATTGGAGAATTTTTGAAAAAAAGCTCCATAAAGTGACCGACCCGACGCGGAAATTCTAGCCGGCTTGCCTCAACCGCGACCCGGCCTGACTTCGTGGTTCGTCCCGGTAAAGAAAAACATCCAAAAAAGAGACTAAGTCCGAACGTAAAAAGTTGACCGGGACCTTCCAGCCATCGTATCCGAGAAGGGCTCCACGGACGTCGGATCAAGATCCAGGTTTACCCCGGTCGAAGGATTTTCATCTCGAAAAAACGACTAAGTCCGAAGGTAAAAATCACCACCGAGGAAACCGACTTCGCGTATCCGGACAAGGGCTCCAGGAGGTCGGATCCAATTGGCAGGTTCGTCCCGGTGAAGAAAAACTTCAAAATAAAGACTAAGTCAGAAGGTAACTTTTTAACCGAGGCCTCCCGCGACTTGTAGCCGAGCAGGGCTCCATCGCGGTCGGCCTGAAAGTTTGACTTTGCCCCGGTCCTGGTGCAACCAGATGACCCGATTGGCGCTTTTTGTTTCTAAGCGCTAGAAAATAATAATACTTTAAAAATTCATATCTCCGGTTCCCCTGAACCGATTTTAATCGTTTTTGTGTCATTTTAAAGATAAAAATATAAGCTATTTTTATAAATTGGTTTTGGATTTTTAAACTGTTTCCTGTGTTTTATTTAATTACTGTTTTGTGATATTTGAATGCTTTACACTTTGTCTCCTAAGTTAAGCCTTGACGCTCGATGCCAAGCTACCAAGGGTAGAGCTGGGATTAATTTACTGAGACCTAACTGTACTTTTGTGGAGGTTTGTGGCTTGTTGCTTGGTGTAGGTACCTACCTGCCCTACCAATAACCCATTTTCCAACATAATTGGAAGCAGCGACGGGATCCTGTACTTGTGTTCAATATCACGTTACAGTTTTAGATAAAACAAATTAAAAATCCTTTAAATTGTCCTAGTGCAAAAATTGTTTTTAATTTTTAATTTTAATTTTTTTTTTTTTAATTAATTTGGATTAATTTCAATTATTGAATTTTTGTAATTTTTTCTAAATTCTTGTTTCCAATTTTTGCAAAAAGTTTTTGTTGACACAAAACTAGGGAACCATGGAGCTTGATCTGGCTAGCCTACCCACACTGACAGTAGTCCAGCTTAGGGGGTTGTGTATTGAGAGAGGGTTGCCTGCAACCACTGATCTCAGGAAGCAAATCCTGATTAAATCCCTGACAGCATGGGCTGAGGCCCAAGGGCTAGGCACAGAGGAAGCTCCAGAGGGGGAAGAAAAAGAGGAAGATGCTAACTCTAACCACTCAGGGGAGGGAAGGCATCAGACCCCAAGTGAGGAAGAGGAGGAACGGTCCTCACTGGATACAGTCACTAGGGGCAGACCCAAAGCTAGTGGTAGGAAGAGGGTCCTTTCAGGAGGAGAGAACCCATCCATCAGGGAAAGAGAGCTGGAAGCCCAGCTAGCCTACATAGCTTTGGAAGCAGATAAGCTGGCCCTAGAAAAGCAAAAGTGGGCATACAAAGAAAAAAGAGATGGAAGCAGCGATAAAGAAGCTGAGGTGTCCATGGGTGGGGGAGTTTGCCCCAGATTACCCAAGGGGGTGGTTCCTGCTTATGTAGACGGGGATGACATAGATAAGTGGCTAGGGGCCTTTGAGAGGGCACTCCAAATGAGAAGGGTTAGGCCTCAATACTGGGGTTCCCTTTTGTGGGAGTTGGTCCCCAACTCAGGGAGGGATAGGCTTCTGACCTTAAGGGGGGAGGAGGCAGATTCATACCCTAGTATGAAGAGGTGCTTAGTCAAGAAGTTTGGTCTGACCCCAGAGCAATATAGAATGAAGTTCGGGGACACCCAGAAGGTCAGTACCCAGTCTTGGGTTGACTTTGTGGACACCTCACTAAAGGCACTAGAGGGCTGGATTATTGGCAACAAAGTAAATACTTATGAGGGGTTATACAATCTGATCATGAGAGAGCACATCTTGACCAATTGTATCCAAGAAAGGTTACGCCAGCATCTAGTGGACTCTAAGCTGACCAACCCTAGAGAGCTAGGGGAGGCAGCTGATGAGTGGTTGAGAACCAGGGTGGTTGTCAAGTCCCAGGGGGGAGACTCCAAGAAGGGGGGGACAGGTCCCCAAAAACCTAAGGAGGGAGGTGGTAAGCCCACCACAGAGACTCCCTCTGTACCCCAGAACCCTAAGAAGGAGGAGAGTAAATCCCACTCCCAATCTGACATGCAGAGACAGGGAGACCCAGGGTTAAAAAAGCTCTTGGACAGTAGGGCTTGCTTTGACTGTCAGCAGACAGGTCACTTCAGAGGAGATGCAGCCTGTCCAAAGAAAGTGGTTAGCACTGGGCTGTCCAGTGTAGCCATAGAGGAGGATTCCTCAGATGATGAAGTCCTCCTAGCATTGTGCTGGGAGACAGGACCAGATGGTAAGCTGGTGATCCCTGAGGGTGGGAGTAGGCACTTCCACCACATTCAAGTGAATGGGATCCCTACCACTGGCCTGAGAGACACCTGTGCCAGTCACACTGTAGTGAGTGACCGGTTAGTGACCCCAGACATGTATGTCCCAGGAAAGACAAAGAAAGTCAGGATAGCCACAGGGGAGGTCACCTCCAAACCTGTAGCCATAGTGCCCCTAGAGAGGGAGGGTATCCTTGACTGGATTAGGGTGGTAGTCAGTGCTGACCTTCCCCTAGATTGTATCCTGGGCAATGACCTCCCAGAGGTGAGTCTGGTCACAGATGGGGTGGTCGCCCAGGGCGCCCCCCCAACCCAAAGTCCTGGGGAGTCAGTCCCTACAGTTAGGAGACAGGGGTCCCCAAGAAAAGGAAAGAAGAAAAGGAAGGGTAGGCCACTCTTAAAGAGAGTTCCAGGGAGCCAAGGGCCCTCTGCCCCAGTAAGGGGAGAGCCCAATGTTGGCACTGGTGAGGCCTCACCTGACCCCAAGGAAGTCCTGAGTAGTCAGGCAGCTGTCCAGATGCAGGGTGTTGCCCCTGCACTGACAGAAGGGAGAGTGGAAGGAGGGTGTCTGCCACAGGAGGTGGTAGCCCCCCACTCAAGACAGCAAGAGGGGTGCCAGGACCCCAAAGATGCCCCTAAAGCAGCTCAGCCACCTGTCAGTGGAGAGCTTAGGGTGTGGTTCTGGGTACTGACAGCTGTCAGTAGCCTCTGCTGGGTGCTAGCCTTCCTGGCAGCACTGTACTTGGCCTGGGAGGCAGACCCCAAGGCCAATAGCAAAGTAGGCCCCCTGACCCTGTTGGTCATGGTGGGGTTGCTCAAGTGTTGGGTGACCTCTTTGGGTAAACTAGGTCTTGCCCTAGCAAAGTTAGGAGTAGGGGAGGTGGGCACCTCACTACCCAAGTTGGCAGAGAGAGAGGAGGAAGACCCCCCTAGAGGGAAGTTTCAGTTTGGGTTGGGTCCTTTTACTGTTGGGATGGCTTCACTACCCAGAGGGAGTGACCCAGACAGGAGGATATAAGGCAGAGTAGGCCCTGCAAAGGGACAGCCAGTTTTCTGCACTGTCTTCCTCGCCTAACAAGCCAGGAAGACTCTCCCAGGGTTGAGCTGAGTCTCCTGGGCGTGTGGGCTGGGGGGGGGTTGTGTGAGAAACTGGGGCTGATTGCAGAGGCCCCCTAACTTTTTGCCCCCATTTTCCACTTTATGCTGGTGTTTTCCTGACTCTGATGGTGCCCTGGGTACTGCTAACCAGTCCCAGGGCCTGTGCTCTGTGTAAAATGGATATGCAAATTAGGCTAATTATAATTGGCTAAGTTAACCTACCTATAAGTCCCTAGTATATGGTAGGGCATGTAGGTTTAGGGACCACAGCATAGGTGGTGCACACCTAGGTGCATTGCTGAGGTGCCCAGTGTCATTTTAAAAGCAAGCCTGCCTTGCTGGCTGCTTTTAAATTAAAGTTATATGCAAATTCGACTTTGGAATTAAAGGTACTTCCAAAGTTTTAAACTACCTTATTTTTACATATAAGTCACCCCTAAGGTGTGCCCTATGTGCCCCTAGGGCTGGGTGCCATGTAACTATAAGCAGGGACTTTATAAAAATAGATTTATAAGCCCTGGTGAGGTAAAAACAGCCAAATTCGTTTTTCCCTCATTGAAGTAAATGGCCTTCATAGGCTAGAATGGGCAGACTTTATTTTAAATTTTAAAGTCTCCTTAAATGTTACATACCAAGAATTTGGTATCAAATTGATTGTTATAATAAATCCCACAACTTCCAGTTGTTGGATTTAATATAACTAGTGCAGGTAAAAAGTTTAGACTTTACCTAAAAAGTTGCCAATTTCAGCTCTGCATTGTTTTTGCTGCTGTGCTCTGATTGGCCAGCCTGCAGCAGCTTCTGCCAGGCTACTTTAATGAGGTGTGAAGTGGCCTGACTTCACACAAAGGAATGTGCTTGGGGGAGAGAATCTCCCCTCAGCAGATGGTGAGGCAGGAAGGGGGAGGGCTGCCAAACTGGTCTTCAAAGGCAGAGAAGGACATCTGGAGCACCCAGCAACACCCCCACATCCTGCAACCCCAGACAGCTAGGTGCCCCCTTGATTAGATTAGGAGAGGGCAGGAGAGGGGTGTGTTTATGATTTTTAGCCACACCAGTGGGTGGGCTCAGCCAGATCTCTCCTCTAAAAATCAGATTCATCCATTTTGGATTTTTAGAGACTGTTGCCTTCTGGGATGGATTTTTGCCACACTTCCCAGGAAGTGGTCATCACAGGGGGACGACCCTGTCCCTGATTGGAGGACCAGGCCCCCCTGCTTTTCACCCAGGAGCAAGGATAAAACTGGCAGACCTGCACCCACGCCTCAGATCCCCACCAAATTTCAAGAAGAAAGAACTACAAGGAGAAGAAGGACTGCCCTGCTGGACCCCTGGCCTGCACCTGGACCCTGCACTCAGAAAGACTGCACCAGCTGCACACTTGGGCTTCACCACAAGAAGGACTTTGCCTGGCTTCCACTGGTTCAAGGAGGGACTCCCTGTTTGCTACAGGTGAAAAATTGCTAACCAGAGTCCCCTGCACCAACTCCTGAAAAAGTGACCAGCTGACCACTGTCCAGTGGCCAAAAAGGAGTTTGCGCCAGGTGCATTCTGGGAGTTGAAGTCTGCACTTCCCAAGGACCATCACAGAACTTCTGGACCCTTGGGGTGAGCTGTGGACCCCAAAAGAACCTTAAAAGAACATCTGGGTGAAGCCCCAGAAGTTTGGAAAAGATTGGAGAATTTTTGAAAAAAAGCTCCATAAAGTGACCGACCCGACGCGGAAATTCTAGCCGGCTTGCCTCAACCGCGACCCGGCCTGACTTCGTGGTTCGTCCCGGTAAAGAAAAACATCCAAAAAAGAGACTAAGTCCGAACGTAAAAAGTTGACCGGGACCTTCCAGCCATCGTATCCGAGAAGGGCTCCACGGACGTCGGATCAAGATCCAGGTTTACCCCGGTCGAAGGATTTTCATCTCGAAAAAACGACTAAGTCCGAAGGTAAAAATCACCACCGAGGAAACCGACTTCGCGTATCCGGACAAGGGCTCCAGGAGGTCGGATCCAATTGGCAGGTTCGTCCCGGTGAAGAAAAACTTCAAAATAAAGACTAAGTCAGAAGGTAACTTTTTAACCGAGGCCTCCCGCGACTTGTAGCCGAGCAGGGCTCCATCGCGGTCGGCCTGAAAGTTTGACTTTGCCCCGGTCCTGGTGCAACCAGATGACCCGATTGGCGCTTTTTGTTTCTAAGCGCTAGAAAATAATAATAGTTTAAAAATTCATATATCCGGTTCACCTGAACCGATTTTAATCGTTTTTGTGTCATTTTAAAGATAAAAATATAAGCTATTTTTATAAATTGGTTTTGGATTTTTAAACTGTTTCCTGTGTTTTATTTAATTACTGTTTTGTGATATTTGAATGCTTTACACTTTGTCTCCTAAGTTAAGCCTTGACGCTCGATGCCAAGCTACCAAGGGTAGAGCTGGGATTAATTTACTGAGACCTAACTGTACTTTTGTGGAGGTTTGTGGCTTGTTGCTAGGTGTAGGTACCTACCTGCCCTACCAATAACCCATTTTCCAACAACTCCCCTTACCACCTGCCTGGCGGCGGCGGTAAGGGGACTCACGGGGCCCCTGGGGGCCCCTCCACTGCCCATGCACTTGGCATGGGCAGTGCAGGGGTCCCCAGGCACAGCCCCATCGCAATTTCCACTGTCTTCTTGGCAGACAGTGGAAAGCACGAGGGGTGCTGCTGCACCCGCTGCACCGCCACATTGCCGCTGGCTCCATTAGGAGCCGGCTGCAATGTTACGGCCCACATCACCGCTGGGCCGGCGGGCGGAAACTCTGTTTTCACCCACCGGCCCAGCGGGTATGTTGAAATGCGGCCGGAGGGTTTGTGGGCGCATAGACGGGCGTTAGGCGGTTCAACCTTGGTGGGCGTTGAAATGAGGTCTTTGTCCTTTGTCCTGGGCAAGGGGAGTTGGGAAATCAGTTGTTCAGTTTTATTACAAAATACGCCGTGATGCCGGGGCAAGATGCATATTTTCAGGTCAAGGGGAGTTTACTACATGTCTGATGAGTGGTGCATTGAACTTGAAATTTCTTACGTGGAATGTTAGGGGTATGCACTCTATGGCCAAACGTCACAAGGTATTCTCCTTTATTACTCGATAGGGAATCCATATAGCGATGCTCCAGGAGACACACTTAGATCTTAAAGAGAGTCAGGCTCTCCAAAAGCACTGGAGGGGTAGAGTGTTCTGCACCACCTGCTCGAACTTTGCTAGGGGGACTCTGATTTGGATTAGGGAGGGGGTACCTTACCAACATACGTCAGCCATCACTGATTCACTGGGTCAATACACTGTGATCTCAGGAAAACTAGATGGTAGGGAGATAACACTGGGAAGTTCATATGGCCCCAACTTAGATCAAGGCGCCTATCTGACCTCCTTGTCAACAAAGCTGGCAGGACACCTAACGGGGCCGATAGTCTTAGGCGGAGACTTCAACTGCATAGCGGATTTAGCACAGGATAGATCACCCCCCCCTTACCCTCTTCCCCAACCGTTCAAACGGCTCACTCATTCGGGACATGGCAACAAAACTGGGGATTGGTAGACACTTGGCGCGTCCAACACACAACAGACCGAGACTATTCATATTAATCCCCCATGCACGATTTACACGTCAGATTAGATTCCTTTCTTTCCTCACCAGAGATACATAGACTAGCACATGCGAGCGAATACCTTACTCGCACACTTTCAGACCACAATCCTCTTCTTCTCATCCTGAATTGGACCCGGGCAAAGACACCAATACCTGCTTGGCGGCTTCAACCTTCCATGTTAGAGGATGAGGTGTTTAAACACACCATTGGTCTGGCAATATACACTTACTTCGAAACTAACGAGGGATCGACTACTTCCACATTGGTAGAGTGGGACGTGTTCAAGGCTGTCATCAGAGGGAAATGTCTTTCTGCAGCAGCCGGGGAGAGACGTGCGCTGCTGCGTGACATAGAGGAGGCTGAAAGCAACCAGAGAGAGTTGGAGCGACAATGCCCCAAAACTCCAGACTTGCGAGCATCGCTCAAGTCAGCACGTAAAAACACTATAATAGCATTTGACAGGCTGCGTTGTTTCGACTATAGAGCCTTTCTGACACGAACACACGCGGAGAGTGACCGAACGAGTTCACTACTGCCATGGCTGGGGAACCCGTCAAAGAGGGGCTCGGTAATAGACGAACTTACACAACCCGGAGGTATTCATATTAACTCCCAATCGGCTATTAATTACGAATTTCGGAAATATTACGTGGATCTGTACACTAGCAAGACACATCCCCCCATTGAGGAAATAAGGGCCGTCTTACAGTATTTACCACTCCCTACCATGTCGGCCTGGGACGCGACTGAGCTGGACACGGCGATCACAGTGACAGAAGTGAAAGAAGCCCTCATTGGCTAGAGTCACTTAAGGCCTCGACCCACCTGTGCCTCCTAGATCCCAGGAACTGGAAGTAATCCATAAATGTTGGAGCCAACACTTACGTAAGATAAAATGTCCCAGACCCTATGTCCCCGAGACACTGATGCGGTGCCTATTAACGCTTCTACATAAGGGTAAGTGGGGTGGAATAAGGAATTGGGAAAGGGCAGGGGCCACCATCCTGGGCACCTTGTACGAGGCAGACTCCCTGCTGCCCTTTGAGGACTTTCGAAGCCGATATCAGATTCCAGCGGGGAACCTCCTGCTTCACAGAGCAGTTACAAATACGATGGGTAGACACTGGAAATACGGAACCACCTATCTCGGAGATAACACAATACCTTGTTAGCGTAACAGGGACAAATAGAGCAGTGACCTACCTTTACAGAAAAATAAGAACCACAATGACACTCCCACTAGCAGTCCTTAAACAAAAATGGGAAACGGATCTGGGGACCACCATAGAGGACAGAGACTGGGAGGAAATACTGACTTGGATCCCGAGGGCCTCTAGGAATGCTCGATTTAAATTGATCAACACATATGTCCTACATAGAGCATATCAGACCCCCGGCAGAATCAAGAGGCACTTCGGGCCCTGGGGACTAGCTGCCCGAGATGCCACGAGGAGGGCGCTGAATTTATTAATATGTTTTGGGTCTGCCCAACTCTGCGGGAGTACTGGTGCGAGATAACACAACTCCTCTCCTACATTATTGACCGAGAAGTGCCTGATGCCCCCAGACACTGCTTGCTAGGATGGTATCTGCATCAACCCAAACGTTAAATACACTAATCAGTTCCAAGATTTGGCCCTAGAATTGGCCAAAATAGAGATTGCAATGACGTGGAAAGCAGCAACAGGACCATGTGTACAAACGTGGACAAGGGAAGTCCTTAAGTGTGCTAAAGCTGAAGAGACGATTAGGCACCGGGAGGCGCGGAGGGGACAAGGCCCCATAGAAAGGGCCAGGGCTTGAAGCACTCTGGTGCATGACTGGGTACAGCAAGGAGAGGAAGCACTGGATGCCTGACTGCTTTGAAGGACTGCTGGCCTGCCCCCCCCCCCGAAACCACACACTTCGTTGGAAAGCAATAATACACTCAGAGAGGGACATACTGACCATATACATGAACAGAACATATAACCTGTCACTCCACAATGAGCTACAGTCTCCTAGACATTTACTGATACTCAGCACTAACCAGGCACTCGAGCAGCAATTGGGAAGGATAGGTGGGAGGTTTGATTCCCTTGGGGAGTGGAATACACTATAGCAGCAGGCGGAAGGCTTCATATGCTATTACAAGTCACTTGCCTTACCTTAACTGAAAATTCATGTACAATTTACGATTTAATGGTAGTTGCGATTGTCACTCCAGATGATGACTAGGACATCTAATGATTAGATACACTACCTTCAAACTGCTGTAATTTGCCTTCAATGACTCTAAATGCCCTCCCTGAGAGGAAATGTTTTGTATTTCGTATTCTCTATTACATATCAGAAACCAATAAAAAGATTTGAAGAAAAAAAAAATGGGCCACTGGGAGGGAACGAACCTTGCCCCTGAGGTCATTCTACCTCTCCCTAATGTCCTCCCTTGTGCGCAGGGTGGCGCCAACAGCATTCACTCTGTCGACTATCCTGTCCCACATTTCCATTTTCCTACTGAGAGGAGTGTGCTGGACATGTGCTCCAAACAATTGTGGTTCTATTCGTATGATTTTATACACCAGGACTCTCAACCCACCCTCAGAAAAACATGGATTTTTAGAATGTGACATGGTGGAATTTGAAGGAAAAAAAAGTGACAGTGACATACTAAAGAGGGGAAGTGCAAAAGGGTGTGACTGGATAAAAGTGTGTGCTTGGTGTGAAAAGAGATAGATAGTGAGAAAAAAGTGGTGCCTAGTATCTGTGCTGCAGTGTTGAATTATTGGCTCTGGCTTGTGTGTGTTGCAGTGTAAATGCAAAGGATTGTGGTGTGTGAATCGGTTTGTTTTATAGTGTTGGTTCCAGGTGTGTTCAGTGTGGCAATGTGTGTCAGTTGTGTTGCTTTCAAATCCATCCAATGTGTCGTTGTGTATTACTTTGGTGACTGTGAACTGCTGTGGTTCGGACTGCCATTGGCTGATCGCCATAGGTGCCCACCACTGTGACTTTGGCCTTGTAATACGGACAGTGGTTTGTCGCTGTACTGTCGGGGCTGGAGGTTGGACTGAGTATTCCTGGGCCTCCGCACCACTGCTGGTCTCCTTTGTTGGTTGGCGTTCGGGTCTTGCGAGTTTGACCCATGATACAGCAGTCTGAGAGACCGCCAAAATGCATGTCCTTTTAGGACTGCCAACATGGCGGTCTGGAAGTTCGACCACCAAACTCATAATGAGGCCCTTAGTCTCTAGTCAATGGGTAACATAGTTTAAGCACCAAGGTTTGGAGATGGGTCTGAAGGAAGGACAAGCAAGGAGCGCTGAAGGAAATTAAGGAGAAGGAAGTGGAGCAAGGTCTCGAATCTTTAAAAGGTTGATAGACAGTCCGGCTACTGCTATAACAGGATTAGTGCAAACTAACTCGAAGGAAGAGTACTTAGCCACGTCTAGTACTTTTACAGGCGTTTGAAGATGGCACGTGGGTTGGTGTAAGAAGTTCAAGAGGATGCAGAATCGTAGCTCATGAAGGGAGACACTGGAAGTGTTGCAGAAGTCAGGATCACTGAATCATCAGGAAGGTGTTGGAGCCTCCTTCAGAGCAGGAACAAAACCAGAGACTAGCCAGTCTTAGGGTATAAAGAAAGACAATTTAATACATGCATGGTAACTGATGGCTTGAGAGGCCATGTCCAAGCAGTCCGAATTGCGGAACTCCAATACAATCTTTTATGCATGAAGACCACAAAAATGTGAAAATACATCATCTAATCAGAACAACAGAGAGGTAAGTTCTTCATCAAGTACATGGCGTGATGTTGATCAGGTGATGCATGGTGTTACACATATATTAGGCATCTATCCAATCACATGATGGCAGCGTGATGCAAGATGATCACATGCGTGACCTGCACATTTCTCAGACGGTTGGGGCTTTCCAGCGTCACCAAACCAGTTTCTTCATTAAATTTCCTCAGACCTATGCGGACATTCAGATGTCTGTCTGTTGCTGGGTGAATGAAGCAATGTATGTTGCATGGTGTCTCTTTAAAGCAAGACTTGCGTTACAAGCTGTCTGTCAGGGTTAATTTAGTAAAGGTCATCGAACCTTTTGCATATGTTTTTCAGTTATGTTCAGCATTGAGTATCACAGGATGAAATCAGGCCTGGCAAAATAATAAAATGGATTAATTAGCAAATTTCCACAAACGCTTGGAAGACTGGAGCGCTGGGAGTTTCTGGGGGACTCAGGAGATGAGTGCAGAGATGAAGCTTACTCTAGACAGGAATGTTGGAAGATCCGGGCAACTCAGGAGGTGAGTGCAGGGCTTTGCATGCACAGGACTGGAACAGGTGCAAGGCCAAGCCCAAATGCAGGTTTGAAGGGCTTTTTTATACCAGAAACTAAGAGTGTTCCAGAAAGGCACATGTCTCACATGGCAGAATGCAATATTTCAATGAACCTGGGGAAAATCACATGTTACATACAACAGATATGAGGCCGTTCAATGAGCAGGTGAAAACGGTAAATGAAAACAATAAAAAGCACAATAGAGCCCCAAGTGCATGATGGCACAATCCAATGGTTCACAGTGGAAACGTGACTATCCTAAATGGGCATGTGATATCTGCAGATGCAAACTAGACTAAACTTGCATAGCAACAGAACAGGGGTCATTGGTTCAGGCTTCCTGTAGAGGGGAGCCATGGAGTACTCAAGACAGAAAGGTGCCACAGGGGAAGGAATGACATGAGGCCTGCGAGTAATACTCACAACACATAGGGCACAAGATTGAGTTGTGACTGGGCCTAATGGTCCATATTTGTGGTGACCATGATTGGTGACTTCTACAGAGATGGGGTGCTTCTGTCATTTGGTGACTTTTTGGTCTCCTTTGGAGTGCCAGGAGGTAAGTTCTTACCAGTCAGTGGTCAGTTCTTACCAGTCAGTGGTCAGTTCTTACTGGTCAGTTGTCAGTTCTTACCAGGAAGTGGTAGAGAGTCTGCGCTACCAATGGAGAACCAGTACGGCTGAACTCCTTCATCACAAGTATTGCCAAGTTCTGTGTACCTCGTTGGGCTGTGCCAGAGCAATTACATGCTTATACAAAGCTTTGCGATTTTACATTGTTGCACCATTGCTGGAGCTTAGTGTAAAATGGAAAAAGGATATTGAGCTTGCAATTGTTGAATGGAACTGAGCTAGGATATTAGCGCATATACTCAATATCCAGAATCGCCACATTGACATGAATTAACTTTTACTTCCTGCATAGGACGTACCTCAGTCCCTATAGGATATTCCGGGCGGCTCGGGGGCCTGCCCTAGATGTGGTGAGCAGGGTGCTGAACTGCTTCACAAGGTCAGGTCCTGCCCCATACAGGTCAAGTATTGGAGGGAGGTCGTGGACTGTACTAGTGAGGTTACCCAGAGGGCTATTCCACACACTCCCCTGTCTGGCTTCCTGGGGAGATTCCCGAGGCCCACTCACCATAAAATTTGGCCCTGGTCCTCATGAAGCAGGAGATTACTCTACACTGGAAGGCAACCAGGGGCCTCTGATTTGCAAAATGGAGATAAGGTCTCTCCCAGGGGGCAGGGTATGTAAATGCAATACTCCTTCGAGAACTGAGGAGAGGCGGCGGGCCAATAGATAAGGCTTGGGACCACCCAGTTGATAGATTTAGCGAACCTGAACTGAACACCCAGATCGTTCCCCACTACCAGCTGAGGAACCAGGTGAAGAACAGCATTCACAGTGCCTACTTTCCCTACACACTGTGGGGTGGAGCAGGCTCTGAGTGACTAAGGGGGTGATTCTAACATTGGCGGGCGGCGGAGGCCGCCCTCCAATGTTCCCCCTCCAAAATACCGCTCCGCGGTCAGAAGACCGCTGAGGGTATTTTGGGATTTGCCCTGGGCTGGCGGGCGGCCGCCAAAAGGCCGCCCGCCAGCCCAGGGCAAATCGACCTTCCCACGAGGACGCCGGCTCCGAATGGAGCCGGCGTAGTGGGAAGGTGCGACGGGTGCAGTTGCACCCGTCGCGTATTTCAGTGTCTGCTTTGCAGACACTGAAATACTTTGCGGGGCCCCCAGGGGCCCCGCGACACCCCCTACCGCCATCCTGTTCCTGGAGGGCGAACCGCCAGGAACAGGATGGCGGTAGGGGGTGTCAGAATCCCCAAGGCGGCGCAGCATGCTGCGCCGCCTTGGAGGATTCTGACGGGCAGCGGAAAACCGGCAGGAGACCTCCGGTTTTCCTGCACTGACCGCGGCCAAAGCGCCGCGGTCAGAATGCCCTGCGGGGCACCGCCGCCCTGTCGGCGGTGCTCCCGCCGACCCTGGCCCCGGCGGTCTAAGACCGCCGGGGTCAGAATCACCCCCTAAATGTGTTATCTATTGATTGGGTGTGAATGGCATATTATGCTCTGTAATATATGAGGCAGGGTTATGGGTGGGAAGGGAGCAAGGTAGGGGGAGCCACGTTTAACCTGGATGGTTTGGTTTTCAATACTGTACCATGGACATTATTTGATTCACGATCAAGATCCCTACTGTACTGGTATGCCTATTGATGCTATGAGCGCATAGACTTGTGCGCTGTTGTAATTTGCTACTTGGATGGGTGGCAGTTGTATGTTGGAAGCTACAATAAAAGTTTGTTTAAAAAGTAGTTTTCTCAGATAACCTGAAAACAACAGCGCATGCTCACAACATCCTCATATTATCTCCTTAGGCCGCTAGAGCTGTACGTACTTCACACAGCGAAAGCCCTCTTATATAATGACAAGAAAATGCATACATTTCCAAATCTAACCTAGTGTCCCTATTAAACAACAAAAAAACTAAAAATAACAACTCTCATTATTTTGGACTAGACCAGGTATACAAAGACTTACCTTCAACTGATAGGCTGTTTACCTTTACAAAGTTACAAAGTACTTACTCCCTTCCCAACATTGATTTCTACAGCTTTTGAAAACTGATAATAAAAATCACAAAATTAAGTTCATTAAAAAAAACCTAGACCTCCAGAACCTGCTCAATAAATCACATTCATCGGACCACAACCCCACAAAACTGTACAAACTAACGAACACATACAAGCTCAAGGCCCCATCCCAACTTCAGCTCAGATGGGAGGTGATACTTAGGAACATTAATAAATAGCCCCTTTCTGTTGATACATTGTCTACTATATGCAAGAACACTCTGAAATACAAACTCATTCTCATCTTGTCCCAAAGCAGATTATTTTCATGAAAGAAGCCTTCTGGCCAAAGTCAAACTTGCAAAACTTGGTCTACATATTCAGAGGCACTGCAAAGATCCACAGCAAACTTTTATTTTATTTAGTTGCAAACTAATCAAATTGTACTGGGTGAAAATCTCTCTCTATTTTAAAGATATTTTTCAAGCCTGTGTTGGACTAAACTTCTCCAGGGTCAGCATAAATGCACTAGCGTCCGTCAGTATGATCCTGCTCTCGACTTCATAGAGGTGACTTATTGACCTACGACTGTCAATAGATGAAATTAATCTTGGTGGACTGGCAGTGGCCCACCAAATATCCATTCTCTCCTGGTGAGCTTGGATTACCTAAATCTAGAGTGCTCACAACTCAATTCATCACACATCTCTACATTTTCTTCCAGAACATAGAATTCCCTGGACAGGTTCTTACAGAAACTCAGCACCCCATAAATAATTTTTAGTCAACATCACAGCACAAAACAGTCCTCTTCCCACTACTGCATGTCTTTTGACTATGTTCCAAATATATGTACTGCACTATGAACTTCTAACTCTCCTGTTCTTCCATATTTTCCTCCCCTTCTCACTATACCTTTGTCTCACAACTTTCCCCTCTACTTCTCGTTAAAGTATCTTCCTTTTTTCCATCATAGATTGTTCATGGAAGATTTTCGAACAGATACCATGTTTGCACCGTGCTGAAATCACATCACTTGGTAACTCCACTGTAACGCACCTGAATTCCACCAGTTACTACCCTCAGAAAAATCTCTGTTGTATCTCTTTGTACTACTTCTCACTGTTGCTACTTTACTTATCCCAAATAATCTCAATAAAAGTTTTGAAATAAAAAAAGAAAAATAACTAATGTTATATGAAATACAGCTTTCATATTTTATTGAGGAGGCTGTCAATGCTGCCCACAAAAGAGCAGGAAGGAGGCCTACAATCCTTGTCAAAGGATGATCACAAATGGAGCTACACTTGGGTTGTGCAGAAAGTAAGAACGTTCATCAAGTGAATGTACACACCAAGAATGAGCCATCTGTGTGAAAGCAATGAAACATGGATGTGTCGTCTTCTATAACAACGTCCTCTAAATAATGTGTGAAGATTATGGGTAAGGGCCTCTCTCCTTTAGCTATTCTCCTTAATTCATGTGTGTGTGTCACCAATCTTATTTATGTTGTCTTTTATGTACAATTGTGTCTGTGTCTCTTCTTTTATGTTCTTATCTGTCCTTGAGCCACTTCACTAGTCTCCGATGTTTATTACTCCATATCTCTTTTCACACTGGTCTCTATCTTTCTTATATAATTTCCTGACCAATGGATAGTACTCACAAAATTAAAATTGTTTCTTTGACTGTTAAGGGATTATGACATCCTGTTAAGCATTTGAAAATTCTAGATGACTTGTTCAGACCAAAACAGACATCTGTTTATTGCACAAAGCACATATTGATGACCACATCTTAGCCTACATGCAAAAGAAATGGGTTGGTCAGATTTCCTCCCTAGCCTTACATAAGAAAAATGGTGTGTGTTAGAAATTGGGTTTTTGGTTGGCAGTCAGGTTACCCCCTGTCCAAGCAAAAGCCCTCACTCTAGTCAGGGTAAGTCACACACAATCCAAGATTATCCTGTGCCCACCCTCTGGTAGCTTGGCACGAGCAGTCAGGCTTAACTTAGAAGGCAATGTGTAAAGTATTTGTGCAATAAATCATACAATACCACCATTTAGCACCACAAAAATACACCACACAGTGTTTAGAAAAATATATAATATTTATCAGGATAATTGTAGGTCAAAAAGAATAAAGTTGCAATGTGAATTTGTAGAGATATCACTGGAAAGTGATATATGAATGTCTTAAGTCTTTAAAAAGCAAACAAAGTCTCTTTCAGCACAAAGTACCTGGTTTGGAGCGGAAAATCTCCTCAGAGGGCCACAGAAGAAGAGAGGCGTGGAAAAAGGGTGTGTGCGTCGATTTCTCCCCAGCACACACGGACTTGCGTCGTTATTTTTCACGCAGGGAAGTCGTGCGTCGTTTTCCAGCGCGCGGACAGTCTCTTTCTGTGGATCGCGGGGATTACCAGATGTCCTGGGTCTGTGCATGGATTCTCCTGCTTGTTTTCCGGCTGCGCGTCGTTCTGTGGGGCTGCGTGTCGAAATTACGATCTCACGGCAGGCGTCGCGTCGATTTCTCCTCTAGAGGTCGGGCGGCGTTGTCCTTGCGAAGCCGTGCGTCGAAGTTCCGGTCGTCCCGAAGGCGTCGCGTCGATCAGCGTCGGTGTGCAGCGTTTTTTTCGCTGCGGAACAAGCTGTGCGTCGAAATTTTCGGCGCACGGATCGTCCAAGTGAAAAAGAGAAGTCTTTTTGGTCCTGAGACTTCAGGGAACAGGAGGCAAGCTCTATCCAAGCCCTTGACAAGAGTTCAGCAAGGCAGCAGGCCAACAGCAAGGCAGCAGTCCTTTGTAGAAAGCAGACAGGTGAGTCCTTTGAGCAGCCAGGCAGTTCTTCTTGGCAGGATGTAGTTTCTGTTTCAGGTTTCTTCTCCAGCAAGTGTCTGATGAGGTAGGGCAGAGGCCCTGTTTTATACCCAAATGTGCCTTTGAAGTGGGGGGAGACTTCAAAGAGTGGCTCAGAAGTGCACCAGGTCCCCTTTCAGTTCAATCCTGTCTGCCAGGGTCCCAGTAGGGGGTGTGGCAGTCCTTTGTGTGAGAGCAGGCCCTCCACCCTCCCAGCCCAGGAAGACCCATTCAAAATGCAGATGTATGCAAGTGAGGCTGAGTACCCTGTGTTTGGGGTGTGTCTGAGTGAATGCACAAGGAGCTGTCAACTAAGCCCAGCCAGACGTGGATTGTAAGGCACAGAAAGATTTAAGTGCAAAGAAATGCTCACTTTCTAAAAGTGGCATTTCTAGAATAGTAATATTAAATCCAACTTCACCAGTCAGCAGGATTTTATGTTACCATTCTGGCCATACTAAATATGACCTTCCTACTCCTTTCAGATCAGCAGCTACCACTTCAATACTGTATGAGGGCAGCCCCAATGTTAGCCTATGAAGGGAGCAGGCCTCACAGTAGTGCAAAAACGAATTTAGGAGTTTTACACTACCAGGACATGTAAACTACACAGGTACATGTCCTGCCTTTCACCCACACAGCACCCTGCTCTAGGGGTTACCTAGGGCAACATTAGAGGTGACTTATATGTGGAGAAAGGGGAGGTTTAGGCTTGGCAAGTACTTTTAAATGCCAAGTCGAGGTGACAGTGAAACTGCACACACAGGCCTTGCAATGGCAGGCCTGAGACAAGGAAAAGGGGCTACTTAAGTGGGTGGCACAACCAGTGCTGCAGGCCCACTAGTAGCATTTAATCTACCGGCCCTATGCACATAGAGTGCACATTACTAGGGACTTATAAGTAGATTAATAGTCCAATCAGGTATGATTCAAGGTTACCATGTTTTAAGGGAGAGAGCATATGCACTTTAGCACTGATTAGCAGTGGTAAAGTGCGCAGAGTCTAGAAGCCAGCAAAAACAGTGTCCAAAAATTGGAGGGAGGCAGGCAAAAAGTTAGGGGTGACTACCCTAAGGCTGTCAGGTCTAACAGTGTGGCATTTTTATTTTCTAAAAAGGTTCAGTTAAAATTTTTAGATTAACGCTCTGATTTAGAAGGCAGATTTCTGTTGGTTAAAATAAAACTTGGTGATACTATACCACATTTAATTAATATCTACAGACTAACAGCTGACGACCCTAATTTTTGGAATCATATGACTTTTGAAATTCTCCAACTTGGAAATGTTTCCTATGTTTTTAGTGGAAATTTTAATTTGATAAGTGATCCCCTTCTAGATAGAATTTCCTCTGCTAATTGTTTACCTCCAAAAGCATTCCACTCACTCAAAACTTTGTTTAAAAACTCAAAACTGGTTGATATCTGGAGATTACATTTTTCCACTCATAAAGACTTCACTTTTTTCTCCAACCCTTATAATTCTCACTCATGCTTAGATTATCCAATAATGTCGAGTGATTAGGTAAAATCTATAACGCAACCTTCTATTGTAAATATTAAGGTTTTTGACTACGCAATAATTTCACTATATTTAGAAGTTAATAATGTCTCCTTTTCTCATTACCGATGGTACACAAATGTAGATACCGTTTTTCAGGATGTTCATAAAGATGCAATATTAGCGGCTATTCAAGATTACTTTTCTCTCAACCCTGAAGGTGTAACTTCTATCATAAAATGGGACACTTTTAAAGCTTATCTACAAGAAGTGACAATTTCTATAATAGCTCATGAAAATAAAAGATGTCATGCAAAACTATTGCATTTAGAGAAACAAATTGCTACATTTTAAAGACTATTTCTTCTAACAATGTTACTTTTAAAACCATGGTCCAAAAACTTAGATATGAATATAACTCATTATTAAGTAAAAGAGCTGGACTACAACTTTCTAACCAGAAAGCAAAATGTACCTTTAATAGATCTGAGAAACATTTAGCCAATTATCTTCACATCAAAACAGATAGAAACTACATTCATGCTATTCATAGGGAGAATGGCACAATTGCTGGATCTACCCCTGAAATTGTTGATGAATTCCTTAAATTGTACTCATCCTTACCTCACCCCCTAGGCTTCTCGCTTTAGATGCCGAAAAGGCCTTTGTTGAGGTTCATTGGCAATTTTTATTCCAAACACTAACCTTATTTAATCTGGAAATAATTGCATAAAAATTGTTTCAATGTTATATGGTTCCCCTTAGGCACACCTTTTCATTAATGGTCAGTTTTTTAAATCTTTTTTTCTTCATAGAGGAACCTGACAAGGATGCCCATTGTCACCTCTTCTTTTTTTGTTAACAATTGAAACTTTACTTCCTCATGATATCAAAGGAATAAATGTAGCAAACATTACCGTTAAATTGTCAGCTTATTCTGATGATGTCTTGCTATACCTTAGTAACCAAGCATCCTTTATACCTGCTGTTTGAATATAATACACAAATACTCTGTGGTTTCAGGTTACTCTTTGGACATGAATAAGACAGAGTTCTTTCCCCTAAATATCCATTGCATACCTACAGTATTACACAATACTGATGTTATTTGACAAAAACAAAAATTACAATATGTAGGAATAACATTTTTGCACTCTTTAAAAAATTCCAGTGTACTAAGTTGTAACTTCTAAATTACTAAAGTCACAGCTAAAATTTGTCACTGGTCTCCATTACACTTATCATGGTGGGTTAAACTTGAAGCAGTCAAAATGGTACTTGCTCCTATTATTCTTTTCACGTTATCCACGATCCCACTACAATTGCCGTTAGTATTTTATACAGAGTTACACAGAATCATTTCCAGATTCCTTTGGAATCACACACCTTCAAGTATTTGTTATACTAAGTTTACATTTTCCCAACTTAATGGTAGATTTGACTTGCAAGATTTTTTCATATACCATAAGACATTCATTTTAAAACAAGGTCACTTTGGTTTACTTGAATTGTTCCTAGACATTCCTCTAAATGGCTTTTGATAGAACAAAATTTAGTTTTGCCATTCCCTCCATAAACCTCATCAATATTTTCTATGACTAACTCAAATAAACATCTTAAATCACCTTTCATTATAGCCTCTACTAAATTAAATATTACTGATTTTGATGCTTCATTTTCTTCACTTATTTCAGATTCAGCCAAACTACCCCATTGTCATAACCCTAAAATAAATGTTAATCAATACTATTAAACTTTGGAAATTGTGGATACGCTCTGGTATTTTCTAACTTAATGATGAGGGGGTTTTGTTATCCTTTTCTGAATTGCAAACTAAATTTATGGTCCCTGATACTGAAGCCCTAAAGTATGATATTTTAAGTAATGTTTTACTTAATTCTTTTCTATGTATATCACCCCAGACTGCTACCCCTGATTCAGAAATCTGTTTTAACACTTTTTCTGCCTCCGCACATAGTGTATCAAAATTTTGCAAATAATTTCATTGTACCAGTACCACCAACTTGAATTTTATAATCACACATTGGATAATAGATCTTTTTACTAAGTTTTCCTTAAATGATTGGAGACAAATATAGATTACTAATATTTCCGGATGTGTTCCTGTATCAGAATCATAAACTAATACTTTTATTTTGCTCAATTGTTTATGGACTCCATGCAAATTATATGAAGCCAAACTTTTTGATTTACCTCTTTGCTGGTATTGTAAACAAAATGAGGGATGCTTAAAGTATGTTCTATTTGAATGTGTAACAATATTACAGTTCTTGAAAAATGTTTGGGATATTATTGTTATAATACTTCCCATCACTGACATTCTCACATATAGTATGCTTGTTTGTAAATGTTATGCATTATCTTCTAACTTATCAAATCCACATGCTAAACTTTTTGATCTCCGCATTTCTATAACCATCAAAGCAATCACATCTAATTGTAAATCCGCTGATGTAGTATCAATCCAGACTTGGTGGTATTATGTTACCTTTATTAGACCTGGAGATCAACTATCCATTAAGGGAACATGTAAAATACTTCTTATTTCAACAGTTGTGGAAACCGATTGATGATTATATAGCTTATTTAGCAATTATATTTATTATCTCCTACAGCTGTGGTTCAAATCCAAAAACATTGGAAATAGACACTGTTTGATCCTTAGTCAACATTTCTTTTCTATTACATTCAAGACAATTACATGTTTTTAGGTATATATACAATGCAATAAGAGTTTTTTTATAGTTATAGACAGGTTTGTTGTATATACCAACAATGTATAGTTTTTTGTTTCGTCTTTTCGCACTAAAAAACCAATAAAATATCTTGAACGCTAGAAAAATATTTTTTATGAAGAAGAAAAACCTTTTTTTCAATAACAGGAAAGGAGACTATGGACTTCAGTGCTTAGTCCTTGTCACATGCAGTATATTGTATATGTGGTATGTGAAATTTCACTGAATAGTATACAATTACAGACTATCACAAAGTATTAGAATGGGAATAGGACCATACCACAGGGTTTAGTCACATCAAGAGTATTAGCCCTGAGGCAGAAAGTACAGACAGAATAGCAAAACTTCACATCTCCTTCCCAACATATTTGTGTAAAAAGATATATAAGTGGATAAGCATTTGCTGCAACATAACATTGTCTAGAAGGTCAATACAGAATGAATGTATTCTGTAACTCTAAGAGCTTGTCTTATGGGGTCAAGAAGAATGATCCATTGACACTCTTTTTGGGTTGCAATGGCATAGACATCTCCATCCCTAGGCGGGATTGTTATAATTTTAATCACCTGACAAAAAGGCATTTTCACTGTGAGAGTTCATTAGATAATATTCTACAAGTGGAGCATTAACTAATTTATATTAAATCCACCTCAGGTGTTGGCTGATGTTTGTCCTAACTTGTCAAATAATTTGTCCAATTGAATAGTGCACAAGAGTCCAAATATAATGAACCACTCTGAGGGAATTCCAGTTCTTATGGAATGTAAGAGAGAAAAGACAATCCATTTATTTGAACTTCTTGTGTTCATATGGTACAAACAGTAGTTGTCTTAGCCACTTTTGTCATGCCCTAATAATGGAGGAAGGCCCAACTGATCTGTGACAATACTAGCAGTGGTCTCCAGGTTGAGATCCCTTGTAAAGTGATCTCTCAAATTCTTGGAACTACAGCAAGCCAACCATGGGTGCTCTAAGCACCTGCCACAGTTTTTTGATTGCATGCTTTATCTTCTCGATGCCAGAGTGATGTGGATACACAATTTTGTCTATCAAAGTAGTAGACTTCATGTTGAGGCTCAGTAGTATTCTGAGTCATGCACAATTGCTGTACGTCTCATAAAATTAGCTGCAAAATTACTGCATGCCTCATGAAATTGCATGTAAAAATACTACATGTTTAATAAAATGGCATGTAAATGTTTTTCATGTCTCATAATACTAGTTTGAGCAGAAACGTCTATTTCCTTCTCTAATCCATATCATAAGTCCACTTGTAATGTGAATCTGTGTGTCCTATACTGATGTCTTGGAAATCTGTGTTAGAAATTGGGCTACTGGTTGAGTGGAGGGGGATACTCAGGCAGCAACCACAATTCTTAAGAAGGAGTAACACAAACATGCCCCAATTAAACTGTTGTTAACTCTTGGATAGCCTAGCACAAAGGCAGTCACCTTAGAGGCCATCTGTAAAGTATTTATGCAACACTTCAAACAATAATAAAGTTGAAGCAAAAAACAAGAACAATCCCACTCTAATTTAGAAACATAAGTAAAATGTACTAATCTATTTAAGAAAAAAATACACAAATCCAATTAGTAGGACCAGAGATATGAAGTTCTAGGATTTAAGTGAAAACAGTGCTTAGAAGCACAAAGTACCTACTGTGGTTATCTGGTTCCACCAGACTGAGACAAGATCACAAGTTTAGGCTGACTGCAATGGAGTGAAGGCCAGATACAGGGACCACAATAGGCTAGCTGAACAAAGTACCTTAAATTCGGGTTGCTGAGAATTATGAGGTCCTGCGCTGAGGATGTGTTGTGCAGCAGCCGCTTCGAGGTCCTGCACTGAGGTTGTGTCATGCAGCAGCAGTACCGAGGAGCTGCAAGGTGAGGCCCTCGTTCGAGGAGGCATCAGGAAGCTGTGGTGGGAATGCATTGTGCTGATGGGGTTCTGATGCAAGGCTGCAAGGTCATGATGCACTGCGTTGGTACTGCTTGGACCACAGGTTGTGGTGGCAGAATACCTTCAAGCCCACTTTCAAGGGTCCAGGACTGGGGTGGCACCACATGGGCGCAAGACTCACAGCAGACAGAGTTCACATGATGGGTTCAAAGTGGTTGGAGCCTTTTCTGCCCCTGAATCTCTGATGAGGAGGCCAGTTAATTAGCCCTCGAAGTCACTCTGGTGGTCCTGGGTCCAAGGTGCAGGTCCAGTCCTTCTCACTCAGGCAGCTGAGCAGCAGAGTAGCAGTCCTTTATGGAGAGCCGCACAGCAAACCTTCAAAGTCTGCCACAGGTCCAGAGGTATACTGAAGAGTTGGGTCTGAGGGTCCAATATTTGTACCTGGTGCTAACTTTGAGGATGGACAAGACTCTGGAGGTTTCCACCCCCAGAGGTGTTTGACATTTCCTGCTTCCCTGCCCTGGCCCCAGCTTGTCTGGGGTCAAAACATAGTAGTGTCAAACACTTTGTAAATGTGCTCAGGCAGAGCCTTTGCAAGGTTCTCTGCCAGACCAGCTGTAGTCTCTTGGGCAGAACCGACTAGGCGATGCATCCATGACACAGGACATTGCAATGCTCTGCAACCTGGATATAAGGTACTTTGATGATCAAGCCTAACCTAGTCCCTGTATATGGCCCATGCGCCATTGTGGTTGGCCTGAACTTGTTACTTTGTCCCGATCCGATGCAACCAGATAACCACAGATGACACTCTGTGCCTCCAAGCACTATTTTCACAGAAATATTTACAATTGCACATCTAGGGGCCTACTAATTTGATTTTCCTTGTTTTAGTCTCAAATAATTTATTACATTGTACTCTATTTTTCCAAGTTGATGTGGGAGTTTTCTTGGGTTGTGTATTCACTTTATTACTGTTTCAAGTGCTGCATAAATATTTTACACATTGTCTTTAAGTTAAGCCTGGTTGCTTGTGTGCCAAGCTTTCAGAGGGTTAAGCACAGGTTAATGTGGAATTTACTTACAATTCTCCCTGACAAGAATTGTGGTCGCTACTTGAGTAGGGTTTCACCCCGCCTCAATCAGTAACCCAGTTTTCTACAATGTGTTTTCCTGCGTGTTCCCTTGTGTGTTACTTTTCCCTGTCAGTCCCCCTTTTTTCTGTGTTGCTCTCTCTCGCGTGCTGCTTTTTCTCTTCATTAGCCCTTTTTCTCAAATCAGCTTTACTTTTATTTAATCCCCCTGTACATTTGCTATTACTTACCCATCATCTTTCCCATCATCAGCTCTGTTGGTCGTCCACCACTTACTCTCCTTTCAATTTCTTTTTGCATTTCTTAGAAGGCCCTGTAGCTCCCATTTACTGCCTGTTCACTCCACTTGCAGAAATGTGCTTTAACTCAACTGAACACATATTTTTTATTTACAGCGCTAAGTGGCACCTCCCAACTTGGAATGTTAAATAACAAATACACAAAAAGTCACCTGCGTTGTTCAGTAGTCATGTGTGTGTATATTCATGCATGTGCGAGTACTTCATCATGTATGCTCATGTCGATTGAATGAGGTGGGGTGCCAGTAGAGCTCTGCCTCATTTGTTCTTTTTTAGGGTCGAACCTGCGTTGCATGCGCTCGCGCATGCGTATCGCAGCGAGACGCTTTAGGTCTTAGAAAAGGGCTCAGAGCACTGTCGACGTCACGTCAGTGTGTTTCATTGGTTCGTGGGCTTGCCTAGTAAAATCTGCTTGCTTTCATTAGTGGAAGGCATGTACACGTCATGCCTTTTCCGGTGGTTAGTTAAAGAAAACATGCGAGGCTCGCTGTTTTCTGTCGGATTGTGGACTACTTTTTCTCTATTTTCCTAGCGCGATTTCGCTTGGCAGAAGTCGAGCGCTTTACACAGTTAATTTCACTTTTTCGGGTTACTTACATAAAAGCACTTTTGCCGATAGATGAAAAGTCGAGTTAGGAGTTTACAACGCGATCAGCTCTAACATGAGCAAACGCGAGACCCGTTGCATTGCAAATGCTTGTTTTATCTTGCTGATGCTGCACAGCATTGGCAAAACACATTTCACTTTTTACTGCTGCTGTACAGTATTGCCAAAAAGCACTGGCAAAGCCAATACACCTATTAGCTTTGCCAATGCTTTTTCATATATTGCTTTCTCCATGGAAAAAATCCCTCTGCCTACCCCACTTCCTATTTTGAAGGTGTTAGCTTCTGTTTCCTACAATGGAAAGACATTTCTGCTTTTGGCAGGAGTAAATCTCTGATCATGGCTGGAGTTGGATATGGGCAGAGAGGAGTTTGGTAATGCCCCAAAACTCTCGAGATTGAAATTGTTCCCAGACTTACCATAGAAATCATATCCTGGAGAACCCACTTCCCACCCCTCAAGTGGGATTTACTCACTTGCACTGGTAACCCAATATGGTGTGATACTGCACGAGTATGACATTTTTCAAGTACAATGCCCCTTTCTATAGATACCTTGCACTCCTCAATAAAACCATTTCCGTATGTAAGTCAGATTAGATTCACAAATGGCTTTGTGAATAGGCACGTTTTCATCTACAGCCTGTACCTGTTATGAGTCAGGGAAGCTTGCTGTTGCCCGGGCCACTGCTTCACCTGTCCGTCAGAGAGAAGCCTCATTATTGCTTCCGGGTGGGAACGTGCATTGCTGCTTCTGTGGTGTACTACTGTGCCCTAAACTTACCTGTTCAGTAGTTATGAAGCTGGCATTTCTCGAGGTAATTACTGCTGCCTGTGCTATATATATTCCGTGTAATTGAAATACATGGGTTGAATATACTGTTGGTGGTTCTACTTTATATACTTACATTCATTTTATACGAGTTTGTTGTCTCGCTAAAATATTTTCAAAATATGTGCAAATGCAAAAGCTCTCCGTGGGAAGCATGTTATTAAAATCGCCGGTTCCGAGTGTTTGCACACAAAAAGGATCGCTATGTTCTGTGGCAAATCGTTGTCTGTGCTCCGCTCCGTGGAAGACGTATCGCTTCTGAACCCTCGTTCTTCGTATTTACTCTGTACAGGGAGCAAACTTTGCAATAGTGGGCAACGATAAAGGAGTGCAAAGGGGGCTCAAAATGGGAACAAATATATCAATGTGCACTTTAAAGTGATGGCAATTATGATATGGCCGATTTTGCTGCTAATGTCGAGTTAACCTCACAATATCTCAGAAATTTGCAAATGATTTCCAGGATGTGAAAATCGGTATTTCACTCCATTTCTCAGTACTTTAGATGCTGCCCCACTGTGTGGATACAACACGTGGCACACGCGTTGTACATGGGCAAATAGCACATGTGGGGTTAGCATGTGAGCAAAATGTGGAATCATCAAGCAGTACAAACAAATTCAGCTGCACAGTTGTAATCCGGCCCATTGCCTCCTCGTTTCAAGCGTGAACGATGGAACTATAGTCGACTCAAAATGAGTTTGTTCCAATTGTATTGCATTAGTTGCAAAAACAGTGCGAAACTAATTTGCTTTTGCTCTGTATTCTTTTAAACTACTATTCATATGATACTAAGTATTTGTTAAAATAGTAGCACACGTTAAAATGATATATACACAGTACAGTGGTTTACATGTGTTTCACATTCGGCTCCACTCGTCTAAAAACCTTTTAATTAATATGGATTTGGACACAATTTACAAAGTCTCTGTAACAAGGCCCGAATGTACTCATATGACATAGTACAAGGCTTATGAAAATAGTCAAACAAAGAATAAGCCAGGTTTTAAAGTTGGTTTTATTACTGCTTACTAAAACAGTTTTTTTTTTTTACTTACTAACGTTTTACTAAAACTGTTTTTTACATAACCTTAACAATGTTTTACTAAAACTGTTTTGATTACCTTTAAAAGTAGTTTCTTGCGATTGGTGTGCAGATAGATGTTGGAAAAATTAATGAATATTAAATGAAACATCAGACAGAAATTTAGCCTCAATGTTTGGGAGTCAGATTCTAACTCTGGTTGATACAAAGATATTCAATGAAATATGTTTGGAATATATTAACGCTGTGGTTGAAGCAACTTATAGAAATACAAGCTTGTGCTTGCGATGTTAAAACAGACTTTATGTATACTTAGGAATTATCGCTAGTTTACTATCTGATAATGAGTTATGAACCTGCTGATACCCATGCTATTGTCATTGATGTGTCAAAGCCAGTCAAAGTCATTTTTTGACTTTATGGAGATACTGTGGTTTTCCCCCTGTTTCAATAAATGCTAATGAATGCCATATTATTTTCTCCATTGGCAGAACATGTAAACTGGAAACTACCGCTGCGGGAGACGTCTACAAACACTTTGAAAATATGGGCAGAGATCACTATGGAAAAAAGAAACCTGCATTTATGCAAAACAAGTACAACAAAATAAAGACCTCACCAATTAAATCTCTGAATAACATGGATTGGAGTAAGAACATATAAGAATGAAATGCAACAAAAATACTGTGATTAAGTTCAAGATCAGACTACACAGTGGATGAGACAGCTATGAGAACATTTTTATAAACATTTATTTTAAGACTAAAATGCAAGGCTGTGAGTACTAAATAGCAATGTGTGTAAGATTTTGAGTTATCAATTGTGCATGATGTGAGTCATGCACAAGTAATAGGTCCACAAGTGCCTTTAGTGAGATTCAAGTACCTCACTGTAGCACTTGACCTTTGCAGGAGAGCAAACTGGCCTACTCAGGTGGTGTGGGCTAGTAATATCCATCCTCTGGCACGCAACAGCACCAATAAACGGTTGTCCAGTTAGTGCTTTTTCATTGAAAAAGGAAAAGTAAATTTATTAAATAAACACACTACGGAATACTGCACATCTGTTTACAAATCTATATATATATGTAGTAAATGGAAAGACTTTTGTTGATATTCTTGAATCACATTTGAACCGTAGTGAGCCATCCAATATAATCACAATACCCCACATGAATACCAGATGCAACATCACAATATAAGGGGGGTGTCATGAGTAATAAAGCAGGCCCATTGGCTTTCTCAAGGGGTCACTACTTTAAAATAGAAGGCAAGCTTATTGGCTTTATCACAGGATCATCATATTAATGTACGCAGCAAGCCTATAAGCGTAGTCCAGTGGTCACTATATCAATTAAAAGCAGGCCTATTGGCTTTAGGCAGGAAAATGGCAATTTTCTGAAAGTACCATTTCCTAACTAGTAAATTAAAATCCGACTTGACCATTATGTTGAATTTTAAACTACTACCAATCCGCCCGAGTTTAGCACTTAATTTGCATACCAATGTAGCTCACTGTTTCCTGTGTGCAGCTTTCACGCTGTACGCAACAGTAGTCTCTCCTGCACAGTATACATAAATGTGGGTACATGTGTTCATGTGTAACCAGGCAAGTGCACTTTATCTTAGTTGGGGTGCAGCAGCCTTATCTTGAAAGGCGTACATTGGTGGTAAACACACACAGTTCAATTACCCTGCAATCACCATGAGTGAGAATCGAATAGTAAGACTCACCCACAGTAAAGGTTAAAAAGCCAGGTGTTAAAAATAAAAAATCCTGGTGGACTAAATTGACAGAACCCATTTGCAACAATGTGCCACATGTTTGCCCTAAGGGTTAATTTGGTGGGGTATAACAAATGTTTATTGTTACCTAGCTCAATGGTACTCGTTTTGTCATCCATTGTGACTCAGACCTTTGACCATGAGATGGAAGGCTGATGCATGAGTGCAGTTACTAGTCCATGGAGCAACGCAGGTTAAGAAGACAAATTAATTACACTTTTGATATATGTACACTAGTCCAGTACAGCATAGCACTGAGATTCCTCCTTCATCCACAGGGGCCATTTACCTGGAGCTGTGTCAGATGGAGCTCCAATATGAACCTTGACTACATTAGTGGCAGTCTTCCACAGGATTATAGAGCTGGCATAGACATGCCACAAACAGTCTAGAATAACAGCAGCATGTTACTGGTTATTGGTCCATCATTAACACCAGCTAGATGTGAGGTGACCACTTTGAGGACTTGGGAGTAACTACAATTATGTATCCTTTGACTATGGGGATTGACCTAGACTCTGCTGGCACACTGGTGGAAGTAAATCTGCAACAACAACATAGGTCTGTTGTCTACATTTACTGCTGTGGCGGACAGCATGGGATGCCCCTCTCTGCCTATCAGCATAGCCTAGGCAGGAAAGTACTGACTGCTGTCTCTGGAGATAGTCCACAATGTGAGCAAGTGTTATGTACAACACAACACTTTCTCTCACAGTCCTTTATTTTATGAAGTCAAGATGCATTTGAAAGCCTTAGCATTCAATGTGACATTCCATATGGAAACTGCTATGAAAAACGTTGCATTGGAGAAACAGAACAAAGGCAAATAAGTTGAAATTGCTCTGCGTAAGGAAGGTTTTGATGGGTAAAATGAAATCAAATTTGCTGTGGTGGACTGGAGAGCAATTATATTTCCTGGAGCATCAAGAGAGCAGGATATGGGAATTAAGGAAGCAGTTTCATCAGCCTGGAAACAAAGGACTTTTCTGTCACTGTCCCTGATTCTGGGCTAAGTCTTAACTTTATAGCCATAATCCACATTTTTAACAAGGATGTTAAATGAAGAAGTGAGAGAGAACATGTGAAACAACAACTAATGGCACCTGAATAGTACTTAGCAAAACTACTTTTTATATCCCATCTTTCTCCCAGCTTACCCTGTCTCACCTACTGAAGTGACCTGATTCCATATAAAAATAAGATGCCTGCTGTGACTGAGATTAGAGGTGATCAATGTACCTTGACACAGCTGAGGGTTGAGGACTTAATCTCAGAAGTTACTGACTATTATCATGTCTCTTTCCACTGCTGACCTTCTCCATAAACCATGACTATCAGATCATGACTCAATCAAGCACATTAGCATAATCCAGAATTATAAAACATGGGGGATCTTAAGGTTAAGCACACCACTACTCCATGAAAAATTCTATTTATACATAGTCAAGATAAAGGATATTTACTCACACTTTCCCTCCAATGCCACTGATGCTGGAGTGGACTGCCAGTGTACAGTAATCGGAAAGCCTTGCTGAACTCGCTGCCTCCCCTGTGCCTTCCTTCCTTACAAGCCCCATGTACCCAAGTGAAATCCAGCTCGTCTGATGACCCTATCAGACCTGATCTCTTCATCAAGTTTCAGGACTTTCTCCTCTCTCTCTGCTCAGAAACAATCAATCTCCTGCTGTTGTCTGCATCTGTGCCTGGCCCATCGAAGCATGCTAAAGTCATCCTCCTTCTGAAAAAACTGTTTATGGATTCTTCGAGACAGAAAACTTCCAGCCCCATCTCCCTCTTACCTTTTCTAGCCAGGGTAATGGAGAGGCACTTCAATAGCATTTTAACCAAGGTCTTGGAAGAAAATCACATTCTGACATTTCTCAAAATGGCTTTAGGCCTGTACACAGTACAGAATATGTACTACTTACAATAAATGACAAACTTTGCAGTTCTCTGGATGAAGGCAGGTCTTAAGCCTTGCTCATGCTCGATGTGAGCACCGCATTTGGTAAGGTGTCACACAGAATTTTGTTCCAGCGCTCACAGGGCAGCAGCATATGCGGGTTTGCACTGTCCTGGTTCACCTCTCTTCTGATGGAACAATTCAATGAGTGGGTAGGCCTCACAGTAGTGAAAAACTGATTTGGGAGTTTTTCACTACCAGAACATGTAAAACAAAAAGGGTATATATCCTGACTTTTACTTCAACCTCACCCTTCCCTAGGGTCTACCTTAGAGGTTTCTTATATGTAATAAATAGGGAGTTTAAGGTTTGGCAAGGCGTTTTAAACGCCAAGTCGACATGGCAGTGGAACTGCACATACAGGCTCTGCAGTGGCAGCCCTGAAGCACATTTAAAAGGCTATTTAAGTGGGTGGCGCAATCAATGCTGCAGGTCCCCTGGTAGTATTTTATTTACAGGCCTATAGTAGTATTTCATTTACAGTGCACATATAGTGCATTTCACTAGGGACTTATAAGAAGATTACATATGCCAACTGTGAATACACCAATGTTACCATGTTTTAGAGGAGTAAGCACATGCACTGTAGCAGTGGTAAAGTGGCCAGAGTCATAAAGCCAACAAAAAAACAGATCAGCAAAAGTGAGGCAAAGCAAGCAAAAAGTTTGGGGGAAAACCACCCGAAGGCTGTCAGGTCTGACACCTACCTTATTCAATATCTTAATTCGACCACTTGCATAGGTCCTACAATTCTTAGGGCGTGTGCTGGTATCGTATGCGAATGATACCAAGCTCATTTTCTTACTCTCAGAAAATACAACTCAAGACATGGCCAACTTTTAAAAAGGAATGCTTGCTGTTACAGAGTGGATTAACAACAACTGCTTACATTTGAACCAATAAAAAGGAAATACTTTTAATGGGCAAACACTCCTTCTCCTGGGCTGACCCCTGGTGACCAGCCTCTCTTGGGCCTCCTCCTAAGCCCAAGCCAACTGTCAAAAACTTGGGAGTTTGAATGGCTAACACCTTGGCCACTGAGGCTCAAGACAAATCCATAGCAGGCACGTGTTTTGGGCTCTTGAGAAGCCTTAAACCCATCTTGGGCCTTTTTGACCCACACATCTAGCAAAACATTAGTTAGGCTGTGATTTTGTCTCGATTAGACTACTGTAATACCAAGTATCTAGGAGCCAGCAAATTGAACACAAGAAGACTTCAGTTGGCTCAAAATTCTGCAGCTAATGTGTTCTCTCTCCCCAAATTGTGCCTCCGGACTCCTTTGCAAGCTGTACTGGCTCCCTGTGGACAAGTGCGTCCATTTTAAGGCCCTGTGCATCATCCACAAGACCCTGCACACCCAGCAGGCTCCTGTCCTCGACAACCTCTTATCACCCTACCTGCCCTCTCAACCCTTGCACTCTGCTGTTCCCCAAGTGAGAAGAGCTAGGGCAGGAGACTGCTTGTTCTGAGCTCCAGCCCCAGCATTGCTACTTTCCCGCAGGAACACTCAGAATCATTTGCCTTCTAGAAAATCTCTCAAAATATGGCTCTTTTCCACCTAGCTCTCTCCTTCCCGGTGTGGTACATTCAGTTATCCTATGCCCTCTGGATCAAGCGGTGGAAAGCCCAGTTGCTGGGACAGCTATGCACTTTGAAAGCCCTTATAACATACCATAAAATAGCATAACAAGCCTTTCCAACTGTGTCAAGCAGATTTTCATAAAGAGAGGGTGTTGCGTGAATGCGAGACCCCATGTTAGCATCCAACCAATATAGTGCAATAAGATGTCTGGATGGGTTTGAGCACAGGACACCCTCGAAACATGGCTTCAATGCATGATGTAGTTCCACACTGTTCCAGCTTGTTTCTTTCGATGCCTACTTTGTGAATGTTAGCATGCTTAAGAATATAGATGAATGGAGATTCATTAAGCATTGTAGTGCAAGATTGGGCTTGTGACTCCTGTCCAGCGACATCCACCTTAGACCTCTATATGCCCCATCATTGTCTATTCTAATATTGCCACCACCCACCCACATCGCGTCAACTGACATCATTCCAGCTCTCATGATGACAAGCCGCTTGTAGAAAGAACCAGTTAAGACCCTAATATTAAGTCAAGAATAGTAAAACTATACAAACCTATATTCTATCAAAAAAACAAAGGTTAAACGTTTGTTGTAGTTAGGGAAACTATATTCATTCTTTCTATACAAACCAAACTTGAACTACACAAAAATTTGAAATTGTTCCATTACAGGTATACACTAAATTTATAATTTAATCAACACCCTTAAATTTATATAACTTTCTAAACTTATACTTATGCCTTTAACTTATAAACCTTCAAATTATTAGAACTTGTGCACCTCCATACATGGAGTATTCAAATCGGTACCCACACTACATTAACATAACTTTCACCTTCTCTATGCACCGCTAGTACCCTTTTATACTATGTCAGTTACACCATCTAAAATAAGATTATTTACAGTAATAGTTATGGCATTGCAAATCATATCTTCTTTGAGCACATAGTGCATGATAGAGTGATGTGTACATTTACTTACATGTAAGGTTATGTTTGTGATTAGCCCCTTCAAATTCCAACTAAGCGAAAACCGGAAGGATTATAAAAATAGGAAAGGCAATAAAAACGTGAAGAAGTAACATTTTGCTATTGTAAAGCAGTGGAGAAGCAGAAATAGTTCATCGTGGCGCACAGGGTTCAAAGTGCACAAAAGCGAGACTTGCTCAAAGCCAATTAAACCTGGCAACGGATTTGGAAGCGCAAGGCTCCTTTTGACGCCTTAATACTGAAGTTTATTTGGATGACCTCAGGGGGTGGGGCACGAGGACAAATTGTCATATTGGAAACCTTATTCTGAGGGAGTTTGGGATGCGTCTGGCTGTGCGCAACATGTATGATCTCATGCGCTGCCATTCCATTGAGTGCACACAAAAGCACATACCACAAGGCCCTCATCTTCATCACACCTACGTAACTAGCAGTAATAAAGAAAAGAAAATCAAATACTTAATGTTCACATAAATTCTATGTATTCTTTATCCAGGATTGATATTCCAAGATGCGGTTAAGTGACAGAATGCAGACATTGCAATGTTCTTAGATGGTGCTATTGCCAAGAAAACCAATTAAATGCCAATTGTATTTAAAGAATCAGAATGGCTGTTTATTACCGGACGGATGAATCACGGAATGCTGGTTTCATAAAGGATATTTTCATTCAGCGCGTGCCACATGTGCTCCGATTTACAAGGAGGTTGTACACGTCTGAAAAATACAAAGTTATGCATATATTGCAAAGATAACCTTCTATCCTCGCCGAGAAAATCTTTTATCCTATTTTTCTCGTACAACATTTGACTTTTTCATGTGGAGCATCCTGGAAAAGATGTAACTTTAGATATCTATAAACAATTTGGTTGAGGCGTTTTCTAATCTTTAAAAATATAATTACATTTTATTTCTCCTTACTGTTCATACATTTCCGTGTGTGCTGCACTGCATAACACGTATACAATGTGGGATTTTTTTTAAGTATGTCTAAGCATAGTAATTTGTACTGGAATGGTACCCTTCCAGTACAAAATCTATACATACATCACACACACATCTTTGCACTATGATGCAGGGGTGTTTGTGGCACTAGGAAGCCTGAAAGAGTGCTAGCACTGGGGAAGAGCATGTTCAATGCTCAAGTCAACTTATCTGAAGTAACCACAGGAAGGAAGTTTTTTGTACTCACACACTTCTTCTAAAGTTAAACGTCTCAAGACGTGAGCGTCTGGGAGCCAATGGACTTCGATTAAGGTCAGGCAGAGTAGCAGCTGCTGACCCTGGTTTCCTGTTTAGTGCTATGGTCAGTTGCCTGGCTATCCAGGTATCATGAGTTACTTTTTTTTACTTACTGCAGTATTTACTTTGTGTCCTTCCCTTGTCCCGCAGCAGGAAACACGAAGGCAGACTGGCATGGGCTAAAAGGTCAACCATGTGATGTCATCAGTTCTCACAGAGTGCATGATGTAGAATCAACATATATTGCAAATCAGTTATCATTCAAGGAGGTTTGACTGCTTGGCCCTTGTCAATGCAATCTCTTTGAGCAGGGCATAAAGTGCAGAGAATGAGAGTTATGACTTTGCAGACAAAGCCAAAAAGCCTTGCCGGCTCTGCTCGTCTGCTGATCTTTCAAGAGCACCTATCTCTCAAACTGCGGTTTAAACTGCTTCCTCTTTTTTCCTCTTCTGGCCACTTATCTGCCCAGTGGCCCCTTCCCATAGTTTCTGTTACTGTGAAGTGTTTTTGCAGGGAAACGGCTCTTGTTGTTATATTTCAGATATGCTAACTAAGTGGATGCAAGTTGCTGATAAATTGATTAATGTTAGAACAGCAAGTAAGAGGTGTAATTTCTGGGTCGCATGTTGGAGACATACAGGACGTGGTGTTTGCATTGTGATATTGGCTGTAAAACAAAATAATCAATTTTATGCATTTCTGAACAATGTGCATCTGGGCTAATCTATACCATACACAGTAAGTCACATCCTTAACAACGCAAAACAGAGGCCTGTTGCCCTTGGTGACGGTGGTGCTTTTGCATCTTCATCTCCTTTTGTGGTGGAAGGAAAAGCAATCAGGCGTCTACTAAAGAGAAGAAAGAAACCCTCCTAAAAACCTGAAAGAGTTTCTGACAGGCCCTCCCATGAATCACCTACCTGCAAACAATCTGCAGGTCATCCGGGCTAGCTTATATATGGGTGCTGCTGTTTTTCAGTATTTCTCACTCTTTCCTTCCCGTTTCCCTGAAAATAATATGTCAGCCTACTTATCTTGCCAAGATCTGCTTCTTTGGAGTTACATGTGTTAGCCAGAAACTGGACAAAAATCTGCATTCTATCAAGATGAGATCCTTTAGTGATTGGGAAAAAGCTAGATCATGGGATTGAAAGAAAAAACGAATGCCACATACATCATCTCTTTTTTAGAAATCAGACTTAATAAATTCTGACAGTGATTCTTACGTAGTTGTAGACACAATGGCCACCCTCACAGACGCATCACTCAAAAACTTATGGTAAGTTGCCTGTGGCCAAGAGTGGCAGCTTTGAATGATGCGCACATCTGACCTTTGGGACAAATAGTCCAAATGACTTCACCTGCCTCTACACTAAAAGCATAAGGACGAGAGTGCCAGGTAATGTATCGGTATCACTGTACGTTTAGGCAACCCTTGGTAGCCAAGCTCAGAAATTGTGGGGAACAAATACCTGTGTCAAGTAAATTGACCCTTTGCTACTTAAAAAAACAACTTATCAGTCGTGATCCGAATCTTTGTCTTATGAGTTTCATTGTGCTTTTAAAAAAGTTAAAAGATACAGGAATACATAATAACGTGCCAATACGCAGGTGACCCCCTTTTAGCCTACACGATTCTGGCTCCTAGACTGTATTTCTGTCTGCAAACCCTCAGCTATTGCTCCCAGCTCATAGCTACTCCTCATCACAGCAAGACTGTGTCTTTCTTTATCCTGGCCGTCAGTGATTTAGGGAAGTGTCTGGTTTCTGGCCATCTGGGGCTTTATTACACTAAGGCCCATATTTATACTTTTTTAGCGCCGCACTTGAGTCATTTTTTGACGCAAAAGCGGCGCAAACTTAGAAAATACAATTGTAGTTTGTAAGTTTGCGCCGCTTTTGCGTCAAAAAGTGGCGCAAATGTGGCGCAAAAAAGTATAAATATGGGCCTAAGAGCCCAGGGGACACAACAGGCATGTACTACCACTTTCTTTGCCCCCAAGCACTTTGGTTGTTCTGAAGAGGTCAGACGCTTGCAAGACACCCTCTCAAATACAGATTGCAGTTGCACTACAAGTGCACTGGCACAATGCCAAGGGGTTGTTCCCTGATTTGCATGGGGTCCTGGCTCCATGAAATTGACATTTTGCTTCTGCATGTGCGCCATATTAAATACATGAGCACAGAAACAAACAAACTGCCCGGTTCTTGCGCTGGGAACAGCACATTTGCTGTCGTATGACACAATGTCTCAGTCTGTGGATCAGATTTAAGTGTACATGAGACACACAATGGGACAGTGTGCCATTTCCATAATACGGTCCCTTGTCTTACCAAGGTCTAATTGGATTTCCAACAACCATGGTGGTGGCGTCCTCCCCGCGAGTTTGGTGGTCCCGCTATGGGACTGCCAAATACGTAATAAGCCCCTTAATCGGACTGGCATACTAACATGTATGTGTCTACACAAAGGTGTCAAAGACACATGGCCTGCCATATGGGAGTTAGCCTCACATTCTCACTAATACATACATGAGCTCTGTATTCATAGGAGTCTGCTGCAATGTCTGTGCTGCCTCATCCCATATGGATTACGCCTTGGCTTTATATATTTTACATACAGGGAATTGCTAAGGCACTCTTAACACTATAACCTCAAGGTGCTCACTTTCTTCATCATGCCCAGGTAAATGGGAAAACTGATGATGTTAAAAAGTCAAGTTGATTAGTCTCTAATACATATAATATCATTTTCAAACAGAAAAAAATAACATATTGATTTACTTTAAAGGAGTGTTTCTTGTTATGATAGCTTTCTTATTTGAATGCATGCTTCATGGTTTGTGTCTGTATATTCTGGAGCTATGTTCTCTCCTCTAAGGAGAGAGAAGGAGCAATCTTTGACATCAAACACCATGTACAGTGAAGTTCATTGAGGCTTCACAAGAATCAATAAAGAAAAGTTGTTGTGAGTTAAAGGATTTTATTAACAAATTAATTCAAATCTACTTATTTATTTAGTAAGTATTACATTTTGTTCTCATTGTTACAGGTTCGGGTAATCCTTTAATCAAAATTTCAAAACAAGATAAAATTCCACACTAGTAAGAATTGCAAATAAAATAGACAAAATGCAACAAGGGTGTTCCATAAACGAAAATCCCTAATCTAATTTAATGGGGTTTTCGCATAAAATAATTATCTTCATTAACCTAAGGTAAGGTGACAGTTTCAAAAACCCAAATGAATGGCTCTTATGAAAGAATAAAAATGCACAGGTCTCAAGCTTTAGCACTAAAGCATTAACATTTAGCAAATGGTGAATGTATTCCCAGCTTAAAGCCAGCAGATATCCCCAAGGCCTGCTTCCTACGTTTTGCAGCAAGCTCTCCTTACCTAGTCTCTGAGTGAGGGCTCTGATGGGTTCTCTCCTGACCAATCTGAGGAACACACACTAATAAAATTCTACTTAAACATCGTTAGCAATGAATCTTGTTTTTCCCTGTTCCCACAATCAATCAGTTTCCAGGAAACTCTGGGTGTAGGTAAACTTCCTAGTTTCTCAATTCTTCACACTAAGCACTGTGAAAGTATATCCTTGGGTTGTTACCTTTGGTTAAATCTTTTGGTTCAGGCAGTCTCCCCACAAGTCATGTTTCCTACCATCTCCTCTCCTCCTGGTGAGAACTTCAGTTGTGTAATACTTTTCAAATGCCTATGCACTATTCAAAGGAAGGTTTCATGAACATTATAGCATTTTCAGTGGAAAAGAAAAAAAATCCTATGCAAGACAACAGTTTAATGCAAAAACAGGTCTCTCAACCCTAACGTGTAAAGTCGCCATTTAATATAGCATCAGTAGTTAGGCTAACTTAAGTCAAAACAATATGGTAATTATTTGCGTCCTTTTAATGTGTAAGTGTGATTACATACAACAAATGTACATTTATTATGCATGTTATTCAGCAAAGATTATTCAAATATTTACTCTACCAATTACAATCAGAATGAAACGCATTTGCCCAACAGATGGTGTGTATGTAGACCTCATCATGTTTTGCTCCAATGTTTATCCTGTAAATAAGCAAACAGAACACAGATGAAAGCTTCCTAATGTATTAGAAAAAGCTGTAATAAACATCCAACAAATGTTTGCATTCCTGAGGTGATATTCACACTTGCAGTGTATCATGTTGGCAAAGGTTATGGTATTTATCATCAGTGCAGCCTAATGTGTTCATGGCTCTTCTCACATGTTTGCATGCTCTTTAGTTTTTAGCTAGTATTGGATACCCTAGAAGTCAATACCCTACAGTGTGTTTTGATCTGCACCCTGTGTGCATCAATAGTACAGTAACATAGTGTGGTGATGCAGGTTCAACATAGTGATCTTACACAGTGCATTCATATGTCTGTGCTAAGAAAGGTTCGTACACATTTTATTTGTGCAGAATCATGTTACATTCTTTTTCTCTGTATTTTCTCCAGAAGGTCCAAATTTTGCTGTTTGGTTGCAGCTCACTGTAAGAAAGTCACAGGACATCAATGTTTTTTAGAACAGGTGTTGCCTGGAGGAACACATATTGGTAAAGGCAACAGATCTGGCTTTATTATGCTAAACCTTGCACACAGGCCTGAACAAACACGAACAACTGTAGGTGCACTGTCTCTCTGCAGCCAGCCTGTTTCTATGGCCTGTTTCTATGCTTCCTGGGTGTTAGAAATGGGGTCTTTGGTTGACAGTCAGGTTACCCCCTGTTCAAGCAAGGACCCTCACTCTAGTCAGGGTAAAAGAGAATCAACCTCAGCTAACCCCTGATTACCCCCTTGGTAGCTTGGCAGAGCAGTAGGCTTAACCTCAGAGTGCTAGGTGTAAAGTATTTGTACCAACACACACAGTAACTTAATGAAAACACCACAAAATGACACAACACCAGTTTAGAACAATAGGAAATATTTATCTAAACAAAACAAGACCAAAACAACAAAAATACGACATACACAAGTCAGGTTATGAATTTTTAAAGATTAAACTAAAAAATAGCGCTTAGAAACACAAAATGCTTCAATGAGGTGTTAACACGGCGTCATGACGGTGTCGTCCCAAACAAGCCGACACCAGCGGCGGCAGACACGGAGTTGCGTAGAACCCCAAGTACAGTACCTTTGGTGAAGAGTGAAAACAAGTCGATGCGCGAAGTCGGGGATCGCTGCGTCTGTGCGAAACATTGAATCTGTGCACTTGGAGCGGCATCGGTCATGACGTGGTGCGGCGACTTCCACGGAGTCGCCGACTTCAGCGGGGCTGCAGCTGCGTCGGGCCTGCGAAGGTCGTTGCGTTCCAGCGAAGATCACAGAGTCGGTTGCAGGCGGCGTCACCAGATCCAGCAGCGGCATCAGTCCGAAGTCGTCCAAAGTCGATCTCCTTGGATTTCCACCAGCTTTCCTTTCAAGGGCCCAGGGACTGGATAGGGCACCACTTGTCAGAGCAGGAGTCTCTCTAGAGACTCCAGGTGCTGGCAGAGAGAAGTCTTTGCTGTCCCTGAGACTTCAAACAACAGGACGCAAGCTCTAAATCCAGCCCTTGGAGAGTTCTTCACAAGATGGAATGCACACAAAGTCCAGTCTTTGCCCTCTTACTCTGGCAGAAGCAGCAGTTGCAGGATAGCTCCACAAAGCACAGTCACAGGCAGGGCAGCACTTCTCCTCAGCTCTTCAGCTCTTCTCCAGGCAGAGGTTCTTCTTGATGTCCAGAAGTGATCTAAAGTCTGTGGTTTTGGGTGCCCTTGTTATACCCAATTTCTCCTTTGAAGTAGGCCTACTTCAAAGTAAACTCTCTTTTGAATGTGAAATCCTGCCTTGCCCAGGCCAGGCCGCAGACACTCACCAGGGGGCCGGAGACTGCATTGTTTGAGGACAGGCACAGCCCTTTCAGGTGTAAGTGACCACTCCTCCTCTCCCTCCTAGCACAGATGGCTCATCAGGAAATGCAGACTACACCCCAGCTCCTTTTGTGTCATTGTCTAGTGTGAGGTGCAACCAGCCCAACTGTCAAACTGACCCAGACAGGGAATCCACAAACAGGCAGAGTCACAGAAATGGTATAAGCAAGAAAATGCTCACTTTCTAAAAGTGGCATTTTCAAACGCACAACCTTAAAATCAAATTTACTAAAAGATGTATTTTTAAATTGTGAGCTCAGAGACCCCAAACTCCACATGTCCATCCGCTCCCAAAGGGAATCTACACTTTAATCAGATTTAAAGGTAGCCCCCACGTTAACCTATGCGAGGGACAGGCCTTGCAACAGTGAAAAACAAATTTAGCAATATTTCACTGTCAGGACATATAAAACACATTAATATATGTCCTACCTTAACCATACACTGCACCCTGCCCTTGGGGCTACCTAGGGCCTACCTTAGGGGTGCCTTACATGTAAGAAAAGGGAAGGTTTGAGCCTGGCAAGTGCCAAGTCGAATTTACAGTTAAAACTGCACACACAGACACTGCAATGGCAGGTCTGAGACATGATTACAGAGCTACTTATGTGGGTGGCACAACCAGTGCTGCAGGCCCACTAGTAGCATTTGATTAACAGGCCCTGGCACCTCTAGTGCACTTTACTAGGGACTTACTAGTAAATCATATATGCCAATCATGGATACACCAATTACATACAATTTAACATAGAGAGCATATGCACTTTAGCACTGGTTAGCTGCGGTAAAGTGCTCAGAGTTCAAAATCCAACAGCAACAGGTCAGAAAAAATAGGAGGCAGGAGGCAAAAAGATTGGGGATGACCCTGCATAAGCAAAAAAGTCCAACACAACCCCCTACCAGCCTAAAGCCAGGGGAGAACAATCAATACCTTGATGTACTTCTCTGATTGGGGCGATAGAACAGGGACCCAGGCCCACAACAGCAGGGGCTTGTTCCAGTTCTACGCCTTCCTGACTCCAGTTGGATCCCTCAGTCCATACTCTCAGGGCCCACTAAGCTAACCCCTGGGGAACCCTTCTCCACATCTGCAGATACCATCTGCGCAGCACCTAACTTTACTTTGCTCACAGATGTATCCCAATGGGCATACTACCAGCAGGGCCAACACAGTGGTGTTGCCCACTCCACCTCTGGGGTGTGACTCTCGTCCCCCCCCCCCCCCAGGGGCGACTCTGTCCACCAGGACAGCAAGCCACAGTGACCCCTGACAACTGTCAGGGATGAGAGCCTGACCTCAGGCCTTTCCAACCACTGTGACTGTAGAGAGTGGGGGGCAGTAGTCCCAGGTGCCTGGTACCTTTTGACCACTCTCTCTTCCACCAGATCAGGGATGTAAACCTGCAACTGGTCCTCCAACCTGGGGTCTGTACCTTCAGGTTGGACCAGGGTCAGGGGTGAGGCTTCCCTCCCCCTGCCCTCCCTTCTGGGGTCCTGCACCCCCCAACAAGGAGTGCCCCTCCCAGAAGACAACATGGTAGGGGCACTGTTAGCAGCAGCCCCTTCCTCCAGGTCAGGAGGGACACCCTGAACCTGGCCTTCCAATCTAGGGTCTGTACCCTTAGATTGCACTGGGGCCAGGGGTGAGGCTCTCTCTCCTCTGCCCCTACTCTCAGGGTTCTGCACCCCCCTCCCAGGGAGAGTACCCCTTGAAATCACACTGGTGGGGGTGATTGGGCAAACCGCCCCCCCCTTTCAGGTCAGGGTTTACCCCCTGCACCTGATCCTCCAGTCCATGGTCTGTACCCTCAGACTGGACCACTGCCTGGCAACCTAGGACTTCCTGTGGGGCATACCTACCCCCCACTAGGTCAGAGTTTACTCTCTGAACCTGGTCATCCAACCCAGAGTCACCACCCTGTGGTTGAACCACTGCCTGTCACACCATGACTTCCTTGGGAGCACACCTACCCCCCATCAGGTCAGAGTTTACCCCCTGAACCTGACCATTCAACCAAGACTCACCACCCTGCGGTTGAACCATTGCCTGGCACAGCAGGATTTCCAGGGGGGCACACTTACCCCCCTCATGGGACACACCGTCCCCAAGGGCCACGCAAGAGTCTGGTTGGCGCAGGTGTCCTGACCTCTGCCCATCTGACAGAGCCTGGATTCCCCCAACCCAGAAATGGTCTCACCAAGATCATTCCTGGGGGGCTCTGCTCTCAGAACTGACCCCTGACCCTCCAGGTTCTCCACTGGGGTCCGCAACCTCCTCTCAACCCTCTGTCTGGACTTCTGCACCCCCTCACTAGGATTGGTACTGCCAGACACCAGAACTTGTGGGACGCTGGCTACAGCCACCCCCCCCCCCCAAGTTCCCCAGACACTGTGGGGTTTCCCTCAACAGATGGCCCTATGGTACATGCTAGGCTCCCCTCCTGGTGTTCCCTCATGAAACCCTCCAGGACCTGGGACCGGATCTCGGGCACCTTGGGCCTCAGCCCATTCCCATTCCCTCTCCTCTGAGACTGGACATGGGGTCCCTCACTCATCCCACTACACTGGGACCTACCTGGGACACTACAATCCTTCCCTACCTCACCTGGTTGGGAAATACCTAGACCACTCCTCTCAGGAGCACCCCCAAATGCCTCTTCAGACTCTCTGGTACTCACCCAGAATTCTGCCTCCAGTGTAAGTTCCCTGGGGTCAGAGAACTCACACTCCACCTGGTGTTGGCGTAGCTCTGGAAAATAAGGACTTAACACATGCTCTCCAGCAATTACATCACTCATCCCCTCACATGAATTAACCAAAGTACCCTTCACCCAACCATCCAGTGACTCTGCTTTGAAAAAGCACCCCACATCACCCTCCTGAGACTGGTGAGACAGTACCTGACTGTCCCTGACACTCAACCCACACTCTTCTGGGATGTCTTCACACTCCATAACCAGGACTTCTACCTGGGGGAACCCCTCTCCCTGTCACTCTCACCTAGAGTCAGTAGAGTGCCCCTCCCACCAGTAGGAATATGACTCCCCATGCCAGTACCCCCAATCCACCTCAGGGACCCTGTGCATCACAGGAGCTACCTCATACCACTGAACCTCCTGGCGTGTGTTAACTCACTCCTTCAAGTAGGGCACCACATCTCTGGGCATGTGCACTTCTTCAGCAGCACTGGATATAAAATTGTTGCTGCCACCATTCCAGCTGGACTCAGCTCTCCTGAATTCCAGCTCTTCCAGTTTTAGCTCATAAGCCAAAATCATAGTTTCTATCTCTAAGTCCCTTTTCCACTCGTCGAACTCCCTTTGCATCCTCAACTTTTCTGCCTCCAACCGGCGAGCCCTTTCTGCCTGTCTGTCCTGCACATCTTTTAAAGGACCTACTGCTACTACTCCTGGAGACCCTCCCTGAGGTGTAACAGGCACCTCTACTACACCAATGTGTAGACTCTGCACTTCCCCTTCCATATATTCTGTGTGCCCACCAGCTTCCTTGACTGTCACCCAGGCCCTCAGTGCCTTTTGCAGCTCCCCCTTCCTGGCGGAGCTCTTAACGGGACAGGCAAGATCTTCACAGAACTGTTTCAATTGAGCAACTGAGTACCTCTTCAGTTTCCCTAATTCAAACACAGGCCCAGCTGTTGCATCTCCAGATTGAGACATGATAGCAACAAGTGCAAAGTTCCAACGGCAGAAAACAAGTTCCCAATGAAGTAAAAAGAATCAGTCAAGGGATCAGCAAAATCATGGAAGTAGAACAAAAAAGGAGTCCCAAAGAGAAAAAACAAAATCACAAGACAAGTAGTATGTGGTCACGTAGTGGTCTGAGATCAAAACAGAAGTGTACACTTAATCACTATGTCAAGTACAAATACAAGTCCAAATCCCAACCGCTGATCACCAATGTTAGAAATGGGGTCTTTGGTTGACAGTCAGTGCAAGTGCTCCTATGTAAGTTGTATGTGTAATTGGCTTTTCCATGATTGACATATTTGATTTACTAGTACGTCCCTAGAAAAGTGCACTAGAGGTGCCCAGGGCTTGTAACTCAAATGCTACTAGTGGGCCTGCAGCATTGATTGTGCCACCCACATGAGTAGCCCTGTAAACATGACTCAGACCTGCCACTGCAGTGTCTGTGTGTGCAGTTCTAAACTGCCAATTCGACATGGCAAGTATGCCCACTTGCCAGGCCCAAACATTCCCTTTGTATACACGTAAGGCACCCCTAAGGTAGGCCCTAGGTAGCCTCATGGGCAGGGTGCAGTATATGTTAAAGGTGGGACATGTACTGATATGTTTTACATGTCCTAGCAGTGAAATACTGCCAAATTCGGTTTTTACTGTTGCAAGGCCTATTACTCTCATAGGTTAACATGGGGGCTGCCTTTAAATATCCTTAAAATGCAGATTCCCTTTGAAAGCAGATAGAGATGTGGAGTTTGGGGTCTCTGATCTCACAATTTAAGAATACATCTTTTGGTGAAGTTGGCTTTTAGATTGCTAGTCTTACATGCCACTTTTAGAAAGTATGCATTTTCTTGCTTCAACCATTCTGTGACTCTGCCTGTTTGTGGATTACCTGTCTGGATCAGACTGACAGTTGGGCTGTTTGTGAATATCCCCTAGACAGTGACACAAAGGGAGCTGGGATGTGGCCTGCATGTCCTGATGAGCCATCTGGGCTAGAGTGGAGGGAGGAGTGGTCACGTTCACCTGAATGGCCTGTGCCTGTCCTCACACAATGCAGTTTCCAACCCCTGGTGTGTGTCTGGGGCCAGGCCTGGACAAGAAAGGATCTTGTGGACAGCAGAGACTTTCCTTTGAAGTTTGCCTACTTCAAATACAGAAAGTGGTATAAGTAGTGGACCCAAAACTCCAGATTTACAGAGCATTTCTGGAACCAAGAGGAACCTCTGCCAAGGAGAAGAGCTGAAGAGCTGAGGAGGAGCCTGTGACTGTGCTATGTTGGGCTATCCTGCAGTTGCTGCTTCTGCCTGTGAAAGGGGACAAAGACTGGACTTTGTGGTATGTTCCTGCTTGAGAAGAATCTCCAAGAGCTTGGATGAGCTTGCCTCCTGTTTTGTAGTCTCATGGCATCATCCTCTGCCAGCACCTGGACTCTCTGTTGAGAAGCCTGCCCTGCCAAGTGGTGGCCTATCCAGTCCCTGGGCCCTTGAAAGGTGAAGCTGGTAGAAAAAGGACAGAAATCCACGCACAGGAAGCCGTGCAGGGAAAATTTTGACGCACCATCTGCAACACGGCTGAAAAATGAGATGCCACCCGCTTCGCGGCTAAAATCGATGGTCCACCTGCATCGCGGCTGGAAGATCGACGCACTACGGCTGGAGAAAATGACGCAACACACGCTTGCAGCTGCTGCCAATGACGCAAACCCCACGTAGCGCAATTTTATAACACTGTGTGGCCAGATTTCTCATGCATCATCGCTGTGCGTTACAAATGAACACAAGCCTGCGCAGATCTGAGGTGCCCTGTCCGGAAATCAACGCTTTGCTCTCTTGCGGGACAGAAAAAACGACGCATCGCCTACCCGACCGAAGAAGGAATGATTCACGGCCTCACTTGCAAGTAAGGAATCGACGCATCACTGACTTTTTTGATGCACGCTTGCCCGTGCGGCTTTATTTTTGACGCAAACCAGGTACTTTGTTTAAAATCAACATTTCCATTGTTTTCTATGGAATAAGACTCTTTTTACTTCGAAAATTCAGATCTTGACTTGTGTATGTTGGATTTTTGTCTTTTTTGTCTTGTTTGATTTAAATAAATATCACCCATTTTTTTAAAACTGGTGTGGTGTCCATTTTGTAGTGTTTTCAATGCACTACTGTGTGTGTTGGTGCAAATACTTTACAAATTGCCATTGTAATAAGCCTGACTGCTTGTGCCAAGTTACCAAGGGAGTGAGCAGGGGTTGTCTTAGGAGTGTAACTCCCTTAGCCTGACTAGAGTGAGGGTCCCTGCTTGGAAATAGTGCAAACTGCCTGCCATGCAAGACAACAGTTTAATGCAAAAACAGGTCTCTTAACCCTAGCGTGTAAAGTCAGCATTTAACATATCATCAATAGTCAGGCTAATTTGAGTCAAACAATATGTTAATCCTTTGTGTGCTTTTAATGTCTAAGTGTGATTACATACTACAAATTTACATTTATTATGCATGTTATTCAGCATAGACTATTCAGATATTTACTCTATCAATTGCAATCCAAATAAAAACGCATTTGCACAGCATATGTTGTGTATGTGGACCTCATCATGTTTTGCTGTGATGTTTATCTTGTCGATAAGCAAATAAAATAAATTAAAGCTTCCCAATGCATTAGAAAAAGTTGTAATAAACATCCAACAAACGTTTGCATTCCTGAGATGATGTTCACACTTGCAGTGGCTCATGTTGGCAAAGTTTATGATATTTCTCATCAGTGCAGCCTAATGTTGTGTTCATTGCTCTTCTCTCATGTTTGTCTGCTCTTTCGTTTTTGGTTAGTATTGGGCACCCTAGACGTCAATACCCTGCAGTGTGTTCTGATCTGCGCCCACTGTGCATCAATAGTATAGTAACATAGTGTGGTGATGCAAGTTCAACATAGTGGTCTTACATAGTGCATACATATGTCTGCGCTAAGAAAGGTTTGCACACATTTTAGTTATGCAGAATCCTGTTACATTACTTTTCTCTGTATTTCTACAGAAGGTCTAAATTTTGCTGTTTGGTTCCAGCTCACTGTAAGAAAGTCACAGGACATCAATGTATTTTAGAACAGGTGTTGCCTGGAGGAACACATATTGGTAAAGTCAACGGATCTGGCTTTAATGTGCTTAACCTTGCACACACAGGCCTGAACAAATGTGAGAAACTATAAGTGCACTGTCTCTGTGCAACCCACCTGGTTCTATGCTTCCTGTGTATGTGCCCTTGTTTTAAGTTCCAAAGCTTGAGGTGCTTTGTGACAAAAGTACTATTAAAGCCATCACCACCACCTCTATTGCTACTACTATCGGCACCATTAAACTGCTGTCTCTAACAACATAACTACCTTTATCACTACTTCTAATAATCAACACTCTCATTAGACGTATAACTACTGCAGCCATAAAAGAATGTGTATATTTGTAGAGCAGATATGTTGGAAATGGCCTCTCTGAAGGGTCACCCCAAAACATTTTGCCTTCTTCCTCCTCCTGCATGTGCTCTCTCCATAAAAACATGATAACATTGGCTCATACCCAATTGGCATATTTAATTTACTTGTAAGTCCCTAGCAAAGTGCGCTACGTGTGCCTAGGGCCTGTAAATTAAATGCTACTAGTAGACCTGCAGCACTCATTGTGCCACCCACATAAGTAGCCCCTTAGCCATGTCTCAGGCCTGCCATTGCAAGGCCTGTGTGTGCAGTTTCACTTCCACTTCAACTTGGCATTTAAAAGTACTTGCCAAGCCTTAAACTCCCCTTTTTCTACATGTACGTCACCGCTAAGGTAGGCCCTAGGTAACCCATAGGGCAGGGTACTATGTAGGTAAAAGGCAGGACATATACATGTGTGTTGTATATGTGCTGGTAGTGAAAAACTTCTAAATTTGTTTTCCACTACTGTGAGGCCTACTCCTTTCATAGGCTAGCATTAGGGCTGCCCTCATATACTGTTTCAGAGTGGTAGATTCTGATCTGAAAGGGGTAACCAGGTCATATTTAGTATGGCCAGAATGGTAATAGAAATTCCTGCTTATTGGTGAGGTTAGATTTAATATTACTATTTTAATAATGCCACTTTTAGAAAATTGGCATTTCTCTACACTTAAAACCATCTGTGCCTTACAGCCTGTCTCCAATCAACATATGGGCTGGGCTGAGCTGGTCTGGTTGACAGCTTCCTTGTGCTTTTCACCCAGACAACCACAAACACAGGACACTCAGTCACACCTGCACTCATCTGCATACTGAATGGGTCTTCCTGGGGTGGTCTTTCAAAGGCTAGTGGCCTGCCCTCACACAATGTACTGCTAGTTCCCCTACTGGGACCCTGGAAGACAGAACTGTGCACTTCAAAACCACTCTTTGAAGTCTCCCTCACTTCAAAGGCATTTTTGGGTTTATAAACCGGGTCTCTGACCCCACCAACTCAGACACTTCTGGACCTGAACATGCAACCTGTCAAGAGGAACTGCCTGGCTGCCCAAAGGACTCATCTGGACTGAGAAGGACTGCTGCCCTGCTGTTGCCCTGCTGCCCTGCTGGCCTCTGCCTTTGCTAGGACGTGCTCTCCAAGGGCTTGGTTTGAGCTTGCCTCCTGTTTTCTGAAGTCTCAGGACCAAAAAGACTTCATCTCTTCAGGAAACTCCTTGTGCACTGAAAATTGATGCACAGCCTGCCGGAGACGATGTATAGCCTGCCTTGTGACCGAGAAATCGCTGCACAGCCGAACCCGAACGACGCAGCCCGACTTCCTGAGTGGAAAACCGACACAGCACCTGCCTTGCGACAGAAAATTAAACACACTGCCCTACTAGCTGAACGCACAGAGGAACGGAAATGACACAGCAGATTCCCTGAGTGGAAAAATTGTTGCAGCGCATGCCGCGGGCCAGAAAATTTGGACGCATAGCCCTACCCGATCGACTCAAGGCCTGTGACTTCTTCAAGCATGCCCAGGATTTCCCCCATCGTTCTTTGGCATCAAAAACATCCCCTCATCACAGTGAGGAAACAAGACTGCGTGCAGAAAAATGAAGCAAGCCCCTTGCAGCGTGGAAAGAAACAACACATCGCCTGTGCAGCGTCAGAAAATTCGATGCACACCATATTTTTCCATGCATCTCCTCCTCTGCGGTCTCCGTGCGTGTTATTTTTGACGCAAATCAGGTAATTTGTGTTATCAGAAGACAACTGTTGATTTCTAAGATTTAAGACTCTTTTTAAACTTACAAAAGTGATATTTCAACTTGTGCTTAGTGAATCTTTATCGTTTTGACCTTATTTTAACCAGATAGATACTATCTATTTTTCTAATCCTGTGTGGTGTATTTTTGTGGTGTTTTTGATGTGTTACTGTATGATTTATTGCACAAATACTTTACACAATGCCTTCTAAGATAAGCCTGACTGCTCAGTGCCAACCTACCAGAGGGTGGGCACAGGATAATTTGGATTGTGTGTGATTTACCCTGACTGGGATTGTGGTCCTTAATTGGACAAGGATGTATACCTCTGCCAACTAGAGACCCCATTTCTAACAACTTGTTCATGACTTTGCTCACTGGGCACTGAATAGCAGATGTTAATTTGTACTTAAGTCAGTGGTACTCATTTTATCAACTTCAAAAGGATAAAAGACTGAGTGGACCCACCGGGGTTTAACCTGTGATCATAATGCAAACACAGATTTCTTTGCCACCATACACTGCATCACCGCTAATACCACCACATCATCACCACCATCACCAGCGTCAACATCACTACCACCTCCTCTACCACCATCATCTCCACCATCACTACTACTAACACCATCTTTCACTTCTATCACAAGCACAACCATCACTACCACCACCCTTATCATCATCACTAACAAAACCACCACCACTACAACTACCCCTCCCACCATCACTACAACTTTTACCATCTAAATACCTCTACTACTACAATCACTAGTGGTACATCTGCCACCACCACTACAATATTCTTATGTGTCTTTTCAAGTTCATTGCATTTGTGTTATGTAGATGTATGAGAATGGGTGATGTGGCCTGTGTGTGCAAGACACTGCGTTTGCTATTGCTTGTTAAAAATAAGAGCAGCCCTGTTCAGTTTGCCAATGCTTGCTTCAAGGCTGGACTGAAAGAGAAAACCAGCCCTGAAACATAGTTCAAATCCAGCCATATACTCCAAAGAGTAACCACAGCGAGCACACTCACTAGCAATAACTGTTTGGAAAAAATGCCTGATTGCTACATGTATGCTGCACATATAGTTCAAAACTGTATTTTCGGGCAAGACTGGGCAATGCATGCTGCATTTCCAGTAAACTTACTCATAGAGTTTCCTGTGTTTTTTTTTAACATTGAATATTAGCCACATGTTCATGAAAATTGTGACATCTATCTTACTTGTTTGTTCCAGGACAATCCATTTCAAATTACAGGAACATTTGGTACCCTATATTTTGCTATGTCCTTGAGGAGAGGTCATGGTAAGATTTGATTGTAATACAAATAAATTAGAGACTTGTTTCTAATATTCAACAGTTTACATCTTCGTGTCAGTATCGATTGCTCAGGAAGCATAATCAAAACGTGAGAACTAGTTGAAAGAAATTGACAAAAGAGTATTAGGTGCATACATGCCAACAGTTCAGAAGAGAAATGTGGGGGATTTTCACTTATTTCTGTATGCCTTTGCCTTAAGACTGTATATATCATAATCTTATATGCCTCTAGGTTATACTGCCCAACTAATCTTTTTTGTTTCCGCTGCCCGAGCTGTGATGCGCTACATATGCTAACAGGGGTAATGACGCACACAGCATTCTCATTTAGGCACATATTTACACTTTTTGACGCAAACCAGCGCCGGCGCAGGTTTGCATCAAATTTTTTACCGCCGGATAACGCCATTCCTATGCGCCATGCGGGCGCCTCATTTAAGGAATGACGTTAGCCGGTGCTGCGGACTGGTGAGAGTAAAAAACAATGACTCAAACCAGGCAGTGCCGGTGTAGGGGAAAATGGGGGTTGTGCGTCAAAAAATGGTGCAAGTCAGGTTGGAGGCAAAAATGATGCCTCAAACCGGACTTGCGCCATTTTTTGACGCACAACCCCCATTGAAATGACTCCGGTCCTGGCAAAGACAGGAGTCATGCCCCCTTGCCCAATGACCATGCCCAGGGGACCTCTTTCCCCTGGGCATGGACATTGGGCACAGTGGCATGTAGGGGGGCCCAAATTAGGCCCCCCATGCCACTTAAAAAGAAATAAAAAAAATACTTACCTAAACTTACCTGTACCTACCTGGGATGGGTCCCCCCATCCATGGGTGTCCTCCAGGGGTGGGCGAGGGTGGCAGGGGATGTCCCTGGGGGCAGGGAAGGGCACCTCTGGACTCCTTCCATGGTCTGAGACCATGGAAGTGAGCCCACAAGTCCCTTAACGCCTGCCCTGGCCCAGGCGTTAAAAAGCGGCACACATCAGGCTGTGCACCGTTTTTTAAGGCCCGCCCCTTCCTGTGTGTCAAAATGACGCTGGTGTATAAGGCGCAAAGGCCTTAAAGTCATTTTTTGGGTGGGAACGCCTACCTTGCATGTAATTAACGCAAGGCAGTTTCCCGCATCCAAAAAATTACGCACACAGAGGAATTTTGAAGTCCGCGGGCTCGGGCGCCAAAGTTTAAATATGGGGCACGGTTTGCGCCGAATGTGTGTCAAAAAAAATTACGCACATTCCGCGCAAACAGAGTATTAATATGGGCCTTAAAGTTTAATATCTGCGCTGCGGATGCTCAGGGTCTGCTGTGTACCTTTGCCATGGAGCTGAGTAAAATCTGTTCTTCTTTGCGGAATGCATCACGTCCCAGCCCTGCTTATTTAAGAGCAGATAAAAGTTGTGAATGAAATTTCATTCCCTTGGGGTCAGATGGAGTGAACATTAACAATTTTCTTGCAGAGAGAGCAAGTTAGGGTATAAGGTACCTCGGGCCAGATGTATCAAGCTCACGGTTTGCATTTCCTAAATGGCGAATTTTAAGAAATCGCTATTTAAGAAATGCAAAATGGGATGTATGAAATTTGCGAGTCGGTAATAGCGATTTCTTAAAATTCGCAATCGCTATTACCGATTCACAATTAGGGAGTGGGACTCCATTCATCCCTATGGGCCTGTAGGCCCATAGGTGCGAATGGTTTTGCTTTCCCAATTTGCGAATTTCAGTTAGGAATTCGCAAATTAGGTAATGCAAACCCCAGGGTGCTGGGGGCCTAAGGCCCCCTCTGATGCACCCCAAAAAAATATTTGCGGACATGTGAAGCACACACATGCCCTATGGGCATGTGTGCACTACATGTCATTTTTAAAAATGCATTTAGAATGCATTTTTTGCACATGCTCACTGTTAGAAATGGGGTCTTTGGATGGGGTCTTTGGATGGGGTCCTTGTTCAAGCAAGAACCCTCACTCTAGTCAGGGTAAAAGAGAATCACCCTCAGCTAACCCCTGCTTACCCCCTTGGTAGCTTGGCAGAGCAGTAGGCTTAACTTCAGAGTGTTAGGTGTAAAGTATTTATACCAACACACACAGTAACTTAATGAAAACACTACAAATGAAAACACCAGTTTAGAAAAATAGCAAATATTTATCTAAACAAAACAAGACCAAAACGACAAAAATCCAACATACACAAGTCAAGTTATGAATTTTTAAAGATTAAACTCAAAAATAGTGCTTAGAAACACAAAATGCTTCAATGAGGTGTTAACACGGCGTCGTGACAGAGTTGTTCCTCACAAGTTGACACCAGCAGCACCGGACTTGGAGTCGCGTAGACCCCCAAGTACAGTACCTTTGGTGAAGAGTGAAAACAAGTCGATGCACGAAGTCGGGGATCGCGGCGTCAGTGCGAAACGTTGAATCCGCGCACTTCGAGTGGTGTCGGTCATGATGTGGTGCGGCAACTTCCACGGAGTCGCAGACTTCAGCGGGGCTGCAGTGATGTCGGGCCTGCGAAGATCGTCACGTTCCAGCGAAGGTCACGGCATCGGGTGCAGGCGGCGTCACCGGATTCAGCAGCGCCGTCGGTCCGAAGTCGCCCGAAGTCGATTTCCTTGGATTTCCACCAGCTTTCCTTTCAAGGGCCCAGGGACTGGATAGGGCACCACTTGTCAGAGCAGGAGTCTCTCCAGAGACTCCAGGTGCTGGCAGAGAGAAGTCTTTGCTGTCCCTGAGACTTCAAACAACAGGAGGCAAGCTCTAAATCAAGCCCTTGGAGAATTCTTCACAAGATGGAAGGCACACAAAGTCCAGTCTTTGCCCTCTTACTCTGGCAGAAGCAGCAACTGCACGATAGCTCCACAAAGCACAGTCACAGGCAGGGCAGCACTTCTCCTCAGCTCTTCAGCTCTTCTCCAGACAGAGGTTCCTCTTGTTTCCAGAAGTGTTCTAAAGTCTGTGGTTTTGGGTGCCCTTCTTATACCCAGTTTCTCCTTTGAAGTAGGCCTACTTCAAAGTAAAGTCTCTTTGGAATGTGAAATCCTGCCTTGCCCAGGCCAGGCCCCAGACACTCACCAGGGGGTCGGAGACGGCATTGTGTGAGGACAGGCACAGCCCTTTCAGGTGTAAGTGACCACTCCTCCCCTCCCTCCTAGCACAGATGGCTCATCAGGAAATGCAGACTACACCCCAGCTCCTTTTGTGTCATTGTCTAGTGTGAGGTGCAACCAGCCCAACTGTCAAACTGACCCAGACAGAGAATCCACAAACAGGCAGAGTCACAGAAATGGTATAAGCAAGAAAATACTCACTTTCTAAAAGTGGCATTTTCAAACACACAATCTTAAAATCAACTATATTAAAAGATGTATTTTTAAATTGTGAGCTCGGAGACCCCAAACTCCACATGTCCATCCGCTCCCAAAGGGAATCTACACTTTAATCAGATTTAAAGGTAGCCCCCATGTTAACCTCTGAGAGGGACAGGCTTTGCAACAGTGAAAAACGAATTTAGCAATATTTCACTGTCAGAACATATAAAACACCTTACTATGGTGGCATTACAACCCTGGCGGACGGTGTTAAAGCGGCGGTAAGACCGCCAACAGGCCGGCGGTAAAAAAAATTGGAATTACGACCGTGGCGGAAACCGCCAACAAAGACAGCCACTTTAACACTCCGAACAAACAGCGCGCCGGTCACTGCCAACAGACAGGCGGGAGACAATGTACCGCCCACACTATTATGACAGGCCAATCCGCCACCTTTTCCGGGGCGGATTCACAGCGGAAACAGGAATTTCGAAGGGAAAACGCTCACCTCTACACACCCCACGAGGAACGAGGACACCATGGAGCCGGAATTACAAATCCTACCTGCGATAGTCTTCCTGCTCCTCTACCAGGAGCACGAACGCCGGCGGCGAAGACCACGGTGAGTACTGCACCTATGACACAGGGGAGGCAAAAAACAGGGACACACCCACGCAACACCCCCACCCACACCCTCACCCACTACAACACACACACTAATACAGCATGATGCATTACAGTTACACCCCCCAAGCCCCCTGGAAGAATGCAAAGACAAAAGGAAATGAGTGTAACCATTGTACTATATTAAAATCCAGTACTCAAACATATATATACACTATAAACAAATATATACACCAATAATACAAGTCCAGGTATTACACCATTTATAGCACGTGGACCACTGGGCCCAAAATGCATGGGCGAGGCCCACACTCGCTACACGATCAAAACAGAGAGAACACTGCAGGGGCATCAGATAGAAATACAACAGGCACCTCAGGGGGAAGGGGAGGGGGGGCACCTCAGCCGGATGAGTGCACAAAGCCAGATCCAGGAGGGGGCTCCATGCCCACTGCTTTATCCTGGGGAGTGCAAAGCCACAGTCTCACAAGTCTCTACAGTGGGTGGGTTGCCCACTGGTCCATCCTGGGGAGTGCAAAGCCACAGTCTCTCAAGTCTCTACAGTGGGTGGGTTGCCCACTGGTCCATCCTGGGGAATGCAAAGCCACAGTCTCTCAAGTCTCTACAGTGGGTGGTTTGCTCACTGGTCCATCCTGGGGAGTGCAGAGCCGCAGTCTCTCAAGTCTCACAAGTGGGTGGGTTGCCCACTGGTCCATCCTGGGGAGTGCAAAGCCACAGTCTCTCAAGTCTCACAAGTGGGTGGGATGAGTGCACAACGCCAGATCCAGGAGAGGGATCCATGCCCACTGCTTTATCCTGGGGAGTGCAAAGCCACAGTCTCACAAGTCTCTACAGTGGGTGGGTTGCCCACTGGTCCATCCTGGGGAGTGCAAAGCCACAGTCTCTCAAGTCTCTACAGTGGGTGGGTTGCCCACTGGTTCATCCTGGGGAATGCAAAGCCACAGTCTCTCAAGTCTCTACAGTGGGTGGTTTGCCCACTGGTCCATCCTGGGGAGTGCAGAGCCACAGTCTCTCAAGTCTCTACAGTGGGTGGGTTGCCCACTGGTCCATCCTGGAGAGTGCAAAGCCACAGTCTCTCAAGTCTCACAAGTGGGTGGGTTGCCCACTGGTCCATCCTGGGGAGTGCAAAGCCACAGTCTCTCAAGTCTCACAAGTGGGTGGGTTGCCCACTGGTCCATCCTGGGGAGTGCAAAGCCACAGTCTCTAAAGTGGATAACAGTCTCCACTGGTTCTGGAGGGGGCATGGTGCCCAGATCGCTTCATCCTGTGAAGGACAGAGGTAGTGGATGCATGTCTCCACTGGTTCTGGTGGGGGACTGGTGCCCAGAGTGCTTCATCCTGTGAAGGACAGAGGTAGTGGATGCATGTCTCCACTGGTTCTGGAGGGGGACTGGTGCCCAGAGTGCATCACTCACCCCATGACGGACCCAGTTGCGTCAGTGCCCCTGCCGCTCATGGGCTAGCGGTGCTTGAGTTGGCGGTGCCCTGTTCAGCGGTGCTTGATTTGGCGGTGCCCTGTTCAGCGGTGCTTGAGCTGGCGGTGCCCTGTTCAGCGGTGCTTGAGTTGGCGGTGCCCTGTTCAGCGGTGCTTGATTTGGCGGTGCCCTGTTCAGCAGTGCTTGATTTGGCGGTGCCCTGTTCAGCGGTGCTTGAGTTGGCGGTGCCCTGTTCAGCGGGGGTTGTGCTGGCAGTCCTTCATGGCCCAGCGGTGCTTGTGCTGGCGGTCCTTCATGGCCCAGCGGGGCTTGTGCTAGCGGTCCTTCATGGCCCAGCGGTGCTTGTGCTGGCGGTCCTTCATGGCCCAGCGGGGCTTGTGCTGGCAGTCCTTCATGGCCCAGCGGGGCTTGTGCTGGCAGTCCTTTATGCCCCAGCGAGGCTTGTGCTGGCGGTCCTTCATGGCCCAGCGGTGCTTGTGCTGGCGGTCCTTCATGGCCCAGCGGGGCTTGTGCTGGCAGTCCTTCATGGCCCAGCGGGGCTTGTGCTGGCAGTCCTTTATGCCCCAGCGAGGCTTGTGCTGGCGGTCCTTCATGGCCCAGCGGGGCTTGTGCTGGCGGTCCTTCATGGCCCAGCGGGCTTGTGCTGGCGGTCCTTCATGGCCCAGTGGGGCTTGTGCTGGTGGTGGCCTCCTGTGCAGCTGGGCTAGGGCTGGCGGGGCTCTCCTGGGCAGCTGGGCTGGGGCTGGCAGGGCCCTCCTGGGCAGCTGGGCTGGGGCTGGCGGGGCCTCCTGGGCAGCTGGGATGGGCTGGCGGGGCCCTCCTGGGCAGCTGGGATGGGGCTGGCGGGGCCCTCCTGGGCAGCGGGGATGATGGCGGTCTTCTCCGCAGTGCAGCTCTTCCCAGACTTGCCGGGTTTCTTGTGGCCCTTCCCCACCTTGGGAGGTGTAACAGCTGAGTCCACTCTCCCACCGGGACCCCTGGGAGCGGCTTTGGTGGCTGGAGTCTTCCCCCTCTCCCGCCGGGCACTGGCCAACTTCTGATGCTTCACAGGGGGGGGGGGGGACTGGCTGTGCTGTGGCTCCGTGCAACACTGGCTGTCCTGGTGGCCGGTGCACTCCACATACCAGTGACAACAGGCACCACTGGTCCCGTAGATGTTGTGGCTGAGGTGCTACTTCGGGACCTATGAGATGGACGGAGTGGGGGAGGTGTGGGAAAAAGGTCAAGGCTGGACAGGAAAAGTTTTTGGGACACACTGGGACGGGTAACTGGAGGGGGTTTGGGAGTGGAGGAAGAGGTGGTGGTTGTAGGAGGTGTACGTTTGGTGACTTTGGGTGCAGGTGTATGCGCTGGAGGCTGTCGTGAGGTGGATGGCTGTTGGGTGGGTGTGTGCCTGCGTTTGTGTATCTTGGGAGGGGCCGTCACAGACACACTGGGAGACGACACAGGGGACGTGTGAATGGTAGTGGGGGTGGTGACTGCACGTGAGCGGGGTGTGCTGGTGGGTGTGCTGGTGATGGACATAGTGGCTGTAGAGGTAGTGCATGCAGGTGTGAGTGTAGACGAGACTGGGAGGGAGGAGGGAGACGATGAGGAGGGGGACACTGTGGAGGCAGTGGATGTTGGTGTGTCTGCATGTGTGTGTTGCTTGCGTGAGTGCCTGTGGGATGTGTGGTGCTTATGTTTGCCTGAGCTTCCCTTGTGTGGTGAGGTGTGTTCAGGCTGGTCTGATGGTGTGCTTGGGATAGGCAGAGGTACAGGGGATTGGGTCTGGGTGGAGGAAGTTGGAGGGGGGTGGCTAGAGACGGGGACAATGGCTGCCATCAGTGCTAAGGCCAGAGTTTGAAAAGCTCGGTGAAGGGCCGCCTGAGCAGAATGAATGCCCTCCAGGAATGCATTAGTTTGTTGCAACTGCCTTTCTACACCCTGGATTGCATTCAAAATGGTAGACTGCCCAACAGTGAGGGACCTGAGGAGGTCAATGGCCTCCTCACTGAGGGCAGCAGGGGTGACTGGGGCAGGGCCTGAGGTGCCTGGGGCGAAGGTGATGCCCACCCTCCTGGGTGAGCGGGCACGGGGCGAAGACTGAGGGGCTGCCGGGAGGGCAGTGCTGGTAGGGGGGGTGGCGGCTGTACCTGTAGATGCGGGGGCACAGATGTTGCCGCCACCACAAGGGAGCTCCCATCAGAGGACGAGTCCGTGTCGCTGGTGTCAGCTTCTGTCCCCGCCGTGGAGCTCCCTTCGCCCTCCGTCCCACTGGTGAATTCATACTCCGTAGTGTCGCCCTCCATGGCCATGTGGGATGCAGCTCCCTCGTGCTCCGGTGCCACTGCTCCTCTGCCTGATGATGCTAATGCACACAAGAACAGGAAGACCAAAAAAAGGGGGGGGAGACAGAAGAAAGACATGTTGAGTGCATGGATTACCGCTACCGTTGGCGGACAAGACAGACACAGAGGCCCCCTGCACTACGCCGCACTCTTGGGCTCCACAGTTCAATTCCTGGGAAATGGCCTACAAGGCTATGGACGACATCTGCACACATAGATGACACAGGGGCATGAATAGCTGTACTTGGCACTCTACAGGGGTGGGGTGGGGGGCCACAGGGCCATGCCTTGCGGAGGGGCCTAGCCTACGGAACTCGCCCTGGCCTAGGGAAACCCACAGCCCTCCTCCCTCACCCAGACAAATCCACTGCGCGTCCTTGGACGTCCTTGGCGATGGCACGCCAAATATCTTTCTTCTGGTGGACGCTGACCTACATGAAATGTACAGGGGAAGAAGAGAAGTCATTACCAACTGCACCGTCAAAGTGAGTGGCCCCCATCCCTACCCTTGCCATGTGGCACATGCACTCACCGTCTTACATGCACGCAGCACTCTACCCCCTTCCTTCTAACATCCAGCCCTCTCCACACAGGCATAGCCCATACAACCTGCTCCCTGTGTACTTACCTGTTGGTCTGGAAGACCGTAGAGTAGCGTGTACTGGGGAGGACCCCATCAACGAGCTTCTCCAACTCCTCTGATGTGAAGGCAGGGGCCCTTTCCCCAGACGCACAAGCCATTGTCTCTTCCAGACTGAGGTCACAGCAGCACTTGCAGTGTAGGTCCTCTCCTGTCGAAGATCAGGTATCAAGTGATTGAAGTGATAGAAAATGGCGGTCACGTCCGCGGCGGTCACGTCTGCGGCGGTGCGTACCATCACCGCCGGCGTACATCGTCATTGGCTCCTGGGACTCATAGGGTCCAATGTTAACCAATGCAGCATTGCGCCGCGGTCTCCGACAGCCTACCGCAACAGTGTACAGTGCCAGCACAGTTACCTAACATCCCATTGTCCCACTTTAGAGGTCAGTCAGCCGCCATTTCAGGGGCCCACATGGCCTCATTTGCAACTGCGTCACACATACCTAGGCCTAGCCTCAACACACATACAGGCCACCTTTTGTGTATGATTGGTGTTCTGGGTAAACTGTGGGTACGTACCTCTGAGTTGGTTGACTCTGTGGTCGCTGTTGTCCTTCATAGGCACCGTCCGCTGGGACATGTGAGGAGATGGCGGCATCCTCCGGTGTACCGACCGTTGGTGGACCTATTGACAATGGAGGAGCGACATTTGATAATCACCTACAGGTTTGACCGTGCCACAATCCAGGAACTGTATACCCAGTTGGAGCCAGACCTGATGTCAGCAATCCGCCATCCCACAGGAATCCCGCCTCAAGTGCAGGTGGTGTCAGTGCTCCATTTCCTTGCAAGTGGGTCATTTCAAAACACAGTGGCCATGGCATCAGGGATGGCCCAGCCTATGTTTTCCAACGTGTTGTCCAGAGTGTTGTCTGCCCTTCTGAAACAAATGCGGAGCTACATCGTTTTCCCTCAGGTGGAGGATTTGCCTACAGTGAAAGGTGATTTCTATGCCCTGGGATATATCCCCAACATCATAGGTGCCATTGATGGGACACATGTGGCTTTGGTCCCCCCCACAGGAGTGAACAGGTGTACAGAAACCGGAAGAGTTATCATTCCATGAATGTACAGATGGTATGTTTGGCCGACCAGTACATCTCCCATGTGAATGCCATGTTCCCTGGCTCAGTGCATGACGCCTACATCCTGCGGAATAGCAGCATCCCTTATGTGATGGGTCAACTCCAGAGGCACCGTGTGTGGCTATTAGGTGAGCACCTGGAAGCAAGACAGTGGGAATGGTTGTCTGGGGTTATCCCTACAGGTTAGTGTGTGTCTAACAGTTGTCCCTCGCCATTTGCAGGTGACTCTGGGTACCCCAACCTGTCATGGCTACTGACCCCAGTGAGGAATCCCAGGACCAGGGCAGAGGAACGCTACAATGAGGCCCATGGGCGAACTAGGAGGGTGATCGAGCGGACATTCGGCCTCCTGAAGGCCAGGTTCAGGTGCCTCCACATGACAGGTGGATCCCTATTCTACTCACCAAAGAAGGTGTGCCAGATCATCGTGGCCTGCTGTATGCTTCACAACTTGGCTTTGCGACGACAGGTGCCTTTTCTGCAGGAGGATGGTCCAGATGGCGGTGTTGTGGCAGCTGTGGAGCCTGTGGACAGTGATGAGGATGAAGCAGAGGAAGAAGACATGCAGAACAGGGACTTAGTGATCCAGCAATATTTCCAGTGACACACAGGTGAGAATAAAATCCTGCCTACTACATGTGCTTTTACACTACTACCTCTCTCCTGTCTGTCGTTTTCACCCAGTGTATGGTCACTGAGTTGTCACTTTCCCTTAATGTTTCCACCGCCAGTCTGCTGAACCGCCAGGTGGTGTCTTGAGGACACGGAACGCACCTTCCCCCGTAGGTCGTTCCACCTTTTCCTGATGTCCTCCCGATTTCTTGGGTGCTGTCCCACTGCGTTGACCCTGTCCACTATTCTTCGCCATAGCTCCATCTTCCTAGCTATGGAGGTGTGCTGCACCTGTGATCCGAATAGCTGTGGCTCTACCCGGACGATTTCCTCCACCATGACCCTGAGCTCCTCCTCCGAGAACCTGGGGTGTCTTTGCGGTGCCATGTGGTGGGGTGGAGTGTGTGGTGATAAGTGTGGTGATAAGTAGTGGTGTGTTGTGTGAGGTGCGTGGAAGTTGTGTGGGTGATGGTGTTATGTGCCTGTGGATGCTGTTGTACTTGCTGGTGGTGTCTCTCTCTGGCCTTCTTTCTGTATTTTTGGTCGTAGGGGTTTGTGGGTGATGTGGGTGTGTGTTTTATATTGTAATGGGTGTGTGGGAGTAGTGTGTGTATGTGTCTCAGGTGTGTGTATTTTGAATCGTCCAATGTGGCTGTGTTTTGTATATGTGTGTGTATTTTGAGCGCGGCGGTGTGTACCGCCAATGGAATACCGCGGTTGAAAGACCGCCGCGTGGATCATGTGTCGTGATAGTGTGGGCGTATTTCTGTTGGCGTGACGGTGGAGGTTTTGTTTTCGCCAGTTTATCACTGACCTTTGGTATTGGCGGACTTGTGTGGGTGTCTGAATTTTGGCGGATTCCGAGATGTGGGTCATAATAGCTGTGGCGGAATTCTGCGGCGGTGTGTTGGCGGTCTTCTGCACGGCGGTAAGTGGCTTTAACCGCCAATGTTGTAATAAGGGCCTATGGGGGTCATTCTGACCCTGGCCGGCGGCGGAAGCCGCCGGCCTGGCTGGAACCGCCAGAATACCGCTGCGCGGTCAAAAGACCGCCGCGGGTATTCTGGGTTTCCCGCTGGGCTGGCGGGCCACCGCCAGAAGGCCGCCCGCCAGCCCAGCGGGAAACACCCTTCCATGAGGATGCCGGCTCCGAATGGAGCCGGCGGAGTGGAAGGGGTGCGACGGGTGCAGTTGCACCCATCGCGATTTTCAGTGTCTGCATGGCAGACACTGAAAATCATGGTGGGGCCCTGTTACGGGGGCCCCTGCAGTGCCCATGCCATTGGCATGGGCACTGCAGGGGCCCCACAACACCCCATACCGCCATCCTGTGCCTGGCGGCCACAACCGCCAGGAACAGGATGGCGGTATGGGGGTCGGAATCCCCATGGCGGCGATGGAGGATTCCCCAGGGCAGCGGAAAACTGGTCAGAATGCCCAAGGGAGCACCGCCAGCCTGTTGGCGGTGCTCCCGCGGTCGTTGGCCCTGGCGGATTTTACCGCCAGGGTCAGAATGACCCCCTATATGTCCTACCTTAACCATACACTGCTCCCTGCCCTTGGGGCTACCTAGGGCCTACCTTAGGGGTGTCTGACATGTAAGAAAAGGGAAGGTTTAGGCCTGGCAAGTGGGTGCACTTGCCAAGTCGAATTTACAGGTGCAACTGCACACACAGACACTGCAATGGCAGGTCTGAGTCATGAATACAGAGCTACTTATGTGGGTGGCACAACCAGTGCTGCAGGCCCACTAGTAGCATTTGATTCACAGGCCCTGGCACCTCTAATGCACTTTACTAGGGACTTACTAGTAAACCAAATATGCCAATCATGGATAAGCCAATTACATACACATTTTGTAAAGGAGCACTTGCACTTTAGCACTGGTTAGCAGTGGTAAAGTGCCCAGAGTAACAAAACAGTAAAATCAGAGTCCAGCACACATCAACAACCTGGGGAACAGAGGCAAAAAGTTATGGGAGATCATGCCAAGGTGAAAAGTCTAACACGTGTCCCTCCCAGCTGAAAGTAGGGAGCAACTACCCAACCTCATGGGAGTTCTCATCACTAAGGCGGAAGAACCTGGATAGACCATCAGCATTGGCGTGCTCTGTACCAGGACGGTGTTCCACCGTAAAGTCCATCCCCTGAAGGGAAATGGACCACCTCAACAGTTTTGGATTCTCACCCCTCATCTGCATTAACCATCTGAGGGGCCTGTGGTTGGTCTGAACTCGTAAGTGAGTCCCAAACAAGAAGGGTCTTAGCTTCTTCAGTGCCCAGTCCACAGCAAACACTTCGTGTTCTATGTCTCTCCACCTACGTTCCCTGGGTAGTAACCTCCTGCTAATGAAGGCTACGGGTTGATCTAGGCCCTCTTAATTAAGCTGTGAGAGTACTGCTCCAATACCATGCTCTGAGGCGTCTGTTTCCACAACAAACTCCTTGGAGTAGTCAGGTGCCTTCAGCACAGGTGCTGTGCACATGGCAGCCTTCAGGGCATCAAAAGCGTTCTGGCAAGCCTCTGTCCAGATCACTTTCCTGGGTTGTTTCTTAGAAATCAACTCAGTTAAGGGGGTAACAATGGTACCATACCCCTTAACAAACCTCCTGTAATATCCTGTGAGACCTAAAAAGGCTCTCACTTCAGTTTGGGTGTTGGGAGGCTCCCAAGCCAGAATCGTGTCAATCTTAGGCTGTAGGGGTGCCACCTGGCCACTCCCCACCTGGTGTCCTAAGTGCACCACAGAACCCTGCCCTATTTGGCACTTCCTCACTTTAATAGTGAGGCCTGCCTTCTGCAGACCCTCTAACACTCTCCAGAGGTGTTGCAGGTGTTCCTCCCATGTGGAACTAAACACAGCAATGTCATCCAGGTAGGCAGCACTGAACTCATCCAGCCCAGCCATCACCTGGTTGACCAACCTCTGAAAGGTGGCAGGGGCATTCTTCATCCCAAATGGCATCACTTTAAATTGAAAGTGTCCATCTGGTGTAGAGAATGCTGACCTCTCCTTGGCCCCCTCAGTTAAGGCAATCTGCCAGTACCCAGATGTTAAATCAAACGTACTGAGGTACTTGGCAGCTCTCAACCGGTCAATGAGCTCATCAGCTCGGGGGTGGGGTGTGCGTCAGTCTTGCTGACCGCATTGAGTCCCCGGTAGTCCACACAGAACCTGAGTTCTGGAGTGGCACCAGGTGCAGCAGCCTTTGGGACCAATACCACTGGGCTGGCCCAAGGACTGCTAGAGTGCTCAATAACCCCTAGGGTAAGCATTTTGGATACCTCATCCTTAATGGATGCCCTGACCCTGTCAGTCACCCTGTAAACCTTCTGTTTAATAGGTGTACTGTCCCCAGTGTCCACATCATGTGTGCACAAGTGTGTGACTCCTGGGATCTGGGAAAACAGTGAGGAAAACTGTCCCAACACGTGGCGACAGTCACCTTGCTGCTCCTCAGTCAGGGAGGGGGGGAGGATCACTCCCTCCACTGATCCGTCTTTTTCTCCTGCACACAGGAGGTCAGGAAGAGGCTCACTCTCCTCCTCTACCCCATCATCTGTTGCAAGGAGCATGGACAGTTCAGTTCACTCAAAGTGAGGTTTAAGGCGGTTGACATGCAGGACCCTTAAAGGGCTCCTTGGAGACCGCAAGTCCACCAGGTAGGTGACTTCACTCTTGCGCTCCACCACCTCAAATGGCCCAGTCCACTTATCCTGGAGCGCCCTAGGCTCCACTGGTGCCATCACCCACACTTTCTGACCAGGTTGAAACTCGACCATAGTGGCATTCTGGTCACACCGTTTCATATCCTCCTGGCTTGCTTCCAGGTTCTCCTGAGCGAGACCCCTGAAGCGGCCAGCCTAGTTTCTCAGCATGTAACTGAATACATCCTGGGGTGGTTTACTAGGAGCTTTTTCCAAAGCTTCCTTAACCAGACTCAAAGGTCCCCTCACAGGGTGGCCATAAATCAGCTCAAAGGGGCTAAACCCAAGTCCCTTTTGAGGCACCTCCCTGTAGGTGAACAGAAGGCATGGCAAGAGGACGTCCCACTTCCGCCTCAAGGGCTCTGACAGGCCCATGATCATGACTTTTAAGGTGCGTGTCAGAGTCACCAGATCCTCGGGGTCTGCGCACGTCCCCAACACGTCCACCACTGAACAGCTCCAAGACTCTGATAGATAAATCATAGAGGGTAAGAGAGTTCAAGAGGGGAAGAGGGGATTAGGAAGGGAACAGCTGGGAAGGAGACCTGTAGTAAGAAAAAGGTTAAAACACACAATATGAAAATTATATCTCATGAAATCAATACTAGACCATGACTCTAAGCCTAGTCATTCTGAAAACATGAACAACCTAAGAATTAGGCTTAAAATGACTAAGTTTCAAAATGGCCAGATACCTGTAAGGGAATCAAGATGGATTAAATTAAACTTTCAAATTCAAGTACTTTCCTTTACATGAGAATCAGGAAAACATTCTGAATAAGTTCTAAACCAGTCATATGAATCCTTTTTTGAGAATGCTTACTAGGACCTTGCAATATTGCATCTAGAAACTCTGGCCTTTTGTGTTCTCTTGAAATGTTTCAACACGAATTGCGCACATTGCAGATTTTTATATATATATAGTAAACACCATAAAAGGATTGTGCACCATGAATAACACAATATGGATTCAGGAAACAAATCACACAACTTGTCAACTCGAATACTACCTAATAAATGTCTTAGAATAGTGGCATACAATGAACAACATGAATTAAGCTCGAGGAGGGAATCGTGCGTCTTGACGATTCGAGTGCCACCATGTAAAATGTCAAGAAATTGTAGCACGCAATGAATATCAAGGTTAAATCACCATTAAACGAATTGCGCGTCTTGCCGATTCGTAAGCCACGATGTAAATGCCAAAAAATACCAGCGCGCAATGAATAACAAGATTAAAGCACCATGAAACAAATTGCGCGTCTTTTGCCGATTCTTAAGCCACCATGTAGATGTCAAGAAATGGTAGCGCGCAATGAACAACAAGGTTAAAGCACCATGAAACTAATCGCGTGTATTGGCGATTCTTAAGCCACCATGTAAATGTCAAGAAATGGTAGCGCGCAATGAATAACAAAGTTAAATCAACATGAAACGAATTGCGCGTCTTGCCGATTCATAAGCCACTATATAAATGTCAAGAAATAACAGCGCCCAATGAATAACAAGATTAAATCAACATGAAACGAATCGCGCGTCATGCCGATTCGTAAGCCACTATATAAATGTCAAGAAATGGTAGCGCGCAATGAATAACAAGATTAAATCAACATGAAACGAACTGCGCGTCTTGCCGATTCGTAAGCCACTATATAAATGTCAAGAAATAACAGCGCCCAATGAATAACAAGATTAAATCAACATGAAACGAATCGCGCGTCTTGCCGATTCGTAAGCCACCATATAAATGTCAAGAAATGGTAGCGCGCAATGAATAACAAGATTAAATCAACATGAAACGAACCGCGCGTCTTGCCGATTTGTAAGCTACCATGTAAATGTCAAGAAATGGTAGCGCGCAAAGTAATCTGTTAATCATTAAAGAATTAGGCCAAAAATATGAAAGTTCTCGATAACGGCGTCGGGAGGGCAGCCCAACCACCGTCTTACCGCCCAGAACAAGGATCACCAATGAAGAATGAAGGGCAGAGGCCTGGAAGATCAAATAGGTCACCGGGACAGGAGCTCAGGAAGTAGCTGCTGCTCTGCACCGGGACCTCTGAATAGTGAGCACTTGGAGCTGGGCTGGCTCCCTTTTATAGAGACTTGGCCCAGCCCACAACCACACCCAGGCATGCTGCAGGGAAAGTCTCTGGAAGGCCCTGGAAAGGGACCACACCCTAACACACTTTGAAAGCCTGCAGCAATACATTACAAATGAATAGTATTTGTAAACACATTAAAAATAAGTCTTCAGGATTAAACTCTGCAATGCAAAAGGTTAAACAACAACATATCAGCACAATGCATAAATTGCGTTGTTTTGAGAGTGCTGGGTGTTTGCATTCTAGTCGGCAAAAGAGCGCGCACTGCCCTGGTGTAGACAGTACTTCCCTCCCCCAGATGCGCTCTAGGGCCTGGTTTGCCTGGATTAAGACGATGAAAGCATGTCACAAGTACTGGAGCATGAACATCAGATGCGGAAACCCATGAGTTACTTTCAGGACCATAACCTTTCCACGAGATTAAGTACCATAGATTACGCCCTCTCAGTTTAGAATCCAACACTTTCTTAACTTCGTATTCTTCTTCCCCTTGTACTACAACAGGAGCTGGATGAGGGTGGACCTTTTGGACTGCCTTCTTCAAGAGGGAAGTGTGGAACACTGGATGAATCCGTAAGGATCTGGGCAATTGTAGTTTATAGGTCACCGGATTGATTTGCTGGAGGACAGTGTAAGGACCTATGAATTTGGGGTTAAATATGTGCTTCATCTTGAAGTCTATGGGGCATATTTATACTCTGTTTGTGCCGAATGTGCGTAAAAATTTTTGACGCACAATCGGCACAAACCCTGCCCCATATTTATACTTTGACGTCCGACCCCACGGTCGTCAAAGTTCCACCATGTGCGTCATTAAAAAATTACTTTAAGGCCTGTGCCCCATATTTATACTCTGATGTCATTTTGACGCACAGGAGGGGGTGGGCCTTAAAAAATGACGCACAGCCTGATGGGTGCAGTTTTTTAACGCCTGGGTCAGGGCAGGCGTTAAGGGACCTGTGGGCTCAGAAGGAGCCCAGAGGTGCCCTCCCATGCCCCCAGGGACACCCCCTGCCACCCTTGCCCACCCAAAGATGGAGGGACCCATCCCAGGGAAGTTGAGGTAAGTTGGGGTAAGTATTTTTTTCTTTTTTTTATGTGGCATAGGGGGGCCTGATTTGGGCCCCCCTACATGCCACTAAGCCCAATGACCATGCACAGGGGACATAAGTCCCCTGGGCATGGCCATTAGGCAAGGGGGCATGACTCCTGTCTTTGCTAAGACAGGAGTCATGTCAATGGAGGTTGGGCGTCAAAAAAAATGGCGCAAATCGGGTTGAGGCCTGAATTTTGCCTCAGACCTGACTTGCCCCATTTTTTAACGCCCAACCTCCATTTTCCCCTACGCCGGCGCTGCCTGGTGTGAGTCATTTTTTTTGACGCACACCAGTCCGCAGCGCCGGCTAACGTCATTCAATAAATAAGGTGCCCGCATGGCGCTTTGGAATGGCATTAGCCGGCGTTAAAAGTTTTGACGCACAACTGCGTTGGCGCAGTTGTGCGTCAAAAAGTATAAATATGGGCCTATATGTTTTGTGGAAAGCCACACTTTGTCACCTGGTTGAGATTGCGGTCCCTCACAATGTTTTTTGTCATAATGCCTTTTGTATTTTTGTTTGGCTTTGTCTAAATGCTGTTGAATCAGTTTCTGGGTTTGATGCAAATGCTGAATGGTTTCTGACATAGCTTGAGTAAGAGAACTTTCTTGAGGAATTGTGATGGGCAAGGGGTCAGGATGATGGCCAAATAAACCAAAAAAGGGTGTAACGCCAATAGAAGTGTGGAATGAGTTATTGTAGGCTAACTCAGCTAACCAGAGCATAGATGTCCAAGAATGAAGTGCCTTTTCAGCGTAGGCACGTAGGTATTGTTTCAAAGTCTAATTTAGTCTCTCCGTTTGACCATCTGTTTGAGGATGGTGACTTGTAGATAGTGTAGATGTCACTTGGAGTGTTTTACACCATGTCTTCCAGAAATTGGAGGCAAATTGCGACCCCCGATCGGAGAGGATAACTTTTGGCAGTCCATGATAACGAACCACTCTGTTCAGTAAAATAGTTGCCAATTCACTAGAAGTGGGCAATTTCTTACAGGCAATGAAATGTCCATATTTTGTGAGACTATCTACTACCACCAGAATTACTGAATGCTGTTGAACCACTGGCAGACCGGTAATAAAGTCTAAAGAAATGTGTTCCCATGGACGACTTGGGGTTGGAAGTGGATGTAACAACCCTTTTTGTTTTGAATGACTTGTTTTAGTGCGAGCACAGACTTCGCAGTTGTTTATCATTTCTTTTACATCTTTTGTTAGCGTAGGCCACCAAAAATAGCGTTGGATCAGTTCAAGAGTTTTAGGAATACCTGGGTGACCTGCCGTAAGTATAACACGCAACCAATGAAACACTATCTTGCGAAGTTTGGTAGTGGGTACGAACAAACAAGCGTCGTGAAAGGGTAGTCCTTGCTTGATTGACCTTTTGGGGTCTGCTTGGGCCCATGTTTGCCATTTCTCAACAGTGAAAGAGTTGCGAATTTCTTCAAAGAAATCTTCAGTTTTTATGATACATAGAACCTTGTCAGGAGCAATGATAGCTCTGGAGCCTTGAAAGGCAGGCAACGTGGTAGACTCTTGGCGGGACAAGGCGTCAGCTTTGCGATTATCTTTACCAGGCCGGAAGGTTACTACAAAATCAAATTCGGCAAAAAACAGCATCCAGCGCAATTGCCGAGGAGTCAAAAATCTGGCGGAACTCATGAATTGAAGATTACGATGATCAGTATATACTGTGACAGTGTATTTGGCACCCAACAAATGATGTCTCCATTCTTTAAAGGCGTCACGAATCGCCAGAAGCTCTTTTTCAGCAATGACATAGTTCTGTTCGACTTCGTTCAACTTCCGAGACATATAAGCTACAGGATGGAGTTGACCAGTCTTTATTTAGTTGCGATAAGACGGCTCCTATTGCTACATCTGAAGCATCAGCTTCCACTGTGAAAGGTCGATTCGCATCAGGATGAGTCAAGACTGGGGCAGTGGAGAAAGCTTCCTTCAAAGTAGAGAAGGCTTGGTCAGCTTCTGTGGACCATACAAACTTTTCTTTCTTTCTTAATAGCTTAGTGATTGGAGCATTACACAGACTAAAAGGCATGACGGTGTATTCAAAAAGGCCATATCTTGTCTTGAACGCTGTTTTCCATTCGTCACCCTCTCTCATTCTGACCAAATGATAAGCACCTCGAAGGTCAAGCTTCGTGTAGATTTTTGCTGTCTTAACTTGTTCCAATTAGACCGGAATTAGGGGTAAAGGATATTTATTCTTGATGGTGACTTTATTCAATCCCCTATAGTCAATACAAGTTCGAAGTTCTCCATTAGCTTTTGCAACAAAAAACAAAGCCGAAGCTGCAGGAGACTTAGAGGGGCGAATGAAGCCATTCTCCAAAAATGTATCTAGGTATTTTCCTAAATGTTGATTTTCATGTTCTGACAGGGCATACACACGACAGTTGGGAAGTATCGCACCTGGGGCTAGATTAATTTGACAGTCATAAGATCTATGAGGAGGTAGGGTCTCTGCTCCTTTCTCATCAAATACATCTTTGTAAAATGAATACTGTTTGGGCAGCTGAATTTCTTTCTCCGCAGCAGTAGCTATGTAAGAGTTGCAGACTTTTGGTACTTGAATCTTTTGGAGACATTGGGGGTCATTCTGACCCCGGCGAGCGGCGGTTGCCGCCCGCCTGGAGGGAACCGCCATTCGGCCGCCCCGCGGTCAAAAGACCGCTGGGGCCATTCTAACTTTCCCGCTGGGCCGGTGGGCGCTACCTATGGTAGCGCCCGCCGGCCCAGCGGGAAAGGGGCCTGCAACACAGAAGCCGGCTCCGAATGGAGCCGGCGGTGTTGCAGGTGTGCGACGGGTGCAGTTGCACCCGTCGCGCTTTTCACTGTCTGCTAGGCAGACAGTGAAAAGCAGGCTGGGGCCCTGTTAGGGGGCCCCTGCACTGCCCATGCCAGTGGCATGGGCAGCGCAGGTGCCCCCAGGGGCCCCAGGACACCAGTTCCCGCCAGCCTGTTCCTGGCGGTAAAACCGCCAGAAACAGGCTGGCGGTAAAAACCGCCAGAAACAGGCTGGCGGGAAGGGGGTCAGAATCCCCATGGCGGCGCTGCTTGCAGCGCCGCCATGGAGGATTCGCCCAGCCGGGGGAAATCCAGCGGGAAACCGCCGGACCCGGTTTGGACCGCCAGGGTCAGAATGACCCTCATTTTTCTTTACATAGCGCAGATGAGAACATGATTTTTCGTTCTGCCCAATTGATCTCTGGATTGTGATGTGTTAACCATGGCAAGCCAAGGATAATCCCATATTGGGGAGCATGGATCACGTCAAGGATGATTTTCTCTTTATGTTTCTTTCTTTGATTCTTATCTTCACAAATCATCGACAAGGGAATAGTCTGAGGAGTTACTGGACCTCCAGTCAAGAGTTTTCCATCGACTGCCTGGATGATTTCTGGGGTCTTCTTTTCAATACATGTGATCCCCCATGCACGAACCAATTGGGCGTCAACAAAGTTCCCAGTAGCCCCAGAATCGACTAGATCTTTTTTTAAATAGATCTTTTTCTTCACCTGAACTCTTATTTCCAGTTTAAGATGTCTAGATTGTGAAGGGTCCACGGTGACACCCAAGAGCCACCCTTCTCTACATCTCGGGTGTTTTAGTTTTCCAACTCGACTGGTGCATTGGCTGCGACCTTCTGAACTGGACCTTGCTTGCTCTTTGGTTTGATTGGACAATCTTTGGCAAAAGGACCCTTCCGCCCACAATAAAGACATTGTCCATTTTTTCTGCGTAGGTCCTTTTCATCTTTGGTCAAAGGTCTTCTGATGGTTCCAATTTCCATCGGTTCCGGCGTTCTTTCTTTCGGAGTTCTTGAGTCTCTGTTATCATGAACATGCCATGAATATTTTTCAGTCTTTTTGCACATTCCTTTACGTTCTGTTAAACGATGATCAAGCCTCAAGACAAGGTTTATTAATTCTTGACAGTCTGTAGGTTGTGGGTAGATTTGCGCTAAGATATCTTTTAGTTCCTCTTTGAGTCCCTTGTAAAACAAGACCGCTTGTTTTTCTTCAGGCCAGGATGTCTCGGCAACCAGCCAGTTAAAGTTGGCTAAATATGACACTAGGTCCTGATTCCCTTGGCGTAAATCTAATAATTCACGATCTGCTGACTGTGTTACAGTTCTACGATCAAAAACTCTCTCAAACTCACAAACAAAATTTCTCCAGTTGTACAACAGGGGACTATCTTTACGCACAAGAGGAATTGCCCAGGTAGGTGCATCCTCAGACAGATATGATAACAAGAAAGCTACTTTGGACTGGGCATCTGGGAAAGTATGTGGTCTGCAGGTGAAGTGTAGTTCCACTTGAACCAGGAAAGATTGCGCTTTCAAAGGGTCACCTGAGAAACGTTCTGGGGGAGCTAAAGGAATTGCGGAAGGGACATTGAGGGAAATGCTTGTCGGGTTACTTCCAGAAGTCTGAGAAGAAGTACCTGACCAAGACACACTTGTGGGACTTTGTTCCTTCTTCTCTACCTTATCTTGTAACTGACTCACTCTCTCAGCTAGGCTAGTTGTCAATTCTTTGGATGATACCAGCTCTGCCTGGAGCTGGGTGATAGCCTTGACTAACTCGTCCAGCGTGGCCATGCTGAGAACATCCACAAACCAGGAGGATAATAATTTGTGGGCTCACTATTCTGTCAGAGTCACCAGATCCTCGGGGTCTGCGCACGTTCCCAACACGTCCACCACTGAACAGCTCCAAGACTCTGATAGATAAATCACAGAGGCTAAGATAGTTCAAGAGGGGAAGAGGGGATTAGGAAGGGAACAGCTGGGAAGGAGACCTGTAGTAAGAAAAAGGTTAAAACACACAATATGAAAATTACATCTCATGAAATCAATACTAGACCATGACTCTAAGCCTAGTCATTCTGAAAACATGAACAACCTAAGAATTAGGCTTAAAATGACTAAGTTTTAAGATGGCCGGATACCTGTAAGGGAATCAAGATGGATTAAATGAAACTTTCAAATTCAAGTACTTTCCTTTACATGAGAATCAGGAAAACATTCTGAATAAGTTCTAAACCAGTCATATGAATCCTTTTTTGAGAATGCATACTAGGACCATGCAATATTGCATCTAGAAACTCTGGCCTTTTGTGTTCTCTTGAAATGTTTCAACACGAATTGCGCACATTGCAGATTTTTATATATTTATAGTAAACACCATAAAAGGATTGTGCACCATGAATAACATAATATGGATTCAGGAACCAAATCACACAACTTGTCAACTCGAATACTACCTAATAAATGTCTTAGAATAGTGGCATACAATGAACAACATGAATTAAGCTCGAGGAGAGAATCGTGGGTCTTGCCGATTCGAGTTCCACCATGTAAAATGTCAAGAAATGGTAGCACGCAATGAATATCAAGGTTAAATCACCATTAAACGAATTGCGCGACTTGCCGATTCGTAAGCCACAATGTAAATGCCAAGAAATAACAGCGCGCAATGAATAACAAGATTAAAGCACCATGAAATGAATCGCGCGTCTTTTGCCGATTCTTAAGCCACTATGTAAATGTCAAGAAATAGTAGCGCGCAATGAACAACAAGGTTAAAGCACCATGAAACGAATCGCGCGTCTTGCCGATTCTTAAGCCACCATGTAAATGTCAAGAAATGGTAGCGCACAATGAATAACAAAGTTAAATCAACATGAAACGAATCGCGCGTCTTGCCGATTCGTAAGCCACTATATAAATGTCAAGAAATAACAGCGCGCAATGAATAACAAGATTAAATCAACATGAAACGAATTGCGCGTCTTGCCGATTCGTAAGCCACCATATAAATGTCAAGAAATGGTAGCGCGCAATGAATAACAAGATTAAATCAACATGAAATGAATCGCGCGTCTTGCCGATTCGTAGGCCACCATGTAAATGTCAAGAAATTGTAGCGTGCAAAGTAATCTGTTAATCATTAAAGAATTAGGCCAAAAATATGAAAGTTCTCGATAACGGCGTCAGGAGGGCAGCCCAACCACCATCTTACCGCCCAGAACAAGGATCACCAATGAAGAATGAAGGGCAGAGGCCTGGAAGATCAAATAGGCCACCGGAACAGGAGCTCAGGAAGTAGCTGCTGCTCTGCACCGGGACCTCTGAATAGTGAGCACTTGGAGCTGGGCTGGCTCCCTTTTATAGAGTCTTGGCCCAGCCCACAACCACACCCAGGCATGCTGCAGGGAAAGTCTCTGGAAGGCCCTGGAAAGGGACCACACCCTAACACACTCTGAAAGCCTGCAGCAATACATTGCAAACACTGTATTTGTAAACACATTAAAAATAAGTCTTCAGGATTAAACTCTGCAATGCAAAAGGTTAAACAACAACATATCAGCACAATGCATAAATTACGTTGTTTTGAGAGTGCTGGGTGTTTACATTCTAGTCGCCAATAGAGCGCACACTGCCCTGGTGTTGACAGTGCGGTTGAATCTCTCAACCAGACCATTACTTTGGGGATGGTAAGGGGTGGTGAACTTGTAGGTTACCCCACACTCCTTCCACAGAGACTTCATATAAGTGGATATGAAGTTGGTACCCCTATCAGATACCACTTCCTTGGAGAACCCCATGTGGGTAAAAACCCCCATCAATGCATGACCCACCCTAGGGGAAGTGATTGATCTCAAAGGAATGGCTTCTGGGTACCGGGTGGCGTGGTCCACCAAGACCAGGATAAACCTGTTGCCCATGGCTTTCTTGGGATCCAGAGGCCCCACAATGTCAATGCCTACCCTCTCAAAGGGAGTACTGACAACAGGCAAAGGCTGGAGGGGAGCTTTACATTTTCTCCCACTCTTGCCACTTGCCTGACAAGTCTGACAAGACCTGCAATGTGCATCTGAGTGCCTGCGCATTAGGGGCCAGTAAAAGTGGGTGACAAGCCTCTCAAAGGTCTTGTCTTGCCCCAAATGTCCAGCTAAAGGCACATCATGAGCCAACCCCAGTAGGAAGGCCCTGAAGCTCTGGGGTACCACCAGCACACGGGCTGACCCAGGCTCAGGAACCTTAGGCTCGCTATACAGGAGGTCTTCCTCCCAATAAATCAGGTGTGATCCTGGCTCCTTGCCAGCCGCCTGGTCTGCAGCTTGCTGCCGCAAACTTTCCAAAGTAGGGCATGTCTTCTGTGCTGCACAGAATGCTTCCCTGGTGGGCCCCCCTTCGTGCTGCCACTGCGACAGCTCAGGGACGTCCCCCAGTTCAGCCACCTGTTCCCCTGTAGGCTCCGGGGCATCACCCTCAGGCTCTGCCTCCTCCCGGACCATGGGAACTTCTGGGTCCGGTTTCCCACGCCCCCTGCCCTTCCTCTACTTGGCGGTCCCCTGGGCCACTGTTTCAGGCTCCACGGGCTCTTGATTACCCTGACGGGCTGCCATTGACCGGGTGGATATGGATACCCACCCAGGCAGACCCAACATCTCCAAGTGAGACCTGTGTTCCACCTCCTTCCAAGGGGAATCCTCCAGGTCACTGCCTAGCAAACAATCAACAGGCATGGTTGGACAAACAGCTACCTTCAAGGAACCTGAGACCCCCCATTCAAAGGGAACCTGCGCCACTCTGCACAGGCGCTCTGAGTTGTCCACTGCAACTATTTGGTGAAGTACCCGGGGATCAATCTGCTCTTCAGACACCAGCTGACTCCTCACTGTAGTCACACTGGCTCCTGTGTCTCTCAGAGCCTCCACCCTCTGTCCATTAATGGTCACCCACTGCCTGTACTTCTTAGTGTTTTGAGGCACTAGGGTTCTCTGGACCATCTCACTGTCCCCTAGTGAGACAAGGGTAATCTCAGCTGGTTCCCACCCACCTGAAACCAACTCCTCCCCAAGCGCTACACTGGCCAAACCCTGGGACGGCGCACCAGTGGATGCCGGTGTCCTTTTGGAGCATTTGGGGTCTCTCCTCACATGACCCACCTGGTCACATGCATAGCACTTACGTGGGGGACCACCTGCCACTGGCTTCCCTTTGGAGAACCATGGCTTCTTTTCACTGGGGTTTGGGAATCCTTACCCTGGGAATCAGTTTGGGGCCCTTTAGAGAACTCCCCCTGTTTACCCTTACCCCCCCTTTCTTCTGAGAGGGACCCTGCCCACCCTTGGCGTGGTCTCCCCCATACCTCTTTTGGACCCTGGTGTTCTCCCAGCGGTCTGCTTCCTGCACAAGCTTCCTGGGGTCAGTCAGCTTGCTGTCAAACAGGTGCTGGCGCAGCTCTGGAAAACATAAACTGTACAAGTGCTCCCAAGCAATCAGACTGTAAAGCCCCTCATACGTAGTTACCTTACTGCCCTTCACCCAACCATCCAGTGACCTGCAATAAGAATCAACACATTCCAACCATGTTTGGGATTCCTTCTTCTTGTAGGACCTAAACTTATCCTTGTACTGCTCAGGGGTAAGACCATACCTTGTAAGCAAAGCATCCTTCATGTTAGAGTAGGTGAGATTCTGAGCATCCCCTAAGGCTTCAGTGTATCCCTCCCCTCTACCTCAAAGTGTTTCCACAGACCTGCCCCCCCAATGAGCTTCAGGGACCAAATCCAAGTGGAGAGCAGACTCATACCCCTTGAACCACAAGTATATGTCATCCTCCCTCTTGTAATCTTTCACAATGTCTTTAGGAGTGTGCACCCTCCTCTCAGGCTGCACTGTAGGGTTGCTGCCACCATCTCTACTGGACTGACTTCTATGATCCATCTCTCAAAAGCTAAGCTCGTGAGCCATCGCTAACTTCCTCTCCTCAAGGGCTAGCATTCTCTTCTCCAATTGGTACTCCCTTTCTGCCTGTCTGTCCTGTAACTCCTAAGGTGTCAGACCCTTGGATGAGACACTGCTACCTGCCCTGGAGACCTTCTCCCTGGACATAACAGGCCCACCCACAATACCATTGTGTACTGAACACTCTTCCTACTCCTCCTCCTCTCCCTCATCCTCTGTGTGCCCTTCAGTGCTCTTGGCTGTCACGCAAGCCCTCAGCGCCTTTTGCAGCTCCTCCTTCCTGGATGAGCTGTTAATGGGACAGTCAAAACTTTTACAGAACTGCTTAAACTGAGCTTTGGTATAACTCTCCACTTTTTTAAGGTCAAAGTCAGCTCCAACTGATGCATTTCCAGCTTGGGACATGATAAAGATTCAAAAACAAGTGCAAAGTTCCAAAGGCAGAAAAACAAGTTCCCAAATCAAGTTCCAAAGAAAGGCAATCAAGGAATCAGCGTAAAAAAAATGGAGTAGAACAAAAACAGTCCCAAAGAGAAAAATCAAAAGATCACAAAACAAGTAGTAAGGAGTCGTTCCCCACAAGTCGACACCAGCGGCGCCGGACACGGAGTTGCGTAGACCCCCAAGTACAGTACCTTTGGTGAAGAGTGAAAACAAGTCGATGCGCGAATTCGGGGATCGCGGCGTCAGTGCAAAATGTTGAATCCGCGCACTTCAAGCGGCGTCGGTCACGACGTGGTGTGGCGACTTCCACGGAGTCGCAGACTTCAGCGGGGCTGCAGCGGCGTCGGCCCTGCGAAGATCGTCGCGTTCCCGCGAAGGTCACGGCATCGGGAGCAGGCGGTGTCACCGGATTCAGCAGCGGTGTCGGTCCGAAGTCATCCGAAGTCGATTTCCTTGGATTTCCACCAGCTTTCTGTTCAAGGGCCCAGGGACTGGATAGGGCACCACTTGTAAGAGCAGGAGTCTCTCCAGGGACTCCAGGTGCTGGCAGAGAGAAGTCTTTGCTGTCCCTGAGACTTCAAACAACAGGAGGCAAGCTCTAAATCAAGCCCCTGGAGATTTCTTCACAAGATGGAAGACACACAAAGTCCAGTCTTTACCCTCTTACTCTGGCAGAAGCAGCAACTGCAGGATAGCTCCACAAATCACAGTCACATGCAGGGCAGCACTTCTCCTCAGCTCTTCAGCTCTTCTCCAGGCAGAGGTTCCTCTTGTTTCCCGAAGTGTTCTAAAGTCTGTGGTTTTGGGTGCCCTTCTTATACCCAGTTTCTCCTTTGAAGTAGGCCTACTTCAAAGTAAAGTCTCTGGAATGTGAAATCCTGCCTTGCCCAGGCCCGGCCCCAGACACTCACCAGGGGTCGGAGACGGCATTGTGTGAGGACAGGCACAGCCCTTTCAGGTGTAAGTGACCACTCCTCCCCCCCCCTTCCTAGCACAGATGCCTCATCAGGAAATGCAGACTACACACCAGCTCCTTTTGTGTCATTGTCTAGTGTGAGGTGCAACCAGCCCAACTGTCAAACTGACCCAGACAGAGAATCCACAAACAGGCAGAGTCACAGAAATGGTATAAGCAAGAAAATGCTCACTTTCTAAAAGTGGCATTTTCAAACACACAATCTTAAAATCAACTATACTAAAAGATGTATTTTTAAATTGTGAGCTCAGAGACCCCAAACTCCATATGTCCATCCGCTCCCAAAGGGAATCTACACTTTAATCAGATTTAAAGGTAGCCCCCATGTTAACCTATGAGAGGGGCAGGCCTTGCAACAGTGAAAAACGAATATAGCAATATTTCACTGTCAGGACATATAAAACACATTACTATATGTCCTACCTTAACCATACAGTGCATCCAGCCCTTGGGGCTACCTAGGGTCTACCTTAGGGGTGTCTGACATGTAAGAAAAGGGAAGGTTTAGGCCTAGCAAGTGGGTGTACTTGCCAAGTCGAATTTACAGGTAAAACTGCACACACAGACACTGCAATGGCAGGTCTGAGTCATGATTACAGAGCTACTTACATGGGTGACACAACCAGTGCTGCAGGCCCACTAGTAGCATTTGATTCACAGGCCCTGGCACCTCTAATGCACTTTACTAGGGACTTACTAGTAAACCAAATATGCCAATCATGGAAAAGCCAATTACATGCACATTTTGTAAATGAGCACTTGCACTTTAACACTGGTTAGCAGTGGTAAAGTGCCCAGAGTAACAAAAACAGTAAAATCAGAGTCCAGCACACATCAACAACCTGGGGAACAGAGGCAAAAACTTAAGGGAGACCACGCCAAGGATGAAAAGTCTAACACTCACCACCAAATTGGATTTGGTTGTAATTGCATTTCCTAAATGCCCAATTCGCATTTAGGAAATGCTTGATACATGTGCTTTGGAAATCGCAAATAGGAATTCCCTATTTGCGATTTCCTATTTAGAGAATCGCAATTTGCGATTTTCTAAATGGGGTCGCAATTTTAAGGAATCACTATTTTTGCGATTCCTTAAAATTGCACAGCGAATGCCTTTGCCTTTCATACATCTTGAAAGGCATTTTTGCATTCGAAAACGGCCGAATTTTGCGATCTGCACCGCTTGCGAATGCAACATTGCTTGATACATCTGGCGCCTCATGTTTAATTCCTACAGAAATGCACTTTTATCAAATGATCAGGACGTATTTTTATAGGCCCTACAATCAAGATGTTACTGAGATGCTGACTCTTTAAATTTTTTGAGAACTGGCATGCAAATTCAGATTTTCTTATAAGCAGTTATCAGCTGGATTGGCTTTGTTGCTGTGTCTCTTGTCTTGGCGTATAGTATCAGATGTGCATGCTCATTGATCTGCATGGAGCTAATATCACTGCAGGGAGTGGCATTTGTGATCTCTAGAATCTTTGAGACATCAACACTGATCCAGTTTTCCAGATTAATACAACTTCTACATTTTATCCTGCCTGAAAGATTATGAAGACCTGATTACAGACTTTAGGCCTAGAGTTATTTTTCATCTGATAATTCACTCTATGTAAACCTTTGCACCAGTGCTGACGGTCATTCTAACACATTGGGTGAAAAGGGCAATGGCTCAAGCAGGGAATTACATGGGTGGGTTTTTGGCTCACTTAGTCAGGGAAGCGATGGTTACGAAACTGGTTTTGACTTGAGTCTGTCTGGAGGATATTGAAGGCCAACATTAAAAAAAAAATATTTCTTCTTTTTATTTTACTCTCTCCATTGCATTACAAGTGGTATCCAAGTGTTACACTAGCATAATCCTCGTCTGTGCTCCTTTTATAGAAGACAAATTTCCTAGCGTTAGTTTCTGAAAGTCTTAATTTTATCTTAGAATTATTTCTACCCAGAGTTAATAATAAGATGTTATAATTGACTGATTACAGTGTTGTTTGGTTAACCACATGTCTTAATAATAATATCATTATTACGTCTCCTTCAGCCACACCACCAAACTCCACTGGACAGATCACCCCTGCGTTCACTTCTCCTTCAAGAAGCCCACAACACACCACCACCCACAACGGATCCCCCACCGCAGTTGGAACAAGGTCACCGAAGCCCAACTTATCGCCACCCTCTCCCGGAACCCACCCATCGACACTACCGACACTGATGCAGCTTCCCGCAACTTCAGGCAATGGGTCGACACCTTGGCCAATACTCTCGCCCCAATCAAGAATCCCTCCAACAGACGCACCAACAGAAAGGCTTTCTGGTTTACCGCCGACCTCCACGAATCTAAGCAAACCTGCTGAAGACTCGAAAGAAAGTGGCAACAAGATTAGACTCTGGACAACCACACAGCCTTCAAAAATGCCATCCGCAGACCCAACCAACTTATCCGAGCCGCCAAGAGAGCCGCCTTCAAAGACCGAATCAAAAACAACGCACACAGCCACAAGGAGCTCTTCAATATTGTGAAGGAACTCTCCAACCCCAGCTCCAACGCCAATGACATCCCACCGTCCCAAGACCTCTGCGACTCCCTAGCCTCCTGCTTCCACTGCAAGATTGCAGACATTCACGACAGCTTCAGCACCCACAACCCCCTGGCAACCACCAACACCACAGATTCACCTCTGACCAACCTCCTGCTCTCCTTGACCCCCGTCAACGACAACAACACCATCTAAATCATGAAAACCATCCACTCCGGCTCTCCATCTGCCCTCTGCCCTCACCACATGCTCAACAAAGCAAGCACCATCATCACGGAAGATCATCAACAGCTGCTTCGAGTCCACCCTTCTCAAAAAAACCAAGGCGGACCCAAAGGACCTCAAGAGCATCCGGCCTACCTCCATGCTTTCCTTCCCGGCAAAAGTCATTGAGAAGGCTGTCAACAGACAACTAACCCGCTTCCTTGAGGAGAACTGCACCCTGGACCCTTCCCAATTCGGATTTTGCAGCAACCACAGTACTGAAACCGCCCTCATCGCCGCCACCGACGACATCAGAACCATACTAAACAAGGCGAAACCACGGCCCTCATCCTCCTGGACCTCTCAGCCGCGTTCAACACTGTCTGCCACCACACCCTACGCTCACGCCTCAGGAATGCAGGAATCTGGGACAGAGCCCTGGACTGGGTCACCTCCTTTCTCACTGGCAGAACTTAGAGAGTCTACATGGCCCCGCTCGCTAACATCGCCCAATCCCACAACCTCAACATCATCTCATATGCCGATGACACCCAGCTGATTTTCTCCCTCACCAAGGACTCCACTAAGACCAACTTCCATGAAGGAGTGAAGTCCATTGCCGAATGGATGAAGAGCAGCTGCCTCAAACTCAATTCCGACAAGACGGAAGTCCTCATCTTCGGCTCCACTCCCTCCACATGGGATGTCTCCTGGTAGCCTGCCACTCTCGGAGCCGCTCAGACTCTCACCGACCATGCACGCAACCTAGGATTCATCTTAGACTCCTCATTATCCATGGCCCAGCAAGTCAACACCATCTACTCCTATTGCTTCAACACCCTCCGCATTCTCCGAAAGATCTACAAATGGATACCCATCGAAACGAGAAGAACAGTCACCCAAGCCCTTGTAAGCAGCAAACTGGACTACGGCAATGCCCTCTACACAGGAACCACGGGCAAACTCCAGAAGGGGCTGTAACGCATCCAGAACGCCTCCACTCGCCTCATCCTGGACATCCCCTGCCACTGCCACATCACAGACCACCTGAGAAACCTGCACTGGCTCCCAGTCAACAAGAGAATCACCTTCAAACTCTCACCCACGCTCACAAAGCACTGCACAACACCGGACAAGAATACCTCAACAGACGGCTTTCCTTCTACACCCCGACCCGGCATCTCCGCTCCACCGCCCACATCCTCGCAACCATCCCACACGTCTTCAGAACTACAACCGGCGGTCAAAATGTGAACACTCTTCCCACCCACCTGCCCCAGACCAAAGACCTCCTTACTTTCAGGAAACTTCTCAAGACCTGGCTGTTCGAGCAGTAGCAGCACCTCCTCCCCCCCCTCTCCTCAGCACCTTGAGACCCTCACGTGTGAGTAGTGCGCTTTACAAATTCCTGATTGATTGATTTAAATCCCATGATTATATTGTGTGTTTTGTTTCTCCCACCTCTTATTTTGCATTGGATATGATGCTCAATATGGGGAGTTGTCTGTTTCTTTATTACCTTAGGTGACAAGGTAAAACTGGAGCATTCTAGAATTTAAGAGAAGATTTTTTGTGCCTAGAAAGAGGGAAGGATGGCAGTTAGAAATGTATTGGCGTACAAGACTGTTGATTGTTGTAGCTGTGCTGATCTCATGCTTTGTAGTCTACCTGAATAGTTATTGTCATATTTTGTATTTTCACTGTGGTATGACCTGCTGTTTATCATAAAAAAAGAGAAACATAGCATAATATTTGCCTTTGTGCGCTTCATAGAATTAAAACATTCAGATTCAAAAACTGGGAAATTTTTTATTCCCAGATACTGAGGGGGCACAGAAGTAAATAATATATTTTGCTACTATGTTTAAACCAATGCACTGCAATGGGGAGCATGCAAAACATAATTAAAACACCCAACATTAACAAAATTTCAAAATATTCGTCCAACAGAAGTCCATATGTCTGTCCTCCATTCAGTCCATTGAAGTCATTGGAGCATAAATGATTTCTCAGCTTAGCATTGCTTTTTCGTCCATCCTAAAGAACTTCGTCAGGGCTGTAAGTAAACATGCAAATTAATTCATTATATTAAAATATTTAAACCATTCTCCCATATTTTGACATGCTGATATAGTATTACACATGGCTCAGCTATATATAACTGAAATTGACTGAACATTTCAAAGAGCATCATACATCACAAGTATCAGTAGTTACTGCTTACAGCTTCATAAAGGCTGTAATGTTTGAGACCCCACACGTCCCATTGATGTTCAGAAAGACACGCCAAAGATGAGAGAGCAGACAACCATGATTGAACCTCACAACCCTGGAGGTATGATTTTTGTTGTTGCCAGGGTCCAATTTCTTTCAAATATGTCCACCAGCACAACTACTGAATGTTCGGGTTGCTATACGTTGGGGATCTCAAGTGTTTATTTCACTTCATGACTCTTTCATCCACCAGTATAAGCTCCCTGCCCCTATATCACACTATCACAGGTATCCCTCACTTCTCCCTTTGCCATTTCCTTCTCTTCCTCCACTTTTACCTCTTTGCTTTGCTTAGATAAGTCCTGCTCCCCCACAAATTAGTGTTGGTGGGCTCCATCTTCAACCACTGGCTCAAATTAAGCACTGCCTATCTGTTCAGCACTATGCTGAACTTACTCATTGGTTGGGGAACGAGTTGTCTGAGGTATGTGCCAAATCCGTGGAAATGGAAAACGTATGATGGACAACCTTTTTTATTCCTGATAACTCCTTCACCTTCGCTTATGCACTTGGTTCTATCTAAGCTGCGTACCTGTTCATTTACTCAAGCATATGCAAACCCTAGTAGTTTACAGCAGGCTGTGCATGAATGTGGCAGGAAGATGAGCACAGCCGAGTCCAGTGATGGCTTTTGAGGACAGGAAGACTGTACTTTCAAAAAATGGAACAGAAAGGCCTGTATTACTAAAAATGAAACCTGGAGTTTAGGGCAATAAGCAACATTTAATTAAAATGGTAAACTGTTGATCAATTTAGTTTATTTACCAAAACCCAAAGCAGGCGATGGTAAAGGAAATCAACTTTCAGACTATAATGAACTGATATTGGAGAACAGCAGTGTGTTTTTGAAAAGTGACAAACTGTTGCTGGTGAACAATTGGGTATTGTCACACAATGAGAAGCAGACATTGGGAACAAAATAATTTTGTAGATGAAAACTAGGGTGTCAATTCGCAAAAGCACTTACGAGCATAGGATGTAGTACCTTGCATTTTTATATGTCTCTGCGAATCGGCATGAATAGTTCAACCCCCATCAGAAAAAGTGCTAAAAGCACAGTCCTTTCAATTTGTACTACTTATATATGTATATTTCTATTTTAAATGCTGTAGGGCCAATCCACAAAGGCATATACTAGTGCTAAAGGAGTGATAGACGAGCACTACTCTTTGTACTCCAAAATGGCTCTGTGTATATGCCCCCATGTATTTTCCAAACATTGGGGGTGATTCTGACCTCGGCGGTAAAATGCCCTTACCGCCGGTCAGAAGACCGCCATAACACCGCCGCGGTCAACCGCCACGGTCATTCTGACCCATAACGGCCAAACCTCCAAAAATCCGTCCTCCACTGCAGCCCGCCACATTGGCGGGCAGCGATAAACTGGAGATGACCAAACCTCCACCGTCACGCCAACAGAAATACGCCCATGCCATTACGACCCACGAATCCACACGGCGGTCATTCAAACGCGGTATTCCATTGGCGCTACACACCGCCGCGGTCAGAATACACACACATCACCAAAACACAGCCACATTGGACAATTTGAAAAACACACACCTGATACACATACACACACCACTCCCACACAATCAACCAACTATAAAACACACACCCACATCACCCACAAACCCCTGCGACCCCAAATACTGAGAGAAGGAGAGAGAGACACAGCAGACAATCCAAAGGAAGACACACTGAGGCACACTACACCATCACACACACCACATAGTAGCACAAAGCACCACTCACCAACACACTCCTCATCACATACACCACCCCACACCTCACCCACACCACCCCATGGCACCCCAAAGGCATCCACGCTTTTCGGACCAAGAACTCCGGGTCATGGTGGAGGAAATCCTAAGAGTGGAACCCCAGCTCTTCGGCTCGCAGGTGCAGCACACCAGTATAGCCAGGAAGGCGGAGCTATGGCAGCGGATCGTGGACAGGGTCAACGCGGTGGGACAGCATCCCAGGAATAGGGAGGACATCCGCAAAAGATGGAACGACCTACGGGGGAAGGTCCGGTCGATGGTCTCGAGGCACAACATCGCGGTCCAGAAGACTGGCGGCGGACCCCCACCCACCCCTCCCGAATTTACATTGTGGGAACAAGACGTCTTGACCATCCTGCATCCTCAGGGCCTCGCAGGAGTAGCCGGAGGAATGGACTCTGGTAAGTCCCATCTCAACTACTATATCCCCCACACCCCACCAGCATGCCAACCCACACCCCCACCCTCACCCCCAACCCCCCAGCACACATCCTTCCTGACAATGTCTCACCAGCACAACCCACCCATCCCAACACCAACTCCTGCATGCCAACACAAACCATGGGCACCCATCACCTAAGCATGACCACTGCACTAACCCCTCCCCCCCACTAAATACCCTCACAACACCTCCCTCCAGGGAATGCCTGCACTGGGGGACAAGGGCACCCACAACACGCATGCTATTGCACACACAGAAACAATAACCAAACTCTCTTACCCCATGCAGGACCCGAACGACAACACACCAGCCAGGAGGGTCCAGAAGTGTCCATCCCACCACCGGAACAGGCCCACACTGAGGATAGCAGCTCTGTCGACAGTGAACCTGATGACCAGCCCGGACCATCGGGGACCTCTGGGCAGTCGGTTCCCCTCACCCAGACACAGGCCACACCAGACCCGACCCCCTCTGCCGACACCAGCACAGCTCCCACCCAGCGGGCCCATGCCTCTGTCTCTAGGACAGCTCAATCAGCGGTGTGTCTGCCACTACAGGGCACCCAGGCTAACCCGACACCCCAACAACAACAGGGACCTGGGGGCAGTGGGAGCGGGCACACCGGCCAGGGGACAGAGGCCGGGGGAAACCGGGCAGCTCGGAGGGCTGCTGTGCGACAGGGGGGGGAGGAGAGGCCCAGGAAACCCACTCTCCAAGAGGCCCTCACCACCCTCATGGGGGCCTACCACCACTCCCAAGAAACGATGGCGACGGTACTGGCCAGGTTCACTGAGATCCAGGCACAGCAGGAGGAACGCTACATGGGCTTCAGGGAGGAGCTGAGAATCATCGGGACCGCAATGGGGACCATCGTCCTGGCCCTCCACAGGATAGAGGACGCGTTGCGGGACCATGGTGCACCACACAGGGCCCCTGTCACTAGGCCGGACCAGGAACAGCCTACCACCTCCGCCGGCGCTAGTGGACAGGAGGTCCCAACACCTCGACAGCCCCCCAGAACCCCACCTCCTGCTGAACAACAACCACCCCGTAAGAGGAGCCTGAGACCAAAGAAAAAGACAGAGTAGGATGTCAAGACCCCCGCCAGCAGGGCATACCCCCTCAAGTCTTCCCACTGTCCCACATTGCCACCCTGTCCAACCATGAACTGCCTATGCTCCATCCTTCCACAGGCAAAAGAACAATGCACCTGTGAGACTGAGAACTGGACTCTGCCATGGATATTCCTCCACCCCCACCCATCACCCTTAGAATCACATGTACCGGTATCTAGCACTGTAAATAAATCACTTTTTGCACACAAACCTGTTTTGAGTCATGCTGTATTATTAACAAAGGGATAACATATTACTGTTCAATTTCTGTCCTGTCAATTAGTCATGACAACATACCAATGTCAATACGCTGTATTTCATGGGCGAACCAAGCAGAAGTCAGGTACTGAGTCAGACAGCACTGAGAAGGGAAGGGAAAGGCATAAATTAATAAAAAACATCTGTGGGGAACTACAGAAAGTATAGATGCAGGAGGCTAGAAGCAATTGTGAAATGGCGTGGGTGATTCTTACCTGGGTGTTACTGGAAATACTGTTGTATCACTCTGTCCCTATTGTCTGTGTCGTCCTCAGAGTCTTCCTCCTCTTCACTCTCCACAGGCTCCACGGCTTCTACAACACCACCATCTGGACCATCCTCCTGCAGGAAAGGCACCTGGCGTCGCAAAGCCAGGTTGTGAAGCATACAGCACGCCACGATGATATGGCACACCTTCTTTGGTGAGTACATTAGGGATCCACCAGTCATATGCAGGCACCTAAACCTGGCCTTCAGGAGGCCAAAGGTTCGCTCAATCACCCTCCTTGTACGCCCATGGGCCTCATTGTAGCGTTCCTCTGCCCTTGTCCGGGGATTCCTTACTGGGGTCAGTAGCCACGGCAGGTTGGGGTAACCAGAGTCACCTATTAGCCACACACGTTGTCTCTGTAGCTGCTCCATCACATAGGGGATGCTGCTATTTCGCATCACATACGCGTCATGCACTGACCCTGGGAACTTGGCATTTACATGGGAGATGTACTGGTCAGCCAAACAGACCACCTGGACATTCATCGAATGATAATTCTTTCTGTTTCGGTACACCTGCTCATCGTCTTTTGGGGGTACCAAAGCCACATGGGTCCCATCAATGGCACCAATGATGTTGGGGATATGTCCAAGGGCATAGAAATCACCCTTCACTGTGGGCAAGTCACCCTCCTCGGGGAAAATGATGTAGCTCCGCATGAGTTTCATCAGGGCAGACAACACTCTGCTCAAAATCTTTGAAAACATAGGCTGAGACATTCCAGATGACATGGCCACTGTGGTCTGGAATGACCCACTGGCCAAAAAATGGAGGACTGACAAAACCTGCACCAGAGGGGGAATCCCTGTGGGTTGGCGGATGGGGGACATCAGGGCTGGCTCCAGCTGGGCACACAGTTCATGGATAGTGGCACGGTCAAGTCGGTATCGAAGGATTATATGGCGTTCTTCCATTGTCGACAGGTCCACCAGCGGTCGGTACACGCGAGGATTCCTCCTTCTCATCCCAAGTCCCAGCGGACGGTGCCTAGGAAGGACAACATGGAGCACAGAGTCAGCCAAACCACAGGTACGTACAGACAGCTTGCACAGTTAAAGAATGGCAATGGGTTGAAAGGCGTGTATGTGTGGCAATGCAAGGCCTAGGCCTGTGTGTCGCAGTCAAAATTAAGCCATGTGGGCCCTTGAAATGGCGGCTGCCTGACCTGTGAAGTGGGACAATGGGATGTGAGGTCACTGCGCTGGCGGGGCACACCGTGGCGGTAGGCGGTCGAAGACCGCGGCGCAAAGCCGCATTGGTTAACATTGAAGCCTATGGGTTTCAGGAGCCAATAACGAAGTGCGCCGGCGGTCGCGGTACGCACCGCCGCGGTACGCACCGCCGCGGACGTGACCGCCATTTTCTATCTGCTTAATCACTCGAGACCTGATCATCCACAGGAGAGGACCTATACTGCAAGTGCTGCTGTGACCTCGGTCTGGAAGATACAATGGCTGCTGTGACTGGGGAAAGGGCCCCTGCCTTCACGTCTGAAGAATTGGACAAGCTCGTGGATGGGGTCCTCCCCCAGTATGCGCTACTCTACGGTCCTCCAGACCAACAAGTGAGTACCCCGGGTGCTAATGGAATGGGCTATGCCTGTGTGGATTGGGGTGGATGTAAGTTGGTGGGGTGGGGTGGGGGGCGAATGAGGAGTGCAACGCCCGACAGATGAGAGCATGTGCCATATGGCAAAGTGGGTGGGGGGGGGCCAATTACATCTAACATGCAGGCCATTGATGATTTCCTCCTTTCCACCCTGTACATGTCTAATAGGTCAGCGCCCATCAGAAGATCGATATTTGGCGTGCCATCGCCAAGGAAGTCCGGACCTTGGGGGTCCACAACAGACGGGGCACCCACTGCCGCAAGAGGTGGGAGGACATCCGCCGCGGGACAAGGAAGACCGCAGAAACACTGCTGGGGATGGCCTCCCAACCTAGGAGGGGTGCCAGTCGCACCATGACCCCCCTGATGTCCCGGATCCTGGCGGTGGCCTACCCTGAATTGGATGGGCGCTTTAAGACATCACAGCAGACACAAGGGGGTGAGTATCAGCACATTCTCCTATCTTTCTGCGCAGTGGAGGCGTCTGGGTGGGGGAGGAGGGCTGTGGGTGACATTAGGCCAGGGCGCTTTCTGTAGTGTAGTCCTCTCCCTTAGGCATGGCCCTGTGCCCCCGGCCCCCACCTCTGTAGGGTGACAAGTACAGCTATTGATGGTCCAGCCTCACACATCTGCGCGTTTGTCCTCTCTTGACCTGTTGTCTTAGTCAGAAGTACTGAGTAGTGTACCCCGAATGCGCGGCTTAGTGCATTAGGCACCTGTGTCTGTCCTCTCCGCCAACGGTGTTGACATTGCATGCACTCAACCTGGTCTTCTTTTTTCTCCCCCCACCCTTTCTCTTCATCTTCTTGTGCATGTGTGCATTAGCATCATCAGGCGGAGGAGATATGGCATCGGAGCACGAGGGAGCTGCAGGACACAAGGCCCCGGTGGGCCCAGGAACAGACACCGAGGGCACCAGTGATCCGGAGGGCGAGGGGAGCACCACGACGGGGACCGCTGGTGAGAGCAGCGAAAGCGACACGTCCTCGGATGGGAGCTCCCTAGGGGTGGCGGCAACATCCGTGCCCCCGCCTCTACAGGTACAGCCGCCACCCAGCGCACCAGCCCCGCCCTCCCAGCAGCCCCTCAGTCTTCGCTCCGTGCCGCTTCGCCCAGGAAGGCGCGCGTCTCCTTCGCCCCAGGCACCTCAGCCCCTGCCCCTGTTGCCCCTGCTGCCCTCAGTGCGGAGCTCATTGACCTGGTAAGGACGCTCATTGTTGGGCAGACGACCCTTCTGAATGCCATCCAGGGTGTGCAAAGGGAGGTGCAACAGAGCAATGCGTACCTGGAGGGCATTCATTCGGGTCAGGCTGCCCATCAATGAGCGTTCACTGCTCTGGCCTCAGCACTGACGGCAGCCATTGTCCCTGTTTCCAGCCTCCCTCTTCTGACTGCCTCCAGCCTGTCTCTGTCTCCTGTTCCTCAGCCTATCCCATCCACACCATCAGACCAGCCTGCACACACCTCAACACCCAAGAGCAGCTCATCCAAACACAAGCACCACAGATCCCACAACACTCACCCGAGCAACACCCAGATGCAGACATGCCAACAGCCACTGCCACCCCTGTGTCCCCCTGCTCCTCGTCTCCCTCCTCCCTCCCTGTGATGTCTACACTCACACCTGCATGCACCCCAACATCAGCCAGTGCTTCCATCACCACCTCACCCTCCAGTACAGTCCACACTCGTGCAGTCACCACCCCCACTGCCATGTACACGTCCCCTGTGTCCTCTCCCACTGTGTCTGTCACCCCCTCTTCCAAGACACACAAACGCAGGCAGCCACCCACCCAACAGCCATCCACCTCACGACAGCCTACAGCACCAGCACCTTCACCCAATGACAGCACACCTGACTCTCCTACAACCACCTCCTCTACCTCCACTTCCATCTCCACTACTCCTACCCTTTACCTTGGCCCTAAAAACTTTTCCTGGCTAACCTTAACCTCTTTCCCCCCGATGACCCCCCCCATCCATCTTCAAAGAGTCCCAAGAGCACTGCAGCCACCACCAGCCCAGCTTCGGGTGTCACTGTTGTGCCTGGGTTCTGGAGCCCACCCTTTGCCAGCAGTGACACATCGAGCTGCAGCAAGGACACGTCCAGCCCCCCCCGGCAAGAGGACCCGCAAAACCAAGGACCGCCGTGCGAGGACTGACAGGGCTGCCCCCAAGGAGCAATGTGCGGCCACTTCACCACCCACACCATCTGGGGGAGGCAAGGGCCCGAGAGCCTGATCAAAGGAGCGGAAGGGCAGCAGGAGCGCGGAGAAGGTGGACCCCACATGCCACATCCCAGCTGGGAAGGAGGACACTAAGGAGGCCAGGAGTCCGTCCCCGAAGGGTCCAGATACGTCACGGTCTGAGGGCGACTGAACAGGGAGTCCAGGCCAGGTCTGGCTCCCTTGACCTGCTGGATGGGCACCGCTGAACAGGGCCCGCGGTGCAGACGAGCACCGCTGAACAGGGCCCCGCCGTGGAGATAGGCGCCGCTGAACAGGGCCCGCGGTGCAGAAGAGCACCGCTGAACAGGGCCCCGCCGTGGAGATAGGCACCGCTGAACAGGGCCCGCGGTGCAGAAGAGCACCGCTGAACAGGGCCCCGCCGTGGAGATAGGCACCGCTGAACAGGGCCCGCGGTGCAGAAGAGCACCGCTCAACAGGGCCCCGCCGTGGAGATAGGCACCGCTGAACAGGGCCCGCGGTGCAGAAGAGCACCGCTGAACAGGGCCCCGCCGTCTCAAGCACCGCTCCGCTGGGCCCTTCCTCTCAAGCACCGCTCCGCTGGGCCCCGCCGTCTCAAGCACCGCTCCGCTGGGCCCCGCCGTTTCAAGCACCGCTCCGCTGGGCCCCGCCGTCTCAAGCACCGCTCCGCTGGGCCCTTCCTCTCAAGCACCGCTCCGCTGGGCCCCGCCGTCTCAAGCACCGCTCCGCTGGGCCCCGCCGTCTCAAGCACCGCTCCGCTGGGCCCCGCCGTCTCAAGCACCGCTCCGCTGGGCCCCGCCGTCTCAAGCACCGCTCCGCTGAGCCCTTCCTCTCAAGCACCGCTCCGCTGGGCCCCGCCGTCTCAAGCACCGCTCTGCTGGGCCCTTCCTCTCAAGCACCGCTCCACTGGGCCCCGCCGTCTCAAGCACCGCTCCGCTGGGCCCTTCCTCTCAAGCACCGCTCCGCTGGGCCCCGCCGTCTCAAGCACCACTCCGCTGGGCCCTTCCTCTCAAGCACCGCTCCGCTGGGCCCCGCCGTCTCAAGCACCGCTCCGCTGGGCCCCGCCGTCTCAAGCACCGCTCCGCTGGGCCCCGCCGTCTCAAGCACCGCTCCGCTGGGCCCTTCCTCTCAAGCACCGCTCCGCTGGGCCCTTCCTCTCAAGCACCGCTCCGCTGGGCCCCGCCGTCTCAAGCACCGCTCCGCTGGGCCCTTCCTCTCAAGCACCGCTCCGCTGGGCCCCGCCGTCTCAAGCACCGCTCCGCTGGGCCCTTCCTCTCAAGCACCGCTCCGCTGGGCCCTTCCTCTCAAGCACCGCTCCGCTGGGCCCCGCCGTCTTAAGCACCGCTCCGCTGGGCCCCGCCGTCTCAAGCACCGCTCCGCTGGGCCCTTCCTCTCAAGCACCGCTCCGCTGGGCCCCGCCGTCTCAAGCACCGCTCCGCTGGGCCCCGCCGTCTCAAGCACCGTTGATGGTTCATTGTGCCCACCATGCCTCCTCCTTGACCAGTGGAGACTGTCATCCACATGATGGACTGTGGCTTTGCACTCCCCAGGATGGTCCAGTGGGCAATCCACCCACTGCAGAGACTTGAGAGACTGTGGCTTTGCACTCCCCAGGATGGCACAGTGGGCAGCCCACCAACTGTAGAGACATTGAGAGACTGTGGCTTTGCACTCCTCAGGATGGCACAGTGGGCAGCCCACCCACTGTAGAGACATTGAGAGACTGTGGCTTTGCACTCCCCAGGATTGAACAGTGGGCAGCCCACCCACTGTAGAGACATTGAGAGACTGTGGCTTTGCACTCCCCAGGATTGAACAGTGGGCAGGCCACCCACTGTAGAGACATTGAGAGACTGTGGCTTTGCACTCCCCAGGATTGAACAGTGGGCAGGCCACCCACTGTAGAGACATTGAGAGACTGTGGCTTTGCACTCCCCAGGATTGAACAGTGGGCAGGCCACCCACTGTAGAGACATTGAGAGACTGTGGCTTTGCACTCCCCAGGATTGAACAGTGGGCAGCCCACCCACTGTAGAGACATTGAGAGACTGTGGCTTTGCACTCCCCAGGATTGAAAGGTGGGCATGGTGGCTCCTCGTGGATCTGGCGTCGTGGACTCATGTGGCTGTGGTGCCCCCCCCTTCCCTTCCCCCTGAGGTGCCTGTAGTTTTTACATCTGATGCCCCTGCAGTGTTCTCTCCAAAGGACTCAGGTCTCCTGTGTGGGCTTTGCCCTTGTTTCTCAGGACTTTGGCCCACGGACATGCTGAATTGGTAGGATGTGCAGGACTTGGTACTTCAGTCATACACTGATGTGTATGTCATTAGTTTTGTTGTGGATATCTTTCATGGTTGTAGGCTAATTTTCTGGAGCTTTTTGGTACATAAATATTTATTCCAAATATGATTATGTCCTAGCATTTTTCAGGGGTGTTTGGGTGGTGTCACTGTGACTTGGTGCTCTGCATTGGTGAGTACATGATTGGGGGGGGGGGTCGCATATGTGTGTGCCCGTAATCTTTCGTCCTCCCCCTCCCGTGTGTCGTAGGTGCAGTACTCACCGTTGTCGTCTGCGCCGGACTTCGTACTCGTGGTAGATGAGAAGGTAGACGAGAGCAGGTATGATGTTCAATTCGGGTTCCATGCTGTCCTCCGTCCTCGTGGAGTGCGTGGAGGTGAGCGTTTTCCCGTCCGTAGTCTGTTTCCGCCGTGTTTTTATCGGCGGTGCTCCCGCCCCGGAAAAGGTGGCGGATTGGTGAGTTATGATAGTGTGGGCGGTACATTGTCTGCCGCCTGCCTGTTGGCGGTGACCGCCGCGCTGTTTGTCTGTACCGCCGCGGCGGTCGGAGTGTTAAGTTGGCGGGCTGTGTTGGCGGTTCCCGCCAGGGTCAGAATTCCATTTTTTGGACCGCCAGCCTGTTGGCGGGTTGGCCGCCGCTTTAACACCGACCGCCAGGGTTAGAATCACCCCCCTTATGTGGTTTACAGAAAATTAAAGTATTTTAGGAAAATGTCGCACTGCATGTTTGGGATAATATAAGCCTATTTAGTATAATCTGTGTAGTTTGAAAATATAACAAACGAATATTTAGGAAGACCAGTACATATTGACAACTTGATAAGCTGTTGTTTAGCATCAAAGTGAACTTTTTAACTAAAAATGATAAACTATTATTTTGGGACCAAAGAATTAGTTTTCACAAATATCTAAATGTGTTGTTTATGCAAATAAAACACAGGTGTTTTGGATACCATTAAACGATTTATTGAAAATGACAAGTTGATATGGGGGGATGAAAATATTGAACATCTAAACTTTTTGAAGCTGAAATTTGAGCAATGTGTCATGCTCAACTTGATACTGCTATAGGCGTGTTATTATTTCTCTGGAGCCAGATGCCACTTGTTTTGTGTGCTGATAATGTAGCAATTCGGAGAGTTTTAGATAAGTGACTTCTGATAACTGACCCTTCAAAACTGTCTGAAAACGCGTGGCTTTCTGTTTGAGGGTGAATCGGGTTTACTGACTTTGATTGCTTGTGCAGTGCTATTTATCCATTCTTTCTATTACACCAGTTTGAATTACTTCCTATGACAGGTACGTTATTGTTCTTTATTTCCCACCTATCAGAGTCCTATTTCCACTTATCAGGCATCACTCCATTGTTGAGTAATGACAATCAGCACTTTGAAGTCACCAGTTTCTGACATGAGTGAACATATAAATGCACAATTTTATTGTGAACATGCTCACTCATATGCTCCAATTCTATAGCTTGACCTGTCAACGCCAACTACACCAAAATAATATGAAATGCAAAAATGTGAAGGTGCTAAAGATTATACTACCTGCAGCCTCCATACTGTGGTGAAAACATTACTGTTAGCCCATTTACTGAAGCAAAACAAAACATGCGCATATGTTAGTATGTTATGTATAAATTGTTATGCTGAGACGGTTCTGTCTGATAACTTAGGGCCTGATTTACATCCTGACGTATGGGAATACTCTGTCACAAACATGACGGATATCCTGTCCGCCTTATTACGATCCCATGATATCGCGTGGAGATCATAAAAAGGTGGACAGGAAATCTGTCACATTTGTGTCGGATTATTCCTTTTGCCTAGATCAAAGTCAGGTCCTTAGTTTCTACTATGTAGAATCTTTGCCCTGTCGGAATCTTGTTCTGTTGAACTAACAACCTTGTGTGGAACATTCTGAACACAGGTCGTCAACTGTCATCAGCACGCAGGCTTTCTCTTCAATACAAAGATCTATAACATGTTCAATACCTCCACACATCTACAATGCCTAACATGTGTTTTGCAAACACACGCATTACCTGGACACATGCTGTACAAAATTAGGTAGAGGAGAAATATGGCAGTTATCTACTACTATGTAAACTATAAAATAAACTAGCACACACATTTAAAGATGTCATCAGTGATGTCATCAAATATGTTGTCAGTGATGTCATAGAACATGTCCTGAGTGAAGAAATATGTGAGGTCATAAGCAGTGCATGGCAGAGGTGCAAGATATAGTTAGCTCTGCTAACTAAAGCTGGTGAATATCTGTGTTTGTTTAGTTCAAAAAGTTAATGTTGTCACAGATATAGTCACCTAACTATAACAACACTTTAACCTATAACATATATGTATGCCCTAATGTAACTATAACTTCCCCACCATGCAGTTTCTCATCTATAATTTTATTGCAAATGTTGCAGTGATAATATTAATGATGCTTTTGAAGATGTCATCAGTGATGTAATATGTGAGGCAATTAGCTGCGCATGACAAGGGTGCGAGTTATAGTTCTCTTAGGGTACAGAAGTGGTGGTCGCCACTGGGTAGTTATAGTTAAGATCATGTTTCCATTTGAAATGCATTTTTTGTTTTGTTAATAACCTTAGCGATGCTTAATGACAAACCTCTATAAAACTTTCCAAAAAAGTACTCTTTTCTGCCTAGTTTGCACATGGAAATTTCGGGGTGATCCATCAAGCGTGGGCGAGAAAAGAAAGCTATCCCAAAGCGTGTTTTCTCCATTCACTTTCACACAGGAACTTTAGACACAGCTACAACCTAAGCCCTGAACGGATTTACACCGAATTTGATGGAAAGCTAAATCTGGGTACAGAAAGAGTGCCTTTTGTGCTTTGGTGTAAATCAATTCAGCAGTTTTAAATTAATTAATTAAAAGTAAACTATACATATATTTAGGGACGCAGAGGCTCCGTGAATTCCGTCAGATCTCAGACTGAGATCTGATTGGCTGCCATCGCCTTAACCGGGAACTGGTGACAACCATCTTAGAACTCAGGACTCAGTCCCCAGTCCTAAGGAGAAACGGAAAAATACATAATGAGACAAGGTATGAATATTCTGACCCGCTAGGCCTGGTGGTGGGTCCCACAAGGACCTCGTCTGCAACCAAAAATGTTGTTTAAAAAAATATACCACAAGTCCTCACCATGCATTGCTGATTACCCTACATACTACATCACTCATGACATCTTCTTTGACAACATTGATAATATCACTGTGCATGGTGGGGGCGCAAGTTACAGTTATTTGGGATATCTCTAACTAAAACTGGTGATTTTCAGTGGTTTTTAGAGTTTAAAACTGAACATTGCACCTAAATATAATGTCAATTTAACCTTTGGTATTTTCAGTGAAAATAATTACACATTGCTCATGGCAATTGACATCTTATTTTTCATTAAACAAAAAATTAAATTCAATGAAATAAAACAAAGGTTAAATGGATGTTATAGTTAGGTGAAAATGTCAGTTAAATCATATATGGACCAAAACCACTGAAATTCACCAGTTATAGTTATCTCAAGTAATTATAACTCGTGCTGTAAAGTAAATATAACTCGCACCCATGCCATACTAGCTCATTAGCAATACTGAATTAACTGTAACTAGCACCTTTACAATGCACTGCTTATACTCTTTCATATTACATCACTTATATCATATGAAATTATAGCATTCATAACACTTATCACATCTAAAATTACATAATTTTTTAGAACACTATGCATGGTAAAGTGGCATGTTATAGTTAATGTAGTGTGGCTAGCGAGCTTACAATACTATCTTGTGTGGTGCATAAATTTTAAATTTAAGATATAACTATAGCTAATTCGAATTTCTAACATTTGTGTAGTTTAAGGTTGTTTTGTATAGAAAAAAATAAATAAAGTGTTCCTAACTATACCCAAGCTTCTGACTTTCATTGGTTTTTACATTTTAATAAAAAAGTGTTTCAAATCGTAGAGTGGAGCATCATTGAGTGGAGGGTCATTAAGTGGAGTGTCATAAACTACAGTGGAGGACAGTGTTGTACTGTGTAGTGTCATAGAGTGGAGTTTTTCATTTTGTAAGTTATGGCTTGCATGGCAGCTGTGTGAGTTAAGATTATGGATCTATCTAAACCTTGCAAATTTCAGTGGGTTTTGTGTGCTAATTCATACCTTAACTGGAATTTATCTGTGTTTTTATGTAATTTGCTGACATTTTTAAATATAGGTTAAGGTGTTATAAAAATGGAAATCACAACTTTTCTTAAACTTTTGTTTTTTTCCAGTGCATTTGTGGTGTTTTCTGGTTCAAATGCCACATGTGCCTCATCCTCAGCTAAAGGCTGTGCTCAACGGGTGTTGGTCTCCTGTCAGGTTCTACGACCAACTCACCCCAGGCTGCTAACCCCGGTTGCTCATTGCCAAAGGCCATGTGCAGCCAGGGTTGGTATCAGGGTTTTTAGGGTTCAGAGAAGGGTATCGTTAAAGGGTAGTAGAAGATTTTTAAGAGTTAGGGATGTGTAGCATTAAGAGGTACTAGGGTACTACAGTATTTTAGCATTCAGGCAAAGGTAGCATTAAGGGGTAGTAAAGAAGGTTTTAGGGTTCAAGATGGATATCCTTAAGTGTTAGTAATTGGATTTTACGGTTCAGGAAAGCAAAGCAATAACGTTTTTGGGGCTAATTGTAAGGGTCAAATTTTGGTAGAGTAAGATTTTAGGGTTCAGGAAAGGGTAGCTCAAAAAGGTAGTAAGATGATTTTCAGGGGGCAAGGGATGGGTCATGTTAAGTGGTAGCAATGGTTACTTAAGGTTCAGTGAGGGGCAGGGTTAGGGGTAGCTAGGGATTTTTGGGTTCAGGGAATGGTAGTGGTTGAGGAATAGTAACAGTGCATGTGCACCTAATTCTGTGTCTGAGTGCAAAAATTACCAGTCATGCCTGAATCAAGACTCTGTACGAAATGGAAGGAGTTTCTGCTACATAAAAATCATGCACCTTCCAGCCAATTAGAAGTGAGGAATAAATCAAATGTGATTGACAGATGTCTAAATGTTAAAGAAAAACACAAGTGTTAACACTTTACAGTCCGCTTGATAACTTTTCAAAATGCTAATATTTCAAAAACTACAAAGTGAATTTATACCAAACACAAAAAGCTGCTTTCTGTTAAAGTTTTACTTTCAAGCCAAGTTGGGTTAAATGCATTCAGCTGATTGTACATAGATTTCCACAAACATTTCCTATGGGAGCAAAAATGGGAAATCGCTTGCTTTTTCACCCCTTAACTTTTTTACCTTGGACAAATTTTCTTTTTTATCATTGTGAGATGAGCACAAACATAAATAAACATGACCATTAGCTCCACAGTAGGGATGGGGGAAAAATATAGCTCTGCCCGTAGAGTTTGCAGAGTTTTCTCCTCTCTGCTTTCTGTTTACCCGTACTCCTCAATCACAAAAGGATAGAACAAACAGATTGTTGCACACAAACAATAAAATGCATGTAGCATCCATCAATAAAACTTGCCCCATATTTGAGCACCCACCTGCCTCCCTCTTTTACCTTTCAGGGGGTGTATCACATACTCAATCTTCCAAAAATTAACACATCATCTGCCTGCACGTTGCATAGGTAAGTGGTTTGATGTCCTTCCATTTCTAAACAATAACTCATCGAGCCACAGTTATTGCTATGAAACATAATCCGATGTAGTATAATGCAAAGACTCGTCTGATGACCCTAACAGAATAAAAGACTTAAAGCCTAATTTAGAATTTTACGGACAAGTTACTCCATCACAACAGTGGTGGATATCCTGCAAGCAAAATATAAATCCTATAGGCTATAATGAGATTTATCTTTCAGTGGATGGGAAATCCGTCACAGTTGTGATGGAGTAACTTGTCCGCTAAATTCTAAATCAGGCCCTCAGTCAGTGTCATCTCCCTATCAAATACTGCAGATAATTTAGACTCAATGTCATTCCAAAGTTTCCTAAAACAATTGCAAGTCACAAACATATGTAGATCATCAGCATTGTCTATAGAACAACAGGGGCATTTGGAGTCTATATTGCAGTTCCAGCTGGTCGGTAGACTAGGAGTATGGTAGAGTCCTTGTACAGTCTTAAAATGCTGAAGTAACAGATTCACCTGACCAAAGATATCAGTTACTAAGCACAAAGCTATTTATTATTGTGTCCATGATAACTACTACCCCCAATGCCTTTGCCCATGCTGCTGCTAGCGCCTTGTTGCAGTCTGATGCATGATAATGTACATAAAGCCTTAATATTCTCTAAGGGCGATTTACAAGCACATCCAATACCTCAATCTTATCCAGGTGAGATAACAGCAAATCTGAAGTTATTTAAAGAACCCACCTCTGGGAAGTTGAAATTCAGAAACTAACACTTCATAAGTGTGAAGCGTTCTAATTTTGTATAACATACTTATATGAGTAATGCCGATTGTACCCATAGATTCATAGTGGTCTCATGAAATATTTCTAGCAGCATCATTTTAACACCAAATGGAATATACAGATGTACCTTGGGTATTTTTAAAAATATGTACACTACTGGACCCAAGTCCTTTTCACACCTAATACTATCTTGAATCTAACCCTTTTGTAATAATTTGGGTCACAGTCACCCACCTGTCTCTGCTTCTAAACAGAGCTAATATATGCTAACCACAGTCTCATAAGATGGACCGTTTAGCAACTTAGCTATTCTTTTACCCATTGCAGTGAAATAATAGAATTTAAAGTCAGGTAACTCGCATTCATCCTCGTCATGCAGAATCTTTAGATATTTACAGGGTCATCAAACCTATTAACAACCTCATAAGAAGGAAGAAATGGCTACTTTCAGATGGCAAAAAACACCTTTGAGAGAAAAGCAGGGATAGATCTAAACAAGTGTAGAAACTGGGAAAGAATCATCTTGACTAAGTGGCTCCAGCCAACCAAAGTGATCAAAAGTCTCTCTCACTGCTGCATTGAAGCAACAGATCTTGCCAAAAGAGGTATACAATTGAAATCAAAGTTCTGATGTGTGTTAGCAGAGATGGTGATAACGAAGGACTTGACCACTCTAGGAAGTTGGCTCTGTATGTACAATTTCAAAGTAAGAAATAGCATGCACAGAGTCCAAGGGTTCCCCTTAGAGGTCAGATAGTGGCAAAAGGAGATAATTCTAATGCTCTATTTTGTGGTAGTGTGGTCGAGCAGTAGGTTTATCAGAGGGTAGAGTTAAGCATCTGTTGTACACACACAGGCAATAAATGAGGAACACACACTCAAAGACAATTCCAGGCCAATAGGTTTTGGTATAGAAAGATATATTTTCTTAGTTTATTTTAAGAACCACAGGTTCAAGATTTACAAGTAATACTTCAAATGAAAGGTATTTCACTTAGGTAACTTAGGAACGTTGAATCAGCAAAATAGCATGTACAGTTTTAACAGAAATGGCAATAAGCTATTTTAAAACTAGACAGTGCAAATTTCAACAGTTCCTGGGGGAGGTAAGTGTTTGTTAGTTTTGCAGGTAAGTAAACCACCTACAGGATTCAAAGTTGGGTCCAAGGTAGCCCACCATTGGTGGTTCAGGGCAACCCCAAAGTTACCACACCAGCAGCTCAGGGCCGGTCAGGTGCAGAGGTCAAAGTGGTGCCCAAAACACATAGGCTTCAATGGAGAAGGGGGTGCCCCGGTTCCAGTCTGCCAGCAGGTAGGTACCCGCGTCTTCGGAGGGCAGACCAGGGGGGTTTTGTAGGGCACTGGGGGGACACAAGTCAGCACAAAAAGTACACCCTCAGCGGCACGGGGGCGGTCGGGTGCAGAGTGCAAACAGGCGTTGGGATTGCAATGGAGTTCAAAGGGAGACCCAGGGGCTCTTCAGCGAAGCAGGCAGGCAAGGGGGGGCTCCTCGGGGTAGCCACCACCTGGGCAAGGGAGAGGACCACCTGGGGGTCACATCTGCACTGGAGGTTGGATCCTTCAGGTCCTGGGGGCTGCGGGTGCAGTGTCTTTACCAGGCGTCGGGTTCTTAGGAGCAGGCAGTCGCGGTCAGGGGGAGCCTCTGGATTCCCTCTGCAGGCATCGCTAGGGGGCTCAACTCTGGCTACTCACAGGGTCGCAGTCGCCGGGGAGTCCTCCCTGTAGTGTTGTTTCTCCGCAGGTCGAGCCGGGGGCGTCGGGTGCAGAGTGCAAAGTCTCACGCTTCCGGCGGGAAACGTGGAGTCCTTTTAAAGTTGTTTCTTTGTTGCAAAGTTGTTTCTTCTTTGGAGCAGAGCCGCTGTCCTCGGGAGTTCTTGGTCCTTTTAGATGCAGGGTAGTCCTCTGAGGCTTCAGAGGTCGCTGGACCCTGTGGAACGCATCACTGTTGCAGTTTTTCTTGAAGTGGGGAGACAGGCCGGTAGGGCTGGGGCCAAAGCAGTTGGTGTCTCTGTCTTCTCTGCAGGGCTTTCAGGTCAGCAGTCCTTCTTCGTCTTCAGGTTGCAGGAATCTATCTTGCTAGGTTCTGGGAGCCCTTAAATACTCAATTTAGGGGTGTGTTTAGGTCTGGGGGGTTAGTAGCCAATGGCTACTGGCCCTGAGGGTGGCTACACCCTCTTTGTGTCTCCTCCCTGAGGGGAGGGGGGCACATCCCTGATCCTATTGGGGGAATCCTCCATCTGCAAGATGGAGGATTTCTAAAAGTCAGAGTCACCTCAGCTCAGGACACCTTAGGGGCTGTCCTGACTGGCCAGTGACTCCTCCTTGTTTTTCTCATTATCTCCTCCGGCCTTGCTGCCAAAAGTGGGGCCGTGGCCGGAGGGGGCGGGCATCTCCACTAGCTGGAGTGCCCTGGGGCGCTGTAACAAAGGGGGTGAGCCTTTGAGGCTCACCGCCAGGTGTTACAGTTCCTGCAGGGGGAGGTGAGAAGCACCTCCACCCAGTACATGCTGTGTTACTAGCCACAGAGTGACAAAGGCACTCTCCCCGTGTGGCCAGCAACATGTCTGGTGTGTGGCAGGCTGGCAAAACTAGTCAGCCCGCACTGGAAGTCGGGTATGTTTTCAGGGGGCATCTCTAATATGTCCTCTGGGGTGTGTTTCACAATAAAATGTACACTGGCATCAGTGTGCATTTATTGTGCTGAGAAGTTTGATACCAAACTTCCCAGTTTTCAGTGTAGCCATTATGGTGCTGTGGAGTTCGTGTATGACAGACTGCCAGACCATATACTCTTATGGCTACCCTGCACTTACAATGTCTAAGGTTTTGCTTAGACACTGTAGGGGCATAGTGCTCATGCACCTATGCCCTCACCTATGGTATAGTGCACCCTGCCTTAGGGCTGTAAGGCCTGCTAGAGGGGTGACTTATCTATGCCATAGGCAGTGTGAGGTTGGCATGGCACCCTGAGGGGAATGCCATGTCGACTTAGTCATTTTCTCCCCACCAGCACACACAAGCTGGCAAGCAGGGTGTCTGTGCTGAGTGAGGTGTCCCCAGGGTGGCTTAAGACATGCTGCAGCCTTTAGAGACCTTCCCTGGCATCAGGGCCCTTGGTACCAGGGGTACCAGTTACAAGGGACTTACCTGGATGCCAGGGTGTGCCAATTGTGGAAACAAAGGTACAGTTTTAGGGAAAGAACACTGTTGCTGGGGCCTGGTTATCAGGCCTCAGCACACTTTCAAATCATAACTTGGCATCAGCAAAGGCAAAAAGTCAGGGGGTAACCATGCCAAGGAGGCATTTCCTTACACAACCCCCCCAAACGAAAGAGGATGAGACTAATCTTTCCCAAGAGAGTCTTCATTTTCTAAGTGGAAGAACCTGGAAAGGCCATCTGCATTGGCATGGGCAGTCCCAGGTCTGTGTTCCACTATAAAGTCCATTCCCTGTAGGGAGATGGACCACCTCAACAGATTTGGATTTTCACCTTTCATTTGCATTAGCCATCTGAGAGGTCTGTGGTCAATTTGAACCACAAAGTGAGTACCAAAGAGGTATGGTCTCAGCTTCTTCAGGGACCAAACCACAGCAAAGGCCTCCCTCTCAATGGCACTCCAACGCTGCTCCCTGGGGAGTAACCTCCTGCTAATGAAAGCAACAGGCTGGTCAAGGCCATCATCATTTGTTTGGGACAAAACTGCCCCTATCCCATGTTCAGAGGCATCAGTCTGCACAATGAACTGCTTGGAGTAATCTGGAGCTTTTAGAACTGGTGCTGTACACATAGCTTGTTTCAGGGTGTCAAAGGCCTGTTGGCATTCTACAGTCCAGTTTACCTTCTTGGGCATTGTCTTGGAGGTAAGTTCTGTGAGGGGTGTCACTATTGATCCATATCCGTTCACAAACCTCCTGTAGTACCCAGTCAAGCCAAGGAATGCCCTGACTTGAGTCTGGGTTTTTGGAGCTGCCCAGTCCAGAATAGTCTGGGTCTTGGGCTGGAGTGGCTGAACTTGGCCTCCACCTACAAGGTGTCCCAAGTAAACCACAGTTCCCTGCCCTATCTGACATTTGGATGCCTTGATAGAGAGGCCTGCTGCTTGCAGGGCCTTCATAACCTTCTTCAGGTGGACCAGGTGATCCTGCCAGCTGGAGCTAAAGACAGCAATATCGTCAAGATAAGCTGCACTAAAGGACTCCAAGCCAGCAAGGACTTGATTCACCAACCTTTGGAAGGTGGCAGGGGCATTCTTTAAACCAAAGGGCATAACAGTAAACTGATAGTGCCCATCAGGTGTAGAGAATGCTGTCTTTTCTTTTGCTCCTGGTGCCATTTTGATTTGCCAGTACCCTGCTGTCAAGTCAAAGGTACTTAAGTATCTGGCAGCACCTAGTTTGTCAATCAATTCATCTGCCCTTGGAATGGGATGGGCATCTGTCTTGGTGACAGAATTAAGTCCTCTGTAGTCCACACAAAACCTCATCTCTCTCTTTCCATCTTTGGTGTAAGGTTTGGGGACTAAGACCAGTGAGCTAGCCCAGGGGCTGTCAGAGTGCTCAATGACTCCCAATTCCAGCATCTTGTGGACTTCCACGCTTTCCTTAACTTGGTCAGACTGTCTGAAAATTTTGTTTTTGACAGGCATGCTGTCTGCTGTGTCCACATCATGGATACACAGGTGTGTCTGACCAGGGGTTAGGGAAAAGAGCTCAGCAAACTGTTGTAAGACCTTCCTACAGTCAGATTGCTGTTGGCCAGAGAGGGTGTCTGAATAGATCACTCCATCTACTGAGCCATCTTTAGGGTCTGTGGACAGGAGATCAGGGAGAGGTTCACTCTCAGCTTCCTGGTCCTCATCTGTTACCATCAAAAGATTCACATCTGCCCTGCCATGAAAGAGTTTGAGGCGGTTCACATGGATCACCCTTTTGGGGGTCCTGCTAGTGCCTAGGTCTACCAGGTAGGTGACCTGACTCTTTCTTTCTAGCACTGGGTAAGGGCCACTCCATCTGTCCTGAAGTGCCCTGGGAGCCACAGGCTCCAGAACCCAGACTTTCTGCCCTGGCTGAAATTCAACCATAGCAGCCTTTTGGTCATACCACATCTTCTGGAGTTGTTGGCTGGTCTCAAGGTTTTTGCTTGCCTTTTCCATGTACTCTGCCATCCTGGAACGTAGGCCTAGTACATAGTCCACTATATCTTGTTTAGGCTCATGAAGAGGTCTCTCCCCGCCTTCTTTTACAAGAGCTAGTGGTCCCCTTACAGGATGGCCAAACAGAAGTTCAAAGGAGGAAAACCCTACTCCCTTCTGAGGCACCTCTCTGTAGGCAAAAAGCAGACATGGCAAGAGGACATCCCAACTCCTTTTGAGCTTTTCAGGGAGCCCCATGATCATGCCTTTCAATGTCTTGTTAAACCTTTCTACAAGACCTTTGGTTTGTGGATGGTATGGTGTGGTGAATTTGTAAGTCACCCCACACTCATTCCACATATGCTTCAGGTATGCTGACATGAAGTTGGTACCCCTGTCAGACACCACCTCCTTAGGAAATATCACTCTGGTAAAGATACCAATGAGTGCTTCAGCTACTGCAGGGGCAGTAGTGGACCTAAGGGGAATTGCTTCAGGGTACCTAGTGGCATGATCCACTACCACTAGGATATACTGGTTCCCTGAGGCTGTGGGAGGTTCAAGTGGACCCACTATGCCCACACCCACTCTTTCAAAGGGAACCCCCACCACTGGAAGTGGAATGAGGGGGGCCTTTGGGTGTCCACCTGTCTTACCACTGGCTTGACAGGTGGCATAGGAGACACAAAACTCCTTAACTTTCTGGGACATGTTGGGCCAATAGAAATGGTTAACTAACCTTTCCCAAGTCTTGGTTTGTCCCAAATGCCCAGCAAGTGGAATATCATGAGCTAAGGTTAGAATGAACTCCCTAAACTCCTGAGGCACTACCACTCTCCTAGTGGCACCAGGTTTGGGATCTCTTGCCTCAGTGTAGAGGAATCCATCTTCCCAATAGACTCTATGTGTTCCAATGATCTTTCCTTTGGTCTCTTCAGCAGCTTGCTGCCTAAGGCCTTCAAGAGAGGGACAGGTTTTTTGCCCCTTACACAACTGTTCCCTTGTGGGTCCCCCTGGGCCTAGGAGTTCAACCTGATAAGGTTCCAACTCCATGGGCTCAGAACGTCTTCCTGGGAAGAGAGGTTCTCTTTCTCTTGTTGTGTGGAAGCTGGTTCCCCAGTCTTCTGTCCTTTTCTCTTTCTTGGAGGGTTGGGCCCTTTTTCCAGGCTCCAACACCACTTTTCACCCTGAGCCTTGCACTGTGCCCTTGTCTTGGCACACACCAGTTCAGGGATACCCAGCATGGCTTTTGAGTTCTACCTCAGCCCATGCTGAGGACTCCAGGTCATTTCCAAGCAAACAGTCTACAGGGATATTTGAGGAGACCACCACCTGTTTCAGGCCATTGACCCCTCCCCACTCTAAAAGTTACCATAACCATGGGATGTACTTTAGTCTGATTGTCAGCGTTGGTGACTGGATAAGTTTGTCCAGCCAGGTATTTACCAGGGGAAACCAGTTTCTCTGTTACCATGGTGACACTGGCACCTGTATCCCTCAGGCCTTCTACACTTGTCCCAATAATTAAGAGTTGCTGCCTGTATTTTTGCATATTAGGGGGCCAGGCAGCCATTGTGGCTAAGTCCACCCCACTCTCAGAGACTAATGTAGCTTCAGTGTGAACCCTGATTTGCTCTGGGCACACTGTTGATCCCACCTGGAGACTGGCTATTCCAGTGTTAGCTGGAGTAGAGTTTGAAGTGGAACCTTTCTTGGGACAGGCCTTGTCTCCAGTTTGGTGTCCCTGCTGTTTACAGCTACGACACCAGGCCTTTTTGGGATCAATGCTTTTACCCTTGTACCCAAAATTGGATTGTGAAGAGGCTTTGGACCCTCCCTCCTGAGCAGGTTTTTGGGGCCCTGTAGAAGACTCTTTACTTTTTCCCTTGGATGTCTCAACACTCTTCCCCTGGGGAGTCTTTGTGACCCCTTTCTTTTGGTCACCCCCTATGGAAGTCTTGGTCACCCTAGTCTTGACCCAATGGTCCGCCTTCTTTCCCAATTCTTGGGGAGAAATTGGCCCTAGGTCTACCAGATGCTGATGCAGTTTATCATTGAAACAATTACTTAACAGGTGTTCTTTCACAAATAAATTGTGCAGCCCATCATAATCATTTACACCACTGCCATGAATCCAACCATCCAGTGTTTTAACTGAGTAGTCAACAAAATCAACCCAGGTCTGGCTCGAGGATTTTTGAGCCCCCCTGAACCTAATCCTGTACTCCTCAGTGGAGAATCCAAAGCCCTCAATCAGGGTAGCCTTCATGAGGTCATAGGATTCTGCATCTTTTCCAGAGAGTGTGAGGAGTCTATCCCTACACTTTCCAGTGAACATTTCCCAAAGGAGAGCACCCCAGTGAGATCTATTGATTTTTCTGTTTGCACAAGCCCTCTCAAAAGCTGTGAACCATTTGGTGATATCATCACCATCTTCATATTTAGTTACAATCCCTTTAGGGATTTTCAACATGTCAGGAGAATCTCTGACCCTATTTATGTTGCTGCCACCATTGATGGGACCTAGGCCCATCTCTTGTCTTTCCCTTTCTATGGCTAGGATCTGTCTTTCCAAAGCCAATCTTTTGGCCATCCTGGCTAACAGGAGGTCATCTTCATTGAGGCTGGCCTCAGTGCTTGCAGAGCTGTTGGACTCTCCTGTGAGAGAAGCAACATCTCTGACTATCACTTGTGGAGACAGGGTTTGAGAAACCCTGGGCTCCCTATCTAGGACTGGAGGTGGGAAATCCTCCACATCACTAGCTTCCCCCTCTGGGAAGGTATCATCAGAGGGGTTATTTTTAGTAAACTCTGCCAAGAGCTCCTGGAGCTGTACTTTGGTAGGGTTTGAACCAGTCTTTATCTTTTTGATTTTGCAGAGAGACCTTAACTCTGACATCCTAAGATGCAGGTAAGGGGTGAGGTTGAGTTCCATCACTATCTCTTCTGCAGCAGACATTATGGGGGTCATTCCAACCTTGGCGGTCGGTGATAAAGCGGCGGCCAACCCGCCAACAGGCAGGCGGTCAAAAAAAAGGTATTCTGACCCTGGCGGGAACCGCCAACACAGGCCGCTACTTTAACACTCCGACCGCCACGGCGGGACAGACAAACAGCGCGGCGGTCACCGCCAACAGCCAGGCGGCAGACAATGTACCGCCCACCCTATCACAACTCACCAATCCGCCACCTTTTCCGGGGCGGGAGCCCCGCCGATAAAAACACGGTGGAAACAGACTACGAACGGGAAAACGCTCACCTATACACACTCCACGAGGAAGGAGGACAGCATGGAGCCCGAATTACACATCCTACCAGCTATTGTCTACCTGCTCATCTACCACGAGTACGAACGCCGGCGCAGACGACAACGGTGAGTACTGCACCTACGACACAGGGGAGGGGGGAGGAGGAAAGCTTACGGGCACACACATATGCGACCCCCCCCCAACTATCTACACACCAATGCAGAGCACCAAGTCACAGTGACACCACCCAAACCCCCCGGAATAATGCAAAGACATAATTAAAGTGAGAAACAACATTTATGTACATAAGAGGTTCGTTGAAGTCATGGTAAAATAGCAAAATGAATTGTAAAAAATCAAGTAAGAACATTGCGAAACCGATAAACATAGGCAATAAGTCCTGCACAGTCACTTAAATTTCCACTGTCCGTGGGCCAAAGTGTATCAACACATGGGCAAAGCCCACACAGGAGACCTGAGTCCGTTGGAGAGAACACTGCTGGGGCATCAGATGACAATACTACAGGCACCTCAGGGGGAAGGGAAGGGGGGGCACCTCAGCCACATGAGTCCACGACGCCAGATCCACGAAGGGTCCACCATGCCCACTGTGCCATCCTGGGGAGTGCAAAGCCACAGTCTCACAAGTCTCTACAGTGGGTGGATTGCCCACTGTGCCATCCTGGGGAGTGCAAAGCCACAGTCTCACAAGTCTCTACAGTGGGTGGGTTGCCCACTGTTACATCCTGGGGAGTGCAAAGCCACAGTCCATCAGGTGGATTACAGAGACCACTGGTCATGGAGGAGGCATGGTGGGCAGAGTGCGTCGTGAAGGCCTGCCCGACACAGAACCGGGACTGCCAATGGGCCTGCGGTGCTTGACAGGAAGGGCCCAGCGGAGCGGTGCTTGAGACGGCGGGGCCCAGTGGAGCGGTGCTTGACAGGAAGGGCCCAGCGGAGCGGTGCTTGAGACGGCGTGGCCCAGCGGAGCGGTGCTTGACAGGAAGGGCCCAGCGGAGCGGTGCTTGACAGGAAGGGCCCAGCGGAGCGGTGCTTGACAGGAAGGGGCCAGAGGAGCGGTGCTTGAGACGGCGGGGCCCAGCGGAGCAGTGCTTGACAGGAATGGCCCAGCGGAGCAGTGCTTGACAGGAAGGGGCCAGCGGAGCGGTGCTTGACAGGAAGGGGCCAGCGGAGCGGTGCTTGACAGGAAGGGGCCAGCGGAGCGGTGCTTGACAGGAAGGGGCCAGCGGAGCGGTGCTTGACAGGAAGGGCCCAGCCGAGCGGTGCTTGACAGGAAGGGCCCAGCCGAGCGGTGCTTGACAGGAAGGGGCCAGCGGAGCGGTGCTTGACAGGAAGGGCCCAGCGGAGCGGTGCTTGAGACGGCGGGGCCCAGCGGAGCGGTGCTTGACAGGAAGGGCCCAGCGGAGCGGTGCTTGACAGGAAGGGGCCAGCGGAGCGGTGCTTGACAGGAAGGGCCCAGCGGAGCGGTGCTTGAGACGGCGGGGCCCAGCGGAGCGGTGCTTGACAGGAAGGGCCCAGCGGAGCGGTGCTTGACAGGAAGGGGCCAGCGGAGCGGTGTCTTTCTGCACGGCGGGGCCCTCTTCAGCGGTGTCTTTCTGCACGGCGGGGCCCTCTTCAGCAGTGTCTTTCTGCACGGCGGGCCCTCTTCAGCAGTGTCTTTCTGCACGGCGGGGCCCTCTTCAGCGGTGTCTTACTGCACGGCGGGGCCCTCTTCAGCGGTGTCTTTCTGCACGGCGGGGCCCTCTTCAGCGGTGTCTTTCTGCACGGCGGGGCCCTCTTCAGCGGTGCCTTTCTGCACGGCGGGGCCCTCTTCAGCAGTGTCTTTCTGCACGGCGGGGCCTTCGTCAGCGGTATCTTTCTGCATGGCGGGGCCCTCTTCAGCGGTGTCTTACTGCACGGCGGGGCCCTCTTCAGCGGTGCCTTTCTGCACGGCGGGGCCCTCTTCAGCGGTGCCTTTCTGCACGGCGGGGCCCTCTTCAGCGGTGCCTTTCTGCACGGCGGGGCCCTCTTCAGCGGTGTCTTTCTGCACGGCGGGGCCCTCTTCAGCGGTGCCTTTCTGCACGGCGGGGCCCTCTTCAGCGGTGTCTTTCTGCACGGCGGGGCCCTCTTCAGCGGTGTCTTTCTGAACGGCGGGGCCCTCTTCAGCAGTGTCTTTCTGCATGGCGGGGCCCTCTTCAGCGGTGCCTTTCTGCACGGCGGGGCCCTCTTCAGCGGTGTCTTTCTGCACGGCGGGGCCTTCTTCAGCGGTGCCTTTCTGCACGGCGGGGCCCTCTTCAGCGGTGTCTTACTGCACGGCAGGGCCCTCTTCAGCAGTGTCTTACTGCACGGCGGGGCCCTCTTCAGCGGTGTCTTTCTGCACGGCGGGGCCTTCTTCAGCGGTGCCTTTCTGCACGGTGGGGCCCTCTTCAGCGGTATCTTTCTGCACGGCGGGGCCCTCTTCAGCGGTGCCTTTCTTCACGGCGGCGCCCTCTTCAGCGGTGTCTTTCTGCACGGCGGGGCCCTCTTCAGCGGTGTCTTTCTGCACGGCGGGGCCCACTTCAGCGGTGCTTGTCCAGTCATTCAAGGGAGCCAGACCTGGCCAGGACTCCCTGCTCAGTCGCCCTCCGACCGTGCAGTTGCTGGACCCTTCTGTGACGGAGTCCTGGGCCCGTGGGTGTCCTCCCTCACACCCGGGATGGGGCTTGTGGGGCCCTCCTGGTCCGCGCCCCTGCTGGCTGACTTCTCCGCCCTGCTGCCCTTGCCCTCCTTCGATGAGGCTCTCTGGCCCTTGCCTCCCCTGGATGTTGTGGCAGGTGACGGCCCAGGACTTTGCTCCTTGGGGGCAGCCGTGTCAGTCTTCTCGCGGCGGCCCCTGATTTTACGGGTCCTCTTTCCGGGGGGGGGGGGGGCTGGCTGTTCCCTTGCTGCTGGCCGATGTATCTGTGCTGGGAAAGGGTGGACTCTAAAACCCGTGCACAATGGTGACACTTGAAGCAGGGCTGGTGGTGGCTGAGGTGCTCTTGGGACTCTTAGCAGATGGAGGGGGTGGGTCAGGTGGGGCAAAGAGGTTAAGTTTGGAGAGGTAAAGTTTTTTAGAACCAATGTAAAGGGTAGGTTAGTGGGTATGGGAGTGGAGGAAGAGGATGTGGTTGTAGGAGAGTCAGGTGTGCTGTCTTTGGGTGCAGGTGCTTGTGACGTAGGCTGTCGTGAGGTGGTTGGCTGTTGGGTGGGTGGCTGCCTGCGTTTGTGTGTCTTGGAAGAGGGGGTGACAGACACAGTGGGAGAGGACATAGGGGACGTGTAAATGGCAGTGGGGGTGGTGACTGCACGTGTGCGGACTGTACTGGAGGGTGTGCTGGTGATGGAAGTACTGGCTGATGGTGGTGTGCATGCAGGTGTGAGTGGAGACGTCACAGGGAGGGAGGAGGGAGACGAGGAGGAGGGGGACACAGGGGTGGTAGTGACTGTTGGCATGTCTGCATCTGGGTGTTGCTTGGGTGAATGCTTGTGTGATCTGTGGTGCTTATGTCTGGATGAGCTGCCCTTGGGTGTTGAGGTGTGTGCAGGCTGGTCTGATGGTGTGGATGGGATAGGCTGAGGAACAGGAGACAGAGATAGGGTGGAGGCAGTTAGAAGAGGGAGGCTGGAAACAGGGACAATGGCTGCCGTCAGTGCTGAGGCCAGAGCATTGAACGATCGTTGATGGGCAGCCTGACCCGAATGAATGCCCTCCAGGTATGCATTGCTCCGATGCACCTCCCTCTCTACCCCCTGGATGGCATTCAAAAGGGTAGACTGCCCAACAATGATGGTCTGTAGGAGGTCAATGACCTCCTCACTGAGGGCAGCAGGGCTAACATGGGCAGGGCCTGAGTTGCCTGGGGCGAAGGAGATGCCCGCCTTCTTGGGCGAGCGGGCACGGAGCGAAGGCTGAGGGGCTGCTGGGAGGGCAGAGCTGGTGCGCTGGGTGGCCGCTGTACCTGTAGAGGCGGGGGGGCCGGATGTTGCCGCCACCGCTAGGGAGCTCCCTTCCGAGGACGTGTCGGTGTCGCTGGTGTCACCACGGGTCCCCGTTGTGGTGCTCCCCTCGCCCTCCGTATCACTGGTGACCTCGGTGTCTGTACCATGGCCCACCGGGGCCTTGTGAGTTGCAGCTCCCTCGTGCTCCGATGCCAATTCTCCTCCACCTGATGATGCTAATGCACACATGCACAAGAAGATAAAGAAAAAGGGTGGGGGGAGAAATAAAAACAGGTTGAGTGCATGCATTGTCAACACCGTTGGCGGAGAGGACAGACACAGGAGCCTCATGCACTACGCCGCGCAATCGGGGTACACTACTCAGTACTTGTGACTAGGCCAACAGGTCTATGGACAACATATGCGCAGATGGGTGATGCTGGACCATGGATTGCTGTACTTGGCACCCTACAGAGGTGGGGGGCGGGGGCACAGGGCCATGCCTAAAGGAGTGGACTACACTACAGAAAGCGCCCTGGCCTAATGTCACCCACAGCCCTCCTCCCCCACCCAGACGCCTCCACTGCGTGTAAAGATAGCAGAATGTGCTGGTACTCACCCCCTTGTGTCTGCTGTGATGTCCTCACGCGCCCATCCAAATCGGGGTAGGCCACCGCCAGGATCCGGGACATCAGGGGGGTCAAGGTACGACTGGCACCCCTCCTACGTTGGGAGGCCATCCCCAGCAGTGACTCGGCGGTCTTCCTGGTCCCGCGGCGGATGTCCTCCCACCTCTTTCGGCAGTGGGTGCCCCGTCTTGTGTGGACCCCCAGGGCCCGGACGTCCTTGGCGATGGCACGCCAAATGTCGACTTTCTGATGGGCGCTGACCTATTTGACATGTACAGGGTGGGAAAGGAATTTTCAACATTTTTCTGCATGTTAGATGTGATTGCCCCCCCCTCCCCAACCCTGCCATGTGGCACATGCTCTCATCTGTCGTGCCTTGCACTGCTCATTCGCTCCCCACCCCACCATCTTACATCCACCATACAAAACCCAGTCATAGCCCATTCAACGTGCACCCTGTGTACTAACCTGTTGGTCTGGAGGACCGTAGAGTAGCGCATACTGGGGCAGGACCCCATCCACAAGTTTCTCCAACTCTTCTGAAGTGAAGACAGGGGCCCTTTCCCCAGTCGCAGCAGCCATTGTCTCTTCCAGACCGAGGTCACAGCAGCACTTGCAGTATAGGTCCTCTCCTGTGGATGATCAGGTCTCGAGTGATTAAGCAGATAGAAAATGGCGGTCACGCCCGCGGCGGTGCGTACCGCGGCGGTGCGTACCGCGACCGCCGGCGCACATCGTCATTGGCTCCTGAGACCCATAGGGTTCAATGTTAACCAATGCTGCTTTGCGCCGCGGTCTTCGACCGCCTACCGCCACGGTGTGCCACGCCAGCGCAGTGATCTCACATCCCACTGTCACACTTCACAGGTCAGGCAGCCGCCATTTCAAGGGCCCACATGGCATGATTTCTACTGCGTCACACAGGCCTAGGCCTTGCATTGCCACTCATACAAGCCTTTCAATGCATAGCGATTCGTGTACTGTGCAAGCTGTGTGAACGAACCTGTGGGTTGCTTGACTCTGTGCTCAATGTTGTCCTTCCTAGGCACCGTCCGCTGGGACTTGCGAGGAGAAGGATTAATCCTCCCGTGTACCGCCCACTGGTGGACCTGTCGACAATGGAAGAACGACATATTATACTTCGATACCGACTTGATCGAGCCACTATACATGAACTGTGTGCCCAGCTGGAGCCAGACCTGATGTCCCCCATCCGCCAACCCACAGGGATTCCCCCTCTGGTGCAGGTTCTGTCAGTACTCCATTTTTTGGCAAGTGGGTCTTTTCAGACAACAGTGGCCATGTCATCAGGGATGTCTCAGCCTATGTTTTCTAAGGTTTTGTCCAGAGTGTTGTCTGCCCTGATGAAATACATGCGGAGATACATTGTTTTCCCTGAGGAGGGTGATTTGGCCACTGTGAAGGGTGATTTCTATGCCCTTGGACATATCCCCAACATCATTGGTGCCATTGATGGGACCCATATGGCTTTAGTACCCCCAAAAGACAATGAGCAGGTGTACAGAAATAGAAAAAATTACCATTCGATGAATGTCCAGGTGGTCTGTTTGGCTGACCAGTACATCTCCCATCTAAATGCCAAGTTCCCTGGGTCAGTGCATGACGCGTATGTCATGCGAAATAGCAGCATCCCTTATGTGATGGAACAGCTACAGAGACACTGTGTGTGGCTAATAGGTGACTCTGGTTACCCCAACCTGCCTTGGCTATTGACCCCAGTGAGGAATCCCCGGACCAGGGCAGAGGAACGGTACAATGAGGCACATGGGCGAACTAGGAGGATTATAGAACGGACCTTCGGGGTCCTGAAGGCCAGGTTTAGGTGCCTGCATATGACAGGGGGATCCCTCATGTACTCACCAAAGAAGGTGTGTCAGATCATCGTGGCCTGCTGTATGCTTCACAATCTTGCATTGCGACGCCAGGTGCCTTTCCTGCAGGAGGATGGTCCAGATGGTGGTGTTGTAGCAGCTGTGGAGCCTGTGGAGAGTGAAGAGGAGGAAGACGACGGGGACGACACGGACAACAGGGACACAGTTATACAACAGTATTTTCAGTAGCACCCAGGTAAGAATCACCCACGCCATTTTACATTTACTTCTGGCCTCCTGCATCTCTACTTTCTGTGTTTCCCCCCAGTTCCTTTTCACTGATTTTTGACTTTCCCTTCCCTTTTCAGAGCTGTATGACCCACAGCGTGACTTCTGCTTTGTTTGCCCATGGACTAATGCTTATTGACACTGGTATGTTGTCATCACAATGTAAATGAACATTATTGCACCGTTATGTGTAATACATTTGTAAAAAATACAAGCAGACTCCTGACATTTGAAGTGCAATTGGTGATTTATTTTCAGTGCTGCGTATAGGTCCATGATAGTGAAACGGTGATGGGTGGGGGTGGAGTAATGTCCATGGCAGAATCCAGTTCTCAGTAACACAGGTGCATTGCCCATATGCCTGTGGAAGGATGGAGCAGGGGCAGTTCAAGGTTGGACAGGGTGACAGTGTGGGACAGTGGGATGACATCAGGGGGTATCTTAGGCTGGCGGGGGTCTTGGCATCCTACTCTGTCTTCTTGTGTGATCTCAGGTTCCGCTTGCGGGGTGGTTGATCTTCAGCAGGAGGTGGGGTTCTGGTGGCCTGTCGTGGTGTGGGGGCCTCCTGTCCACTTGCGCCGGCGGAGGTGGTAGGCTGTTCGTCGTCCGGGCTGGTGACAGGGGCCCTTTGGGGTGCCACATGGTCCCGCAATGTGGTGACTATCTGGTTGAGGGCCAGGACGATGGTCCCCATTGCCGTACCGATGCTCCTGAGTTCGTCTCTGAACACCATGTACCGTTCCTCATGCTGTGCCTGGATCTCCTGGAACCTGGCCAGTACCGTCGCCATCGTCTCCTGGGAGCGGTGGTATGCTCCCACGATGGTGGTGAGGGCCTCTTGGAGAGTGGGTTCCCTGGGCCGGTCAACCCCCTCTCGCACAGCAGCCCTCCCAGATGCCCTGTTTCCCCGGGCCTCTGTCCCCTGGACGGTGTGCCCACTACCACTGCCCCCAGGTCCCTGTTGTTGTTGGGGTGGTGGGTCATCCTGGGTGCTCTGTAGTGGCGGACACACCGCTGATTGACGCGTCCTGGAGACAGAGACATGGGCCCGCTGGGTGGGAGCTGTGCTGGTATTCCCAGAGGGGGTTGGGTCTGCTGTGGCCTGTGTCTGTGTGTGGGGAACCGACTGTCCAGAGGTCCCCGATGGTCCGGGCTGGTCATCAGGTTCTAGGTCGACAGAGCTGCTGTCATCACTGGGGGCCTGTTCTGGGGGCGGGATGGACAAATCTGGACCCTCCTGGCCGGTGTGTTGGCGTTCGGGCCCTGCAGGGGTAAAAGAGTATGGTTATTGCTTCTGTGTGTGCCATGGCGTGCGATTTGTGGGTGCCCTTGTCCCCCAGTGCTGGCATTCCCTTGTGGGAGGAGTTGTGAGGGTGGTTTGTGGGGGGGGATGGGTCTGTGCAGTGGTCATGCTTGGGTGATGGGTGTCCATGGTTTGTGTTGGCATTCAGGGATTGGTGTTGTGTTGGGTGGGTTGTGCTGGTGAGACATTGGCAGGGAGGATGTGTGCTGGGGGGTTGGGGGTGAGGGTGGGTGTGTGGGTTGGCATGCTGGTGGTTGAGGGGGGTGAAGTAGTTGGGATTCGACTTACCAGAGTTCATTCCTCCGCCTACTCCAGCGAGGCCCTCAGGATGCAGGATGTTCAAGACCTCTTGCTCCCATGCTGTGAATTCGGGTGGAGTGGGTGGGGGTCCGCCGCCAGTCTTCTGCACAGCGATGTTGTGTCTTGACACCATCGACCGCACCTTCCCCAGTAGGTCGTTCCAGCGCTTTCGGATGTCTTCCCGGTTTCTGGGATGCTGTCCCACAGCGTTGACCCTGTCGACGATCCTTTGCCATAGCTCCGCCTTCCTGGTTATTGTGGTGTGCTGCACCTGTGTGCCGAATAGCTGGGGCCCTACCCTAATTATTTCCTCCACCATGACCCTGAGTTCTTGGTCCGAGAACCTAGGGTGTCTTTGGGGTGCCATGGGGTGGTGTGGGGTGGTGTTTGTGGTGATGAGTGTGGTGTGTGTGGTGGTGTGTGGTGTTTTGTGCGTGGATGTAGTGTGGGTGATGATGTTGTGTTCCTCTGTGTGTTGGGGTTTTCGATAGCTGTGCTCTCTCTCTCTCTCTCTCTCTCTCGCCTTCTCTCCGAATTTCTAGTAGTGGGGGGTTGTGGGTGATGTGGGTGTGTGTTTTATAGTTGATTGGATGTGTGGGTGTGGTGTGTGTATGTGTATCAGGTGTGTGTATTTCGAATTGTCCAATGTGGCTGTGTTTTGTAAAGGTGTGTGTATTTTGACCGCGGCAGGGTGTACCGCCAATGGAATACCGCGGTTGAAAGACCGCCGCGTGGATTCGTGGGTCGTAATGGCATGGGCGTGTTTGTGTTGGCGTGACGGTGGAGGTTTGGTCATCTCCACTATATCGCTGTCCGCTGATGAGGCGGCCTTCCGTGGATGTCGGGTTTTTAGCGGTTTGGCAGTTGTGGGTCAGAATGACCGTGGCGGTTTACCGCGGCCGCGGCAGTAGAATGGCGGACTTCTGACCGGCGGTAAGGGCCTTTTACCGCCGAGGTCAGAATGACCCCCTATGTTTCTAAAAGTTGGAATACTTTTTAAGAATCTAAAACTATCTCTAGAACTTAATTCAAACTTTTACAAAACTTTTAAACTCTAAAAGAAATGCTAACAGGGACTAACACAAGGCCCTAGCAGGACTTTTAAAAATTTAGAAAATTGCTCAAATTTTAAAAATCAGTTTCTAATGACAATTTTTAGAATTTAGTCGTGTGATTAGGTATTGGCTGAGTAGTCCAGCAAATGCAAAGTCTTGTACCCCACCGCTGATCCACCAATGTAGGAAGTTGGCTTTGTATGTACTAAGTAAGAAATAGCATGCACAGAGTCCAAGGGTTCCCCTTAGAGGTAATATAGTGGCAAAAAGAGATAATTCTAATGCTCTATTTTGTGGTAGTGTGGTCGAGCAGTAGGCTTATCAGAGGGTAGTGTTAAGCATTTGTTGTACACACACAGGCAATAAATGAGGAACACACACTCAAAGACAATTCCAGGCCATTAGGTTTTTGTATAGAAAAATATATTTTCTTAGTTTATTTTAAGAACCACAGGTTCAAGATTTACAAGTAATACTTCAAATGAAAGGTATTTCACTTAGGTAACTTAGGAACTTTGAATCAGCAAAAAAGCATGTACAGTTTTCACAAAAATGGCAATCAGCTATTTTAAAACTAGACACTGCAAATTTCAACAGTTCCTGGGGGAGGTAAATGTTTGTTAGTTTTGCAGGTAAGTAAACCACCTACAGGGTTCAAAGTTGGGTCCAAGGTAGCCCACTGTTGGGGGTTCAGGGCAACCCCAGAGTTACCACACCAGCAGCTCAGGGCCGGTCAGGTGCAGAGGTCAAAGTGGTGCCCAAAACACATAGGCTTCAATGGAGAAGGGGGCGCCCCGGTTCCAGTCTGCCAGCAGGTAGGTACCCGCGTCTTCAGAGGGCAGACCAGGGGGGTTTTGTAGGGCACCCGGGGGGACACAAGTCAGCACAAAAAGTACACCCTCAGCGGCACGGGGGTGGCCCGGTGCAGAGTGCAAACAGGCGTTGGGTTTGCAATGGAGTTCAAAGGGAGACCCAGGGGTCTCTTCAGCGAAGCAGGCAGGCAAGGGGGGGGGGCTCCTCGGGGTAGCCACCACCTGGGCAAGGGAGAGGACCACCTGGGGGTCACTTCTGCACTGGAGGTCGGATCCTTCAGGTCCTGGGGGCTGCGGGTACAGTGTCTTTACCATGCATCGGGTTCTTAGAAGCAGGCAGTCGCGGTCAGGGGGAGCCTCTGGATTCCCTCTGCAGGCGTTGCTGGGGGAGCTCAGGGGGGGTCAACTCTGGCTACTCACAGGGTCGCAGTTGCCGGGGAGTCCTCCTTGTAGTGTTGTTTCTCTGCAGGTCGAGCCGGGGGCGTCGGGTGCAGAGTGCAAAGTCTCACGCTTCCGGCGGGAAACGTGGAGTCCTTTTAAAGTTGTTTCTTTGTTGCAAAGTTGTTTCTTCTTTGGAGCAGAGCCGCTGTCCTCAGGAGTTCTTGGTCCTTTTAGATGCAGGGTAGTCCTCTGAGGCTTCAGAGGTTGATGGACCCTGTGGAACACGTCTCTGTTGCAGTTTTTCTTGAAGTGGGGAGACAGGCCGGTAGGGCTGGGGCCAAAGCAGTTGGTGTCTCCGTCTTCTCTGAAGGGCTTTCAGGTCAGCAGTCCTTCTTCATCTTCAGGTTGCAGGAATCTATCTTGCTAGGTTCTGGGAGCCCCTAAATACTCAATTTAGGGGTGTGTTTAGGTCTGGGGGGTTAGTAGCCAATGGCTACTAGCCCTGAGGGTGGCTACACCCTCTTTGTGCCGCCTCCCTGAGGGGAAGGGGGCACATCCCTAATCGTAAGGGGGGGAATCCTCCATCTGCAAGATGGAAGATTTCTAAAAGTCAGAGTCACCTCAGCTCAGGACACCTTAGGGGCTGTCCTGACTGGCCAGTGATTCCTTGTTTTTCTCATTATCTCCTCCGGCCTTGCCGCCAAAAGTGGGGCCGTGGCCGGAGGGGGCGGGCATCTCCACTAGCTGGAGTGCCCTGGGGCTCTGTAACAAAGGGGGTGAGCCTTTGAGGCTCACCGCCAGGTGTTACAGTTCCTGCAGGGGGAGGTGAGAAGCACCTCCACCCAGTACAGGCTTTGTTACTAGCCACAGAGTGACAAAGGCACTCTCCCCGTGTGGTCAGCAACATGTCTGATGTGTGGCAGGCTGGCAAAACTAGTCAGCCCACACTGGAAGTCGGGTATGTTTTCAGGGGGCATCTCTAAGATGCCCTCTGGGGTGTATTTCACAATAAAATGTACACTGGCATCAGTGTGCATTTATTGTGCTGAGAAGTTTGATACCAAACTTCACAGTTTTCAGTGTAGCCATTATGGTGCTGTGGAGTTCGTGTATGACAGACTCCCAGACCATATACTCTTATGGCTACCCTGCACTTACAATGTCTAAGGTTTTGCTTAGACACTGTAGGGGCATAGTGCTCATGCACCTATGCCCTCACCTATGGTATAGTGCACCCTGCCTTAGGGCTGTAAGGCCTGCTAGAGGGGTGACTTATCTATGCCATAGGCAGTGTGAGGTTGGCATGGCACCCTGAGGGGAGTGCCATGTCGACTTAGTCATTTTCTCCCCACCAGCACACACAAGCTGGCAAGCAGGGTGTCTGTGCTGAGTGATGGGTCCCCAAGGTGGCATAAGACATGCTGCAGCCCTTAGAGACCTTCCCTGGCATCAGGGCCCTTGGTACCAGGGGTACCAGTTACAAGGGACTTACCTGGATGCCAGGGTGTGCCAATTGTGGAAACAAAGGTACAGTTTTAGGGAAAGAACACTGGTGCTGGGGCCTGGTTAGCAGGTCTCAGCACACTTTCAAATCATAACTTGGCATCAGCAAAGGCAAAAAGTCAGGGGGTAACCATGCCAAGGAGGCATTTCCTTACAACCACTGTTTTAGTTTCACAATTTGTCTGGTCGGTGACCTGATTAGTTACAACCTCAGTTTGGCAGGATTAAAACTTACACCCCAAGAGTGTACCATATTGAGACGCAGTATTTTCTGTTCTCTCTATAGTCTTGATTACATCTTGTCAATAAATTGCAATGTCATCTAAATAAGTGGCTATCGTAGTCCCATCAAATTCAGTAATGTTCCTCCATTTTGATCTCAACCAGAAAATACTCTAACTATAATGCAAATAGAAGAGCTGATAGAGGGCTTCACTGGAGTGTCCTTCTCTGTATCAGAAATTCAGAAGATAGAAGGCCCCTCATTATACTAGAAGCAGTAGAGTTTTTATATAACGTACAAACCATTTTATTAAATGTTTTGGCAGAAACATATTCCTCATTATCTGCCATAAAAAAGGCCAGGCCATCCTATCAAAATCCTTTTCTGCATCCAAGAGGTTCGTACCTGCCTGTGAAGACAACCTTTTGGCTGTGTCGTACATGGTTATTGCCATACTAATGTGTAACATGGTGTTGCGATTTCTAATAAAACCATGTTGTTCCTCCAATACTGACCCTTTACTTACCATGGCCAACCTCCAAGCCAAGATCTTGGAACACGTTTTGGCAGCTGCACTGATCAAAAACCTACAGGCCAGTATGATTCCCCTCTATCGCTGGTTTCTCTTTCTGAAAAAAAAACCATAAACATAGTACATTTCGAAGACAGAGTGCTGGACCTTGCATCCTTGGTGTGGTTTTCCCCTAACTTTTTGCCTTCAGACCTCTTGTTTTTGCTGACTTTGTTTTTGCTGGTCTTAGGACTCTGTGCGCTTTATCACTGCTAACCAGTGCCAAAGAGAAGGACCAAGAGTAGCCTTTGTTGCCGACAACTGGACGTTGCCCACTGCAACAAAGCAAAAGAGGTATACTCTGTCACTGAGGCAACAGACTGGGACCTACGTAAACGACCCTCGTCCTTAACTCACACTTGGCACTCCCGACCAGAGGGACTCCTCTGGATGCCAGAAGTACCCTCAGTCTCCCTTGGAGTAGTGGCACTAGTTTCCAGCAAACTGCAAGTAAAATGCTCACAGGATCAGAAGATTCACCAGCCATCGGGCCCTCCGTGGGATTGCCCAAATCCAGGTGGTTCAGTGTCTTCTGGGAGTTGTAGTCTCTCCTGCCCTGAAGTTTCAGACTGCTACATCACTCCCCCCTAACCCTGTGAAGTTCCTAAAGCTTTTCTTCACCTTTAATGCTTCCAAGGCTTGTTGGTTGCCAGCCCAGTAACTGACCCTCACACTCAACACTGCAACTGCAGTGCACACCCTGCAATTTGCATCCGACATCATCAGCCCAGCCCCTGCTGAGTTTTTGCATCTTGTTCTCTGCAACATTGTGTAAGCAGTAAAATCAGCACCAGTGCATGTCCCGTTTAGCACCATGGACAGCCAGGACAGCTCTGAACCTGGACATCACGGCCAGGTAAAACTGAACTGACTGTTGTTGCCTGGTCCTAGGACCCACACCACCTTACCCTGCAAGTGTTCCACGTAACTCGACCTCAAAGTGGTCATTTGTCACTAGTGCTTTTTCCATTGACTTCAACGTAATGTTTAAATGCCTTTTTTGCTGTGATTTAATTTTACATCTAAAATCTATTACTCTGGTTGTACTGTTGCAATTTCATTTATTTTGGTGTCTAAATTAAGATAGAAATGAGCTCTATTTTTATAAATTGGTGTGGGATTTCTTTAGAGTTGTGTCAATTACTTATCATCACTGTTTGTGCTCTGAAATGCTTAACATATGTTCCTCTAGTAAAGCCTGACTGATCTTTGCAACACTACCAAGGTTGAGCTAAGGATTTATTAGTATGAATCCAAGGACCATTTTTGGGGTATTGTGAGAGTATTACATGGTGAGGAATAACCTCCACATCACAAAATAGTCCACTTTCCTACACTTTTGGACCAGTGGATACTCTGCCAAGAAGAAGGACTGCTGTGCTGCTGAAATTACTGCCACTCTGTTGGACTGCTCTTTTGAAGGAACTGCTGCCCTGTAATGCTGACCTGCTGCCCTCCTGCCGGGGTGAGACGGACTGGACCTGCATCTCTTGCTCTTGAACCCAGAGTGGCTTCAAGTGTAGTTGGAGGACCTCCTGATCTGAAGGCCCAGGGACACAACATGCTTCCAACAACTTTGCACTTGCACCAGCACCTGGACTCTGCCAGCTGTGACACTTTCCTGTCAAGTGGGGCCACACCAGACTTGGACCAATAGAGTGGGTTTTTAACAGTGCACTGCCAGCCTCTGTGAATCCAGCAGAATTAACGCATCTCCTCTGCTGAGCGGCGCAAACCCGAGCAGAACTGATGCATCTCCTATCTTCCCAGCCTCCGCGATGATGACAGATTAAGCATCGCAGCCATGCAGCTCTTCGGAACCAACAAATCACCCCGACTGTGCGCCACATCTTCAACAGTGGACTTTGCATTGTAAACCCAGTTAATGGGATCCTCGACGATGATGCAGGCCCTCACCCCACAGCCTCACCGCATCTTGGAACCAATGCGTCGCCCCAGCAGTGCAGTGCATCTTCGATGCAGATCCTCGCAATGCTCTGCAAAACATAATTTAAGGTACTCTGTTCTGTGGGCCCGTGCTCCATTGCAGGCCACAGTTTGCACTTTTTGTGCTTTTTGACGCCATTTTGAATCTTAAAAACTGAATATCTCAGGTTCTCATGATTGTTTTTTGTCTTTTTGGTTATGTCTTATTTATTATAATCAGTTCTATGTTTCTAACTTGGTGTGGGATTTTTTTGTGTGGTATTTTCACTTCATTACTGTTTGAAGTGTTGCACAAATGCTTTACTCATTGCCTCTAAGCTAAGCCTAACTGTTCTGTGCCGAGCTGCAAGAGGTTTGAGCAAATTTGGGGTTGGCATGTGCTCCATCTGACAAGGATTGTAGATGCTGCTTGACCAGGGATCACACTCCAGTCAACTAGTAACCCAATTTCTTACTTAGAGGAATAGATTTACCATCAAATATATCTTTGACCACATCCATGAATATAGTTGAAAATGCCTCCATGAACATTTTATAAAACTGAGGAGTTATTTCATCCATCCTGTATTTTATTAGCCAGTGCTTAAATAGCAGGTCTGACCTCCTCCTGAGTAATTGTGGAGTCTAACTTGATGACTTCATCACCCGCACTCTCTTTAACGGTACAGCCTCCAAACAGTCCATGCAATCACTTTCACAGCTAATATCATTCTTTAGATATAATTTCTTAAAAACATTATAGCTATAGCAACCCCTTTGTACTTGTGGGTTGAGAAGCAGAAATTAGCGATGCGAGACTCACCTATTGAAATCAGATGTACCATCACGGCCCATTGCGATTCGGTAATAGCGATTTTTACGAAATCGCTATTACCGACTCACAAAGGGCCATGTATCACATTTGCAAATCGGTAATAGCGATTTCTTAAAAATCGCAAATGCTATTACTGAATCGCAAATTGCGATACTGGCCCCATTCACAGCTATGGGCCTGTTAGGCCCATAGCTGCGAATATTTTGCATTTCCAAAATTGCGATTTCTGAACCAGAAATCGCAATTTTGGAAATGCAAAAGGCCAGGGTGCTGGGGGCCTAAGGCCCCCTCTCCTGCACCCCAAAAAATAATTTTTCAACATGTAAGGTACACACATGCCAAAAGGGCATGTGTGCTTTACATGTTGAAGTTAAAAATGCAGTTTAACTGCATTTTTAAATTTTGCACCAGGTTACCACCTGGTTGCAAAGCATGGTATTTTCACAAATTTCACGCAATTGGCAATTTCCAGGTCGCAACGCAAGAAATCGCTATTTTAGCGATTTCTTAGTTGTGGTCTGCCAATGCATTTCATGCATCGCAGACCACGGTTTTGCACTTGCAAACGGCCGATTTTACCGTTTGCGAGTGCAAAATAATTTCATACATCTGGCCCCAAGCCCTGTCTGCATATGACAAGTGTGTCTCTTGTAGGCAGACATTACTACATCAAAATTTGGCCACTAAAACCTTAAGTAATGCCATTCCAAATTGTGATGCAAAATACAAGCTGCTATAGAAATGTGACTGAAAGTGATCTCCTTATCATAAACTAGACCAAGTGCATTCATTTTAATTTTCCCAACTTTCTTTTTTATTCCCTCCGTTCTTGCCCGACCCTTCCCTTCACCTTCCTCCCAACCCTCCACCTAGGCTTTCCCAGGGCCCCTTATGCACCCCGGACTCATAGGCCACTTCCCCTCGCGAGTGAGAAGTGAGTGACCCATCCCCCCTCCATGAATACGATGACACGCACCTAAGCATAGCCATGCGCAGGCGCTTTGTTTAAGCACCCATCAGGCCCCTGAATAACTGCTATGTGTCCCATTTGTAAACCTTCCTTCATCAGGTAAACAAAAGCCTGAGCTTTATCTGCCTTGTAGCACTGTAAACATCCCCTCCCACAAAACCTTCAAACTAGCCAATTGTAAAATGTCTGTCTGTTCACCCAGTGACCTAATTTCAGGAACTAGTACATGTATAATGTGCCCCTGCTGTGCAGTCTCAAATGACATAGCCTGAAAAAATGGACATAAAACATGAATCCAGCCATAGCTTTAAATCGAAAAGCTTGATTTATATATTTAATTATATTTTGTAAGTTGGCGCCGCTTTTGCATCAAAAAATGATATAAAGACAGCGCTAACTTTTCATAAATCAGGCCCAAAGTGTGTTTCATGCCATTGAATGAATCTTTTCATCGATTGGGTAGTCTAAAAAGCAGGCTAAAACAGTACAAGGTTTAAAGTTAATTTGATTCATCTGGAATAGCACTTGGGGGAGTGGTCTTACAACAGTCTTGTTGTGTATAAGTGATACCTAAGATAGCTGAATTAAAGGAGATCTTCTAGGAAGCTCTGGGCTAAGGATCAACATTGTTTGTAAATCCCCATGTTAGTTTAGCCATCCACCACCCTTTCCTAACTACAGGGATCAAATAGGCCCTGTGATCTGGCTTGACACCGATAGAATTTGAGGATGAGAATACTAACAACTGGGACACAAACCTACCAGCTTTAACAGTGCTGCCCTCTGACGCTGCCTTCAGAAGGGACCTGATGATGAACTGGCCAGATGAGGATACAGCGCTGACTGTGTCCGACTGCTACCAATAGCCGTCCACCATCTCATTCCCAGATACTATTTGCCCTGCAGTCCATGCTCCTAGTGATGGTGGGGCCTACAACGGCTGCAGGAACCAGGTGACCGACCCCTATGCTTTGGGACCCCCATCAGCTGGAAATGCTGTTGTATGAGCAGCTAATTTGTGGCTGCAGTATGGATTAAGGCACCAGAAGCTACTATGCTCCAATGCTCTGGCCCTTCAACTATGACGAGTGATACTGCTGGCTACCAGACTGTGGGAGCAGCTCTTTGGCTTCTGATTGGTGCCACTGTGTTACACCCCATCAGCAAAGTCACATGTTGGGTGGTCCCAAGCCACCTCTACAAATACAGCAGCAGGATCGAGCACAGCTTCTTTCCATAAAATTTCAATGTGCAGTGCTCTTTCACTCCTGTTTACAAAAAGAACCTGCAATGAGTGTTGCCGATACACCTGCTAATGCATTTTCCTCGGCTTGCGTAGGATTCGAGAAATGCTTGCTTCCTTTTCTGAGGTTGAAGGGCTCTTTTGACCCAGTGAAGAGTGTGATAACCATGCAAAATCAATTCAAACCCAAACAACAAATTTAACACCATGACCAATGTGGCCACAAAAACAAAACTCCAATTTGTGAAAAGTTTCAAGGTGTTATTATAACCACAGAGCCAAAGTAACATAAATTGGGCACAAGATCAAGTTATACAATTAAAGGAATACCCCAGGCTGACCAAATGTATGAAACAAGTTTAATCTACTTAATATCAACACCATTAAACATTCCAAAAGAATTACACACACTGACAAAGAAACAATTTGTTCGACAGAAACAGATTTCAAAGCATTCGAAGAGGACATTAGTCAAGCCAAATTCACAAATCAATGTATCTGATTAGAGGGGGAAGGTGTAGGGGCAACCTACTAGTATCACAAATCAGGATGAGCATGTGCGGAAATGGGCTGACACATGTGGGCAAAATCAAAAAGAAAATTAACGGCAAAAATCATTTGGAGAGTCATCTATCTAGGGCTAAGTTAGTCTCACTAGAAAAATAAAATAGGCAGGTGTCAACATGCTAACTCTACTCAAGAAAGCAGGACAGGTTAAAATAACATTTGCATTAGAATATACCTCTCCTGGGTTCAGCATTCAATTCAATTTGTCAGCAAAACAGTGAAGCATCCGCAAGTCTGTTAAAAGCAACATCAAAGAAAAGTGCATAACATGGGCTGCACATGGAAAGCAGGAAAGGGGTACAAGGGTCACGTTAACAGAACAAGAGAAAAGTGGGGAATGACACTGAAACTTATGAGTCCATCCCCACTTAAAATTGCTCTGAACAGTTTGATTGGTCCATTTGAAGAGTCCATACAATGCAAAGGGGGCAATATCCAATAAAAATTAAGACACAAATTGAATTTGCAACAACAATGAAGATTCCCAGGTCTGGGTGAAGTCATCTCTCCATCTGTGTGACACCACCAATGATTAACAATACTGTACATTACTCAATACATTCCAACATCTTCCCATGGATCATGAAAGTTCCAAACATTTCTTATGAGACCTAACAGTCAAACAATAGTGTTGCTTTATTTTCCAGTACTATACTTCTAATGTTGAAACATCCAAAGTCGCTGTGAATGAAACTTACACATACTACAATAAGACTCTTTACTCATCCTGTGAAACAACCTACTGGAAAATTTTATGTCAGAGAGAAATAAATTACTTAGCATTTTACTGCAAATGTGAAGACTTCAGGCGTAATTAGGCTAACACAAGAAATACAATGCATTAATATTGTCATTAATGAAACACTCATAATATACAAACTTACGAATTCCTCAATAACAATACCTCATCAATATATGTATAAGCATTTCATGAATAATTGTAGACTTTGTTAAAACAATACATCAAATATGACAAAGACGTACATTTATTTTTCTAAACGCATGTAACTTAAACTACTAAATCATAAATCATTATAAATCATTTTCATTTTTACTATCAATAATTCATTCTAATGACTAATTAATGTGTTAATCATATTAACACATTGTCAGTTCTGGTAGGCACAATGTCTGACATGGCAGACACAATGTCCATCACAAAATAAACGTGTACACGTTTAAAATACATGTCAGTGCAGCTTAGCTCTGTTAGGCTTTAAGCATGAATATAAATGATAGCAAATGCTTACATCTGGTGCATTAAAAGCATTACTAAATTTACGCTCCAACTCACCCGATGCTGCATTATTCAACAAGGTGCTCTGATAGCTTCTGATTGCGGCCATTGAGAGCTAAGCGGAGGGACTGAGGTGCATAGGTGCGTCCAAGGCGACTCTCCCGAAGTGTGCGAACAAAGGAGCATTCTCCATGCACTCTGGTTGCCACATGCATTCAGTCCCCTCCCTCACCAATGCTCTCCTACCTAGGGAGACTGAGAGCGTTTACACTGTGTGGAACTGCGCAGGAACAGGAAGGATTCCCTCAGATCATTTAGCCAAAGAGAGGTTCGAGGTCCGGAGAACATCGCTTGACACTTTGTAAACATAGACAGAGGCACCTACTTTCCCGAGGCCTAGACAGTATAAAAGGACATCGCTATAATAATAATAAAAAGTGGACAATTTATAACTCAACAAAGAGTGGCTTTTTTCTTTTTTTGCGTAGCTGTTCATGTAAGTTTTTTGTTTCACTTTTGCCCAATGTGTATTTTTGTGTTTTTTGTGAGTAGCTAAGGCTTCTGTGGTTGTGATGAAATGCCAATTGATCCTTAGGGACAGCTGAGGTGTGATACATGTCGACCTTATAGCTAGGGTGAGATCCAATGTCCTTTGTGCCCTACATGTCAATGGTTAGAGTATAGGAACATTATTTTCCTTACACTCCCTGTGTTTTTAATCTTGTCCGAGACCCATTATTCACAATAAATTTGTTGCTGGGTGGTTCTCGAGCCATTTTTAAAGTCTTAGTTCTCTCCTTTCTTCACAGTATGTCTGATTTTTTTCCTACTTATCCTCGTGGCACGCATTTAAAAGATCTCCGACACAGAGCCCCCTTGTAGGGGCCCGTCGGGCATTGCAGCGCCAGCCCGACAAGGAGCAGACCCGATGATGAAGCATGACATCCAATGGATGTGTGAGGGTTCTAGCTTCTAAATTTAGAAGTGCCAATGTGTCTTCTCTCTTCTTAGGAACAGTGTGCTCAGCTTGATTGTTACTGCTCTGCATCTCTGCAGAGACGCGATTGAAAGGTACAATCACAACGTCATGCCCCTCCCCCAAACCCCATGACACCACATGTGAGAGAAACGGCCCCAACTCCTAAAGCATTAAATATCCCAAAACTCTCTCAAATATTGCATTGAAAAAGTTTAAACACAACCTACTCAAACAACTATTACAGCGCTAACAATGGCAATAAGAAAACTGACTTAATCTTCTGCTCTAAGCGCCCTGCAAAATGTAGAAACATCTTCCTTTTCCACCAACATCCTACATAAGCAATCAAAATGTCCTATGACACTAAGCTCACCACCACTACTCCCTCCCAAAGTTTTATGGGGGAGCTCTTCACATCTATCTTCAGGAAGGGGAACATTCTAATTCAAACTACAGATCACCACCTCTCCATCTTTGACCAGCACTTCTCGTCACTTCTTGCGTTATTATCTCAAAATGGCCTCCCCGTGCCTTCTACCCCTGACTTTTAACCTAGCTCCTATTTGCCCCTAGGACTCTAATATGATCACTAACCCAGTTCCTATTTGCCCCCAGGACTCCAATACCACTCTCTGCACCATTGCCACATCCCGGGCACACACCTTAGTCAGGGAATAGTCTGTTCACCACTGTGCCCACCCTCACTAATAGCTACAATGAAACTCAGCCCCTTGACATACACTCTGGTCACGTTAGCACCAGTCTCAATCTAAGTTTGTTCACCACTGAGCCCTCCCCCCAAACACAACCCTCAATCCCATTGTAGAACCCACCCCACCCAAACAAACCCTCTCCGTCTCCAACGAAGCTGACACTGTCCGCCCCTGCATCGAAGTTCATTCACCTTCTATAGACACTGGACCTGCCACCCGAATTCCCCCAATATACTTACCCTATTTCTCAGCCAAATTGAACAAAAACTTGATTCTCTAGCCAAAGACATCTCACATGTACAAAACAGCCTTGTGAACCAGGCCAAATTACCTCGCAATCCCACTCCACATATAGAGGAATGGAATCCCTATAAAGGATCCCCAAGTGAAACCTTTCACACTTGCTAGACCTCCATTCCCATGAGCGCCTGTCCAACAGGCCCTACTAAGCTCCCAGCTCCCTTTCCTCAACTGAAATAGAGTCACTCTGAGATTCATACATCAGAAAAACTTTGCAAGTGGACCTCGATTCCATCCAGAATCCCAGTAATCATGGGCACAAATAGTATCCCTCAAGTAAATATATTGCCCAGACCACCTGCTCCATACATCACTATCCAGACAATAAACGCTACAAACGGGACTTGCTGAACAGAGCGGATCCATGTACCACGCCTGTAACCAGGATGAATTAACAGAGTCCGGATACCTTTCTGTAGAAGCAGTATTATGGATTCCCCACATGTTCCTCACTGTGGGTGGAAGTATGAGAGATATTATATTGAGCTGAGCGGATCTTTGGACCGCAATGGAAAGTTGGATGAATTAATAGTGTCCTGATACAGTGTCTCAGAAACAGAGAGCAACAATTATAATTAATTCCTTCATTACAAGTTGCCCTGGGGATGGTCTCCGGGACTGTTTGACCCACAGGAGACCAAAACGTTGACCATAGACCCTCATGACAAAACTCATTGCATTTCTGCTGTAATATTTCATGAAGGATTCTAACCTGCCTGTGTGGCATCAGACAGGATTGGTTAATTATTAACTGTTGTTTGTATTAAATAGTCATAGGGCTGGTGCCTTCCTTGTGTCCCCTAGATGTGGAGTTAGTGAGACTGGAGTGCCCTAGATGTGAGTTAGTGGAACTGGAGTAGGTTACCTGTGCTTGTACACATGATTAATCTGTGTTGTTGTTGCTGCTCTAACTTCTTATGTAAATTTGATGATCATATAAAATTGACATCCATTTTATATCACGCCGTATGTGGATTTATTCAAATATAGAATTGGTCCCTGCCTGGACTAGAACATTAAGGGGGTCATTACGACCCCGTCGGTCAGTGTAATAGTGGCAGTAGTACCGCCAATATGCTGGCGGTACATACCGCCACTATTATGACATTGGCGGTTTGGCCAAAGCCAAACCGCCAACTTAACACACCGACCGACATGGCGGTAACGACCGCCAGGCTCCAAACCATGGCGGTAGGCACTATCAGTGCCAGGGAATTCCTTTCCTGCACTGATAGGGGTCTCCTCAGCCCCCCCCCTGTACCCTCCCTATCACCCTCCCGACTCCCCGACATATACACACATACACGCACATACATACACACACGAATACCCACATTCACCCACTCATGCATACATTCATACACACTTGCAACATTCATCCAGGCACATACGCAATCACATGACACAACATACACGTACACTCACACCCATTCATGCACACATGCATTACACACGCAAGCACACATTCAAACACAATCACACACACCCCCACACACGCACACAACACCCCACAGCCCCTCTCCTGTCGGAGAACCCGACTTACCTGCTTGCAGGGGGTCCTCCGGCAGGAGATGGGATGCGGCGCTGCTGCCAGCAGCAGCGTCCGCCAGCAAAACATCACCAGGCCGTATCATGGCTCATGATACGGTCGGTGGCGACCTGCTGGCGTGGCGCTCCTTCTGGCAGGCGCTGCTTCTGGCAGCAGCGCCACCTTACCGCCATCAGCCGCCACGACCGTAGCCGGAATTCCACCAGCCTTCTGTTGGAGTTCTCGCTAGGGTCATAATTAGGTGGACGGTTTGTAGCCATGGCAATGGTATGTTGGCAGCTGTCACCGTGACGGTAGGCGGCATTTGCAGCCAATGTCATAATGAGGGCCTAAATGTTGATATTCATCTTTATTGAGTTAATTATCAAAATGAGTTGTGAGGAAATGCCTCCTTGGCATGGTTACCCCTAACTTTTTGCCTTTGCTGATGCTAAGTTTTGATTGAAAGTGTGCTGGGACCCTGCTAACCAGGCCCCAGCACCAGTGTTCTTTCCCTAAACTGTACCTTTGCTTCCACAATTGGCACAGCCCTGGCACTTAGATCAGTCCCTTGTAACTGGTACCCCTGGTACCAAGGGCCCTGATGCCAGGGAAGGTCTCTAAGGGCTGCAGCATGTCTTATGCCACCCTGGGGACCCCTCACTCAGCACATACACACTGCCTCACAGCTTGTTTGTGCTGGTGGGGAGAAAAAGACTAAGTCGACATGGCACTCCCCTCAGAGGTAAGTCACCCCTCTAGCAGGCCTTACAGCCCTAAGGAAGGGTGCACTATACCACAGGTGAGGGCATATGTGCATGAGCACTATGCCCCTACAGTGTCTAAGCAAAACCTTAGACATTGTAAGTGCTGGGTAGCCATAAGAGTATATGGTCTGGGAATTGGTCAAACACAAACTCCCCAGTTCCATAATGGCTACACTGAAATCTGGGGAGTTTGGTATCAAACTTCTCAGCACAATAAATGCACACTGATGCCAGTGTGCAATTTATTGTAACATGCACCCAGAGGGCATCTTAGAGATGCCCCCTGAATACCAATCTGACTTCTAGTGTAGGCTGACCAGTTGCTGCCAGCCTGCCACAAACCAGATAAGTTGCTGGCCACATGGGGAGAGTGCCTTTGTCACTCTGTGGCCAGGAACAAAAGCCTGTACTGGGTGGAGGTGCTTCTCACCTCCCCCTGCAGGAACTGTAACACCTGGCGGTGAGCCTCAAAGGCTCACCCCTTTTGTTACAGCGCCCCAGAGCATCCCAGCTATTGGAGATGCCTGCCCCTCCGGCCACTGCCCCCACTTTTGGCAGCAAGGCTGGAGGTGATAATGAGAAAAACAAGGAGGAGTCACCCATCAGTCAGGACAGCCCCTAAGGTGTCCTGAGCTGAGGTGACCCCTGCCTTTAGAAATCCTCCACCTTAGTGTTGGAGGATTCCCCCAATAGGATTAGGGATGTGCCCCCCTCCCCACAGGGAGGAGGCACAAAGAGGGTGTAGCCACCCTCCAGGACAGTAGCCATTGGCTACTGCCCTCCCAGACCTAAACACATCCCTAAATCTAGTATTTAGGGGCACCCGAGAACCCAGGAAATCAGATTCCTGCAACCTGAACCAAAGAAGAAGGACTGCTGACCTACAAGCCTGCAGAGACGACGGACGACCACAACTGCTTTGGCCCCATCCCTACCGGCCTGTCTCCAGAGTCAAAAACCTGCAACCAGCGACGCATCCAACAGGGACCAGCGACCTCTGAAGCCTCAGAGGACTGCCCTGACCCCCAGGACCAAGAAACTCCAGTGAGCAGCGGCTCTGCTCAACAATCTGCAACAAACTTGCAACTTTTCTACAACTTTAAATACTTCACGTTTCCCGCCGTGAGACTTCCCACTCTGCACCCAACACCCCCGGCTCGAGATCCAGAGAGCAAACACTACAGGGAGGACTCCCCGGCGACTGCAACCCCGTGAGTAGCCTGAGACGAACCCCCTGAGCCCCCACAGCGACGCCTGCAGAGAGAATCCAAAGGCTCCCCCTGACCGCGACTGCCTGTAACAAGGGGCCCGACGCCTGGAACAAGCACTGCACCCACAGCCCCCAGGATCTGAAGGAACCGAACATCAGTGCAGGAGTGACCCCCAGGTGACCCTCTGCCTAGCCCAGGTGGTAGCTGTCCGGAGAAGCCCCCCTGTGCCTGCCTGCACCGCTAGAGTGACCCCCGGGTCCCTCCATTAAAACCTATCTAAAACCCGATGCCTGCTTTGCACACTGCACCCGGCCAATCCTGTGCAGCTGAGGGTGTGTTTTGTGTGCCTACTTGTGTCCCACCAGTGCTCTACAAAACCTCCCTGGTCTGCCCACGAGGAAGCGGGTACTTACCTGCTGTCAGACTGGAACCGGAGCACCCCTGTTCTCCATAGGTGCCTATGTGTTTTGGCCACCTCTATGACCTGTGCACCTGACCGGCCCTGAGCTGCTGGTGTGGTAACTTTGGGGTTGCCTTGAACCCCCAACAGTGGGCTGCCTGTGCCCAGGAACTGAGACTTGTAAGTGTTTTACTTACCTGACAAACTAACCATTACTTACCTCCCCCAGGAACTGTTGATGTTTGCACTGTGTCCACTTTTAAAATAGCTTAATGGCATTTTAACAAAGACTGTATATGATAATGCTTTTATTCAAAGTTCCTAACTTACCTGTGTGAAGTACCTTGCATTTTATGTGTTTACTTCAAATCTTGAACCTGTGGTTCTTAAAATAATCTAATAAAATATATTTTTCTGTATAAAAACCTATTGGCCTGGAGTAAGTCTTTGAGTGTGTGTTCCTAATTTATTGCCTGTGTGTGTACAACAAATGATTAACACTACCCTCTGATAAGCCTGCTGCTCGACCACACTACCACAAAATAGGGCATTAGAATTATCTAATTTTGCCACTTTTTTACCCCTAAGAGGAACCCTTGGACTTTCTTACTTTGAAATAGTATATACAGAGCCAACTTCCTACATTGGTGGATCAGTGGTGGGGTTTAAGACTTTGCATTTTCTGGACTACTCAGCCAATACATGATCACACGACTAAATTCCCAAAAATTTCATTAGAAACAGATTTTTGAAATTTGAGCTATTTTTCTAAATTTTTAAAAGTCCCGCTAGGGCCTTGTCTAAGTCCCTGTTAGCATTTCTTTTAGAGTTTAAAAGTTTGTAAAAGGATTGGATTTAAGTTTTAGAAGTAGTTTTTAGATTCTTAAAAAGTTATCCCAACTTTTAGAGAAATAGCCCCTCATTGCAACCCTGGCGGTCGGTGACAGCCATGGGAAATGCCAACAGGCTGGCGGTACTACATTGCGTATTTTGACCGTGGCGAAAGTGCCACGGTCATACCGCCGGGACCACCGGTCCCGGCAGTCTTAATCCGCCAAGGCAGCGCTGCCCTGGGGATTTTGACTCCCCTTACCGCCAGCCTGTCCATGGCAGTATACACCGCCATGGAAAGGCTGGCGGTAAGGGGACTCGGGTGTCCCTGGGGGCCCCTGCACTGCCCATGCACTTGGCATGGGCAGTACAGAGGCCTCCAGGCACAGCCCCATCGCGCAATCCACTGCCCGAATTATGGGCAGTGGATTGCGCGACTGGTGCTGCTGCACCTGCCGCACGGCCACATTGCCGCCGGCTCCATTAGGAGCCTGCTGCAATGTTACGGCCCAGCAGGGATGTCCAAATGCGGCCGGCTGGTTTCTGGCCACATAGACGGACAAGGCCGACCGCCAGTGTTGTAATGAGGCCCATAATGTCTAGCACAGATGAGATGGTGGTGAAACTCAACCTCACCCCTTACCTGCATCTAGGGATGTCAGAGATAAGGACTCTCTGCAAGCTAAAAAATATAAAAACTGGGTCCAACTCTACCAAAGTTAAGCTCCAGGAGCTTTTGGCAGAGTTTGCAAAGGAACACCCCTCTGAGGATAATCCTACAGAGGGGGAAGCTAGTGACCAGGAGGATGATTCACTCCCTCCTGTCCTAGTTAGGGAGAACAGGGTCCCTCAAACCCTGACTCCACAAGTTATAGTCAGAGATACTGGTTCTTCCACAGGGCAGACCAGTAACTCTGGAAGCATTGAGGGCAGCCTCAATGAAGATGACCTCCTGTTAGCCAGGATGGCCAAAAGATTGGCTTTGGAGAGACAGCTCCTAGCCATAGAAAGGGAAAGACAAGAGATGGATTTAGCTCCCATCAATGGTGGCAGCAACATAAATAGGGTCAGAGAAAGTACTGACATGCTAAAAATCCCCAAAGGGATTGTAACAAAATATGAAGATGGTGATGACATCACCAAGTGGTTCACAGCTTTTGAGAGGGCTTGTGCAACCAGAAAAGTAAACAAATCTCACTGGGGTGCTCTCCTTTGGGAAATGTTCACTGGAAAGTGTAGGGATAGACTCCTCACACTGTTGGGTAAAGATGCAGAATCCTATGACCTCATGAAGGCTACCCTGATTGAGGGCTTTGGATTCTCAACTGAGGAGTACAGGATTAGGTTCAAGGGGCCTCAAAAATCCTCGAGCCAGACCTGGGTTGATTTTTTTCACTTCTTAGTCAAAACACTAGATGGTTGGATTAATGGCAGTGGTGTAAATGATTATGAAGGGCTGTATAACTTGTTTATGTAAGAACATCTTTTAAGTAATTGTTTCAATGATAAACTGCATCGGCATCTGGTAGACCTAGGTCCAATTTCTCCCCAAGAATTGGGAAAGAAGGCAGACCACTGGGACAAGGGTTACCAAGACTTCCACAGGGGGTGACCAAAAGAAAGGGGTCACAAAGCCTCCCCAGGAGAAGAGTGTTGAGACATCCAAGGGAAAAAGTAAAGAGTCTTCTACAGGACCCCAAAAACCTCCTCAGGAGGGTGGGTCCAAAGCCCCTTCACAATCCTCATTTGGGTATAAGGGTAAAAACTTTGATCCCAAAAAAGCCTGGTGTCGCAGCTGTAATCAGCATAGACACCAAACTGGAGACAAGGCCTGTCCCAAGAAAGGTTCCATAACAACTACTACTGCAGTTAGCACTGGAATAGCCAGTCTCCAAGTGGGATCAACAGTGTGCCCAGAGCAAATAAGGGTTCACACTGAAGCTACATCAGTCTCAGAGAGTGGGGTGGACCTAGCCACACTTGCTGCCTTGCCGCCTAACATGCAAAAATACAGGTAGCAGCTCTTAATTAATGGGACTAGAGTAGAAGCCCTGAGGGATACAGGTGCCAGTGTCACTATGGTGACAGACAAGCTGGTTTCCCCAGGACAATACCTGGCTGGACAAACATATCCAGTCACCAGTGCTGACAATCAGACTAAAGTCCATCCCATGGCAATGGTAACTTTATGGGTAGGGGTCACTGGCCTGAAACAGGTGGTAGTCTCTTCTGCTATACCAGTAGAGTGTCTGCTTGGAAATGATCCGGTGTCCTCAGCATGGGCTGAGGTAGAACTCAAAACCCATGCAGCCGTGCTGGGTATCCCTGAACTGGTGTGTGTCAAGACAAGGGCACAGTGCAGGGCTCAGGGTGAAAAAGAAGTGTTGGAGTCTGGAATAATGGCCCAACCTTCCAAGAGAAAAGGAAAGAAGACTGGGGAACCAGCTTCAGCACAGAACAAAAAACAGAACCTCTCTTCCCAGGAAGAAGCTCTATCCCCCGAGGGAACTGAGTCCATGGAGCTGGAACCTTACCAGGTTGAGCTCTTGGGCCCAGGGGGGGCCTCAGGGGAACAGCTGTGCAAGGAGCAAGAAACCTGTCCCTCTCTTGAAGGCCTAAGACAGCAAGCAGCTAAACAAGAAAAAGGAAAGGTCAGTGGAACTCACAGGGTCTATTGGGAAGATGAACTCCCTTACACTGAGGCAAGAGATCCCACACCTGGTGCCACTAGGAGAGTGGTAGTGCCTCAGGAGTTTAGGGAGTTCATTCTGACCTTAGCCTATGGCATTCCCCTTTCTGGGCATTTGGGACAAACCAAGACATGGGAGAGGTTAGTCAACCATTTCTATTAGCCCAATATGTCACAGAAGGTAAATGAGTTTTGTACCTCCTGTGTCACCTGTCAAGCCAGTGGTAAGACAGGTGGCCATCCAAAGTCCCCCCTCATTCCTCTTCCAGTGATGGGGGTCCCCTTTGAAAGAGTGGGAGTGGATATAGTGGGTCCACTTGAACCTCCCACAGCATCAGGGAATCAGTATATTCTAGCAGTAGTGGATCATGCTACTAGGTACCCTGAGGCAATTCCCCTTAGGTCCACTACTGCCCCTGCAGTAGCCAAAGCACTCATGGGTATTTTTACCAGAGTGGGATTTCCTAAGCAGGTGGTTTCTGACAGAGGTACCAACTTCATGTCAGCTTACTTAAAACACATGTGGAATGAGTGTGGGCTGACTTACAAATTCACCACACCATGCCATCCACAAACCAATGGTCTTGTTGAGAGATTTAACAAGAAATTGAAGGGCATGATCATGGGGCTCCCTGAAAAACTTAAAAAAGGAGATGGGATGTCGTCTTGCCATGCCTGATTTTCGCCTACAGAGAGGTGCCTCAGAAGGGAGTAGGGTTTTCCCCAGTTGAACTTCTGTTTGGCCATCCTGTTAGGGGACCACTAGTTCCTGTAAAAGAAGGCTGGGAGAGACCTCTCCATGAGCCTAAACAAGATGTGGTGGACTATGTATTAGGCCTATGCCCAGGGATGGCAGAGTACATGGAAAAGGCAAGCAAAAACCTTGTGGCCAGCCAACAGCTCCAGAAGATATGGTATGACCAAAAGGCTGCTATGGTTAAGTTTCAGCCAGGGCAGAAAGTCTGGGTTCTGGAGCCTGTGGCTCCCAGGGCACTTCAGGACAAATGGAGTGGCCCTTACCCAGTGCTAGAAAAGAAGTCAGGTCACCTACCTGGTGGACCTAGGCACTAGCAGGACCCCCAAGAGGGTTATCCATGTTAATCGCCTCAAACTCTTCCATGATAAGGCATATGTAAACATGTTAATGGTTACAGATGAGGACCAGGAAGCAGAGAGCGAACCTCTCCCTGATCTCCTCTCCACTGACCCTAAGGATGGCACAGTAGATGGAGTGATCTACTCAGACATCCTCTCTGGCCAACAGCAGGCTGACTGCAGGTAAGTCCTCCAGCAGTTTACTGAGCTCTTTTCTTTAACCCCTGGTCAGACATACCTGTCTACCCATGATGTGGACACAGGAGACAGCATGCCTGTCAAAACAAAATATTTAGATAGTCTGATCAAGTTAAGGAAAGCATCAAAGTAGAAGTCCACAAGATGCTGGAGTTGGGAGTGATTGAGCACTCTGACAGTCCCTGGGCTAGCCCAGTGCTCTTGGTCCCCAAACCTCACACAAAAGATGGCAAGAGAGAAATGAGGTTTTGTGTGGACTACAGAGGGCTTCACTCTGTCACCAAGATAGATGCTCACCCCATTCCAAGGGCAGATGAACTTATAGACAAATTGGGTGCTGCCAAATACTTAAGTACCTTTGACTTAAAAGCAGGCTACTGGAAAATAAAAATGGCGCCAGGAGCAAAAGAGAAAACAGCATTCTCAACACCTGATGGGCACTACCAGTTTACTGTGATGCCCTTTGGCTTAAAGAATGCCCCTGCCACCTTCCAAAGGTTGGTGAATCAAGTCCTTGCTGTCTTGGAGTTCTTTAGTGCAGCTTATCTTTATGACTTTGCTGTCTTTAGCTCCAGCTGGCAGGATCACCTGGTCCACCTGAAGAAGGTTTTGCAGGCCCTGCAAGAAGCAGGTCTCTCTATCAAGACATCTAAATGTGAGATAGGGCAGGGTACTGTGGTATACTTGGGTCACTTGTAGGTGGAGGCCACGTTCAGCCACTCCAACCCAGATCCAGACTATTCTGTACTGGGTAGCTCCAAAAACCCAGACTCAAGTCAGGGCATTCCTTGGCTTGACTGGATACTATAGGAGGTTTGTGAAGGGATATGGATCAATAGTGACACCCCTCACATAACTCACCTCCAAGAAAATGCCCAAGAAAGTGAACTGGACCGTGGACTGTCAAAAGGCCTTTGACACCCTGAAGCAAGCAATGTGTACAGCACCAGTTTTGAAAGCTCCAGATTACTATAAGCAGTTCATTGTGCAGACAGATGCCTCTGAACATGGGATAGGAGCAGTCCTGTCCCAAACAAATGATGATGGCCTTGACCAGCCTGTTGCTTTTATTAGCAGGAGGTTACTCCCCAGGGAGCAGCGTTGGAGTGCCATTGAGAGGGAGGCCTTTGCTGTGGTCTGGTCCCTGAAGAAGTTGAGACCATACCTTTTTGGTACTCACTTCATAGTTCAAACTGACCACAGACCTCTCAGATGGCTAATGCAAATGAAAGGAGAAAACCCTAAACTGTTGATGTGGTCCCTATCCCTGCAGGGAATGGACTTTGTAGTGGAACACAGACCTGGGACTGTCCATGCCAATGCTGATGGCCTTTCCAGGTTCTTCCACTTAGAAAATGAAGACACTCTTGGGAAAGGTTAATCTCATCCTCTTTCATTGGGGGGGGGGGGTTGTGTAAGGAAATGCCTCCTTGGCATGGCTACCCCCTAACATTTTGCTTTTGTTGATGCTAAGTTTTGATTGAAAGTGTGCTGGGACCCTGCTAACCAGGCCCCAGTATCAGTTTCCTCTTCCTATACAGTACCTTTGCTTCCACAATTGGCACAGCCCTGGCACTCAGATCAGTCCCTTGTAACTGGTACCCCTGGTACCAAGGGCCCTGATGCCAGGGAAGGTCTCTAAGGGCTGCAGCATGTCTTATGCCACCCTGGGGACCCTCACTCAGCACATACACACTGCCTCACAGCTTGTGTGTGCTGGTGGGGAGAAAAAGACTAAGTCGACATGGCACTCCCCTCAGAGTGCCATGCCAACCTCACACTGCCTGTGGCATAGGTAAGTCACCCCTCTAGCAGGCCTTACAGCCATAAGGCAGGGTGCACTATACCACAGATGAGGGCATATGTGCATGAGCACTATGCCCCTACAGTGTCTAAGCAAAACCTTAGACATTGTAAGTGCAGGGTAGCCATAAGAGTATATGGTCTGGGAGTTGGTCAAACACGAACTCCCCAGTTCCATAATGGCTACACTGAAATCTGGGGAGTTTGGTATCAAACTTCTCAGCACAATAAATGCACACTGATGTCACTGTGCAATTTATTGTAACATGCACCCAGAGGGCATCTTAGAGATGCCCCCTGAATACCAATCTGACTTCTAGTGTAGGCTGACCAGTTGCTGCCAGCCTGCCACAAACCAGATAAGTTGCTGGCCACATGGGGAGAGTGCCTTTGTCACTCTGTGGCCAGGAACAAAAGCCTGTACTGGGTGGAGGTGCTTCTGATCTCCCCCTGCAGGAACTGTAACACCTGGCGGTGAGCCTCAAAGGCTCACCCCTTTTGTTACAGCGCCCCAGAGCATCCCAGCTAGTGGAGATGCCTGCCCCTCCGGCCACTGCCCCCACTTTTGGCGGCAAGGCTGGAGGTGATAATGAGAAAAACAAGGAGGTGTCCTGAGCTGAGGTGACCCCTTCCTTTAGAAATCCTCCACCTTAGTGTTGGAGGATTCCCCCAATAGGATTAGGGATGTGCCCCCCTCCCCACAGTGAGGAGGCACAAAGAGGGTGTAGCCATTGGCTACTGCCCTCCCAGACCTAAACACATCCCTAATTCTAGTATTTAGGGCCACCCCAGAACCCAGGAAATCAGATTCCTGCAACCTGAACCAAAGAAGAAGGACTGCTGACCTACAAGCCTGCAGAGACGACGGACGATGACAACTGCTTTGGCCCCAGCCCTACCGACCTGTTTCCAGAGTCGAAAACCTGCAACCAGCGATGCATCCACCAGGGACCAGTGACCTCTGAAGCCTCAGAGGACTGCCCTGACCCCCAGGACCAAGAACCTCCAGTGAGCAGTGGCTCTGCTCAACATTCTGCAACAAACTTGCAACTTTTCTACAACTTTAAAGACTTCACGTTTCCCGCCAGAAGCGTGAGACTTCCCACTCTACACCCGACACCCCAAGCTCGAGATCCAGAGAACAAACACCCCAGGGAGGACTCCCCAGCGACTGCGACCCTGTGAGAAGCCTGAGACGACCCCCCTGATCCCCCACAGTGACGCCTGCAAAGAGAATCCAGAGGCTCCCCTGACCGCGACTGCCTGTAACAAGGGACCCGACGCCTGAAACAAGCACTGCACCCGCAGCCCCCAGGACCTGAAGGAACCGAACCTCAGTGCAGGAATGACCCCCAGGCGACCCTCTGCCTAGCCCAGGTGGTGGCTGTCCTGAGAAGCCCCCCCCTGTGCCTGCCTGCACCGCTAGAGTGACCCCCGGGTCCCTCCATTGAATCCTATCTAAAACCCGATGCCTGCTTTGCACACTGCACCCGGCCGACCCTATGCCGCTGAGGGTGTGTTTTGTGTGCCTACTTGTGTCCCCCCAGTGCTCTACAAAACCCCCTTGGTCTGCTCCCGGGGACGTGGGTACTTACCTGCTGGCAGACTGAAACCGGAGCACCCCTGTTCTCTATAGGCACCTATGTGTTTTGGGCACTTCTTTGACCTCTGCACCTGACCGGCCCTGAGCTGCTGGTGTGGCAACTCTGATAAGCCTACCGCTCGACCACACTACCACAAATTAGAGCATTAGAATTATCTAATTTTGCCACTATCTTACCTCTAAGGGGAACCCTTGGACTCTGTGCACACTATTTCTTACTTTGAAATAGTATATACAGAGCCAACTTCCTACATGAGTCCTCCTTGAAATTTTTACATTAGAACACTTTTCTTTAAAGTGGCATTTTCTAACTTATTATTCAAAAAACAACTTCATCAAAAGATATATTTTTAAATTGTGAGTTCAGAGACCCCAAACTCCAAGGGGCATATTTATACTCCGTTTGCGCCGAATTTGCGTCGTTTTGTTCGACGCAAATTAGACGCAAAACTAACTCCATATTTATACTTTGGCGTTAGACGCGTCTAGCGCCAAAGTTCCTGGAATTAGCGTCATTTTTTTGCGTGAACACCTTCCTTGCGTTGATGATATGCAAGGTAGGCGTTCCCGTCTTAAAAAATGACTCTGCTATTGCGTCGGATTTATACTCCCGGGCAAAAATGACGCCCGGGAGTGGGCGGGTCTAAAAAATCCGCATTTGCGCCGGATTTTAGCGCCTGGGTCAGGGCAGGCGTTAAGGGACCTGTGGGCTCAGAATGAGCCCAGAGGTGCCCTCCCCTGCCCCCAGGGACACCCCCTGCCACCCTTGCCCACCCCAGGAGGACACCCAAGGATGGAGGGACCCACCCCAGGGACATTAAGGTAAGTCCAGGTAAGTATTTTTTTTTTATTTTTTTTGTGGCATAGGGGGGCCTGATTTGTGCCCCCCTACATGCCACTATGCCCAATGACCATGCCCAGGGGACATAAGTCCCCTGGGCATGGCCTTTGGGCAAGGGGGCATGACTCCTGTCTTTGCTAAGACAGGAGTCATTTCAATGGGGGATGGGCGTCGTAAAAAAATGCCGCAAATCGGGTTAAGACGATTTTTTTGCCTCAGCCTGACTTGCCCCATTTTTAGAAGCCCAAACGCCATTTTTCCCTACGCCGGCGCTGCCTGGTGTACGTGGTTTTTTTTCACGCACACCAGGCAGCGCCGGTCGGCTAACGCCGGCTAACGCCATTCAATAAATACGGCGCCCGCATGGCGCTTCAGAATGTCGTTAGCCAGCGCTAATTTTTTGGGCGCAAAACTGCGTTAGCGCAGTTTTGCGTCAAAAAGTATAAATATGGGCCCAAATCTTTATCTTCTCACAATGGGAATTTTCACTTAAAAGATATGTCAAGTAAATCCTCATGTTACCCTATGGGAGAGATAGGTCTTGCAATAGTGAAAAAAGCAATTAGCAGTATTTTACTATCAGGACATGTAAAATTCACCAGTCCATGTATTACCTTTTAAATAAACTGCACCATGGAGCTGCCTTGGACCTACCTTAGGGGTGACTTACAGGTAATAAAAGGAAAGGTTTGGGCCAGGCAAGTTGGTGCACTTGCCAAATTGACATAGCAGATTAAAACTGCACACACAGACACTGCAATGCCAGGCCTGAGACATGTTTGAAGGGCTACTCATGTGGGTGGCACAATCAGGGCTGCAGACCCACTAGTAGCATTTGATTTAGAGGCCCTGGGCACACCTGGTGCACTATACTAGGGACGTACTAGTAAATGAAACATGCCAATCACGGATAAACCAAGCACCAATACAATTTAGACAGGGAGAACTTGCACTCTAGCACTGGTCAGCAGTAGTAGAGTGCCCAGAGTCCTAAAACCAGCAAAAACAAAATTCAGCACTGGATCAAAAACAGGAGGTCAGAAGTGAAAAGGCAGGGGAAACCATGCCAAGTGGTGCCAGGTCTAATAATAATAAAACAACAAACTACCCATACCTCCCAACAGGAAAAATAGCCACCAATGAACACTGTGAAAATATAGACAACTTCTTCACTGACAAAGTTGCAAAAATTAAACTACCTCTTATCCATAACACAAGTCTTACACCCTAGCCCACCTAATCCACTGACACAGAAGTCCCCACTGAAATTCTCCCCCAAAGTTCAACTAATGACCAGGGTGCCCCAAGAAAAACTAAAGTCAATGAGGATCTCCTTCAACTGGAAAATAATGCTAAGTAGACAGACTTCTAACCTATGTCAGAAAAAGTCTTCAAAATAATAACGAATCTGAAGCTCACATCCCACACTACTGATCCCATCCCCTCCAGCTTTGTGCAGAACCTCAACCATATAACATCTCTGTTTTGGACCAAAATCTTCAACAGCTCTCTTTTATCTGGCCGTGTTCCTGACTCCCTCCAGCTTGGTCAAGTCACACCCACACTCAAAAATACAGAGGTTGACCCCAATGACCTCAATAACCTCAGACTGATCACCAGGCTTCCCTTCCTAGACAAACGATTGAGAGGTGTGCCATCCAACACATACATAAATTCAGCCTACATGATGAATTCCAAGGAAAGGATACAACACAGAAACTGCTATGCTCAGTATATCAGATGACATCCACAGTTCCTTTCATAAAGGAGACTCATCCCGCCTAATTCTGTCGGTGGCATTTGATACACTTAATCATCCAGTTTTATTTGAGACCCTCAAGAACTGTATTAGTATCAATGACACAGTTATGAGATGTTTCACGTTGTATCTATAAAATCACACCCAACAAATAAAAATCAACAGTTGTCTCTCGAAACCTACACCAGTTGCAAAAGGTGTACCTCAAGGTTCAATCCTCTAGACAGCCCTTTTTAATCTCTTCACGGAACCCCTTACAGTTATTCTGAACCAAGCAGGTGTCAAATACCACCTATATGCTAATGACACACAACTCTACTACAAAACAGTTTCACCCAGAGGCATCCCGTATCTCAATACCACACTCAATAAGATATAAACCTAGTTTAAACACCAGTCACCTAAAGCTAAACCCCACTGAGACCGAACTACTACATCTCTCCCCTAAAAACATACTTCTACCAATCCAAGAATGGCTCAAGAATTTAAACACACTAAACTGCTCTCTTTCACATTCGAACTCTATAAAGTACGTTGGCATCACCCTGGACAATAACGTGTCAATGAAGGAGCAGAAAATCAAACTGTTTATCCCCCCGATGATCTTAAAATAGTACTGCAATCACTTGTACTCTTGAAACTTGACTTTGGCAGTGCCATACTCACTGGTACCCCAGAAAGTCACCTTGCGTCTCTAAGAGCAATTCTCAATGCAGATGCCAGACACATCACGGGAATCGAACAGTTTTATCACATCTCATCTGTCCTCAAGAGTCTCAACTGATTTCCTAGTAAAGGAAGATGCAACTTTAAAACAGCCTGTATCACCCACAAAGCCCTTCACACAAAAACCCCAAATAACTAGAATCTAAACTTTCAAGAGCAGGATGAAACTGAGCACTAAGAAGCTCAAACTCCCTTCTTTTCATAACTCCTAATCTAAAGAAGAACTCTTCCCAGGCATCCACACATTAGAAAAATAGAGCTTAATTTAGTGAACACAACAAGACTAAAATGACAAAAATCCAATAAGAAGTTGAGATATGAATTTTTAAAGAATATTTCTAAATGTAGTGCTTAAAAGCTTAACGCCAGAATCGAGACTATCTGGTCACACTAGACCGAGGCAAATCCAAAGTTCAGGCCGACCACAATGGAGCACGCGCTGGCTACAGGGACTAACCTAATCTTGCTAAAACAGTACCTTGTGTGATGAGTTGCGTCAATGCTGAAGATCCAATGCGAGGAGTAGAAGAGGCAATACAAAGGCAATGCATCAGTTCCAGTCTGTGCAGTCAGAGATGTGTCATCGTTGAGCCGCACAGTCATTGATCCTCGTGCAGTGGTGCAGAGTCAAACCCTTTGTGAAAAAGATGATGATGCGTCATCGTTGGACTGTGCAGCCAGCGGTGCGAAGGAGATGCGTCGGGGATGATGGTGATGCATCAGTCGTGAGCTGCACAAACGGTGTTGCGATGTCCTCATGCTCAGCGGTGATGCATCAGCGTCAAGGTGAGGTGCGGTGGTTCCAATCGGCACAGTAACAGTGATGTGAAGATTCTGAGAATCAGCACAGGGAAACCCACTTACAAGGGCCCAGGGATGGATGGCACCACTTAGCAAGGCAGGACTCATAGTTGGCAGAGCCAAGCAGCTATAATGTGGGTGAGTGAAGTCTATGATGTCCCTGACAGGAGGCAGGCCAGCAAGCCCTGGGAATCACTTTGGTTCTCGAGATATATCCACGCAGGTCCAGACATTCTCACTCCCAGGCAAGGAGGACAGCAGGCAGGACGGGCAGACACAGAAAAGCAGGAGTAGAGCAAAGTCCAGCAGAGTTCCAGCAGTGGGACAGTCCCTTCAGCACAACAGTCCTTCTTCCTGACAGAATGCCCTCAGATCCAGAAGTGTACTGATTGGTGGTGTCGGGGGTCCAGTACTTATATCCAGTTGTGCCTTTGAGGTTGGGGAGACCTAAAAGAGAGAACTTTGTAGTGCACAAAGTCCCTGACCTTCCTTCCCTGGCTCTAGACACACTACAGAGGGTTATGTGGAACTCTGTGAGGGCTCAGGACTAAGCCTATTCATGTGTGCCAGGCCCTCCTTCCCATCCTGCCCAGGATGACCCATCAAATTGGCAATGGCCCATCAGGATGTGGATGGCCCATCAGGCACACCTAGGTCCTTTTGTGTGTGGTTGTCCAGAGGAAATGCAGAACAGCCCAGCTTTCACCTATCCAGACGTGTATTCAGAGACAGGCAGAGGCACAGAATGGTTAAAGTAAAAAAATGGCAACTTCTAAAAGTGGCATTTTCAGGCTTGCAAGTTAAAATCTAACTTTAAATTGTGAGTTATGAGATACTAAATGCAACATATCTATCTGGTCCCAATTGGAAATTCCATTTATAAAATATAATAAGGCAATCCCAATGTTAACCTATAGGAGAGATAGGCCTTGCACTTCCTGAAATTTGCACTTCCTGAAATGTAAAACTTAAAAGTACGTGTCCAACTTTTTAAATGCACTCCACAATGCCCTGGGGGCTGTCCAGGGTCGACCTTAGGGGTGATGCACGTTTTTTAAAGAGGAAGGTTTTGTCCTGGCAAGAGGGTTAATTGGCCAGGTTAACATGATGGTTTAAAACTGAACACACAGACTCTGCAATGGCAGGCCTGAGTCATGTTTTAAGGGCTACTGGAGTAGGTGCCACAATCAGTGCTGCAAGCCCACCATTAGTAAGGTCCTGGGCACAGGCAATGCACTTTACTAGGGATTTATAAGTAAATTAAATATGCCAATTGTAGATAAGCCACTGGTAACATGTTTTTAGTGAAAGACCACACCACTTTAGCACTAGTCAGCAGTGGTAAGGTACCCCGAATCCTAAAGCCAGTAAAAACGAAGTCAGCAAAAGACGAGGTCAGAAATATCCTAGATCCTGCTGACTAGCTGATTACTCATTATTACCCCTGCACACTCTAGGAAATGAGCTAGAGAACCTCCTGAAGTTGCATATTTAGACACCTTGGACAGTCATCATCATCATCATCATCATCATTAACTTTATATTGGTTATAAATAACCACAAAAGTGCACATAAAAACATCAATATAAAACATAAGAAAGCAGAATCAATTCAATTTGATAAAAACATTAAACAAAATTCAATTTTCAAAGCCAAGAACTTAATAGGGCCTTTGAGCCAAGCCGTATTGCCTAACAATTGATCTTGAGCAAGAAAAGAAAAAAAGAGAAAAAGAACAAAAAATCACTTTAAATCATTTGAAAGAGTCATTATCCCAATTAGAGTTGAAGTGCATGGTCCGTTGGGGACTTATTACCTCTTTTCCTGAGATGCTATATGGAGTTTAAGTAACGGGCAATTGAGTAAACAACACAGATCCTAGACTGCCCTGCAAATTTTCAAAGTGATATGCCTGTTGTCATACCCCAAGAGGTAGCACAAAGGAATGATCCAGAGAGCACGCTGTTTGGTGTATGCACCTCAGAAGAACAAGAGGTGCTTATCATTCATTGCTGTCAGCCATCCCATCTGGCAGACATTAAAGGAGTCGGTGAACAAGGCAGTAGGTAAGATCCCCAATCTAAATTTGATGTAAAGAGACCTTAGCTATGGCGTACTCAGTATCTGAGGGGCTGGACATCACAGATTAGCTTTACACAAACTCCAGAGACCCACAATAGAAGGGGGGCTGGCAGCTCCCGATATGGAGTTATACTACTTAGCGGGGCAATTTCAGTGGCTAACCAAGGAATGGCACGGAGCCTCCCTGAACGACTCAGAGGTGCACACAGGAGAGCTCCCCGCTACAGTCATTGCAGGGATACTTCTCACACCCAGCGGGAGGCGTGGGATGGGCTCATTAGAGACACAGGTACTGAACTACTGCTGGAAACGCAGCTTACAGCGCACACAAACCTCACTCCCATACTCACCGAACCTCCCTTTGACCAGCCTGACCGTACTACCTGGGGGCAGCAACATCGTGGGACTCACAAAACTTGGGGTATCCGGTGTCATTTCGTTGGGGGACCTTTTCAAAGACGGGGGACTGATGACATATGGAGACTTAATGATCCAATGTGGAGCCCCGGCGGGGCTGTTCCTCACGCACAGAGCTCTCACAGCATTAATTCAACGACACTGGAAACAGGGCACTAAGGAACCCCCACACACGCTGGATGTCATACCATTTGCACAACTGGAGGGGACAAGAAAACGATATCAATACTATACAAAGCATTGCAAAAAGAAACACTACTCCCCCTAGACAGATTGAAGACCCAATGGCAAACCGACTCTGGGGAACAGATAGCTGACTCACAATGGGGACAAATTATAACACATGTGTAGAAAGTCTCCAGAAATGCCCACTTCAAGCTGATTAATCTGTACATATTTCACGGAGGCTTACCTCAGCCCCGCAAAAATAGCATCAGTGTATAACACTACAAATAGTGCATGCCCTAGGTGCGCAGACCAAGAAGCTGACCTAATACATATGCTCTGGAAATGCAGAGTAGTGACACCATTTTGGGGAGAACTGTTCAATAACATCGAAGTGATAACGGGTAGAAAACTCCTGTCTACCCCGACAGTGGCATTATTGGGGGGATTTCCCAGACCCCGCCTGAAAAGAGTCATAAATAAGTATATAGATTTAGCTTTGACACTCACGAAGAGGGAGATCACAATGCACTGGAAAGACCCCAGAGGCCCGCAGACACCTAGATGGAGGGACACACTCGTCAAATGGGCTGAAGCAGAGGGAAGGGTCATGCACCAGGAAGTGGTGAAAGGGGTGGGGAATGCGGATGGGGCTCAACAATGGGACCACCTGCTGGATCACCTGAAAAATCCACAATCTGGCTCCGGGGAACAAAGCACATCCTCAGAGGAATTGGATGCAGCAGAGGACTAGTCCCAGTGACACTTTTACAGTCTCAAATTGTTTCATGCAAGGAGTAAGAATGACCAAAAACGACAATGGCCAGAGGGGAAGATCAAACGCAGGAAATGGAGCGGACACACGGGGAGGGGGCAAATGGAGGGTATTGTGGGATACGTTGTTTACTGTTTGCCAGTTGGTAAAACACCAATATTTTTTTTATTTTTTTTAAATGGTGTACTCAGATAGTACAGAAAAGTTGCAAAAAAAGAACCACATTTAAAATACAAATACTGATCCGTTAGGCTGCCTGAGGAAACAGCAAAAATGTTAAGGCCCAGAACAACATTCCAATAATGATCTTTGATAAGACCACAGGAACTGCTGGTCATTGAAGTTGGATAAAGCCAGAATTCAGACAATCCTAGCTTAACCAGCCATGATTTAACATGCGCTATCCACGGGATCCTAAGGACCAGTTGGTGGGCTAAAATTTTGGTGGGGCACTTTCTATAAGGGACAAGTTGCTCAGATGACCATAACCTTGCTCAGAATAAGATAGACTTAAGACATGCTATGTCTGAAATCTGCCTTAAATTTAGGTCAAACCTCAAAAGGAGAAGTTGTGTGCTTTTATGTAACTTCAATAGACATCTTAAAAAGGAATTCTCACCTGTGTTCAGCACATCAATGTTACAATGTCCCCACAGATCAGAACCATAGAGAGCGGCACAACATGCTTTTTAGCCCTATATATTTCCAAAGATTTTGATATATGGTAAGAGGAGGCTTTACTTGCAAATCTGACAATAGAGGTTTTATGCTTAAGGGACAGAGTGCATTTTGCTATCTTCGCGGACCAACTGTTAGAGTCTGACAATCGCACCCCTAAATAATCAAATTATAAAACCCTATCCAATTTCCTGCATTTAGGGCCATATTCTCCCTTTGACTATTTTACTGTGCGTAAAGATCACGTATTTCATTTCAGACTTATTTATTTCAAGGCCACGGTCCTTGCAAAATTGGTTGAACTTCCCCAAAAGCACTTTGAGACCTACAGCAGTTTTAGATAAAAGAAGTGTGTTGTCTGTGAATAGCAGACATGGTACTTTAAAACCAGCTATCTTGGGAGCATCATTTGCACAATTCATTAAATAAGGTATGCTTCATTGATAACAGTCCTTCCATAGCTGTAGACACAGCCTCCACACTGATCAACAATTCTGCCGATCTCTTACTGACCACTTTACCTGTAACACTGTTAAGCCATCTTTGCGTGCCCGAGAACCCGAGAGAGCCATCCAGCAATGTGCAGCCTTTGGTAATGGTATGTCCCTGCCCCCTGCCCTGTAAATGGGTCTTTTAATCCAGATTCATTAGATTTGACCCCAGCTGATACCTTAAGTCATAGGCCAGTTAATCATTGAAGCTATTTTTTAGGTCTCAGCTGAGTGTCCGAAACTCCCTTAAACTGGTGTCAGCCCACATCCATCGTACCCATCTTATACAGGTGAGGAGCTGACAGGCGGAAATTCCCTCACTGGTGGTTTTGGTAGCAACTTTGTATCTAGGATGGGAAGTCCGGGGAAGTCTCTCTTAGCTCTCCTTTTCTTTGTTTGCATGCTCCTACTTGCCATCTCTGACACTTGATGTGGAAGGCCAGAAACTGACCTGTGTAAGTTGCTCAGACTCACTCGTGCTCAGAGCATCTGATCCATTGGGAATACCCTGCCCCCACTGGCAGTTGGGCTTTCTGAATCAGCCAGCTGACTCATATCTGGGTGCGCCAGTCTCGATCTCTCCATGCAAAACACAGCACAGCAGTCTCCTTCCTCCTGCCCTTTGCCTCAGTGGTTGTTTTACTGCAGGTGAATCCAAACAGGGTAAACAGCAAAAAAGTGTCTTTTGTGCAGCCCATCCAGTCTTTAAGCAATGTTACAACGAGGAAAAGTGCTCTCCTCACTTCTTTCCTGTGACAACAGTGGACAGCTTGGCAAAGGCAAACAATTTAAAATTAGAGGTGTGCGATGAATTCCGCTTTGCCGGCAGAGTTCGCAGTTTTTTGCACACTCTGCAATCCGTACTGAAATAATACACAGAGTTGAATTTTTCCTCTCTTGTCACTCGCCAAATCTAGGTTGGTGAGTGCCAGCAAGAAAAATCACATGCTAGACCACTTCTGGGCGAGATTCCTCAATGCGGGCGGTCGCGGCAGGTCGCTATCACTTGGGTTGAGGAACCTGCCGCTCACGTTGAGGAAGCTGCTGCTCAAGTAGAGAATCTACTCAAGCGGCAGAAAGAAGCAGTGCCCTCTTGTGCTGCGCATTGTGCCATTCGCACTGATTTGACTGTGCAGGGCAAACTCCTGGCACTAAAAATCAGCATGAGCAACACATATCTCACTCCCCCGCTTGCGAAACTCCACAGAGCACAGTGGAGTTTTTTGGCAATTTGTGGAGTTCCGCATAACAGAACTCCGTGAACTCCGCCCAGGCCTAGTTAAAATCCATGCAGAGTAGAGTGGTAAAAAGTCTTGTGTGAGACCATACGTTGTTTATTGAGAAGCCCTACTGCTCCCAGCCATACACCTGCAACATTGTTGCTCTAAGTTATGAGACGTTTATCCAAAATTGGTGTCCTTTCAAGCAGCTTCGCAGTTGCTTCCTTCAGCACCCTCGACAACCAGTCAGCCCTCCAAGGACATTTCTGGCTCCAGGGCAGGGAGCACACAGCTACGGCAGGCCACCGGGATCAACCTCAGTGAAACTCAGCAGTCAGTGCTCAGGCTAATACATTTCTTCATGATTCGCGAGCAAAAAACACAACAGCACCAGCATTATCAGCCGGCATTCATTAGCCCACTTTCCGCCACAGACAGCATTGACTGGTCTGAGTGAACTCGCTTACTGGAGCCTCCGGGAGCTTAGGCATAGCATAGCCTCTCGCAGAGCATCCCCACCACCATCTTGTCCAACACTGGGTCCAGTTTAGTCATGGACAGATTTCACGTCAAAACTTAGCTGATTAATACATAGATTGCTAAATATCCAGCAGACTATTCTGTTGGTGAGGAAGTAAGAAACGCTGTATATTATGAAGATTAAACCACATTGAAATCTATCTATCTATCTATCTATCTATCTATCTATCTGTGCTTCTGCTGTAGACAAAAATTGATGAAGGAAGATGGAAAGGAAGAGAGCAAATCATAAAATCATTTACTAAATTAAGGGAGAAGAACAAATCATTTACTTAATTTGAAATACGCTGTTCAAATGCACAGCTGGAAACAGATCATACAAAGCGATGGCACCAGTAATCAGAGATTTGGAAATAGCATCTGCACATCTGCGCAATGGCTGGGTGGCCAGAGTGAACTAAAAAATAAAAATCCTTGTTGCCACATATCTATCAAAATTGTCAAATGTTATTCAACCATGTCTGCAACTCCGCCGTGGCTGCACGTGAGGCGTAATTGCAGCAAAGACAAGACCCTCAAATAACAGGCTTATTATGGCCAACTCTAAAGTAAGTCCTTGTTTTTCTGGGTTCTCTAGTGAAGCGGGAACAGTGTGCCAGGAAGGAAGGTAAAAGAAATCCCGATTAAATGAACTTTTAGGAAAAGAAGGAAATTAATTGGCATAATTTGCAAAGAACTCCCATTGGAGTTGCACTAAGTCTTAGCAGCTGTGGCGTGTTTGCCTAGTTACATGCAGCAGACACTATTTATATGTAAGCTTATAACATGTTGTGGATACAAAGAACAACCTAATTAGCGTAATGAAGTTCCCAACCTGTGTAAATATTACAGTAAGGAGCGCGCCGATGTAGGTAGGAAGGAAGTCGGCGTCTTGCGAGCAGCGGGGATTTGCTGGGAGATTTCACAGAGCCAAGACAGGTCCCACGGGTGCTTCATGGCGGATGAAACAGCCGAAATGCCAGCACTGCACGTTTGTCGGAAAGTACGTTTTTGCATGCCTTTTCAACACTTATTTTGCACTCCCCACTTTACAGGTGAGTTACGGAGTGTAAACATTTTGTTTGAATAATGTGTTTTGTTTTTCATGGGCGCTTGCGCCTCTATGCATTTTTTCAGTTTAACGCAAGGGCCTGAACCGCGAACCTTAAGTCTGTACGCGAACTACAAAAGATGGACCCTCTTGTTTTTCCAAATGTTCCATAAGTCGGTTTGAAGATCAGGTCCCAGACATGACAGATCCAGAGCTGCAATGCTAGAACATAGAGAGCCCGTCTTCCTGGGTTTAAGGCAGTAAGCGTTGGTCCGCTTATTAAGGATCGATGTATCGCGAGAGTTTTGGCGAGGAGACAGCGATGGGCAATGAAGGGGGTGATGTAGCTGCCTCACAGAAGAGAAGATGCGGCTGCATATTATGTAGTTCCTAGAATGTCCCGACGAAAAAGCAGCTCTAGATTCCATAAAAACAGTTCACTGACCAACAAAAGTGATGGGTGGAGTGCTTGAATTTATCTCGGATTAAAGTAGTCCAGGCAGGACCTCAGTATAACTGGTGTCAATTAAACCTCTTGTGTGAAGTGCATGGGGGGCAGGATATTGTAGTCAGGTCTCATTGGTACACGAAGGATCTGCATCTTCGCAGCATTGAGACATAACTAAGGCCACAGGAGTTCTGTGGCAAGAGAGGCCAACATAAGCAGCAGAGTCGACTAAGTTACGCAGAAAGAAAAGGCATATTATGCACCATTATGCGTTACAATCGTTAACAGTCTTTGTTATTTATTCTTTTCAACGCATATTAAAACTGGGCAAAGTTGCACCTTTAGTGCCAGTTTGATATCTAAAATCAGCAATCAGCAACGGAAATGTCATCAATTAAGCTTCACATAAAGTCTGCCATTGAACTGAACCACATTTTGATATTCTTTAGAATTTTGAGCTGTTTGAGCTAACAACAATTTAGCGTGAAATCTGTAAATTATGCTACAGATAGTGAATTATGTGGTAAATGAAGCAAATTCATAATTAAGAGGAAAATGCTGCAGTCACAAAACTGCATAATTCTGGTGGCACTTGGCTGAATCATTTGTGAAGCATCCATTGAACAATGCGAATTACACATTCTGCAATTATTAAGGGGGTGTTTTAGAGTTGGGCGGACCACCTATGCTGCCACAAATATGGCTAAGTACCCAGTTTGCCAAATTGATGGTCCGCGTTGGCTCAGCTGGTGGAAAACTACCTCTGACAGCCAGACAAATTAGGGGTTGTTAGAGTAAACCCATCACATCCCTCCACTCTATTTCAGAGGGCAGTCTGATAGGTGGTTTTTGTTCATTACCTGAGGAAAATACCTGGTAGTGATGGACAGAAAAAAACGACGTCCCACACCCTGGGAGAAAACTCCACTTTATGAGTTTGTTTTTGAAAAACAAAAATGGTTAAAAATTGATGGATGGCAATCAGAACGGTTGATGGCTGTTCATCTAACTTTTGTACCTTGAAGGAATGTGCCAAGCAGCAGCGTCTGTCACTAGAGGGTGACCAGGGCACCACCCTCCTCAATTTCCTAGTTATGTGGCAGCAAATTGTCAAGAGTAATTATCATACACATAAGTTGTTTTTAATTCAAAAATGACTTCAAGCCTGTGCCACTGTGCCCTCAGTGTCTGGCTGCCTCTCGTCCTTGCGGAGATGAGAGTCAGGCAGCCAGTCACTACTGAGAGGGACCCGTGCTCTAGTGAGCATGTGCAACACAGCTTTTTCTGTTTTAAAACTATCCCTAAGCAGGCCAAGAGCTGACCTAGTGCCTTTCCGGGCCTGAAATGTTCGGGTGTCTGAAGAGACCTCCTAGTCATGACGTGTAGCAGCATCATATTTGCAGTAGATCCTGGGGATCCAGGTCATTTGCCCTATATGGCTGGCACTGCCTGTCAATCATTTCACAGGTTGCAAAGAACACCCTCTCCTAGCTTGTCACCTCTGAAGTGTTAGGAAAGGGTGTTGCTTGCAGTCTGTGAAGGATTGAGAGCATGGGACTCGAGGTCACAGAGTAATGAGTGTCTGGGGCCTCGAGCCACATGCATGATGTAAACAGATACACTGTGTATGCTTTAGCACGCACAGAGCATCTGCTTGAAACATATAATTATAGTATTTAAAAGTGATCCCTTTGTGTGCTTTTCACATGTGGGAGTGCTTCACTTTAGTACATCCATTCACATCACTATACTGAGAGCCATTTATTAGCAGTTTTAATAAATGCCTCTCAATATAGTGATATGAGCGGATGTAGTAAAGTGAAACACTTCTGCAAGTTAAAAGCATACAAGAGGTGTCCCTCTTTTTTCAAATCACACCAGCCGCCACTTGTGCCAAGATGGTGGTTTCTTTCAATGTTCATTGATTTCGACAGGCCGAAAACCATTTTGAAATAGGACGGGCTACATATTGTCATGATGGTGGAATTAGCATCATCTGCCACCCTTACAGATGGTATTCTATCCTCCAAGGGCTAAATAATGCCCTAAGGTTCCACCAGATTGCTTTTGGGGTATTATGTGAACCTGGACCTCATCGGCATATATTCAGAGCTCTATTTAGTAGGTGTTGATCATTTAAGATCATTTGAACAGTTAGATGTTGAATGCAAATGGTGATATGGCCAAATTCATAGTGACCATGCTTTGTACTGGGGAATTTTTTGTATAGGAAAGTGAACATTTTTTTCTGGTGTGTCCACATAATTAGAAAAGATGGGAATGATTGCATTGCTATGCATTAACCCCCCTAAGGCGCTCTGAGCTCAGTACATTCGCTGCAGCCAGACTATTGATGGCTGTTGTAATCTCATATCACCTAGGGAGATGGGTTCATTTATTTAGAAATAGCCTGTGATGATTTTCCAGCCATACTAGTGCAATGTTTTCTAGGTATTGTTTAATTTACTCTACTATAAGTCTGGAAGAATTTAAATGCCTGCAGTATTGTACAGATTCCCTAACAGTCCCCTCACTAGCTATCCTTCCTCTTCTTACCATCGCTCCTCTCAATCTTCAATACATAGCTTTGGTGTCACTCATACTTAAGTAGCCAAGCTGATGTTCTTCCCGGGCGTTCTTCCTCTCTGTAATGCCTGACTCAAGCATATTTACCCAATAATGCAAGCTTCCTTTTGGCTTGTTCATGAAATCTCTGCAAGAGCCCATTTACCTTTTGTAAAAAATTGTTTGCTCAATCTCTGATGTTCATTCCCCCAGTTTCCTTATCTCACTCGCTATATGTTCCAAACGGGCACAGATAGCTCTTTGAAAGCATGTTTAGGAATAGCTACCCCACTTATGTTGGCTTTGAAAGCCTCCCACATTCTGGTATACTTGAATACGAACCTCAGTTTCTTTAAAAAAATACTTGAATAGCAGAATGCATTTCATGTTGAAAAATTAAGTCGAGGAGTGACTCAGTTGGAAATCTCTGCCGAAGCTACTCAGTTTAGAGCAAGGAATCGAGAACAGCCTCTTCACAGGGATGTGGTCAATGTTCTGGGTAAGTAGGTAATTCCTTCTATCATATACACCCTATATATCCTATATATGGGACTCCCTCTCATGAAATAAACCAGTAATCTATATGTGACATGGTATCATGTGTGTAAAATAAAAGGAATAGTCCCTCATGTCTCCATGGTGATGCATTCACTTATCTATCAGCACACATATCTCCATCATGTCACTCAGTGCTTCCCTCACCCAAGAATTCTGTGCACCTCGACTTTTAGATCTGTGCAAATCTGTGTTTAAGATCAGATTAACATCCTCAAATGTCCCACAGGATCAGCCCAGATTCAATTAGCCTTACTGTATAAAATAACTTATAGAACAATTCAGACTCATCCACATTCAGGGTGTATGTGTTAGCACAACATTTTCATTGTGGATAGTCCCTGCTAACATGACATACCTACCCTCTGAGTCTTCAATTGTTTGCATTAATTTCCTATACTAATACATGCACCCATGAACTATGTGTCGTGGGACAAAAATAATGTATTTTCCAAATTTGCTTTAGAAAGCCTACCATGGTTTTGGGATCTAATTATGTTTCCGGAAGAGAAAAACAAGCCTATCTTAAGTTGTTCAGGTCTTTTAGTACCTTCCTCGCTTTCTGAGGATTATTCAGACCTCTATTATTCAAAGATATCAATTTTAACTCCCAGTTAGTGTGGGCTATTAATCTGGTTTAAGGAAATGGTGTTCCAAATGGTGTCCCAGTCCTTTCTGTTCACAATAATGCACATCTGTTGTGTTGAAAGGACATGTGGGTACCATATGAAAACAACAACTTTACCCACAACCTCCATTCTTCACCACTCACATTGATCTCTCCAACTGTCAACATCAGGGCAGTGCGCGCTCTACGGGCGACTGGAGTGCAAAAACCCAGTACTTATGAGACAATGTAATTCATGCACCATGTTGATATGCTGTTGTTTAACCTTTTGTATTGCAGAGTTTAATCCTGAAGATTTATATTCAAGGTGCTTGTAAATACTGTTCATTTGCAATGTATTGCTGCAGGCTTTCAGAGTGTGTCAGGGTGTGGTCCCTTTCCAGGGTCTTCTAGAAGCTTTCTCTGCAGCATGACTGGGTGTGGTTTGTGGGCTGGGCCAGACTCTATATAAGGGAGCCAGCCCAGCTCCACGTGCTCACTATTCAGAGGTCCCGGTGCAGAGCAGCAGCAATTTCCTGAGCTCCTGTTCCGGAGGCCTACCTTGATCTTCCAGGCCTTTGCCCTTCATTGTATTGGTGATCCTTGATCAGGGCGGTAAGACGGAGGTCGGGCTGGGCCCCGATCCCATTTTCGAAGGCATTTGAGTTCTTGGACCTAGTTTTCATGTTGGAAGCTTTTTCCTTGTGCGTGTGAATGTGTTCTTGGTTTCTGGCATTTACATGTTGATATTTGAATCGTCAAGACGCGCAATTCATTCCGTGCATTTAACTCTTGATACTCATTGTGCGCTACCATTTCTTGGCATTTACATGGTGGCATTCGAATCGGCAAGACACGCGATTCATTTCGTGCATTTAACTACTGATAATCATTGTGCGCAACCATTTCTTGGCATTTACATGGTGGCATTAAAATCAGCAAGACGCGCAATGCATTCCGTTGATTTAACTCTTGATAATCATTGTGCGCAACCATTTCTTGGCATTTACATGGTGGTATTCGAATCGGCAAGACGCGCAATTCATTCCTTGCTTTAAAACTTTGATAATCATTGTGCGTGACTGTTGGACCTGGCTTTTTGACAGCGTCATCCCCAAACTTTTTGCCTCCTTCCTCCTATTTTTTCTGACCTGTTGCTGTTGGCTTTTGAACTCTGGGCACTTTACCACTGCTAACCAGTGCTAAAGTACATATGCTCTCTGTGTAAATTGTACTGTTGATTGGTTTATCCATGATTGGCTATTTAATTTACTTGTAAGACCTTAGTAGAGTGCACTATATGTGCCTAGGGCCTGTAGATTAAATGCTACTAGTGGGCCTGCAGCACTGGTTGTGCCACCCACTTCAGTAGCCCCTTAACCTTGTCTCAGGCCTGCCATTGCAAGGCCTGTGTGTGCAGTTTCACTGCCACTTCGACTTGGCATTTAAAAGTACTTGCCAAGCCTAAAACTCCCCTTTTTCTACATATAAGTCACCCCTAATGTGTGCCCTAGGTAACCCCTAGAGCAGGGTGCTGTGTGGGTAAAAGGCAGGACATGTACCTGTGTAGTTTATATGTCCTGGTAGTATAAAACTCCTAAATTCGTTTTTACACTACTGTGAGGCCTGCTCCCTTCATAGGCTAACATTGGGGCTGCCCTCATACATTGTTGGAGTGGCAGCTGCTGATCTGAAAGGAGCAGGAAGGTCATATTTAGTATGGCCAGAATGGTAATACAAAATCCTGCTGACTGGTGAAGTCGGATTTAATATTACTAATCTAGAAATGCCACTTTTAGAAAGTGAGCATTTCTTTGCACTTAAATATTTCTGTGCCTTACAATCCACGTCTGGCTAGGTTTAGTTGACAGCTCCTTGTACATTCACTCAGACACACCCCAGACACAGGGTACTCAGCCTCACTTGCATACATCTGCATTTTGAATGGGTCTTCCTGGGCTGGGAGGGTGGAGGGCCTGCCCTCACACAAAGGACTGCCACACCCCCTACTGGGACCCTGGCAGACAGGATTGAACTGAAAGGGGACCTGGTGCATTTCTTAGCCACTCTTTGAAGTCACCCCCCACTTCAAAGGCACAGTTTAGTATAAAACAGGGCCTCTGCCCTACCTCATCAGACACTTGCTGGAGAAGAAACCTGAACCAGAACCTACATCCTGCCAAGAAGAACTGCTCGGCTGCTCAAAGGACTCACCTGTCTGCTTTCTACAAAGGACTGCTGCCTTGCTGTTGGCCTGCTGCCTTGCTGAACTCTTGTCTGGCTGTAACAGTGCTCTCCAATGGCTTGGATAGAGCTTGCCTCCTGTTCCCTGAAGTCTCAGGACCAAAAAGACTTCTCTTTTTCATGTGGACTCTTCGTGCGCTGAAAATTTCGACGCACAGCTTGTTCCGCAGTGAAAAATTCACCGCACGCCGATCCAGAAAGACGCCGCTCGACGCGACGCCTGCGGTGCGACCGGAACTTCAACGCACGGCCTCGCATGGACAACGCCGCCCGACTTCCAGAGGGGAAATCGACGCAACGCCTGCTGTGAGAAAGAAAATTCCACGCACAGCCTCCCGGAACGACGCACAGCCGGATAACAAGCCGAAGAATCCACGCACAGACCCTGGGACATCTGGTAATCTCACGATCTATAGAAGGAGACGTTCCGCGTGCCGGAAAACAACGCACGTCTTCCAGAGTGAAAAATAACAACGCAAGTCCGTGTGTGAAGGGGCGTAACCGACGCACACACCATTTTTCCACGCACCTCCTCTTCTGCGGCCCTCTGCGGAGATTTTCCACTCCAAACCAGGTACTTTGTGCCTGAAAGAGACTTTGTTTACTTTTTAAAGACTGAAGACACTTCATATCACTTTTTAGTGATATCTTTACAAATTCATATTGCAACTTTGATCGTTTTGACCTGCAAATACCCAGATAAATATTATATATTTTTCTAAACACTGTGTGGTGTATTTTTGTGGTGCTATATTATGTTATTGTATGATTTATTGCACAAATACTTTACACATTGCCTTCTAAGTTAAGCCTGACTGCTCGTGCCAAGCTATCAGAGGGTGGGCACAGGATAATTTGGATTGTGTGTGACTTACCCTGACTAGAGTGAGGGTTCTTGCATGGACAGAGGGTAACCTGACTGCCAACTAAAAACCCAATTTCTAACATTGGTGATCAGCGGTGAGGATAGGACTTGTATTTGTGCAGTGACATCCAGTAGCTAAGTATTTCACTACCTACCCACAGTTGAAGGTCAACTTGATTTTTCATCTTTTGCTTTTGGTTCTCTGATGTCCTCCTGGATATATTATTGATATTTTGGACTTTGGATTTTGGTTTTGCCTGTGATACCTTATCAGATTGAGAATGGGTATCTACTGTGTGTCATTCTTTGTGCCTACTGAATCCCTCACTAAGGCTGACCTAAGGAGGCTTTGCAGAAAATGGGGACTTCCTATGTCAAGGAGATCTACTAAGATGGAACTGCTAGATACCTACATAACCTGGGGGGAAGAAAGATGGGCAGAGGAAGATGCAGCAAAAAACCAAATGACTAAGGACTCCTCAGATGAGGAGGACGACTGCTGACATGAGGAGGAGGACTACTCAGATGAGGAAAGAGAACCAGTGAAAGATGAATGGCTCCTAGAGGCAGAGTGGTGGAGAGAGGAGCTAGATAACTTTATTGAAAGGGCTGAGGCGACAAAAGCCTTAGCCCTGGAAAAAGAAAGGACTGCAGCTCAGGAGCTGAGCTGAGAAGAGCTGAAACTGGAGGCCGGAAGGGCTGAGTCCAGTTCAGATGGTGGCAGCAAAAATCTTGCATCCAGTACTGCTGAAGAAGGGCACAAGCCCAGAGATGTGGTGCCCAACTTGAAGAAGGGAGTTGACACACCCCAGGCGGTTCAAGAGTATGAGGTAGTTCCCATTATGTACAGGGTCCCTGAGAAGGATTGGGGAACTGGCACAGGGAGTCATATTCCCACTGGGGATAGGGACACTTTGCTGGCTCTAGAAGAGAGTGACAAGGAAAAGGGTTCCCTCCTGGTGGACGTCCTGGATATAGAGTGTGGAGACATCCCAGAAGAGTATGGGTTGAGTGTCAGGGACAGTCAGATACTGTCTCACCAGTCTCAGGAGGGTGATGTAGAGTGCTTTTTCAAGGCTGAGTCACTGGATGGTTGGGTGAAGGTTACTGTGGTTAATACATGTGACGGGCAGAGTGATGTAATTGCTGGAGAGCATATGTCTGGTCCTTATTTTCCAGAGCTACGCCAACACCAGGTGGAGTGTGAGTTCTCTGACCCCAGGGAGCTTACAATGGAGGCAGACTTCTGGGTGAATACCAGAGAGTCTGAAGAGGCATTTGGGGGGTGCTCCTGAAGGGAGTGGTCTAGGTGTTTCACAACCAAGTGAGGTGGGAGAGGATTGTAGTGTCCCAGGTAGGTCCCAGGTCCTAGAGGGTTCCATGAGGGAACGCCAGGAGGGAAGCCTAGCCTGTACCGTAGGGCCACCTGTTGAGGGAGGCCCGCAGTGTCAGAAGAACTTGGGGAGGTGACTGTAGCCAGCATCCCACCAGTTCTGGTATCTGGCAGTACCACTCCTAGGGAGGGGGTGCAGAAGTCAAGACAGAGGGTTGAGAGGGGGTTGCGGACCCCAGTGGAGGTCCTGGAGAGTCAGGGGTTAGCTCTGAGAGCAGAGCCCTCCAGGAATGACCCAGGTGAAACCGTTTCTGGCTTGGGGGAGATCCAGACTCTGCCAGATGGGCAGAGGTCAGGAGACCTGCACCAACCAGACTCTTGTGTGGCCCTTGGGGACGGGGTGTCCCTTGTGGGGGGTGAGTGTGCCCCCCAGGAAGTCCTGGCATGCCAGGCAATTGTTCAACCTCAGGGTGGTGACTCTGGGTTGGATGACCAGGTTCAGGGGTTAAACTCTGGCCTGGTGGGGGGTCAGTGTGCCCCCCAAGAAGTCCTGGTGTGCCAGGCAATTGTTCAACCTCAGGGTGGTGACTCTGGGTTGGATGGCCAGGTTCAGAGGTTAAACTCTGACCTGGTGGGGGTAGGTGTGCCCCCCAGAAAGTCCTGGTTTGCCAGGCAGTGATCCAGTCTGAGGGTACAGACCCTGGACTGGAAGACCAGGTTCAGGGTGTCCCCCCGGACCTGGAGGGAGGGGCTACTGATAACAGTGCCCCTACCATGTTGTCTTCTGAGGAGGCCACTCCTAGTTGGAGGGTGCTGGACCCCAGAAGGGAGGGCAGGGGGAGGGAAGCCTCACCCCGGGCCCTAGTCCAACCTGAAGGTGCAGACCCCAGGTTGGAGGGCCAGTTGCAGGTTAACAGCCCTGCACTGGTGGAGGAATGGTGCAGGGCAGCTTCTATAGGCACCCTGACCATGTTGGACTCTGGGGGTACCGCTCCAGGAGGGAGGGTACAGAGCCTCAGAGGGGAGAACCAGGTTCAGGCTGTCATCCCTGACCTGGTGGAAGGGAGAGTGGTTAAAGGGTGCCCAGCACCTGGGGTACGGCCCCCCACTCACCACAGCCACAGTGGTTGGAGAGCTTTGAGAGGCCTGGGGCCTGGCTCTCCTCCCTGACAGCTGTCAGTAACCACTGTGGCTTGCTGTCCAGGTGGACAGAGTTATCCCTGGGGAGGGGACAAGTGTCACCCCCCGGGGGTAGAGTGGGCAACACCACTGTGTTGGTCCTGGTGGTACTATCCTGCTCCTGGGATACATCTGTGAGCAAAGTAAGGTTAGGTGCTGCACAAATGGTATCCGCAGGTAAGGAGAAAGGTTCCCCATGGGTTGGCTTAGTGGGCCCTGAGAGTATGGACAGAGGGATCCAATTGGAGTCAGGAATGCGAAGAACTGGAGCATGCCACTGCTGTTGTGGGCCTGTGTCCTTGTTCTATCGCCTCAAACAGGGAAGTACATCAGGATAGTGATTGTTCTCCCCTGGCTTTAGGCTGGTGGGGGGTCATGGTGGACCTGGCTTTTTAACAGGGTCATCCCCAAACTTTTTTCCTCCTTCCTCATATTTTTTCTGACCTGTTGTTGTTGGCTTTTGAACTCTGGGCACTTTACCACTGCTAACCAGTGCTAAAGTGCATATGCTCTCTGTGTAAATTGTACTGTTGATTGGTTTATCCATGATTGGCTATTTAATTTACTTGTAAGACCCTAGTAGAGTGCACTATATGTGCCTAGGGCCTGTAGATTAAATGCTACTAGTGGGCCTGCAGCACTGGTTGTGCCACCCACTTCAGTAGCCCCTTAACCTTGTCTCAGGCCTGCCATTGCAAGGCCTGTGTGTGCAGTTTTACTGCCACTTCGACTTGGCATTTAACAGTACTTGCCAAGCGTAAAACTCCCCTTTTTCTACATATAAGTCACCTCTAATGTGTGCCCTAGGTAACCCCTAGAGCAGGGTGCTGTGTGGGTAAAAGGCAGGACATGTACCTGTGTAGTTTTTTTATGTCCTGGTAGTGTAAAACTCCTGAATTCGTTTTTACACTACTGTGAGGCCTGCTCCCTTCATAGGCTAACATTGGGGCTGCCCTCATACATTGTTGAAGTGGCAGCTGCTGATCTGAAAGGAGCAGGAAGGTCATATTTAGTATGGCCAGAATGGTAATAAAAAATCCTGCTGACTGGTAAGTCGGATTTAATATTACTATTCTAGAAATGCCACTTTTAGAAAGTGAGCATTTCTTTGCACTTAAATCTTTCTGTGCCTTACAATCCACGTCTGGCTAGGTTTAGTTGACAGCTCCTTGTGCATTCACTCAGACACACCCCAAACACAGGGTACTCAGCCTCACTTGCATACATCTGTATTTTGAATGGGTCTTCCTGGGCTGGGAGGGTGGAGGGCCTGCCCTCACACAAAGGATTGCCACACCCCCTACTGGGACCCTGGCAGACAGGATTGAACTGAAAGGGGACCTGGTGCATTTCTTAGCCACTCTTTGAAGTCACCCCCACTTCAAAGGCACAATTTAGTATAAAACAGGGCCTCTGCCCTACCTCATCAGACACTGGGTGGAGAAGAAACCTGAACCAGAACCTACATCCTGCCAAGAAGAACTGCCTGGCTGCTCAAAGGACCCACCTGTATGCTTTCTACAAAGGACTGCTGCCTTGCTGTTGGCCTGCTGCCTTTCTGAACTCTTGTCTGGCTGTAAAAGTGCTCTCCAAGGGCTTGGATAGAGCTTGCCTCCTGTTCCCTGAAGTGTCAGGACCAAAAAGACTTCTCTTTTTCATGTGGACTCTTCGTGTGCCGAAAATTTCGACGCACAACTTGTTCTGCGGTGAAAAATTCACCGCACGCCGATCCAGAAAGATGCCGGAATTTCGACGCACGGCCTCGCATGGACAACGCCACCCAACTTCCAGAGGGCAAATCGACGCAACACCTGCTGTGAGAAAGAAAATTCCACGCACAGCCTCCCGGAACGACGCGCAGCTGGATAACAAGCCGAAGAATCCACGCACAGACCCTGGGACATCTGGTAATCCCACGATCCATAGAAGGAGACGGTCCGCGTGCCAGAAAATGACGCACGTCTTCCCCGAGTGAATAATAACAACGCAAGTCCGTGTGTGAAGGGGCGCAACCGACGCACACACTATTTTTCCTCCCGTAGAACGACGCACATCTCCCCACGTGAAAAATAACGACGCAAGTCCGTGTGTGAAGGGGCGTAACCGACTCACACACCATTTTTCCACGCATCTCCTCTTCTGTGGCCCTCTACTGAGATTTTCCACTCCAAACCAGGTACTTTGTGCTTGAAAGAGACTTTGTTTACTTTTTAAAGACTGTGCATATTAATACAATTCCTATTGTGTTCCAGGAAACGTTCAGATTACTTTTTGTCCTCATGTAAAAAGACCATGGGGGTCATTCCAACCCTGGCGGTCGGTGTTAAAGCGGCGGCTAACCCGCCAACAGGCTGTCGGTTTAAAAAATGGAATTCCGACCCTGGCGGAAACCGCCAACAGAGACCGCCACTTCAACACTCCGACCGCCACGGCGGGACAAACAAACAGCGCGGCGGTCACCGCCAACAGACAGGCAGGAGACAATGTTCCGCCCACCCTATCACAACCCACCAATCTGCCACGTTTTCCGGGGCGGTAGCCCCGCCGATAAAAACACGGCGGAAACAGACATTTCAAACGGGAAACGCTCACCTCCATACACCCCACGAGGAATCTGGACAGCATGGAACCCGAACTCCACATCCTCCCAGCTATTGTCTTCCTGCTCCTCTACCAGGAGCACGAACGCCGGCGCAGAAGACAACGGTGAGTACTGCACCTACGACACAGGGGAGGGGGGAGGAGAAAATATTACGGGTACACACATACGCGACACACCCACCCCCACCCTCACTCACTACAACACACACATCAATGCATAGCAATACATCACAGTTACGCCCCCCAAACCCCCCGGAAGAATGCAAAGTCAAAAGGAAATGATCATAAACAGTCGAATATATTGTATTACTGGCTTATAAATATGTCACACATCTAAAACTATTATATACCTAAATATTAAAAGTCAGATAATTTTTGCAGGGATTGTCCGTGGACCACAGGGCCCAAATTACATGGGCAAAGCCCACACAGGATACCTGACACCAACGGAGAGAACACTGCAGGGGCATCAGATAGCAAAACTACAGGCACCTCAGGGGGAAGGGAATGGGGGGCACCTCAGCCAGATGAGTCCACGATGCCAGATCCACAAGGGGCCTCCATGGCCACTGTTCCATCCCCGGGAGTGCAAAGCCACAGTCTCTCAAGTCTCTACAGTGGGTGGCTTGCCCACTTTACCATCCTGGGGAGTGCAAAGCCACAGTGTCTCAAGTCTCTATAGTGGGTGGTTTGCCCACTGTTCCATCCTGGGGAGTGCAAAGCCACAGTCTCTCAAGTCTTTTCAGTGGGTGGTTTGCCCACTGTTCAATCCTGGGGAGTGCAAAGCCACAGTCTCTCAAGTCTTTTCAGTGGGTGGTCTGCCCACTGTTCAATCCTGGGGAGTGCAAAGCCATAGTCTCTTAAGTCTTTCAGTGGGTGGTTTGCCCACTGTTCAATCCTGGGGAGTGCAAAGCCACAGTCTCTCAAGTCTTTTCAGTGGGTGGTTTGCCCACTGTTCAATCCTGGGGAGTGCAAAGCCGCAGTCTCTCAAGTCTCGACAGTGGGTGGTTTGCCCACTTTACCATCCTGGGGAGTGCAAAGCCACAGTCTCTCAAGTCTCTACAGTGGGTGGTTTGCCGACTGTTACATCCTGGGGAGTGCAAAGCCACAGTCTCACAAGTGGATGACAGTCTCCACTGGTTCTGGAGGGGGCTTGGTGCCAAGAGTGCTTCGTGCAGCCCTGCCTGACACAGATGAGGGCCTGCCCCATCTGCCAATGGGCCAGCGGTGCTTGAGACGGCGGTGCCCTGTTCAGCGGTGCTTGAGATGAAGGGCCCTGTTCAGCGGTGCTTGAGACGGCGGTGCCCTGTTCAGCGGTGCTTGAGATGAAGGGCCCAGTTCAGCGGTGCTTGAGACGGCAGTGCCCAGTTCAGCGGTGCTTGAGATGAAGGGCCCTGTTCAGCGGTGCTTGAGACGGCGGTGCCCTGTTCAGCGGTGCTTGAGATGAAGGGCCCAGTTCAGCGGTGCTTGAGACGGCGGTGCCCTGTTCAGCGGTGCTTGAGACGGCGGTGCCCAGTTCAGCGGTGCTTGAGATGAAGGGCCCAGTTCAGCAGTGCTTGAGACGGCGGTGCCCTGTTCAGCGGTGCTTGAGACGGCGGTGCCCTGTTCAGCGGTGCTTGAGACGGCGGTGCCCAGTTCAGCGGTGCTTGAGATGAAGGGCCCAGTTCAGCGGTGCTTGAGACAGCGGTGCCCTGTTCAGCGGTGCTTGAGACGGCGGTGCCCAGTTCAGCGGTGCTTGAGATGAAGGGCCCAGTTCAGTGGTGCTTGAGACGGCGGTGCCCAGTTCAGCAGTGCTTGAGATGAAGGGCCCTGTTCAGCGGTGCTTGAGACGGCGGTGCCCAGTTCAGCGGTGCTTGAGATGAAGGGCCCAGTTCAGCGGTGCTTGAGACGGCGGTGCCCTGTTCAGCGGTGCTTGAGACGGCGGTGCCCAGTTCAGCGGTGCTTGAGACGGCGGTGCCCTGTTCAGCGGTGCTTGAGACGGCGGTGCCCTGTTCAGCGGTGCTTGAGACGGCGGTGCCCTGTTCAGCGGTGCTTGAGACGGCGGTGCCCAGTTCAGCGGTGCTTGAGATGAAGGGCCCAGTTCAGTGGTGCTTGAGATGAAGGGCCCAGTTCAGCGGTGCTTGAGACGGCGGTGCCCAGTTCAGCGGTGCTTGAGACGGCGGTGCCCTGTTCAGCGGTGCTTGAGACGGCGGTGCCCTGTTCAGCGGTGCTTGAGACGGCGGTGCCCTGTTCAGCGGTGCTTGAGACCGCAGTGCCCAGTTCAGCGGTGCTTGAGAGGAAGGGCTCTGTTCAGCGATGCTTGAGACGGCGGTTCCCAGTTCAGCGGTGCTTGAGATGAAGGGCCCAGTTCAGCGGTGCTTGAGACGGCGGTGCCCTGTTCAGCGGTGCTTGAGACGGCGGTGCCCTGTTCAGCGGTGCTTGAGATGAGTGTCCAGGTCAGCGGATCCAGCCATGGCATGGATGTCACTCGCCACCTGACATGTGGCTGGTGGGGCCTTCCTGCCCATCTGTCTGGTGGCTTGCGGGGCCCTCCTGGGCTGCACTACCGGGCATGTGGGTGGCCGGCTTGCGGGGCCCTCCTGGGCTGCAGTACCGGGCCTGTGGGTGTCCTCCTGCCCACCTGGGACGTGGCTTGCGGGGCCCTCCTGGGATGCAGTACCGGGCCTGTGGGTGTCCTCCTGCACACCTGGGATGGGGCTGGTGGGGCCCTCCTGGCCAGCTGGCCTGCTGCCGGACTTGTCGGGCGTGCTGCCCTTCCCACCCTTCCCTGTTCGCCTGTGGCCCTTTCCCACCTTTGGCGGTGTGCCAGGTGGCACCCGACTTCCTGCCGGAGCCATGGTAGGGATTTTGGTCCCTGGTGTCTTTGGCCTCTCGTGCCGGGCACTGGCAATCTTCGGATGCTTTTCCGGGGGTGGGCTGGCCGTGCCTTGGCTCCTAGCTGAACTGGCTGCCCTTGAGGGTGGGGGACTCCACAGTCCATGGCAAACAGTCTTTACAGGTCCCGGTTTTGTGGTGGCTGCGGTGCTGATTGGAGTCTTATGAGATGGACGGGGTGGGGGAGTTGTTGGAAAGAGGTCAAGTTTGGAAAAGAAAAGCAATTTCGAAAGAGAAGGACGGGTAGGTGTAGTGGGTATGGGAGTGGAGGAAGAGGATGTGGTTGTAGGAGTGTGAAGTCTGGTGTCTTTGGGTGCAGGTGCTTGGGCTGGAGGCTGTCGTGAGGTGGATGGCTGTTGGGTGGGTGGCTGTCTGCGTTTGTGCAGTTTGGAAGAGGGGGTGACAGACACACTGGGAGAGGACACAGGGGACGTGTAAATGGTAGTGGGGGTGGTGACTGCACGTGTGCGGAGTGTTCTGGTGGGTGTGCTGGTGATGGACGTAGTGGCTGAAGATGTTGTGCATGCAAGTGTGAGTGGAGACGTCACAGGGAGGGAGGAGGGAGACGAGGAGGAGGGGGACACAGTGGAGGCAGTGGGTGTTGGTATGTCTGCATTTGGATGTTGCTTGTATGAATGCTTGTGTGATGTGTGGTGCTTATGGGATTGGGTCTGGGTGGAGGAAGTTGGAGGGGGGAGGCTAGAGACAGGGACAATTGCTGCCGTCAGTGCTGAGGCCAGAGCGTTGAACGATCGCTGATGGGCAGCCTGACCCGAATGAATGCCCTCCAGGTATGCATTACTCTGGTGCACCTCCCTTTCTGCACCCTGGATGGCATTCAAAAGGGTAGACTGCCCAACAATGATGGTCCTCAGGAGGTCAATGACCTCCTCACTGAGGGCAGCAGGGGTGACAGGGGCAGGGCCTGAGGTGCCTGGGGCAAAGGAGATGCCCACCTTCCTGGGTGAGCGGGCACGGGACAAACGCTGAGGGGCTGCTGGGAGGGCGGTGCTGGTGCGCTGGGTGGTGGCTGTACCTGTTGTTGCGGGGGCCACGGATGTTGCCGCCACCACAAGGGAGCTCCCTTCAGAGGACGAGTCGCTGTCACTGACATCAGCACGAGTCCCCGCTGTGGAGCTCCCCTCGCCCTCCGTCCCACTGGTGTAGTCGGACTCCGTTGCATGGCCCTCCAGGGCCATGTGGGATGCAGCTCCCTCGTGCTCCGATGCCACTTCTCCTCCGCCTGATGATGCTAATCCACACATGAACAGGAAGACCACAAAAAAGGGTGGGGGGAGATATAAAGACATGTTGAGTGCATGCATTGGCGACACCGTTGGTGGAGAGGACAGACACAGAAGCCCCCTGCACTACGCCGCGCACTTGGGGTCCACTACGCAATCCGTGGAACATGGCCTGCAAGCCTATGGATGACAACTGCACACATAGATGACACAGGGCCATGGATACCTGTACTTGGCACCCTACAGAGGTGGGTGGCGGGGGCACAGGGCCATGCCTTACGGAGGGGCCTAGCCTACAGAAATCACCCTGGCCTAGGGATACCCACAGCCCTCCTCCCCCACCCAGACACCTCCACTGCGCGCAAAGTCAGCAGAATGTGTTTGTACTCACCCCCTTGTGTCTGCTGTGATGTCCTCACGCGCCCATCCAAATCGGGGTAGGCCACCGCCAGGATCCGGGACATCAGGGGGGTCAAAGTACAACTGGCACCCCTCCTACGTTGGGAGGCCATCCCCAGCTGAGCCTCCGCCGTCTTCCTGCTCCAGCGTCGGATGTCCTCCCACCTCTTCCGGCAGTGGGTGCCCCGTCTGTTGTGGACCCCCAGGGTCCGGACGTCCTTGGCGATGGCACGCCAAATAGCGACTTTCTGGTGGGCGCTGACCTATGTGACATGTACAGGGAGAGAAAAATAGTCATCACCTTCTGCATGCTCCATGTGAGTGGCCCCCTATCCCCACCCTTGCCATGTGGCACATGCTCTCATCTGTCGTTTGATGCATGCCTCAATCGCTCCCCTCTCCACCATCTTTCATCCACCCGACTCAACCCAGGCATTGCCCACTAAGCATGGTCCCTGTGTACTTACCTGTTGGTCTGGAGGACCGTAGGGTAGCGCATACTGGGGAAGGACCCCATCCACAAGTTTCTCCAACTCCTCCGCAGTGAAGGCAGGGGCCCTTTCCCCAGTCGCATGAGCCATTGTCTCTTCCAGACCGAGGTCACAGCAGCACTTGCAGTGTAGGTCCTCTCCTGTGGAAGATCAGGTATCGAGTGATTAAGCAGATAGAAAATGGCGGTCACGCCCGCGGCGGTGCGTACCGCGGCGGTGCGTACCGCGACCGCCGGCGCACATCGTCATTGGCTCCTGAAACCCATAGGGTTCAATGTTAACCAATGCGGCTTTGCGCCGCGGTCTTTGACCGCCTACCGCCACGGTGTGCCACGCCAGCGCATTGACCTCACATCCCACTGTCGCACTTCACAGGTCAGGCAGCCGCCATTTCAAGGGCCCACATGGCTTAATTTCTACTGCGTCACACATACCTAGGCCTTGCATCAACACTCATACAAGCCATTCAATGCATTGGGAATTGTGTTATGTGCAAGCTGTGGTTACGTACCTGTGGGTTGATTGACTTTGTGCTCGCTGTTGTCCTTCATAGGCACCGTCCGCTGGGACATGCGAGGAGATGGAGGAATCTTCCTGTGTACAGACCGCTGGTGGACCTGTCGACAATGGAGGAACGACATGTCATACTGACATACAGGCTTGACCGAGCCACTATACAGGAACTGTGTGCCCAGCTGGAGCCAGACCTGATGTCACCCATCCGCCAACCCACAGGGATCCCCCCTCTAGTGCAGGTGCTGTCAGTACTCCATTTCTTAGCAAGTGGGTCTTTTCAAACAACAGTAGCCATATCATCAGGGATGTCCCAGCCCATGTTTTCCAAGGTGTTGTCCAGAGTGTTGTCTGCCCTGCTCAAACACATGCGGAGCTACATCATTTTCCCTGAGGTGGGGGATTTGGTTGCAGTGAAGGGTGATTTCTATGCCCTTGGACATATTCCCAACATCATTGGTGCCATTGATGGGACACATGTTGCTTTGGTCCCCCCCAGCAGGAGTGAACAGGTGTACAGGAACCGGAAGAGTTATCATTCCATGAATGTACAGATGGTCTGTTTGGCTGACCAGTACATCTCCCATGTTAATGCCAAGTTCCCTGGGTCAGTGCATGACGCCTACATCCTGCGGAATAGCAGCATCCCGTATGTGATGGGTCAACTCCAGAGGCACCGGGTGTGGCTATTAGGGGACTCTGGTTACCCCAACCTGTCATGGCTACTGACCCCAGTGAGGAATCCCAGGACAAGGGCAGAGGAACGCTACAATGAGGCCCATGGGAGAACTAGGAGGGTGATCGAGCGAACCTTTGGCCTCCTGAAGGCCAGGTTCAGGTGCCTCCATATGACAGGTGGATCCCTAATGTACTCACCAAAGAAGGTGTGCCAGATCATCGTGGCCTGCTGTATGCTTCACAACCTGGCTTTGCGACGCCAGGTGCCTTTTCTGCAGGAGGATGGTCCAGATGGTGGTGTTGTAGCAGCTGTGGAGCCTGTGGAGAGTGAAGAGGAGGAAGGCGAAGAGGACGACATAGAGAACAGGAACACAGTAATACAGCAGTATTTTCAATGACACACAGGTAAGAGTACACACCGGCATATTACATTTACTTAAAGACTCCTACCTCTCTACTGTCTGACTTTTTCCCCCAGTGTATGGTAACTGTGTTGTGACTTTCCCTTCCGTTTTCAGAGATGTGGGCCCCACTGCGTGACATCTGCTTTGTTTCCCCATGGACTACAGCTAGCGGTTTGTTGGCATCACAATGTGAATTAACATTTTGGCACGGTCATGTCTAATACATTTGTTCAAAATCACAGCCAGACTCCAGATTGTTTTCTGCAATAAGTGTGTTTATTCAAGTGCTCTAAATTGGAGGGGTGGTTGCAAATCGGTGAGGGGTGATGGTGGAGGATTGTCCATGGCAGAGTCCAGACTATCAGTATCACAGGTGCATTGTCCAAATGCCTGTGGAAAGTGGAACAGGGGCAGTTTAAGGTTGGACAGGGTGACAATGTGGGACAGTGGGATGACAATCAGGGCGGTATCCTTTGCTGGCGGGGGTCTTGACATCTTACTCTGTCTTCTTCCTGGATCTCAGGGCCCGCTTGCGGGGTGGTTCTCCTTCTGCAGGGGGTGGGGTTCTGGTGGCCTGTTGGTCTTGTGTCGGGGCCTCCTGTCCACTAGCGCCGGCGGAGGTGGTAGGCAGTTCTTGGTCCATGCTAGTGTCAGGGGCCCTTTGAGGTGCCACAGTGTCCCGCAATGTGGTGACTACCTGATTCAGGGCCACTACGATGGTACCCGTGGCGGAACTGATGTTTCTTAGCTCCTCCCTGAACCCCATATACTGTTGCTCCTGCAGAAGCTGGATCTCCTGAAACCTGGCCAGGACCGTGGGCATCGTCTCCTGGGAGTGGTGGTATGCTCCAATGATGGAGGAGAGGGCCTCGTGGAGAGTGGGTTCCCTGGGCCTGTCCCCCCCCCTGTCGCACAGCAGCCCTCCCAGTTCCCCTGTTTCCCTGGGCCTCTGTCCCCTGGACCGTGTGCCCACTACCACTGCCCCCAGGTCCCTGTTGTTGTTGGGGTGGTGGGTTAGCCTGGGTTCCCTGTAGTGGTGGACACACCGCTGATTGACGTGTCCTGGGGACAGAGGTATGGGCCCGCTGGGTGGGTGCTGTGCTGGTGTTTCCAGAGGGGGGAAAGTCTGCTGTGGCCTGTGGCTGTCTGAGGGGAACCGACTGTCCCGAGGTCCCCGATGGACCGGGCTGGTCATCTAGATCCAGGTCGACAGAGCTGCTTTCATCACTGTGGGCCTCTTCTGGGGGTGGAGTGGACATTTGTGGACCCTCCTGCGCGGTGACCTGGCGTTCGGGTCCTGCAGGGGTATAAAAGTATGGTTATTGCTTCTGTGTGTACCATAGCGTGCAATGGGTGGGTGCCCGTGTACCCCAGTGCTCGCCTTCCTTTGTGGGGGCTGTTGTGACGGTGGTTTAGGGGGGGTTGTATGTGTATGTGCAGTGGGCATGCTTTGGTGATGGGTGTCCATGCTTTGTGGACGCATGCAGGGCTAGGTGTTGGGATGGGTGGGTTGTGATGGTGAGACATTTGCAAGGAGTAGGTGTGATGGGGGTGAGGGTGGGGGTATGAGTTGGCATGCAGGTGGGGTGGGGGGATGAAGTAGTGAAGATGAGACTTACCAGAGTCCATTCCTCCGCCTACTCCTGCGAGGCCCTCAGGATGCAGGATGTTCAAGACCTGCTCCTCCCATGTTGTAAATTCTGGGGGAGGAGGTGGGGGTCCGCCGCCAGTCCGCTGCACCGCAATGTTGTGCCTGGATACCATGGAACGCACCTTCCCCCGTAGGTCGTTCCACCTCTTCCTGATGTCGTCCCTATTTCTTGGGTGCTGTCCCACAGCGTTGACCCTGTCCACTATTCTGCTCCATAGCTCCATCTTCCTGGCAATGGTGGTGTGCTGCACCTGTGTCCCGAACAGCTGTGGCTCTACTCGTACAATTTCCTCCACCATGACCCTGAGTTCATCATCAGAGAACCTGGGGTGTCTTTGCGGTGCCATGGGGTGGTGTGAGTGATGTGTAGGGTGGATTGTGTGGTGCTAAGTGTGGTGATGTGTATTGTTGTGTTGTGTTAAGTGTGTGCAAATAGTTGCTGGGTGACAGTGAATTGGGCGTCTGGGTGCTCGGATGTCTTTTCTCGGTGCGTGTTCACTAATCTCTCAGACTCTGTGAGTTTATCTATCAGAGTCTTGGAGCTGTCTAGTGGTGGAAATGTTGGGAATGTGCGCAGACCCAGAGGATCTGGTCTCCCTGAGACCAACCATCAGTGTCGAACTCCCATTTTCCTAACATACCCAACCATCTAAGCGGGGTAGTGGTGTTGTACTTTAAAGTGGCATGATGTGCCTGCCAGAGTTCACTCTCAATAGCAGACGCTGTTTGTCATATGTATAGTTCATGCAGCACCATTGCCCATTTCTAGAAGCTTCATCCGGGCCTTTTGTGGCTTGCGTAGGTTCTACATCAATCAGGATTTAAACAGTTTGCAATCTCTGAAACAGTGTACTAACCAAGTAACCATAATGTTGTACTGCTTACCAGTCTGTGTCATCTAAATAAGCATCTGCTGCTTCATGGAAAACAATAGAGTCTAGACAATCTTCTTTGCTCGGTCTTTGTTCAAGATTCAGCTTTTCCTCAAGGAAGAGCAACCTCTCCCATGGGCGATACACGTGGTCTGGCATCACTGTGCATTCATTGCTGAATTTTGAATTTTGCTGCTGCTGCAGCATCCATTAACAGGTGTGCTTTGCCAGGGACCTCTACTTTTAGCCTGGTGGGGTATAGCATAGCATATTTAATGTTTTTGGATCGCAACATACGTTTTGCTTTTATGAATTTGTGTCTAGCCATCAAGACCGCAATGGCGAAATCATGGTATAAGAACTAAGTCATACCTTGTTATGTATCTTTTTCTCTCACTAGCTTAAAAAGTGCGTCCTGGTCCTGATTGAGGAGCCATGCAATAATCTACCTTTGGTTCTCCCTCAGTGGGGGCTAGGGCCCAATGTGCAACAAGCTCTCTCAATAAAAACCGTATCCGACAAGCTGGTGCATTGAAATAATTCAGTTAAGAGAGTTTCTACAAATATATCCTGGCAGTTCATTGTCATTGACTCATTTACTCCTAAAATCTTAATGTTGTTGTGCCTCGATCTTGTTTTACGATCTTCATTTTTTGCCGCTAACATTGAGAGCATTTGGGGTAGATTTAAGTGATTAGCAGTGGACATTTGCTGTTTGCTCACTAAGATGATATGCTGAAATAGTAGACATTGACTGATACATTTAAAGTACTTGAATAGAGTCTACTACACTCCAGCTTGCCTATACTGTTATGGTTTATGTAAAAGCGCTGGTTGCTATAGATGCGGAGTGGAGGGAGCACAGTTTGCCCACCTGGTGTGGCATTACCAAGTAATACGAATGCTACTGGGATGAAGTTCTGGATGCATTAAGCAGGACAACAGGGGAGCGGATTCTTCCAACTACTTTGTTGGCACTCTTGGGCTATGATAAGGACCTCGCTATGGCCATCTGGCTGTGGCACTCGCTCTTCTGCTTGTGAAACGCAGAGTAGCAATGCAATGGGCAAAGGGACCGCTTCCTATCATCAAGGAGTGGCACATTCATATGATATTCTGTAACACCCCGTCAGATGCTTATCATGAACTAATGCTGATTTGTAGTAGGCCGCAGAATATTTGGGGACCATATTGGATCTACTGGCTCGGACTGCAGGTGATGCCAGGGCGCACCCAGTAAGGAGTGAAGCTGAGGTGAATGTTACAGTTGAGGGGCAACTATGTTAGAGAGTGAGTAATGTAGGCCCTGGGTATGCAGGATACGATGTGCAATTGGTTGTTAGCAGCTGAAGCACAGCGAGTAACAGATGTGATTGCACTGTTGACTGGCCCCCCTGGCTGAGTACATCAGCCCCCCCTACTCTTGTGTGAAGGGCAGCTTTTGGGACTGGGGAAAATTTGGAAATCCCCTTCTGCATTTGTCAATGATTTATTGTGATTTTTCACAATTACGCAATTGGAGTTATCTAATAGAGAACTAATGTTATGGCGTTCTCACGTCAAAAGTTCTTACCACTATAGTTGCATCCTGTATGGTTGTCGAAAACAAAAATAAAAATGGAAAAAAGCTGAGAGCCATTACTAAATTTAATGCACTTTCTCCACAGTTGTCGTAGAATTGTCTTCAAAATCAACATCGGACATTAGGCTCCATCTAATCAAATATTATGATGATCTCTGCGCTCCATGATCTAATTTCGATGTTAGTGCATCAATTTTATTGTTAATTGATTTGAGACTAGCTTTAAGTTCTAGGAGTGTATCAGTAGTGTCTCGGACAGGGCACGATAATCACTGAACTGCACCATTCTCCATCGACTCAGTATCAGGTATTTCACAGACAGGGGTTTTATGATGGTTGAACATAAGTTTTCTTTGTTCCTTGGCACTTTTTCCCATGATCTTGTTCCTACAGCTGTCTCCACCTGCACTGTAGATTCTCAAGTGGCTACCAATAACTTCTTCACCACAACAGAGGTCGTACCAATTATGTGTATAGTTTATAACTTTAGGCAAGTCAATCCAGTCTGCGTACCAATGGTCTGGTGATGCAGCCAACTGAGAGCAAACCCAAGGGATTTCATCAATCAGGATCTCACAGGTACTGCCAGCAGTCTTGGGGTCCCCAGTAGTCAGTTGTGTGCATTGTAGCCCTCATTCATGGCTGGGCAGATAGATATCAAAATAGGACCAATATTTATAGCAGGTCTTGGGTTATTCCCTCTATGAGCTTCTCTCCACTGGCTGTATGTAATTCACACATCAGATGCAGCCTAAATATGAACCACATCCATCCATCATCGTGGGATATACCCCAAACGTAGATTCTCTGTTATGTTGCTCTCCTCACTGGTCTGGTTGATGCTGACAATGTTCTGGCCAATAGATAATGACCAGCCGTCCAAAGTAAGCATCGGCTCAAAGGGCTTTACACTTCCTACGGGGCTTTGGTGCCTCCATATTGCTGGGCCTGGTTCTAGCTCTCTCCAGGAGGTTCAAGTCTTCAAAGTGACTCCTCTGGCCTAAGAAGACTTCCATCCATGCAATCAGCGTGGCCCGATCCAGAAGGGAGAGCATAAGTATGTGCCTATCTGACAAGTTGTGAAGGAGGCCTCAGGCTCGCCAGTCGCCCCTGTCGTGGCCGGGCCTCTGAGGCTGTTCTCCACCAGCAAACTTTGTGATGTACTGCTGCTGGTCAGACCACTTAGTCTATGCTCCCCTTCCGGCCCAGAGGCCCCTTCGCCTTCCTCAACACCTCCCGCAGACAGCTATCATGACTTCAAGACTGCAATTCAGAGCAAAATGTTGAGCACAGACTTGGAGCTCCGCGTTATGTGTCCTTCTTGGCTGCGGTGTAACCATGCCCCAACCCTAACCATTTAATATATTTAGTAATGTTGTAACAAATTCAGTATTCTAAAGCTAACCTTCCAAAATATTTTCAATTGTAATTAAATTGATTATAATCTCTTACTTCCATTAGATATAAGTATTTTATAAATATTTAAAATGAATAACTTAGTTCTGACTTTTATGTACATGTAATTGATTTGTAATTAATTTAGCTCAATAACTTAACATAAACAGTTAATAACTTATTAATTTTTAGGAAATTGTATTCAATATCACATTCCAAACCTTTTTATTTGCTTTTGATGTATACTATAATTTCATTAATTTATATAATTAATTGCAGCAGCAGTTGCTTAATGAGGGAAGGAGAGCGTTGCCCCTCCCGTCCTCTGTGAGCCCTGCTAAACATGAAAAATAAAATGTCAATTAAATGATTTCGTTGCGATTTTATTTTTCACTGATGCGTGCCACAGCTGCCAGACTGCCCCGGAGCCAGGAGAAATGAGAGGTGTGTCCTCTGCTGCTGATTGGCAGCATAGAGGACTGGAGTAGTGGCTGACTGGACACTCCAAAGTGTGCATGTCAGTTTGGCTGCCTGGTTTAAGGCAGCCAGCCTGACGTGCATTTTGCAGCTCTCCAACCACAAGCACAGGCCTCTTCGGCCTAAAGGAGTGCCCAGCCAACCCGCTCCATCCAATGCTGGTGCTTCTCTCATGCTGGTTAACAGCATGCGAGCAGTGTCTGGATTGGTTAAGGGAGGTCTTCATGCATCAGACTGCAGAAGAACACCAAGGAGGACGCGCAGCCCATTGGTAAGTATAATTTTATTTTATGTTATTTTTTAGAAATGTGTAATGCATGTCAGTGTAGTGGGTATGTTTTTTTTTGTAATTAGTTAGTGGTTGGATTTGTATTTGGGCTTTTGGAAGGAGGGGGTGTTTTATTTTGGGTTTTTGGAAAGTTGCAAAGGGGTGGGGTACTTTGCTCACTTCACCACTTTCAAAGGCTACCAGCCGTCCCCGATTATTAGGTCATTAATTTACTTTAAAAAACCAACCTATGTTATTGTGTTTTAACTACTTTAATTCCATATTCTAACCATGAACCTTAATTCTTTAATTTAAATATAACATATTGCCACCATTCAATTATATTTAGGTGGTCTATAAATTTACTGCTTCCATATTTTACTATATTTATTAAATTAGTTGAATTAAATTTAAAATTAAGCATGTGCATAATTTCGCATCCCAATTGGTTCTATTTTTGTAAATTACTCTTTACCCTTGATTTAATTAATATTATGGTACAGGGAAAACAGGAGAAGGAAAAGACTGAAAAATCGTGGTAAAGGGATAAAGCAAATATGGAAAAGAATTGGCAAAAGTGAGATAAATGAGCAAGCCATGTCTGGTGGTAGACTGAATAGTCATGAAGTGGAATCAAGACTATGCAGACTTGGTATTCGACACAAGACATTCAAGAGCGCCAGCTGCAGGCATCTTAGCAAAATATTGGGCCCTGGCACTCTTTATATTACAAATTAACACTGTATTAGGAATCACTTAAGAATCCCCGTGGAGAGAGCCATGCAACTTTTTCCACAGTAGACGTGGTCGGTTGGCACGAGACCTAAAGTTCTACAGTGAAATTGGCCGTGGTAGAATTTACTTTAACTAATGAAATAATCAAACTTGCAAAACGTCCAGTGTAAAACAAAAGGAATATCTAAATGCACCTGCCAAACCCGCTTTGAACTGAAACCGCAACGGGTCAAATTTACTTAATACGAGAGTTTGCTGTACCTGTGCCTGGCTCTCCAACTCTTTGAATTGAACACATGCACATATAACTTAGGGGCAGATTTACCAGAAACTGGTGCATTGGTTCCGATGCACCACTTTTTTTTTGCTTCCCCCTTACCCTCCCTAACGACACCATGATTGTGCCGTATTTACAATAGAGCGCACCATGGCGGTCGTTACCACAACAGTAGTGACGTTTTTGATGCTGTTGTGATGCTTTGGTGCACTAACGTCAAAAAGTTTGACGTTAGTGCAGTAAAGCACAGGGAGGCCCAAAGAATATTATGGGTGTGTCACTTTAACACCTGCCCTGAGCAGGCGTTAAAAATGACGAAAAGAATGGTGCAGTGAAATCTTGTAGATTTCATTGAGCCATTTTTTCAGGCCTCCCTGCGTGGGAATGACCCCCTTGCATACATTAAGTCTGACACAGGCATGATGTGGCCCAAGAGGTTGCAAAGTGGCCTAATGCATGCATTGCACCACTTTGCAAATATGGCGCGGGGGAATGGCCACCTTAACGCTGCCTATGTGTCATAAAAATGATCCTAAGGCGGCGTTAAGCTGGCTCTAGGGAATTGTAAATCTGCCCCTTAGTCCCAAATGAGGGTGCCCCTTTGTTTGACTCATTGGACTCATGAATCTCAGAAACAGAAAATCCATCCCTGAGGATGCCCAACCAGCACTGAGCTTTGGCCATCGGCAGGGCAGTCTTTCAGCTTATGCTGCTCCATGCCTACATGCCTGATTCTTCAATGGTTCACATTCAACACTGGCTGGATGAACACAACTTTCTGACTTTCCCTCCTGAGATTGATTAGACATGAAACTTTTCTTAAATCAGAAGGTAAAATACTCCACTGACTATTACCTCTCTTCAGAACTGACTTTATGCTCTTTCTAATCAGCCTCCTTTGAGGTATAGCGCTCCCTTTTTGAGAATTGTTGACTTTTCAATTGGCTAATACAGGAACCTTTGCCTCTCATTACCGGAATAGTGTAATTTCCCTCATAGCATTTTAAACCCACTATTAGACCTGACATGCCTTAGGGTGGTCACCCCTAACTTTTTGCCTGCCTCCCTCCACTTTTTGGACCCTGTTTTGCTGGCTTTTTAGACACTGCGCACTTTACCACTGCTAACCAGTGCTAAAGTGTATATGCTCTCTCCCTTTTCAAACATGGTAACTTTGGATCATACCTGATTGGACTATTTAATTTACTTATAAGTCCCTAGTAATGTGCACTATATGTGCCTAGGACCTGTAGATTAAATGCTACTAGTGGGCCTGCAGCACTGGTTGTGCCACCCACTTAAGTAGCCCCCTTAACCTTGACTCAGGCTTGCCATTGCAAGGCCTGTGTGTGCAGTTTCACTGCCACTTCGACTTGGCATTTAAAAGTACTTGCCAAGCCTAGAACTCCCCTTTTTCTACATATAAGTCACCCCTAATGTGTGCCCTAGGTAACCCCTAGAGCAGGGTGCTGTGTGGGTAAAAGGCAGGACATGTACCAGTGTAGTTATATGTCCTTGTAGTGTAAAACTCCTAAATTCGTTTTTACACTACTGTGAGGCCTGCTCCCTTCATAGGCTAACATTGGGGCTTCCCTCATACATTGTTGAAGTGGCAGCTGCTGATCTGAAAGGAGCAGGAAGGTCATATTTAGTATGGCCAGAATGGTAATACAAAATCCTGCTGACTGGTGAAGTCGGATTTAATATTACTATTCTAGAAATGCCACTTTTAGAAAGTGAGCATTTCTTTGCACTTAAATCTTTCTGTGCCTTACAATCCACGTCTGGCTGGGTTTGGTTGACAGCTCCTTGTGCATTCACTCAGACACACCCCAAACACAGGGTACTCAGCCTCACTTGCATACATCTGCATTTTGAATGGGTCTTCCTGGGCTGGGAGGGTGGAGGGCCTGCTCTCACACAAGGGACTGCCACACCCCCTACTGGGACCCTGGCAGACAGGATTGAACTGAAAGGGGACCTGGTTCACTTCTTAGAAACTCTTTGAAGTCTCCCCCACTTCAAAGGCACATTTGGGTATAAAACAGGGCCTCTGCCCTACCTCATCAGACACTTGCTGGAGAAGAAAGCTGAACCAGAAACTACATCCTGCCAAGAAGAACTGCCTGGCTGCTCAAAGGACTCACCTGTCTGCTTTCTACAAAGGACTGCTGCCTTGCTGTTGGCCTGCTGCCTTGCTGAACTCTTGTCTGGCTGTGAAAGTGCTCTCCAAGGGCTTGGATAGAGCTTGCCCCCTGTTCCCTGAAGTCTCAGGACCAAAAAGACTTCTCTTTTTCACTTGGACGCTCCGTGCGCCGAAATTTTCGACACACAGCTTGTTCCGCGGCGAGAAAAAAGCCGTACACCAACGCTGATCGACGCAATGCCTTCGGGACGACCGGAACTTCGACTCGCAGCCTCGCAAGGACAACACCGCCCGACCTCCAGAGGAGAAATCGACGCAACGCCTGCCGTGAGAGCGAAACTTCGACGCGCAGCCCCGCAGAACGACGCGCAGACGGAAAACAAGCAGGAGAATCCACGCACAGACCCGGGACATCTGGTAATCCCCGCGATCCACAGAAAGAGACTGTCCGCGCGCCGGACAACGACGCACGACTTCCCAGCGTGAAAAATAACGACACAAGTCCGGGAGTGCTGGGGAGAAATCGACGCACACACCATTTTTCCACGTATCTCTTCTTCTGCGGCCCTCTGAGGAGATTTTCCACTCCAAACCAGGTACTTTGTGCTGAAAGAGACTTTGTTTGCTTTTTAAAGACTTAAGACACTTTGGGGGTGATTCTAAGTCTGGCGGGCGGCGGAGGCCGCCCGCCAGACTTCCCCCTCCAAAATACCGCTCCGCGGTCGAAAGACCGCTGAGGGTATTTTGGGTTTTGCACTGGGCTGGCGGGCGACCGCCAAAAGGCCGCCCGCCAGCCCAGTGCAAAACACCCTTCCCACGAGGACGCCGGCTCAGAATTGAGCCGGCGGAGTGGGAAGGTGCGACGGGTGCAGTTGCACCCGTCGCGAATTTCAGTGTCTGCAAAGCAGACACTGAAATTCTTTTTGGGGCCCTCTTACGGGGCCCCTGCAGTGCCCATGCCATTGGCATGGGCACTGCAGGGGCCCCCAGGGGCCCCGCGACACCCCATACCGCCATCCTGTTCCTGGCGGGAGAACCGCCAGGAACAGGATGGCGGTATGGGGTGTCAGAATCCTCCATGGCGGCAGCGGAAAACCGGCGGGAGACCGCCGGTTTTCCACTTCTGACCGCGGCCGAACCGCCGCGGTCAGAATGCCCAGCGGGGCACCGCCAGCCTGTTGGCGGTGCACCCGTCATTTTAGCCCTGGCGGTCTTGGACCGCCAGGGTTAGAATGACCCCCTTTATATCACTTTTCAGTGATATCTCTACAAATTCACATTGCAACTTTATTCGTTTTGACCTACAATTATCCTGATGAATATTATATATTTTTCTAAACACTGTGTGGTGTATTTTTGTGGTGCTATATGGTGGTATTGTATGATTTATTGCACAAATACTTTACACATTGCCTTCTAAGTTAAGCCTGACTGCTCGTGCAAAGCTACCAGAGGGTGGGCACAGGCTAATTTTGGATTGTGTGTGACTTACCCTGACTAGAGTGAGGGTTCTTGCTTGGACAGAGGGTAACCTGACTGCCAACCAAAAACCCCATTTCTAACACCCACGTACATTTTTCTACAACGAGAAGGAGCTTTTTTTGCATGTATATATTTTGATTAAACTCAGTTTGGAACTTTATGTTTTTTTATTAAATGGAATTGTTATTTGGTGATTTTCTGCACACTGCACCTCCTGATTCTTTGAGGTTTGGATTTATGCTCAGCCCAAGGCACCAAAGGCACGGCAAGAGTCTTGTAATGAAACGTTTTTTGCACTGGATGGTTCTCTTTAAGCAGTGTATAATCTCAGCTATGGCTTTAGTACACTAGGCAGAGAAGAACACCACATGTGTGCTGGGCCACCTGTATCTCAAACCATTCTGGGTCCTACTTCCAGAGGCGTTCTTGGTTGTAAACATATGTTTATAGCCTAATATACCTCATGTACATTTGTGGTCAGTCACAAACTCCAGTCTGACCTCTTCCCAACCCTGAAACTGTCAGAAAGTTGCTCTAGCCAAGGGCTGGAGTAATTCACTTTCCAGGATTGGAAGGAGAATGGATCACCTCCACATTTAGTGGAGTGCAGTAGAATGACTTTCTCTATGGGAAAAATGTATGTCTTCAGGGAAAAAATGAACATGTGCGTTTGCACCGAAAGTTCCATTGCACTTGAGGTAGATTACCGCACAGGAGGAATAGGGGCACCTGGGATATTTCTCATGATATTCCCATTTGCACGCCAGGAAACCTACACCCGGCAAAGCTTTCCAGGACAGATCCGGCATATGTTTATATAGTAAAAAAAATGTAAAAGCATGTTCAGCCCGAGATGTAACTTTCCGTCCATGCTTTTACATTTTTTCTGTGAATCGGACCCTCTGTGATGGTTAATAAGCCACTGCTTGAGGATGCCTAGATGTTCATGTGAACTACCTGTGCCAATCGTTTTGACATTGTTACATGAGGGTACAAATGTACAACTCACATTTTCTGCACTTTCTGCTCTCTTTCCTACGTCATGCTTATTTAGGCTTACGTAGCTATCCAGGTTTTTGGATAGTCACAGGTTCTTTTTTGCTGCTAATGAACGTTGGTTGCATTTACACAGAAATACACATTAAAATGTGCAATGCAGTCATTATCTTTTAGTTGTTATTAGCTTCAAAATAATCAATGAAACAATATTCCCTACTTTACTTGCACATTAGTGAATTTCAGAATATGATTGGGTTGAATTTCCTTGCCCTTGCATTAAATGGTTTTCCACATTGTTTTGCTAATTGTTAAAATACGATTTCATTAGGACGTTTTACAAATATAGTGATATTTTCCTTAATAAAATTTGAGGAAATTTCGAAATCTTTAACTGTGTGGTATACGATGTTACCGGTAGGTAACGGCTCAACATGTTCAGTGCTATAGTCTTTGGTCAGTTCATTACCCTTTTACATTTGGAGAGTTCATGTCTTTTTAAAAATGATTTACCAGTTTCTAGGTTGTTTCCTCGCTCCCACCCGTGCCCCAAGATGTTTTCTCTGTCAGTCTTTTTAGACCTTCTCGCCTAATTTCCAAGTTTCTAGATTCACAAAATGGTAATCCCATGTAGTTTGGAAAAAAATGATCAATGTGAGTTTTGGTAGTCTATGATTTCTGCGACAGTCCACCACACTCATCTTTCTTTTCTATACTGCTGGAAGACCCAGGAAGGGACTTCTGGCAGCATGAAAATAAAATAATATGGCTGAGAAGCGGCTGTGGAGTTTCTTTGCTACCACTCAGGGGTACAACCACTTTTATTAACATATGGAAAACATATGTCCAGTATCTTAGTGTTACTTCAATGTTTGGTAGGACATCCAACTGCAGGGAATGAGGTTTGCCGACTATGTAGCTACATCTTCCGCAAAGTTGAGGAATTTTGTACTTCTCTGAAAATAATGAAATTCCCACACTACACAGGCGTATGGTGTATCTGGTACATCTTTAATCCTCAGTGAAGTTTGTAAAATATTTGGCATTCCTAGCAATCGTCTTTGTACATCAGTTACTAGTGGTCCTTGTACAGGAATGAACACTTTTTCACTGCACACAGGGCCCTTTTTGGCCTTTAATTTCTATTGCATGAAACGTCACCAGCCCTCAAATATGCTTATGCTGCCTCCAGAGGAATCTTTTTTTTCATCTGTCCCTTCACTAGCAAGCAGGTATGGTCGCCAACCACCGAATGCCTTCACACTAACTTCCAGCATCCACCACAATAAACTTGAAGGCCCATTCAGTGTAGAGAAAAACTCTTCACCCAGTCCTGCCTCTCTAACTAAAGGCATTCTAGTATATTGCTTTGTTTTATGACGTCTGCTTGGGTTTACTCCCAAATCTGTTGAGATCAATTACTTGATGGCCCCTTTAAAGATTCCACTACCAACATGGCCCCCAAAGTTTTGTAATGTATTGTATTGCATCCACACACGCTCCCTCAAGTGTCAACTAATTTCGGAGATATTCTGTGCATTCCCTACCATTCATCTTTATATTCTGCCTCCGTACTACAACACTGTTCCAGATGATGACTAGTAAATTGATATATATGTAATGAGTCTAATATTAGAACCATCACAACTGACAGGAGTATGGCTGACAGATTTGTAATGCATCCATCTAGATACAGTAGAAACATTACAATTGTCAATCAAGCGCTTTCCCGCACCTTATTGTGAGCCATGTGTCAACCTGCCACAGCATCCAAATACTATTATGGGGGTCATTATGACTGCGACAGACAGTTTTCACTGCCCGCCAAAGTCTCGACGGGCAGGTTGCCACCAATGCGGACACCTTCACACGACCCCCATCAAGAGTTCCTCCGCTGGGTCAGCAGGCAGAAACGGTGTTTGCACTCGCTGGCCCAGTTGGGAACGGCCTACAACATTGACACCAGGTCATAATAGAGCCGGCGGTTATGCTGTAGTGCATAGGGTGCACCAGCACCCGTCGCAATGTTAGCTGTCTGCAAAGCAGGCAGTGAACATCACGACTGGGCTGGGCAGGGGGGACCCTGCACTGCCCATGCTAAGTGTATAGGCAGTGCAGGCCCCCCCGACGCACCCTGCACCCTGTCTCCACCAGCCTTTACATGGCAGTGCCAGAACTGCCAGTCCCTCCTGTGGAAGAGAACTGGTGGTGCTGGCGATCCGACCGCGGAACAAACGCCATGGTCATAATGTGGCAGTCAGACTGCCGCCAAAGCGGTCGGACCATCGCTTTGGCGTCAGTCAGACCGCCACTGCAACCCTGGCAGTCTGAAGACTGCTAGGGTCATAATCAGGCCCTATTTCCTGCATTCAGAGGATGGAAGCCAACAGGCATGATGTAAAATGTGTTCTTTGGGGAAAATATTACAAATGTCATGTCCTATTCATGTATATTTCTACATTATATATTTTTGCCATAGCAATGCATCAGGGTGTTTGAGAATTCTATTTATATCAATAATATCTATGCTTGTTCAAATCAAAAAACACGTCTATGGGAAACAGATCCTAAACACATTTTGTCAGGATATTTCTTCTCTGCCTGAATTCCCATTGCATGGGCTAGTTCAATTAGGTATTAATATTCATTTTTTTTACAGATTTACGTATGTTCATTTCACAGGTTTGTGTTTTTTTTATTGTTCTAAAACACTGTATGTGAGTAAAAGAGGCATGTGTGTATGGGTCTGCTTTTGAAGGTTTTGCATTGGGAGTGTGTGCACCTGTATTTTGTGTGGTCTATTTCATATTTATATTTATGAGGGAAAATGATCTCTGGAATGAAAGACAGCTAAACTCCTACCAAACTGTTCTGATGGACATAGTCAATCTAGAACTCAGAAGTCAATTTTAAAAAGCACCAGTGCCTATGACTTGAGAAATGGGAAACAGCTTTGTGCCTCTTTGGCATAACACCTTCTTCCATGACATATATACTTCCAACAGTAATAAACATTATTTCATTTGAATTCAAAACTAAGACTAATATGCTTGTCTATCTTGTAGGTGGTGTGAGCTGTTGCTAGACCTGTCAGTCTTAGGGTGGTACTCTCTTAAACATTTTGTCTGCTTGTCTCCCTTTTTCTAGATTTTTGCTTCTGTTGGCCTTAGGACTCTGTGCACTTTGCCACTGCTAACCATGCTTGTGCTCACTCCACAAAACATTATTTGATTGGCATATAGGCATATGCCAACCAAACTATAATGTACTTGTAAGTCCCTTGTAGAGTGGTATACCATACACCCAGGGCCTGTAAATTAAATGCTACCAGTGGGTCTGCAGCACTCATTGTGCCACCCACGCAAGCAGCCACCTAAACATGTCCCAGGCCTGCCATTGCAGCCTGAATGCAGAGTCTCACTGCCATGTCGACTTCACATTGCCATGTTGACTTGCCAAGCCTTAAACACCCCTTTTATTATATATAAATCACCCCTAATGTAAGTCCTAGGTAGCCCATAGGGCAGGGTGCTGTGTAATGTAAAGGTAAGGCATGTACCTTTAAGTTTTACATGCCCTGGTAGTGAGAGACTCTCACAAATTCGTTTTTCACTACTGTGAGGCCTACCCCTCACATAGGATAGCATTGAGGGTTCCTTATTACATCTAATAAGATATCATTCCTAAATGAGAGGAGGTATATATGTCATATTTGGTACCTATGAACGTGTAATCATAAACACTCTTTAATTGTAAAGTCAAATTTATCATTACAAGTTTCATAATGCCACTTTTAGAAAGTTGACACTATCCTGTCCTCTGCCCTTTCTACCTACAGCCTGTTTTTGGTCACATGACTGGGTGTAGCTGACAGGCTTTATGAGTTCCCCCTAGACAGTCACACAATAGTGGGATTAGCAGAAACAGAATGACCCACCATCTGGCAGGATCAGGGAGTGGAGCTGAGTGCAGCCCCACATGCACCTGAACACACTGTGTGCTGCTTCCTCACAATAGGCTTAACAACCCTGTATTTTCAGTGCAGCCAGCCTGGACCTAGGGAAGGGGAGGCAGGGAGACTCTAGCACTTCAAAGGACTCTTCCAGAACATTCCCTCACCTTCTAGAAGTAGGGCACCAGTGTATAAAAATAGGGCTCTGAGACCCACTCTACAGTTCACTACTGGACCTGTGGAAGGACTCTCAGAGGACTTCCTGCTTCTGCTGTGACCTTCTGTGCACTCTACCAGTATGCTGCTCTACCTGGAAGGACTGATTTGTTGCCTGGAGCCTGCTTGAACCCTTAGAGACCATCACTACTTTTGGGACCTGCATCTTCACCTGCATACAGGATTGCCGGAAGTGACTCTAAAGGATGGTTTGCTGGCCTCCTGTTCAGAGCCACAGGGACATAACAGGCTCCCACCATCTTAGACCAGCACCTGGACCCAGCCTGAGTGAGCCCTGAACCCCCGGGAGGCTTCCAACCACTTCTGGCCCATTGACAATGGTGCTAAATGTGTCCAGATGTCCATTTTCCAAAACTGAGGATTAAGTCAAAATTTGGCCAAAAAGTGCTCTGAGAATCAGAAGGAGATTGGGACCAAGATGCTCGCCTATCAGCCAAAGGTGCATCACTGGTCGGATCAACTTCACTACTTCTCCCACTACGTTCTTCTCCACAGCAGCAAATCTGTTTCAGAGATCCTTTGCCAAAGGGGTAATTGATCTTGGGGAACTGTCCACAGATACTGCCTCCTGCTTCGTCCCACTGTAGGTTTTTGACTTCCATTGCGGTGACTAGTCCGAAGGTAAAAATCTTCACCGCAGCTTTGCCTGATGGCCGTCCAACGATGATGCTCACTCGTGCGACACTCCTGCAGCCTTGCCCCACTGTACTTCTACCTTCTCAGATGCTTTTTCATAAAATATTTTCTAAGTCCGAAAGTAAGCGCTGACCGTGCCCAATCTACTTTGTGTATTCCAAACTGTGCTCCATTGCTGTTGGCCTTAACTTTCGATTTTGCCCTGGTCATTTGTGGCCAGATGCCTGCTCTTTAAAGTGCTGTTTTTCACTTCAATCTTCAAAAATACATAACTCTGGTTAAACTGATTGGATTTTGGTCATCTTGGTGGCAAATAATTTATCCAGTTTTACTCAATTTTTCTAAACTGGTTTAGCGATTTCATTGTGTTGTGTTTTCACTTTATTACTCTTTGTGTGTTGCATAAATATGTTACACATGTATCTAAGTTAAGCTTGACTGCTTTTTGTGCCTAGCTACCAAGGGTTAAGTGGATCACCTTGAAAGTGAATGTGGCTGTTGCTTGACCAGGGCTCACACCCAGCCAACCAACAACCCAATTTCTCACAGCCGTCTTTTTGCATTTGTTTGTCTGATAAATTAATGTCATGCTTGAAAGTCACATTTGATTGGTTATTCCTGTTTTTTACTAGATTCAGTTAAATGGTCTTTGCTTTTGGACAGTAGACTATATAAGCCCAGTGGAAAATACGGGGGAAATCCTGCTTCTTAATATCAATAACAATTGAAGCTTTTCCTGTACATTTCCTTCCTCAGGACTCGGAGGTCCACATTTCACTGCTCCCTGTGGGATAGGAGATGGAGCCTTCTTGGATGTTGGTGCTACAAAGCACACTCTCTACTCCTACTGTGCAGGACGCCTTCCTTGAACTTTTGCCACCTCAGGACTTGGAGGTCCACATTGCATTGCGCATTTGGAAGTGGGAGGCTAGACCTTGGAGCTACAAAGCTTGCTGTCTACCTGGGAGAAGACGCGGCCAAGACGGGCCCATTTGAGCCCATCATAGCCCGAAGGAAACTGGACTGGGCCACCCTCTTTATTTTATTTTTTCTTGTGTCCTTGCAGCTTACATAAGTTGTTTAATAGTGACCATGGGCAAGCAAAAATCAGTCATAACAGTTACCTGGAAGGAAAGTTACTTCTTCCTCCCCTGGTAATTTCTTGACAAGTGTGATGAGTGCAATCAATAAAGATATCAGCAGTGTAGAAGAGAGGATGGTTGTCACAGAGCATGTGGTATCTGATACAGTGGCTTTGCTCCTCCTATTAGTTCTATAGCTGATACCATGAGTGAAAAGTGTGCTGAGTAATCTCTGTGTATCCCACGATTCTCAGATAATCAACTTAGCATCGCCCACTGCTCTTGAAAAATCCTCCCTGCACAAAATAAAAGAAACAGCCCCGATCTACCAAACAGACACCCAAACATGTGTCAAATATTTATTTTTTTTAAAACATCAGCGTAGTATCCAACCAAGGACGACACTTTGCATTTAAACTGATATTTCATAAAGTCTACTTTAAATACCACTTAATTGTACTTCCGAAAGACTGCATGCTGTATGAGATTACTTTTATTTCCTCATAAGGAAAATACATGTTAATATTTATTGTTCAATCAATACATAAAAAATCTGCAATATTTGTATGCCTTAAAACACAAAAATGATATACAATCCCAACTTTATACACAATGCAACAATACATCAAACAAATTTGTTAACGAAAAATGCACACATAAAATATTAAATTAATTTCAAATCCAATTACAAAATATCAAGATGGCGTTTGGTGGATTCACTGTACAACAAAAATAATTGTTTTGATTAGCTTCAGTTTACTTTAACTCAGTTTAAACAACGGGCAACTTTTATGTTATCTTAAGAGTAAGAAAGTGTCTTTTAGCGCTTTCCTATAGCCATAACCTTTATTGACAGGTTCCCGTTCCACAAAACAAGATGTAATAAGGGGCCTATTATCGCTGGAGGAATTATTGTAGCTTTTCTGTTCAGAAGGATATGGATGGTGTGAAGCTTAAGTTATTTGCTAGGTTCGGTGATGAAGGGAGAATCCACAACTTAGGTTTGTGTTGACTAGATTCCCTTTGTATAGGGTTCACCAATTAGTTATGTTCCCTGAACAGTAGGAAAGATTTATGAATCCCCCTCGAGGCCCATGTGACAGGTATTTGACACGATGTACTTTGCCCTTCTTGTTCCTTTGTAGATTGTATACTGAACTGAGAGCTCGCTATATTTCACCACTCTTTATAACGTTAAATGTTACTCACTGTAGACCGACTTTACTTTTTACAGCAATTACATAGCCCTCCAACTTACTTGCCTAGCCTTGGTGACCTATATCTGGCAGCTCATGAAACTAAGAAAGACGGTAGTAGAAAAATAATGTGGCTATGGCGTCTGGCATAGCTTAATTACATCTTTCTTTCCTTGAATAAGAAGTAATATTTGTTAATGTATTTGCTGATTTTCATTCATTTTATGATCTGAATAATATATATGAACTTTTTCTTATGGGTTTAATGTAAACCAAATAAAGTTTGAATAATTATGTTTGATTGGCTAACTGGCAATCAACATTTTTATGCACAGGTAGCCAGCCTCATGATGTTGTCCAAAAACCCATGTGCAAAAATCAAGATCCTGTAGTAATCATTTGTAAATGGTCAAGTGGAATTCCCACCAGTGATTACAGTCCAGTCGAACCAATATTGTCAGCAGTCTCCTGATCGCCTGGATTCATGGCATTTTCCATGTGCACCGAGAATTTAAAGTTTTAGTTAGCAGTTTGTATTCCCATCAGCATATGAGGATAACACCTATAAGTAAAGAAGACACACACCAAATATGTTGTCCTTAGCCGCAAAGCTCTTCGGCCTAAGTTGAAAAAGTGAGAGCTCTGCTTTCTCATATGTCTTCACCCCTAAGGGCTAGGGGCCATTAAATGTACTGGAGTGATAAGCGTCCACTCAAGGGCTCAGAGCACCGTAATGATAGACTGTAATATGCAATAATGGGTGATTTCTTTGCACAACAAAGGTAAATATTTTTTCATCATAACAGCAGCTCACTCCTCATCATTAGACTCATTGCATGCTGCCTCACAGATATTTTAACATCTCTGTCATACTACGAATAAGTATTTCTTTCACTTTCTTTGCTCACCTGTGTGACTCCGCCCCCACATCATACCATAACGTCTGGGGAACAAAGAGATTCTTTCAGTTTTTTTACTTTCCTTGGACAGATCTACACAGACCTATTGTGATAGGCTATCCAGGGCTGGATACCTGGACACACCATTGCTATATCCCACAGTTGGAATACATCATATGACCAGATTCCTCTGCTCTGCTGGGCTTGGTGCTGGTTGCTGTTGCCTGGAGTTCTTGTTGGTTTTTGTCGAATGCTACAGTGATGTGGTAGTTTTGGACCTGCTTTTCTATGCTGCTCTCACTATTGAATTAATAACTGGGGAGGTCTCGCTGTCCATGGCATGACCGGTGTGCAAGATTTGCTAGTTGGCAAGAATGGGGATGTGACATTGAGTATGTGGGGGAGTGACTTACTGTCATCCTTTTTTGTTGAGTCCTTATCATTGCATGTGATGGGCATGCAGCAGGCCACCATAGGTTGCTCTTTGTACTAATAATATCACCCTGGGATTCCGGACCTTTTAGAATGTGTTCTGCTGAAACTGTTGGGAAGTGCTGGTGAAAGCAGCAACGTTGCTGTGAGGCAGTGTTTTGCTATGATGGTTTTCAATTCTATTGCAATTATTTCATTTTCTCAATAAACCAAACATTTATATAGCACAGCAAGTCACCAGTAACGGTCTCAGGGCGCTGGAAATGCTGGCTGCTGTGCAGTGGTTTGTTCATTTGAACATCCAGGTCTTGAGTTCTTTCCTGAAATGCTGGATGGGTGGGATGGATCTGAGGTGCTGGGGGAGGTTATTTCACGCCTTGGTCACCAGGTGAAAGAAAGAACATCCTCCTCTGTTGGTTCGGCGGATCCTGGGGGTGCTTGCGAGGAAAAGTGAGGCAGATCATTGGTGTCTGGTCGATTGGTGGAAGGTCAGACGTTTGTTGATGTATGCTGGTCGTATGGTGTGTAGGTTTTTTTGTATGTGTGGGTCAACATCTTGAACTGGCATCTCTTTTGGATCGGGAGCCAGTGTAGTTTCTTGAGGTGGGGTGAAATGTGGGTCCTTCTGGAGAGGTCGAGGATGAATCTTGTGGCTGAGTTTTGTATTGTCGATAGTCTCTTCAGGGGCATGTGGTGATTCCTACATAGAGTGTGTTTCCATAGTCCAATCTGCTGGCGATGAGGGCCTGGGTGATGGTCCTTTTTGTGGTGACTGGGAGCCACTTGAAGATCTTGTCGAGCATGCATAGGGTGTGGAAGTAGGTGGATGAGACCGCATTAACCTGTTTCTTCATAGATAGCTTGCCTTCTAGGGTGATGCTGACCTTGCGGGTGTAGTCTGTCAGAGCAGGGGGTGGGTCGAGTTCCACGGGCCACCATGCGCTGTTCCATGGTGAGGTGTTGTTCCCAAAAATGAGGACTTCCATCTTGTCCATGTTGAGCTTGATACAGCTGTCTTTCATCCAGTCGGTGACGTTCATCATACATCTGTGGAAGTTGGCTCCGGTGGTGGAGGGGTCTTTTGACAGTGGGAAGATGAGCTGAGTTTTGTCGGCATAGGAGATGATGCTCAGTCCATGCAATCTGACTGTGTTGGCCAGGGGAGTCATATAGATGCTGAAGAAGATAGTGCTGAGGGATAATCCTTGGGGGATGCCGCAGGTGATCTTCTTGGGCCCCGAGGTGAATAGTGGGAGCCAGAGTCTCTGAGTTCTTCCGGTCTTCATATATTTGCAGATCTGCATGAGCACAGGGCTTCTTATTTCACGATTGTTCTTGCCATGCCCTCTATCACATGCTGTTACAAATGGGGTCTTTGGTTGGCAGTCAGGTTACCCCCTGTCCAAGCAAGGACCCTCACTCTAGTCAGGGTAAAAGAGAATCACCCTCAGCTAACCCATGCTTACCCCCTTGGTAGCTTGGCACAAGCAGTACGCTTAACTTTAGAGTGCTAGGTGTAAAGTATTTGTACCAACACACAAAGTAACTTAATGAAAGCACTACAAAATGACACAACACAGGTTTAGAAAAATAAAGAATATTTATATAAACAAAACAAGACCAAAACGACAAACATCCAGAATATATAAGTCGAGTTATCAATTAAAAAGCAAAAAGAGTCTTCATGTAGTTTTAAACACACACTAACAATGTTAGCGTGAAAATGTACCTTGAGTGCATCAAAAATAACCCAACACGGGCGAGTGTGGGTCACAAGGGGCTTGTGATGCATCGATTTCACTCACTAGCGAGATCTTGCGTCGTTTCTTCTTTCGTCGGGTCGGGCACGTCATTTCTCCTTTCGTCGGGTTGAGGGAGTAGTTTCTCCTCTCCGGAGGAGAGCAATGCTTCTATCCGGTCATTACTCTTGGGTCGGGGCAGGCCTTGTGTTGTTTTTACATGCCCAGCAGTATTGGCGGCAGAAATCCAGCCACACGATGATCCAAAAACCACGCAGTGTGGGTTGTGATCTCACCAGCCTCCGTCAGCGATGCTGTACGTTGTTTCTCCAGCTCCGTGCATTGATTCTTCAGTGGCGTTACAGGCGAGCGTTGATTTTCAGCCGCAAAGCTGGCGGTGCATTGATTTTTCAGCCACAGATCGGAGATGCGTCGATCTTTTCCCCGCACGGCGTTCTGTGCGTGGATTTCTTCCTCTTAGGTTGCCAGCTTCTCCTTTCAGGGACCCAGGAACTGGATAGGCACCACAGGGCACAGTAGGAGTCTCTCCAGAGACTCCAGGTGGTGGCAGAGAGAAGTCTTTGCTGTCCCTGAGACCTCAAACAACAGGAGGCAAGCTCTAAACCAAGCCTTTGGAGAGCTTCACAAGATGGAAAACGCAGCCAAGCCCAGTCTTCGTCCTCTCTCAGGCAGAAGCAGCAACTACAGACCCACCCAACAAAGCACACTCACAGGCAAAGGGGCAGTACTCCTCCTCCAGCTCTTCTCCTTGGCAGGAGTTCCTCTTGATCCAGAAGTAATCCTAAAGTCTGGGGTTTTGGGTCCACTTTCAGCCTTTGAAGAAGGCAAACTTCAAAGGAAAGTCTCTTCTGTTCACAAGATATTGCATTGCCCAGGCCTGGCCCCAGACACACACCAGGGGGTTTGAGACTGCACTGTGGAAGAACAGGCATAGCCCTTTCAGGTGTAAGGTGTAAGAGTAAGCTCCTCCCTCCCCACTCTGCCCAGGAGACTCATCAGGAAATGCCCGCTACACTCCAGCTCCCTTTGTGTCTCTATCTAGAGGGAATTCACAAACAGTCCAACTCTCAGTCTGACCCAGACGTGGATTCCACAGGCAGGCAGTGGCACAGAATGTTTAAGCAAGAAAATGTCAACTTTCTATAGGTGTCATTTTCAAACTGACGATCTAAAAACCAACTTTAACAAAAGGTGTATTTTTAATTTGTGTCAGGGACTCCAAACTCTACATCTCTATCTGCTCCAATGGGAAACGGAACGTAAAAGATATTTAAAGGAAGTCCCCATGTTAACCTATGAAAGATATAGGCCATGCAACAGTGAAATCCGAATTTGGCAGTATTTCACTGTCAGGACATGTAAAACACATCAGTTCATGTCCTACCCTTAAAATACACTGCACCTTGCCTATGAGGCAACCTAAGGCCTACCCTAACACCTAGGTATAGACTTACATGTCTCTACCACCCCGTATTAAGGTGTGCAGCTGTGTACAACAGGATTTAGGAGTGTAAAGTTACTGCTAGTCACTTTGCTCACTGTGGAGATTGCTCCGTGAGAAAGTATAAGGAGAATTAATAAAGTTTGGTAATCTTAAAATAATAATTTAAAATATCTTAATGTAAAATAAAATGTAAATTAGTTTTCAATATTTCTTTTGAGCAACAGCTAATTAAGTAAAATGTTACAACACTGTTCAAACTGAACGTATATTGAATAACAATTCATTAATATAGATATATTAATTACATTTTTCTGTAATAGTTTTTAAACAATTATTTTGAGAAAGTCCCAACACTCACTTGCATTTGTAGTTGTGTTTAATATGAAGTGAATTGTATTGAACATTATGGGGGTTATTATGACCCTGGCGGTCAGCCACAGTGGCGGTTTCACCGCCAACGGGCTGGCATGAAGACTGCTACATTAGGAGTGGGGCGGGTTGGCCTCTGCCAACCTGCCACATCTCCGATCATACGGCCATGGCGGTTGGAACCGCCGGGCCAGAGATGATCATCTCCTACCCGGTGGTCCACAGAAGACTGCCGGCGGTTTTAGGAGCTGGCCTTCCGACATGGTTTCCGCGGCGGTAGCACGACCATGAAAGCCATGGCGGAGGGGCTACTGGTAACAGAGAATTCCTTCCCTCTCACCGGTAGACGGCTCCCCCATCCCCCTCCAGCAAGCACCAGACCCCCCCATGCTCCTTCTGTCATGGTTCCAAGTGATTCTGTCTCGACTCTGGTTGGGGCACCCCTTGAGATCACAGAATATCTCCCTATGGAGGTAGTGTACCGAAGCAGAAGGGCAGCTGAGGGCAACACTGGGAATGAACAACTATGGTAAGGCACAGAAACAGGATAGTGAAGGCGGAGCAAACTTAGTGTGAACAAACAGGGAACAAATCAGTAATGGACATCCACACTGGAGTTACCACTAAGTTTGTACACAGGTAAGGATCACAACTTTCCACAGCAACAGGAAATATCAATGCCTCTGTGCAGATTACTCTTACAGATAGTCACCACACACGCCCCATAGAAAGGAAGTTGCAGAACTCATTCTGTGTCTGGTACCTTAGGGCACAAACAAGGATTGTACTTACATACACGAGACAAGCCTGTGTGGGTCCAGCTGGAAACACAGTGGCAATTCCTGGAAAACAACAATAGCACACTGTCATTGTTAGGCACTTAAGACTACATAAAACACTAGACAAAGGATGGGGCAGGAATTGCCTCCTGGAAACCAGGAGCCAACACCAGTACAAGGGAAAACACCTATATACACTTACCAGACACAATACCCCAAGAGAAAACAGAAACAGAAGAACAAACTAGGAGGCAAAAGCAGGAACAGGCTCAGGCTGAAGCAAAGCAGGAACAGGACTGGAAAAACAAGGAGCAGGCTCTGACTAAAGAAAGCAAGAAACAGACTGGAAACCACAGCAGGCTCTGGATAAAACAAGAAGGAACAGGACAGGGAAACAGAGAGCAGGCGCTGACTGAAGCAAGCAAAACAAGACTGGAACACAAGAAGCTGGAACAAGCAGAAACAGGGTTGGGACTCAGAGCAGGTTCAGGCTGAAGAAAGGCTGGAATAGGGCTGGAACACCAGGAGCTGGAACAAGCAGAAACAGGACTGGGAAACAGAGAGCAGGTTCATGCTGAAGCAAGGTAGGCACAGGACTAGAATACAATCCAACAAGAGGTCTGGTACACATAGGAAATAAACTCCAATGCACGAGGAGGTGCTTCATGAAATGGCAGCTTATAAGCATATCCAGGCAGCAGCAAGCCCGGGACGGACTCACATAGCTGGGCTGCACAAGAGTGATCACAGGTGTGTGCAGTTCCAGTCTCACACAAGTCCTGGAGGAGAGAATCCAGTACAAAGAAACAACAGGACTATTCCCATAGAAAACAATGGATAGCAGAGTCCAGGTCTTACTGACTACCAGGCAGTGCATTATGGGACCTGAAGTACATGGAAACAAATGTAGTTCTACAATAGCATACCATATCAATATGGGAAGCAAACAGGGGTGAGAAAGAGACTCTGGATGAGTATTAATGGTGAATTCCAGGCCGCAGATAGTCCGTTTACAGCACCCCCTAGAGATGGGACGATACAGTCGTAACACCTTCAGCCACATCGCCTCCATCTCCTCTTCAGCCACATCACTCCCCACTCCACCACCATTCATGCACAGAGACACCCACACGCACCACGCATACACCTGTTCACCTACACTTACATACATGCATCCACTCACAAGCATCCATGCACGCATTCACAACTCCTTTCATACACACATTCATGCACGCATATTCACACCCATCCTAACACACATACTCACACACAGACAAACACACATTCACCACATCACTCACACTCGCATAACCCCAATGCATACACACTGACTAGGAAACAAACACACTCACTTCAACATTGAGACATGCATACACACATGCACATACACATTCATGCGCACACGCAGACACCACAGACTCATACACGCACCCACACCACGACCCACGTCGGACGATCACCTTACCTGTTCTGGGGAGAAGGTCGTCCAGCAGGAAACGGGATGGGGCTCTTCCACCGCCGGCAGCGCCCTGCCAGCAGGACACAGCCCGGCCATATTATGGACCATAAAATAGTGGGCGGTGTCCTTCTGGTGGGGCGGGCCGGTAGTGGAACCGCCAGGGGGCCACCGCCCATCAGCATGACTACTGCTGGATTTCCACCCAAGGTGTAGTGGAAATCTCGCAGTACCCGTCATTTGGCGGGTGGGAGACACCAGCAGTGGCGCTCTCCTGCCGCCCGTGGCTTTGGTGGTCTTGTAAAAAGACCGACAAAGCCATAATGAGGGCCATAGTTACATGTGCAGGGGTCTCCACACAGAAAAGAGAAGAGAAGCAGAGGTCTTCAGCCTTAGGTTTATGAGTACAATTTTACGTGAGTAGTACTACTGTTGCATTACTTCACATGCTGCAAAGTGCAGCTTGGGGTAAGGCTCCCTTTGTGTGTATTGTTCCGAGAATTGGTTGTCAGTATTGAGTCAAATTACAATTGTTTATAATATGCTCTACCACTGTGCCAAACATGAATAGATTATTTTAAAAATAACGTTTCCTTTTATTGGGGTCCATAACAAGGTATGTTCTTGAATGAGCACATCTTGAAATCACTGCTATTGCACTTCTCTCACCCATGCCAGCTTGAAAATAACTTATTCCGGAATAGAAAGGGGAAAGATCCGAAGCAATTTAAATCATTGATTCCCCATGGTAGCTTTTTCATTTGTTTTCACAAAACCTTTCATACAGAATTAGAGTTATATTTTACATGCCACAATTGGTTGTGGAAGAATAAAAGACACCACAAGCCATAAGTTCATGCCTAGTTGGTTTTCAGTGGCTTTCTGCATATTTTATACATTGAAGCAACTGCTATAAATAGTGACTTTTCCCAGGGATTCATTTAGGGGCTTGAGAGTAGTTTGTAGGGGTATATTACAGAAATATAACCAAACAAGCAGCAAGATGTCTCTTGCAAGAAATTCCTCATGCTAATTTGGCAATCTCAAACTCTCAGGGCAGATTCACAACAAACTCCTTTGGGAAGCTGTGACTTACTCTTGTAGTACTCCTGACTTTATAGAGTAAGCCAGAAGTATTTGTGCCTTATTCTTGGGTCACCCCTAAAGCTCACTGCAAGTCAAGAGTACCACAATTTTAAGAGCCTGATTTAAAGTTTGTCAGACAGATATTCAGTCACAAAGCTGATGAATATCTGTCCACTTTATTACAAGTGCATCAGGATGTAATGTACTTGTAATAAGGTGGATAGGATATCATATTTGTGACAGAATACCTGCTTACCAAAGAATAAATCAGACCCTTGGTCACAGCAAATTGTTTGTGAATTGGGGCCAAAGTGCCCTGTACAACTACAAACCACTGCTAACCAGTGCTAAAGTGCTTTTGCTCCCTCAACACAGCATGGTGGAATTGGCCTATACCCAATTGGCATATTTAATTTACATGTCAATTCTTAGAAAAGCAACACTATTTGTTCCCAGGGCCTGCAGCACTGATTGTACCACCTACGTATGTAGCCTTTAAACATGACTCGGGTCTGCCATTGCAGCCTTTGTGCACAGATTTAAACTGCCATTTGAACCTGGAAAAATAAACCTTATGCCAGGCTCAATCCTTCCTAATGCAAGTAAGTCACCCCTAGAGAAGGCCCTGGACAGATGAGAGGGCAGGGTGTAGTGTATTTAAAAGTCACTCCTAGAGAAGGCCCAGGCTAGATGAGAGGGCAGGGCGTAGTATTTAAAAAGTAGGATGTGTACTATTAAGTTTTACATGCCATCATAGTGAAAATCTTTTAAATGCCTTGTTCAGTACTGCAAGGCCTGTCTCTCTCAATGGCTAAGAGTAGATTTACTTTATCACATTTAATAAGTGATAATTTCCAAATGTGAGCAGGTAACCAATTCACGTTTGGTGTCTTTGCAATAGAATAGAAAAATGCTCTCTCATGGTAAGGTCAGATTTTAAATTACAATTTTGAAAATATAACTTTTAGAAAGTTTGCATTTTCCTGCCTTAGCCATTAAGGCTCTCATTACAACCCTGGTGGTCGTTGATAAAGCGGCGGTAATACTGCCCACAGGCCAGCTGTAAGAAAAATGTAATTTTGACCACAGCGGAAACCGTCAACACATACAGCCACTTTAACACTCCGACCGCCACGTGGGTAGCAACAAGCATCGCAGCGGTAACCGCCAACTGCCAGGCGGAAGACAATGTACCGCCCACACTATTATGACACACCAATCTGCCACCTTTTCCGGGCGATACCAATGCCATAAAAAACACGGCGGAAACAGTACACAGAAGGGAAACGACTCACCTCTCAACACTCAAGGAAGAACCACAACGTCATGGAGCCCGAACTGCACATATTTCCAATGCTGGTCTACCTCCTCCTACACCAGGAACACGAACGGCGGCAAAGACGACCACAGTGAGTACCGCACCTAGCACACAAGGGGGGGGGGGAGAGAGTGACACACACACGCAACACCCCCACCCCCAACATCATACACACAAACAGATGCAACAACATCACATACACACCCCGTAACCGTCAGGAATAACGCAAGGAAAAAGGAATTAAGTAAAGTGAGTGTAATATTGAAAAATTTAGATAAATACATCCTTAAAGCACTAAACAGTATGTACAATATATACAAGTGGAGGGACAATGCCCACTCCAAAAGTGGCTCTCATTCTGTGGGTGCTCCTGGCGTGTCTCTCCCTCAGTTGTCAATTTTCTTGAGTTGTAAGGGGTTGTGGGTAATGTGGGTGTGTGTTTTATAGTGTTGTGGGTGTGTGTATGTGGGGTGTGTATGTGAGTCAGGTGTGTATTACTTAAATTGTCCAATGTGGTGTTGTTTTGTTTGAGTGTGTGTATTTTGAAGGCGGCAGTATGTACTGCCAAAGGTTTACTGCGGTTGAATGTCTGCCACAGTGATTGGTGGGTCATAATGCTGTGGGTGTATTTCTGTTGGCGTAACGCTGTGGGTTTTGGTACCGCCAGTTTATCTCTGACCTTTGGGCTGGCGGACTTGTGTGTGTGTCTGTATAGTGGCAGATTTCTATGTGTGGGTCATAACACGCGAAGCGGTATACTGCCGCAGTCGCGGTATGTTGGTGGGAGTCAGGATGGCGGTAAGCGGCACTTACCACCAATGTCATAATGACATAGGGGGTCATTCCGACCCTGGCGGTTGTCTACCGCCAGGGCCGGGGACCGCGGATGCACCGCCAACAGGCTGGCGGTGCATCCATGGGCATACCGCCATGGTCAGAAACGGGAAACCGGCGGTGTCCCGCCGGTTTCCCGCTGCCCTGGGGAATCCTCCATGGCGGCGCTGCAGGCAGCGCCGCCATGGGGATTCCGACCCCCTTACCGCCAGCCTGGTTCTGGCGGTTTTGACCGCCAGAACCTGGCTGGCGGTAACGGGTGTCGTGGGGCCCCCTAACAGGGCCCCACCAAGATTTTCAGTGTCTGCCAAGCAGACACTGAAAATCGCGACGGGTGCAACTGCACCCGTCGCACCCCTTCCACTCCGCCGGCTCCATTCGGAGCCGGCATCCTCATGGAAGGGGGTTTCCCGCTGGGCTGGTGGGGCGGCCTTCTGGCGGTCGCCCGCCAGCCCAGCGGGAAACTCAGAATTACCGCAGCGGTCTTTTGACCGCGCAGCGGTATTCTGACGGCGGGACTTTGGCGGGCGGCCTCCGCCGCCCGCCAAAATCAGAATGACCGCCATAATGCCTTAGTGTCTACAGCCTATCTCTGGGTCACATGATTTAGTGTAGCTGGCAGCTGAGCTTTGTGAATTCCTCCTAAACAGCAACACACAATAGAGAGCTTAGCTGTGTTTAGATGAGCCATCACTGGAAGGGTGAGAGGGCACAGCTGAACACAGCCTTACTACGTTTGAATATACTATGTCCTGCCTCCACACAAAGGGCTGCATACCTGGGTAATTAGTCTGGAGGCAGGGCAGCATAGGCAGGAAATCTATGCACTTCAAAGGGAAACCTCTAGAAGCTTCTCCCACTTCAAAAGAAGACCCAGTTTTAGATAGTGGAACTCAGACAGCCACTCTTCAATATACTTGTGGACCTATGAGGGCTCTGCCAGGAATAAGCATTGCTAGGCTGCTGAAAGGACTGCCATCCTACTGGACTACTGCTTTGCTGGACAGCTGCCTTGCTGGATTGCTGCCCTGCTGCCACTTCCTGGAGTCTGAGGGATTGGACCTGCACCTGAACCCAGGACTTTAAGAGTCCAAGGTCTAGTCTACTGGCCTCCTATTCAAGGCAACAGGGACATAATAGGCTCCCAACCATCCGAACCAGCACGCAGATCCAGCTGGAGAAAGTCCCTGACACCTGATCAGTGGCCCACATGTTCTAGACCCTTGGTGTGGACTCTGAGAGGCTGAATTAATGTTTTTGGGCTCTTTATGATCAGGAACAGGCCCGTTGGCTCTGAAACCTTGTCACTTACACAGCCCACCATCTCAAAGTTCTGTCAGCATTACCCTTCGCACTACAGCCGTGACTGCTCATGGAGAGAGCCAACACAAAGTACCCGCTTGACTATTTATGAAGACAACAGGATCGACATGCCACAGCAACATCTGTTTGCGATGCCATTCCTTCTCCTCTTCACACTCCATCGACTACTGTCTGTGACTCTTCCCTGCTTCTCACGCCCCTCCGCTGTGAATGGGACATTTTAGTGGGTCTATCCTGGTCCCTATGTCCGACTCACACTCCACCTCTCTTCGGCGTGCCACGCTGGCAGGGCATTGAGCGCAGGTTAATTTTGAGTTTGCTTGTGCCTCACCCTGACACAAATTGTGGTTGCTGCTTGAGTAGTGTTTCACCCCCTCAACCAGTAACCCAATTTCCCACAGATATCTTCAAACTCAAGGTCAGAATCAACATTATGAAACTATCAATCTAAATCAAAGCATTCAATTACAATCTGAACCAACGCTGACATCATCAACTGAAAAATGATTTTCAATATTATTTTCAGAAACAATGTAAATTACAAACCCACCGGTTTTTGAGGTCTTAATCAATGCCCTCTGAAGCATTAATTTCTCATACTTTCCATATTATCCTACTGCAGGCCATAGGGTTATATCTAAACCTTGTCATGTTACAAACCTACTATACTCCAACAAAATCCCTAAAAAGAAAGGAAACAGACAACCTTTGGTCTATGTACTTGAAATATCAGAAACCTCTCCCTGACCACCAGTTTTGGAATATAAGACTGCATTGGTACATTTCATAAAAAATCTCATGATCTCTATAAAAAAACTAAAATATGAAATGTATTTACATATTCGTACACTAGAGGGCATCAGGTTGTGAGGACAGACAGGAGAGGAAACAACAGAGGGATAAAGAGACACAGCAACTTTGAGAGAGACCAGAATTAGCAGAAAAGGTGGTTCTGAGCCCATTCTTAAACATAATGTGACAAGAAATTTGGCTTTGTCGATCAGCCTAAAACATTTAAGCAATGCCCATCTATGCGGGAAAGGTAGGCAAATGTAGACCAGCAAGTGAAGCTTGGAACCTGGTTTAAGATATCTGGTCAGCATATAATGGCACAGTGAGTAGTTTAGGAGCAGCATTGCAAAAGGCTTGATGGACCTCAACTAGATCATTAAATTGAATTCTACTCTTGACTATCAGCCAGCGCAGGTCAAAATATGACTCTCATACCTTTGAGGCTGACCACCAACTGGATAGCCGTATTCTGTATTCTTGATTTCATAATTCAAGAGGCCCAGCTAAAGGGTGTTACCAGGGTGGTAACATTGAGTAGTTGTCTCTGGAAAGTCTGTAAGTGAGAAGGGAGGATTTTCCTTACCATCTTTATTAGCATATAACAGCACCCACAAATTTTCCAAGTTTGAACCTTCAGGCATAGATCATGGCTAAACCCCAAAAAACTGTTTTTTTACTTCCTTGGTTGGAATTGTAAGTGGGCCAAGTAAACTAGACTAAATTGGTTGTTTCCAAGCTAATAAGAAACCCCCAACCAGAAAAAGTTTCATTTTATTCCCATTAAGCTTGACAAAATTGGCATCAACTCCTGGACTAAAGCGCTGAACAAGAGTCACCCAATATGAGGTAGCTTTATGGAAAATTAGCAAGATTTGGGTGTCACCTGTCTATCAGCTCAAAGTCAGTTTTCTGAATGGCTGTACATAAAAGCAGTTGCGGCTTTCCACTCGGACCAGGGCCTTGCTTTTGCCTCAAGGGCATTCAGGGACGCCATGGCTTCGTTAGTGGTCCAACTCCATTACTCGTCTCCATTTCACTCCTGGGAAGACATCATCCCTCATTCCTTAGCAAGAGGCCTGAAGTCTGCATAAGCAGCTGTAGCAAAGCATTCAGCAATCAATATACAGTTGTGGTCATCTGGCTGGAATCACTCTCTAATGTGTATGAAACAGTGAAGTAGTTTTATAATAAAACAGCTAATGTTCTAAGAAAATGTCCCTACGTAAGGATGTTTCTATGAATACCAGAGACAAAGCGTTACCACGTTCACCGGCAACCTATATTACTGCAGCCTTGAGAGAAACACAGAGTGAAAGAAATGTCTTGTTTAAGAATGCAGTGCTGGCCTAGGCAAGGAACAGCTAGATAGAGAGAAATAAAACAAGACCGCAAATGTCGCTATTGTTAAAATAATAAACAAAGCTGAATAAAATATATCTAGGTTAAAGTGCACAGCGTCAGGCCTGGTTTTGCTAAAATAATGTGCATGGAGCTATAACTAAAATGGCTACACAACACCCTCCCCTTGCCGGTTCAAAGGTGGTTCAAAGCTTGATAATATATAAAAGCTACTAAAATTCAACCTAAGATATATATATATATATATATATATATATATATATATATATGTATATATATATATATATATATAAATGTCAATAATGACAAGTTAAAAGACACTTGAGCAAATATAAAGGATAATTTGAAAATGTTAACTTGTGGCGTGAAAAAGGCCAAATTTCAAGAGTCAGAGTCATTTTGGAAGTTGGCAATCGAATCTGGGATAATTGAAGACAGGAACTCTTCCACTTCGGCAGGTGGTAAAGTAAGAAACTTATCGCCAAGAAGATCCAAGGAGCAGTCATGGTCCAAAGCCTGAGCGTGAGCCAAGGCAGCAGCATTCCGTGGTGTGCCCAATAATGAGTTCAGAGCTGCATCCTCCATGAAGGGCAACTCATAAGCAGCTTCCCGTAGCAAAAGCACCCTCAATGTGCACGTCTGGTAATGAGCCCTCAGTGAGAACATCAACGGATCAGCGTCCAATGAAAGCAAGTGCTGTGTAGAAAGACAGACTTTCAGTGCATGTTCAAACGAGCACCAGAGGCACCGAAACATGGGCTGCACACAATGCAAAACTGGTCTGAATGACAGAGACCAGTCACACTCCAATTGCTCCAGGAGTGTTGCTCCGAAGTACTGCATCATGCGTTCATGACACAGCTGCTCTGGTGGGAGCGCTTTCATTCCACCTTGTTGCGGCGGGACATCCACCTTGCAGAAAAATTAGCAATAGCAGAATGCCACCTATTAGCCAAAGTTATTGGAAATCCCCGAAAATACTGGAGAATATTGAGTGGATGGCTGATGGTATTCAACCAAATATAGAGGAGAAGGTGTGAATGAAACCAGAACCAATAGCCTTAAAGAAATTTGTAATTCCAGTAGTACTCGACGCATTAAATATTCGTCCCATGAGCTTACCAAAGTGTCTCGGAAAGTTAGTACTTAAAAAAGACTGTGGCGGTCATTCTGACTGCGGCGGGCGGCGGTCGCCGGCCGCCATGCGGTTACCGCCGAATGACCGCACTGCGGTCATTCCAACTTTCCCGCTGGGCCGGCGGGCGACCGCCAAAAGGCCGCCCGCCGGCCCAGCGGGAAAGCTCCTGCAACGAGGAAGCCGGCTCCGAATGGAGCCGGCGGAGTTGCAAGGGTGCGACGGGTGCAGTGGCACCCGTCGCGATTTTCACTGTCTGCGAAGCAGACAGTGAAAATCTTTGTGGGGCCCTGTTAGGGGCCCCTGCACTGCCCATGCCAGTGGCATGGGCAGTGCAGGGGCCCCCAGGGGCCCCACGGCACCCGTTCCCGCCATCCTGGTTCTGGCAGTGGACACCGCCAGAAACAGGCTGGCGGGAAGGGGGTCGGAATCCCCATGGTGGTGCTGCAAGCAGCGCCGCCATGGCGGATTCCCTGGGCCAGGGGAAAACCGGCGGCAAACCGCCGGTTCCCCTTTTCTGACCGCGGCTTTACCGCCGTGGTCAGAATAGCCCAGGAAGCACCGCCAGCCTGTTGGCGGTGCTTCCGCCGCCCTCCGCCATGGCGGTCATGGACCGCCAGGGTCAGAATGACCCCCCTGTATCACTGCTGATGACCTTGTCAGCTGAAGTGTGTAGGTCTTGCATGCAGATGTGAGCACCACATGTTTTTGGAAGAATAAAGCCTTGAGTCTGCTCAACTTGGCAGCAGCAATATAGGGCCATATCTCAGCTACTTCCCTCTGTTTTGTGGGAGGAAAAAGTACGTTCCCGCAGCATGTAACAATCTTAGAGACTGAAACAACATAAACTATTCTGGTTTGCATCCCACAACAGTTTTCACTATTGAGGGGAACATAGCTGCCATTTGAAAGCACCTGGGATGCAGGTCTAATCAAAGGGACTGGAACTCCCTTCAGATAACAAGCCACGTTCGCTGCTGAAGAGTTACATGCCCTGTGCAAGGACAGCTGTTTACAAACCATTGAATGGCTGACAGAAGTCTTACATTCACTACTGCTAAGAAAGACCTCTTTCATGACACTGAGACACTTGTACGAGAAGGGCAGCTCCCACACCTCATGGATGTAACTATCTCCCAGCCTTTCATATCTGCCTACTGGAATGTGTTTTAAACAGGACGTGAATTGGAGTGTTGAAATAGGCAGATTAAAGACCTCGTGATTTAACCACTCAGAAGATAGTATTTCAGCCACAGTTAAAGGCAACTTTTCTAACTTTTCAATATTTAGCATTACATAAGTTACTTCTTTCTTAGCCATTAATTGTCGTGTAAAATGTAATGTAGAAAATCTGTCCCTTGTGCTAACGTGTTTCCAGGGAACGTGAGCTGCCTTCAATGTTTGAAGTGTCCAACCCAACTGCATAATGGACCTTAGTTGACTCTGTCCATGGTGTAACAAACATATATCACTTTGTATTATGTTTATTGTGGAAGAGACAATGTTGTTTAAGGTGTATATCCAGTCGGACCGGGTATTAATCCCATTATCAACAACAGCTAATGCCTTCTGTAAGTTTTCCTGATCTATTTGCCCAAACTGGGCAGCAGCTTCTTGTTGGGAAAGCTTCCAAATTTCATTATAGACTGCATATAAGAAGTGCTATCTGCGTTGTTTTCTGGGGCCTAACAGGAAGTCCTGTAAGTCAGTGTTATTAGACAGGAGACTGAGGAGTTCCCTAACAGCATCTTTTGAGGAACTCTTCAACCATTGCTGGCATAGGTTCCCTACACCGTATGTTGTTACAGTACCTGCATGTTCTGATGACACCTAGCAAGGGTCCGGCCTACTAGTTCTAAAACCCGCTGTGGAGTTTATAAAACGTTTATGATACCCATTGGTCTAGGGGAATAAATAAAGTCGGAGACTTGTATTGTAAATCCGGTTATAAATCATTTACGGATCTGCAGTCTCAATTTGGCTTACCTAAGACCCATTTTTTTAAATTTTTGCAAATACGAAATTTTTTACAGTCTCAGAAGTGCGTTACAGTACAGTTGTCGGAGATCCCGGTAGTTGAGGCTGTTAAAAATGGGGCAAAGATTGGCAAGTTATATAAGTTACTAACAGAGCTACAAGTAGATGATATGGCACAACAGAATGAGAGATGGATTGCACGATTTGGGGTCGCTGGAGAGTGGGTGGACCAATCCTTAGCCATGGCTGAGACAACATTTTTATCAGCTAATTTGAAAACCCAGCATTACAAAACACTGATGGACTTATATTATACTCCAGCAAAACTGAAAAAGTGGGGGATATCCTCTGGAAGCTGCAATCGATGTGGGGAAGTTGAAGCTGAGATAATGCATATGTTCTTTGTATGCCCAATGTTGCAGGGAATATTAAATGAGATAGAGGTATTCCTTAAGAAGATCACGCATTGCAATATTCAGGTTACTGTTATGCTGGTAGTATTGGGAGTCGTGGACTCACCTGAAAGTACGGAACCTGCACTGTATAAAATAAGGCGATTTTTATTTTTGTCCATGGCAATATACCGCTTATGTATTGCTACAGATTGGCTTAAAAAAGAACCCCCCACGTTTTGAGAATTGGCGCTCTAGATTACTTACCATCTATAATACTGAATTAAGTCTTTATAAGTTAAAGGGTCATAAGAAGAGACATAGAGGAGAACGAATGTGGGCACCACTGACTAGATGGTTGGAATATCAAGACATAGTTTAAAAAAAAAAAAAAAATGCTAATTGTTTCGATATGTGATATATATAACTGAGGTTTTTTTAAAGGTCTTCTTTCTCCCGTTGTTTTGTTTACTTTACTTTCTTCGCATGGATATATTATGTCTTCTTCTTTTTTTTTCTCATGTAACCCCCTCCCTCCGACATATTAAAATAAAATAAAATTTAAAAGTGAAAAAAAAAAAAAAAAAGGTATCTATTGGCCACAGTAAACACCCGTCAAGACGTGACAGTGAAGCATTAAATGTGCCATTCTGGACCCATTCATCGAGCTGATCTTCCGTTGCATTTATATAATTTTGCCATCTGTAAAATTTTGCAGGAGCAGGAATACTGGGCGCATTCAAATCCTTAATCTTTGCTAAGCCTAAACAACTAGTTTGTTGTACAGTTTCAATTAAAAATATCATTTGAACAGGTATCAGGCACACCCTAAATAATGCTTCCTTCTTCCTTATTTGCCAATTTCTAGTTCCCCACACACTTTTTAAGTCAATCGATTTCAGCCAATATTCATAGCCTTCTATAGCCAGCAGAGAAACATATGAATCCGAGTAAATGAATTTTGTATCTGTCAATAATATATGTACATTTTCCATTGATGGCCATTTAAAATAATATGACTCAGCATTTTTAACATTGTGCCCAGAAAAATATGAAAACTTTTCCAAATATGTTTTAGAACTCCACTGTGGTGGAGTTGGACAATGTTCCCATTGTGTGTAATTAAAAATAGTCTTTGGGGTACTTGATCTGTGAGTGTAATGGTGCCCATAATAATTATAGCAAAACATATCACCATCAGTCATCATAGAATCAACTGTTTTCACATCCCAGTCATCAGAAACAACTCCGGGTATTATTGCATTGTTCATTGAAAGTTTAAACACATATGGTATTTGAATGACCTCCGTAGGGCCGTATATATCAAATGTGACCTTATCCTAAACAATCCCATCAGGAATTGGTATAGCGGAAATGTTAATGAAAGACAAGTCTCTGCGGACCTTGTGAGAAGAAAAATAGGGTTTTAGGACCCCATCCACCAGTTCAACTGTTGATCTTTCAAGAAGAAATTGACCATGTATTAATAAAAAGAAAGTTACGACAAAGCCAATCCAAAGGAGGAAAGCTAGTACAATCAAGGAAAGCCTCTGATAGTTCCATGGGAAAATAAAATAATTTGTTTTAAGCCAGTTTATCAGCTTACGTGTTTGGCAGTACAGATTTAGAAGAGGCAAATGAGTCCAATAAAGTGTTGTTGACATCCGCAAAGTTTCCAGAAGCAGTTTGTGCAAAAGCTGGAGCCGTATTTGTAGGAGGAGAACTGGTAGGGGTCTCCCGTGGTGGTCCTTAGTAAATGACGCCATCCGTCTGTGTTGAAGTTGTGTCAAATTGATCAGTACTTTCAGTATTGTTTGTTGTAACAGATGCTAGTGGAACTAATGCAAGATCATTTTCCACCCTCCCCAGGCTCAGAGAGGTGTCAGCGTTGCTGCTCAAAACTTGTAGAGGGACGTCTTGACCAGTAGTGAGAGGGATTCGGGAACTACTGGCTGCTCCTCTTGGTTTGCTGTGCAGGATCGGCCACATGGTGTAACTTGACATTGTCGATAGATACAAAGCAATTTTCTTTAGCACCAGCCAAAGTTGGTAGAATGACAATTCTGGTACCTTGCATTACCAAAACTGAGACCGGTGCACAATAAGAAGAACCAAACTCCTTTTTCACAGCAACTTTTTCACCTACTAGATCCCTAACTTTAGGAATCCAGCTAGTAGGTGTTACTGGTACATCCTTAATTCCTGTGGAGGCAGCACTGGCAGAAGCGTTGTTGTCACTGAACTGTTGTAATTCCTGCAAGACAGTGACACGTTCATTTATGTCAAAGGGTGTTTCTGCCGCCTCCACGACAGGACCATCAAGATCTGGAACATACATTTGAGTTCCGAACAGGCACTTGTATGAAGTACGACCGCTCCAGGGACCTTCTAGGCAGGTTAATGAAATGGCTATTAAATCTGAATAGATGAGAGGACAGATCCTTGTGTCACTCACACAGTTTACCTTACATCATATAGACTAAAATACCGAAAGTGAGATAGACTGAGTTCTTGTGACAGAAAAGATAGCAACCAGTCCATTGCTATCCTGAAAAGCTCATTCAGTTAATGTGATGTGATAGTCAACCATATCAAAGGCTTCATAGGGGTCCAGCATCAGAGGTTCTATCGGAGCGGCTTATTCCAAGTGGAGTGCAGGAAGTCAAAAGCAATTGGTAAGGCGATCTTGGTGCTGTGGTCTTCTGTGAAGCCAAATTGAGACAGATCTAGCACTTTACGATTTCCTAGCTTCTTTGTCAGCCATGTGGCTAAAAATGTTTCATGATCTTAGCAAGGGCTGAGGAAGGGTGATCGGTGTGTAGTTTATATTCCACTAAGATTCACCACAACTTTTGCAGGAGCTGGGAATGTCTTTCTTATATAAATTAGCAACAGTACCCATATAAAAGGAAGAGTTGATTGCTGCACATTAAGGTGCAGTGACTGATTTTAAGGCCGTGGGAAATATGGGATATCTAATGAGCCTGACTTCATATTGTGAATTGATACTAGAAATTCAGGCATGGACATAGCCGGCAGCAGCCTTGGTGAGATGGAATGATATTTTTTTATGTTGTCATCCTGTTGCAAGCTTAAAGGTTCTGAATGTTTTATTTCTTCAAAGGTTGACTTGAGGGTGTGATCGTATGGTGCTTGGTGATTTGAGATGTCCGAGGAGAAAAGCCTTCAAATTCTATAAGAAATTAGTCGACCATGTCAAGGAGAGATGGCACAAACATCAATTGACTTAATCTTGAAGATAATGATATCTAAGTTTTGGCCTGCCTTATGAGTATCCAGAAATGAAATACAGGTCAATCCTGAAGATATCTTAGTGAAAGCAGTGTCAGTAGTGGATTCAGCATATCCTTTGAAATCACCCAATATGGACAATTTAGAGGAAGATAGTGCAAGGCAGCCTACACGTTTTAGTGAAAAGTCAAACCGTTTGTAGAATTCGACCAGGGAGGAGGCTATATTAGAATGATTGACCAAGAGATTTGGTGTGTAAAATACATTTTGGAGGTAACAATGTCTGGTACTAAACCAGCAATATTCATAAGCACATTAAGATTCAGTGAAGAACTAATTATAATCACCACTCCACCTGCACTCATGACAATGAATCAGAGGATATGGTGTTTGTAGGAGGCTGGCCTGGCTTATAGTGGGTACCTGATGTATGTATGTAGGTATGCCGTGATTTATAAAGCGCATTCCTACTCAAAAGAGCGTTGACGCGCTAGGAGGAGAGAACGTGAGAAGAAGAGGACACAATAAAGAGCATTAGCCAGAAAAAAAGAAAAAAAAGAGTTAGAAAACACACAATAAACAGAAGAAAAGAGAAAGAGAGAAGCTGAAACACAGGTCATAAACCACCAGGAAGAAATTTTAACAAGGAAAAAGCCAAGTTTTTACCAATTTCCTAATTTTCATATAACAGGGTTCTTGCCTGATGTTCAAAGGGAGCAAATTCCACCTTCTGGCAGCAGCCACAATGAAGGCTCTATCCCCCCATTTAGCTTTATAGGTTCGAGGGACCTGTATCCGATAAGCTTGGGAAGATCTCAGATTTCTCTTAGGTACATACCAATGAAGTCTAGAAGTCAAATACCGTGGTCCTATTCCATGAGCTGCTTTAAATGTTAGACAGAGCGATTTGAACTGTATACGCTGAGCAACCGGCAACCAATGTAATTGCTTAAGGCACTCTCTAACTGATATCCACCGAGGGAGATTGAGAACCGCTCTGACAGCGGAATTCTGAACTATTGAAGCCTGTTAATCAGCACCTTGTCCAAATTAAGAAATAAGGCATTGCAATAGTCCACCTTGGACATCACCAGTGCCAAAATAGCAGATACTCTCCATTCAAATGACAAATAGGGAAAAAAAAATCTGAACATTTTGATGGACCATAGACTGATATCTACCATATGATTAACCTGCTTTTTAAATGATAACTGTTCATCAAACAGAATGCCCACATTCCTGCTAACAATAGAGGGCACCGGACAATTGCCACATTCAGAGGGCCATCACCGTGAGTTCCATAGCTCCTTCCCAAGTCCAAAACATAAAATTTCAGTTTTGGTGGCGTTCATTTTGAGCCAATTGGTATTCATCCATTTACTCACTGCCAGCATACAATTACTAAACCGATCCGCCAACTCCTCCCATGGCTGATTAATAGGAATAATAAGCTGGGAGTCATCTGCGTAAGAAGATGGAATGAAACCAAAAGTTCGGATTCAACTAGCCAATGGAGCTACATACACATTAAACAGCATGGGGCTGAGGGAAGATCCCTGAGGGATCCCGCAAGGCAAAAGATAAGGTGTGGATTTAAAATCGCCACAGCTAACTGTGGTCCATCTATTTGTAAGAAAGGACTCCAAGAGCTTAAGCGCCCGGTCCCTTATCCCCACTTGATGAAGACGAGACGTCAACAATATAGGAGAAATAGTGTCAAAGGTCACAGATAAATCTAAAAGAACCAGAATAGCCCCCTGGTCTTCATCAACTATCCTCTGAATAGCATCGGAGGAAGAGATCAAGGCTGTTTCAGTGCTGTGCACTTTCCTGAAACCATGTTGGGAAACATCGAGGACTTCCGCTTCAGTTAAAAACTCAGCCAGTTTCAGATTCAGAATTTTTTCCCAAATCTTCTCCAAATATGGGAGACGTGCTATTGGCCGCAAATTACTCAAGTCCTGGCTATCACCGTCTGGTTTTTTCTTAAGGGGTACCACTATACTTTCTTTCCAAGAAGAAGGATACACCCCGGACATTACCACCTCTTGATAGATGGGAACTAACATCCGAGCCATCAAATCAGGAACCAGATGAAAGATAGAAGGAGGACACGGATCAAGAGGGGAGCCAGACTTGATTTCAAGAATCCTCTTTTTAATATTATCTAAGGTAGGAAGATGGAAATCTGATAGCAGTGATTTGCCGCTTACAATAGAACTAGCAGGTTTCACGGAAGGAAGTACTTCAGAGATGTCCTGAGGATCAAAGTTGTCATGTATTTGTAAAATCTTCTTCTCAAAATGCATAGCAACCCTATCACAAAATTCCTGAGAGTTTTCTAAACCAGCAGGCTTAAGGGGCACAGATAAAGCCTTAATCGTCTTGAAAAGCTCCCTAGGGGCATTTAATGCCTCCTTTACTTTAGTAGTGTAGAAATTAGATTTGGCCTTAAATTGCGCTGCTTTATAAATCTTTCAAGTGGACTTAAGGGCCGCCCTTTCCTCAGGTGCTGGATTAAGTTTCCACCGACGTTCCTGTTCTCTGTACTTTCTTTGAAGGAGTTTAAGCTCCTTTGTAAACCAGGGGTGACCTGGTTTCTTCCGACTGCTGGGTCCCCTAAATATAGGGGGCACCAGTAGTTCCATAGTCATTTCCACCCCCTTGCTGAAAACTATCAAGCAGAGGCAAGGCTAAATTCTTCGCCTTATCCCAGCCAACTTCTAAAGCCGGGCCTAATTCCTCTTCTTTAACCTGTTTCCATAGCCTAACCACTCTACCCATCTCCAAATTAAGATCACAGAAATTCTTAGAGGCGAGTTTAAAATTCAACAGGTAATGATCCATCCAGCTCAGCTGCACGATGGTTACAGCCACCTGTTGAGAGGCTTGTGCAAAGACCCCATCCAAAATATGCCCTGCAATATGGGTTGCTGACGAGCCTAAAGGTCCGATCCAGGGCCTCCATAAAGTCTATAAATTCACGGATCATGGGAGTAGATGTCTCATCAAAGTGGATGTTAAAGTCGCCCAATATAACAGCTTTCAGGGACAGGACCATAGGGTCTATCAACAGGCCTGGGCGATATATCAACAGACCCTCCAATAATACCCCACTATTTTGGGAAATCTTAAAGGCCATTGCCTCACACGTTTCAGTACATGGTACTTACACCTTGTGCCAGGTCCAGTTATCCCTTATTAGTAGATTAGTAGTGTTCTAGCAGCTTAGGCTGATAGAGGTAGCCATAGCAGAGCAGCTTAGGCTGAACTAGGAGACATGCAAAGCTCCTACTATACCACTTATAGCATATAGCACTATATCATAAGAAACACAATACTCAGAGTTACTAAAAATAAAAGTACTTTATTTTAGTGACAATGTGTCAGAAATACCTCAGAGGATATACTCCCTTAGGAGGTAAGTAAAATACACAGAATATACACACACACCAAAATCAGGTAAGTAAACAGTTAGAAAAGTAGTGCAAACACTGTAGAATACAATAGGATGCAATAGGCCTAGGGGCAACACACACCATATACTTTAAAAGTAGAATGCGAACCACAAATGGACCCCAGGCCTAGTGTAGTGTGTAGAGGGTCGCTGGGAGTGTAAGAAAACACTAAGGGTGTCCAAGATACCCCACCCCAAAACCCTGAAAAGTAAGAGTAAAGTTACCCTACTTCCCCAGAAACACTAAAGTCGTGATAGGAGATTCTGCAAAGACAACAACTGACTGCAAAGCACTGGAGAGGACCTCTAAAGGAAGGGGACCAAGTCCAAGAGTCACAAAAGTGTCTGGGGGGGCAGGAGCCCACTAAACCTCGGATGAAGGTGCAAAATGGCTGCCTCTTGGTGGAAGAAGCTGATGATTCTGGCACAACGGAAGATGCCAGAAACTTCTCCTCTGCACAGAAGATGTCCTAGGGCGTGCTGGAGGATGCAGAGGTGTTTCCACACAGAAAGATCGCAAACAAGCCTTGCTAGCTACAAAGGTCACAGTTGATGAGAATGGGTGCTGCCCAGGCCCAGGAAGGACCAGGAGGTCGCCCCTTGGAGGAGGAGACAGAGGGGGCACTCAGCAATACAGAGAGCCCATGCAAAAGCAGGCAGCACCCGCAGAAGCACTTGAACAGGCATTCAAGAAATCTGAGCACAGTGGTCGTCTCAACACTACAAAAAAAGGTCCCACGAAGCCGGTGGTCAACTCAGCGAGTTGAGCAATGCCGGATGGAGTGCTGGGGACCTGGGCTATGCTGTGCATGAAGGATTCCTTGCAAAAGTGCACAGAAGCCCTAGCAGCTGCAGATCACGCAGTACACAGGATTACTGTCTGGCATGGGGAGGCAAGGACTTACCTCCACCAAATTTGGACAGAAGGACCACTGGACTGTTGGGGTCACTTGGATCCAGCTCCTGTGTTCCAGGGACCACGCTCGTCAAGATGAGAGGGGACCCAAAGGACCGGTGATGCAGAAGTTTGGTGCCTGCGTTAGCAGGGGGAAGATTCTGTCGACCCACTGGAGATTTCTTCTTGGCTTCCAGTGCAGTGTGAAGGCAGACAGCCCTCAGAACATGCACCACCAGGAAACAGTCGAGAAAGCCGGCAGGATTAGGCGCTACAATGTTGCTGGTAGTCATTTTGCTACTTTGTTGTGGTTTTGCAGGCGTCCTGGAGCAGTCAGCGGTCAATCCTTGGCAGAACTTGAAGAGAGAGATGCAGAGGAACTCTGGTGAGCTCTTGCATTCGTTATCTGAAGAGAAACCCACAGGAGAGACCCTGAATAGCCCTCAGAGGAGGATTGGTCACCTAACCAGGTAAGCACCTATCAGGAGGGGTCTCTGACGTCACCTGCTACCGCTGGCCACTCAGAGGCCTCCACTGTGCTCTCACATCTCTGCATTTAAGATGGCAGAGGTCTGGGACACACTGGAGGAGCTCTGGGCACCACCCGTGGGGTGGTGATGGACAGGGGATTGGTCACTCCCCTTTCCTTTGTCCAGTTTCGTGCCAGAGCAGGGACTGGGGGATCAGCACACTCACTAATGTCAGACACACATAGCCCAGTTGTGTAGTGAAACCAACAAAACCTTTTTATTTGTAAACTATATGGGGAAAGAAAAGGGCTGTCTGTTAAAGTCTGTACTTGTCCAAATGTGATGAGGACACATTAATGTCATGTGCCTCATGAACCATGCTGTCTGGTGGCTCACACCCTCCTCCTTGAGCGCCCAGCATGGCTCATCCCTGGTGGGTCCCCTGACCTCTGCCGTGCACTTCCACTCCTTAGTACACGGGACTCACTGGCAGACACGCTACTTATTGTAGACCCCTCCTCACTGTACTGAGGGGTCTCCCCTGTGCCCTTGCCACCTGCCTAGCTTCCATCAGGTCCACAGCGTGGCTGATGCGGCCAAGTCCACGCGCCACATCGCCAGCAAAGTGCCCAAGTTCAACTTGTAGGCTTACTGTCCGTCTAGACAGGCCAGTTGTGTTGGTTGCAAGACGCCCAATGGAAGCAGCCATGCGGTCGAATCGTGCCACTGTGTGGATCTCCCTGTGCCTTGCATACTGTCGATCTGCCACCAGTTCTGTCACCAGTTGGCGGATGGCCTGGGTGAGATCCACCATATGTTCATTCATTCTTGTGAACTGAGGCCCATATTTATACTTTTTGACGCAAAACTGCGCCAACGCAGTTTTGCGTCAAAAAAATTTGCGCCGACTAATGCCATTCTGAAGCGCCATGCGGGCGCCGTATTTATTGAATGACGTTAGCTGGCGTTAGCCGCCGGCGCTGTCTGGTGTGCGTTAAAAAAAACGACGTACACCAGGCAGCGCCGGCGTAGGGGGAAAATGGCGTATGGCCGTCCACAAATGGTGCAAGTCAGGCTGAGGCAAAAAAATCGCCACAACCCGATTTGCGCAATTTTTTTACGTCGTCCATCCCCCATTGAAATGACTCCTGTTTTAGCAAAGACAGGAGTCATGCCCCCTTGCCCAATGGCCATGCCCAGGGGACTTCTGTCCCCTGGGCATGGTCATTGGGCATAGTGGCATGTAGGGGGGCACAAATCAGGCCCCCCTATGCCACAAAAAATAATTAAAAAAAATACTTACCTGGACTTACCTTAATGTCCCTGGGGTGGGTCCCTCCATTCTTGGGTGTCCTCCTGGGGTGGGCAAGGGTGGCAGGGGGTGTCCCTGGGGGCAGGGGAGGGCACCTCTGGGCTCATTCTGAGCCCACAGGTCCCTTAACGCCTGCCCTGACCCAGGCGCTAAAATCCGGCGCAAATGCGGGTTTTTTAGACCCGCCCACTCCCGGGTGTGAATTTTGCCCGGGAGTATAAATCCGACGCAATAGCATCGGAGTCATTTTTTAAGACGGGAACGCCTACCTTGCATATCATTAACGCAAGGAAGGTGTTCACGCAAAAAAAATGACGCTAACTCCATGAACTTTGGCGCTAGACGCGTCTAACGCCAAAGTATAAATATGGAGTTAGTTTTGCGTCGAATTTGCGACGAAAAAAACGACGCAAATTCGGCGCAAACGGAGTATAAATATGCCCCTGAGTGTTCACCTCAGCCAGCCCAGTGGTCATGCTGCTCTTCATCCTGTTTAAGGTTCTTGAGATTGACCTCAGTTGTCTATTTTGCAGGCGCTGACCACTGATGAGGGATGCCTCCGTTCCTGCAAAGCCTGCTTCCTTTACCTCCTCCTGCGGCACCACCAGAACTCTGCGTCGGCGTCTGCACCTTTGTCCTGCTGCTGGCTCAGATTGACTTGCTGTGAGGCTGGGCCCTGGGGTTGTATCAGATGCCCCCATTTCATGTTCATGTTCCTGATAGGATTCTGTTGGTGTCCTGCTGGGCCCAGGAATTTCATCAGCAGCCTCCTGCAGTGTCTCTGGCCCATGCTCTCCTCCCTGCCTGGTGTCGCTGCTGGGGGTGTCTTGTGGGAGACCTGTGGGACATAGGGAATACACTGTCAGTCTCTCACATCTGTTTTATGCCTCATAATAAACATTTGCCTATATTCTGACTACTGTACTACATTTCCCATAATGCACTATTCTAGAGGTTGCTAGACTGGAATGGAGCTACTCTAGTGGTGCCTGCTGCTGTGTACTGGGTGAGTGTGTAAACTGCATTTGTGGGTGTGAATGCGTTTCTCATGGTACTTACTTTTGGATGTCCCTGGCGCAGAACTGTCCACTTCTCCCATTCTAATTACGGCCTCTGGCTCCAGGGTCTGCTCGACCATTGCTTCCATGGCTGTGGGTGGTGGGACAGTGGATGGGCCTCCTGGTGCCTCTCATCTCTCTCAGGCGCTCTGCTACCCTCTCCTTTGTCCTAGAGCGCAGATCATACCACTGTTTCCTGATTTCCTAAAGGGTGCAGTGGCTCACCCCTATGGCATTAATCCTTTCCTGGATTTGCTGCCAAATCATTTTATTTTCAGTGTCTGGGACACTTATGGCTGCCTGCCCAAATAGTTTGTCGTGGTGCAGGCAGCATTCCTCTGTAAGCACCTCCAGTTCTTTATCAGAAAATTTGAGCTTCCTTCTCCTTCCAGCACTGCCTGTCTCCTCCATTGTAGCAGCAGGTCCTCTCTCCTGGATGTTGCACAGCAGTTTGGAAAGGGTGTGGTCCTCGCTCCTCCCAGGTGTATTTGATGACTTCCTGGTTCTGATGTCATCACCAAGAGCCAGGAAGGGGATTTCCAAACTGTTGTGCAGCACCTGCAGGCAATTTGCGAGTCAGTCGCAATTTGCGACACCCTTCTCACAATTTGCGATCTCGCTTTTAGCGAGGTCGAAAATTGCAGTTCGACACATATGCGAGTCGCAAATTGGTGTTGCATTTTTTGCTTGGATTCCATTTTGCGAGTCGGAAATTGCGATTCGCATTGAATCGCTATTTCTGACTCGCAATTTTTCACCTACCTACATCTGGCCCTTAGAGTCTTTCCTGTCTGCATCTGCCCCATGGCTAGCACCAGTTCCCCCACTGAGATGTCTGCTTCCAATTCCCTCATATGTGAGGGTTCCAGACACCACACCAAACAGTCATCCACTAAAGCCAGTTCCTCTTCCTCCACAGCCTGCAACTGCTCTCTACAAAAGGTTTCCATATACCTTGCAAATGCCTCTACTATTCGCTTGCTGCCCCTCACCACTTCTCCCGATGCTGACATAATCTCCAGAACAAACATCCCTTCCCTTTCCTTACAACCAATCAACACCTACAGTTTACCTGCTCTATCGCCAGCTTTGTGTAAGTGCTTCTGTTTTGCTAGGTATGCTATTTTAACCTCATGCTTAGCCACCAACTGGTATTCGGCCCGTTTTAGTTCTATATCAGCTTTCAAGTGAGGCATAGGGGACACCGCATATTCTCTGTCCAACTGTGCCATTTGCCTCTCAAGTGTGGCCAATATACTGAGTCTCTCCCTCCTGTCACCTACCTCCCTGGAAATTATTACTCCCCAGATCAAGGCTTTTTGGACCTCCTACAATGTGATTGGACTCTGCACTGTGCCTGTCTTTTCTTCGAAATAGAGTGCAGTTGCCCTTTGTTGTCTTTTGACCTCTTATTTGTTTGCGAGATGCCAATTCTCCATCCTCCATGTCCCATGCACCTACCACTTGTCAAGGTTCATGGTCACATACAGAGGTGAGTGATCACTAATCCCACGGGCTAAATACCCCGCCGAAACAAACCTGGGTAAGGTGCAACCCAGGGTGAAGAAGTATTCGAGCCTAGATTGCATGTCAAGTGCACCTGAGTAATAAGAGTATCCCCTTTCCTGCGTGTGATGAGTTCTCCAAATATCGCACATTCCCAGTGCCTGTACAAATCCCTTTAGCTTTCCTTGGGTTGCCGCCCTCTCTCTCCTGATGCTCATCTATCAAGCTGCACATCTATCACCAGATTAAAATCTCCTCCAATAATCATGAGCACCGGGGGGGGCATCATCAGGCTATTCCATACTCTGTGAAGAGTGGCAGACTGGAGTCCCAGTGGTGCCTACATATTTATCAGGAATATGGTCTCACCCTTCACAGTCTCCCAACATTGCTACATAGCTCCCATTAGCATCTGTGTGCAACACATGAAACAGCAGTGTCCTCCTGAGAAGAATTAGCACACCCCTTGATCCCGAGGTGTAATGTGTGCAACATGCCAGTCTATATTCCCCCCCCAAGTCTGCAGTGTTGACTGCCCACAAGGTGTATTTCCTGTATGAACACTATGGCCCTCATTATGTCATTGGCAGTAAATCCCACTTACCGCCATGCTGACTGCTGCAACACACCGCCGACGCAGTGGATATCCGTTCACCATATTATGACACACACACACCAATCCGTCACTATTCAGCCACAGACAGAAGTCCGCCACACCAAAGGTCAGTGATAAACTGGTGGTATTGAAACCCACACCATTATGCCAACAGAACAACGCCCATCACATTATGACCCACGAATCACCACGGCGGACATTTAACCGCAGTAAACCATTGGCAGTACATGCCGTCATCCTCAAAATACACACACATATACAACACACTACAATGGTCAATTTAAATAACACACACCTGAAACCCATACACACACCACACCCACACACCCACACCACTATAAAACACACACCCACATTACCCAGAGCTCTTTACGACTACAAATAATTGCCACCAGAGAGAGACAGCAAGACCACCCACACAACCAGAGCCACATACCACTCACACCTATACACCACTCACGCACCCCACATCACACACCCAACACATTACCCTACACACCCTCACCTACACACCTCACACAACAACCATGGGACAACAAAGACACTCTCGATTCTCAGAGGAGGAGCTAAGGGTCATGGTGGAGGAACTCATCAGGGTAGAGCCTCAGCTATTTGGAGCACAGGTGCAGCAGATATCTATAGCTAGGAAGATGGAGCTATGGCAGAGAATCGTGGACAGGGTCAATGCAGTGTGACAGCACCCAAGAACCAGGGATGACATCAGGAAGAGGTGGAATGACCTACGGGGAAGGTACGTTCCATTGCAGCAAGACACCAACTCGCTGTACAGAGGACTGGCGGTGGACCTCCACCTCCTCCCCCCAACTAACAACATGGGAGGAGCAAGTCTTGGCAATCATGCATCCTGAGGGCCTGGCCGGAGTAGGAGGAGGACTGGACTCTGGTAAGTCAACTCTATACCACTACTAACCCCCTACCTGCATGCCATCACATACCCTCACCTTGACTCCCATCACTCCACCACCTTCCACACTCCCCACCATCACATCCCACTCATTCCAATGCCAAGCCCTGCATGCAACACCAATGCATGGACATCACTCACAGCCCTGCATGTACACCTATCACCAAAGCATGCACACTAGAGAGAATCAGCTAGCCCACCATATGCCATCTTATAGAAGTGAAAGGTGCCAGTGCAAATACAACCAAATAGGGCAAACCACCAATGCACAATATGTCACACACAGAAACAATAACACTCCATTTACATCCCCACAGGTATCCTAGCCAATGTCACTGGAGAAGAGGTGCCAGCACTATCCAGTCCCCCAACTGAAGAGGCCCACAGTGATGACAGCAACTCTGGTTGCCTGGATCTGTAAGGTACCAACCTGGCCCATCGGGGACCTCTGGACAATTTGGTTACCCAGCCCCAGTCACACACCACCACAGAGCCCTTACCCATCTGGAAACACAACCACAGCACCTACCCAGCATACCCACCCCTCTGTTCCCAGGACACGTCAATCAGCAGTGTGTCCACCTCTACAGGGACCCCAGGGCACACCACATACCCAAGACAATCAGGGACCTGGGGTCAGTGGCAGTGGGCACACGGTTCTGGGGACAGAGGCACAGGGTAACAGGGAAACTGGGAGGAGTGCTGTGCGCCGGGGGAGGGAACCGACTCTCCAGGAGGCACTCACCGAGATCCTGGGAGCATATCAACATTCCCAGGACACAATGGGCCAGATCCTGGACAACGTGCAAGAGAACAGGCGGCTGCAGGAGGGACAGTACCAGGGGATCAGGGAGGACTTGCAGACCATCAATACCACCCTGGTCTCCATTGCAGTGGTGCTTGCAGAAATGGCCAACATTATGAGGGAGGCAGTCTTACAACAGAGGGCCCCTGCCATTAGCCAGACATCTGAACTGCCTTCCACCTCCGTTGCCGCTAGTGGACAGGAGGCCCGCCAGAGGACTCACAGGCCACCAGCACCCCTCCCCTGCAGAAGGAGAACCACCCCACAAATGTTCCCTGCGATCTAGACAGAAGCCAGAGACTATTGCCAAGACCCCCGGCAGGAAATGAGATTCTCCTAATTGTCACCCTTGAGTCCCACTCAGTCACCCTGTCCACCTTGAACTGCCATTGCTCCCCTTCCTATGTCCCCATGGGCAATACACCTCTGCTACAAATAGACTGGAACAATACCCTGGACTTTCCTCCATCATCACCCCATCCCCTTGCACTTGCCCCTCTTCTTCTTAGCACTTCAATAAACACCCTTGTAAAAAAACAAGTATGGAGTATTTTACATTTTTAAAGTATGTATTCGCTTAACCGGGTTCAAACATTGCAATTCAACTGTACAGTAATTGTGCACATGAGAAAGACCTGTATTTGGCTGCAGCGATCACACCAGGAGCAATAGTGGGGCACCAACATCTGTAAAATGAATTGCCAAAGGGTACAGTAAGTGGGCATAGAAGTGGAAAATAACAGCATGCCAGTGCCAAAGATATACAAAATATTGACAATGTAATGTGAAGTAATACTGTCTTACCTGTGTGTCATTGGAAATATTGTCATATCACTGCTGTTCTGTTGTCCTCCTCCTCATCCTCTGCCTCCTCATCCTCACTGTCCATAGGGTCCACTGCTGCCACACGGCCATCTCCAGCCTCCTCCTCCTGCAGAAAAGGCACATGGCGTCTCAAAGCAAGGTTGTGCAACATGCAGCATGCCACAATTATCTGGCAGACCTTCTTGGGTGAATAGCACAGGGATCCACCTGTTAGATGGATGCACCTGAACCTGGCCTTCAGGAGGCCAAAGGTTCTTTTGATTATCCTTCTTGTTCGCCCATGTGCCTCATTGTAACGTTCCTCTGCCCTTGTCCTGGCATTCCTCAGAGGGGTCAGTAGCCATGATAGGTTGGGGTAACGAGAGTCACCTGCAAATATCGAGGGACAACATTTAGCCACACACTTTCCCATATGACCCACACCGTACCCATACACCTACTGGGTGGGAACCAGGGCTCACCTATTAGCCACACCATGTGCCTCTGTAGTTGGGCCATCACATTTGGGATGCTGCTATTCCTCAGGATAAAGGCATCATGCACGACCCAGGATACTTAGCATTGACATGGGAGTTGTACCGGTCCGCCAAGCACCCCATCTATGCATTCATGGAGTGGAAACTCTTACGATTTCTGTACACCTATTCATTGTGACTGGGGGGACAAATGCATTATGAGTTCCATCAATCGCCCCAATTATGTTAGGGATATGTCCCATTGCATAGAATTCAGCCTTCACTTTTGGCCAAATCCTCCACCTAGGGAAAAACAATGTAGCTGCACATGTGTTTAATCAGGGCAGACAACACTCTGGTCAGCACTATTGGCAACACTGGCTGTGACATTCCTGCTGGCAAGCCCACTGTCACTTGGAAAGAACCAGTTGCCAGGAAGTGGAGCACTGATAGAACTTCTACAAGAAGGGGGATACCAATGAGGTGACGGATAGCAGATATCAGGTCAGGCTCCAATTGGGCACACAGCTCAGTGATTGAGGCCCTGTCAAGTCTATAGATGAGGATAATGTGCCTGTCCTCCAGTGTTGCCAAGTCCACGAGGGGTCTGTACATGGGGGTATGTCTCCATGTCCTATTCATCCTCAGCGGTAGCAATCTAAGGGACAAAAGAGTGAGGAGCCGGTCACAAACTGAACATTGAAGCCACAACAGTACAATGCATGATGTCAATTTGTGTTAGGTAAATGGGCTTGTCCTGTATGTCCAAATTTGAACTATGACGCAGTTATTATCCAGGGCCTGCCCCCCCCCCACCCCCCGAAATGGCATCCACCTGCCCTGTGTGGCAGTACAGGTGGAAGTGAGGTAATTCCGCTGACGTTGTGCGCAGTTACGGGAGGCAGTTGGGAACCACCGTGCATCTCCTCAGTGGTTAACATTGGGCCCTATGGGTTACAGTGGCCAATGGTGATCTACGCCGGCGATGAGGATATGGACCGCCACGGACTTGACTTCCATTTTCTATTTGATTCCTCACTTGCTACCTGACATTCAACAGGAGAGGACCTACACTGCATGTGCTGCTGTGACCTTTGTCTGGAACCTACCATGGCCCGTGTGACTGGGGAAAGGGCCCCTGCCTTCACCTCGGTGGAATTGGAGCGACTGGTGGATGGCGTCCTACCCCAGTACGGACTGCTCTATGGACGTCCAGACCAACAGGTGGGTACACTGTGAGCACAATGCATGTGGCATGAATGCTTGGAGTGGTGTGTGTGAAGGCCTCGTGTAAGGGGGTGGGTGGATGTTCTCTGGGTGACGTATTGGTTGTGTGCTGGGCCATGTGTGTGCCAATGGTGATGTGAAGGGGTATGGTGGGCTATAAGTGTAACAGTCAGCCCCCATCAAAAGAAGGGTATATGGCGTGCCATCGCCAAGGACGTGCGGACCCTGGTGGTCTACGGCAGGCAGAGCACCCACTGTCGGAAACGATGGGAGGACCTGAGACACTGGGCATGGAAGATGGCGGAGGCCCAGCTGGGGATGGCCTTCCAATGAGGAAGGGGTGGCCGTCGAACCCTGACCCCCCTGATGGCCCGCATACTGTTGGTAGCCTATCCCGAGCTGGATGGGCGCTTGAGAGCATCCCAGCAGCCACAAGGGGGTGAGTACGGTGCCCATAATTACGACTTACACATGGTAAGGTGGTATCCGAGTGGGGGATGTGTGTCAGTGGGTGCCCCTAGCCCAGGCCTGACATTGCAGAGTAGGTCCACTGGTGGAAAGGGTTCTGAAGGGATAATTATGCTACCTAGCTCGGAGGCATCCACAACTGCTCAGGGCTGCGTGGGTCCCAGTTGTGCTGCATTTGGCGGTGTGTGCCCTTCCCCATGTATTGGTGGCTAGTAAAATAACTGGTAGTGCAATGCATAGAGCGTAGGGCTGTGTTGGTGCAGCCATTGACCAGGTGTATCCTTTGTCTCCCCCCCCCACTTTTTGTTTTGTCACCCTGTCCTTATGTGCATTAGTATCATCTGGTGGAGGAGCAGAGGCACCGGCGATGGAAGGACCTGCATCCCACAGGACAAGGAGGCAGAGTCCACCAATGGTGAGGGCACCAGTGGGACGGAGGGCAAGGGGAGCACCACAGCAGAGGCTGGAGGGGACAGTTCAGACACAGATACCTCCTCCGATGGAAGCTCCCTTGTGGTGACGGGCACCTCTGTGACCACTCCAGCTTCAGGTACATCCGCCACCCCCGTACCAGCACCACCCTCCCAGCAGCCCCTCATCGACTTGCCCATGCCTGCTCACCCAGGACGGGGGCATCTCCTTCACCCCAGGCACCTCAGGCCCTGCCCCAGTGAGCCCTGCTGCCGTGAGTGAGGAGGCTATTGACAGCCTGAGATCCATCTCTGTAGGGCAGTCAACCATTGTGAATGCCATCCCGGGGCTGGCAGCCCAAATGCAACAACTAATGCATTTCTGGAGGGCATTCACACTGGCTTGGCGGCCCAACAGAGATTGATCCAGGCTCTGGCCTCCTCTCTGATGGCAGCCATTGTACCTGTTTCCATCCTCCCCCCTCCAACTTCCTCTTCCCAATCCCATTCCACTCAACCCCAACCTATCCCAAGCCCACAGGCAGATGAGCATGCACACAAGACAACACACAAGAGTGGCACAGGCAAACTCAAGCACCACACATCATCCTACAGGCACTCACACAAAGACCATCCAGATGCAGACATACCAACATCCACGACTTCCACTGTCTCCCCCTCCTCTTCCTCGACCTCCATCCCAGTTGCGTCTACACTCACACCTGCATGCACTACATCCTCATCCACTACCAGCATCACCACCACACCTAGCAGAACACACACCTCACTGGCAGACACCTCCACAACAGCCATGCACACGTCCCCTGTGTCCTCTCCCACTGTGTCTGTCCCCCCTCCGAATGAGTACAAACGCAAGCACTCAGACACCCAACAGCCATCCACATTACAACAGCATCCAGCCCATACACCTGCACCTAAAATCTGCAGACACCTCCTGTAACCACTCCCTCTTCTTCCACTCCCAAACCTTCTCCCTCTTCCTGCCCCAATGTCCCTAAGAATCTTTTCCTCTCCACCATTGACCTCTTCCCTACCTCCACTGATCCTTCAGGACTGGCCAGGGTGGAAAAAACCCAGGCAGGCACCTCAGCCACCCAGTCCACGGGCCCAATAGTCTCCACACCCACTCGTGGAGAGGGTGAAGGAGCCTGCACAAGGCAGCCACAAGGAAAGGGTGCCTGCCCCAGCTGCTGCCCAGAAGGGCAAGGAGCCAGCCCCAGCTGCTGACAGGCAGGGCAAGGAGCCAGCCCAAGCTGCTGCCAGCAAGGGCAAGGAGCCAGCAGCTGCCAGGAAGGGCAAGGAGCCAGGACCAGCTGCAGCAAGGAAGGGCAAGGAGCTAGCACCAGAAGGCAGGAAGGACATGGCGCCTGGGGCAGGGACTCAGACGGAGCCCCCACCACCAACCATGGTTGTGTAGCCATTCGAAGCTGCAGGGGATGGGCAGGAGCTTCCCCCCACCAGCAGCAGCAGCGTCACCACCACCACTACTGAGCAGCCGTCACCGCCGGCAGATGGTATGTAGTCCTGCCTCCATGGGCTGCTGTGCGGCCTGGCCCCTGCTAATCCAGTGGGTCTGCCACCCACCTGAGAGACTGTGACCTTGCACTCCCCAGGATCAAGAGCACAGGGCATGATGGCCCCTCCAGAACCAATGGGAAAGACACCCACCAACCCCAGCATCCCCAGATCAAAAGCACAGGGCTTGATGCCCCCCCCCAGAACCCGTGGGTAAACACCCACCAACCCCAGCTTCCCCAGGATCAAGAGTACAGGGCACAAGGCCCCCTCCAGAACCAGTGGGCAAGTCACACACTTGAGAGACTGTAGATTTGCACTCCCCAGGACCAAGCACAGGGCATGTTGCCCCCTCCATAATATGTGGTGGGCAAGTCACCCACTTGAGAGACTGTGGGCTTGCACTCCCCAGGACCAAGCACAGGGCATGTTGCCTCCTCCAGAGCATGTGGGCAAGTTACCCACTTGAGAGACTGTGGCCTTGCACTCCCCAGGACCAAGCACAGGGTATGTTGCCCCCTCCAGAGCTTGTGGGTGTGGTAGAATGTTAACAATAGAATGTGAGGGACCTCATCTCTGGCACTGATGTCATGTTCAACATCAGAGTAGAGTGTTGGAGTCAGAGGTTCCGAGGGAGCTGTTGATGAGCTGACTGTGTTGTGCCCTCTCCTGGCTGTGGCTAAGATACTCCTATTAAAAGAACCTGCTTCCAGTACCATCAGGATTTACTTCTTTATTACACGTGCGACGAGAAGGGCAGGAGTATCTTAACACCAAACTTTTGGACTTTACACTATTCGGTGTATTTACAGGAATTCAATTATTATTATTCAAATCTACTCAAGACGGTGAGAATTAATATACTTCTCAATATTTGGCAGCACTCAGGATTTAAACACTTTGTTTGCTCTCACTATATATATATTTTTTTCTCTCTTCATGTGAGACAAGCGTTTCCTTTGAGTGTGCGCGTGCTCCATTGTATCCACCATTGTATCCAGTTATATTTACAAGCGTGTATCTGTTTGAATATTTACGCACTTATCAATCAAACCGGAAAACCAGTTGAATTTACAAGCGCGTCTCTGTTTTTATCATTACGCGCACTGGTGCAGTATTCAAACGGGACATTGCTGCGCGTGTTGGTTGTCAACACAACCAATTTTAATTGCACGTATGTCTCTTTTCATGTGGCCGCGCTTGTCATTCAGACGGAAAACTTCCTGGCTGCGCGCGCTGCATTCAAATAATATCTCATTGTCTCTGGGCTCACGGAAGCTCCACGCGCATGCCGCAGATAAGAAAACAAGCAAAGGACTTTAAATTACATGCCGTACTGTGGTTTTCAAGCGCAGGAACGTTGCAAATAAATCTTGAACAGTGTATATAACTTTTCACAAGACTTCATTTGATAAACTCTCCGTCTGCAGTGATAAACTCACCGTCTACAGTCAGTTACTCTGTAGTTACCACACAAGTTCACGACCTCGTGTTACGGCTATATCCTTTAGAAAGAGACCAGAAGTTTTAGCAAGACACACAACGAAGTGTATGGCTAAATAAGTGAATTATCATAGTCATTTTACCTCAATTGGAAGGTTCATAGTAAAAGTAAATTTGCAACTATACTTCAATTGTGAGCACATCTAAAAAACAAATAAGAGAAAAATATGCAGAACATCTCGCCTTCACCATTCTTTTTGACAATACCGGGAGAACCACCTATAAAATGGTCTAAGTGGAAAAAACCTTTTTACATTATTCGAGAGTGTGTGGAACTAATCTTTCAAATGAAAGAAAAACAACTCTTTTGATGCATTGTCTAGGATGTAAAGGATAAGAAATTTTTGAGAATTTACCTGACACAGGAGATGATGGAACAGACCTGAATTAATTTGAGATTTGTCTGAAAAAGTTGGATCTACACTATTTACCAAAAGTTAGTACTATTTTGGAACGGTACCATTTTGGTATGAGAGAGCAACATTCGGGAGAAAGTATTGAAGATTATATCGCAGCCTTGAGAAAACTTGCATCTACTTGTAAATTTGGAGCAACCATCTAGGAACGTATTAGAGACCAATTCATGCTGAGATGCACAAGTGATAAGGTTCGTCAGGAACTATGGAGCAAGGATGATCCATCTTTACAAGAAGTTATAGTATTAGCTAAAATTGTGGAACACACCTTGGCTTGTGTGGAAGAGTTAGAAAGAGGGAAGAATATTTCAGTAAACAAGATCTTCACAAAAAAAGAAGACTTAAGTAAGGAAGCATCTGGTGAGAAGGGAGAAGATAAATTGACTCATGGACAATGGTCAAGACCTAAGGATTGAAATGTTTCCGCTGTGGGAATACAGGTCACTTTGCTTCCTATAGAAAATGTCCCGCTATCAATAGCATCTGTAAGTTGTGTAATAAAAAGGGGCACTTTGCTAAGTGCTGTAAGTCGAGCAAAAGTCAAGCATCTGTGAAAGTAGTGGAAGATCGTATTTTGTCAATTTCGGCAAATACTCAGAAGAAGGGTTATCCAAGGGACACTGTTTCGATTTTAAATGAAGATGTGGAAGTATTTGACTCGGGTGCATGGTTGACTTTAATATCAAATTAGTTTTTGGATAAAAAATGAAGTCATAAGATTCATCTAAAAGGTCCAGATGTTGTCCCAGGAGTGTATGGTGGTCAAACCATCCAGCTGAGGGGCTATTTTGAATCAGAGATTTCATTTAAGAAGAATACTATTTTTGGAAAAATGTATGTCCCGGTCAAAGGAGACAGTGTTTTAAGTTGGCCGCATCAACGAGATTTGAACGTCATTCTGGATCCCAACTCTACTACTCCTGTAATGATAAGAGATGAATTTATTGAACAGGTACAGGTAGTTAGTGAGTTTCCTGTGCAAGTAATCAAAGGAGATGTTTGGCCGAAGTTTGTTGAGGACTATGAGGATGTGTTCAGTGACAAGTTGGGTTGTCTTAAGAAGTATGTCCACCGCATTAGAGTAAAAGAAGGATCAGTTCCGGTGGTTTCCAAAGTACGTCCTATTCCCATTGCTATGAAGGATGATGTAGAGAGAGAAATACAAAGACTGTTCAAGGATGGAATTATTGAGCCAGTGGAATCATCGGAATGGGTTTCACCAATAGTAGTCGCACGCAAACAGTCTGGTGACATTAGACTGTGTGTGGATTTGAGGAATCTAAATAAATGTGTGGTGAGTGACCAATTTCCGCTGCCTAATATAACGGAGATGGTGACACTGCTACACGGTTCCAAGTATTTCAGCAAATAGGATCTAACCTCAGCGTACCATCAGGTCATGTTACATGAAGACTCAAGAGACTACACCACCTTCGTCACACTTTTTGGGACTTTTAGGTTCAAAAGGATGCCTTTTGGTTTAGTATCGGCAGCAGCTGTGTTCCAGCGCCTAATGTACAATATGTTTGGCTCAGAACCAGGTGTTAAATGATTTCAAGATTATATCTTGATACATGCACAGACTGAGGAGGAACATGAGAGGATAATTAGGAAGGTGTTGGGAATCTTAAGAGGGCATGGGTTGACTCTCAAGATTAAAAAGTGTTTTTTCTGTAGACCAGAGGTGGAATATTTAGGCCATAGAATAACTCCTAATGGGGTGTGTCCTAAGGAGGATCTTATTATGAATATTTTAGGCTTACGGGAACCAGAGAAAAAAGAGGAACTGTTATCTTTCTTGGGAATGGTTGAGTTTCATGCTAAGTTTTTGCCAAATTTAGCATCTAAGACGACAAACATGAGAAGACTTTTGAAGAAAGGGAAAGAATTTGTGTGGGATGGTGAGTGCTGAAGGGAGTTTGAGAGTATAAAAAAAGAATTGGCAACAGTTAGAAGTTTAAGTTCATTTGATCCTAAAAAGGTGTGTGTGTGAACATGACTGATGCGAGTGTGAAGGGGTTAGGAGCGGTACTTTTACAAGATGTGGGGGAGCAAGACTTAAAACCTGTGGTGTACTGTTCTAGGACTTTGCGAGGAGTGGAAGTGAATTATTCGACGATTGAGAAGGAAGCCTTGAGTGTGTTTTGGGCAGATAATAAATTGAAGAACTTCCTTTGGGGAAGGGAGTTTCAAATTTTTACTGACCACAAACCCCTGGTGAAAGTCTTTATGAAAAGAGGGCTGGATATGATCTCTGGAAGAATCAGTAGGTGGATAGTCAGGTTACAAGACTTTGCTTTCAAGGTGTTTTATGTCCCAGGTCCGAGTAATAAGATTGCTGACTGCTTGTCAAGACTAAGCACAGAAGTAGAGAGTAATTGGGGGGGAAATCAAGAGGACGTTATTAGTGTGTGTAATGTGACAAGAGGTATTGTTGAACAAGATGAGTGGCTGAGAGCGTTTTTGGAGGATGGTGTGCTACACATGTGTGTGTAAGGAACACATTAATGGATGGAATTCATACGTCAAGGGGGATAAAGAGTTGGGACTATTTTGGAAGGTGAGAGAGGAGTTGTCTGTGGAGAATGAGGTTTTGTTGCGGGGGACCAGATTAGTTGTCCCTGTTTCTTTGAGGGAGAAGATCATAGAACTAGGACATGAAGCTCATCAAGGTATGAGTAAAACCAAAGCAAGAATTTGCCTTAATTATTGGTGGCCAGGAATGGATCTTATGATCGAAAGGAGAGTAAGAGATTGTTGTGATTGCTGTAACAGCAATAAGGTCTACAAAACAAGAGTGCCGCCGATGTGTACTTGTGAATGTTCCACAAAGCCGTGGGATGTAGTCGCAGTGGATGTAGTGGGACCTATCTTTGGAAAAGGTAGTTGTAATTATATTTTAGTTTTAGTGGACCAATTTTCGAGGTGGGCAGAAATAGCTATTAGTGGTAGTATGGAGACCAATAAAGTGATTAATTTCATTAATGAGATTTTTAGTCGTGAGGGTTTGCCGAACACTATTCTCACAGACAATGGGCCCCAGTTTGTATCAAGTGCGATGGAAGAGTACTTTAAGTCCAGAGGTATTATGCACAGAAAATGTTCCTTGTACCATCCCGAAGGAAATGGAACAGTAGAAAGGTTTAATAAGTGCATAAAGGAGTGCATACAATTGGAAGTTGCAGCTGGCAGGAATTGGAGGGATGGTCTTAAGAATTTCCTTCATGCATATAGATTTTCACCTCACTTCACTACCGGGAGAGTACTGTTTGAAGTTTTCAGGGGATGGAAGGCTAACACACGTTTGGCACCAGGATGGGTGTGTTGGGGTAAGAATGAGTGTGTAACATGCTGTGACAGGAACAAGGAGGAAAGGGAGAAAGAGGAAAAATGCTTGAAGAAAAGAAAGAAAAACTATGATAGGAGGAAGAATACGTGCAAAGTTGAGGTGAAAGAGGGAGATAAGATTCTGATTAGAAACCCTAGGTTAAGTAAGTCTGGAAGTAAGTTTATGGGTCCATTTGAAGTTGTCAAACTTTTCAGTAATGCAGTGAAAATTAAGGATGGAAGAGTCTGGAATCTCAACCGTGTTGTTATTTCAAAGAAATTGTGATTTGTTTGTTTGTTTTGTTTTATATAATCTTTATTGTGTTTCCAGCTTAGATCTTATTGAATTTTTGTTATGGAATTTTCTTCTCTACATAGTTTGTTATTGTTTTTTTTGTTTATGAACTGGTTCCTTAGGCTTACTACGTTTTTTTTTCCTTAGTGTTTTTACTACAAGAGTTGGTAATTGTTTTAAAGGGGAAAGGTGTGTGGTAGAATGTTAACAATAGAATGTGAGGGACCTCATCTCTGGCACTGATGTCATGTTCGACATCAGAGTAGAGTGTTGGAGTCAGAGGTTCCGAGGGAGCTGTTGATGAGCTGACTGTGTTGTGCCGTCTCCTGGCTGTGTCTAAGATACTCCTATTAAAAGAACCTGCTTCCAGTACCATCAGGATTTACTTCTTTATTACAGTGGGCAAGCCACCCACTTGAGAGACTGTGGCCTTGCACTCCCCAGGACCAAGCACAGGGCATTTTGCCCCCTCCAGAACCAGTGGTCTTGTTCCATCTGCCAGCTGAGGTGCCCCCCGTTCCCCTGAGGTGCCTACCTATTTTCCAACTGATCCCCCTGCAGTCTTCTCCCCGTGTTGGTGCAGGTGACAAGTGGGGCCTTGGACTTTGGCCTGTACTCACCGTTGTCGCCTTCGCCGTCGTTGGTGTTCGTGGTGGAGCAGCACGTAGAAGAGCATGGGTAAGACATGCAGCTCGGGCTCCATGGCGGCGTGGTTGTTCCCTGTGTCTCCAATGGTGAGTCCTTTCACTTCTGTGCAGTGTTTCCACCAGGCTTTTGATGTCATTGGTACCGCCCCGGAAAAGGTGGTGGACGGCAGGGTCTAAATACGGTGGGCGGGACATTGTCTTCCGCAGGCTGTAGGCAGCTACCGCTGTGGTGGCTGTTGTTTCTGCCCTGGCGGTCGGTGTGGTAAAGTGGCTGTCTATCTGAGTTCACACCGCAATGGTCATAATTAGGTGGTAACTACTGCCAGCCTGTTGGCGGTATTTTTATAAAGATTTTTTTTATTATTTTGAAGAAAAAAAACAAAAGGAAAAAACCATAACAATGATACAATGTAGCAATAATTGAAATATACAGATGACAATACCATAACACCCTCTTCACGATGTATCGTCTGCCACTTCCGTCTTACTCGTCCTCTGGGCCGAAGGGCCCTGGTAGCCCTCATGGCCTCAGTATAGTCTGGAGTAAATTTTATTTTTGAGTATTTGATTTTTGGCCTCGTCATTATAGCACTAGAGTAAAGTGGTGACCCTTGTTGATGCCACTTCTGAGGGAGATCAGCCTGCTCTTCAACTCGTGCGGCCCCTGTCTGGCCCCTCTCACACACAAAGCGGGGGTTGCTACTGTTGGTGCCCCATATACCCTGGGTGACTTTTGTTGTGGGGAAACCGCCTATAATTATCTGCTGTCCCAGATTGATCAGTCGGCCAGCAGACCCACCCAACTCCCCCATATTCTATTATATTTTTCAGGGCATCCTCTTGCCTCGTATACCATTTTTTCACATCCTGCACACCAATCCACTCCCTGTCTCCATTTGTTAAGGGACGGTGCTTTTACGGCCTTCCATTCCGACATAATGTCTCTTTTTGCCACTAGGCAGGCCACTCCCAGGAATTTACGACTCGATCTATTTAGCCCTGTCTCGCCCATTGCCCCCAGTAAAAGTGGTGTCGGAGATATCTCCACTGTTGATTGCAATACTTCGGAGACCTCCTCTGTGATTGCTCTCCAATATGACTCAACAACCGGGCAGGCCCAGACCATGTGGAAGAAGTCCGCCCCCGTTTGAGAGCACCAGGGGCACTCATCTGTGGGCCGAAGACCCGCTTGGTGGAGTCTCTTAGGGGTAAGGTAGGCTGCATGTAGGTAGAGGGTCTGTAACAGCTGAAACCGTGTGGATATGGCCAATGTTCGGGGAGCCATTAGAGCCTCTCTCCAGTCTAAATCCTCCATGGGAAGCCCACCCAGCCCTCCCATTTCCGGCGAAGTTCTTCAAGGGGAGGGGATGTGTTGGTAAGGATGGAGCGGTATATTCGAGAAACGCCCCCTTTGTTTAGGTGCCCCATCATAATTTTTGCTTCTAGCGGACTATATTCTGGGATGTTGTCCCCGGGTCGTACATATACCAATAGAGCATGCCTGAGTTGTAGATATTTGTGAAACTGGGTGTTATTTAAAGAGTATGTTTTCTGAAGCTCCTCAAAGGGTCGAATGTGTGTGCCGTCCCAGATGTCGCCAAGTGTAGTTATCACAATAGTGTCCCATTTCCTAAAGCCCTTTAGCGTGGAGACTTCCTTTAGCCATTGTCCATGCCAGAGAGGTGTCTGTTGAGTTAGACAAGACCACCATCCCGTGGCCCCCTGCGCTGCTCTCCATCCCGTGAAAACCAATCTGGTCACCTCTGGGACGGACTGCGGGATCACGCCCCCGTACAGGGCACTAAAAACCCCGTTGTAGCCCATCTCCTGAAGTTCCAGTCTGTACGCGGGGTCGGTCCATCCTCCCGATAGCCAGTCGTTGATCACCAGTAGGCGCATGGCTAGATAGTAAAAATAAATATTGGACATTCCCAGTCCCCCTTCGTAGATGTCTCTTTGACATGTGGCAAGGGCTAGTTTGGGGCGGGAACCGTGCCACAGAAATTGGCGTGCCATAGTCTCGACTTCGTTAAACCATTTCCGGGGGATGAGGTGGGGGAAGTTTTGCAGTTGGTATAGGAATCTGGGGAGCACCATCATTTTGTATAGGGCTATTCTCCCCAGTGTGTTGAGTGGTAAATTCTGCCAGCGTTGAAGGTCTTTTCTGGAGTTCTTAATGAGCGGTGTAATATTTAGTTCCCACGCAAGCTCGGGGAGTAGAGTTATGTGAACCCCCAGATACTTAAAACTATTGCGGCGGATTGGGATATTTTTCTGCCAGCTTACACAGTCTCTCGAGGGATGTAGTGGAATCAATAGGGAATTGTTATCGTTCAGGGTAAGCCCCGAGGCTTGTGAGAAGAGCTTCAGGAGTTCTAGGACTCACGGGCCACTCATTGCGGGGTTGGAGAGGTAAAGGAGGAGGTCGTCAGCGTACAGTGCTACCCGGTCCTCCGGTCCCACAGGCCAAGCCCAGCCTGTTATTAGTGGGTCTTCTCTCAGCAGCTTTGCCAGTGGCTCAATTGCCAGGGCAAAGAGTAACGGTGAGAGCGGGCATCCCTGTCGGGTCCCGCGATGAATGGGAAATGGATCGGATGTCACCCATTTACCTGGATACGAGCTGTCGGGTTGGAGTAGAGCAGTTTTATCAGGCTTCTGAATTTGGGTCCTAATCCGTTCTTCCTTAGAACTTGCTCTAGGTATGACCAATCCACAGTATCAAAGGCTTTTTCAAAGTCTATTAGAAGGAGGGCAAGAGGGGACTTGGTCAAGGTGCCGCAGCGAGCAAAAGCATTATGCAGTCTCCTAAAGCAGTGTCTGGTGCTACGTGAGGGCATGAAGCCGCACTGGTCTGGGTGCACCAGCGAGGGAAGCACTGCCTTCAGTCTGGTAGCAAGTAGTGTTGAGAGCACTTTGATTTCAGTGTTCAACAGGGAGATGGGTCTGTAGGCTGAGCGGTCACGCGATGGCGGGCGGGTCTTCGGAATCACCACTATTGTGGCTTGATCAATTCCGGTTGGGATCGGCCTATCTTCATTGCTTCATTAAACATATTGAGCAGATGAGGGCTTAGAATATCCCCACATCTGCCATAGAGCTCAGATGGGAAGCCGTCTGGTCCAGGTGTTTTGCCTGATGTTAGACCGGATATGGCCGTTGTTATTTCGGCCAGGGTTATGGATTCCTCTAAGGTCTCTCTGGTCGCCTTTGGGATTTTAGGGAGGATTATGTCATCTAGAAGGGGGGATTCCCTTTCAGTTTGTGGGCGGGGGCACATGGCGTATAGCTGGGCGTAGTATGATGCAAAACTCGCAGCAATTTCACTGGGGGTCTGTGCGACTGAGCCTATTTCGTCTGCGACCTCTGGGATAACTCTATCGGCTAGGGGGCGCGAGGCCAACCAATGCAGGAGTTTGCCATTCTTATCACCCCATCCATACACCCGGGCCGTCAACGCTCTCCATGTGTGCCTTGCAGCCTCAAACACCAACTGTCTTATTTCCTCTCTAATCACTGTTAGACGCCTCAGGGCAGATGCTGATGCTGCGGTAGTCTCTGACTGCTCCAGGGCCAGAGCTTTGGCTTCAAGGGTTGTCACTTGTAAGTCTCGTGCCCGTTCACTGGCGCACACACGGTACTTGGCATAGCCTCTGAGTGTGGCTTTACACGCCGCCCAGAGTGTGCCCGGGGACTGTACGGACCCCAGATTTTGATCAAAGTACTGGGTAAGGTGGTCCCTTATATCGAGAGTGAAATCGTTATTTTGTAGGTACCATGCGTTCATACGCCACATGGGGCGTTGATTTGGGGCTATGTCTCCTACTCGGATACGCACTGGGGAATGGTCTGAGACTCCTCTAGGTAGTATCTCAGCACCCGTGACTCTAGGGATGTCTAAGGCGGGCATGAGCACAAGGTCAATTCGTGCCTGGGAGCCATGGGCCGCTGAAGTGTGTGTGTATTGTCGCGTTCTGGGGTGCCATGTCCTCCAAACTTCGCACAGGCCTAGGCTTGCTGTCCAACCATGTAGTTTGATTGCTCTCCCGACTCGAGTGGATGAAATAGGTCCGGATACATCTATTTTAGGGTCTAGGACCGAATTAAAGTCACCTCCAATAAGCGTGAGTCCCTGTGGGAGGCCTATAATCGTCCGGCGGAGGGTTAGTAAGAAGGTATCAAAGCCAGCTGGGGGAGCGTATGCGCATACGATGTTAATCGGCGACCCGTGCAGTATGCCGGTCACCGCAACAATTCTACCCTGTGGGTCTGATTGCGTGGCTGTAACCACTATGGGCAGTGAGCGATGAAACAAAATGGCCACCTCTCTGGAGCCCCTGGAGAAGCCCACGTGGTAAGCTTTGTCAAAGCCTCCCCGTGCTAGGATAGGGCATTTGGTTCCAAGTAGGTGGGTCTCCTGTAGGAGGACCACCGAGGGGGCATACCTGCGCACTGCGGTTCTTTTAATTTTATCTAGGAGGCCGTTGACGTTCCATGAAATAATCTGTGTCAGTGCGGGGGTTGTATGTGCCATGAGTGCGTTACGGGAACTCGGGGACCTGACCAGGGGCTCAGAGACAGGCCTATTGATTGGAAGGGATCGGTACGGCAGGTATCGGCATTGCTATGGTTTCTTGTCATAAACACTTCATTAAGCACTAACATGAGCTTTAAACTCCCCAACTTCCACCCACCCCATACTTCTACCTCCGAAGCATCTGTCGCCCTAATGCCCAACGGAGGCTGGACAGCCGTGTAGACTGCCATCGAGTGGAGTGGTGGACCCCTCCTGTGTGTCGGATCAGTTGCAGTTAATTAACAAAAAACCTACTGCCTATAATAAAGTCTTTAGCTTGCTCGGCGTGGTGCCGTCGTGGGTGCGCCTCTGCACCTGTCGCCCGGGACACCAATCGGTTCCGCCGGCGCGGCCCAGTGTGTAGGAGCTCAGTACATGTAGGACCAGTGTTAACTGAGTTCGGGGGACTGGCTCAAGCAGCCCATTTCTCGTTCTTCTTTCGAGGCTCGCTCTCCGGAGTGAGCCACCGGCACCTCCCCCGACGGGGGGACCAGGGTCAAGTGGGCGTCCTCGTCTGTTTGGGTAATGGAGTTCCCTGGCCTTCCCCTTCTGGATCTGGTGCGTTTTCGACCTCTCCTCATGGTTGCTTGTGTGCCTGGGTGTGATTCCCGGGGTCCCCCAGACGGATCGGCAGGTCCCTTACGGTTTCCGATACCCTCCTCCGTCAGTCAGTCCCATGCCTCCTCGGGTGATTCAAAGAAGTGCACCTTACCAGCAAGGATTACCTTCAGGCTCGCTGGGAAGAGGAGCATGTACGAAAGTTGCATCACTCTCAGCTTCTGTTTCACCTGTTCGTACGATCGGCGCTTGGTCTGGACTTCTCAAGTGTAGTCTGGGAAAACCAAGATCTTCTGATTGTCCCAAAGGAGGTCGGGGGAGCGCCTGGCTTCTCTGAGGATTGCGTCACGGTCTTTGAAATTGAAGAAGCGCGCTATCATGGGTCTTCGGGGGCCACCTGTAAGGGGGGCGGGGCCAGGGCTCTATGCGCTCGTTCAATCGTGAACCATGGCGAAAGAGAGTTCTCTGGCATCCAGGATTTAATCCAGTTCTCTAGGAATTCGGTAGCTTTGCCCTCTTCCACACCCTCCGGGACACCAATGAATCGTAGGTTGTTGCGTCTGGAGCGGTTCTCCGCGTCTTCCACTCTATGGTGGTGTTCGCCGGTCCGAGTTTGTAGCTGGGCCACTTTGGCTCTGAGGTCGGTCAAGTCGTCCTCTGTCTGTGAGACACGGTTCTCCACCTCCATAATGCGGCCTACTGCATTTCTGAGATCCTGTCTTACGAGGCCCATCTCTTCTCTCATTTCTCCAATCTTTGTTTCCACCGCTCGTTGTGAGGTTTGAATTGCAAGAAGCATAGTGTTGACCCCGCCTGCAGCCTGTTCATTAGGCAGAGCATCTCCTCCGGTTCGGGGGACCGTTGGCGTGGTAAACTGATCAATCTTCTGCTGGGATGGCTGCGCCTGTTTGGAGGCTCTGTCTTTACCCATGTTGTCCGATGGGTCAAGTAATCGCAGGTTGGTCTATTGGGAGCAGTGCATATCCATGACAGAGCTCCTGTGTCTCTTGCTCAGGTGGGACTGACTCGGGGTATTCGCCTGGGGCGGGGGGCTCCAGTCAAGGGGGGATCAGAGGTTGTGAAACGCCCAGAGACTAGGGCACTAGGCCTGTCTCAGGATCCCCCCCACTTGATATGTCTCAGGATTAGTCAGCGGAGAAAGGGGGTTCACCCCTCGACAGATCCAGGGTATGGCCGTGTTTAGCTGCTGGGTTCCTCCGGAGTGATGGTCCTCGAACAGGCGAACCGACTGTTGCCCCGACTTCCCCCGGGTGTGCCCGTTAGGCGGAGTTGCTGTGCCAGTTGGGCGCCGTCCCTCAGTGGGCCGATATCCCCTTACAGGCACCAAATTAGGGACATCAATGTGTGGGTCCACCTGGGCCTAGGCCCTCGTCGCTCCTTCTCATCACCCCTTCCTTGCTCCTCCGCTCGCTCTCCCCGCTCCAGAGCCGGCTCGATTTCAGCGCCTCCCGGCCCGGGCGCACAGCCGGCGGACGGCGCCCTGTGGGGGGCCAAGGCCCAGCAGGGCACCGGGGCACGGATCTCAGGCCCAACCGCCCGACGTGCGGCGGCGCATAGCGCTGTCTTCTGGGACCTCGGGGGCGCAGCCCCCAGCGCTCGACCCTCTGCGCCGTCCGCCCTCCGAGGTCGCGCCGCCTCTTACCGGTGAGCTGCTCGTTGGGCTCCAAGCGCCCGGTCCGGCGGGACACGGGGTCCCAAACAACTCCGGCGCCTGTCGGCTCCGGGGCCGCGCACTCCCGGCCCCGCCGCCCCCCCGCTAGGCCGCCCTCCAGGCTCTCTCGGGCACAGCAGAGGGTGTGGCACCTCCGGGCGCGGCCCCGGTGGTCTCGGCCGGCCGCTGCCGGTCGGGACCGGCTTGCTGTCTGGTTGCTCGACAGCCCCGGCCACCCCTGTTGGCGGTATTACCACCACTTTATCACCGACCGCCAGGGTTGTAATGAGAGCCTATATTTGTACAAAGGCCTGTTGCATTTCTTAATGGACTGAATCGCAATTTTGTCCAATTAAGAAATGCAAAACAGCCTTTTCCTATGTGCAAAGGCCTTTAGGGAATCGCAAAATGCAATTTTCACTCTGTAGAAATAGCATTTTGTAATTCCCTAAATAGGAAATCACAAATAGGAATTTCCCATTTGCAGTTTCTTGGCACATGTATAAAGTCTTTCCTAAAGTCAAAATGAGCATTTAGGAAATGCAATTACCATCGACTTCAGGTCGATGGTAACCTTTTAGAAAGCACCCGGATTTTTTTTTTTTTAAGTGTAATAAAGCGCACACATGTACTTAGGGTGTGTGCTTTACATGACACCAACATTTTTCGGGGTGCAGCAATGGTGGCCTTAGCCTGAGCTTCATCTTTGGTTTAGCATTTATTTGAACCCAAACCAACATCAAAAACATAACAGCAATCCGTCGCTGGCCAGGCGCGTACAACAGTCCATAGTTCCATGCCTCTTTCCAATCAGTCTCAATGTTCTGTATGAAATCCAGCCTCTCCCGTGGCCATCAGAGCCCCAAAGTATGTTTCAATCTTATACATCTCAGAGGTAGCCTCAATCAACAGTCCATGACCACACGCATCCCGTACCCCAGATGCTCAGCTGTCATCGGTGTGACCTCCGGAATCTGATCCTCCTCTGTGTCTGGCTCTGTCTCAGTCTGCTCTGACCAACTGCCTTTGCCTTGGAGGCCAATGCTCTCCATTGATTATTGCTGGGAATGTCACTACAGTTTTTGATTCCAGCACTGTTTTCACTTGTGCCCCCTTCATTTGTTTCTTTGTCGGCGAAGTTGTGGGACATTTGCTATTTCTTCGCAGAGAAGATACTAGCCGCCAATCAGTGTCTCTTTGAGCTAGGGGAGGAGGGCCTGGCAACAGACCCTGATGTTCCAGATATGAACAGGCCTCCTGTGCCATTGACATGAAATGAACTTTGTCCCCATGCACAATCCAGAGCCTCGCCAAGAAGATAAGCGCATATTTTACATTCAGCTGGCGCAGCGCACTTTTGACCGGTACAAATGCACTTCTTTGTCTTTGGACCAATTTAGTGAAGTCGGGATATAAATTGACCTCCTGTCCTTCTATTAACCAAGGACAATGTTTCCATGCCGTCTGCAGAACGATGTCCCTGTCCCGGAAATTCATCAGTTGGGCTAGAATTCGGTGTGGGCCTGCCCAAGCTGGTATAGGGGTTGCTGGTATTCTATGAGCTTGTTCCACTGAGCATAATCGTGATGGGTGTCCCTGCAGAACAGCTTTGTTGAACCATTCCTCCACAACCAGTTCCATTTTAGGCCCCTCTGCCCTTTCTGGTATCCCAGCCAGTCTTACATTATGGCGATTGGACCTACTCCCTGCATCTTCTAGACAGTTTGCTAGTGTCTTTACTTCCTTTTCCAATTGCTGAGCACCTCAATCTGAGCTCCTTGACATCTGCAGTACCCAATACACAGTTGGTCCTCGGTTTTCTTAATATGATACACCAGTTTTTTATGATACTCACCTAAGAGGCCCACTTGTTCAACACTGCAGTGATCTGTGTTTCCAATGACACCTTCGTGTCACATATAGCCTCCAAAATGGTCGCTGTATGCACAGCTAGGGAAACGTCTCTTTCCCCCATCATTGGGTGCTCACCCCCATCAAGGCTGTGTGAGTGTCTAGGGCTCCCACCTTTGCAACACAGGGCTTCCCCATTGGTCATCCAACATTGTCTCTGTTAATCCCAACCAGCATGGAATTGGGGGGATGAGGACATCAACGCCCCCTAGAGAACTCAGACCCAAGTAGCCACCACTTGCCTGCTGGTTCTGCCCTTCAACCCTGATCCAGGTTCCATTCTGTGTCTCTACACTGACTGTCCATACCCCCGGTCCTCCAGTACGGGGAGGGGCATTCTCTATATGTTTCTCTTTATGGCTCCAGCGCCTCCCTAGCGAAGTACTCCTTATTATGATTGCAACAGCTCCTTCCCAGTATCCTTTATCAATCTGCAGCTACAGAGCACATCTGCATGGTCTAGGGATGTTCCTCAGTATCTCTCAGGTGCCCAGATGGTAACTTGCCCTTGGGATCCATGAGGCAAGAGCCCTGCTCATTTTCTCCTCTTCTGGGATCTTTCTCCTCTTCTGATCCAGCTCCTCCTCCCTTGAAGTTCGGCCCTGTCCGCGGTCCCACGAAGTGGACACAAGGCACTCTAGAACAGGTTGCTGCAGTGGGGGGGGCCCGGGGCCTTCAGTTCTTGTCTACCGACAGCCTGGATGCTAAGTGTCATCTCCATATGCTGGGCACCATCACGCACCCCTTACTACAGTCTCATGTAGTCCAGACTCCCAGACTCTGGAGCACTGTCTGTCAGAGGAGGGAGGAGAGAGGGGGGAGACCCCATGGTCATCTCTGCTGTACAACTGTAGGGGCTTCGTCCACAAACGCTCCAACGCCATTCAGGAAGTCCACAACCTCTCGCCAGCAATGCAGCATGCCACCTGACGTCTTCGCCACAACGCATGATCGTGGCAGCATTTTCACTGTTTTGGGGCTTCTCCCCATGCATGGTCAAACAGTCAGCCGGGCTGCTGAATGCTGTCACCATACACGCAACATCATCATGCATGCATCCCTCATTGCGGCCTCATGAAATCCAGTCTCCCGGACTCAGGAATACCATCTCCCAGAATGGGGGGAAGCCTCACAGTCGACCCCACTGCACCACAGTAGGGGTCTGCTCTGCAAGGCTCCGATGCTGTTCTGGAAGCCCTCAACCTCTCAACATCAGCATGGTGCGCCACCCTCTATCTTGGCCACACTGCATGATCATGGCCGCTGCAGCATTTTCAATGTTTAAAGGCACTTCTGCTGCCTAGGGATTCAAACCGATACTCCCCACGTGGTCTAGAGGTGTTCGCCCCTTGTCTCCACAGCTGCCAATGTGTGGGCACGGAGGATAAGTAACTCTGGGCACTTGTTTGGTAGTGGGAGCTCAGCAGAATGCGGCTGCTTGCATCACCAGTCAACCAAGCCCCCCTTCTAGGGTTTTCTTATGTAAAGTAACATTTTATTACCATAACTTTCTATACTGTGTCTCACAAACTGCTCCTCAAAAGACTGGAGGATATGGGTTTTTGTGATTTGGCTCTGACCAGGTTAGCTTGATTTCTACAAGATCTGACGTTCCAAGTTCTTGCTTCTAACCATACTTCCAGTCTCCCTCCTCTAAGTTGATATTGTGGAGGGCTGTAGTCTCTCTCTGTTCTCTTATGCAGATGACACCCAGATCATCTTCTCTTTTTCATCTAATAAAGATCATACCTCTGACTTCTTGAACATTTGTCTCCTGAAGGTAGTTACCTGGATGAACAGCAATTCCTTGAAACTGAATAGCAGTATGACAGAGGTGTTGTCTACTTTGGGGACCCCATCACTGGCCAGATATCCTTGGCACTCCTCTGGCTCCGGTTCAAGTGGCTATGAATTTGGGTTTCTGGCTCGATGGTGAGCTCTCAATGAAACCTCAGATTTCTAAGGTAGCCTTTACTTGTCTTGCTATCTTAAAGTGGTTAAGAAAAATTCTTTGGATATTGCCATTCTTAGCAGAGCTATTCAGGCCTTAATCTTATTTAGTTTGGAATATGTCAATATCCTTTACCCTGGGGTCTCTAAAACTTCACTTAAACGTCTGCAAGTGGTTTAGAACATGACTAGAATATTGTTCAATCTTCCTAAACATACTTCTATTTCCAACCTTATGAAAGATCTTTGTTGGTTGCCTGTGGAAAAACAGTTTAAAGCCCTTTCCTACATTCATAAGGATGCATCAAGTTCTGGTCCTTTTTATTTGACATCATTGGTGACCTACTATTGTCCCACTTGCTCTCTTCGCTGTAGCAAACGCAATTTGTGTGCAGACCCTAGTATTAAAAGATTGCATCAAGGCGGTTGTCCTTTTGGTTACTTGCCCCCTAAACTTTGGAATTCTCTCCCCGATTCAATGAGATTGTGCCAATTCCTTATTGTTTTCCATAAATGTCTTAAAACATGACTTTTATAATCTCTTTCGTTGGTTCCTGCTTTGCAGCCTAGCTACTCATGCTTAGCACTGGGGAACCCTCTTGGGTAGCTTAGCGCTCTATAAGGCCACAAATAACAATGATGATAATAATAATAATAATGATAATAATAATACTACTACTACTAATAATAATAATACTAATACAAGCCCTGTGCCATGCATGGCCAAAGTCAAGGCTCTGCGTCCAACTCTGCCATGAGTGTCCAACTCCTCCCATAGTCTTCAGCCAGGCCCTGCGCTCACCACCAGTCCCTGAGTCTTGTAATGGCTGCCAGCAACATTTTTCTCATGCTGATCTCATACTTAAGCTTCAATTTGAGTGGATTTTCACTCAATGACATTATGAAGCTCTCAACATCCTCCCTGTCACCTTCCCATTTTAGAAACAAGTTGTTGATTAAACAAATCCACAGGGATGACTTTTTATATTGTGTATAACAACATTTGCACAAAAATCCATTGGAAACTCACATGATGAAACAGTATATTGCACGCAAACAGAGGGAACCCACGGGCACTAACTGCATTATTCCCTACAGAGAATTTCTCAGAGCAAGGCAAATCTGCTCTAAAGAAGATGAATTTGATTCACAAGCCACAGCAAAGTACCTGAGATTCAAGGTTAGGGGATACTCGAAGAAGGTCCTGGGTGATGATCAGAAGAGAGCTAAAGAGAGAAGGAGGGAATATCTCATGTTAACAAAAAAAAACCCTAGAAGTGGTCACAAATCTGAGACTATAAGATTATATAATGGATTATGACACATCAAATCACAAAATAAGAAAGTTTCTGAAACAAAACTGGAAAGTTGTCAGGATAGATGAGACTCTCATGGAAGTGCTATCTGAACATCCAAGTATCACCTACATAAAAACACCATTATTAGGGACTGCCTGACAAAGAGTTACATGGCAAGTTATAAGACTGAGAAAGTAAGAAAGTAAACATCTTGAATTGGTTATGAGGCTAAGAGAGAGGGTTCTGGAGATGTCAGAGATGAAAAGCATGTGCGCATGGCCAAAATAAAATAAATTTTGAGCCCCAACATAGACAAAAGAAAAAAATAGAGCAGTGGATAACGCGAGAGAACACATGTTGACTATGTATTGGAGTGTGGATGTGCGAAGAAATACATGGGCAGGACGGTAAATAAATTAAAGTTACACATTTTACTGCACCTTCCTGCCTTCAAGAACAAGGATTCCTCATATAAAGCACATATGGGAGACAGATGATGGAAATATGAAGGCAGTGGCCCAACAAAACTGGAGTGGGTCCCTCTGCACCGTATATGGAGGGGCTATATATATATATATATATATATATATAAATATATATATATATATATTGTTTGTTTTTCCCACAAAAACTAAAGGTGACAGGTTAGTTAGGAATAGTTAGATTCAGATTTTACATGCACAAAACTATAGAAATTCAACAGTTATAGGTATACTTATCTCAGGAAACTATAACTCGTGCCCTAGGGTACCTTTGGCCTGGCCTGCCTGTGACCAACCTCCCATAGGCACCCAGTCCTGTTCATGGCCCCGCATGGCACATGGCGGGGGTTGGCCTTTGGCCGCGCAGAAGAGAAGTTGACCTTTGGCCCCTTCACAACAGGGGTTGTCCACAGGGCCTGCCACACAGGCACCAAACCCTACTCCACTCACAGCCTTCAACCATGCATGGAGTGATTGTCCACAGGGCCTGGCCTGTGGCCATGCCCTGGGGCCAACCCCCACAGGCACCCACTCCTGTGCCTCACATGGTCTTCAGCCATGCTTAGCAAGGGGTTGGGCTCGGGGCCTAACCTGCAGCCAGGCCTTCTGGCCCACCTCCGTATTCAGGCAACCTGTGAGGGGGTCACACAGCCCCCCTCAACTGACCAATCGCAACCCTGGAAGGCCCATCCCCTGGGATCCACCCAATTCCTAAAGTGGGAGTGGGGCCATGTGGCCCCTCTCCCCAAGCCAATGTTTGCCAATTTTGGCCCCAGGATCCCATCCCCTAGGCTTAGCCAATTACTGAAATGTGAAGGGGTCTGTGCGGCCCACCCCCACAGGCTCAAGAGCTGTCCGGCCAGGGTACTGTGCTGAGGGGCCCCCTAGAGCTCAGGCCCCCTCACACTGCAGCGGGGGCCTCTGCTAAGGATATAAAGTTCTATGGCATGCAACGTATTGCAAAAAAACCTAGAGTTGGTAACAGGTAGCTGATCCTGAGAAGGACTGAATCAAAATGGATTATATTGATGGGGACACAGCATACCTGGGGTTTGAATGCAGATGCTGAGCTTCAGATCCATTTATAGTGTCTCCCTGAGGTTTGGAGCAAAGCAAACAGGTTATTTTGGAACCACAGATTCCATGCCTATGAGATTTCAGTAACAATATGACTTTTGTTCAGTTCATGGATTTAGAGACTCTTAATTGTGCTTGGACTCATTTCACAAGGTAGCTAATTCTGGCAGATGCGTCTCTTTGATTATTGAATGATTTATGTGTTAAACTGATGTGGTGGAGTGATCAAGTGAAGAGAGAATTTCAAATATTTGACTGAAACATATTTCAAAAGATATTTAGATCTCAGCAGGAAATAGCATGCTACCAGTAGATACTCCTCCAGCCATGGTATGGCATCTGGATAACATCCAGCTCAAAGATGAAGTGTGGGGGTGACAGAATGTTTTTGATCATGAATACAGGAATGATGTGGTGGAGTGATATGATACATGTGATGGAAAAGAGACAAATGTAGGATGCATTGGCACTTTTAACAGGAATGAGAAGTGGATTGTACTTTACAATTGATAATGCAGGGCAATTCCTAACCTTCTATGCAAGGAGAACATGATGCAAAGTTGCACTTTATGGCAAGAAATGAAGAAAGCAGTTGCACTTTATGAATGCACGTGAAGTAAGCAAATGCACTATATGGATGCACTTGAATCAAGCATTTGCACTTTCATGATATGATGTAATGGTGCACTATATGAACGAAAATGAAATAAATATGTATATTTTAAGAATGTACTCAAATCAAGCACTTGTACTTTCATGATAGATGCACTGCATCATTCATATGTTTTTACATTGAAAAAGTACTTGAACCTCAGGAAAGGAATGACATATTGCATTTCAAGACAAATCATTTACATAATTTAATGAATATCTGTACACTACATATAATAGAGACATGTGGCCTTGAATTCTTTCGGAAGGCACGCTTAATGTCATTAACATACTTTAGTTGACAATATTTGTATATCTATAATGAATGCACCTACTTTCACTCTATGAACACGGGGGATAATATTTTACATCTGCTTTTAATTTGCGTTAGGAACCCCTGCATGAAGCACCTCAATACATTTCAACACAGAGGAAACATATTCAGCAGACATCTGCCTTATTAGCAGCAACAGAAAGTCCACAAAATGATGCAAATTAGGGCCAATTTGAGACAATGTTATGTAATGCAATTCCATATACCTGCCACACCTCCTCATAGTAGCTTAAAACGGAGTAGCTACTGGAATATACACAAGGAGTACTTTACCGTAAATATATGTGCAGCCTCCAGCATATGTGGTCTGCAAGTGTTGACGTTTTTGCACTGCCTTTACTCTGTCCTTTTATTAAAAGGAATGTACACATAATTAGAATTTCAAAATGGTGGGCATTGTAAGACGAAAGCGGTATTGTTCTATAAATAAATAAGGAGTCTTGCAACGAGAAGCTGTGCTGCCTACGTCCTTCCCCAATTCTGGGGACAAGAGCAATTACTTGTGGAATTGCGGACGGAAGATGAAGTGCCAGATGTAAAATATATATGCGTGTATATACACAGTGGTTTAGAGATATTTAAGGGCAAATACATTTGTAAATCTCTGGCAACGATTAATCACAAAATTCTTGAATTTTCACTAATATGCTTGCAAAAAGAAGCTTTGCAATCGGCTGACCACAACCTGACTGCCATTTTATTTCACGGGACGAGGTCCCTGGAGGTGAAAATTGAAATTTAAAGTGGCATAAGGGGTCAGGGTGAAGGTACCCTGACCCCAGGGGTGTGATATAGGTGTGCTTTAGGGCCGAATTGTAGGGTTAATATCATTTTGTATCACGGCGTGTGATATTCATGAAAATTCACTAACTTTGTGAATTTTTGTGACTTTTTGCAAAATATTTGTGATTATGAAAAAATGTGAAAGAAAAACCACAAACCATTCACACACTAATTCATTCACTCATACATGCACTCAGAGGCACATGCACCCACTCACACACCTACTCAGGCACTCATGCACCCGCTCAGACCCACTCATAGACTCACACACCCACTTTCAGACCCACTCAGACACTTATCCACCCACTCACACATCCACTGACAGAGACAGGCCCTGTGGCCAACCTGCTCTGCATATGGCCAAAGACCATGGCTGCAAAGCCTGGCTGCAAGGCCAGGCCTTGCGACCAACCCCCGCCATGCACGGTCAAAGGCCATGCGCAGCGGGGGTGGAATAACGTATAGTTATTAAAATTACTTTACGTTAAAAAAACATCGGAAATTCACTGAAAAAACAAAGGTTATAGGGAAGTTATGCTTAGGTTCTGAATTTACTCGTACAAAACCATAGAAATTCAGCAGTTATAGTTAGAGTTCTTTCAAGTAACTATAACTCCCGCCCTAAGGTAACTATAACTTGCGCATTTGCCATGCACACCTAATTACTCCGCATATTATTTCATTGATGAGATCTTGTATGGCATCCTTGACAACACTGCAACGTTTGCAATAACATTATTGATAAGAAAAGTGTGCATGGCAAGATCGTGAGTTATAGTTACCTTAGGGCACGAGTTATAGTTACTTGAAAGAACTCTAACTATAACTGCTGAATTTTTATGGTTTTGTATGAGTAAATTCAGAACCTAACTATAACGTGGATATATATATATATATATATATATATATATATATATATATATATATATATATATATATATTTAACACTCACAAAACTATAGAAATGTAAGAGTTATAGTTATTCTTATCACAAGAACTATGACTTGTGCCCTAGGGTACCTTTGACCTGGCCTGCGATCAACCTCCCATAGGCACCCAGTCCCGTATGGCACACGGGTGGAAGGTGTCCGAAGCAAAATTGTCTGACCCAGGAACTGAAAAAAGCTGTTGCAAAGCATTCAAGAAGTAAGAACTAAACTATCCAATGTGATGCATTACAACTGTGCCGCCTGTGAAGTTAAAGTTTCCAAAGCTGCTGATGGGTGTCTCAATCAAAGTCTGAGAAAAGATTCCTGATAAACAAGTATTTGAGTTATCTTACAGACCACCCATAGGGGAGAAGTGTGGCTCAATGGTTAGAGCGGCAGACCCTGATGCAGAAATCTGGCCCGGGACCAGGGTTCAATTCCCGACTTGGCGGGTCTTGGGCTCAGTTTCCTCGGACCTGATAATTCTCGCATCGGTGCCTAATCTAATTCATGGGTCTAACTCTGGGCAATAGCTTGCTTAATCTCCACAACGGCCCCAGCAGCGCTGGGATGCCTGGCTTCACCTTGGAGGTTGCCCAGGAGTGGGCACCTCACAGGGAAAAGCCAGGAGGGGTTCCACAGCGGTATGCGTACAGCACCTTGAGACCCTAACGGGTGAGTAGTGTGCTATACAAGTACGAAGTTTACAGTTTACCCATTCCAGATCTTGGGGTATAAGGCGTATGGACTATAATCCTGCTTCCACTGCCTGATAAAAAATAAAACACAAGAAGGTGTCCATTGCTTACATTTAGTGCATCCTGTGTCTGATTCTGTTCGACAGACCCTTTTGACACCAAACTGGCTTCAGAGTACAACTCTCATGCCACCTCAGGTGGGTCCAAACTGAGGTGGCATGGTGTGCAAAATAAAAACAGATTGGGCTGTGGCCCGAGTAATTACCAGTGACAGAGATTAAATCAGTCATTCCATCCATCACTTTTTTGATGTGCTGCCCTAAATTTGATGGGTCTGCCCCGACCTGGGCCCGGGCACACTGTGTCACTGAAGCCAAGCTGTACTCAGCTGAGGTGCCCTTTAGTGCCCTCCAAACGCCACCATGGTAGCACCGTATTTATAATACGGCTCACCATGGTGGTAGTTAGGGTGACTAGAGTCATAATTTGTAACACTAGTCTGGCGCTTTGCAGGACTACCATCACAAATTATGATGCTAATTCTGCAAAGCACCCATAGGCCCTTTGTAATCAATGGGAGCCTCTTTTTAATGCCTGCACTTAGCAGGCATTAAAAAATCCAGATAAAAATGGCGCAAAGGAATCTCATGGATTCCTTTGTGCAATTTTTATGTCCCCAACCAAGCACCAGAACGCCACCCTTGAATACAGTATGCCTGGCGAAGACAAAATGTGGTGCAAGGGGTTACAAAGTGGTGCAATGCAAGCATTGAGCCACTTTGTAAATATGGCGTGTTTTAAATGCCACCTTGATGCCACATTTGAGTCTAAATAAATGCTGGAAGGGTGGCGCAAGGTGGCGCTAGGGGCTCATTATCATGCCCCAATGTATCTGGAATCAAGCTGTATCTGGGTGATGATCCCATAACTAAGGCATAAATATGCCTCTATGTCACTGAAATCAAGCTGTATCTGGGTGACGAATCCATAACAAGGGCAAAACCAGTTACTTGTGTTCTGGTTTATGGACGACCTGGCTTGACATTTCAGGCTGAACTGTTCCCATTGGTGCAGGGTCAAGACTGATTTGCATATAGCTGCATCCAAACTGAGGTGACATGGTGTACAAAATAACGTTGGATTGGGATGTGAACCCAAGTAATTACCAGTGGCTAAGGTTAATTCAAGCATTTCATCCATCACTTGTTGCGTACTTTGATGATCCTTAGCATGGCAGTATGGGAGCACCAGAAATCATAGCCCTTGTCCAGTGAATCTCTTTTGCATTACGTACCATTGTTATCCCTTTCTTATTGCTGGCAGTAGTTTAGACCACGTTTCTGAAAGTTTGTTCAAAGGTGTGACAGTTAACATCGAGCTGAGAAAGAGTGAAGATTGCTTTAGGGTCAGGCATAAAGCCAGGACGAGAAGTAGAAGCAATGTGATATCCTAGGCCCTGGTCATAACAACAGATTAGAGACAAATCCATTGGACTATATTTTAACATAGGAGGGAAAAGAGAGTGCCATATTCTGAGGATGACTGTGTTCGGGGAACAATGGAGAGACACAAGAGAGCTACAACTATTGCCAAGGTTCATGCCCAATTACTTGCCTAAACAGGGATTCTCCAACCGTTTCTGTGATATGAGCTACTTACCATCAATGGAAATCATTCTGAGCTACCAATATGATCAGTGTTATAATAGTGACCAAATCAGACAAGAATACATTAATAAAACCCTATGCAAGATCACAAGCCATGATCACCTCAGTACATCAGGCAGTAGCCAGCAGTAGTGTAAAAAAGGCTTTGTCAAACTGGAATGCTTTTACATACGTAATATGGAACAACCGTAGCTTGAATGCCCCTAGCACCAAGGTAATACTACCAGCAATAAGTCTCCCCGTGCCACACTCAAATGTAGGTATATTTTTTAAAATACATTTTGGAAATGCAACCTTTTTTTTCCAAACATCAGTTTATGAGTTCTGAAAAGGTACACATTTCCGTCCTGATTACACACTTTTTTAATTTTGGCATACATAATTCCACCAAGCTTTCTCATTTCGTAGACTGGGCTTGGACACAAGTTAGCTATTTACAGGTTGCTAGACTACGCCTGGTCTAGACACATTGTCTACACATTGTCTAGACACATTGACAGTGGTGCTGCCTCGACACATTGCATTAACCAATGAATGGGGGAATAAATGAGTCTATTTGGCCATGGTAGAGATGATTTTACATTGTGAAATACAATTTCATGATGGACGTGACAGGGCCACATACATACACATGACGTTCAGTGGCAGGTTCTTACCTAGCATACACTTGCTAGCCTGATCATTAACCGAGGTATAAACGTGTCTAAGCAGATGTGGAAAAGTAAGGGCCATATTTATACTTTTTGACACACAACTGCGCTAACGCAGTTGTGCGTCAGAAATTTTACCGCCTGCTAACGCCATTCCAACGTGCCATGTGGGCGCCTTATTTATGGAGTGACGTTAGCCGGCGCTGCGGACTGGTCTGAGTAAAAAAAAATGTCTCACACCAGGAAGCGCCGGCATAGGGGAAAATGGGGGTTGTGAGTCAAAAAATGGTGCAACTCAGGTCTGAGGCAAAAATCAGGCCTCAAACCGGACTTGCGCAATTTTTTTTAACGCACAATCCCCATTGACATGCCCCCTTGTCCAATGGCAATGCCCAGGGGACTTCTGTCCCCTGGGCATGGTCATTGGGCATAGTGGCATGTAGGGGGGCCCAAATTAGGCCCCCCTATGCCACTTTAAAAAAATGATAAAAAATACTTACCTAAACTTACCTTTACTTCCCTGGGATGGGTCCCCCCATCCATGGGTGTCCTCCAGGGGTGGGCAAGGGTGGCAGGGGGTGTCCCTGGGGGCAGGGGAGGGCACCTCTGGACTCCTTCCGAGCCCACAGGTCCCTTAACGCCTGCCCGTCAAAATGATGCTGGGGTATACATAAGGCGCACAGGCCTTAAAGTCATTTTTTGGAAGGGAACGCCTACCGTGTATATCATTAACGCAAGGCAGTTTCCCGCTTCCAAAAAATTACGCACATGGTGGAATTTTGACGTCTGCGGGGTTGGGTGTCAAAGTTTAAATATGGGGCAGTGTTTGCGCCAAATGTGCGTCAAAATATTTGACGCACATTTGGCGCAAACAGAGTATAAATATGCCCCTAAATGTTTTGTTAAAAATGCGATACAATCATTAAATGAAGAAAGTTAACATGTTACTTTTGTGTACAGCATGAAGTTAATGGTATAATATACTTCGCTGTAAGCAACATGGATATCTCAACAGCTTCCATCATATGCAACTACACACCTTTGGTTGTGAATACACATCTGTGGCGCTTATCTTCGCTGGAAAGAGTGAAAACGTGCAACGCTTTGGTGAGGCTTTGGTGACAAGGAAAATAAAAATGAATGTGCAGTAAAATAATGCTTCCTTCGGATAATTCACTTTATTGAGAGTTGTAAAACAACATGCAAAACTTTAGGCTGCCTTCCAAGGAGCAATGGCAGGGTTTTCTCCGAGTGCAATAGTGCACAGTGTCATACCTGAAATAAACCAGCAAGATCACAGCCATTTAAACTATTTCCATCTCTGAATATCTTTGAATTTGAGGTAATGAAATTCGATTTCCTGCATGGTGATACAGTAGCCATCTGGAGGACCCCAGGTCCAGTGCTGCCCTGGGAAAAGGTAGGATGTGTTCCAATTTATATTGAAACCGGAGTATTTGCTGTAGTTAGCAAATATCTCCCGTGTCCCAGACATCCGCAATGTTATCTACCACCAGAAACCCTTTAGTCGAGAGCAGTTTCATTACTAATGCAAACAAGATGGGAAAAAGGGCATTTTGCCTGGTTCTTTCTTCCATGCAGTTCCCCTTAGATAGTGTGCCATTCCCCCTGACATTCACAGTCAAGGTTTAATTGTACGGGGCAACCCAGGTCTAGAAAGTTGTACTTATGCGCATCGCCTTTAGAGTTCAGAAAAAGGAGAGCCACTCATTGAAGCCAAACACCCTTTCCAGCACTGAGGGACCTTATTGGATTTGGACTCTGCAGCGGTAGAAAGGAAAATCCAAACTGTTTTGATGTAAATTTATCCTAGTTTACCTGTGGGGTGTGAAACTCGAAAGATCTATAAATACCAAAGAATGGAGCAAGGGCAATAATCTGTTCGTCAATAATATGGTGAGACTTCATCTTCACATTGAGGATATACATGTTTGTAGCACTGGCATTGATATTTGGGTATAAAATGTCTGTGTATCTATACAATAAATGTGAAACACCGGTCCTGTGCATAGGCCTCTAATACTCTCCCTACTAAATAGTCACATCTGTAGGGGATTACTCTCCAGATGTTTGCAGAGCTCCATGTGGAGGGTCAGGGATCTTCCCCAATGGCAGCTGAGCAAAAACTCTTACGGCAAGTTACAATGAATATACTCGGCTATCCTAGAAAGTGGATCATGTCTTCTTCGCTCTAGAGAAGACATTGACTATCTCCCCTACTCATCTGAAAACTCCCTCGCTCTTGCTTAGCCATAGCAAAGGTTTCCGGCGTAATTTCGTTTTGTAAATCTTCCTCCTAACAGATATATGACTAGTCTTAGCAACCCCACTGACCTCATCTTTATATTCAACCTTAAGTCACTGCAGCATCTGCTCAGCAAAACACTCTGGACTGATGATGCTACACGCTCTATACCAAAGAATTTCCCCTCTGAGTCCCTGAGGTTTTGCAATTGATTTCCTTCCTTGCATGAGATATGTAAAGGGATTGGGAAGAGAATGACCCAAAACATTGTAAGCATCTATTCTTAAAACCATAGCAGTCTCAATAAACAATAGTAGTGGAGAATGGCATGAACACCCCCCCCCCCCCAATTACAGACATTCAATAGACCTCATTGAAGCTTAGTAGTGAGCATGGATAAAACATAATCAGTTCTGTATGGGATGCTATGTTCACCAGAGTGGAAGGATTATTGACTGTCTTTACTATGATGAAGTCTCCAGTGGTCTCTAAAAACAACTGCAGCAGTATATTTATCAAGGTACATGAAGAGCAACACTTAGAGAGCCCCTCACCATACCTGTGGTTCAGTAGATCCATTACATCAATAAAATCTCCCCCTGTACAGATGGACCCCTATGATTACCCGCACCAGTATACAAATTTTAGTATCAAACTCCCACTAAAGATTTGGGGGATGTTTGAAATTGTGCCTCTAGTTGGCAGATTAATTCAGCCTGTCCAAGTAGGGACCACAATCCTCAGTGTACAAATTTTAGTAACAAGCTCCCACTAAAGATTTGGGGGTGTTGGGAATTGGGTTTCTAGTTGTCTGAGGAATGCAGCCTGTCCAAGTAGGGACCACAATCCTAGTCAGTGTATGTCACAACACAACCTAAATTATCCTGTGCTCAGTCTTGGGTAGCTTGGCACAGAGCAGGCAGGCTTAAATTAAAAGGCAATGTGTAAAGTGTCTGTGCAATAACTCATACAGTAACACAGTGAAAACACCACAAAAAGTACTCCACACCAGTTTAGAATAATAGGTAATATTTATCTGAATAAAATAAGACCAAAACGACAAATATCCAATATGCACAAGTCAAGATATCACTTTTTAAAGGTTTAGATGGGTTTTAATCCACAAGAATCAGTGGTTGTGTCTTTTCAGCACACTAGGACCTGGGATGCATCAAAAATAAAGATGCAGGGGGCTGCAGAAGGGGTGAGGCATCAGAAAGTAAAGCGTTGTGTGGGTTTTTCATGGCGCAGCAGAGGTGAGGCATTGATTCTTTCCTTGCGGGCAAGGTGATGCGTCAATTTTCTGGGTGCACAGCCTTGCTTACTGTGGTGTGGGAATATTTTGATGCCCAGGACTATGCATGAAAAATCCAAAACATGCTGTGGTGATAAACCAAGTGCTGCATCGATTCGGGAGGTGCTGCAGCGGTTTTTCAGCCATGAGACAGGTGCAATTGCAGGTGTTGCATTGGTTTTCTGGCACAGTGGATTGTCTCCCTCTGGTGAAGTCTTTCATAGTCCTGAGACTTTTCAACAGGAGGCAATATCAGTCCAAGCCCTTGGAGATCACTTGTGGGGAAAGGCAATGTCCTTCCAGCAGAGTCAGGGGGCAGCAGGGAGCAGGGCAACAAGCAGGAGAGCAGTCCTTCCAGAAAAGCAGTCCAGATGAATCCTTTGGGCAGCACATAAGTCTCTCTAAAAGAATCCAGCTGTAGTTCTAGAAGTGTCTGATTTTAGGGTGTCACAGACCCAGTATACATACCCAAATGTGCCTTTCAAGTGGAGGGGACTTCATAGAGTGGTTTTGAAGTGCATCAGTTCCCCTTTCAATCCAGTCCTGTCTGTCAGGAGTTCTGAGGGGGGTGGATGGGTGATCAGTCCTTTGTGTGAGGTCAGGCCACTAGCCTTTGAAATGTAAGTGAGAGTCCCTCCACCCTTCCTGCCCAGGAAGACCTATCAGTATGCAGATGAATTCAGATGCAACTGAGTGTTTATGGATGTCTGAATGGAATGCCCAAATGGAGCTGTCAACCAGCACAGACCAGACATGGATTGGAGACAGGCTGTCAGGCACAGAGAGCAGCAAGTGCAGAGAAATGCCTACTTTCTAAAAGTGGCATTTCTAAAATAGTAATGTTAAATCCAACTTCACCAGTAAGTAGGATGTCTTACTACAATTCCAACCATACCAAACATGACAATGCTACTCATTTCAGATCAGATATTACCAATTAAATGTATATTAGGGAATTTCCAGTGCTGGCCTATGAGAGGAGTAGGCTTCACAATAGTGAAAAACGACTTTGGAAGTTTTTCACTGTCAGGACATGTAAAACTTACAAGTACATGTCCTGCCTTTTGCTTACATAGCACCCTGCCCTAAGGGGTGATATAAAAGGGCAAGCAGTTTTAAATGCCGAAGTGGCAGTGAAACTGCACACAGACCTTGAAATGGCAGGCCCGAGACATGGTTAAGGGGCTACATATGTGGGTGGCACAATCAGTGCTGCAGGCCCACTGTTAGCATTTAAGTTACAGGCCCTGAGCACATCTAGTGCTCTTTACTAGGGACTTATAGGTAAATTAAATATGCCAATTGGGTAGGAGCCAATGTTACTATGTTTAGAGGAGAGGGCACAAGCACTTTAACATTGGACAGCAGTGGTAAAGTGCGCAGAGGCATAAAATCAGCAAAAATAAGTTTCGAAAAATGGAGGGAGGCAGGCAAAATGTTGGAGAAAGATCACAGTCTAAGGCTGTCAAGTCTAACAGGTGGTCATCAAGAAATCGAGGTGTCACCATCAACCTAGTTTGCCTATCTCAGATCAGGTGAATTAATTTGCAATTTGCGCCTACTTTCCTATTCTGAGAGGTGAAAATCATTATCCATGGTAACTGCACACCTGCTAACTTATTGCACTCTGAGGTAGCTAGCTCTTGCCTATGCACCTACACTCAGTTGAGTGCAGGACACCAAAGTACTCATAATTAAGGCTTCAAAAGAAAGATTTTTTAAATTGCTTCCAGGGAATTGCAAACCCTTCAGGGTAATTATTTTTTCAGTCTGAAGGTGATGGACTGCCCCGGGTGACTGCCTCAGGTTTCTTTAAATATATAAAGCAACTAGGGTGCCATACTCCCAAAGTGTCTTCCGTTAGCTAGACACATATTTTGTGGAGGACAAGCAGCTTACAGCTTCCCTAGTGCCTATAATACTCATGCAGTTGTGAACCTGATTAGCTTGAAGCGAGAAATACTCTGCAGCTATTGTGCAAGTGTACGTGGGATGCTATGTTTAATGAGTTATCCAAGGGGCCAACGCAAGCCATCGGTAGCCATTGGCTAAAGATGGGGTTTGCATGTTGGTGGTGTGAAGGCAATTCTAGTTCTTAGGCAAGGCCATGGTAGGAGTTGGACGGGCCTGTATGACCTAGCTCTTGGCAAGGCTGGTGGGAATCATAGAAATTAAGGGAGGCCGAACATTACCCTGTGCCAGTCCGTAAGCAAGGAAAGAGTCAGCCACCATGACTCTGTCGTATTGTACGCTTGGGTGAATGTGGAGAAGAAATTTCTATTCAGGGAAGAGGAAGTCGCGTCAATTATAACCCTCGCCAACACGTGGTCAAGATTTGGAGGAAGGGAAGGTTAGCACAACCCTCCATGGCCCTCTGCAAGGTCAGGGGAGGTACAAATGGTCAACAGCATCATCCCTAGAACTTGGGCATGGCTGGGGTAGAAATTAAGCTGGGGCCACCACACTATTCACATTCGATGCATTGTTCTGCAGTAGGCACATTATCCCTCTAAGTTATAAGATGTTTTAAATATGTGATGAGAAATTTCACATAGATGTCTTCAGCAGCTAAATAAAGCACCTAAGCTTTTCTATCGGTAAAATGTCCTTTGACTAGAAGGGTACTCTGCAGGAGCCCTTATTACCTCATGAGCTATCATCACATTCAGTCTCTTTCTGACTAATAAAGAAAGCCAGGCACCTCGGGAGAAATGTTGTAGCGGATACGCCATTCAATGAGAGCATGGTTGTGTATTAGAATCTGTGAAACCAAATCATTACTTGCCCAATAAAATTTCTGCATATGTATTGTTATTTTGTAATGCTTTCTAGTGCATTGAATGGCCCTACAAGATACTTTTTGATTTTAGTTCTGTGCAGTGCTGCTCGACTTCTTTTTCCGGTTTAAGTGTGATTCAAGCTATATTGCAACATTAATGATATCATTAGCGATTTCATTGATATTATACTTTGGTAAGCTACATTTAAAATAATATTTATATTAAACAGTGCATGTTGGTTGTAGGAGCGAAGTTCATGCTGGTATGTTAATTAAAGTAATGTTCAGACTTATAGGTTTTGTATAATAGCTACTCTTGCTCACCTGTCAAGCTTAACTAAACGTTATGCTTGTATAAGACATAAAGAAATTATTTTTCTCACTATACCTCCTAAAAAAGATTATATTAAAGAGAGACCGACACTTCAGAACATAACATAAAAGTTAAGATAAGGGATTGGGCGGGTTCATTGGAGTGCATGGAAAGTTGTGTGAAAATACATTAAAGAACTGGATATACTTTCATTTCTGTCCAAGGGCGAACAATTAATTGAGTTCTGGGATTTTAAGGACGGTTCTCTAAGAAGGCAGCTACCTTAAGGGAACAAGCACATGGGGACAAGACTGGAATAAATGACCACAAGAATGGTTTCGGGCCGAAGTATGAAACAACTTCTCCCTCGCATGGCTTGTGTTGCACAAAAGGCCTGATTAAGAAAAGGCCTTTTTGGAAACATGAAAGTGTCTGTCTGGTTGAGCAAAGGTCAGCCTAAAAGACACTGGCGGTCATTCTGACCGCGGCGGGCGGCGGTCGCCACCCGCCATGCGGTCACCGCCGAATGACCACTCCGCGGTCAGGAGACCGCGGCGGCCATTCTGGCTTTCCCGCTGGGCCGGCGGGCGACCGCCAAAAGGCCGCCCGCCGGCCCAGCAGGAAAGCCCCTGCAACGAGGAAGCCGGCTCCGAATGGAGCCGGCGGAGTTGCAGGGGTGCGACAGGTGCAGTGGCACCCGTCGCGATTTTCACTGTCTGCTAAGCAGACAGTGAAAATCTTTGTGGGGCCCTGTTAGGGGGCCCCTGCACTGCCCATGCCAGTGGCATGGGCAGTGCAGGGGCCCCCAGGGGCCCCACGACACCCGTTCCCGCCATCCTGTTCCTGGCGGTAAGAACCGCCAGAAACAGGGTGGCGGGAAGGGGGTCGGAATACCCATGATTCCCTGGGCCAGGGGAAAACCGGCGGGAAACCGACGGTTCCCCTTTTCTGACCGCGGCGGTATAGCCCAGGAAGCACCGCCAGACTGTTGGCGGTGCTTCCGCGGTCCCCGGCCCTGGCGGTCATGGACCGCCAGGGTCGGAATGACCCCCACTCTTCATATTCACGTCAGGCAGCCAGATGCTGTGCATACACTAAGGGTCTCATTTACAAGAATCTGGTGAATTTTCCACATGCGTCAGATTTCTTGGGCTGCCCTACGATCCCCTAACGACGCCATGGGTGCTCCGTATGTACAATACAGCACTCCATGGCACACCTTTTGACAGACGCGTCAAAAATTCACACATTGCTGGACTAGCGACAGAAAAATTACGCTACTCCAGAAATGCGAGGAGGCCCCAAATGAGAAAAGACCTTCATCAATTTTATGCCTCCTCTGAGCAGGCAAGAAAATTCTGATCCAGTAAAGTCACAGAATAACGCAGTGAAATGTTGTGAATTTCCCTGCGTCAGTTCTGCATGGCTTTTCATGTGGGAACGCTTACCTCGCATACATAACACTTGGTACAGGTATAATGTGATGCCAGGGTTTACAAAAGCACTGCACTGGGCTCAATGCCTCAGTTTGTGAATTTGGAGCAGTGTAAAGCACTGGTAGCATCATCGCTGCTTAAAAAAAAATGACGCACTGGTGGCACAAAGGCCTTCTAAAAGGCACTTGGCTGCCTCAACGGAACTTGCCGGGTTGAGGATTTGGAAGCCAGGTGGGCGTGATCTCCTCAGCCTGGTAAAGTCCTTGGAGGTTCTCCCCATTATGACAAGGGGCATGTAATTGACTTGCACTAGGGCGCTTCAGTTTTAATCCCTCAATGCTCTAGGCTGAGTGTCCATCAATGATGCTCATCTCAGTGTGGGGTGGGATCAGCAACTCTCAGTGACCCCATCACACTCTGTGACAAGGTATCTAATTTGAAGGTATTAAAGGCAGGTGGGGTCACGCAAATATATTTCATACTCCCTCTGTTGCTCTCCACCTCCGTTCTATATTCCAGTGTATGCTAAGTGCACAAATTAATAACATGGCTAACTCTGCGGGAAATAGGCTTATGGAAAGTATTAGTTGTGGCTCAGATTAGACTGCATTTGGGAATAGTACTGTCCAACCCTGCTGCCAGAGATATGTTTTAAGATCTGCAGCCGCATCTGTTGTCACTGTTGTTATACAAATAAGATATGTGCAGGCCAGAGTTCTGCATTATTAGATTTACTGTTATACACAAAGCAGTGCTGTTTTCTAGCTAAGGAAGTAGCACAGCCAGATCTTTTATCACTCTGCGATTACAAACAAGTGAGGACTGACTAAATCAATTGGACTGATGATGGTTTGGCCAGACTGATCTCATCCTGCTTCTCGTCTAGTTTTGCAAGACATGTTTAGTGCTGCTGCACTTCCAAGCCAATCATCTTGTAAAGAACTGCTAGCCTCTCACATAGTGTGTGTGTTAGTCCATGCGTATGAGTTTGCATGCACGTGCGTGTGCGTATGTCAGTATATGTTAATGATGCAGGACATTGAAGGCCAGGAATCCCTGACTCGAGATGGCCTCTCCGTAACAAAAAGAAACATTGGCAAAGACAACAGGTCTCTCCTATATAAGAGTTATTGGCTTTGCCAATGTATTTTGTCATTTTGTACACCAGTGTGGCTCCTGTTCAGCATGGCTAAAAGTTAGTGGCGTAAATTGTCAGTGTGGAGTGGGGAAGTAGAGAGTCCTACAGTGGATTTGTTTGAACGTTGAGTGGAGTAGGAGGATTAGAGTGTCATAGAGGTGAGTAGAGGGGAGTAGGTTTCAGTGGCAGAGAGTGCTGTAGAGTGGAGTGGGGTGGTATACAGTGGAGTGGGTTGGAGTGGGTGGAGGTAGTGGGGTGGATTGAATTGGAGTAGAATGGGTTTGATTGGATTGAGGTGGATTGAGTGGAGTGGATTGGTGTGGGGTGGATTGGATTGGATTGGGGTGGGGTGTGCTGGATTAGATTACAGTGGATTGGATTGGGGTGGATTGCATGGAGATGGGGTGGATTGGAGTGTGGGAGGGAGGATGGATTGGATTGCAGTGGGTACAGGGATGGGGTGGGGTGGATTGGGCTGGGGTGGATTGAGTGGGGTGAATTGGAGTGGTGTGGATTGTGTTGGAGTGGGGTGGGCTGGAGTGAGGTAGGCTGGATGGATTGGATTGGAGAGCAGTGGACTGAACTGGGATGGGGTGGGCTGGATTGGGGTAGAGTGGGGTGGAGTGAGGTGGATTGAAATGGGGTGGGATCGATTGTATAAGGGTCTACTGCATTGAGGTGAGGAGGATTGGATTGGCATGGGGTGAATCGGACTGCAGGGGGGTGAACTGGAGTGGGGTGGGCTGGATTGAGGGGTATCAGTATCAGACTGGGATGTATCAGATAGGGGTGGAGTGGAGTGAGGTGGATTGGACTGAGTGGGGTGGATCAGGGTGTGTTGCGGTGGATTGGATTGAGTGTGGTGAATTAGATTGGGGTGGATTGATAGGAATGGGGTGGGCTTGATAAGGGTGGGGTGGATTGGATTGGGTTGGGGTTGGTTGGAGTGGAGTGGATTGTGGTGGATTGGACTGGAGTGGGGTGGATTGGAGTGGTGTGGGTGGATTGAATTGGTATGAGGCGGATTGATTGGAGAGGGGTGGATGAATGAGGACTGGATTGGACTGAGTGGGTTAAATTGGATCGTATTGGAGTGGGGTGGATTGTATTGGAGTGAGGTGGATTGGGTAGCAGTGGACGTGATTGGAGTGGGGTGGATTCTATTGGAGTGTGGTGGGGTGGACTGGAGTAGGGTGGACTGGACTGGGGTGAATTAGGGTGTGGTGGTTTGGGGTGAGGTGTATTGGATTGGAGTGAGGTAGATTGGACTGGGCTGGAGTGGGGTGGGTGGATTGTTGTGCGGTAGACTAGGTTGTAGTGGGGTGGATTCTGGTTGATTGGAGTGGGGTGAATTGGGATGGAGTGGGTTGGTGATGTAAGGTTGATTGGATTGTGGTGAGGCCGATTGCTTTGGATTGGAGTGGGTTGTTTGTGATTGTAATGGGGCAAGTTTGTTGGGGTTAAATTGGGACAGATTTGAGTGAGGAAGATTGGAGTAGGGAAGATTGAAATGGATTGGAGTGGGGCAGGTTGTTTTGGATTGAAGTGTGGCAGATTGAAGTGGGCCACATTGTTTTCCACTGGAGTGGGGCAGATTGTTTTGGACTGGGGCAGACTGGAGTGGGCCAGATTGTTTTGGATTGGAATGGGGCAGATTGTAGCAGGTTGGATTAGAGTGGGGTGGATTGGGTTGGTGTGAGGTGGATTGGATGGAAGTTGAGTAGACTGGAGTTGGGTGAATTGGGATGGAGGTAGGTGGATTGTATTGGGAAGAGGTGGATTGGATTGGAGTGGGGCATATTGTTTTGGATTGGAATGGGGCCGATTGGAGTTGGGCGGACTGTTTTTGATTGGAGTGGGGCAGACTGGAGTGTGGCAGATTGGAGTGGGGCAAATTATTTTGGATTGGAGTGGGGCAGATTGGAGTGAGACAGATTAGAGTTTGACAGATTGTTTTGGATTGAAGTGGGGCAAATGGGACTGGGGCAGATTGTTTTAGACTGCAGTGGGGCAGATTGTTTTGGATTGCAGTGGGGCAAATTGTAGTGGAGCAGATTGTTTTGTTTGGAGTGCAGCAAATTGCAGTGGGACATATTGTTTTGGATTGGGGCAGATTGGAGTGGCGCAGATTGTTTTGGTCTAGAGACAGGTAGATTGCTATTGATTGAAGCACATTGCTTTTGATTGGAGTGGGCCATATTGGAGCAGAGCACATTCGAGTGGGGCAGATTGTTTTGACTGTAGTGGGGCAGATTGCTTTGGGGTGGTGCAGATTGTCTTTGATTAGAGTGCGGTGGACTGAAGTGGGGCATATTAGATTGGGGTGGGGTGGGAGGATTGAAGTGGGGTGGGTTGGAGTGGACTGGATTGGGGTGGGGTGGATTGGTGTGGCATAAAATGAGTTGGATTGGGGTAGATTGTAGTGGGGCTGATTTGACTGGGGTGGATTGGGGTGTACTGCATGATTATGTGTTAAAGCATAATTTCAGAGATTACACAGAATAACGAAACACTGTTGTTTTGCAATATTTCTAACAAGTTAATTGTAATCTTCTGAGAAGAGTGCCCCCGAGCAAAAATAAAAGAAAATATAAGTGGAAAGTGAGAAAAGAAGGCTTGTCAAGATAAAAGAAATACGCTTTAACAAATAAAAGTTATGTTTGACCTGCAAGGCACGTTTTTGTCAGTCAAAAGCCCTCTGTTTGCGGGGCACTAGACGTTAAAAAGAGCAAAATAGTCCCTTGATCATGTTGGGAGAGGCGGATGGGCACTAATTAAGTTGAATCAATTAGTGCTTGGTCCCTGCTCCACACAGAGGAATGGAAATATGCCATGTGTGCCTTGGCGAATTATGAGGATGTAAACAAGAGTGCCATGCAAACCAACAAATGGTGAGCGACAGGCGGGCTCTTTACTATAAACAACAGAGTCTCGCAAGCGAGACGCATGCACTACTGCATCAACGCTAATAAATAAGAATCTTAAAAATGTAAAATAAACACACGGATACAGAGATTGTGGATTGTGGACTGTGTGGTTTCCCAGAGGGTCTGCTGCAGGTAGGGTGACCACTGTTCTCTGTGATTGCCTATGTTAAAGGCTGGTCACACATTATGGTGGTCATTACAAACCTGGCGGTTGGTGTTAAAGCCGATTGGTAAGGCCGGCGGAAAAAACAATGGAATTACGACCATGGCGGAAACCGTCAACATAGACAGCCACTTTACAAACGGCGGTACAAACAAACAGCTTGGCGGTCACCGCTAACAGACAGGCGAAGGACAATGTACAGCCCACAGAATTACAGCCCACCAATCCGCCTTTTCCAGGGCGGATTCACCGTAAACAAAAACACGGCGGAAACAGGACTTCGAAGGGAAAACGCTCACCTCTACACACCCCACGAGGACCCAGGACGCCATGGAACCAGAGCTCCAGATTTTTCCAACCTTTATCTTCCTGCTCCTCTACCAGGAGCACGAACGCCGGCGGCGAAGACCACGGTGAGTACTGCACCTACGACACAGGGGAGGGAGGAGGGAAAAACAGTGACACACACGCAATACGCAACACCCCCACCCCCACCCTCACCCACGACAACACACACACCAATACATCATGATACATCACAGTTACACCCCCCAACTCCCCCTGAAAGAATGCAAGGACAAAAGGAAATGAGTCGAATTATTGTGATATATTCAAAAATATTTACAAATACATACATTTATACTATATACAATTAAATACACCAAGAACACAAGTCCAAGGTATTCCACCATCATAGTCCGTGGATCACTGGGCCCAAAAGGCATGGACGAGGCCCACACAAGATACCCGAACAAGACGGAGAGAACACTGCAGGGGCATCAGATAGAAACAAAACAGGCACTTCAGGGGGAAGGTAAGGGGGGGGGCACCTCAGCCGGTTGAGTGCACAACGTAAAATCCACGAGGGTGCCCCATGCCCACTGTTCAATCCTGGGGAGTGCAAAGCCACAGTCTCTTTAGTCTCTACAGTGGGTGGTTTGCCCACTGCTATATCCTGGGGAGTGAAAAGCCACAGTCTCTCAAGTCTCTACAGTGGGTGGTTTGCCCACTGTTTAATCCTGGGGAGTGCAAAGCCACAGTCTCTCAAGTCTCTACAGTGGGTGGTTTGCCCACTGTTCAATCCTGGGGAGTGCAATGCCACAGTGTCTCAAGTGGATAACAGTCTCCACTGGTTCTGGAGGGGGCTTTGTGCCCAGAGTGCTTCATCCTGCCAAGGACTGAGGTAGTGGATGTGAATCTCCACTGGTTCTGGAGGGGGCTTTGTGCCCAGAGTGCTTCATCCTGCCAAAGACTCAGGTAGTGGATAACAGTCTCCACTGGTTCTGGAAGGGGCTTTGCGCCCAGAGTGCTTCATCCTGCCAAGGACTCAGGTAGTGTATAACGGTCTCCACTGGTTCTGGAGGAGGCTTTATGCCCAGAGTGCTGAATCCTGCCAAGGACTGAGGTAGTGGATAACAGTCTCCACTGGTTCTGGAGGGGGCTTTGTGCCCAGAGTGCTTCTTCCTGCCACGGACTGAGGTAGTGGATGTGATACTCCACTGGTTCTGGAGGGGGCTTTGTGCCCAGAGTGCTTCATCCTGCCAAGGACTGAGGTAGTGGATAACAGTCTCCACTGGTTCTGGAGGGGGCTTTGTGCCCAGAGTGCTTCATCCTGCCAAGGACTGAGGTAGTGGATGTGATACTCCACTGGTTCTGGAGGGGGCTTTGTGCCCAGAGTGCTTCATCCTGCCAAGGACTGAGGTAGTGGATAACAGTCTCCACTGGTTCTGGAGGGAGCTTTGTGCCCAGAGTGCTTCATCCTGCCAAGGACTGCGGTAGTGGATGCTTTTCTCACTGGTTCTGGAGGGGCTTTGTGCCCAGAGTGCTTCATCCTGCTCGTGCCGGCCTCAGTAGCGTCAGAGCTTTTGGCGCTCATGGTCCTGCGGTGCTTGTGGCGGCGGTGTCCTTGGCATCGGTGCTTGTGGCGGCGGTGTCCTTGGCAGCGGTGCTTGTGGAGGTGGAGTCTTTGGCAGCGGTGCTTGTGGCGGCGGTGTCTTTGGCAGCGGTTCAGTTGCTGGCGGTCCAGTCTGTGGCAGTGGGGCTGCTGGCGGTCCTGTCTGGGGCAGCGGGCTGCTGGCGGTCACCTCCTGGGCAGCGGGGCTGCTGGCGGTCGCCTCCTGAGCAGCGGGGCTGCTTCTGGCGGTCCTGTCTGGGGCAGCGGGGATGCTGGCGGTCACCTCCTGAGCAGAGGGGCTGCTGCTGGCGGCCCTGTCTGGGGCAGCGGGGCTGCTGGCGGTCGCCTCCTGGGCAGCGGGTTGCTGCTGGCGGTCGCCTCCTGGGCAGCGGGTTGCTGCTGGCGGTCGCCTCCTGGGCAGCGGGTTGCTGCTGGCGGTCCTGTCTGGGGCAGCGGGGCTGCTGGCGGTCGCCTCCTGGGCAGCAGGGCTGCTGCTGGCGGTCCTGTCTGGGGCAGCGGGGCTGCTGGCGGTCGCATCCTGGGCAGCGGGGCTGATGGCGGTCTTCTCTGCCGTGCCGATCTTCCCAGACTTGCCGGTTTTCTTGTGCCCCTTCCCCACCTTGGAAGGTGTCGCAGCTGACTCCACAATCCCAACTGTACCCCTGGGAGCGGCTTTGGTGGCTGGTGTCTTCCCCCTCTCCTGCCGGGCACTGGCCAACTTTTGATGCTTGACAGGTGGGGGACTGTCCGTGCTGTGGCTCCTTGCCACACTGGCTGCCCTGCTGTCTGGTGCACTCCAGAATCCGGTGACTACTGGCACCACTGGTCCCGCCGATGTTGTGGCTGAGGTGCTAGGTTGGGACCGGGAGAGTCGGGCCCTAGGAGACTAACGGGGTGGGGGAGGTGAGGGAAAGAAGTCAAGGGTGGACAGGAAAAGTTTCTTAGGAACACTGGGACGGGTAGATGGAGGGGGTTTGGGAGTGGAGGAAGAGGTAGTGGTCGTAGGAGGTGTACGTTTGGTGACTTTGGGTGAAGGTGCATGGGCTGGAGGCTGTTGTGAGGTGGATGGCTGTTGGGTGGGTGTGTGGCTGCGTTTGTGTACCTTGGGCGGTGGGCTCACAGACACACTGGAAGAGGACACAGGGGATGTGTGAATGGTAGTGGGGGTGGTGACTGCACGTGAGCGGGTGTGCTGGTGGGTGTGCTGGTGAGGGACGTAGTAGCTGAAGATGTAGTGCATGCAGGTGTGAGTGGAGACTAGACTGGGAGGGAGGAGGGAGACGAGGAGGAGGGGGACACAGTGGAGGCAGTGGATGTTGGTATGTCTGCATGTGTCTTATGCTTGCGTGAGTGCCTGTGGGATGTGTGGTGCTTATGTTTGCCTGAGCTTCCTTTGTGTGTTGAGGTGTGTGCATGCTGGTCTGATGGTGTCCTTGGGATAGGCTGAGGTACAGGGGTGTGGGTCTGGGTGGAGGAAGTTGGAGGGGGAGGCTAGAGACAGGGACAATGGCTGCCATCAGTGCTAAGGCCAGAGTCTGAAAAGCTCGCTGAAGGGCTGCCTGACCAGAATGAATGCCCTCCAGGAATGCATTGGTTTGTTGCAACTCCCTCTCTACACCCTGGATGGCACTCAAAATGGTAGACTGCCCAACAGTGAGGGAACTGAGGAGGTCAATCGCCTCCTCACTGAGGGCAGCAGGGGTGACAGGGGCAGGGCCTGAGGTGCCTGGGGCGAAGGTGATGCCCACCCTGCTGGGTGAGCGGGCACAGGGCAAAGGCTAAGGGGCTGCTGGGAGGGCGGTGCTGGAGGGGGGGTGGCGGCTGTACCTGTAGATGCGGGGGGCACAGATGGGCCTGTCACCGCAAGGGAGCTCCCGTCAGAGGAGGAGTCTGTATCGCTGGTGTCCGCTCCTGTCCCCACCGTGGAGCTCCCCTCGCCCTCCGTCCCACTGGTGAATTCGGAGTCCGTAGTCTCGCCCTCCAGGGCCATGTGGGATGCAGCTCCCTCCTGCTCCGGTGCCACTGCTCCTCCGCCTGATGATGCTAATGCACACAAGTACAGGGAGACCACAAAAAGGGGGGGGAGACAGAAGAAAGACATGTTGAGTGCATGCAATACCGCTTCCGTTGGCGGACACAACAGACACAGAAGCCCCTTGCACTAGGCCGCGCACTTGGGGTCCACTATTCAATCCCTGGGACATGGCTTACAAGGCTATGGTTGATATCTGCACACATGGATGTCACAGGAGCCTGACTAGGTGTAGCTAGCACTGTACCCAGGTGGGGTGGGGTGACACAGGGTCTTCACTAGCAAACTCGCCCTGGCCTAGGGGAACCCACAGCCCACCTCCCCCACCCAGACACCTATAATGCGCGCTGAAGCAGCTGAATGAGAGTGTACTCACCCCCTTGTTGCTGCTGTGCTGCCCTCAAGCGCCCATCCAACTCCGGATCCTGAACATCAGGGGGGTCATGGTGCAACGGGCACCCTTCCCACGTTGGGAGGCCATCCCCAGCTGGGCCTCCGGCATCTTCTTGCTCCAGCGGCGAATGTCCTCCCATCTTTTCTGGCAGTGGGTGCTCCGTCTGTGATAGACCCCCCAGGGTCCGGACGTCCTTGGCGATGGCACGCCAAATATCCTTCTTCTGGTGGGCGCTGACCTACAGGAATTGTACAGGGGAAAAAGAGAAGGTATTACCAACTGCACCATCACAGTCATTGGCCCGCATCCCTACCCTTGCCATGTGGGACATGCACTCACCGTCGTTTCATGCACGCCTCATTCTCCCCCCCCATCTTTCATCCACCCCACTCCACACAGGCATTGCCCATACAGCATGTTCCCAGTGTACTTACCTGCTTGTCTGGAGGACCGTAGAGTAGCGTGTACTGGGGGAGGACCCCATCCACTAACTTCTCAAACTCCTCCGAAGTAAAGGCAGGGGCCCTTTCCCCAGACGCACAAGCCATTGTCTCTTCCAGACTGAAGTCACAGCAGCACTTGCAGTGTAGGTCCTCTCCTGTCGAAGATGAGGTATCAAGTGATTGAACAGATAGAAAATGGCGGTTACGTTCGCGGCGGTGCGTACCCTCACCGCCAGCGTACATCGTCATTGGCTCCTGGGACCCATAGGGTCCAATGTTAACCAATGCAGAATTGCGCTGCGGTCTTCGACCGCCTACCGCGACGGTGTACAACGCCAGCGCAGTTACCTCATATCCCATTGTCCCACTTTACCGGTCAGGCAGCCACCATTTCAGGGGCCCACATGGCTTTATTTTTTACTGCGTCACACATACCTAGGCCTTGGCTCAACACTAAGACAGGCAAATTTCGGGTTATGTATAGTTTTCTGAGTGAGCTGAGTGTACGTACCGCAGAGTTGGTTGACTCTGTGCTGGCTGTTCTCCTCCAAAGGCACCATCCGCTGGGGCATGTGAGGAGATGGCGGCATCCTCCGGTGTACAGACCTCTGGTGGACCTGTTGACAATGGAGGAAAGACATGTGATCATCACCTACAGGCTTGATCGTGCCACAATCCTGGAACTGTGTGCCCAGTTGGAGCCAGACCTGATGTCAGCCATCCGCCATCCCACAGGAATCCCCCCTCAAGTGCAGGTGGTGTCAGTACTCCATTTCCTTGCAAGTGGGTCATTTCAAACAACAGTGGCCATAGCATCAGGGATGTCCCAGCCTATGTTTTCCAACGTCCAGTGTGTTGTCTGCCCTGCTGAAACACATGCGGAGCTACATCGTTTTCCATCAGGTGGAGGACTTGCCTACAGTGAAAGGTGACTTCTATGCCTGGGACATATCCCCAACATCATAGGTGCCATTGATGGGACCCATGTGGCCTGGGTCCCCCCCGCAGGAGTGAACAGGTGTACAGAAACCGGAAGAGTTACCATTCGATGAATGTGCAGATGGTGTGTTTGGCAGACCAGTACATCTCCCATGTTAATGCCAAATTCCCTGGCTCAGTGCATGGCGCTTACATCCTGCGGAATAGCAGCATCCCTTATGTGATGGGGCAACTCCAGAGGCACCGTGTGTGGCTATTAGGTGAGCACCTGTAACCAAATCAGTGGGAATAGTTGTCTGGGTCTGGGGATATCCCTAAGAGTTAGTGTGTGTCTAACAGTTGTCCCTCGCCATTTGCAGGTGACTCTGGTTACCCCAACCTGTCATGGCTACTGACCCCAGGAAGGAATCCCAGGACAAGGGCAGAGGAACACTACAATGAGGCCCATGGGCGAACTAGGAGGATTATAGAGCGGACCTTCGGCCTCCTGAAGGCCAGGTTCCGGTGCCTACATATGACAGGTGGTTCCCTATTCTACTCACCAAAGAAGGTGTGCCAGATCATTGTGGCCTGCTGTATGGTTCACAACTTGGCTTTGCGACGACAGGTGCCTTTTCTGCTTGAAGATGGTCCAGATGGAGGTGTTGTGGCAGCTGTGGAGCCTGTGGACAGTGAAGACATGGAAGCAGAAGAAGAGGACATCGACAACAGGAACTCGGTGATCCTGCAATACTTCCAGTGAGACACAGGTAAGAAGACAAACCTGACTGCTACATGTACTTTAACACTACTACCTCTCTACTGTCTGTCCTTTTCACCCAGTGTATGGTCACTGACTTGTCACTTCCCCTTACCATTTCACAGATGTGGGTCCCACTGTGTGACATCTGCTTTGTTTCCTCATGGACTAGAGCTGTGTGACATAGGTATGTTGACATTACATTTGAAAGAGCATTTTGTCACTGTAATTGCTAATACACTAATTCGAAATCACAGACAGACTCCAGGTAGTTTTGTGCTTTAAGGGTGTTTATTTTAGTGCTCAATATTGGAGGGGGTTGTAAAATGGTGAGGGGTGATGGTGAAGGAATGTCCATGGCAGAGTCCTGTCTACTAGTCTCAAAGGTACATTGTCCAAAGGGGCTTGGAAGTGGAGCTGGGGCAGTTTGAGGATGGACAGGGTGACAATGTGGGACAAAAGGATGACAATCAGGGTGGTCTCATTTCTTGGTAGGGGTCTTGGCATCGTTCTCTGTCTTTGTCCTGGTTCTCAGGGACCGTTTGTGGGGTTGTTCTCCATCCGCAGGAGGTCGGATGCTGGTGTGATGGTCCTGTGGCGGTGCCTCCTGTCCACTAGCGCCGGCGGAGGTAGTGGGCAGTTCATCATCCAGGCTAGTGTCAGGGGCCCCTTGTTGTACCACAGTGTCCCTCCTGGTGTTGAGGACTTCCTTCAGCACCCCTACGATGGTGCCCAGGGTGGAATTGATGGATTTGAGTTCCTCCCTGAACCTCAAATACTGTTCCTCCTGCAGCCGCTGGGTCTTCTGAAACTTGGCCAGTACCGTTGCCATCGTCTCCTGGGAATGATGGCAGGCTCCCATGATGTTGGAGTGGGCCTCGTGGAGAGTGGGTTCCCTGGGCCTGTCCTCCCCCTGTCGCACAGCAGCCCTCCCAGTTCCCATGTTTCCCTGGGCCTCTGTCCCCTGAACCGTGTGCCCACTGCCACTGCCCCCAGGTCCTTGTTGTTGGGGTGGTGGGTTCGCCTGGGTTCCCTGTAGTGGTGGACACACTGCTGATTGACGTGTCCTGGGGACAGAGGTATGGGCCCACTGGGTGGGTGCTGTGCTGGTGTTTCCAGAGGGGGCAAGCTCTGTGGTGGCCTGTGCCAGTGTGAGGGGAACCGACTGTCCGAGGTCCCAGATGGGCCGGGCTGGTCGTCTAGATCCAGTTGGACAGAGCTGCTGTCATCACTATGGGCCTCTTCTGTTGGTGGTGTGGACATGTCTGGACCCTCCTGTCCGGTGACGATGGGTAAGGGTCCTGCAGGGGTGTAAAAGCATGATTATTGCATCTGTGTGTGCCATGGTGTGCAATGGGTGGGTGACCGTGTACCCCTGTGCTTGCATTCCTGTGTGGGACCTTGTGTGATGATGGTTTAGGGGGGTGTATGGGTATTTGCAGTGGCCATGCTTTGGTGATGGGTGTCCATGGTTTGGTGTTGCATGAGGGCTTGGTGTTGGGATGGGTGGTTTGTGATATTGGGACATTTGTGAGGAGTTGGAGTGATGGGCATGAGGGCGAGGGTGGGAGATGTAATAGTTAAGATTTGACTTACCAGAGTCCATTCCTCCAGCTACTCCTGAGAGGCCCTCAGGATGCAGAATAGCCAAGACTTACTCCTCCCATGTTGTTAGTTGTGGGGGCCGCCAGTCCTCTGAGCCGCAAGGTGGTGTCTTGAGAACACGGAACGCACCTTCCCCCGTAGGTCGTTCCACCTCTTCCTGATGTCATCTCTAATTCTTGGGTGCTGTCCCACTGCGTTGACCCTGTCCACTATTCTTCGCCATAGCTCCATCTTCCTAGCTATGGAGGTGTGCTGCACCTGTGATCCGAACAGCTGTGGCTCTACCCGGATGATTTCCTCCACCATGACCCTGAGCTCCTCCCCAGAGAACCTGGGGTGTCTTTGCCGTGCCATGGGGTGGTGTGGGTGATGTGTGGGTTGGTGTGTGTTGTGATGTGTGGGGATATTTATTGGTGTATTGTGTGAGGTGCGTGGATGTTGTGTGAGTGATGGTGTTGAGTGCCTGTGGATGCTTGTTTGTAGATTGTGGTGTCTGTCTCTGGCCTTCTTTCAAATTCTTGGTAGTAGGGGTTTGAGGGTGATGTGGGTGTGTGTTTTATACTGAATTGGGTGTGTGGGAGTGGTGTGTGTAAATGTATCAGGTGTGTGTATTTCGAATTGTCCAATGTGGTAGTGTTTTGTAAATGTGTGTGTATTTTGAGCGCGGCCGTGTGTACCGCCGATGGAATACCGCGGTTGAAAGACCGCCGCCTGGATTCGTGAGTCGTGATAGTGTGGGAGTATTCCTGTTGGCGTGACAGTGGAGGTTTTGTTTTCGCCAGTTTATCACTGACCTTTGGTGTGGCGGACTTGTGTGGGTGTCTTAAATTTTGGAGGATTCCGAGCTGTGGGTCATAATGACGTGGCGGAATTCCGCGGCTACGGCGGTGTGCTGGCGGTCTTCTGCACAGCAGTAAGCGGCTTTTACCGCCAATGTTGTAATGACCCCCTATGTCTTTGTTCAATTTTAACTTGAAGCCCTTGAGCAGATCGTCAATGTGTCACACCTACTCAATCCTTCTTGGAGAAAAAGCAACAGAAATCGTTTGATTATGTTTCTAAACATTTTATAATCCACTGCAAACAGTTTGTGAAACATCGAGGTAAGGGATTTCCTCACCTTCTGATAGTGAAAGCAAGTTGAACAAAAACTTCTGCTTTACTTTGCCCTCCATTAGACGTAAAACCTAAAAACAAATTGAGGGATGGAAAAGGAGCAAATATAATAATTTGAAAAATCTCATGAGTACTGCGTGATCTTCATTTCAGGGATGTGTTGAACAGTGCGTCATCATGTGCTGCGCAATGCACCACCATGTGCTGTACATTACCCATTAATGTGCATGCTCCCACCAGTGCCATAGTCCATCACCACACATAGCACAGTGCACCACCACCCTCGGGACAGTATACCACCATCACTAACTAAAGTAATTGTTATTGCTCTGGTGGAAACTCTGAGGGCTAGACCAGGCCAAGATTAGTGTTACAGCAGAGGGACTTCTTCACTCATGTAACCTTACTTGCATGCACTACACACACACATCACACTGGCTGGGAGTAGGATCCTGGAGAGGGCTGACCAAGAAGAGGTTGTTAGAAAATGGCAATATAGTTAAATTGTAATAGAAAAGTGCTAAGTGGGCAACCTTGAGCTCTCTCCTACAGAGCAGTAAGCTAGCGCCTGTTGTCATGCATGAAAAGGCAGCATATATGGAAAAGTGGAGAGAAGAAAACAAATACAATATGAAAATGAAAATGCCCTTCTGTTCCGAAGGGTAGTCAGAGATGTGACAGGTGTGGTAGCGGTTGGCCTGTATAAGTCTTGGTACCAGGCACTGAACTAGACAAACTACAAGTTTCTATGCTTGGTTGCCATATCAGGCAGGGGGAAAACTTTGGAATTTTTTCTCTGTAGTATCCCACAGTAGTCTTTGATGTTCTGCAGGTATGGTGTGCTATGTGAATTGAGGGTCAGCAGTAGGGATTATGGTGTGGAGTGGCCAGTGATCTTTCTAAAAGGACTTAGGCCCTCATTACAACATTGGCTGTAAGTGCCCCTTACTGCCATGCTGACTGCCGCCAACATACCACTACAGCGGCGGTATACCACTACTCGTATTATGACCCACATATAGCAATCCGCCACTATACAGACACACACACACAAGTCCGCCACACCAAAGGTCGGTGATAAACTGGCGGTACTAAAACCCACACTGTTACGTCAACAGAAATACGCCCACAGCATCATGACCCATGAATCACTGCAGCGGTCATTCAACCACGGTAAACCATTGGCGGTACAGACCACCGCACTCAAAACACACACACACACACAAAACTACACCACATTGGACAATTCAAACTAAACACACCTGACACACATACACATACACACACCACACCCACACACCCACACCAATATAAAACACACACACATACGACCCACATCCCTTTACGACCCAAAGATTTTGGCAGGTGAGAGAGAGACAAGCCAGGAGCACTCACTGAATCTGAGCCACAAAACACCATCACCCATACACCATCCACGCACCTCACAGCACACACCCCAACACATCACCTCACACACCCTCACACACTCCACTCACACTACACCCATGGCACCACAAAGACACCCCAGGTTCTCAGAGGAGGAGCTAATGGTTATGGTGGAGGAAATCATCCACGTAGAGGCACAGCTATTCGGATCACAGGTGCAGCAGACATCCATTGCAAGGAAGAATGGGCTATGGCAGAGAGTCGTGGACAGGGTCAACGCCGTGGGACAGCACCCAAGAACAAAGGATGATGTCAGGAAGAGGTGGAACGACCTATGGCGTAGGTACGTTCCATGGTTGCAAGACACCAGATAGCTGTACAGAGGACTGGCGGTAGACCCTCACCTCCTCCCCCACAAATAACAACATGGGAGGAGCAAGTCTTGGCGATCATGCATCCTGAGGGCCAGGCAGGAGTAGCAGGAGGACTGGACTCTGGTAAGTCAAATCTTTACTACTTTTTCCCCCACCCTACCTGCAAGCTATCACAAACAACAACCCCTACCCTCACCCCATCAACCCACCACCTCAGATATACCCCACCATCACAACCCACCCATCCCAATACCAATCCCTGCATGCAACACCAATGCATGAGCCCCCATAACAGACCTGCATGGACACCCATCACCACAGCATGCACACTAGTGACAATCACTTAGCCAAACAAATCACAACTCACACAAGCCAAAGCTGCCTTGCTAATAACAACCATAGAGGGAAACATACCCATGCACAAGATGGCACACAGAGAAATAATAACACTGCATTTACATCCCCACAGGACCCCCACTAAACGTCACCGAAGAGGAGGTGCCAGCCACATCCAGTCCCCGCACAGAAGAGGCCCACAGTGATGACAGCAGATCTGCACGCCTGGATCACGATGACCAACCTGGCCCATCAGGGACCTCTGGACAGTCGGTTACCCAGGCACAGTCCCAACCCACCACAGAGCCTCTCCCCTCAGGAAACACCACCACAGCACCCACCCAGCGGGCCCATCCTTCTGTCCCCAGGGCACGTCAATCAGCAGTGTGTCCACCTCTACAGGGAACCCAGGCAACCCCACAAACACAGGACGATGAGGGACCTGGGGTCACTGGCAGTGGGCACACGGTTCAGGGGACACAGGCACAGGACAACAGGAAAGCTGGGAGGACTACTGTGTGACAGGGGGAGGACAGGCCCAGGGAACCGACTCTCCACGAGGCACTCACCAACATCCTGAGAGCATACCACCATTCCCAGGAGACCATTAACCTGATACTGGCCAAGTTACAGGAGAGCCAGAGGCTGCAGGAGGGACAGTACCTGGGGATCAGGGGGGACCTGAGGGACATCCACACCACCCTGTTTACTATTGCAGGGGTGCTGGCAGACATGGCCAACGCCACAAGGGAGCAGTGGCACACCAACGGCCCCCTGACACTAGCCACACCGAAGAACAGCCCTCCACCTCCGCCAACTCTAGTGGACAGGAGGCCCACCACAGGAACAACAGGCCACCAGCACCCCACCCCCTGCAGAAGGAGAACCACCCCGCAAACGGTCCTTGCGATCCAGGCAGAAGCCAGAGAACATTGCCAAGACCCCCGCCAGGAAATAAGACTCTCTTGATTGTCATCTTTGTGTCCCACTCTGTCATCCTGCCCACCTTGAACTGTCATTGCTCCCCTTCCTATCCCCCCTTGGGCAATGCACCTGTGACCAAATAGACTGGACTCTACCCTGGACTTTCCTCCATCAGCAACCCAGTCCATTGCAATACCCCCTCCACTTATTAGCACCTAAATAAACACCCTGGGAACAAATTCAAGTAGGGAGTCTGTCAATTTTTTGGCATATGTATTAGTGTAACAAACTTTAAACATTGCAATTCAAATGTACTGTAATATTTACATAGGTATGACCTGTAGTGGGCATCAGTAAACACAACAGGAGCCAAAGTGGGGCACAGAGATCTGAAAATAGAGATGCCAAAGGGTACAGTAAGTGGCCGTAGAAAGAGAAAAACCAGACTGCCATGTGCAATGTCAAACACAAAACTGCAATGAAAGGTGAAGTTACAGTGTCTTACCTGTGTGTCACTGGAAGTACTGTTGAATTAGTGTAGTTCTGTTGTCCACATCCTCTTCCTCTGCCTCCTCTTCGTCACTGTCCACAGGCTCTACTGCTGCCACATGACCATCCCCAGGCTCATCCTCCTGCAGAAAAGGCACCTGGGGTCTCAAGGCCAGGTTGTGCAACATGCAACATGCAACGATGATCCGGCACACCTTCTTGGGTGAATAGTACAGGGATCCACCTGTCAGATGGAGGCACCGGAATCTGGCCTGCAGGAGGCCAAAGGTTCACTCAATGATCCTCCTTGTTCGCCCATGTGCCTAATTGTGCAGAGATGTTCCTCTGCCCTTGTCCTCGCATTCCTCACTGGGGTCAGTAGCCATGAGAGGTTGGGGTAACCAGAGTCACCTGCAAATATTGAGTGATACCTGTTAGCCACACACTCACCCTTAGGGCCAAACCCACGCCCATATACCTACATCAACTGGGTGGGGACCATGGGATCACCTATTAGCCACACCCTGTGCCTCTGGAGTTGAGCCATCACATATGGGATGCTGCTATTCCTCAAGATAAAGGCATCATGCACAGAGACAGGATACTTTGCATTGACATGGGAGATGTACTGGTTCACCAAACACACCATCTGCATATTCAGAGAGTGAAAGCTTTTTCTATTTCTGAACACTTGTTCATTTCTCCGGGGTTGGGGGACAAATGCAATATGTGTAACATCAGTGGCACCAATGATGTTGGAGATGTGTCCCAGTGCATAGAAGTCACCCTTCACTGTGGCCAAGCCCTCCACCTGGGCGAATACGATGTAGCTGCGCATGTGTTTCAGCAGGGCAGACAACACTTTGGTCAGCATGTTCGAGAACATAGGCTGTGACATCCCTGATGCCATGGCCACTGTCACTTGGAAGGAACCACATGCCAGGATATGGAGCACTGACAGGACCTGCACTAGAGGAGGGGTACCTGTGGGGTGGTGGATAGCTGATGCCAGGTCTGACTCCAATTGGGCACACAGCTCTTGGATTGTGGCCCTATCAAGTCTGTAGGTCAGGATAATGTGCCTGTCCTCCATTGTCACCAGGTCCACCAGGGGTCTGTACATAAGGGGGATGTCTCCATCTCATATTCATCCTCAGTGGTTGAACTCTAGGGTGAAAAACGGTGAGCAGAAGGTCATATTCAAACATATTTCCACATTAATATGCAATTTTTGCTTTACAGAAACAGTATGTAAACTCATAAGTCAGTTGATGTGCCAATGTCTGCTGTGACGCAGTTAGGTGCCATTGCCTGTGCTCACCTGAAATGGCACCTGCCTGACCTGTGAGGAGGGACAAGTGGAAATGAGGTAATTCCGCTGGCGTTGTGCGCCGTTGCTGTCGGCGGTCGATGGGTTCCAGGAGCCAGTGACGATGTACGCTGTCAGTGACGGTACGCACCGCCGTGGACGTGACCGCCATTTTCTATCTGTTCACTCACTTGATACCTGAACTTCAACAGGAGAGGACCTACACTGCAAGTGCTGCTGTGACCTGTGTCTGGAAGCGACAATTGCTCAAGTGTCTGGGGAAAGGGCCCCTGCTTTCACTTCGGAGGAGTTGGAGAGACTGATGGATTGGGTCCCATCCCCGTACCCTTTTCTCTATGGTCCTCCAGACAAATAGGTGAGTACACTGTGAGCATGATGCGTGGGGCATGAATGTATGGATTGCTGTGTGTGTAAGCCTCGTGTAGGGGGGTCTGAGGGGTCCTGGGCAGAGTGCTGCATGTATGGTGTTCAATGTATGTGCGTAAGGGGAAGGGGGGGATATGGTGGGCTATGAGTATAACAGTCCAGACGGTATGACTAATACCTTTTCTGCTGTTCTTATTCTGCAGGTCAGCGCCCATCAGAAAAAGGGTATTTGGCGTGCCATCGCCAAGGAGGTGCGGACCCTGGGGGTCTTTGACAGGCGGAGCACCCACTGCCGCAAACGGTGGGAGGACCTGCGCCGCTGGGCAAGGAAGACGGTGGAGGCCCAGCTAGGGCTGGCCTCCCAACGAGGAAGGGGTGCCCGTCGTAGCCTGACTCCCCTGATATTCTGCTTCCTGGCGGTGACCTATCCAGAGTTGGATGGACGCTTGAAGGAATCACAGCAGCCACAAGGGGGTGAGATTCTGAATCATGAGTTTGCGCACGTTAAGGTATTACCTGAGTGGGGGATGTGGGCTGTGGGGCCTAGGCCAGGGCGAACATGGCAGGGTATGTTCAATGATGGGCAAGCTCAGATGCACTCCAACCCCAATAATGTTAGTGGGCATCTACTACTGGGCAGGGTCCTGTGGGTTTCAGGTGTGCAGCTATTGCCGTTAGGCATTGTACCCCATGGGCTGGTGACTAGCATTGTAACTGGTAGTGCATGGCCTAGTGCATAGGGCTGTTCCCTGTGAGTTGTGTATGCCAATGGTAGTGTTGTTACTGGCATTGACCAAGTGTATCCTCTGTCGCTCCCCCCCTTTTTGTTTTGTCACCCTGTCCTTGTGTGCATTAGCATCATCTGGTGGAGGAGCAGAGGCACCGGCAATGGTGGAAGCTGCATCCCACATGGGCCTGGAGGCCAAATCCACCGACGGTGAGGGCACCAGTGGGACGGAGGGTGAGGGGAGCACCACTATGGAGACAGGAGGGGACAGTACAGACAGCGACACCTCCTCCGATGGAAGCTCCCTGGCGGTGATGGACACCTCTGTGCCCACCCCAACTACAGGTACAGTCGCCACCCCTGTACCAGCACCGCCCTCCCAGCAGCCCCTCAGCATGCTTCCCGTGCCCACTCACCCAGGAGGGTGGGCATCTCCTTCGCCCCAGGCACCTCAGGGCCTGCTCCAGTCAGTCCTGCTGCCCTCAGTGAGGAGGCTATTGACCTCTTGAGATCCCTCTCTGTTGGGCAGTCAACCATACTGAATGCCATCCAGGGTGTAGCAGGGCATTTGCAACAAACACATGCATAACTGCAGGGCATTCACTCTGGCGTGACGGCCCAACAGAAAGCATTGGCCAACTCAATGATGGCAGCCATTGTCCCTGTCTCCACCCTCCCCCTTCAACTTCCTCTACCCAGTCTCAATCCCCTCAACCCCAGCCTATCCCAAGCACACCTTCAGACCAGCAATCACCCAAATCAACACACAGGAGTGGCTCAGGCAAACACAATCACCACACTTCATCTCACAGGCACTCACACGAACACCATGCACATGCAGAAACACCAACATCCACTGCCTCCACTGTGTTCCCCTCCTCCTCCTCGTCCACCTCCCTCCCAGTAGCGTCTCCACTCACACCTGCATGCACTACATCCTCATCCACTACCTCCAACACCAGCACACATATCACAACACACCCCTCACTGGCAGTCACCACCCCCACATCCATGCACACGTCCCCTGTATCCTCTCCCACTGTGTCTGTGACCCCTCCTCCCAAAGTACACAAACGCAAGCACTCAGACACCCAACAGCCATCCACCTCACAACACCATCCAGCCCATGCACCTGCACCCAAACATAGCAGACTGGCACCTCCTACAACCACTACCTCTTCCTCCGCACCCAAACTGTCACCCTCTTCCCGCCCCAGTGTCACTAAGAAGCTTTTCCTCCCAAACATTGACCTATTCCCTACCCCTCCCCCCGTCCTTCACCTCTGGCCAGGGTGGCCAGAACCCAGCTCAGCACCTCAGCCACCCAGTCCACGGCCACTGTGGTTTCTGCAGCAACTGGAGGTGTGAGAGGCTCCAAGGAGGCACCCGTCAGTCGAGCCAGTGTGCCAACGCCACCTGCCAAGGGCAAGAAGGGTCCGCCACCTAGCAAGGGCAAGAAGGGGACACCAGCCAGCAAGGGGAAGGAGGCACCATCAGCCAGCAAGGGCAAGAAAAAGACCCCAGCTGGCAGAAGCAAGGAGGGACCACCATCTGCCAAAGGGCAGGAAGGGGCACACAACACCAGCCATGGCACTTCAGCTGTCCGAGGCTGCAGGTGAAGGCCTGGAGGCTGCCACCACCACTGTCAGCACCGCCACCTGCACCGCGGCCAGCACCGCCCCCTGCACCGCGGCCAGCACCGCCACCTGCACCGCGGCCAGCAGTGCCACTGCCAGCAGCCCAGTGGGCAGCCATCAGAGGCTGCAGGTGAAGGTCTGGAGGCTACCACCACCACTGATAGCACTGCTACCTGCAGCGCAACTGCCATCCAATGAGCAGCCATCACCGCTGGCGAGCAGTGTGTAGTGGTGACTACATGGGCTGCAGTGCGTCCTGGCCCCTGCAACACCTGTCGGTGTGACACACAGGTGGGAGACTGTGACCCTACCCTATCCAGGATGAAGCACACTGGGCAAAAGACCCCCTCCAGAACCAGTGGAAGAAAGCATCCACTCAGCCCCTCCTTGCCAGGATGAAGAACACTGGGCACAAGGAAGAAAGCATCCACTCAGTCCCTCCTTGCCAGGATGAAGCGCACTGGGCACAAAGCCCCCTCCAGAACCAGTGGAAGAAGGCATCCACTTGAGAGACTGTGGCTTTGCACTCCCCAGGACCAAGCAGTGGGCAAACCACCCACTTGAGAGACTGTGGCTTTGCACTCCCCAGGAGCAAGCAGTGGGCAAATCACCCACTTGAGAGACTGTGGCTTTGCACTCCCAAGGACCAAGCAGTGGGCAAACCACCCACTTGAGAGACTGTGGCTTTGCACTCCCCAGGACCAAGCAGTGGGCAAACCACCCACTAGAGAGACTGTGGCCTTGCACTCCCCAGGACCAAGCAGTGGGCATGGAGCCCCATCCAGGCCAGTGGCATTGTACCATCTTCCGACTGAGCTGTCCCCCCATTCCCCGTCCCTCTGAGGTGCCTGTGTTTTTATGACCTGATGCCCCTGCAGTGTTCTCTCCATATTGAGGCAGGAGTCAAGTGTGGCCTTAGCCTATGTGTTACAGCCCAGTGGGCCATGGTTATTTTGGAATGGGCATTGTCCCTCCTTTTGTATATATTGTACATACTGTTTATTGTTAAGGACGTGTATATCTAAAACTGTATTACACTAATTTTACTCCATTCCTTTTGTCCTTGTGTTATTCCTGAGGGTTACGTGGTGTATATGTGATGTCGTTGCATCTTTTTGTGTGTATGGTGTTGGGGGTAGGGGTGGGGGTGGGGGTGTTGTGTGTTGCGTTTGTGTGTCACTCTCTTTTTCCTCCCCCCTCCCTTGTGTGCTAGGTGCAGTACTCACCATGGTCATCTTCGCCGGCGTTCGTGTTCCTGGTGTATGAGAAGGCACACCAGCATTGGAAAAAAGTGCAGCTCGGGCTCCATGGCATCGTGGTTCTTCCTTGAGTGTTGAGAGGTGAGTCGTTTCCCTTCAGTGTTCTGTTTCCGCCGTGCTTTTGATGGCGTTGGTACCGCCCCGGAAAAGCTGGCGGATAGGTGTGTTGTAATGCTGTGGGTGGTACATTGTCTTCAGCCTCTCTGTTGGCGGTTACCGCTGTGGTGTTTGTTGCAACCTACGTGGTGGTCGGTGTGCTAAAGTGGCTGTATGTGTTGGTGGTTTCCGCCGTGGTCATAATTCCATTTTTTTTACCGCCGGCCTGTTGGCGGTGTTACCGCCGCTTTATCACCGACCACCAGGGTTGTAATAAGGGCCTTACTGCTCATATAGAATAGAATATCGCACTCTGGACCTTTGGGCTATTTTTAGCAAGATAACTCAGCAGATTTTGCCAAAGATGCAAAGGCCTATTTCTACCTTGCAAATAAATGGAGTACCTCCAGTCAGGGTCAACTCAACCTTTTGTTTTCTCCAATACAGCAAAAACTGTGAGGCTGAGTTTTCTAATAATGCTTGAAGCAGTTAGTGGTGTGTCTGCAAGATAAAAGGGCAGAGTCATGGCAAAGCATTATTTTCCATTGTGATGGCTACCAAGATATTTTGTTGGGGTAGTAATGTTCCTTGCATTATACACATGGATGTTCCACTATCCAGAGTGCCCAGCTGCATGTATATTATGTATCCTGCCTTTTTAATTGTGGAACTGATATCATGCTAATTTAACCATGTGTACAGACCCCTTGGCCTGTCACTGACCACAGGAATTCACAGATGACTAAGGCCCTCATTACGACCCTAGCGGACGGTGCAATGAGGGCAGTAGGACCGCAAACAGGCCGGCGGTCATTACCGCCCCATTATGACATTGGCCGTCTGCACTGATTGGGGTCTCCCTGTCACCAGAACACCGCCACGCCGAATACAGGGACGTAATTCGGTGGGTGGTGTTCTGATGACGTGTCGGTGATGGTGGAGCAGCCTCCACTACACCGCGGAACGGCAGTATGGCTGCTGGCGGCTCTCCATCCATAAAAGGGCGAAAGGTCGCCAGCAGTCATAATATGGTTGCGGTCTTCGGCCCGGCGGAACCTCAGCGGTCTTAGGAAAAGACCGCTGAGGTTGAAATGAGGGCCTAAGTAAATTTGAACTGTAGTACCAAATCACTGCACCTAAACCTGATTCATGCTACTCCTGATTACTCTCCTCGATGTAACCCATAACACTGTAATGGATGGATGTAAGTGGATCACACATGTAGTGTACGGTGTAGTATTTCATACATTTCTGTGAGTAAAGTACTTTTATTCTTGTAAAGAAAAACACTCAGTTGAACATCAACTTTATGTTGTCTATTAGTAGATTTTTGAGTGCTACTGCTGAGCTGCCTACCCTGAGAATCCTGTGACTGATCACCATCATTACCCTGAGAGTCAAGTGTTGTGGGGTTGTACTTGCCCTATTTGCAGAGCCACAGTAGAATGGGCCATGTCATATCAATGGCAAAGTACCTCAACCCCCTTGTCAGAAGGCTAGTAGCTCTTGCCTGCCTCGTGGCCCTGAGGACACGGACTATCAAAAGGGTTTTAAGGCAAGCTGTATTTTAATCCTGCAATGATAGCACAGATGTATATTTCAGCACAACAGACACCCAACAAAATCCAGTCACAAATGCACTTTTGGAGCTGTATAGAGGGGCATGCTAGCCTGTGCCACTTGCCCTAACCAAGACAGTGTAGAGAATACATTCATGAGGGGCTCTGAGGAAGCACAGAAGGCTGAAACGTACAGCTGTATTGTAATAGCATATGACACTAGAATGTTTGTACAATAATTGCAGGCGTAGAAACAAGGAAGAGCGGATGGTGTGAGTGACAGTATCACATCTCATGTCAGGATCTACTGAGGTACCTACAACTTTCTGCAGTCTCATAGCACCAAGAAGGCCCGACTGCACCGTTATAGTATGAATCAGGGATTCTACATTAATTTCAGAACTGGACGCCTGGACCACCAGACCAGAGAATTAAACATCAGGATGGGGTTGAGATCAGATGGGAGATTAACTGATGCAAAGGGTTGTTGCTAAGAAACTGACAATAAAGAGAAGAATAAGGAGGGACAATTCCTAAAATCAGACAAAATGGACCCACCATGAGTATCAGAAAGCATCACATACATTGAGAGTAGTCTCAACAAGTAGCCAGAAACACATGAGGCACTGTCACATGATTAAACAAGCATCACCCACCCTGGCAAACTCTGCTGATGCAATGGGTACATGATAAATACTTTAAAATGTAGAAAGTGTTTCTTTGCTAGATGAAAGTGTTTCAGCTTAGTGCATTAGATCACACCATGAGATTGCCACTTATTTGAAGTGAATGTTTCTTAACTCAAATTTTGAAACATTTATTAAACATACCACCTGCCAATGTCATGAGTGAACAAAGTGAAGCAAATGTTTGGTTCTCATTACGTCATCACCAATATTATTGTTATGGATGGTGGAACAAAATAGGCTATTAAAGCATATACAAGTGAGGTTTTTGTACAGTTTCCATTTTGAACTGAATTACTTGAAACTGCTCTCAAATGTCACTATTGAGTAAATTAGGCACATTAATTAAATTGATTTAACTTAAATCATAAACGTTTGTTATATGGGAAAGCTGAGATTTGAACCCAAATTTCCTGGATGTACACAGTGCAATTAGGCCACTGACTAGATTCATGTATTTTTCTCAATTCTGTTTAACACCAAAGGACAGTGTTTCTGTCCAATTCTGTCAGGTGTGCATTGTATGATATTAATATAAATTACATGTTATGCTGACATTGGCCCTCATTTTGACCTTGGCGGTCTTTTGACCACCAAGATAAACGTGGCGGTCGCACTGGCAACAGGCTGGCAGTGCAGACCGTTACATTATAACTGTGGCGGGTTGGCACATCTCCACTCATACCGCCCTGTTGGTTGGACCTGACGGGCCATAGATGATCATCTCTGACCCGGCGGTCCAAAGAAGACCGCCAGCAATTTTAGGAGCCTGCTTTCCACCATGGTTTCCACGGCGTTAGCACCGCCACAAAAACCATGGCGAAAAGGCTACCGGTGACAGGGAATTTCTTCCCTGTCACTGGTAGATGACTCCTCCCCCCCAGCAAGCACTAAGCCCCCCCACCCTCCCTCCAGACACAACGCTCCCCTCCCCAACCCCCTACAGGCACAGCACCCCACCCCCCTTCAGACACAGCATCCCCCACCCCTTTTCAGACACAGCTCCTCCCCCCCACTCCCCTTTCAGACACAGCGCCCCCCAGGCCCACCCCCTCCCCACATACATGCACACAGACACCCACACACACCACGCATACACCCATTCACCTACACTTACATACACACTTTCACTCACATGTATACAAACACGCATTCACAACAACATTCATACATGAATTCAAGAATGCATACTCACACCTATCCAAGTATGCATACTCACACCAATCCAAACATGCATACTCACACGCATTCACCACAACACTCACACTTGCATACACACATGCATACACACTTACATGCAGAAACGCACTCACTTCAAGATTCAGACATGCATACAACCACGCATATACACATTCATGCACACATGCAGACACCACACACTTATACATGCATGCACGACAACCCCCACCCTCCCACCCCTCTCCCCTGTCAGACGATCACCATACCTGTTCCTGAGAGAAGGTCGTCGGGCAGGGAACGGGTAGGGGCACTTCCACCACCAGCAGCGCCCCGCCAGCAGGACGCTGCCAGGCTGTATTATGGCCCATAATACGGCGGGTGGTGTCCTACTGGCGGAGTGGGGCCAGTGGTGGAACTGCCAGAGCACCTCTGCCTATCAGCACGACTACTGCTGGAAATCCAGTCAGCACCCGTGATATGGTGGGCAGAAGACCGCCAGCACGGTGGTCTTCTGGCACCCGCGGCTTTAGAGGTCTTCAAGAAAGACCGTCAAAGTCGTAATGAGGGCCATAGTGTCTAAAAGAAAGGTATGTAGTGAAGGAAAGGGAAGGAAGGACCACATATGCTAATATCACATGCTTTCTCGGATTTTACATAGCTATTCAACACAGTCAAAGTGTGTTAAAAAAAGTATTGAGACAGTGAACCTGAGTGGAATTGAGGTAGAGTTAATAAGCGTGAATGCAGAGTCAAAGGAATGGCTAAAAACAACAAAATATTCTGTAACTATTTTGTTGATTTTTAAGCCTTTCTGCTAACACAACAATGTACAATGGAAAATGGGGGCTATTTATGGATAGTCCATGTAAATTACGGATGGGTGGTCACCCTAGTGGGAGGACTCAGGTGCTTGAGGGTCAGAACAGGCTTCAGTTCATCTGTGTGGAGTAGTGTCTGCTCCTCTGTGCTGCTAGAGGGGTAGAGCGAGGGGCAGTCGTATCTGCAACAGTTGTATCTGTTTAGGATTTCAGATGATGGGGTGATAGGCATATAACACTTAACACAAAAAAGAGACAAAGAATTTGCACAAATATCAAAGCACACCATGTCACATGCCAACAGCATATGTAAGCCAGTGGAAAATCTAACAGACCGAAGGAGCTTCCCCTGCCAAACTGTCAGCCAGACCTTCTCCCCTATATGGTTGGGATCCCCATTTTCACTTGTAATGGCTGTACATTATAATGACATTGGCAGATTTCAAACTTGGATCCCAGAAACACACAGACTAAACATATCATGTAATATGGCTAACAAAATAGGATTACCTCCTTGTTAGACCTGACAGCCTTAGTGTAGTCTTCCTCCAATTTTTTGCCTGCCTCCCTCCATTGTTCTGACCTCATGTTTGGTGGTTTTAGGAACCTACACACTTTACCTCAGCTGACCAGTGCTAAAGTGCTTTTACTCTCTCTCCTAAACATGGTAATATTGGCTCATACTCAGCTGGCACATTTAACCTACTAAGGGCTCAGGAACTGGAAAGTAAATGCTAATAGTGGGCCTGCAGCACTGATTGTGCCACCCACATAAGTAACCTGTTAACCATTTCTCAGGCTTGCCAATGCAGAGCTTGGGTGTGTAGTTTCTACTGCCACATCGATCTGGCATTTAAAACCCTTTGCCGAGCCTTAAACTCCCCTTTAATTATGCATTAGGCACCCCTAAGGTGGGCCATAGGTAGCCCTTAATGGAAGGGTGCTGAGTAAGTAAAAGGCATGTACTTTTATGTTTTACATGTCCTGGTAGTGAAAAACTCCCAAAGCCGTTTTTCAATGTTGTGAGAACTACCCTTCTCATAGGTTAACATTGGGAATTCCTTAATACACTTTAAATTGTAATTCCTGATTAGGAGGGAGTAGCTATGTCATGTTTCATATCTTTGGAATGGCTCAGTAGGAAGCAACCTATACCTAAACTGAATATACAGCTTGCGAGCCAAAGGAGGGCTTGTACCATGGCAGTAGTTTGACATCATGGAAGTCCCTTACCAGAGAGTGTTGGAAATACCCATTCAGCAGGTTCACCCCCAAACCTTTTGCCTTCCTTCATCTCTTTTTCTGACCTCGTTTTTGCTGGCTTTAGGACTCTGCGCACTTTACCACTGCTAATCAGTGCTAAAGTGCACATGCTCTCTCCTTAAAACATGGTGACATTGGCCTATACCCAATTGGCATATTTAATTTACTTGTAAGACCCTAGCAAAGTGCACTACATGTGCCCAGGGCCCGTAAATTAAATACTATTAGTGGGCTTGCAGCACTCATTGTGCCACCCACATAAGTAGCCTCTATCCATGTCTCAGGCCTGTAATTGCAGGGCCTGTGTGTGCATTTTCACTGCCACTTCGACCTGACATTTAAAAGTAATGACCATGTCGTATTAGGTAAACTACCTTCCCTAACTATAGAGTGTAATGGTACATTATTTCCAACAACACTCTTATATTACTGTTTTTAATCTTGGCCTGAACCCAATTCCTATCATATTAAAATAATGGCTCAGGTTCAGAGCTAATTTTACTAGTCTTGTCTCTTTTTATACACTCTCCGCTCCTTATTCAGTTTCTTTCCCAGACCCTTGTTGTTAGCAATTTTACAATGGTTGAGTGCCACCCAGAATGCTGGGTAGCCCGCCAGACATTGCAGCACCAGTCTGGCGAGGAGCAAGCCCGATGATGATACCTGTCACCCAAGTGGGTGCTTGAGGGCTCTCCTAAACTCACTCAGTACTTAGTCGCTACTTCCAATCTTGATTGGTTGGCTTATGTCTCTCTCTTCCTAGTGGAACAGTGCACTTATATTGATATTACTGATATTTAAAAGTAATGGCCAAGCCTTAAACTCCCCTTTTTCTACATATAAGTCACCCCTAAGGTAGGCCCTAGGCAGCCCATTGGGCAGGGTACTTTGTAGGTCAAAGGCAAGACATGAAAATGTGTGTTCTATATGTCCTGGTAGTATAAAACTCCTAAATTTGTTTTACACTGCTGTGAGGCCTGCTCCTTTCATAGGATAGCATTAGGGCTACCCTCACATACTGGTTGAGTGGTAGATTCTGATCTGAAAGGAGTAGCCAAGTCATATTTAGTATGGCCAGAATGGTAATAGAAAATCCTGCTTAATAGTGAAGTTGGATTTAATATTACTATTCTAGAATTGCCACTTTTAGAAAGTGAGCATTTCTCCATACTTAAATCCTTCTGTGCCTTACAACTGGTCTCCAATCCACGTCTGGCTAGGTTAGTTGACAGCTCCCTTGTGCATTTCACTCAGACAAACCCCAAACACAGGATGCTCAGTCACCCTTGCACACATCTGCATACTGAATGGGTCTTCCTGGGCTGGGAGGGAGGAGGTCCTGACACTTACATATCAAAGGACAGTGGCCTGCCCTCACACAATGGTCTGCCGAACCTCCTACTGAGACCCTGGCAGACAGGATGGAACTGAAAGGGGACCTCGTGCCTTTTTAAGCCACTCTTTGAAGTCTCCCCCACTTCAAAGGCACATTTGGATATTTGACCCTACCAACTCAGACACTTCTACAGACACTCCTGAAGTCAGACACTTCTGGACAAGATACCTACTGGGGAAGAAACTCTGAACCAGAACCTGCAACCTGCCAAGAGAAGCTGGCTGGCTGCCCAAAGGACTCACCTGACTGCTTTGCTGAAAAGGACTGCTGCCTTGCTGTTACCCTGCTGCCTTGCTGCCCACTAGCTTTGCTGAAATGTGCTCTCCAAGGGCTTAGATTGGGCTTGCCTCCTGTTTTCTGAAGTCTCAGGGCCAAAAAGACTTCATCTCTGCAAAGAACTCCTTATGCAGCGAAAATTGACCCACAGCCTGCTGGAATCGATGCACAGCCCGCATCGCGTTGAAAAAATCACTGTATGCCGAACCAGAACGATGCAGCCCGGCTCCCCGAGTAGAGATCGACGCAACACTAGCATTGCGATCCTAAGTTCAACGCACAGCCCACTGGAGCGACGCATAGCTGAGCCGGAATGACGCAGCCCGACTTCCTGCGAGAAGAATTTACGCAGCACCTGCCGTGCAACAGAACTTTTCCCCGCATCGCCCACTGGGTCAACGCAGCTCTTGCCCAGGATCTCTCCGCATCATCCCCGGGGGGTCCAAATACCCCGCAACCTCAAGAGGATCCAAGTCTGCGCACTGAAAATTGACGTAAAGCCCTTGTTGCGTGGAAAAGCATTGTTGCATCATCTGTGTGCACCTGGAGAAACTGACGCACACCTCTCCCTTTTCCACACATCTCCTCCTCTGCAGACCCGTGCAGATAATTTTGATGCAATCCAGGTACTTTGTGTTTGCAAGAGACACTCATTGCTTTTTAAGAACTAAAGACTCTTTTTATCATTTTCTAAAGTGATATCTCAATGTGTACTCATCAAATCTTGATCGTTTTGATCTTATTCTACTCAGATAATTATTCTATATTTTTCTAAACCTGTGTGGTGTATTTTTGTGGTGTTTATACCTGTGTTATTGAATGAATTATTTCCCAAATACTTTAGACATTGCCTTCCAAGTTAAGGTAGACTGCTCAGTGCCAAGCTACCATAGGGTGAGCACAGGATAAATTGGATTGTGTGTGACTTACCCTGACTAGAGTGAGAGTCTTTGCTTGGACAGGGGGTAATCTGACTGCCAACCAAAGACCCCATTTCTAACAGAGAGTCTCTGCAAAAGATATTTATTTGGGTAGAAACAAATTCCCAATACATTTATTTTAACCTTACTTTCACAATTACAAACATCTCTTCAGAAGAAGCCCAAAGACTTTTAATCCCCAATTTTCCAAAAAGCAGTTGTATGGAATTCAGCCATGGAATTTTGCACACACAGGTTGGGGACATAAATGTTTTCAGACCCAAATGGTAGGAACTTAACTCTGTTGTGGTCCACAATCGCTGCCAATAGATAAGCATTCTACACTCGATTTTCTGGGAAATGCGCCTGTGAGCCAAATCATCAAGGTGCTTGCTGGTAGTCCAAACAGCAATCTTAAAAACCTATTCTTGACTGTATTAAGAATTTGAGTATTCACGGAGCCCCATATTTCACAACCATATAATGCTGCACCTAAATCCTTCATATTATACATTTTTAGGGCTGGTGCGACACTCCTATATAAGGTTTTCCTGTGGATTTTAGATATGGAAGCTGAGTGTTGAATTTGAGTCGCAAGCTAATTCTGTAGCTGCATGCCCCAGTTAAAGTTTTGTATAAGCCTCACACCCAAATAATCAAAGTGACGGACCTGATCAATTTTCTTGCTACCCACTCTCATTTTTCTCTCTGTACCCCTTTTTCCAACTTGGCTAAAAACCATGAACTTGGTTTTGGAGCTATTTAATTCCAGCCCCCTCTCTGTGAAAACATATTTAAATGATTTAAAAGCTGTTGCAGGACCTGGGGAGATTTAGAAAGCAAAAGGGTGTCATCTTTAAAAAGGAGTGTCGGGACCCTTCTACCACCCACCTTAGGGGAATCACAGATATCCTCATTTCAGAACTTCACCACCCCATTAATGCACAGCAGAAAAAAGGTGGGAGCCAGGACCCAGCCTTGTCGGACCCCACAATTTATACTGAAAGGCTCTGTCAGTTGGCTGTGTTTGTCCCACCTTACCTGCGCAAACTTTTGTGTGTGGACCCAAATGAATATGTTCAAGAGATTTGCGGGGATACCAGTTTCTTCTAGGACCTACAAGAGCATAGCTCTTGGGATCATGTCAAAGGCAGCACCTAAATCGACAAAGGCAACATCCAGTTTGCCCTCATTGATTAAGGCTGTCTTCCAGTAAATACTGATAAAGAGAAAGACCTAGTCATCTGTGCTGACTTTACTTCTAAAGCCCGCCAGAAATTCCAATAACACTTCATGATCTTCTATCTACTCTATGAGGTGGGCAAGGATCTGTTTGCAGAAATTGTTTTGTAGGCCTGTAGTTGCCCGGATCACTACGATCCCCTTTTTCAAATATAGAAATAATCACCACCAGTTTTGAAGATGCCAGCTAGAATTGCATTAGACACTAGATCACTGTAAAAACCACAAACTTCAATATTAGCCAAGTTGGGATCATATCGGCACCTTGTGCTTTTGCAGCCAAACAGGAAGTAATAGCTAACTTGGTTTCATTTAACTCCAGTACCAAATTAGAGGAATCACTTATTTTAGGGCTAACCTGATCAGGAGACTGCATTAAACCTACCTCAACCTGATTATTGCTATCCTTATAGAGGTTGCCAAAGTGGCTGACCCACTGCTAGGGTTGAACACAAAATTTTGGGCTCCTGTTTGTGCCCCTCTCAGAGACTGCAACAGTTTTCCAAAACATTTTCTTAGCCTTAATTGACAGGGCATCGTGTACAGAGACCCATAAGGACCCTGTTGCAGGATTGGCGCGAGTAATTGCACAAGAGTCGTCGAATATACAGGGAAGTGTTATTTTATTGGTTGAGTAAAGCAGTCTATTGTACTGGATGGTCGTCTTGGGTTGTAGTCCCCCTCCAGGTATCTACTCCAAGCAGGGGTTCATGGTCTCTTCCTCTTCTCTTTTTGTTCCTTTAGGTCTCTCGGGAAGCACATGTGGGAAGAAGAAGAATAGTCACGGTAAGTGTTTGTGCATTTATTGTTCTCTTCCTGTCTCTGTCTTTCCCTTTTCCACTGGTTTTCACTTCCTGGTCTTTGGGTTTAATTTTTATCTCTCTCTCTCTCTCTCTCTCTCTGTCGATACCGCTTTTCCTTTTCTCTTTCTGTTCTGCAGTGCCTTCTCTGGTTTCTATTCTATTCCTTTTATCTGGGTTTTCTCCTTTGGTTCCTGGCGTGCTGTCACTGTATTGCTTGCATCTCGTTATCTTTTCCTGTTTAATAACATATTTCTTGTTGCATTTATTTTACCCCTTCTCCTTTAATCCCGCTCCCCACCCTTGTGCCTTTGTCCTTGATATTACGTGCCCTCCAGCCCCGTGACTATGTCCTTTAAATATATGCCTTCCAACCCTTGTGCTATAATTCCCCTCCCGTCCTCCCTAACCCTGCTCAGGCCACTGCCACGCACCTGACTCTGCCACACTTCTCCTGAAGCGTGGCGGGTAGTCGCATTATGCTCCCCGGAGTCTGCACTCTTCGTCCCCGATTGGGACCACCGACTTCCTGGTCTTCTCCCTCCTCCCGTACTCGAATGGAGCGGACTGCTCCGTGAGTGCTCTGAATCCTCCGCTCGCGTCCTCCGCTGCTCTCTCGTCCTCTTCCTTTTCCGCCGTCTCCTCTGTGTTCCTCCTCTCGCTCCTTCCTCCCTCGTTCACCTTCTCCCCCACATAACGCGATGCCTGGTAATTTAAAGGTCCATTTCGCCGCCGGCGCCGATGTAGGACCTTGTGATTGGTGGGACATGGAGACGCTTCCAGGTCAGTAGGGAAAGCGCCAGCACAAGCAGGGGTATAGTGCGGGCCGACCCAGTCCGGCCCGTCACAGACCCATAAGGACCTTTCCCACTCCCTCTTAGCCCTCTCCAGTTTCCTCCTATATAGTAGCCTACACTTCACAAGTGAGTGTCTGCAGCCTGCTTTGCCTGTGATAAGGAGATTGGCTTTGGCTTCCCTGCAGGATTTGGTATACCAGGGTGCTTTGCAGTCCACCTCCTAGTGACTAGAAAGCCCCTAATTTGATTGACGAGCCGATCATGCTGTTCTTGAAATATTTCTGGTATATTTTTCCACAGCACAGTCAGTGAGGTTCACTACTGTCTCCTTCAATAGCTCTATCCAGCACATCAGGGTTTCTTGCTACCCAATTCCATTCAATTGCTTTGCCATTGATGGTATATGTAACCTCCCCCATGTCCTGGTTACTAGTAGGAACAGGCTTGCGGACCATACAACCTTCCAATGATAAAGAAAGTGTGTTGTGGTTGTTGTCCTTCCTTTCCAGTACTTCTATATCCCTACTAAAGTGCCAAAAGCTTACTTTAGTCAGGAAGTAATCAATTCTACTGGAGTGGCCTACTTGATTGAAAGTGTGCTTGCCTATTCGGTCCGATGGGGTTCTTTCGTTAGCAGCTCCAAGATCAAAATTGAGAGACAGTGCCACAGCTTGAACAGGAGATAAATTTGGGGGATCTGCCAATGGGAATCTATTTCAGAGGTTAACTCAGGGATGTACGCTCTTAATGGCTCCACAATAGTATTGACATCCCTGGCTACAATTACATAGGAATCAATAGGGAGGTCAGCGAATAGAGACTCCTGCTCCATTAGTGACCTTCCACTTGGTTATAGACATTAAAGCCCTCATTACAACCCTGGCGGTCGGTGATAAAGCGGCGGTAATACTGCCAACAGGTTGGCGGTAACCAAAATGGAATTATGACCACAGCCGAAACCGCTCAGACAGACAGCCACTTTAACCCACCGACCACCAGGATGGAATCAACAAGCACCACGGTGGTAACCGCCAACAGCCAGGCGGAAGACAATGTACTGCCCACACTATTACGACCGGCCTATCCACCACCTTTTCCGGGGCGGTACCAACGACATCAAAAGCATGGCGGAAACACTGCACAGAAGTCAAAGGACTCACCTGTGGAGACTCAGGGAACATCCACAAAGCCATGGAGCCCGAGCTGCACATATTTCCGATGCTCATCTACCTTCTGCTGCATTATGAACAGCAACGCAGGCGAAGACGACCACGGTGAGTACTGCCGCCTAGCACACAAGGGAGGTGGGAGGAAAAACAGAGTGACACACACACACACAACATGCAACACCCCCACCCCCAACACCATACACACAACCAGATGCACTAAGATTACATATTCACCCTGATAGAATAACATGAATAAGTGCATCAAAATACAAATGTATATACATATTTACAAATGGAGGGACACTGCCCAGTCCGCAATGTCCGTGGGCCACAGGGCCACAACACATAGGCCAAGGCCCAAACTCACTCCTGCAACAACACGGAGAGAACACTGCAGGGCCATCAGGTCGAAAATACACAGGCACCTCAGGGGGACGGGCAATGCGGGGGCACCTCAGCCAGAAGATGGTACATCACCTCTGGTCCTGGAGGGGGCAACATGCCCTCTGCTTGGTCCTGGGGAGTGCAAGCCACAGTCTCTCAAGTGGGTGGTTTGCCCACTGCTTGGTCCTGGGGACTGCAAGGCCACAGTCTCTCTAGTGGGTCGTTTGCCCACTGCTTGGTCCTGGGGAGTGGAAGGCCACAGTCTCTCTAGTGGGTGGTTTGCCCACTGCTTGGTCCTGGTGAGTGCAAGGCCACAGTCTCTCTAGTGCATGGCTTCTTCCACTGGTTCGGGAGGGGGCATTGTGCCCAGTGAGCTTCATCCTGGGAAGGATGGGGTGAGTGGATGGCTTCTTCCACTGGTTCTGGAGGGGGCCTTGGGCCCTGTGATGCAGATCTTGGGGAGTGCAAGGTCACAGTCTCTCACCTGGGAGTCAAACCCACAGGACTTGCAGTGGCAAGGACGCACAATAGCCCATGGATGCAGGACTACACACTGTTAGCCGGTGGTGACGGCTGCTCAGTGGTGGCAATGGCAGTGCTGGTGTCGGGACAGGCAGTGGTGGGGGGAGGCTCCAGCCCATCCCCTGCAGCCTCGGACGGCTGTCCATTGGGGCTGCTGCTTCTGGCAATGGTGCTGGTGGCGGTGCTGGTGGTGGTGCTGGCAGTGGTGGGGGGAGGCTCCAGCCCTTCCTCTGCAGCCTCGGACGGCTGCCCACTGGGGCTGCTGCATCTGGCAGTGGTGCTGGTGGCGGTGCTGGCAATGGTGGGGGGAGGCTCCAGCCCTTCCCCTGCAGCCTCGGACGGCTGAACCACAATGGTTGGTGGTGGGGGCTCCGAATGAGTCCCAGCACCAGGCCTCCTGTCCTTCCTGCCTGCTGGTGCAGGCCCCATGCCCTTCCTGTCAGCAGCTGGTGATTTCTCCTTGCCCTTCCCTGTCGCAGCTGGTGGTGCCTCCTTGCCCTTCCCTGTCGCAGCTGGTGGTGCCTCCTTGCCCTTTCTAGATGCTGCTGGTGCAGGCACCCTTTCATTGTTGCTGCCTGGTGCCCGGGATTCTCTCCCACCTGCAGTAGCTGTCGACACTACTGTGGCTGTGGACTGGGTGGCTGAGGTGCTTGTCTGGGTTCTGACCCCACTAGCCCGACGTGAAGGACAGGGGGGGGAGTGGTAGGGAAGAGGTCAACGGTGGAGAGGAAAGCTTTTTGGGGCCATTGGGGTGGGAAGAGGGTGAAAGTTTGGGAGTGGAGGAAGAGGAAGTGGTTGTAGGAGGTGTCTGTCTACTGATTTTGGGTGCAGGTGGATGGTCTGGATGCTGTTGTGAGGTGGATGGCTGTTGGGTGTCTGAGTGCTTGCGTTTGTGTACTTTGGGAGGAGGGGGCACAGACACAGTGGGAGAGGACACAGGGGACGTGTGCATTGATGTTGGGTGGTGACTGCCAGTGAGGGGCTTGTAGTGATAGGCGTGATGGTGATGGTGGGAGTGGATGAGGATGTAGTGCATGCAGGTGTGAGTGTAGGCGCAACTGGGAGGGAGGTGGACAACGAGGAGGAGGGGGACACAGTAGAGCCAGTGGATGTTGGTATGTCTGCTTCTGGATGGTGTTTGTATGAGCGTCTGTGGGATGATGTGTGGTGCTTGTGTTTGCCTGAACCACTCCTGTGTGTTGTCTTGTGTGCATGCTGGTCTGCCTGTGTGCTTGGGATAGGTTGGGGTTGAGGGGAATGGGACTGGGTAGTGGAAGTTGGAGGGGGGAGGCTAGAAACAGGAACAATGGCTGCCATCAGGGAGGAGGCCAGAGCCTGGATTGATCTCTGTTGGGCCGCCATGCCAGAGTGAACGCCCTCCAGGAATGCATTTGTTTGTTGCAAATGGGCTGCCAGCCCCTGGATGGCATTCACAATGGTTGACTGCCCAACAGAGATGGATCGTAGGAGGTCAATAGCCTCCTCACTCAGGGCAGCAGGGCTATCTGGAGCAGGGTTTGAGGTGCCTGGGGTGAAGGAGATGCCCACCCTCCTGGGTGAGCAGGCACGGAAAACATGCTGAGGGGCTGCTGGGAGGCCGGTGCTGGTATGGGGTGGCGACTGTACCTGTAGTTGGGGTGGGTACAGAGGTGTCCGCCACCACCAGGGAGCTTCCATCAGAGGAGGTCTCATTGTCAGAACTGTCCCCTCCAGTGTCCGCCGTGGTGCTCCCCTCGCCCTCCGTCCCACCGTCGGGGATTTGGCCTCCTGGACGCTGTGGGATGCAGCTCTCCCCGTCGCCAGTACCTCTGCTCCTCCGCCAGATGATGCTAATGCACATAAGGACAGGGTGACAAAACAAAATGGGGGTAAAGGGGAGAGGAGAGACAAAGGATACACTTGGTCAATGGCGGCAACAACACCACCGTTGGCGTACACAACACGCAAACACAGGGAACAGCCCTACGCACTAAGCAATGCACTAACAGTCACAATGCTAGTCACCAGCCCATGGACAGGGATACCTAACGCCAATTGTAGCATACCTGAGACACAAATACCCCTGCCCAGTAGTGGATGACTACTACCTTGGTTGGATGAGGTTTACATCAGACCCTGCCCAACATGGGACCTACATTGCAATGTCTGGCCTGGCCTAGAGGCACCCACAGGCCCACATCCCCCACCCGGATGCCACCCCACCACGCGCACGTAGTATATTGGGGCACTGTACTCACCCTCTTATGACTGCTGTGATGCCCCCAAGTGCCCATCCAGCTCCGGACAGGCCACCGCCAGTATGTGGGCCATCAGGGGAGTCATGGTTCGACGGGCACCCCTTCCTCGTTGGGAGGCCACCTCAGCTGGGCCTCCGCCGTCTTCCGTGTCCATTGTCTCTGGTCCTGTCACAGTTTCCGACAGTGGGTGCTTCACCTGCCGTAGACCCCCAGGGTCCGCACACCCTTGGCAATGGCATGCTATATGCCCTTTTTTTGATGGGGACTGACCTGCATAGAAATACACATAGGAAAAGGTATCAGTCAGACCGTTCTGCCTGTTACACTCATGGCCCACCATAGCCCTTACATCCCCTTATGCACAGATATTGCCCACCATACATGCAGCACGGTGCCCAGGGCCCTTCCACCAACCCCACCTACACGAGGACCTCACACACAGCACTCCATGCATTCATGCCCTGTGCATCGTGCTCACAGTGTACTCACCTGTTGGTCTGGAGGCCCATACAGCATTCGGTACTGGGGTAGGACCCCATTCACCAGTCTCTCCAACTCCGCAGTGGTGAAGGCAGGGCCCTTTCCCCAGTGACACGAGCCATGGTCAGTTCCAGACTCAGGTCACAGCAGCACTTGCAGTGTAGGTCCTCTCATGTTGAAGGTCAGGTAGCAAGTGAGTAAACAGATAGAAAATGGCGGTCACGTCCGCAGCGGTGCATACCGTCACTGCCGGTGTACATCACCATTGGGCACTGTAATCCATAGGGCCCAATGGTATCCAATGAGGAGTTGTACGGCGGTTCTCGACCACCTCCCGCAATGGGGCACAACATCAGCGGAATTACCTCATTTCCACATGTCCCTCCTTACAGGACAGGCGGAAGCCATTTCAGGGGGGGGGGCAGGCCATGGCACCTAACTGCGTCACAGTACACATAGGCACCATTTGGGCCTATCCAACAATATACTGTTACAATCACAACATGCAATGCAGTGTAGTGTTTGTAAATAAGGAATACCGACCAGCTACTCACCGTTTTACCCCCTAGATTGCAACCGCTGTGGATGAATAGGAGATGGAGACATTACCCGTGTACAGGCCCCTGGTGGACTTGGCAACAATGGAGGACAGGCACATTATCCTCACCTATAGACTGGAGAGGGCCACAATCACAGAGCTGTGTGCAATATTGGAACCTGACCTATCTCTGCTATCCGTCAGCCCACCGAGATCCCCCCTCTTGTGCAAGTCCTATCTGTGCTCCATTTCCTGAGAAGTGGCTCCTTCTGAGTGACAGAGGGCTTGGCAGCAGGAATGTCTCAGCCAATGTTCTCAATAGTGCTGACAAGAGTGTTCTCTGCCCTGATTAAACACATGCGCAGCTATGTTGTTTTCCCCCAGGTGGAGGATATGGCCACAGTGAAAGCTGCTTTCTGTGCAATGGGACATATCCCCAACATTATTGGGGCTATTGATGGTACACATATTGCATTTGACCCTCCCCCCCCTTGGAGAAAGGAACAGGTGTTCAGAAATCAAAAGAGCTTTCACTCCATGAATGTGCAGATAGTGTGCCTGGTGAATCAGTACATCTCCCATGTCAATGCAAAGTATCCTGAGTCTATGCATGATGCCTTATTCCTGAGGAATAGCAGCATCCCATATGTGATGGCTCAACTCCAGAGGCACTGAGTGTGGCTAATAGGTGAGCACTGGTTCCCACTCAGTTGGTGTTGGTGTATGGGTATGGTGTGGGCTATAAGGGTTAGTGTGTGGCTAACAGTTGTCCCTCAATATTTGCAGGTGACTCTGGTTACCTCAACCTCTCATGGCTACTGACCCCTATGAGGAATCCCAGGACAAGGGCATAGGAATGTTACAATGAGGCAAATGGGGGAACAAGAGAGGACATTCGGCCTCCTGAAGGCCAGGTTTCGTTGCCTCCATCTAACAGGTGGATCACTGTACTACTCACCCAAGAAGGTCTGCCAGATCATCGTAGCATGCTATATGTTGCACAACCTTGCCTTACGTTGCCAGGTGCCTTTTCTGCAGGAGGATGAGGCTGGAGATGGGTGTGTGGCAGCAGCGGACCCTGTGGACAGTGAAGATGAGTAGGCAGAGGATGAGGATGAGGACAACAGAAGTGCAATAATACGACAATACTTCCAATGACACACAGGTAAGACACTGTAACTTCACTTTTCAATGACAGTTTTGTGTTTGACATTGTCACTGGCAGGATAATTTTCCCACTTCTATAGCCACTTACTGTACCCTTTGGCATCTCTATTTTCAGATATTTGTGCCCCACTATCGCTTCTGGTGTGTTGCCTGCAGCCAACTACAGGTCATTCCTATGTATACTTTACTGTACAGCTGTATTGCAGTGTTTAAAGCTTGTTAAACAAATACATAGTTCAATCATTTGACAGACTCCATACTTGTATTTATTCAAATTGTGTTTATTTAAGTGCCAATAAGTAGAGGGGGATGTGCAATGGGCTGGGGTGATGATGGAGGAAAGTCCAGGGTATTGTTCCAGTCTATTTGTTTCACAGGTGCATTGTCCAAGGGGGCATAGGAAGGGGAGCAATGGCAGTTCAAGGTGGACAGGGTGACAGAGTGGGACACAAGGGTGACAATCAGGAGAGTCTTATTTCCTGGCGGTGGTCTTGGCAATAGTCTCTGGCTTCTGCCTGGATCGCAGGGACTGTTTGCGGGGTGGTTCTCCTTCTGCAGGAGGAGGGGTGTTGGTGGCCTGTTGGTCCTGTGGCGGGGCCTCCTGTCCACTAGCAGCAGCGGAGGTGGAAGGCTGTTCAGTGGTTTGGCTAGTGGTTTGGCTAGTGTCAGGGGCCCACTGGTGTGCCACTGCCTCCCTCATGGTGTTGGCCATGTCTGCCAGCACCCCTACAATGGGAACCATGGTGTTTATGTCCTTCAAGTCCTCCCTGATTTCCAGGTACTGCCCCTCCTGCAGTCGCTGGGTCTCCTGGAACTTGTCCAGTATCTGGCCCATGGTCTACTGAGAATGGTGGCATGCTCCCAGGATCTTGGTGAGTGCCTCCTGGAGAGTCGGTTCCCTGGGCCTGTTCTTTCCCTGTCACACAGCAGTCCTCCCAAGCTTCCCTGTTGTCCTGTGCCTCTGTCCCCTGAATCGTGTACCCACTGCCACTGACCCCAGGTCCCTGATCATCCTGTGTTTGTGGGGTTGCCTGGGGCCCCTGTAGTGGTGGACACACTGCTGATTGACGTGTCCAGGGGACAGAGGTATGGGCCCTCTGGGTGGGTACTGTGGTGGTGTTCCCTTAGGGGGGAGGCTCTGTGGTGGTATGGGACTGTGCCTGGGTAACCGACTGTCCAGAGGGATGGGCCAGGTTGGTCATCCAGATCCAGGCGTCCAGAGCTGCTGTCAACACTGTGGACCTCTCTGGTGACGTTGGGTGGGGCACCTGTGGAGATGTAAATGCAATGTTATTGTTTCTGCGTGTGACATCTTGTGCATGGTGTGTGGCCCTCTATGGTTGTTATTGCCCTGGCAGCTTTGCCTTGTGTGAGTAGTTATTTGGTGGGCTAGGTGATTCTTTCTAGTGTGCATGCTTTAGTGATGACTGTCCATGCAGGTCTGTGATGGGGGTCCGTGGGTTGTGATGGTGGGGTGTGTGTGAGGTGGTGGAGTGATGGGAGCGAGAGTGGGGGTATGTGATGGCATGCAGGTAGGGGGTGTGATAGTAATAGAGATTTGACATACCAGAGTCTAGTCCTCCTCCTACTCCTGCCAGGCCCTCAGGATGCATGATTGCCAAGACTTGCTCCTCCCATGTTGTTAGTTGTGGGGGAGGAGGTGGGAGTCCACCGCCAGTCCTCTGTACAACGAGTTGGTGTCTTGCTGCTGTGAAATGCACCTTCCCCCATAGGTCGTTCCACCTCTTCCTGATGTCATCCCTTGGTCTGGGGTGCTGTCCCACGGCGTTGACCTTGTCCACGATTCTCCAACATAGCTCCATCTTCCTTACAATGGATGTCTGCTGCACCTGTGATCTGAATAGCTGTGGCTCTGCCCGAATGATTTCCTCCACCATGACCCTTAGCTCCTCCTCTGAGAACCTGTGGTGTTGTTGTGGTGCCATGGGTGTAGTGTGAGAGGTGTGGGTGAGGGTGTATGGGGTGATGTGTTAGGGTGTGTGATGTAAGGTGCGTGGATGGTGTATAGATGGTGGTGTGCGGCTGTGATCTTGTCTGTGGTAAGGCTATCTCTCTTGTGGCAATTGTTTTCAGTCATAAAGGGTTGTGGGTAATGTGGGTGGGTGTTTTATAGTGGTGTGGGTGTGGTGTGTGTATGGGTGTCAGGTGTGTGTTGTTTGAATTGTCCAATGTAGTGTTGTTTTGTTAGTGTGTGTTTATTTTGAGCGTAGCGGTATGTAGCGCCAATGGTTTACCACCATTGAATGTCTGCCATGGTGATTCATGGGTCATATTGATGTGGGCATAGTTCTGTTGGCGTAACAGTGAGGGTTTTGCTACCACCAGTTTATCGCCGACCTTTGGGCTGGCAGACTTGTGTGTGTGGCTGTATAGTGCCAGATTGCTATGTGTGGGTCATAATATGGGTAGCGGTAATCTGCTGCGGCATCGGTATGTTGGCGGCAGTCAGCATGGCGTTAAGCAGTACTTACCGCCAATGTCATAATGAGGACCTAAATATGGACAGGGTCACATCTGACTGGTTACATACATATATTATGGTCCTGGTGACATCTGACGGGAGTTTCAGAGTAACTGTCAGTAGATCTAATGAATCTGTCTGAATTGGGGTAATTGCACATTGAAGAGTAACGTTAACCTAAATTGCTAAGCCCCCAGAAGGTCTCCCCCTTCTTGGCTGGACTGCATTCGTATAAAAGGATGAATAACCATTCCCATGGATGGGGTCAGTACTCCAGATCTCTTGGAAGATACAATATTGTGTGTCCCTGCTACATTTTAAGACAATATTTGCATCCTATACTAGGGTGTGTCTGTGTGTCCTGATGTATGTAGTGTGGCCTTGCTGATACACTTGGGTGCTCTCCAACTGGGGCCTACTTCAATAAAGGCATTGCCCAGTACTATGACCCCACCCTTGCCCATATAGCTATCATTCCTGCCTCTAGGAGAATGTGGGCCTCCCAGTCAATTAGGTCCTGTGGGTGCTGCTATGCCAGGGTTTGGGATATTGTTTGTAGTTGGAGGGCACAATAGTAAGGAAGATTGGGATGGGGGGGTCGATTTTTACTCATAAACATCCTTGTTGTTGTTGTTGTTGGGTTAGTTATGGCATTGAGACCCCCTTTTGTAGTTATTGGATATGTATGGTTGGTTGTAGGCCTGTTTAACTGAGCAAGATGGGATTGTGAGGTAGCTTATGAGTTTAATAGGATTGCTCTTTAGCAGCATTATTTTGGGGGGCTTTTTTGGGGAGATATTATGATTATATTAATATGCAGATGTAACAAATAAACAATGAGGAAAACATGTCCCCTGGAGCGATTTATACAATATGGTTGGAGTCTAATTGAGCTGTTGGAAATGAGGAATATTGTAGATTAAGTATACGTCCCCGATACGAGGTTAGCGGTATAGTTTCGATTTCAATCGGAAGTGAAAACCAGTGGAGAGGAAACATGTACGAGGCTAGATGGTTTCCTCCCATTGGTGTGATCACGGGGTAGGGCACTTCTGGGTTGGAATTTAAATACAACGCGAGTAGCGAGACATGTCTACAAGTGGCAAAAATTGTAAGAAATGTCGGAGGAGTACGTGGTATCGCGAATGAGGTAAGGGGTCAGCGACGCGTTAGGTTTAGTAAGTTAAGAAGGAATATTTATGTATTAACAACTGCCATACCTGGGTAATATTATTTTATTTATGTGACCACACAGAAGGGTTTAGGAACAGCATAGCATACATTGAAGGCCAGCTGCTACCCGGAATTATAGCCCTGACGGGGAGGTCACAAGAGGACCCATTTGAGTCCATATGAAAGGGTTTAAGGACAGCGTAGTATATATTGTATGCTAACCACTACTCAGAAATGTAGCTTTGACGGGGTGGCAACAAGAGGACTCATTTGGGTAATTTCTGGAGTGCTGACTTTATTCCAAAAGGTCCACTGTTATTAAGGGAAGGAATACAAAATGTGTAGAGGTTACATCGAAGTGGAAAAGTAAGATTTATACAAAATATGTCGATTAATAGATGCATTGATTTATTGAAATATGATATTATATGATTTTGATCCATAGGATTGTCATAATATATATAGAATGAATAGGAGAAAGATGGTGGGTCTTTATGGGATAAAAGGAGCGGTCCAAGGAAGGGACAAGAGGGATGGTTGGAATTCCTCCCCCCTTTTTCTAGAGTGACAATGGATATAAGTAGATATATTTTGAAGACATGACATGATGTTAATTTATACCTTTTCCATATAGATGAAAGACAGATATCTTATCAGAGGATACTGGATTTTAGAAAAATTCTATATAATTAAGTTTGAATAATAAGGAGACTCTGGGGTAATATTTTGTATAATTGTGGGATCAGCCTCAGTGGAGGTTCTTCTTAGCATCACTATAAGAGGTTCTTTTATTTTAAGGGTTACACATAATTAAGACATGCATGTGGTGATCAATATGATGTAGTGACTTCAATATACACGATTAATGGGTGAAACACAAGGGAAAAAGCATGTTGTGGATATTCTCACTTGAGACAGCATTCTGCAAGATGTTTTGATATGATGAGTGAATTGATACAGTTTAGAGGTGGAACCCTAATAATGACTGACTAGTGTGTGTTTCTACCCATTTAGACATTTTAAACCTTTCTGAATATCCTGGAACAATAGACAGAAATGGAACAGGATGATGGACTTGTGATAATTGGTGACCAGTCTTATGTATGTTATATGTTGGGTGCAGGTGAGTGTGTAGGTCTCACAATGAGGATAATTGGGTGTTTTGAGTTGTACATAGTTGGTGAATAATTTGCAGTGAACTCCTTTGTGAGAGTCTCACATCAAAAGAATTGGTATTCCTTGTTGTTGTTATGTTGGGTTTTGTAAAAACTTAAGGGATATGGGATGGGATTTTTAATGAAGATATAGTTAAATCTGAGGTGTTTTATTGTGGAGAGGAATATAATATTCATGTACATATGTTTTATTTTTATTTCTGTTTTGATTTGAATTATAGATGTTGAGAACATAATAATTTTTTGTCCTGAAGAAGGTGGTAAAAGAACTTTGATCAGACCACCGAAACGCGTAGACGCTAATTGGATTGCTGGACCTATTGGATCGGGCCTAAATTTAAACAGAGGCTGTCTGCAGAAATTAATTGGCCTGGATATACCAAATTTCAGACAGCCTCAAGACATTAGATGATACTGATGCTTTTATGTTTCTCCTCTATGTGTGGTGTTTTTCAACGGTTGGGTTTTTATCTTTGCATTTATATGTTGTAGGTAGCATGGTGGATTTTATGGATTAAGTACATGAATGGGGTATCATTATATTTAATGAAATATATTTTTTACTGATTCTTTTGTTGGAGATTCATCATTGCAGTGTTGAGTGAATGTGATTGTCTATTGTATATGTAAGTATTTATGCTTGGAGTAAAGTTTGGATTGATTGATTATTGTATATTTTGGGGATTTTTTCTTTTCCTTGTAGTTGGAGGGCGTACATATCATTATGCATCCTATAGTTGCTCATGGTGTTGGTGTTTGCATTGCAAATTAAGCATGTGTTTATTGTCATAAGTCCCTCCACCAGGTCTCTGCTTTAGAATGATACTTTGAGGACATTGAAAGGACCCCCTGTCATATTTAGCCTCTGAACCCTACATATGTCACTTCTAATAATACAGTAGCAGTGTATTACTTCCCAAAACCAGTGAGTCACTTTGTTAATAAGGGCTTCCTGATCTTCTCTGGTGCCCACAGGCAGTTTAGGGAACTGACTGAGAAATACAATGTTATGACTGATGGGCTGCTGGGATCTCAGATATATCCCACCATTCATCCTACTCCCTAAACCTTGGGTATGATGACACATCACTTCTAGGACATTAAGGGGTAGATAACCTATATAGGGGAAAAATACCTTGTTTACCGCCCCCATCCTGGGTAGTTACTTCTATTGCACCCCATCTGTTAGATCTCACAATAGCTCCTCACTGAGCACTGTGCCACAGAAAATAAAGTTTCTGAGAATGGATTGGGGTGCACTAACACACACTCAGGCAGGGTAGGGGGATTGCAAGTTCTGGCATCATGGGTTGGGAGCCTACGATCTGTACCATTAGCAGTCCCCACGTTCCTCCTGCCTCCCTGCCCTCGAAAACATTTGCCCACCTACAATCAAATGCTTCCCCAACCTTTGCTTCCAACCCTTGGATAATTATTTTGAGGATGGAGACTTCTTCCTTTAAACTGCTAATTATATCCAAAATACTCTCAATGGTTTTTGTTATCCTCACTTCATTGCCCCCTTACTCACCAACACCCCCCCACTCCCTCAGTACTTGCTTCATTACCACAGAGAGCCGAAAAACGATTGTGGATCTCTACTCCCAAGTTAGCCTGCTCTGCCTTTGTAGCCCTTGTATCAGCAGCCTGCACTTTGGACTTCTTTGGAACGGCAATGATACATCCTCTTTGCTGGTAAAGTTTGATTTAACATTACTATTTTAGAAATGCCACTTTTAGAAAGTGGGCATTTCTCTGCTCTTACTGTTCTATGTGTCTTCAGCCTGTCTGCAATACATGTCTGGGGTGGGTGACAGCTACACTATATGAATTCCCTCTAGACAGCCACAAACACAGGAAGATTAGATGTGGCTGTGCACTCATCTAAATTCATCTGTTTTCTGATGGCTTTTCCTGGGCAGGAAGGGTGGGAGAGGATAACACTTCACATGAATAGGCAGTGCCTGTCCCCACACAAAGGGCCAATTACCCCTACTGATAGTCTGGAGTCAAGGCTGAGAAGAAAGGGCCTCTGTGTACTTCAAAGACCCTTCTTCTGAGTCTCCCTCACTTCAAAGGCACAACTGGGTATAAGTACTGGGTCTCTGACCCCATCAAATCAGGCACTTCGGGACCAACAACTAGACTCTGTCAGAAGAAACGCTGTGCTGCCGCAAGGACTGCTACTCTGCCGGGCTGCTGACCTGGAAGGACTGCTTTTCTGCTGTACTGCTCTGCCGCCTACTGCTCTCTGACACTGCTGAGAGAGAGTTGGTCTCTGCCTTGCACCCCACGTAATCTCCAAGGCCTTGTCGGCTTGTCTCCTGTTGCTTGAGACTCAGGGACATCAAAGTCTCTACCCCTGCTCCTGTGTCTGGTTCACTGGAATTAGGCCCAGATACTTGCATCACAGAAATCAACGCATCTCCTGTCTGCAGGTAGCAGAACCGACTCATCAACCCGTTTGGGGAAGCAGAATCAGGGCATTTCTATCTGAACCAAAGCATTGCATTGAGAGCCTACCACATCGGAAACGTGGCTCGCCACCGCGGCAGTCTATGGAGATCAATACATTCTCCTACTGCTTGGAGAAACCTAGTGCATTGCACTTTGGAACCAATGCTCCCGCTTGTCTTCGGAACTGACACACTGCCATCACTGCTTGGGACAGATTGATGTATCACTATACCTGCATGGAACTGATCAACATATGTCACTGTGCATCTCGCTGTGGCACCCAGGAAAGGTACTTTGTTTACCGGGGCCTGCATGGGACCTGTAGCTGGCCTATGCTCCTTTGCATTCAGCCCCAACTTTGACTTTGCACCAGTCCAGTGTGACCTACAGTAACACCTAAAAGCATTATTTGCTTTTAAGCTCTATTTGTCATTTATTTTTGTAAAATTCATATCTCAAACTCTACACTGGATTTTTGTCGTTCTGGTCTTATTTTATTTATAAAATCATAATCTATTTCCTAACTTGGTGAGGAGTCTTTTTGAGGTGTTTTCACTGTGTTACTGAATCAGTTACTGCACTAATACTTTACATATTGCCTTCTAAGTTAAGCTTGCTTGCTCTGTGCCAAGCTTCCAGAGGGTGAGCACAGGATATTTTAGGTTGTGTTGTGACTTACCTCGACTATAATTATGGTCCCTGCTTGGACAAGGTGCACAACCCTGCCAACTAGAGGCTCAATTTGTAATACTTCTCATCTCCTTCTTCATCCTATTAATTACGATTGAGTTAATGTATCCAGTCACAATCTATTGCTCATTGCTTTCCAAGCTGTCTTCACTTTCTATCCTTAGGATATCTCCTCTCATGAAGCACTTCACTTCCTGTGGAACTTCCAGTTATCTACCAAAGGGATGAGTAGGGAATAATCTGAATAATGAAGATTATCTGTAAGCAATCCAGCCATCACCTAAATTAATTAAGGTAGTTATTGTGACCCAAACCATCGTACTCTTGTAGGTTTTGTTTGACTGTTACTCATAAGTATAATTTCGTTGTAGAATAAAAAATCCTTCCATCTTTATACAAAACTCTCTAGACAGCTGTAGCAAAAAAATCAAACAGGATTCCAAGGGCAAGGTTATACAGGCAGATGGTTCTTTCCTTATTGCAAGCTAAACTGTACTGTCTCTTACACTACTTGTGGACCAAGTAAGGATGTGCATTATTGTAGTCAATCTGTAGCACATAAACATTGTGCTCACCTATGACCAGATGGGAGCTCTCTCACACAACTATAGGCTTCGCTTGATATGTATAAAACTCCTACATAGAATATGCCATATGCCAGACTACTTGCACAAATTGGGTCTTAAAGATAGCACAAATAGCACCTGATGTGGTGCTGGAGATGCTGGCTTCCTTCATCTACCATGGTCATCTCCAAACGTTGCTGAGTTTTGGGCGCAGGCATTGTAGTTGGTATCTGCATAACTGGTTTGTTATCTAGAAAATGCCCCTTACAGCTCACTGGGTTATCTTGGAAATGTGCCAGTGTGGGTATGAGTATGTAACACACATGATATTTCTATTAGCAAATAAAGAAATGGCAATTTGTTGGGGGCGCACACCCACACCCAATGTTAAAGACTGGCTGTGAGATGAGATGTGGCATATTGTCAAAATCAACTAGTATCTGGTGTGGATCAAATCCTGGGGCATTTAGAGCCAAACTGCTACACCAAAATGATGAGGAGTGCCCAAGACTATTGTAGAAACATTGGTAGAGTAAATGTCTGTTGCCACAACCATGTTGCCAGTAATCAATAGCAGTAGAATGAAATATCTACAATGATTATTATAAGGATGTTGGGTATGTTCTGCTGATAATTTGACTGGGTGACATCATTCGTTGGTGAGCACTGATATTGGGTACTAATGAGTGACATTTGGGGAGATCTAGTATGGCTGTAGCTATGACTCCATCTTCTGTAATCTACACACACACACACACACACACACACACTCTCTCTGTTGTATGTATTTTCTGCATTGGATTACAAAAAGCAATAAAACTATTTTGGAAAATAAGTAATCTTTAAAAAATATATTTTAATAGATGTGTTATCTGCTGATCTTTCTGATATCTATTTGATGCACTGAGGAGGACGAAATATTATATCGGATTATGAATCTATTGCAAGATATAAAGAGAATAAAATGTGTCAGATAAAAATAAAACATTGTGCTCAGCAGATTTATGCAGATGTCCATTTTAACAAAGTCACCTTTTCTGAGTTTTTTTTAACCTTTTTCTTGACACTATTTGCTCTGTGCTCAGTGACATTGCTATCCAATGCCACTAAGTGTGTGTTCTTATCATACAATGGTACTGTAAAATTGGTTTCATTGATTTGAATTTACCTTTCCAGTAAGGCCATTATATGTTGGCATGGAAATTGGACTGCTGGCACAGAAGTTAAATGTCATGTATGGGATGCAGCTTATGTATGTATGAATGTGGTATTTGCATAGCAAGAACCTTGGAAAAAGGAGCAGAAATCTGTAAAGTTCCAATGCAAAAATAGAGCTGCAAGTGATAAGAAATGCTGCTGAGTTCTGGGAGCAAAAATGTACTATTCCTGCATTGTGATGTGGTGTTCTTTAAAGAGGTGTGCCATCAGCTATTTCCTCAAATAGAGCAGGTTTGCAGACGTGCTGATAGATACAGGGATATTGTTTCAGATCCTGACTGCATGAATGGAGAAAGCTGTTGCCTGTTTTCTGGTTTTTTTTTGCTTCTTTGCTTCCAATCTGATAGTGTCTTGGCTGTGAGTGTGCTGATACACCACAGATAGTGAAATTCTCAGGCAGCTATGTAGGGATGCTGATCTTGATTGCTCTGTATATGTTGCAGCAGGTTTTGACGATGATACAAATTAGCAAGGGCGAGCCCCTGGAGCTCCATCAGTGTGAGGATGATGATTTCAGATTTCTTCAGGCCCTAAATGAGACCTGCAGGACACCAGTAGAAGTCTGTGAGGTTTCTGGTGTGCCACCATCCAGATGGAAGAGGATGCTGGTTTGAACAGTAGTTCTGAAGTTTCTTTCTGGTAAAAATGATTTTATGTAGAAGAGAGACCTGGTACCAGGCCTTCTTTGTTTTCTTGACAATGACAAGGTGCTCCTTATGGGTGAGGTTGATGTTCAGGGATTTGGGACCAGATATACTAATGTTTAATTCTGTCTCAAAAGCAAACCCAGCACAAAATCTGGGGCGGGATTTACAATCCAATGCAAAACCAGCATTTGTGTTGGAAGGTATCTTAAGTTATGCAATTTGCTCTATCAGCTACTTTGCATCACTGGAGCATTCCATGGATGGCACATGGACGTTCCTATACAACCACACAGGAGGTTTGATGCAAATCCCTATCTACTGACATTCATAGACAGAGATTTGCACCAAAACGTAACGCCCCTATGAGGCAGACATGATGAGAAGAAATGTTTTAATTTCTCCTTATTTTTCCAACTATGTACTTGTGCTACATTGTTCAGCATACGTGCAATGTGGGAAAAGTCTTAAAGGATAGTTTTTGTAACGAAACGGACCCTTTCTTGTAAAAAATGCTATGCTCCAGAGAATGCACATACCCTTGCACAAAGGCAGAAGGGTGTGTGCATTGGTGCATGGCAGCCAAAAGTGTACCATCGCTGCCATTGACAAGGATCTTCTAGGATGGACCTCTAGGCACCCAAAAACTGGTTTGGTTGCCTAAGTAGGAGGCAATGAAGGATGTTGCCATCAAATCCCAATCAAAATCTAAGGTGTGGATAAGGGTGGAACGACTGATGCTTTTGAAGGTGGATGAGATGCAGGGGTCATCTTTATCTGTAGTCAGAAAAGTGTTTTCTACACTTTGGAAGGCGGCTGCCTCCATGCTGCAGCATGAGCTAAATCCAGACTGTAAGTTGTGCAAGAGATGGTTTATGTTGGTGTGATCTTGGAGTTGGGCACACACTGCTATTTCAGTGAGTTTGCCAGTGAAGGGTAGATGAGTGCTGGGTTCATAATTAATGTGGTTATCAGTCTCTAGTATTTATTTCTTCAGGAGTGAGAGGATTTGACCTGTCTCTAGAACATTTGGTAAGGTGCATCGCATGAAATTGGAATTGACAACAGTGAGTAGGGGTTAGAGAGGGTGTCTAGAGGGAGAGCTTGGTTAGAGTACAAAGGTAAGATATTTTGTTTCAGCTAAGAGAGCAGATATGCTAGTAAAATCTGCAAAAGGAGGCTTTGAAGGCTGATCATTGCAGAATGTAGTGTGAAAGCATGGGTCTGAGAGAAGGAGCAGGTGCGTTGTTGTTGATGTACCGTTGATCTTCTGCATTTTTTCACTGTTAAGATGTTAGTGGCATTGCACTTATCTGTAGAAGGTGGGTAGGAGGCTCAGGCAGGGGAATGAAGCAGTCCTTGAGTGTCTTAAAAAGTGTTCTGCTTCTCTTGGCAATTTCATAGTATTTTGCTTTGTCTAGTGTGATTTTCCATTGTCTTTCCTGTTTGAGGAAGGAGCACTTATTGTGAGCAATGTCTTTAGACTACCCAAGTGCTGAAGGGGTTTGTTTACATGTACATGTTTTAGTTGGAGTCAGAGTGTTCACATGATGTTACAGAAACCAGTAATTTAAAATGGTGCTGCCAATGAGAGAAGGTTATCAGTGAAAGGGTCCTTGAAGGATCTGGGTTTTTGATCTTTTTTGGGTTGACCTCAGTGTGTTGGTTGGGCAGTCAGGAGGGCGACCTGGATGGAGGGCTGGTCTGTTCAGTGTTATGGGAGGGTTGCATTGGTTGGTTAGGATGTAGAGAAGATGGTGTAAACAAAATGAGGCCTTTGGAGAGTATTGATTGGGTAAAATATTTTTTTAGGTTGAGTGAGTCCTTGAGGTTCAAAAGGGTGTGTTTGATTTGTTTGGAAAGTTGAACTCACCCACAATGGTGGTGTGGGTGCCCCCAGATGGATGAGGTTAGGAGGAGGTCTGAGAGTTCATAGACGAAGTACTTGTTCTTTCCAGGAAACCAATAGATGAGGTTAAGATGGCAGATTGAGTTTTGGAGAGTAGAAATTGGCATCTGAGGAGCTATATGGAGTTGAGTTTTGCTCTCTTGCCTCAGGTGCAGGCCTCCTTCTTTCTTATGTGTGCAGTTCACAAGGTGATTGTGGTAGCATGTGAAAATGAGAATGTGAAGGATGTGTGAGGATATGGGCATTGGCCATGTTTCTCTGATGTATTGTTTAGTAAGCTTATGATAGGTGTTGAGGCAGGTGATGCCTGGAGTGTGGAGTACTGCATTTATGAGGATGAGCTACAATGTGTGTTTGGTAGTTTGAAGGACTATCATGGTCATATGGACAATTATGAGGTCACATCTATGTGTTTCCAGGCTGCAGTGTGAGTGTGTGTGTGTTGTGTATGTCTGGGAGTGATTGTAGGGAAATGTAGTGTGGAATGCTGGATAAGGGGCTTTTTCAGAACTTACCTTTAACATGCTTGCTTTGGTGGCAGTGGGACAGTGGCTCTGACCAACAGGCATACCCTGCTCTTAACAGGCCCAAACAGAAAACAACCTTGTCTGTGTCTGCCCTTTGCTAAGCAAAGTCGAGTGGTGGGATACCATAAGCAGTTTACCAAGTAAGTAGTGTAGAATCAGTTTCAAGTCGGAAGTGTATAGATGTCAATTCCTGAAGAAGTGGGCACTGGAAATGCAGAAAGGTCTAGTCATGATTTTGCAACAAATAAATTGTCCGACACAGAGCAGTGTAGGAGTGTGTCTTTCCATACAATTCGTGAACGGAAATTTAGGATTGTAAAGGTGAATGCTGAAAAATGAGATTGGGCTGTCTATCTTCTTGTAACTGTCAACAATCCAGCTTCCTCTCCTGTAACTCGTTGTCTTTATTTTTTCTCTTTGACCATGTGCAGTGCTCCACTGCCTTTTAGCTACATTTACGCTCTAGAAATACCAAATTCATACATAAAGATGACTGTGGTGTGGAAACTAGTGATGTCGCTTCCTGCCGATGTGGATGCTTAAAGTGTACTAATCAGTTCTTGTACAGGGGGTTCTTGTACAGGGGGATGCTGTACACGATAGCATTTCTTAGGTGGTGGATGTTGGGAAGGGCATTGATGCCACTTCTTATAGGGATGGATTCTGAAAAAAACAAGTGTATATTTACATCAACCATATATATTTAAAAATAATATGTGGTTTCAGGACTGGGCTGCAGTTAAATGCACTGTAGTGACACATCACTAAAAAAAGTGTCTTTGTCATGGATAAAAAAACTATTTTTATGTATCAGATATAGCACCTCTTAAGTGTGCCTTGTAAGCCCCAGGGCGTTTAATATATAAAAATGTGGCACACTGCACATTGGCAATAATAAGCTTTATTTTGTATGCAAAGATGCATTTCCAGGCACTGGCCTAGCTAGGAATAAAATTGTCATTTCCTATCTCCGCTTGGGACAAAAGCTAGAGAAAAGATCAAAAGTTAATTTCATTCAGTTAAAAAAAATTCCAATACAGGGGTGGGTGGCAAACTCTGCTCCGCCTGCAAAGTCCTCAGAGTTTACTACTCTATGCTCCACTTAGAGTGCAGAGTTCGGCAAAAAAAAGTCTGCCTACCATCGGCGGAATGGAGTTTACTGGCACGCCCCCTGACTCACTCTAAGCACCCTGGCTGCCTCTCACAGGCATCTCTCCCGCACTTCCCACACCATCCAGCAGATGGTGCATGACCTCCCTGAAGTCCATTGTATGGTCCCCTCCCCTAGGCCTCTCTCCCAGCTAAGGGAGGCAGTGCAGTTTGCCTCCCCTTCTGCTTCTAAAGGTGGAAGACCCCTGCGTCACCCCCTCGCAGCCCCTGGATGTGCCCTAGGTACCGGGCTCTGTCTTGGAGGCAAAGGCTTGTCTCTCTCCCATACCGCACAGGGCCCTCCTCTAAGGCACCCAGCAGGAGCTCAGGCTGCCTAGGGGGCAGGATTGCGAGGCAGCAGCGCGGTTTGTGTAACACCCATTGAAGTGAAGTATGATGGGTGGACCGTGAAGGAGAGGAGATGAGAGAGAGTCAACCACTTATTAGAGAAGCAGTCGGCTCTGTAACCAATAGCCCTGTGCCTCTGATGCGTTCCCACATTTCACTGTGAGCTCCACCAAGTAAGAGGGGTGCGGTGTGTGTGTAAAATGGGTTGTCTTGTGAGCGGTTCAGTTCTAAATACACTCCATGAAAACCAGTGCTCGTCCTAGAGCAGACACGTGCCAAACGCGGCTGTTATTTAGCAAGTTTTCCGTAATAACTTTCTCCATCGGCTAATACACTGGCAGTGCTGTTAAAACGTGTTCAAAAGCCACTTCTTGGATACACCTTCATATTAGAACAACTTTCTACTAACCTCAGCCCAAGACTGCCAAAATGATTTTCTTTGGAAGCACACTGCTGTTTTCGCAATGTACAAAAATTATATTAGTGAAACAATGGATTCTGGGGTAGAAAACCTGAGTCCGTCAATGGTTTCTAAGTGCTTGTAAATTGACTAGCCTTCTTTCCTGCTGTTTTTGCTCCCTCTGCCATTTGCAACCTGCAATTTCACACCTGACTGACTCCTTAAATTCAGGTGTGGGTAACAACTACAGCAATGACTCCGCAGATTTCCATGGAGTAAAACTCTGTGAGCTATGCCCAGCCTTAATCTAATACAATGCTGCAAATAAATGAACTAAGAATGAATACTTTATAGTCCCTGAGAGAAAACTGCTTTAGGATCAGTTTGCCCCACAACCCTACTCCAGAAGTCCCATACACATACTGACTGTTGTCTACACTGATCCTAGGAGGCAATGGGTTGGCCTCTGGGCCCAGGTAGGCAGGGTTGTTTTCAACAAGTGGTCAGGTAGCAGGGATTAGCTATCTGGGAGGGGGATAGGAGCAGTTGACATAACAAAGACAGTTTTAACTGCTCTACCTTTTACTTGGAGATGCCGAAAAAGGCTGGGAAAAACTGCTACTGTGTAGTATTGTATTAGTGTTGTTTATTTATTCTTATTTTACCGGCATGAAAGTTTATACTCATTGTGTATAGGTCATAGGTGGTTGCATTCTGTTTTCTTCCATGACATGTGGGCATTCTGGAAGGTTGGGGTTGTCATGGTTGTGAGCGGAATTCCTTGCTTAGCTGATGACCGGACAAGGCTTGCTTTCCGATTGACTCCATGTCGTGGGTTTCTTTGGCAAATAAACATAATTTCTTTATTGGACTTTGTTTCTTGGCTTTAGTGTGATAACCCAAACTACATACCCATTCATTCCTAGGGGCATCCCAGGTGTTCTAGCTCCAACTCCAGTTTCTACAACTGACAGGCTGACATTGGGAATAAATGTGGCACCCACTGCCCTCTTTAGAACACCTCTGGACTCATGGAAGATGGAAGATGGAAGAAGGATTGCACTTTCAGGTGTGACCTGCGAGGAGAATCCGAAGAGCTGTAACTGCTCCGACTTGTACCCAGGACTAAGATGTGTATTCTAAGGGCCAGATCTACAATGATTTGGTGCAAGGCAGCACCGCAAGCCTTCCTACTGTGCTGTTCTGCATCACAACAAAAGGGCAGGAATGCACCCTATCTACAAGATACTGCGCATTCCTGTCCTTATCCCCTGCACTGATGCACAAATTGCTGCTGTGCACCAATGCAGGCATCCTTGCACCATTTGAGAATTTTTCAGTAGCAATACATCCTAAACTTAAAAGTATATGTCCAATTTGTTTAATACAACGCACCCTGCCATATGGGTTGCTTAGGGTCTACCCTAGAGATGACTTCTATGTATTAAAAAGGAAGAGTTAGGCCTGGCAACAAGTTTATTTTGCCAAGTCCAAATGGCAGTTTAAAACTGCACACACAGGCTGAAATGGTAGGCCTCAGACATGTTTAAAAAGGCTATTAGGGGCTTATAAGTAAATTAAAAATGCCAATTGGCCAATTTTAGCAGACTTGAGCACAAGTATATTAGGAATGGTTTGCAATGGTAAAGTGTGCTGAATCCTAGAGCCAACAAAATCTAATTCAACAAAACAGGAGGACTGAAGGCAAAGTACTGCTGCAAAATACTGCTGCACCCCTCCTGCACACCTCCTGAGATATCAACCAGCCCAGAGAGATTTGGGAACGCTTCACTGGCTCCTGGTCAAACAACGGGTAAAGTTCAAGGCTCTCTGTTTAGCACATTCTAAGATAAAGGTCTGCCTTTATTGCAACCTTTATTGCCGTCTTACATACCAGGGAGAGCTCCAAGATCAACAAATGACCAACTCATCAGGGTCCCAAAAACGTGCACAATGAGATACTGACGGTGTTCTTTCTCCTGTCTAGCCCCTAAATTATGAAACTCCCTGCTGAGTAGGCTGCATCTGATGGACAATGAACTTACCTTCAGGAAGTCCCTGAAAACCAGGCTGTGTAAACTAGCCTGCCTTTTGGCCAGGAATCACCAGATGACACCTGTTGTCAGGAAGTGTCAGTTGGATGCTCACACTGGGACTCCAACTGGTAGCCACATGCTCTACAAATAGAATAGAACAGAATAGAATAGAATAGAAAAGAATAGAATGGGCACAAGTAGGCCTATAATCATGCCTTTAAGGGTCTTGTTGAATCTCTCAACAAGCCTGTTTGTCTGAGGGTGATAGGATGTGGAGAACCGGTAGGTTACCGCACACTCATCCCCCATAGACGTCATGTACATGGAAATGAAGTTGGTGCTCCTGTCAGACACCACTTCCTTAGCGAACCCCACTAGGGTAAAAATACCCATCGGGCCATAACCACTGCAGCTGCAGTTACAGATCTCAGATATGGCGTCTGGGTAGTAGCATGGTCCAACAAAACCAGGATAAACCTGTTGCCTAAGGCAGTTGTGGAGTCGAGGGGCCCACCAATGTCAATACCCATTTTTAGAACTAATTTCAGGGGGCATTGGGGCACACAGGGGCTACTGGTCTCAACCATGGTGGTTGAGGCCTTTTAGTCCCGATGTCTGGACCTGACCTACTACGGACCTACTATGGATCCTGAGCAACTTGTCCAAGTACCCCTTCTGCACTTGGCTCTCAGTGGTAGCTGTGGCTGAGCAGTCAAAGGTTCCCTCAGGGGGAAGTGTAGATATGGGTAAGTGAGCACAACTTATATCTTAAAGTGCATGCAGTACGAACAATATTCAATGTCCAGTCAAATGCTTGCTTTTATAAAAAAAAAAAAAAGTATTGTATTTCTAATTCTACACATACAAAGGAAAAACTATATGCATCTTCCTTGTAATAGGTTCAGGGTTATTCCTCATTCACTGATGAACACTTCAAAAGGAATGCTCACCAATAGGCTGTGCTCAAGAGTTCTCCTTTGATTCATCAGAATTAGTCAAAAGTGTCTATTTTGCCATAGTACCTAAAGCAGTGAGTCCCCCAAGGCCAAAAAGACCCAGTTCAGGTCTAACCTCTTCCCGCAGCACAGAAAAATTCAGCATTGTAGCAGATGTCCTCAGTGTGGGCACCCGCGAGTTCTGATGCTGCTCAGAGAAGTTGAGTGCTCCTGGCCCACGTGACAGGACCCAGCCGCACAAGCTCTCCCTTTTGAATGGAGCTGCCAGGTTCTCCAGTCATCAGAGCAGCTCACAGGGACCCTGTAAGTCAGCCTTTCCCAGTGGGAGTGGAGGGAATTCCTTACTTCAGCTCCCCCAACTGGAGTCCAGTGATGGAATGGCATTATCTGCAGCATCACCTGCAGTCTTCGAGGTCAGTCAAGGGCAGTTCCCTTGCTGTGCCTGTTCAACCCACCAAGTGCAGCCTCATTCAATGACCTAAACTGCTTGGCAACATAGGTACCAGCAGCCCCTCCTGTCATATGGGGCTGCTGAGGTACTTGGTATATCACATGCAGATTCCTCTGGTGTAAACACCTTCACCATGGAGGTTATAAGTCTTAGCGCTCCTTTAAGAGCAACCTCACTGGTGGCCCCTCCTGGCATACTGGGTCACTACATCATGACAACACGGTTTAGCAAGACCTGCATGATGCTTAACACTCAGTTCAGTGTTTGCCAGCGCTCTCCTGGCATATGGGGTTCGCCGAACCAACATTGCACACGGGCTATGACCCAGTCGGAGCACAGCCTCTCCCTCACACCTCGCTCAGGAAGTCCTCCCGGAAGCGCTACCCACTCTACCTCACTTCCACCAATACTCTCTTCTTTCTCACACAGTATATCCGTTCGTGCAAACAGGCAGCCGCTGGTGTTCTAGGATCCAGGGCACGTGGTTTATGTTTTCCTGGATGATGTTCCCTCACCCAGCAAGGAGACTAGCAGACCTTTCCCTCAGTACTAGACACAGGAAGAATTCTTGTACAGCTTTTGATTCTCACACTACCCCTCTGGTTGCTTAGCAGATGACAAATGTCTTGTAGTCTATTTCTAAACGCCAAGGCTATAATGACAAACCTAGCGGACGGTGTTAAAGCGGCAGAAATACCGCAAACAGGCTGGCTGAAAAAAATGAGATTACAACCGTGGCGGAAACCGCCAACATAGACAGCCACTTTAACACTCCGAGCGCCATGGCGGTAGAAACAAACAGCGCAGCGGTCACCGCCAGCAAACAGGCGGGAGACAAAGTACCGCCCACCCAATTACAAGAGGCCTATCCGCCACCTTTTCCGGGGCAGAACCAACACTATCAAAAGCACAGCGGAAACAGTACACAGAAGGGAAAACACCCAACGAGGAACCAGGACGCCATGGAGCCCGAACTTCATGTGTTACCCATGTTGGTTTACCTCCTCTTCTATGAGGAGTACGAACGGCGGCGGCGGCGACCACGATGAGTACTGTGCCTAAAACACAGGGGAGAGGGGGAGGAAACAGAGTGACACACACACGCAACACCCCCACCCTCACCACCACACACAACAACAGACACACAAATACATGCAGCAACATTACATATAATCCCCCTCACCCCCTGGAAGAACGCAAGGACAAAAGGAAATGATTGTAACCATTGTAATCAAGAAAAATCCAGTATTCAAAAGTAAAAATTCAGTATATACAAATATGTACACAAACTACACAAGTCCAGATAGTGTACTAATCATTGTCCGTGGACCACTGGGCCCAAAATGCATGGGTGAGGCCCACACATGATACCTGACTCGAAATGGAGAGAACACTGCTGGGGCATCAGATCGAAAATATACAGGCACCTCAGGGGGAGGGAGAGGGGGGGCACCTCAGCCTGATGAACGCACAATGCCACTGCTGCACGAGGGGGCTCCATGCCCATTGATGTATCCTGGGGAGTGTAAAGCCACAGTCTCTCAAGTCTCTCAAGTGGGTGGTTTGCCCACTGCTTTATCCTGGGGAGTGCAAAGCCACAGTCTCTCAAGTCTCTCAAGTGGGTGGTTTGCCCACTGCTTTATCCTGGGGAGTGCAAAGCCAAAGTCTCTCAAGTGGGTGGGTTGCCCACTGCTTTATCCTGGGGAGTGCAAAGCCACAGTCTCTCAAGTCTCTCAAGTGGGTGGTTTGACCACTGCTTTATCCTGGGGAGTGCAAAGGCACAGTCTCTCAAGTGGGTGTCATTCTCCACTGGTTCTGGAGGGGGCCTGCTGCCCAGAGTGCTTCATCCTGCCAAGGACAGAGGTAGTGGATGTCAATCGCCACTGGTTCTGGAGGGGGCCTGGTGCCCAGAGTGCTTCATCCTGCCAAGGACAGAGGTAGTGGATGTCATTCTCCACTGGTTCTGGAGGGGGCCTGGTGCCCAAAGTGTTTCATCCTGCCAAGGACAGAGGTAGTGGATGTATCTCTCCACTGGTTCTGGAGCGGGCCTGGTGCCAAGAGTGCTTCATCCTGCCAAGGACAGAGGTAGTGGGTGTCAATCTCCACTGGTTCTGGAGGGGGCCTGGTGCCCAGAGTGCTTCATCCTGCCAAGGACAGAGGTAGTGGATGTATCTGTCCACTGGTTCTGGAGGGGGCCTGGTGCCCAGAGTGCTCCACGTGCAGTGTGGCCGGTACAATTCCCTCACCTGGGTGTGTGTGCCATGAGATTTGCGAGGTTCAGGTAGCATGATACGCCATGTAGGCAGCGACATACCCCACACTGCTGCAGCTGCACCTTCCACCTGCAGGTGTAAACAATGATGGAATAAATGCCTCACGGAAGCTGCCCAGGGTCCAGGAACTCTTCTCCAGCCTCAGGCGACTGACCACTGGGGATGGTAGCCATGTCAGCGGTGGTGCCTGTGTCCGAGGACGCCGTGGGGCCTGTGGCGGTGCTTGCGGCGGTGTCTGTTGCGGCGGTGCTTGCAGCGGTGCTTGCGGCGGTGAAGGCGGCGGTGAAGGCGGCAGTGCATGGGTCAGCACCTGCAGAGGGACACAGCAGGACGTTTCCTGCAGCCTTGGATGGCTGCCCACTGGGGAAGATGCTGGGGACTTTCGCTGAGGCTGTAGACGTGCCGGGGGCGGTGCAGGTGGCGGTGCTTGCGTTGGTGTCTGTCGCGGCGGTGCTTGCGGCGGTGTCTGTCGCGGCGGTGCTTGCGGCGGTGCTTGCGGCAGTGCTGCCGGCGTTGCATGGGTCAGCACCTGCAGAGGGACACAGCAGAACGTTTCCTGCAGCCTCGGACGGCTGTCCACTGGGGAAGATGCTGGGGACTGTCACTGAAGCTGTAGACGTGCCGGGGGCAGTGCAGGTGACGGTGCAGGTGGCGGTTGTGGGGGCGGTTGTGGTGGTGGGGCAGCTGGCGGTGTTCTCCGCCGTACAGGTTGGCATGGTCGTTGACAGAAAGTGTGATACTGGTCCCTCAGTCGGTGCCACCATGCCCTCTCCTGACCTGCTCTACAGCTTTTGGCCCTTCCCTTGCTTTGGTGGTGCCGCAGTTGTCTTACCACTATCCCCTTTGGTTTTTGCTGAGCCCTTGGTGGCTGGTACTTTCGGCTTCTCCCTCCGGGATGTGGGTACCTTTTTCACCTTGGCAGATGGCGGAATGTCCTTGCCCTCGCTACGTGGCACACTGGCAGCCTTGATGGGTGGCGCACTCCATGACCCCACAGTTGCTGGCACCATTGTGCCTGAGGATTTGGTGGCTGAGGTGATGGAACCTGGAAAGCCTGGCCCTAGGGGAAGGACGGGGGGGAGGTGTAGGGAAGAGGTCAATGTTAGCCAGAAAGAGTTTTTTAGACACACTGGGACGGGAAGATGGAGGGGGTATGGGAGTGAAGGTAGAGGCAGTGGTTGTAGGAGGTGTACGTCTGCTGAATTTGGGTGAAGGTGCATGGGACGGAGGCTGTTGTGAGCTGGATGGCTGTTGGGTGGGTGTGTGCCTGCGTTTGTGTACTCTGGGAGGAGGGCTCAGAGACACACTGGGAGAGGACACTGGGGATGTGTGCATGGTAGTGGGGGTGGTGAGTGCACGTGAGCGGTGTGTGTTGATGGGCTTGCTGGTGATGGAGGCAGTGGCTGAGGATGTAGTGCATGCAGGTGTGAGTAGAGACGAGACTGGGAGGGAGGAGAAGGACGTGGAGGAGGGGGACACATTGGAGGCAGTGGATGTTGCTGTGTCTGCATGGGTATGGTGCTTGTGTGAGTGCCTGTGGGATGTGTGGTGCTTATGTTTGCCTGAGCCACTCTTGTGTGTTGATGAGTGTGCATGCTGGTCTGATGGTGTGCTTGGGATAGGCTGAGCTACAGGGGATTGGGTCTGGGTGGAGAAAGTTGGAGGGGGGAGGCTGGACACAGGGACAATGGCTGCCATCAGTGCTGAGGCCAGAGCCTGAAATGCTCTCTGTTGGGGTGCCTGCCCAGAATGAATGCCCTCCAGGTATGCATTTGTTTGTTGCAAATGCCTCTCGACACCCTGGATGGCATTCACAATGGTAGATTGCCCAACAGTGTGGGATCTCAGGAGGTCAATAGCCTCCTCACTGAGGGCAGAAGGGCTGACTGGGGTAGGGCCTGAGGTGCCTGGGGCGAAAGAGATGCCCACCCTCCTGGGTGAGCGGGCATGGGATACACGCTGAGGGGCTGCTGGGAGGGCGGTGCTGGTAGGGGGGGTGGTGGCTGTACCTGTAGATGTGGTGGGCACAGAGGTGCCTGCCACCGCAAGGGAGCTCCCATCAGAGGAGGAGTCGCTGTCACTGCTGTCTGCTCCCGTCCCCGCCGTGGAGCTCTCCTCGCCCTCTGTCCCACTGGTGGCTTCAGACTCCGTTGTTTCACCCTCCAGGGCCAAGTGGATTGCAGCTCCCTCCTGCTCCGGTGCCAATGCTCCTCTGCCTGATGATGCTATTGCACACAAGAACGGGGAGACCACAAAAAGGGGGGGAGAGACAGAAGAAAGATATGTTCAGTGCATGCAACACCACTACCGTTGGCGGACACAACACACATGGAGCAGCCCTCTGCACTACGCCATGCACTAACAGTTCCTAGAAATTTTACCTGACCATGGGGTATGAGGCCTAAGACCAATTGCTGCACACCTGGAAGTCACGGGAGCCTGACTAGATATAGATGGCTCTTACCGCTGGTGGGACTGGGGTGCCACATAGCCTGCCTCACAAGGGACCTTGCCTACAAACTTTGCCCTGGCCTAGGGGATCCCACTGACCACCTCCCCCACCCAGACACCTCGTAATGCGCGCTGAGTCAGCTGAATGAGAGTGTACTCACCCCCTTGTGGCTGCTGTGATGCCCTCAAGCGCCAATCCAACTCCGGATACGCCACCGCCAAGATCCGGAACATCAGGGGGGTCATGGTGCGATGGGCAGCCCTCTCACGTTGGGAGGCCATCCCCAGCTGGGCCTCCCCGTCTTCTTGCTACAGCGGCGCAGGTCCTCCCATCTTTTACGGCAGTGGGTGCTCCATCTGTGGTAGACCCCCAGAGTCCAGACGTCCTTGGCGATGGCACGTCAAATACCCTTCTTCTGGTGGGCGCTGACCTAGAGGAATGGTACAGGGGGAAAAGGAAATTACTTACCCGTCCGGACCATCGTACTCATTGCCCCCCAGTTCCCACCCTTGCCCTGACGCACATACACTCCCCATCCCCACATGCAAGCCTCAGCCCCCCCATGTATCTTCCATCCACACCACTCAAAACAGGCATTGCCCATGCAGCATGCTCACAGTGTACTCACCTGTTTGTCTGGAGGACCGTACAGTTGCGTGTACTGGGGGAGGACCCCATCCACTAGTTTCTCCAACTCCTTCGAAGTGAAGGCAGGGGCCCTTTCCCCAGACACATGAGCCATCGTCGCTTCCAGACTGAGGTCACAGCAGCACTTGCAGTGTAAGTCCTCTCCTGTTGAAGGTCAGGTATCAAGTGAGTGGACAGACAGAAAATGGCAGTCACGTCCGCGGCGGTGTGTACCGTCACCGCCGGTGTACATCGTTATTGGCTCCTGGGACCCATAGGGCCCAATGTTAACCAATGCTGAATTGCGCTGTGGTCTTCGACCGCCCACCGCGACGGTGTAGAACGCCAGCGCAGTTACCTCATATCCCCTTGTCCCACCTTACTGGTCAGGCAGCCGCCATTTCAGGAGGCCACATGGGATGGATGTTAACTGTGTCACACCTATCTATGCCGTGAATATAGACAGATACGGGCACATTGCAGATTAATTACGTTTCTGAAAATAAAACATTGTGATACCTCAGTGTTGGATGACTCTCTGCTCGCTATTCTACTCCATAGGGCACGTCCGCTGGGGCAGGTGATGAGATGGCGGCATCCTCCGGTGTACAGACCCCAGGTGGACCTGTCGACAATGGAAGAAAGACACATCCTGGTCACATACAGACTTGATCGTGCAACAATCCAGGAACTTTGTGCCCAGTTGGAGCCAGACCTGAAGTCAGCTATCCGCCATCCCACAGGAATCCCCCCTCTAGTGCAGGTCCTGTCTGTACTCCATTTCCTGACCAGTGGGTCTTTTCAAACAACAGTGTCCATGGCATCAGGGATGTCCCAGCCAATGTTCTCAAATGTGTTGTCCAGAGTGTTATCTGCCCTGCTGAAACACATGCGCAGCTACATCGTTTTCCCTCAGGTGGAGGATTTGCCCACAGTGAAAGGTGACTTCTATGCCCTGGGACATATACCCAACATCATTGGTGCCATTGATGGGACACATTTGGCCTTGGTACCCCCCCGCAGGAGTGAGCAGGTGTACAGAAACCAGAAGAGCTACCATTCGATGAATGTGCAGATTGTGTGTTTGGCAGACCAGTACATCTCCCATGTCAATGCCAAGTATCCTGGCTCTGTGCATGATGCTTACATTTTGAGGAATAGCAGCATCCCTTATGTGATGGGCCAACTCCAGAGGCACCGTGTGTGGATAATAGGTGAGGTCAAGGTCCCAGTACATTTGACATAGGTGTCTGGGTATGGGGTTGTCCCTAAGGGTTAGTGTGTGTCTAACAGTTGTCCGTCACTATTTGCAGCTGACTCTGGTTACCCCAACCTGTCATGGCTACTGACCCCAGTGAGGAATCTCAGGACAAGGGCAGAGGAACGCTACAATGAGGCACGTGGGCGAACTAGGAGGGTGATCGAACGCACCTTCAGCCTCCTGAAGGCCAGATTCCGGTGCCTCCATCTGACAGGTGGATCCCTCTACTACTCACCGAGAAGGTGTGCCAGATAATCGTGGCCTGCTGTATGCTGCACAACCTGGCTTTGCGACGCCAGGTGCCTTTTATGGAGGAGGATGGGCCAGATGGTGGTCTTGTGGCAGCTGTGGAGCCTGTGGACAGTGAAGAAGAGGATATTGACAATCAAAACAACATCATCAGGCAACACTTCCAGTGAGACACAGGTAAGAAGATGCCACTGCTTCCCACATCTCATTCTATTGTTGGAACTAGCGTAAGTGTGTCATTTTCATTTAGTGTATGGACCCTGACTTGTCACTTTGACCTTCCATTTCACAGATTTGGGTCCCACTTTGTGCCCTTTGCTATGTTTACTGCTGGCCTACAGCTGTGTTACATTGGTATGTGAACAAGTAAATTGACATTGCTATATTCCATAGTTATTGCAATTACACATTTGTGAAAGCACAGACTGACTCCAGATTGTTTTGTGATTGAAGTGTGTTTATTCCTGTGCTAATAAGTGGAGGGGGATGTAAAATGGGCTGGGGTGATGGTGGAGGAATGTCCATGGCAGAGTCCAGTCTATTTGTATCACAGGTGCATTGTCCAAAGGGGCATAAGAAGTGGAGCAACGGCAGTTTATGGATGGACAGGGTGACATAGTGGGACAGAAGGGTGACATTCAGGGGGGTCTCATTTCCTGGAGGGGGTCTTGGCAATGTTCTCTGTCTTGTTCCTGGATCTCAGGGACCGTTTGCGGGGTGGTGCTGGTGTCCTGTTGTTCCTGTGGCGGTGCCTACTGTCCACTAGCGCCGGCGGAGGTGGAGGGCTGTTCATCGTCCAGGCTAGTGTCAGGGGCCCATTGCTGTGCCACTGTGTCCCTCCTGGTGTTGGCGAGGTCTGCCAGCACCCCTGCAATGGTGACCAGGGTGGTGTTAATGGACTTCAAGTCCTCCCTGATCCCAAGGTAGTGTTCCTCCTGCAGCCGCTGGGTCTCCTGAAACTTGGCCAGTACCGTTGCCATAGTCTCCTGGGAATGATGGTAAGCTCCCATGATGTTGGAGAGTGCCTCGTGGAGAGTGGGTTCCCTGGGCCTATCCTCCCCCTGTCGCACAGCAGTCCTCCCAGTTTCCCTGTTATCCTGTGCCTCTGTCCCCTGAACCATGTGCCCACTGCCCCCAGGTCCCTGATTTTCTTGGGTTGGTGGGTTCGCCTGGGTTCCCTGTAGTGGTGGACACACTGCTGATTGACGTGTCCTGGGGACAGAGGGATGGGCCCGCTGGGTGGGTGCTATGCTGGTGTTTCCTGAGGGGGGAGGATCTGTGGTGGCTTGTGACAGTGTCAGGGGAACCGACTGTCCAGAGGTCCCAGATGGGCCGGGCTGGTCATCTTGATCCAGTTGTGCAGAGCTGCTGTCATCACTGTGGGTCTCTTCTGTGGGGAGACTGGATATGTCTGGCACCTCCTGTCCAGTGACGTTGGGTAGGGGTCCTGTTGGGGTGTAAATACATAATTATTGTATGTGTGTGTGCCATCGTGTGCAATGGGTGGTTGACCCTGTACTCCAGTGCTTGCATTAATTGGCTTGGTCCTTGTGTGATTGGTGATTTTGGGGCATGAATGAGTCTCTGTAGTGGGCATGCTTGGGTGATGGGTGTCCATGCATTGGTGTCACATGCAGGGCTTGGTTTTGGGATGTGTGGGTTGTGTTGGTGGGGTATCTGTGGGTTGTTGGGGTGATGGGTGAGAGGGTAAGGGTGGGAGTATGTGATGGCATGCAGGTAGGGTGGGGGGGATATAGCAGTGAAGATTTGCCTTACCAGAGTCCAGTCCTCCTGCTACTCTTACGAGGCCCTCAGGATGCAGTATAGCCAAGACTTGCTCCTCCCATGTTTTTAGTTGTGGGGGAGGAGGTGGGGGTATACTGCCAGTCCTTTGTACAGCAATCTGGTGTCTGGAGACCACGGAACGCACCTTCACCCGTAGGCCGCTCTACCTCTTTCTGATGTCATCCCTAGTTCTTGGATGCTGTCCCACTGCGTTGACCCTGTCGACGATTCTGTGCCATAGCTCCATCTTCCTTGCAATGGACGTCTGCTGCACCTGTGATCCGAATAGCTGTGGCTGTACACGGACTATTTCCTCCACCATGACCCTGAGCTCCTCCTCCTCAGAGAACCTGGGGTGTTGTTGAGGTGCCATTATGTGGTGTGGGTGATGTGTGAGGTGGTGTCTGTTGTGATGTGTGAGGGGGGTGTTGGTGTGTGTTGTTTGAGGTGTGTGGATGTTGTGTAAGTGATGGTGTTGTGTGTCTGTGGATGCTGGTGTTGTTTTAGGTAGTGTATCTCTCGGGCGTGGTTTAAACATTCTGGTAGTAAGGGTTTGTGGGTGATGTGGGTGTGTGCTTTATATTGGATTGGGTGTGTGGGTGTGGTGTGTGTATGTGTATCAGGTGTGCGTATTTCCAATGTGGTTGTGTTTTGTAAATGTGTGTGTATTTTGAGCGCAGCGGTGTGTACCGCCAATGGATTACCGCGTTGAAAGACCGCTGCGTTGATTCGTGAGTCATGATAGTGTGGGCGTATTCCTGTTGGCGTGACGGTGTCGGTTTTGTTATCGCCAGTTTATCACTGACCTTTGGTGTGGCAGACTTGTGTGGGTGTCTGTATTGTGGCGGATTCCGGGCTGTGGGTCGTAATACCTGAAGTGGATTTCCACCGCTGCCACTGTATCTTGACGCAGGCGCAGCAGTATGTTGGCGGTCTTCTGCACAGCAGTAAGCAGGATTTACCGCCAGGGTTGTAATGAGGGCCCAAATGTAATTTAGGGTCTGAGTCTTTAAAGTTTTATGTAGGAGTTCTGCTTCTTTTGAAGTGTACATTTCTTCTTTTCTCCTGAAAGGATGTCTGTCACAGCAGACAAGACTCCAAAGCTGATTGACCCACAACACAATTCATGGGAGTGACCAGAGTTCAAACCTGTATGTCGGCCACAGTGATATATGCATCAAAAGGTTAATCCTCGGATCCCAGCGCCTACTATTTGTGATCCCCTTATCAAACCCAGCTTCCTTCCTGAGATGTGTTGTGGCCCTTTCCTTGTGATCTGTCACTAAATCAAAGCGCAACCTTTTGAAGTGTAAAGACAGAGGGGGTCATTATGACCCTGGCAGTCCTGCCCTGCCACACCTGCAGTGGCAACCAGACAGCCAACAGTGTGGCGGTGCAGGACTGCCAAATCATGACCATTGCAGTAAACTTGCTGCACCGCAGCCTGTTCACGGCCTGTACCGCCAGGTGGGTGGGACCGCCTGGCCGAAGGTTGACCACCTTCGGCCCAGCGGTCCACCTAACACCCTCCGCGGTATAATCAGTATCCTTACCGGCAGGGATTCTGTAGCGGCAGCCCTGCCACGAAATCCCTGGCGGTATGGATACTGGCGACAGGAATACTAATTCCTGTCGCCACTACAGGACTCCCCACCTCCCTATAGGAGCCCCCTCCCACCCCGACCCCATTAGGAGCCCTCCACCCCCAAGCAGTGATGCCCCCTTCCCTTCCCCCGATCCCCGTACTGACCCCCTGTCCCCGATTCTCATACTGACCTCCCTGCCCCCAATCCCCATACTGACCCCCCGACCCCCACACTGGCCCCTCACCCCTGATCCCTATACTGACCCCTGATCCACATATGCACACACCACACATACAGACATACACGCACACATACATACATACGCGCACACATCCACGCTCACTCATTCACACACATGCACACATGGCCACATCACTCCCCCATCCCCGCATACATGCATTCACACAAGCACACAGACACTTGAGCACACACACACGCACACAAACACCCCCCCACCTCCCACCCCCCTCCATTCACACACACACTCCCATTCACACACACAACACTCAACATCCCCCTCCCCTGTCGGTCGATCTCCTTACCTGGTGGTCATCTGGGAGGGAACGGGGTCCATGGGGCCTGCTCCGCCAGCACCACCCCATCACCACAACACTGCCACGCTGTTAGACTTTTCATCCTTGGCGTGGTCTCCCTTAACTTTTTGCCTCTGTTCCCCAGGTTGTTGATGTGTGCTGGACTCTGATTTTGCTGTTTTTGTTACTCTGGGCACTTTACCACTGCTAACCAGTGCTAAAGTGCAAGTGCTCCTGTTTAAATTGTATGTAAGTGGTTCATCCATGATTGGCATATTTGAATTACTAGTAAGTCCCTAGTAATGTGCACTAGAGGTGCCAGGGCCTGTAAATCAAATGCTACTAGTGGGCCTGCAGCACTGGTTGTGCCACCCACATAAGTAGCTCTGTAATCATGTCTCAGACCTGCCCCTGCAGTGTCTGTATGTGTATTTTTACACTGTAAATTCGACTTGGCAAGTGTACCCACTTGCCAGGCCTAAACCTTCCCTTTCCTTACACGTAAGGCACCCCTAAGGTAGGCCCTAGGTAGCCCCAAGGGCAGGGTGCAGTGTATGGATAAGGTAGGACATATAGTAATGTGGTTTATATGTCCTGACAGTGAAATACTGCCAATTTCGTTTTCACTGTTGCAAGGTCTGTCTCTCTCTCATAGGATAATATGGGGGCTACCTTTAAATATGATTAAAGTGTAGATTCCCCTAGAGAGTAGATAGACATGTGGAGTTTGGGACCCCTGAACTCACAATTTAAAAATACATCTTTTAGTAAAGTTGATTTGGAGATTGTGCGTTTGGAAATGCCACTTTTAGAAAGTGAGCATTTTCTTGCTTAAACCATTCTGTGACTCTGCCTGGTTTGTGGATTCCCTGTCTGGGTCAGTTTGACAGTTGGGTTGTTTTTCACCTCACACCAGACAGTGACACAAAGGGAGCTGGGGTGGGATCTGCATTTCCTGATTAGCCATCTCTGCTAGGAGGGAGGGGTGGAGTGGTCACTCTCATCTGAAAGGACTGTGCCTGCCTCTGACAATGCTGTCTCCAGCCCCCTGGTGTGTGTCTGAGGCCTTGCCTGGGCAAGGCAGGATTTCACAAGAAGGTGTGAGTCCCCTTTGAAGAAAGGTGACTTCAAAGACTAAAATGGGTATAAGAAGGGCACCCAAACTTACAAACTTTAGAAACACTTCTGGAATCAAGAGGAACCTCTGCCTGGAGAAGAGCTGATCGCTGAGGAACAAGTGCTGCCCTGCCTGTGACTGTGCTTTGAGGAGCTTTCCTGCAGTGCTGCTTCTGCCAGAGTAAGAGGGCAAAGACTGGACTTTGTGTGCCTTCCATCTTGAAGAAGAAATCTCCAAGGGCTTGATGTAGAGCTTGCCTCCTGTTGTTGAAGTCTCAGGGATAGCAAAGACTTCTTCCTGCCAGCACCTGGAGTCTCTGGAGAGACCCCTACTCTGCTCTGTGGTGCCCTTCCAGTTCCTGGGACCCTGAAAGGAGAGGCTGGCAGCCTAAGGACAAAAATACACGCACCGAGCACCGTGCGGGGAAAAGATCGACGCGAATCCGATCGCGGCTGAGAAAACGACGCGACGCCGGTTCCGCAGCTGAGAAACGACGCCGCAGGAAACGCGACCGAAAAACCGACGCCCGGAGCAGGAGAAACGACGCGCAGCATCGCTGACGGAGGCTGAGAGATCGCACCCTGCGCCGCGGGACTTTCGGATCGTCGTGTGGCTGGCTTTTTCAACGCGCACCGCCGTGCCGAGTTGTTTTCGACGCACACAGCCGTGCAGGGTTACTTTCGACGCACACCGCCCGTGCGGGGTTATTTTTGACGCAAACCAGGTACATTTTCACGCTAGCAGCGCTAGTGTGGTGTTACAACTACCTAAAGACTCTTTTTATTTTAAAACCTTTAAAAAAATCATAACTTGACTTGTGTATGTTGGATTTTTGTCGTTTTGGTCTTGTTTTGTCTAGATAAATATTTCCTATTTTTCTAAACTGGTGTTGTGTCATTTTGTAGTGTTTTCATTAAGTTACTGTGTGTGTTGGTACAAATACTTTACGCCCAGCACTCTAAGGTTAAGCCTACTGCTCTGCCAAGCTACCAAGGGGGTAAGCAGGGGTTAGCTGAGGGTGATTCTCTTTTATCCTAACTAGAGTGAGGGTCCTTGCTTGAACAGGGGGTAACCTGACTGTCAACCAGAGACCCCATTTCTAACATTGGTGACCAGCGGTCGGGATTTGGACTTGTATTTGTACTTGACATACAGTAATTAAGTGTACACTACTGTTTTGATCTCAGACCACTACGTGACCACATACTACTAGTCTTGTGATTTTTGTTTTTTCTACTTGGACTGTTTTTCTCTGCATTCAGTTTCTTTTTTTCGCTGATCCCGTGATTGACTTTTCTGGAACTTCATTTGAGAACTTGCTTTTCTGTTTTTGGAACTGTGCATATTTTTTTAACCTCTCATCATGTCTCAGTCTGGAGATGCCCTAGCTGAAGCTGCTTTTGACTTGGAGAAATTGGAGAGCTACAAAGTGGCTCAGTTGAAGCAGTTTTGTAGTAATGTTGGCTGTCCCATTAAGAGCTCATCCAAGAAGGATGAGCTGCAAAAGGCGCTGAGGGCCTGGGTGACAGCCAAAGCAGCTGAGGGGCACACAGATGAGGAGCCAGAGGGGGAAGAGGAGTTGCAAGTCACTCACACTGATGTAGTGGGTGGGCCTGCTATGTCTCAGGGGAGAATCTCCAGGGCAGGTAGCAGTGTGTCCTCCAAGAGTCTGACACCTGGAGAATTACAGGACAGACAGGCAGAGAGGGAGTACCAGTTGGAGCTGAAAAAGCTCAGTCTAGAGATGGAACAGAGGAAGCTGGCCCTTGAGGAAAGGAAGATAAACATGGCTCATGAGCTCAGTTTAAAAGAGATTGATCAGAGGAGTCAGTCCAGTAGGGATGGTGGCAGCAGTTCTACAGTGCAGCCTGAGAAAAGGGTACACATCCCAAAAGACCTTGTGAGGGATTATAAGAGGGAGGATGATATCTACTTGTGGTTCAAGGGTTATGAGTCAGCTCTCCACATGAACCTGGTCCCTGAAGCTCATTGGGGGGCAGCCCTGTGGAAGCATTTTGAGGCAGAGGGGAGGGACACACTGACGGCCTTAGGGGATGCTCAGAGTCTCACCTACCCTGCCATGAAGGAGGCCTTACTTACCAGGTATGGTCTCACCCCTGAGCAGTACAAGGAGAAGTTTAGATCCTACAAGAGAAAGGAATCCCAAACATGGTTGGAATGTGTTGATTCTTGTTGCAGGTCACTGGATGGTTGGGTGAAGGGCAGTAAGGTAAACACGTATGAGGGGCTTTACAATTTAATTGCTTGGGAGCACTTGTACAGTTTATGTTTTCCAGAGCTGCGCCAGCACCTCATTGACAGCAAGCTGACTGATCCCAGGAAGCTTGCACAGGAAGCGGACCGCTGGGAGAGCACCAGGGTCCAAAAGAGGTATGGGGGAGACCACGCCAAGGGTGGGCAGGGTCCCTCTCAGAAGAAAGGGGGGGGTAAGGGCAAACAGGATGAGTTCTCTAAAGGGCCCCAAACTGATTCCCAGGGTAAGGATTCCCAACCCCCCAGTGAAAAGAAGCCATGGTTCTCCAAAGGGAAGCCAATGGCAGGTGGTCCCCTACGTAAGTGCTATTCATGTGACCAGGTGGGTCATGTGAGGGGGGACCCCAAATGCCCCAAAAGTACACCGGCACCCACTGGTGCACCGTCCCAGGGTTTGGCCAGTGTAGCGCTTGGGGAGGAGTTGGTTTCAGGTGGGTGGGAACCAGCAGAAATGACCCTTGTCTCACTAGGGGACAGTGAGATGGTCCAGAGAAACCTAGTGCCTGATAACACTAAGAAGTACAGGCAATGGGTGACCATCAATGGACAGAGGGTGGAGGCTCTAAGAGACACAGGAGCCAGTGTGACTACAGTGAGGAGTCACCTGGTGTCTGAAGAGCAGATTGATCCCCGGGTACTTCACCAAGTAGTTGCAGTAGACAATTCTGAGCGCCTCTGCAGAGTGGCGCAGGTTCCCTTTGAATGGGGGGGGGTCTCAGGTTCCTGGAAAGTAGCTGTGAGTCCAACCATGCCTGTTGATTGTTTGCTAGGCAACGACCTGGAAGATTCCCCTTGGAAGGAGGTGGAACACAGGTCTCACTTGGAGATGTTGGGTCTGCCTGGGTGGGTATGCGTATCCACCCGGTCTATGGCAGCCAATCAGGGTAGTCAAGAGCCCCTGGAGCCTGAAACAGTGGCCCAGGGGACCGCCAAGAAGAGGAAAGGCAGGAGGCGCGGGAAACCCGCCCCAGAAGTTCCCACGGTCCGGGAGGAGGCAGAGCCTGAGGGTGATGCCCCGGAACCTACAGGGGAACAGGTGGCTGAACTGGGGGAGGTCCCTGAGCTGTCGCAGTGGCAGCAGGAAGGGGGACCCACCAGGGAAGTATTCTGCACAGCGCAGAAGGAGTGCCCTACTCTTGAGGGACTGCGGCAGCAGGCTGCAGCCCAGGCGGCTGGCGGGGCGCCAGGTACTCACCTGATTTATTGGGAGGATGGCCTCCTGTATAGTGAGCCTAAGGTTCCTGAGCCGGGGTCAGCTCGTATGCTGGTGGTACCCCAGGGCTTCAGGACCTTCCTACTGGGTTTGGCTCATGATGTGCCTTTGGCAGGACATCTAGGGCAGGACAAGACCTATAAGAGGCTTGTCTCCCACTTTTACTGGCCCTTGATGAACAAGCAGTCAGCTGCTTATTGTAGATCTTGTCAGACTTGTCAGGCAAGTGGCAAGAGTGGGGGGAAATGCAAAGCTCCCCTCCAACCTTTACCGGTAGTCAGTACTCCCTTTGAAAGGGTAGGAATTGACATTGTGGGGCCTCTGGATCCCAAGACAGCCATGGGCAACAGGTTCATCCTGGTCTTGGTGGACCATGCCACACGGTACCCAGAAGCTATTCCTCTAAGGACGGTCACCGCCCCCGTGGTGGGACGTGCCTTGATGGGGGTTTTTACCCGCATGGGGTTCCCCAAGGAGGTAGTATCTGATAGGGGTACAAACTTCATATCCACTTATATGAAGTCTCTGTGGAAGGTGTGTGGGGTAACCTACAAGTTCACCACCCCTTACCACCCCCAAAGTAATGGTCTGGTTGAGAGATTCAACCGCACCTTGAAAGGCATGATTCAGGGCCTGTCAGAGCCCTTGAGGCGTAAGTGGGACGTCCTCTTGCCATGCCTTCTGTTCGCTTACAGGGAGGTGCCTCAAAAGGGACTTGGCTTTAGCCCCTTTGAGCTTATCTATGGCCACCCTGTGAGGGGACCGCTCAGTCTGGTGAAGGAGGCTTTGGAGAAAGCTCCTAGTAAACCACCCCAGGATGTATTTAGCTACATGCTGGCACTAAGAAACCAGACTGCCCGCTTCAGGAGTCTCGCTCAGGAGAACCTAGAAGCAAGCCAGGAGGATATGAAACGGTGGTACGACCAGAATGCCACTCTGGTTGAGTTTCAGCCTGGACAAAAAGTGTGGGTCATGGCACCAGTGGAGCCTAGGGCTCTCCAAGATAAGTGGACTGGGCCTTTTGAGGTGGTGGAAAGAAAGAGCGAGGTCACCTATCTGGTAGACTTGCAATCCCCCAGGAACCCCTTGAGGGTCCTACATGTCAACCGCCTCAAACCACACTTTGAGCGAACTGAGCTATCCATGCTCCTAGCGACAGATGACGGGGTGGAGGAAGAGAGTGAGCCTCTTCCTGACCTCCTGTCTGCAGGAGAGAAAGATGGGTCTGTGGAGGGAGTGATCCTCTCCCCCTCCCTGACTGAGGAACAGCAGAGGGACTGTCGCCACGTGCTGGGACAGTTCGCCTCACTGTTTTCCCTGATCCCAGGAGTCACACACCTGTGCACACATGATGTGGACACTGGGGACAGTACACCTGTTAAACATAAGGTTTACAGGGTGACTGACAGGGTGAGGGCTTGCATTAAGGAGGAAGTCTCCAAAATGTTAGCCCTAAGGGTTATTGAGCACTCCAGCAGTCCTTGGGCCAGCCCAGTGGTCTTGGTCCCAAAGGCTACTGCTCCTGGTGCCACTCCAGAACTTAGGTTCTGTGTGGACTACCGGGGTCTCAATGCGGTCAGCAAGACTGACGCACACCCCATCCCCCGAGCTGATGAGCTCATTGATCGGTTAGGAGCTGCCAAGTACCTCAGTACGTTTGATTTAACATCTGGGTACTGGCAGATTGCCTTAACTGAAGGGGCAAAGGAGAGGTCGGCATTCTCTACCCCCGATGGGCACTTCCACTTCAATGTGATGCCCTTTGGGATGAAGAATGCCCCTGCCACCTTTCAGAGGTTGGTCAACCAGGTGTTGGCATGACTGGATGAGTTCAGTGCCGCCTACCTGGATGACATTGCTGTGTTTAGTTCCACATGGGAGGAACACCTGCAACACCTCTGGAGAGTGTTAGAGGCCCTGCAGAAGGCAGGCCTCACTATTAAGGCGAGCAAGTGCCAAATAGGGCAGGGTTCTGTTGTGTACTTAGGACACCAGGTGGGGAGTGGCCAGGTGGCACCCCTACAGCCTAAGATTGACACGATTCTGGCTTGGGAGCCTCCCAAGACCCAGACTGAAGTGAGAGCCTTTTTAGGTCTCACAGGATACTATCGGAGGTTCGTTAAGGGATATGGTACCATTGTTACCCCCTTAACTGAGTTGACTTCTAAGAAGCAACCCAAGAAAGTGATCTGGACAGAGGCTTGCCAGAACGCTTTTGATGCCCTGAAGGCTGCCATGTGCACAGCACCTGTGCTGAAGGCACCTGACTACTCCACGGAGTTTGTTGTACAGACAGACGCCTCAGAGCATGGTATTGGAGCAGTACTCTCACAGCTGAATGAAGAGGGCCTAGATCAACCCGTAGCCTTCATTAGCAGGAGGTTACTACCCAGGGAACGTAGGTGGAGTGCCATAGAACGTGAAGCGTTTGCTGTGGTCTGGGCACTGAAGAAGCTAAGACCCTACTTGTTTGGGACTCACTTCCGAGTTCAGACCGACCACAGACCCCTCAGATGGTTAATGCAGATGAGGGGTGAGAACCCAAAACTGTTGAGGTGGTCCATTTCCCTACAGGGGATGGACTTTACGGTGGAACATCGACCCGGTACAGAGCACGCCAATGCTGATGGTCTGTCCAGGTTCTTCCGCCTTAGTGATGAGAACTCCCATGAGGTTGGGTAGTTGCTCCCCACTTTTAGCTGGGGGGGACACGTGTTAGACTTTTCATCCTTGGCGTGGTCTCCCTTAACTTTTTGCCTCTGTTCCCCAGGTTGTTGATGTGTGCTGGACTCTGATTTTGCTGTTTTTGTTACTCTGGGCACTTTACCACTGCTAACCAGTGCTAAAGTGCAAGTGCTCCTGTTTAAATTGTATGTAAGTGGTTCATCCATGATTGGCATATTTGAATTACTAGTAAGTCCCTAGTAATGTGCACTAGAGGTGCCAGGGCCTGTAAATCAAATGCTACTAGTGGGCCTGCAGCACTGGTTGTGCCACCCACATAAGTAGCTCTGTAATCATGTCTCAGACCTGCCCCTGCAGTGTCTGTATGTGTATTTTTACACTGTAAATTCGACTTGGCAAGTGTACCCACTTGCCAGGCCTAAACCTTCCCTTTCCTTACATGTAAGGCACCCCTAAGGTAGGCCCTAGGTAGCCCCAAGGGCAGGGTGCAGTGTATGGATAAGGTAGGACATATAGTAATGTGGTTTATATGTCCTGACAGTGAAATACTGCCAATTTCGTTTTCACTGTTGCAAGGTCTGTCTCTCTCTCATAGGATAATATGGGGGCTACCTTTAAATATGATTAAAGTGTAGATTCCCCTAGAGAGTAGATAGACATGTGGAGTTTGGGACCCCTGAACTCACAATTTAAAAATACATCTTTTAGTAAAGTTGATTTGGAGATTGTGCGTTTGGAAATGCCACTTTTAGAAAGTGAGCATTTTCTTGCTTAAACCATTCTGTGACTCTGCCTGGTTTGTGGATTCCCTGTCTGGGTCAGTTTGACACTTGGGTTGTTTTTCACCTCACACCAGACAGTGACACAAAGGGAGCTGGGGTGGGATCTGCATTTCCTGATTAGCCATCTCTGCTAGGAGGGAGGGGTGGAGTGGTCACTCTCATCTGAAAGGACTGTGCCTGCCTCTGACAATGCTGTCTCCAGCCCCCTGGTGTGTGTCTGAGGCCTTGCCTGGGCAAGGCAGGATTTCACAAGAAGGTGTGAGTCCCCTTTGAAGAAAGGTGACTTCAAAGACTAAAATGGGTATAAGAAGGGCACCCAAACTTACAAACTTTAGAAACACTTCTGGAATCAAGAGGAACCTCTGCCTGGAGAAGAGCTGATCGCTGAGGAACAAGTGCTGCCCTGCCTGTGACTGTGCTTTGAGGAGCTTTCCTGCAGTGCTGCTTCTGCCAGAGTAAGAGGGCAAAGACTGGACTTTGTGTGCCTTCCATCTTGAAGAAGAAATCTCCAAGGGCTTGATGTAGAGCTTGCCTCCTGTTGTTGAAGTCTCAGGGATAGCAAAGACTTCTTCCTGCCAGCACCTGGAGTCTCTGGAGAGACCCCTACTCTGCTCTGTGGTGCCCTTCCAGTTCCTGGGACCCTGAAAGGAGAGGCTGGCAGCCTAAGGACAAAAATACACGCACCGAGCACCGTGCGGGGAAAAGATCGACGCGAATCCGATCGCGGCTGAGAAAACGACGCGACGCCGGTTCCGCAGCTGAGAAACGACGCCGCAGGAAACGCGACCGAAAAACCGACGCCCGGAGCAGGAGAAACGACGCGCAGCATCGCTGACGGAGGCTGAGAGATCGCACCCTGCGCCGCGGGACTTTCGGATCGTCGTGTGGCTGGCTTTTTCAACGCGCACCGCCGTGCCGAGTTGTTTTCGACGCACACAGCCGTGCAGGGTTACTTTCGACGCACACCGCCCGTGCGGGGTTATTTTTGACGCAAACCAGGTACATTTTCACGCTAGCAGCGCTAGTGTGGTGTTACAACTACCTAAAGACTCTTTTTATTTTAAAACCTTTAAAAAAATCATAACTTGACTTGTGTATGTTGGATTTTTGTCGTTTTGGTCTTGTTTTGTCTAGATAAATATTTCCTATTTTTCTAAACTGGTGTTGTGTCATTTTGTAGTGTTTTCATTAAGTTACTGTGTGTGTTGGTACAAATACTTTACGCCCAGCACTCTAAGGTTAAGCCTACTGCTCTGCCAAGCTACCAAGGGGGTAAGCAGGGGTTAGCTGAGGGTGATTCTCTTTTATCCTAACTAGAGTGAGGGTCCTTGCTTGAACAGGGGGTAACCTGACTGTCAACCAGAGACCCCATTTCTAACACACGCCAATTACAAAGTTGCAATACGCTGGCGGTGCTGTGATGATGTGGTGGTGCCAGAGGATCACCCTCCACTAGACCGCCGACCGCTACTATGGCTGCTAGCGGCTCTCAACCCAATTTATGGTGGAGAGCTGCCAGGAGTCAGAATATGGCTGTCTCAAGACCGCCATCATTGGCGGTCTCCTGGCGGGCGTGACTTTGGCGGTCAACTGTTTTGACCGCTGAAGTCGTAATGAGGGCGAGAGTCTCTTCCGCCCTTTCTCAAGTGTGTCCCACAGGAGTGCAGCCATACACAAATCTTTATATGGGGATTCCTCTCCTCATGTCTTCACCTGGCAGGCCTGGGTTTCCCAAAATAGAACCTAGGGTCCTCTGTGTAAAGTACCATTGCTCTCCAGTATTATTACATCCATGCATTGTACCACTACATAAACAAATGCATACAGTACACACATTCATTCTGTACACACTGATCAGTAATGTAGCCTTTCTGATTTGTACCAGGGTGCACTTTTTTCAAACACCAGCATACACACACACTCACCATGTACTTGCTGCACAACAATTTCACCCTTCATGTATTGTACTTCACACAGGCACACATACACCCATGCAGACCCACTGAAACAACTCTCACATCTCCAGGTGTGACCTGAGCTCCACTTCCTTGCAGACAGTGTGTTTTAAATTGTAGCCTAACAGACACTCTACAGAAATGGCAGGGCTTACAGCTACTTTTAGAGAACCTGAGACCCATCCACTCAAAGGAAACCGCAGTCATGGGATAGTGACTTTCATAGTTGTCTGCCACTATGACCTGGTTGAATGTATTGGGTATCACATTCTCTGAGAACAGTAGATGACACATTACAGTGATCATGCTGGCTTCTGTGTCCCTCAGAGCCTTCACCCACTGCCCATTGAGTGTGACCCACTGCCTGTGCTTTGACGTATTTGAAGACGTGCTATTTCGGTACCATGTCCTTGTCTCCTAGGGATACTAAGTAAACCTCTTCTCTCTTCCTCATGCTGACTGGGACCACCTCCTCCCCAAGTGCTGCACTGACTAACCCCATTGTCTGGCATTTGGTGTCTCCCTTCTCATGTCCATATTTTAAGCACTAAGTACACTGAGGGACAAACCTTCATGTCTTCTTGTCAAAGAACCCCTTTTTCTTTTGATCAGGTTGGGACTGGTTACCTTACCCTTACGACCTATTTTGGGGGGAGGGCCTGTAGAGCACGCCTAGTTATTTCTTTCTTCTGTTGGGACCCTGTTTACCCTTTGTGTGATCCCCCTCAGATGCCTTCTTGTGGACACTGATGGTGAGCCATTGGCCCATCTTCCTAGCATGCTCCTTGGGTCAATGAGCTTACTATCCACTAGGTGTTGGCACAGCTCTGGAAAACAATTGTTGAACATGTGCTCTCTCGCAAACAAACCGTGCAGCCCCTTGTAAACATTGAAATCACTGCTGTTCACCGATCCGGTACATTGCAAAAGTAATTCACAAAACTGCCCCAGGATTGCTGGGGCAACTTCTGGCTCTCCCCAAACATCTGCCTGTACATCTCTAGACTAAGCCCATACATTCTGATAAGAGTTACCTTCATGGGTGGGGGTACCTCATTCTGTCCCCTATTCAAGGGCCAGCAGGGAATCCCTCCCCTGACTAGGTATGTGTCACCAGAGACTGGCCCTCAATCCTTTCCAGGGACCCTATGCATCTCCAGGACAGCCTCACCGGCTTCAAACCATGTAGCTATGTTGTCACCCGCAGTAAAGCTAGGCACCAGACCCTTGGGAATGTGGACCATCTTGTTTCCAGGGGACACTGGGGTAATGCTTTCACCATTGTTGCTGAACTGCACTTGCTTGGCTTTGATGTCCAGCTCCCTGAGACTTGCATTATGGGTGATTCTCCTTTCTCTTGTGATCAACTTCTTTTCCTCATGGGCACTGGCTGCTTCTGCCTTCTCTCTTGCCAGGGCTCACTCTGCCTCAGCCTTCCTTTCTGCTGTAGCCTTCTGGGCTGCTGCCTCCTCCATCATGATTTTGGCCTTCTACAGCTTGAACTCTCTCCCTACATTTTTGTCCACCAGTTAGCCTGGAGACAGAATGTGGGCAGAGACACTGCTGCTGGCCCTGGATTTGGCAGGTGACCTCACTCCTGTTGTAGTCATGATCATGGGGCTGCCAACCTCCCCTCCATCTCCTCAGTGTTCCACCTCCTCATCCTTTTCCTATGTAGCCTGTAAAAGGGTGGCCCCCTATTAGACCCTGATAGCCTTCGGGCCTCCTGCTTCTTAGAAGCACTTAGTTGTTGGCAGCCCCCTCTTTCTGCAGAATCAGAATCCTTTGAGCTCAACCACAGTGCACTGCTCCAGGTTATCGAGTTCATATTCCATGCTTGCAGGTATGGTCACAGGGGCACAAAGTCAGGTAGAATGGATGTAAATTTAAAAAAAGCAAAAGATGCCAATAAAAGAGAATTTAAAAAAAGGCTGAATCTGGAATCAATTAGTTATACTGGGATTTTTGTGTTAGACAAATCACTGTATGGCACTGCACAAACACAAGTACTGATTCTCACCACTGAGAACCAATGTGAGAAACTGTATTGTTGTTTGAGAGGAGTGTGAGCCCTTCTAAGGCTTTAGCCACAGTTCTTGTCAGGGTGAACTACAAAAGTCACTAAATGAAGTTATGCTTAACCCTCTGGTAGCCTGGCACAAAATAGTCAGGCTTTAAATAGAGGCACTGTATAAAGAACTTACTCTGTCCTAAACCAGTAATAAAGTGAAAACACAACACAAGAAATATCCCATCCCAATTTAGAAAAATTGAGTAAAATGTAATAAATGATTTGACACGGTAGAAGCAGAGTTATGAATTTTTAAAGTTTCATATCACAATAGCACCATATAGCACAAAGTGCCACTCACTGGTATCTAGTTGTGCTGGAACAGGTCAAAGGCACAAGTTCAAGCTGACCACCATGTAACACAAGTTGGATACATTGACAGAGATCCTGAGGTTCAAAGTAAATTTTCTTCAGGAGTTATTTAATGCCTGTGGGGCCCCCCCTCCAGGCACCACTAGAGCCACTTTCTACTGCAGCAGTCTCCAAATGTGGCCAGGCGAGGGGATGCATTGAGGGATGGGTGCCGGTGGTAAGAAGATCTGAAACACAAAGAGAACAATGATTACTAAGATCTAATGGTGAGCCCTTCTCTACCCATTGAACTTACAAGTGCTCTGGCCCACGTAGGTTCTTGTGATCAGACCTTGCAGTTGTTTGATTTATAGCTTATTTATCCCAGCATGCACGAGCTAACTGAGCTTCTGGAGGGTGAAAGGTGTCTAAGGAAGAGACAGACAATATATATATAAACAAGAATAAACATAACAAATGGCAACTATTATGTTCTGACTACTATTGCACCATACACAAAGTACACTGTTAAGATGCCATGCAGATAGCTCACTGCTGAATGTGGTAGTCTCTGAGTGATTAGAGTCTCCGTCTCTTTTCTAAAAATAGAGTTATTCAACTCTACATAAAGAGTCTCTGTGTGAGTCTTTGTTTCTTTTTCTTACAATTACTGTTATCCATGCCTTGGTGAAGCAGTGAAGCAACAACATTCAGGTTACTCAGGATAGTTCAATACTTTTCTCTGTGATTAATTTGGGGAGTAGTATTTTTTCTTTGCTTATAGTATGGAATTGCCTGTAATCGGATCTACTTTGCTGTTTGCCACAAATAGTACGTTCCTCCTTAACAACAAATAACAAAGGACTGACCTGTCCGGGTCTGGATAGTTTTTGCAACACCAGGTTTCTCTTTGCTTCCACGACCCTAAGGAGAAGGAGTTCCTAATGTTGTGTCCCCAAAGTGGCACTTGCACTGGAAACAAAGAATGCACTGCTCGTGTTGGAGTCCTCACAGGACTAAGCAAATGCTAATGGGTGCAGCTTCTGTTTATGCCAGGGCACATCCAAGATGGCCGCTGCTCTAGAATCCTGCGATTTGTAGTCCCATTTAAAGTGGCATCAGAAATGGGTGCTTCAAAGGTGACTCCACTACTGGGAAAGCCATCTACAACCTTGTAGAGTCTCATTTGAAGGTGCAGATGGGCCTTCCAAGTGAGGATACTGAAAACAGACAGTTTGAGCATCATGAGCATTTCACTGTGAAGTTATGAAACATGCAACCCACAGCATCCTGACATTTTTATGGGTTTGAACTCATGACATACAGGGACCAGGTTCATCCCGGTGAAGAGTGCACCTGCTCAACATGCAAGCCCTTCCTAGAAGTCTAAACTGCAGCTTCATGTTGGTGGGGCCGTGAGGAGGTTGTGAGCGTGAGGAGCTGAAGGAAAATCCCACACCAATTTAAGAAAACAGATTAAAACTTTATAAAATACTTGACACCAATCAGTAGAACTGGAGATATGTAATTTCAAAGAATTAAGGTAAGTATTGCACCTAAAAGCACAAAGCGACACTCGCAGCTATCTGGTCGTGCAAGACTGAGTAAATTCACAAGTTCAGGCTGACCATGATAGAACGTGGGGAGAACACAGGGACCAGGTTATTTCCACTGAAAAAGTTACTTTCTAAAGTCCAGTCTGAAGAGTTCTGTTCACGGTGGAGGAGGCCATGCGAATTAGGGAAAACATTGTGGACGGTCATCTCTGTAGTGCAAAGAGCAAGCCGGGATCACAGACAGTCATTGCTGTAGCATGAACATCCTGTCGGGCTTCATGGACTGTCACTGCTGGATCTTGGTATTGTTGGTCACCGGGGGCTGTTGATGCTGTAGAGCGAACTGTAGATTTCACATTGCTGGTCAACACTGGCAATCGCTGTAGTGCAAAGAGTCGGGATAATTGGAGCTTCGTATTGGTTAATTCGGGTGTCAAGATCTTGGTGTCCATTTGCAGTCACAAAAAGACCAAAACTTCAGGATTTCTCCTCTTCTTCTAGGAGGAGCTCCCCTGATGCCACACCAAGGGTCCAAGACCTGAAAGACACCACCTGGGGGATCAGCAGTTCACTCTAGCAGAGACCACCAGGGCTCAGGCAAGTCCAGTTGCAGGTCCATTACAGTAGATCAGCTGGGCAGTTGTAAAGGGGCCTCTGGAGATTGTATTACCTTAGCTCAGAGCAGGAGGCCAGTCAGCTGACCCTTGGAGTCATTTCAGCCTGGGATGAAGGGTGCACATCCAGATTTCCTTTTCAGACAGTAGAGCTGTCTTCAAGCAGCATGGCAGTCTTCTGCAGCAAGGCAGTCCACAAGCCCAGAAGTGTACTGCAGAGTAGGTTTCCAGTCCCCCTGCCCTGATCCCAGTCTGTCTGCCAGCACACTAGTCTAGTATGAAGTCCTTTGTGTGAGAGCTGAGGCAGCATCTCTGAAGGACAAGTGTGACAGCTTTGACCCTCTCATCAAGTCAGGATGGCCCCTCCTGTTAACTCCCAGACCTTCTATTGTGATGCTCTCTGGGAGGAATACACAAAGGCCAGCTGCCAAGAACACCTAGTCATGTAACCCAGGAAACAGAATGCAGGCACCAAATGGTTAGGGCAAGAAGATGACAACTTTCTAAAAGTGACATTTTCAGAATTGTGACTTAAAATCCAACTTCACCATTAAAGAGGGTTTTAAATTACAATTCCTCAGACATCAAACATGAAATTACTACTTGCTCCCAAATGAAAGTTATTAAATGTAATAAGTTAACCCAATGTTATCCTATGGGGAAGGTAGACCTTGCAATAGTGAAAAACGAATCTGAGGGTTTTTTCACTACCAGGACATGTAAAATTAAAATGCACCCTGCCCTCTGGGATGTTTAGGGTAACGTTTATGTATTAAAAAGAAAGGCTTAGGCCTGGCAAAAGTTTATATTGCCAGGTCGACATGGCAGTTTAAAACTGAACACACAGGCTGCAATGGAGGTCCTGAGCCAGGTTCTAATGGGCTACTTAAGTGGATGGTGCAATCAGTGCTGCAGGTCCAATAGTAGCATTTAATTTACAGTCCCTGGGTATTTAGTATATTACTTTACAAGGGACTTACAAGTAAATCAAATATGCCAATTGGGTGTAAACCAATTTTACCATGCTTACAGGAGTGAACACACGCACTTTGGCACTGAGTAGCAGTGGTAAAGTGTGCATAGTCCAAAAACCAACAAAAACACATTCTGCAAACAGGTGGAGTGAAGGCAAGAAAGCTTGGGGGAAAGCCACACAAAGGATGTCAGGTCTAACAGTCTTGTTAACAGACGATGCTCTTAGTAATTGACTCCAAAGGCACGGTCCTGTTCTGCTGCTGTTGTGGGCATAATCCTCAATGTTCTATTCAATCGGGTTGAATAGATGTGATGTCATGATGGGAGGTAGCTGTTATTGTGGTGGCATGTCTCGTAATTGCTGCACCCTGTGAAACTTGTTTCCAGGAAGCGATCCTTGGAAGACCTGAGTAAATTAGGATTTGCGTGTCTGGGTGGTACGTCTATTGGGGTAATTGTGCAAGAGGTGGTTGTTTATGTTTCATATTTTTATGTGGGCGTTCATTTTTATTCCTTACTCTGGGACAACAATCTGTATGTAGTGCTTTGTGATTGATGTGTAGGTTGGATGAGCAGGTCAGACTTTTCATTCTACATGTGCTGTAGCTTTCCTGTATGCAGTCCTGTGCTGTGTATGTTTTTGAGGAGTTTGGTGTGTTTTTTCATGTCACTGCAGTGCCTGCCATTGTACTATTTCAATACAGCCAGCTGCAGAACAGTTGTTGCTGTATTCAATTGATGGATTGTTTAGCAGTAGGTGTGGCTTTAAAATGTCAAAATGAAATGTAGTCTTGAGAGTCTGTGGATGTTTTTGGAAACAACTTGATTTGAAATTTATAAAATAGCTTTATCCTATGAATTGTTTACGTTCGACAGATTTCATGGCTTTTATTCGAAAAAGATCTATTTGGAACTTTGATGAGATGAGTGTAATGAATTTGGATGATCTTTGATGCCTTGAACATCAAATTTTTTGTGCATTCTGCCAGCCGGGCAATAGTATGCAACTTTCATCTTTAGTTTGGCAACTTTTCTTGGAGTGTATAATGTTTATCTGTTGAACTCGGTGGAGACTGTGTCCCAATGCCAAGTCACTTGGACAGTGTATGTTGTATAATGAACCGGCTAATTTGTTCACGAAAACATGTTATTTTTCCACGGGGACAATTGGTTTTATTGGTGCTCTCCAATTGGGTATACTTCAACTTTGTTGAAGTTTTTTTTTTATTATGATATTGCACGAGAGCAGCTGCTTGCAGAGTTGTTCAGCCATACCCCTTGTACTTCGGAGGGCGGTAGAAGGTAAAAAAGATATTGGTGAACGGAAAATGTGCACAGCTGCAGAAAGCACACTTCTGTACCTGTTATTTTGGAAACAATCTGGCACAGAAACGTCCAACATATGCAGAATCTTTTGATTTTAGTTTTAAGAAACTGGCTTGTTGGTTGGTTGGGGAGGGTTTGGGCGTGAGTCTTTTTCAAGCAACTGCTACAATCGTTGCCAGTGTGAACCACAAAACTCACTAAATTAAGGAGTGCTTAACCCTCTGGTAGTGAGGCACAAAAGCAATAAGGCCAAACTTAAAGGTAATGTGTAAACTATTTATGCAGCAAGCAGTAATAAACTGAAAACTGTGCACATGAAAGATCACACACTAATTTAAAAAAATCGGGTAAACTGTAATAAAGTATTTGATACCAAACAGCAAAAAGACAGTCAGTAGAACCAGAGATATGAATTATTAAAGTGAAAAATAGCACCAAAAAGAACAATGAGCCAACTGTGTTTATCTGGTCGCACTGGACCGTGACAAAGTCACAAGTTCAAGTCTACTGGGATATGCAGGGCAGGAAACACGGACCAGGTTAGTCCCATGGAGAATTCTAACTTATGTCTTTGATACTAGGTTTTACAATGCTCTGTGTCGGTTCTGATGAGGAGCTGCGAGGTGGTGTCATGCAAGATCCTGTGTCGAGTTGCATCATGCTGTGTCAGTGCCAATTATGGGTGACCTATATGTAGTAAAAAGGGTGTTTTTTCGGTTCACGAGAAAATTTATTTTGCCAAGTTGAATTTGCAGCTTATATCTGCATGCATGCTGCAATGTCAGATCTGAGACATGTTTGGAAAGGCTACTTAAGTGCGTGGCACAGTAGGTGCTGTTAACCCACTAGTAGCATTTAATACACAGGTCACGGATGCATGAAGTACCACTTTACTAGGGACATATCTGTAAATTAAATGTACCAGTTAGGTGTACGCTAATTTTACCATGATTAGAGGACAGAGCGCAAGCTCTTTAGCACTGGTTAGCAGGAGTAACGTGCACAGAGTTCTTAAACCAACAAAACCACATTCAGCAAATTAGGAGGCACGAAAGTAAAATGTTGGTAAAAAAACACACCAAGGTGCAGATTTAACAGCCCCTAGCGCCTCCCTGCGCCACATTAGCGTAATTTTTTTAAAACTCTATTGTGGCCCAACGAGGCCAAAATCGCAGCACCAAATTCACAAAATGGCGCAATGCATGCATTGTGCCACTTTGTAACACTTTGCGCTACGTGCGCTACCTTATGCCTGCGCCAGGCATAATGTATGCAAACGGGTGATCCCCCATTGGGGGAGAGGGGGTGACGGGGGGCAAAAAAATGGATCAAAGAAATCTAAGACATTTCTTTGCGTCATTTATTTCGGCACTTTTAACACCTGCTCAGAGTAGACATTGAAAGGAGGCATGCCATTGTTTTCAATAGGCTTTGCAGGATTAGCGGCAACATTTTTTACGCTAATCCTGCACAGCTCTGAACTAGCGTCAGCAATTTTGACACTGGTTCCCCAACTACCCAGATTGTGAGCCATATCTTAATTACGGCACACACATGGTTGCGTTAGGGGAGATCTAAGGGGGCGCAAGGAAAGTGGTGCTGCACTAGGTGCAGCACCACTTTTCTTAAATCAGGGCCCAATGGTGTCAAGTGTAACATTTGTCCAAAATAGCGAAGATCATTTTTACTGTACAAGGAGAATCTCAAACATTAAGGGCAAAATGTACAAAGAAAATGGTACAAAAAGTGGTTGCATTTTGTGACCAGGCCTTTTGAAACCAATATCTAATTTTGTAAACTGATCCATGTATTAATAGGTCGCTTTGCAAAATACCTAATCGGAGGGCAGGCAGGGCTCAAACTGCAGCTCCCTCCCATTGCCGTCAAAGACCGGAATGGTAATAGAAGAGCACCATGACTGTCTTAGCATTTCAAAATCTATTTCTTTTTTAAAAGCAACCTACTTTCCTCAAAGGAAAGAGAGCTGCTTTAAAAAAACAATTGTATGCTTTAAAAAACTTCTGTGAGAATTGGCAGAGGTGGCTATGGCCTACTCCCCTTGAAGCCGCCCCTTGAGTTTGCAAATGGGAAGGATTCGATGGGGAACCCTGCTTTTTGCGATGCGTTACCTGCCCAGCTTGGGAGTCTGTAACCTATCACTCATTTGCAACCACACTTATGTTTGCAAACCATTGGTCCATGAAAGACAGATTCAGAATTTATAAGGGATGCCCTAAACATGCCAGTTCCAAATTGCTAATTGGCATCCACTTCGAAACCTGTTTAATTATCTGATTTAGCTACTCAGAGGGTTTGCAGCTGTAAAAAACATTAGTATATCTGACCCTTAGTGACATATATAGACTAGCACCTGTCTAATGAAACAGGAATGCAATGCTGCTAGAGTGGGGAAATGTAATTGTGAGATTGGTAGACAGCATAATGCACAGTTGCACTGTTGCATATTGACAGTGCACATATTTACAGTATGGTGCACAACGAAATAATGAGAATTGCCCAGAAAATACAAAATATTGATCATATTCTGGAGCCAGAATCAGAAACCAGGGAGTGTTCTTATACAAGTTGATGGCAATCCTGGGGGTGAGGTATGTTATGGAATGCGTTTGATATAAACAGAGGTGCAGAAGGTTGGCAGGGTCTTGTATAACCCAAACTCTGAAAGTATCCACTGGGTCTAATATTAGCTTTTAACAATACTAGTAGAGCTATGAGAAAGCAAGCACGGGGGATGAGAGCGATGGAAAACGCCTAAGTGAAACAAACAATGAGTGTTTGGATAATGAACACTGAGCTGGCAGCTCAATTGCTTTAATGTACATAGTCATCGCTTTGAACTTTTCTTTGGCAACACATCAATAATACCACTATCAGACAAGTTACACCCAGGTTAGAATTCAAGTAAATAGTCTTCATGATTGTGCTATTATCACAGGGGCCCTGAGCCAGAACTCTCACTAGAACGCACCACAAAGCCTCTCACGTATGCACAGAGGATAACCCTCTGAGGCATACAGATGGCTCATGCAGTAGCTGTTTACGAGTGAATCATGGGAACAATATTTTCAGATATTCCATATTGAGTGGTATGAAGTTTTCTTGCAAACCATATGGTATCAATCACTACTCGTGTATGTGTTTATGAACAGTGTCCCACAAGGGCATTAGTCTGCCACATCCAAGGGCACAGACCTAATCTGAAAAAGTATGAGGTAGAAATTTCCAGCATTTCTTAGGTCTATAGAATGTTTCGGGCCAGATGTATTAATTAACATTAGGAATACTGATTTCCCAATTGCAATTTTCTCTGAATCGGAATTAGGAAATCAGTATCACTTATGTACAAAACGTTTAGGCCGGCATGTGCAACGATTCCTTTTAAGGAATCATAAATTATGACAAATAACGATTCGTACATTTCAATTCCTTTATTGCAATCTACACAAATGGATTTGTTAGAAGTGGTTGCGATTTGCCCACCCACTTCTAATGAATCCATTGGTATTTTGAGAACTGACCTATGTATTAATAGGTTGGTTCTCAAAATATTGATTTGTAGTGGGTAGCCATTCAACCTACCTCATTAATATGTAGGATGTTTGTCTGAAATTGAAATCCACTACGATTGTCTACAATAACAGGCATGGTGGCCTGCTGGGGTCAGCAGTATGGACGTGAATTCTCCAAAATGCCAGGCATAGCAGAAAGTGACATCACATGCCCTTTGACCTTCTCTTTCACTCACACACACACTTACACTTTCACACATACACACAAGCTATCTCACATAAACACACTCTCACTGGCAAGCACGCACACAACATACATTTAAAAGCTTTTTTTACTTGCCTTCATTTTCGTTACACTAATAGTGAATATATTCACTATTAGTGTAATAAAAAATTGTTGGGAAACAAGGAGAATGGAGCACCAGCTGAGCTACACCTGTGTTCGCCACTTCTGAGGGAAGGGGTCGAAAAGACAGTACCGGGGGTCACAAGTGGCAAGCCAGGGGTTGCAGCTGTGACCTCTGGTGACCCCTAAATGGTGTCCATGGTCAGCAGACCACCATGTCTGTGACTGCTTTAAAATAAAGCAATCTTTTTTATTTTTTATTGCAGCCCGATTTCCTGAAAGGAAAATGGGATGCATTTAAAAAAACAAAAGGAAAAATGACACAAATCTTTTTATGAGCAGGCAGTGGTCTCACGGACCACAACCTGCTAAAAAAAGGTTATTTGTGAAGATTTCCAAAGGGGAAGAAGGCAGGTGGGGACCCCTTATCCTTCGTGAATTCCACACCACTCTTGTGAGGAGGTGGTACAACATTAATGTTTTGCTACTGGATTTTGGTCACAAAACATTAATACATAGTTGATAGAGTCCGTATCTGGAAGCCACACCATTAACATGCCCCTTCCAAAGAACAAAGCTGTATCTATTCTCAAACCAAAATTGCCATTCAGCAAGATTTGATAACATCTTGAATCACAGATTAGATTGTTGAATAAAAGTCAGAAAGGCTCTGTTTTTACGATTCGCAGTCTTACTGACTGTAAAATGTTTTTTTACATGTGGGGCTTTATCTCTAAATATTGATTCCTAGTAAGACGCAAATCGAGCTACCTCATGAATATTAATCATTTAGATCACATTTTGTGACCTATTAGGAATTGTCACCATCACAGGAGTAGTGACCTGTTTGGGTCAGCAGACCACCATGTCTGTGATTCCTTTTAAATAAACCAATCTTTTTTTTAATGCAGCCTTTTTTCCTTTAAGGAATATGTTTCAAAAGAGAAAAGGAAACATTTTAGTTTCTTTTTTAAGATCTGGCAGGGGTCTCTTGGACCACTGTCTACTCTTAAGAATTTTTTTTTTTAACATTGTCAACGGGGAAGGAGACACGAGGGGACCCGTTTGGGAATGGGTTACCTCCACTTTTATACTGGTGATAAAGCAATACTGTATTGTGACCGGATTTCGTCTACAAAACAATGATACATATCATACTGATTCGGATTTTGGAAGGGATGACCCTTCCAAATACCGAATCCGTATTTTTTGCAAACCCAAATTACGATTCAGTAATAAGGATCACAATTGCAATCTGGTGTTTGTACATTTAAAAAAGCATTTTTGCTGTCGCAAACAGCCCTTTTCTGTGAATAGGGCCGTTTGTGACCGCACCGGTGCGTTATACACCTGGCTCTAAGTGTTAAGGTGCTGGCGGACTCAGCCAAACACTGAGGCGTTGGAGTGATGCAAAACTGACCATATGACGGTATGATAGTTTGTGGGCATTGATCATAAAATGCCCCCACGATAAGCTTTGTGAATATGTAGTTTATTATTTGCCGAATAAAAAAACGTGAGGTGTCCTTTTAACACAGTATGTTATCCCTATAGCAATCGTGACCATTGGAGATTGGTAACTCGGTGACACATTGCCAGACCTTCAGAGCGCATTTTAATTAACTTTGTAAGATAAAAATAATTATGAACACAATAATTATAATAAATCGGTGTCAAATGTGACCTTTCCTAGTTATGAGTCAGTTGCTTCCAGCTTCCAAGAGCTGATGCTATGGCCTCATTCAAGTACTACTGGGCGCTCACCACCTCACGCTGACGTAACCTGAGCAGAAGCCCCTTGTCAGGCAGCTACTAGTGTGACAGGCAAGTCCCGCACACGAGGCTTTGAGTTGTGATGCGCGAGCCTGAGGCAGGGTCCTCGGCGAGGATGCTCCAACAGACGCCTCGCTGAGCATGAGTGACAGATCCAGCCTGACTTAACCAGACTCCGAATGCCGAGCCAGCCTTCTGAGTGTTAATTATGAAGATGGGAATCTCACTTTCCATCTAAAAATATCTTTTCTGTAATGTTCTTCCCGTCTTCAATGTTTACACCTTTGTCCCTAAAGGCCAGCACTCCTTCTTCCCCAACACTATTTCTTTCAGATTAAAGTGTTGTGGCCATGGGGGCTAATGCTATAGTGCAGGAAAGCTACAATATATCAATGTTCTCTATGAAAATTGCCTCATTCCCAGGATCTCAGACTAGTAGAACACCTGCTTGTGTTCATTGTGAGAATTAAACCGGTGACTGTTACTTGAAACTTGTGTACATTAACAGTGTATACATTTTAGTCTTGCTTTCTGTCACAGATTATCTATATATCACCACCATAGCATCATGTTTTTTGACGCTAAGGTGACTTTTTATGCCTTGCCATATTTACGACGGGCACCATGCTTGCATTGCACCACTATGTAAAGCCTTGTGCCACATTATGCCTGTGCCAGGCATAATTTATGCAAGGAGGGCGTTCCGGCATAGGGAGGCCCAAAAAAATGGCACAGTGAAATTTACAGTATATCTCTGTGTCATTTATCCTGTCATTTTTAACACCTGCTCAGAGCAGGCGTTCAAATGACACACCGATTATGTTCAATGGGCCTTCCTGTGCTTTGCTGCAATATGTTTTATGCTGGTGTAGTAACGTGGCACAATAACATTAAAAAATGGGATGCTATTGTGCCTACGACCACCTTGGTGCACTGTATTTGTAAATGGGGTGCATCCATGGTGTTGTTAGGTGCCGGTAGGGGGGCACAAGAAAAGTGACCAACTTTCTTGGAAATATCCCCCTTAATTTTTCAGCAAATCCTTTCAGATTCCAAGTGGTATGTGAAGATATTTTGCTTATCAGGTAAACATGTTCTATGATGTCAATTTTCCATTCAAGTGCCTCTAATTTGCTTGAGTTGCATAATGAGAAGGAATGCATCTTTACCCCAGTTACATGTCTCCATTTACAACTGGGTTGCTGGTAATAGAATAAAGCTCACAATTCATGTTTTGGGTTAACATTATTCCAAACTTTAATTTTACTGAGCTTCAACATTTATATACTAGGTAGGCCAACTGCTTAAAGCCTCCTTAGCAGCAACATTATTTAGTTAGGTGCTACCTTCCCTAACCCCATCTACCTTACAGAGAGCCAGGGAGAAGATGCTTGGTCAATTTACAGCATCCTAATTATAAAGTGCTTCATCTCTATAATTGTCTTCCCATGTACTGACATGGCAACTGTGGATTCGGTTCCTAAATATCTGTAACCCTCAGAGTACGCTACATATGTGGAGAACGTCTTATAGAATTCCATCTTGAGCATTTTGGCATTCAACCACAAACCTTGCCACTTCAAAATCCTTAGCGTGTGTTAGGCTTCTGCTCAACTTTCACCCACTACTATTCAGAGTAAATGCTTGAATCCCCCAGTGAGTTTACGTGAGACCTTGAAATTAATTAAACAACTTCCTTGAACCCCATTGGGTCAGTTATCTCATCAGTGTATTATTTGACTGACCCTGGGCAGATCTTCAGGCATCCTTGGAAATATGACTCCCATATTTAGTCTCCTGCTTTTTCCTAAAGCCTCCTCTAGCAATCAGCCATATGGAGCACCATACGGGCACTTTCTGTTCTGGTGATGCTTTAGGTATGCTGCACCTCACTATCCGGGGGGACCCTTATCCTGTAGTGTGGGCTATCAGTGAAAATCTTGTTTTAAGGCTTGGGCAACATTGGCATTGGCATTTGTCCTGTGCCCCAGCCTTTCCCCACGTGAAAGCGTCTCAGTTGTCTCCTTCAGCATCACATTTCCTGCTGCTGTTCATGTGTGAGAAGCTCAACCGCAGCATTAACCTTTGATTTCTAAATAAACAAAATAGTTGTTAGTAAGGATAGGGAAGGATGGAGGCCAATTACAGAAAATGTGTTCTGTCTTCCCAACACGATCCGTTCTCTACCATTTATTTTTTGTATCGCGCATAATAATACCTGTACTGCTGGACAGTGTAAAACAAAGTGCCATATGTCTTGCGATTAAGGTGGAAAGGTGCACAGTTTTTCATGACAACAGTAGTAGAACACATCTTCCTCATTACACTTGTAGAGCAACATTTCCTGTGACCTATCTCCTGAGGCTGCTATTGCTTCCTCATATGTTCAAGGCTTCATTAAGTACTCCCTGCAGGGAGAGGCAGCTACGACCTGCAATATGAAAGGAGCTCTTGTTCTGCTGCTGCCTGCACTGGGAACCTGCTTTGTATGTAAGGGATACATATACTCCGGGCACCAGTACTCTATCTGTTCTGTGTCGGTAGGGCGAGCTTGCAATGCTGCTGGATATGTTGCAGATGTTGTGCATAAGTGTGACAACCTCTTTCTTCTTTGGGTGAGGGGCAAACCTGCTCTTTCTTTCACCTTTTTGGTGTATGTGTGAAGTTTATACTGGTTCTGTAGGGATCGATCTTGGTCTATGGAAGAAGCCTGCACTTTTGCTGCTTTTGCTGTTTATTTTGTGGGTGATGTGAAATGCCAGGCACAGCCAGTCATTAAGGGCGGAGTGGTGTGTCCCCTCCCTTTTGCAAACATCATGAGAGTCTGCCAGGCTAAGCAGAGGTCACCATGTTCAGGTCAGGCAGCCAGGCGCTTTAAATGCACTAATGTGCAGACACCTGGTAGCCTCAACCAAGATTTCCCTGGCTGAAGATTTCACAGCTCTGAGGGCGTAACGTCATCAGCAAAGCCATCTGATGAGGCTCCCCCTCATGATAGAGGGGCGCGTCACTGACAGAATCAGACCTGAGCGATTCAAGTTTAAGCATTCAAGTGCCCAATGCTAATTTTCTATCAGTGGCACCTTGTCACAAACTGGGGTGGGGTCACCAACTCTATCTGACCCAATCCCACTCTGTGACAAATAAGATCCTCCTCTCTTTGGCTGACCATGACCCTCATATATCCTCTTTCTTTGGGGGGGAGGGCTTTAGTGGGAGGGTCTTGAAGGGGGAGGTCTGGTTTCATTTGGGTGAAAATTGCTAAGGAGCAGAAAGAAATCCGCCCTCGTGGCAAAATATCTGCTATACCAAAGTTGATTTGTACGCCTATGATTGGGTGGGAGCACACATTGGTGATATTTTCTTCCAATTTGCAATTATCCTCACAAATGTGAGTTGACAGAAAACTCATAATGTGCAGTATGACCTCTGTTCTCAATGCCACACTTTGAAATGTTTTGAGAAAAAAGCATTGAACACCACTTGATGCCCAATGCTATAGAATGCTGTACATTTATTACTTCTTAAATCACCACTACAAAATGTATAGCTCTACACTACTCCTTTGGATTGATGGAGAAAGTGGAAGGCAGATCAAATGAGCAATGGCTGGGGGGTACTCACACAAACCAGCCAATGGCTGAGTTGGGCGGACCCCTAGCGCATTCTTTTTGTACATGTAGGTGTTCATAATATGAGCTCTGGATGATGCTATAGTATTCTGAAGCCAGATCTACATTTCATCCCATCCTTTGGTAAGACTCTGCATTGCTTTTTTTCTCTTCTCTATGTGTCCCCAGTGCTTAGATTTCTGTTTAGTTCAACAGAGAACTGATATCTTATATTATTCTGACCATGCTCAGCTAATTTAACTAAACATTACGAAATAGTCCCTGGACCTGTATAGTCTTTTCTCCCCCTTCCTTATGTGATGTAACTCCTTATTCCCCTTGATGCTTTTTTATTTGTTCTTTTCCTGCAAAGTCATGGGTTGGCCAAACTCAAATAAAAACCTAGCGCTCAGTTCAGCGTTTGCCAAGGAGATATTTAACTGTAGCAAAATATTGATTTGAATATCTTATTTCTAAACATAATTGGATCACTAAAGCTATGAATTCTGGAGATAGCTTCTCACATTCATACGTGTAAGTATTGTGGACACGCCACAGGTGTGACCATTATTTTAGCATTGTGACCATATGCGCAAGGAATTACGTGGCTGACGTGCTTTAGCTGTTTAAACCAACAACAAGAAATTACCCACCCTGAGCACATGACCACACAGCGCAGAAAACAGCACACAAAAACATGAAAGCAGGCGCCAGTTGAGCACATGTGGTACCATAAACATGATCAGCAATATAAACACCGCCCAAAATACAGAGCAAGTCAAACATTATCATCTTTTCAAAATTATTGTGTGCATTATGCTGCTGATCCAAAATGGCTGAAAGACAAAAAATTACCTTATACAAAATACTAAATAAACCAACAAATAAACGGATGGAAGATATAAAAGCAGCTATGTCTTGTGGGTGACAGTTATATATTTACAGTGCGAATATGCTTCTACCTGCATTGTCTACTTAGATTTTTTATGACAATTTTTTATATTGCACAACCTTCAACTGGTTATAGGCAGTTTATGTTCATGGAGGTCTCACTGAAAACATATTTAGCTATTTGTCAAAGACTGCAGTGCAATTTGACATAATCTTGGAGTAGGCTTTTATTCTGACCCTTGCACAGGATTGGATGACCCTTTTGTCTATTTCAATTTCCTGCTCCTGATTTGACAGCCACCATGGAAATATGCAAGATATCAATCCAAGATGGCCAGCCAAACTATTCATTTTGGCAATCCTTGCTCTGCAATTGTAAAATCATCACCAAAACAGATGTAAGCGGCAAACAATCAATGGTAAAGTAAATCTGAATGACCGTGCCAGTGCTTGTTTTTACATTGCACTGAAATGCATTTTTGGCTTGCAGTTATAAATTGAATCTTACAGTACTATTTGTACCTAATTTATTAATGTATTGACAATAAGATTTCTTACATATAAAACAATTGATGAATTTTACAACTACAATTAGGTCCTGGTTTTAATCGAACTTAAGCATATTAAAACTTTCTTTAAATGCACACCTATGCTTCATTTAATCTGTATTTCTCTTATACAAACCATTTGCTTGTCATTACACCCTATTTTCCATTTTTTATCAATTAGTTTCATTGCAGTCAAAATCTAAATTACATATTTAAATCCAATAACTTAAGTAATTTAGGTTATAGTCTTCCATATTTAAAACACCACATATCTGTGGCACAGAATATTCCCGACATGTGTAGAGTTGAAGAAAATTAACAGGAAAATACACTGTGTTGAACTTTCTACTTTATTTTCCTTCCTCTGACCCTGATATCCTCTCCACTCCCCATGTCACATCAATCAATCAATCAATCAATCAACCAATCAAACAATTGGGACATCTAAAGCATGGCTAATCACCTGTGTGGGTATCCAGGTGCTGAGAACTCTGCTGCTGGGAGGGTTCAGATAAACAGCCAGGTCTTGAGTCCTTTCCTGAATTCCAGTAGTCTGGAGGTGAAGGGGGAGGTCGTTCCAGGGCTTTGCTGCAAGGCAGGAGAAGGAGCATCCTCCAATGTTGCTTTGGTGGATTTGGAGGGTGTGAACAACTGAGAGGGAGGCCAAGTGCAGGTGTTTGGAGAGTTGGTAGAAGTTCATGTTGGTCCTTGGTTGTGTAGGGTCTTGTAGGTGTGGATCAGCAACTGGAATTCACATCTCTTTTGAATGTGGAGCCAATGGGACTTATTGAGGTCAGAGTGATGTGGGTCCACTTTGGGAGGTCGAGGATGAGTCTGGATGTTGAATTCTGTATGGTCGGCAGTCTCCCTTGGAGGTGTGAGGTGCTTCCTACGCAGAGTGTGTTGTCATAGTTCAGCCAGCTGGTGACTAGGACTTGAGTGACAGTTTGTCTAGTGTCGAAGGGGAGCTATTTGAAGATCTTACAGAGCATTCAGAGAGTGAGGAAGTTTGCAGAGGAGACAGCATTGACCTGGCTTTATAGGGTCAGCTTTCTGTCTAGGACGATGCTTAAGTTGCAGGCATGGTCTGTCGGAGTGGTTGAGGGTCCTCATTCGGATGGCCACCAGGAATGGTTCCACGGGCAGTGTTGTTCTCGAAGCTCAGTACTTCCGTTTGATCTGTGTCGAGTTTTAGGCATTTGTCTTTCATCCAGTTGGTGATGCTCATCATGCACCTGCAGAAGCTGGCCATGGTGGTGGAGGGGTCTTCTGAAAGCAAAATAATTATCTGGGTGACATGATGTTTAGTCTGCGGTTTCTGATGATGTTGGCCAAGAAGGTTATGTAGGTGTTGAACAGTGTGGGGCTGAGGGATGAGCCTTGAGGAATGCCACAAATTATGTTCTTCAATTCCAAGGTGAAATGTGGTAGGCAGATGCTATGGGTTCCTCTGGTGAGGAAGGAGGTGATCCATTTGAGAGTGTCTCCTTGGATTCCAATGTAGTGAAGTCTTCTGATAAGGGTGTGGTTGGATACAGTGCTGAATGCTGCTCAGAGGTTGAGAGGATCAGGGCCACCGTTTCTCCCTGGTCCAGGAGGGGTCTGATGTTGTCAGTGGCAGTGATGAGGGATGTTTCAGTGCTGTGGTTGTTGCGAAACCTGGATTGGGAGGTGTCCAGAAGATTGGTGTTCCATGAGTTGGTGGCTGATTGCCTTTTTGAGGGCTTTGCGAGAAAGGGGAGCAGAGAGATGAGCTGGTAGTTCTTGAATTCACAGGGGTTGGCACAAGGTTTCTTTAGAAGGTGTTGGAGGTGGCACATTCTCGTTGCTGAGTCAAAGTTCTAGCCAGGTAGAACCCACCACTCAGGTCAGGGGTGGGTGATTACACTCACTGTGTAACCTGCGCTCACCATTGGGTAGCTTGGCACTGAGCAGTCAGGCTTATCACAGGGGCAACGTGTAAAGCATTGGCACAGCACTCTTACACAATAAATAAACTGAGCGCCATAAAAGAGACTTCACACGTTGTGTATGTAAAGAATATTTGTATTCAACATACACATTAACTAACACAACATGTAAATCATGTACTTCTGGGCATAAATCACATTCAGAAATATCACTAGTAGTACTAGGCCCAACTATGTTAAAGCAACATCATAATATGTACACTTTCCCTCCTAAAACCCTCATGCAGTGCAAAACGTTGTCAGCTCAAGACCCTCCAAAGCAATTGTTCCAATTCAATACCACACAGTTATAGGATGCACCCCAGTTCACAACGATAGCAGCAATGTGTACACACCAATAATTACAGCACTTTTAGATAGCCTTGTGGGACTAGGCCGCACAGGTAAATAATAATGTCAACTATGATAATCATTTGGCAAGGAACCAATATGTATTGCGATACTGTCGTGCAATGCAGTTGATCGCAAGCAGTCACTCACTTCACATCACTACGCAGTGCCACGGATAACGGGCAGGCTCAGACAGCACACACACGCACTAAATTCCCAACACCTTATGTGGTGCACAAATTTCTAGCAGGTCAGTTGTCAATGTACTTGAGGACCCCTTGGGCCCAAACACTCCTCCACCCTTCAATCAAACCCTAATACCATGCCCCTAGGGCTGGGTATGAAAGAAACCTTTCCCTGGGTACTAGGCCCATTGTGGCCGGAGTAACACTTATTCAGGGTCCCAGGGGAAACATGGGGGAAAACATAGATAACAGGCTGGTCAAGCAGCAGTAGACAAATTGAGGTTTTGCCCCCCCACTTGGGAAGTTCACTCAAAGGTCTCCGCACCATGACTTTCGGCATGGGCCCTGTTCTGCCAAGCACGGGGACACACACCATTCACAATAGCACCCAGCCAAGCCGGGCATTCCAATACACTAATCTGCTCCTCCGCGCTCCAGGGAAATAGGGCACAATATCTGGTGCGCATTGACTTGAGCCGCACCAGACAGTTCCGATCACACACAAAGAGTTGCCAATTCCGTACTTCCCTGGAATGAGGCACAACATCTAGTACACAATGACTTGGGTCACACCAGCTAATTCCAGTCACACATGGAGAGTTACCAATTCTGTACCACCTTGGAATGAGGCACAACGTCTGGTGCATGATGATTTGAGTCGCACCAGACTCTTCCAATCACACACAAAGAGTCACCAGTTCTGTACCTCCTTGGTATGAGGCACAACATCTGGTACACAGGGGGTCATTCTTACTTTGGCGGGCGGCGGAGGCCGCCCGCCAAAGTAACCCCGTCAGAACACCGCACCGCGGTCGAAAGACCGCTGCAGTGATTCTGAGATTTGCCCTGGGCTGGCGGGCGGCCACCAAAAGGCGGCCCGCCAGCCCAGGGCAAATCAACCTTCCCACGAGGACGGCGGCTCAGAATTGAGCCGGCGTAGTGGGAAGGTGCGACGGGTGCAGTGGCACCCGTCGCGTATTTCAGTGTCTGCATAGCAGACACTGAAATACTTTGCGGGGCCCTCTTACGGGGGCCATGGCGGCACCCCCTACCGCCATCCTGTTCATGGCGGGTTTCCCGCCATGAACAGGATGGCGGTAGGGGGTGTCTGAATCCCCATGGCGGCGGAGCGCGCTCCGCCGCCATGGAGGATTCAGAAGGGCAGCGGTAAACCGGCGGGTGACCGCCGGTTTACCCTTTCTGACCGCGGCTGAACCGCCGCGGTCAGAATGCCCTTCGGAGCACCGCCAGCCTGTCGGCGGTGCTCCCGTGGCCGGTGACCCTGGCGTCACCGGCCGCCAGGGTCAGAATCAGGCCCACAATGTCTTGGGTCACACCAGATAATTCCAATTACACACAAAGAGTTACCAATTTCGTACATCCCTGGAATGAGGCACAACATCTGGTGCACAATGACTTGAGTCGCACCAGACAATTCCGGTCACACACAGAGATGCAAGTTCAGCAGTGCCACACAAGGTAGAATGCGGCACTGCTACGGGTATGCCCCCACCTTCAAGGGCCACAACCTGTTAATCAGACACAATATGCAATGGATATGCAGTCAGCATGTTGCATGAGGGAAATTAGGTATTTGATGTCCCTGAGTCCTCCACCAGAGAACAGGGAGCAAGCCAACAAGTCCTGGGAGAGCACACTTCGGGGTGCCAAACAGCAGCAGGCAATTGGCCCAGGCCAGCCACACTCAGGAAGGGTGTGCAGTCCATTCCAAGGGAAGTAATTATTCCTTGTGCATAACAGACTCTTCAGGTAGTGTGCCCCACGCAGTCCAGTATCTCCTGTCCTGCGGCCCCACAATTGTATCTCTAATTTGCTGCAGTGTGGCACCAGTAGTTATACTGTAGTGTGCTTTAGAAGTCGGGGGAGGTTCAGAGGGTTCCCCTTTGAACCACAGGTGTCTCACCTAAATGTAGATCCTGTCTGCCATGGGGTCTTGGAATGCAGATCTTAATCTTTAGTGGGGCCATGATCCAGCCTGAGAGGCCAAGGCCCATATTTAATTGCACTTAAGCCGATTAGCGTCAACATTTTACACCTGGTCAGGCCCATTTCCATGGGGAAACACCATGAAATAGACACATAGATGCCCACACCACCCCCCAGCATCACCACCACCAACACCAAAGGGACACCACTGGAGGAGTGAGCCCATCCCAGGTAAGTAGACATGCATAACTGTTGTGTGCCACTGGGGGCGCCTTACATGGGACCCCCTGGCTGGCACTGTGTCTGTTGGGGTTGTCCTGAGGTCACTGGCCCCCTGTGATGGGCAGTGGGGTTGTGGTAGTGCCTCCTGTTTAGACAGGAGTAATTTTTAGGCTGCTCGTGCATCAAAAAATGATGGCAGGCTGAATAGCGGTAGATATTGTTACGCTAATCAGCCTACTGTCATTTTTGACCACTAGTGCCATTTCCCCATTTCCCCTAACATCATCCATCACCGGCTAGCGGCTTCAGATACTAACCATTCTTTTGCGCCATTGTGCATCTATTTTTAAATATGGCGCACGGATAGCGCTAGGGAATGGCGATAGCTTCCGTTAAAAAAAATGACGCACAACTGTGTGAGGAGCTGGGCAGCTAAGTGGCAGTGCAGGAGGATCCAGAAATGGTGAAGTGGACAATAGAGTGGTCTGTCCAGCTGAACTTGGTGAGATGGCAGTATTTGACTCTGTTGCTGGGTGTGATGAATGGGTTGAGTTTGTGTCCTTTGATGTCTGTGGGGGTGGTGACCAGTTTTGCAAGGCTGATGGTGGTGGTGTAATTGAGTGTAGTGGGAGAACCAGGGTCCAGGCGTTGGGCGCAGTCCAGGCGCAGTCCAGGTGCAGACAGGCACAGACGGGCTTCGCACAGTCGCACTGCGGCCTCCATTAAATAGGTCCTGGAAGGAAGGAGGGGCACTTAGTGGTGGTGGAAGGGGTCAGCGGGAGGCAGGAAGTGGTAGAGAAAACAGCAGGGGAAATGGGCGGGAGAGCAGTGAAGCAATGTGACAGCAAAACAATACAGAAACAATACAATAATCTAAACACAAGACTAAATACTGGGGGCAGAGAGCAGATTGCAGGACACCCAGAACAATACCCAAAAAGACTAGACAGTTGGGTCGCAGCACGGTTTACAAGAAACCAAAAACAATATACAAACAAGTCTAAACAGAGCGGTTGCAGCAAGCGTCAAGGCAGTCAGTGGGGAAAAGGCAAGAACAGTAGTTAAGGCAGCAGGGGTAGCTGGAGTGGGAACATGTTGCTTCCCCTTGCTCCTCCCTGCCCTGCCCCTCTCATACGGTGATTCAATCCTAGTCTCTGGCAATGTAGTGGCCTCGCTTGGGTCCTAGTTCCCGACCTTACTTCTCCCTGCAATTTGAATGTCTCCTTCCTGTTAGGTCAGAAACTTACATCTCTTCAATTAATCTGTGGGGCAGACACACCTGTCATCCAGTTTGTGTAGTGACTATCTTTCTACATTCCTTCATACTGGCTCCCCTTCACAACCAATGGTTGGTATAGGTTCTGACACCTGACTTCTGATTGTTTCTAAAGTCGTTGTATGTTGAAATGTGAAACATCCCTGGTAACAGTCTTTCCTTGTCACAGTGGTCATGTTCCTCTTCCTCTCAACCACTTGTAGTGGGCTGGTAAAAGGGGTGTCTTACTTTCATTTTTGTCTGTAGCTGACTATAATCCAATCTCTTTTGTTAATAGAACTGTCCTTGGACTGTCTCCTGAGACAGCATAAGTTTTCATCCTTTCTTTCCTGGTAGCATCAGATGTTTTGATTATTGTGATCTCTATATGTTGAGTTGAGTAGATGTCCACCAGGGAAATTTTGTTCTAACTGCTCAATCAAGCATGAAGGGGGCAGGACTTTCACCAGTTGTTGAGTGGGGCATTGTGCAGAAGCCCATAGGACCTGGCACAGAAGTTGATCCAACTCCATTCCCTTCACAGATGTACTGTTATTTTGTGGGTGCCCATAAAGCATTCAACTACCCCATTTGCCTGAGGCCAAAATGGGGGGATGCGGTGATGTTCAATGCGCAGTTGGGTCAAGAGTTGGAACTCCTTGCAGTTTGAAGGAGGGCCAATATCTGACTTGATGTTAGGCATCCAGGGTTCTTGTCACTTTTCCATGTCCACGTCAGGCAAGTAGGAATTGTTAATATTCATCTATGAGTACCAGCAGATACTTTAACATTTGTGAAAGGTCCAAAAAAGTAAATGGCCACTCTTTCCCAGACATTCACAGGGAGATCAGACATCATTAGTGGATTGTGAGTTGTCTTGCTTGACAAACAGCGGCACATATGACAGGCCCTCAGTTTGTCTTCTACCATCTGGTTCTTCTTTGGGAACAATATCCTTTCACCAGGAGCTCATTTGGTGGCTGCTATGCCATGATGTCCTTCATGAGCTAGCTAAATGGCCTTTAGTCTGAGACTTTTGGGAAGCACAATCCTGTATCCTCTTATTGGGAGTCCTTCTTCAATCACAAGTGTATCATAAATGTTGCAAAACGTTTATAGGTCATCAGTCACTTTTTATTTTTGTAGTTTGAGTTTCCCCCAGTGAGTATCGAACAGCTGTTTAACCCTAGTCATGTATTCATCCAGACGGGTGGCCATAGTAACTAGGTCGAGGGTGGAGTGCTGAAATGGAGAATGAAATTGAGGTATTCTTCTGCAACTGGTGTTTTTTACTTCATCAGCTGTAATGGGGCTCATGACAGGTAGTCAGCCGGGTTGTGCTAAAACCAACTTTGAGCAAGAAACTACATAGACCCGAATGCTCAAAGTGACCTTTCCACATGCATAGAAATCCATAACATGCATATTGTTCACCAAAAGATCGTGGTTTCTTGCTCAAAGTTGGTTTGTGTTGATGGATGTCTCCAGCACCACTTAGATATGCATGTCACTCTCTTGCCTTGCTTGTTACACATGGCAGGCTGTTCTTTAGGCTCACATGTTAGAAATGGTTGCCTCACATATACATGTGTTTTTATACCACATATTTGGATGTGTGATGTAGGGTGATACATTTTTCTTTTTTGTGTACTTTTTACAGAACAGTATTATGATATATACATAGAAGACCTCCATATTGGCAAGTGTCAGGCAATTCAGGTATGCGTTTTCCCTATAACTATTAAGTAGTGTATAAAAGAAATAGGCCCATGAGTTTAATAGAAAATCATATATATTTTACTTTTAGGTGCTTGGTCAGGTGGAGTTTTGGTCCTTAAGAGACCCACTATATGTAGTTCTTTGGGTCGAAACGTCAACCGATTTGTGGGATTCATCAGCAATAGTTTTGTTTTCTGGAAACAGCTGCTAGGCTGAACTCATATGTCTTATTTATGGAATCCCCATTGTATATATTTATCATATGTTACTTATCACACTATTGTACTTCTGAACACCTCACCGGCTGCACTTTTTTTTTTTTGGTCAGCACCATTCATTAGTGAATGCAATAAAAGTGTGAATTTTGTATGGGATCCTTAGTATTGACATGGATTCTTACCTCGTGGAATGACTGGAGCGAGTCCTAGGTAACCATCTTGTCTTTATTTTGTATGTACCCAGGTTCCATTGATTGAGCTGACTTAGGTTTGGTCCTGTGTGTTCAGTTGTCTTTGAGCCACTGGGCAGATGTCTTCATTGGTGTGAAGCTGCACCTTGATACCCTTTAGCTTTCCCAGGCCATGAAGCAGTGATGGAAACTTGTGAGCTATCTTGGGCTCTGTGTGCATGTGTGGTATTTGACTGATATCCACCCTATCTCAGCTGATGTTTAGAAATGAGGAGACATGCACTGGACGCACTTTCTGGCAGCACATGAATTGTTGTTCATAGTGACTTTGCCTTGTGTTGTATCGTTGCTGGGAAAGACCCCTGGCTCCAAATTGGTTTTTAGGATGCCCACATGTATACTCTTATCCTTGATGCACAAGTGTGGGAGGGGGCTGGAGTTATTTGTATTTGTTCAGAGGCATTATGTTGATAGATGCCCTGCTCATAAATATGAAGGGCACCCAATGACCATTGAACATCAGTTGAAACGTGTGAAATTCGCACTCAGCTTTTGAGCTTCTCATTCGCAGTGCTTCCTCCTATTCCCCCAGGACAGGGTGATCCACCTCCATCACCAGTAAGTATCTTTCCTCCTCATTGTCACTCGACAGGCCCACAGATGATTCATTGTTCAAAGAAAGGGAAGATTGTGGATTGTGAGTCAACTCTACATGCCGGACACTATGCCTTTTTTGCTATTGAGCTGCAGTGTGACTTCGTCCAGTCATGCATGGATCCTCTCTTATCTTATCTTTCATGCTCCAACTTCTTTGCAGACATTCAACACATCACTTTGAAATGGTTTTCCTTCGGCAGCCGTTGCATGTCTGCCCTAGTGCAGGGCACTTCCCTTCGTGCGAGAATCACAATCCATATCAATAGTTTGATTTTGTCACTTTGGCTGACCATGACTTATGCATCTCACTGTTGTGATATTGCCTGCTCCTCACAGCTAGTACTATCTCGCTGTGGCTGAAAACTACTTCCATTGCTGCTTCTCATTCCACTCTTTCCTCCACTCTCGCAGCCTGGAGTATCTTGCAGAGGCTGAGCATTTCCCTAAGCATGCTCCCCCTAAATGGATCAGACATGCAAGCATCAATTATCCGCATGGCTTCCTCATCATTGAAGCCACCAAACATGCAATGCTTAATAAGAGTTTCCAGTCTCTCCATGAAGTCATCCATTGCATATTAAAAATGTAACATTCTTAGTCGATGTTAGGCACCAAATCAGGCTTCTTGGCCAGAGTGCCCCAGACTTTTTAGTATGAAGCCGCACCTTCCCTCAGTAGCTTCTTTAGGACATCTTTCACTCTCTTACCAGTGAGGTTCTTGAGGTACTTTATGATTTTTTTTTGTTACCATACTCCTCTTCATGAGCATCAATGAAATCATCAAATGTCTCAATCCAGACAGCCCAATGTGCCCCAATGTTATTTTCCTTTCCTGTGTTGAAGGGGGGAGTAGCTTCAGGAATACAGCCGCTTTGTATTTGGCCCCTCCGTCCTGCACCATGTGTTCAGGTGCAAGCATATGCACTTGCTCTGTCGACTTCTGGCAGAAGGCACAGCATGAGGGCATGCACATTGCAGCAGTATTGATGTATGATTCATGAGGGCTTGCCTTGCTCTTCAGTAGTAGCTAGCGCCAGTGGTGGGGCTGAGCTGTTTCCACTAGCTTTTGCTGACCGAGAGGGGCATCACTGGGAGACAAAACGTGACACTCGCTGCAGGCCCCCGTCTCAAGGGCTGCAATGTCTCATGAACCAGGTGCCGCACTGCAGACCTCTTCTCACCGCGTGCAGATGTACCAGGTGATGTGGTGCCCACTTCAGGCCCCTACTGAGCGACACTCATGGGGCTGTTGAAAACCTTATTGAGCGGGTCCACCTCCATAGCAGCATAAAACAGCCACACAGCAGGTACAACAGACACGCAGTAACAGAGACCGCAGGACAAAGCGGCTGTCCCATACACACTGTCAGTGGGTAGCATGCCAGCTGCAGAGTCAAAGAAAACTCGCAGGGAGATTAAAAAAGAGGCACACACCATGTTGTAAGCTTCAGAACCTTCTATTTTATTTTTCGTCCTCTTCCTTGGATATCCACGTCACATCACTACCCCTTGCTTCTCCTTGCCCTTCCCCTCACACATGGTGATTCAGTCCCAGCCCCTGGGTCCTACTGCCGAACTTTCCAGGAGCTTTGGCGCATTAAGTGCCTACCTTACAATAGGGTTGGCGCATTTCAGTTGAAGTGCTAGGTGAGTTGCTTTCCACTGTTCTTTTTAATCATTAAAAAAATCCCAAAGTGGGTCTTTGTTTCTGAAAAACAAAAAAAAGAAACAATGTTCTAGATGGGCAGGAAGATTTCTCCCAGAAGTTGGGGGCGTATCTGCAATTTTCCAGTTTGCAATCACTGTGCCTTTCATGATGTACACAAACAGGAAACACTGTAAATCAGACAGCCCTATGGTCAGTTCTATGGCTGCATATTAGTATGGACCTGAAGTGAAAAAATAGAAAAACTCTACCAAGTGTTTAATGCTGATTTGAAACCTAATACTTTATTGACAATTTTATTCACAAGCATTACAGTGCTTCTATCAATAGCAATGATTACATTCAAATATGGTTATTGATTCCATTGACATAATGATAACATCTGGTTATGGTTCTTACAATGTTGTAGCCCTTTGAATAAAGCCAATAATCTTGCATTATATTGATGTGGTGACCCCTTCACACAGCCAAGTATCCTGTTTTATTTACAATCCCACTCCTGCATAGGGTGATGCTCTGCTTAGTATAGGTGGGAGGTACAGTGATTTTGGGGGCCATGATCCACTAGGGGGGCAAATGTATTTTCAGAATGTCAGCAAAGGTAACTCCATCTGCTTACGTATATGTTTGTAAATCAATGCAGGGTATTTAGTAGTGTGTATGTGTAATAAATGCACTTTTCCTTTTTCAAAGAAAAAAACTCTGACAGGACAATAATTTTTTGAGTGTTGTTGTTACATGACAGTAGATAGAGATAACTAGCCCACACCACATCCCCTGAGTAGGCCTTGGACTGTTCTGCTTTGCTACCGTGAGAGTCAAGTGCTACAATGGTGTATTTGGTTCCCAGTAAGGAGACAATTGAGGACCTATTACTTGTGCAGGCCTCACATCCTGCACAACTAATGGCCCGATTTCTTACAGGGCCACTTATGAAATCCTTCATTCACTGCACCATTAGGTCACAGTAGATCACAGGGGGTCTAGTTCAGGTCACAGCAGCACGAGAGCAGAAGAGTATTTTACCTAATAGGTAAGCAGGATATTTATTTGTTCAAAATTCAGAGATAAGGAGAGTGAATTTTAGTAAAAATAGATGCATATTCAGGAATATGCATATTGAGGAAAAAACTAACAAATAGCAACTACATTGCAAAGAGAAAATACCAATTGTGCGAGATGGAGGGTATTTATCTACTTCTACAATTTGAATTTATAAGCACAAATAAGATTTACATTTGGGAAGTGCTTAGTAAACCAGACTCTCACAACATAATTTCCTACGGCTGCCATGTGCTCATGTCCTAAAGCAAATCATGTGGCCTAGATCTGAATCAGATCCCATTTTATGGCTGAGTGACTTCACCACAGAACACCTGATACTCTGCCTACAGTGTCAGATGAACTGTGCAACCCTGTGCAACTCTGGGCTGTGGTGAAGTTTGCTGGAATGCATAAGGGGGTAAGCAATGTGCAAAACTTTACCCATAATTTCCAAGTGGTACGAAAGGGATTGTACAAGAAGAATGAAAAGTTTAAAACTGGGAAACACATATTTATTTATGGTCCCCTTGAGTTATGAACAACACCCTATGACCAAAAATCAACACCAAACACCAGGCAGCAAGCCTCTCTTAGCACCCCCACTCTGTCCCTACAGATTTCCTGATAGTAACACACGATGTCCACCCTCGACCCAAACGCTGTCATACAATGAATTACGAAATCAAAATGGTTAAGCACCATCCAAAATTCTACAAAATGAATGTCCGATTATATGGTTTATCCATTTATTCAATTCTTTATATGCGATCCTTGTTTTCAACAATTGTAGCATAAAAGTACAGCCTGCCAACACGTTTCGTCTACACCAGTAGACTTTTTCATGGCTATAACATTAACAAATAAACATAAAAAATAATGACTGTTAGAAATGGGGTCTTTGGTTGGCAGTCAGGTTACCCCCTGTCCAAGCAAGGACCCTCACTTTAGTCAGGGTAAGTCACAAACAATCCAAATTATCCTGTGCCCACCCTCTGGTAGCTTGGCACTGAGCAGTCAGGCTTAACTTAGAAGGCAATGTGTAAAGTATTTGTGCAATAAATCATACAATAACACAATATAGCACCACAAAAATACACCACACAGTGTTTAGAAAACTATATAATATTTATCTGGATATTTGCAGGTCAAAACGATAAAAGATGCAATATGAAATTGTAGAGATATCACTGAAAAGTGATATAAAGTGTCTTAAATCTTTAAAAAGCAAACAAAGCCTCTTTCAAGCACAAAGTACCTGGTTTGGAGTGGAAAATCTCCGCAGAGGGCCACAGAGGAGGAGATGCGTGGAAAAATGGTGTGTGCGTCGGTTTCGCCCCTTCACATACGGACTTGCGTTGTTATTTTCCACACGGGGAAGACGTGCGTCGTTTTCTGGGGAAAATGGTGTGTGTGCCGGTTTCGCCCCTTCACACACGGACTTGCGTCATTATTTTTCACGCGGGGAAGACGTGCGTCGTTTTCTGGCACGCGGACCGGTCTCCTCTGTGGGTAGCGGGATTCCCAGATGTCCCGGGGTCTGTGCATGGATTCCTGGGCTTGTTGTCCGGCTGCGCGTCGTTCCGGTGGGCTGTGCGTGGAATTTTCTCCCTCACGGCAGGCGTTGCGTCGATTTCCTCTCTGGAAGTCGGGCAGTGTTGTCCAGGCGGGCCATGCGTCGAAGTTCCGGTCGCACCGCAGGCATCGATCTTTTCCTTGCAGGGTCGAGCGGTGTCTTCCCGGATCGGCGTGCAGTGAATTGTTCACAGCGGAGCAAGCTGTGCGTCAAATTCTTCGGCGCACAAGGAGTCCAGTTGAAAAAAAGAAGTCTTTTTGGTCCTGAGACTTCAAGGAACAGGAGGCAAGCTCTATCCAAGCCCTTGGAGAGCACTTCTGCAGCAAGACAAGAGTTCAGCAAGGCAGCAGGCCAACAGCAAGGCAGCAGTCCTTTGTAGAAAGCAGTCAGGTGAGTCCTTTGAGCAGCCAGGCAGTTCTTCTTGGCAGGATGCAGGTTGTGGTTCAGGTTTCTTCTCCAGCAAGTGTGTGGGGTGGTAGGGCAGAGGCCCTGTTTTATACTAAAATGTGCCTTTGAAGTGCAGGAGACTTCAAAGAGGGGCCTAAAAGTGCACCAGGTCCCCTTTCAGTTCAATCCTGTCTGCCAGGGTCCCAGTAGGGGGTGTGGCAGTCCTTTGTGTGAGGGCAGGCCCTCCACCCTCCCAGCCCAGGAAGACCCATTCAAAATGCAAATGTATGCAAGTGAGGCTGAGTACCGTGTGTTTGGGGTGTGTCTGAGTGAATGCACAAGGAGCTGTCAACTAAACCTAACCAGACGTGGATTGTAAGGCACAGAAAGATTTAAGTGCAGAGAAATGCTCACTTTCTAAAAGTGGCATTTCTAAAATAGTAATATTAAATCCAACTTCACCAGTCAGCAGGATTTTGTATTACTATTCTGGCCATACTAAATATGACCTTCCTACTCCTTTCAGATCAGCAGCTACCACTTCAACAATGTATGAGGGCAGCCCCAATGTTAGCCTATAAAGAGAGCAGGCCTCACAGTAGTGTAAAAACAAATCTAGGAGTTTTACACTACCAGGACATATAAACTACACAGGTACATGTCCTGCCTTTTACCTACACAGCACCCTGCTCTAGGGGTTACCTAGGGCACACATTAGGGGTGACTTATATGTAGAAAAAGGGGAGTTTTAGGCTTGGCAAGTACTTTTAAATGCCAAGTCGAAGTTGCAGTGAAACTGCACACACAGGGCTTGCAATGGCAGGCCTGAGACAAGGTAAAGGGGCTACTGAAGTGGGTGGCACCACCAGTGCTGCAGGCCCACTAGTAGCATTTAATCTACAGGCCCTAGGCACATATAGTGCAATCTACTAGGGTCTTAGAAGTAAATTAAATAGCCAATCATGGATATACCAATCAACAGTACAATTTACACAGAGAGCATATGCACTTTAGCACTGGTTATCAGTGGTAAAGTGCCCACAGTTCAAAAACCAACAACAACAGGTCAGAAAAAATAGGAGGAAGGAGGCAACAAGTTTGGGGATGACCCTGCAAAAAGGCCAGGTCCAACAATGACAAAACCATTGATAGAAATTACAAACAGGTAAAGTCAATACATTCTACAAATCGTTAGGAGTTTGGAAATAGAATGCATACCCAACAATAAGAAACACCCCTATCCAAATAAAAGGAAAAAGGGGTAAAGAAGTACAATGTAGTGGTGACATAATATGATAAATAATACTTTCTATCCTTCTATTATTATATTTATTGAGATTACAGTGACTTCGATCTCTAGTAGGTCCCAGTTTCTACCCTTAAGTGACAAGTAAATTATGATGAAAATAATAATAACATATAAGAAAAAGAACAGAAGGAATTCTAAGGCAATGTGAGTATACACATACTTTTTTATTCAACTGTTGTTTATCAAATATGCACCATAGGTAATTCCAAAACCATGAGAACCAGAATAATCCAATAGGCATAGCCACATTAATGAGTTCCAAGCTCATCATACATTTGTTACAAGCCATGAACAGCAGCAAATCCACAAAATCGGAACTAACAAATATATCCCAATGCCCCTAATAAATTATATGAACACCATATAGCTAAATCATACCAAAAAATTAAATTTCAGATATAAATTAAAGTGGTGATCCATATTGGGGGTAAACCAATTTATTCAACACCCACCACCCAATGACGTTGCATTTTCAAAACATGACTCATTAACATCACCCACAGGGAAAATTTTTAATTCAGGATGGATTTTATATTAAGATTGTCAAAATTATCACCCTAGCGTGTCCCTAAGATTGCAGATACATTCATTGATGACACAACATCAGAAAAAACATAGCATGTCTACAGTATCACCAACTAGAATAATAGTCATCAGAAATGCTGCTAATGTTGATGTATTTGCCTCAAAGAGTGCAATACTTAGAACACCGGCCACCGCCCGCATCACAGTGTTTTTAAAACAACAGAGAAGAAGGCAACTCAGGGAAAAACATGGCGTGTGTAGAATACCACCAGCTAAAGTAGTGGTTATCATAAAAGCTTCCATAGTTAATATATTTACCTCAATCAGTACTATAAGTGAAACACGGGCCATCGCCCACATCGCCGTCCTTGAAAAACAGAGAAAGGTGCAAAACATCCACTGCCTAGGAAGCTTTGTTCAACCCATTCTGTGCCATGCCACAACCAGGGGCGTCCTAAATGGATCCCACTTTACTTTTGTAATTAATACTCTGAGCCATCCTATTAAGGCAAACTTCAGAAGACATCCACTCCAGCATTTGTAGGCCTGGGCAAAGCTCACGGTGTTACACTCTAAGGAATTCCGCAGATTTGATTTAAAACTCAGTGAAATTCCATGGAAGTGTAGTTCTGTGAGCCGTGGAATGGCACTATCCCTGTCTTGAATGCACCCGATCTCGGAGGCGCTAATCAGGCCCGGGCCGACCCTGCTTAGTGCTTCAGAGATCGGACGTATTCAGAATTGGGCCGATTCAGGCCTCTTGTGCACCGGCCTGCCCCGTGTGAACTGCACATGGGGCAGGCATGCACAAGTGGCCTGGGCAGGCTGGTGCACAAGAGGCCTGAAACGGCAGCTTGTGCTGCTACGAACCTGGCCTGGACTCAGGCCAGGGTTGTAGGCAGCGAAAGTTGTTGTTTCAGGCCTCTTGTGCACCAATGCAAAAATAAACAAGGACTTTTCTGGGTCCTCGTTGCCAGGGGCCTAGCGCTCTGCCTGCCTCCCTTTTCCCCCTTCCCCCGTGCCTCGGTCTGCTGATGGAGGGAGGCATGGAAGCTCCAGCCAGCTCCATCATCAGGATGAGAATGCGCATTGCAGCTCTAATGTGGGCCACACGCATAACTGGGCTGCAGTGCGCACGCAGAGAGCTCTGCTCCGCTGGCAGGGCTAGTAACGTTTTGGGGCGAACTCCACACTCCAAGCGGAGCCCAGAGTGCCAAAAAACTCCATCGGCTCCGCCTGCAGAGTGGAGCTCACTGCCCACCCCTACCCATTGCAGAATCTATATTTCAATCTCTGTTTATTTACTCTGTATATGCTCTCACATTGCTGTGATCGTGAGATTAATGTTGTCTTTGAGCACAGCCTAAACCTCTAGATATTTCCCATTTCATGCAGCCAGCCATTACTTTGCATTTCCAGTCCTTGAGCTCATGCAATATTCCAGTGGTAGCCTTTCAGTAAATAGAATATTAGCATGATCAAAAGTACCTAATATAATGCCATCTCACATGTAAATAATGTTGCTTCGGTTTACAGTTTTGCATCTTAAGATTGCATGGAATTTCAGAAAACCTCCTGTGGTCACAGGAAAATTGGCCTTCCCTTAAAACTTAAAACTGGCTTCTGTCCTTTTCATTCAAATGATTCTCTACTTACTTTCTCTCCTCTGCATGACTCTTCTCTCTGAGCACTGATTTCAAAGATCACAGCCTATTCTTTATAAATGCCTCCCCATACAAACTAATATTAATTAATCTACTGTTGCTCATCTATTAGTACTGCCAACCATGTGCATGAATTGACATGCCCCCGTCTCATTAAAGATCATGCCTACCTCCTAGCAATGTAACCTCACACATAGAAACTGGAGAAAAAGCATAGAATGGCTTCTCTAAAAGCAAAAGACTAATCTCAATAGTCAACAATAACAAAAGAAATATAATATAACCATGGTTCTCGGGCAGCGTGCTGTTGACGTAACGTGCTTTAAATTCCTTGGGGTCATACTTTTTTGCTGGAGTGCAGGCAGTGTGCTCCCTCTCTTTGAAACTATCTTTTGACGGCTTCCTTGAGCCACGGCTGATGAGCACTGGGAGTCACCTGTACGCCATGAGCAGTACTTAAACCTGAGATGACATTTGGCGGCATTCCAAGCAAGCTCCTAGTCCATGCTGCTCTCTGCTGATGACGGGCGAAACCCAGAAACAGGTGTATAGGGATATACAGCACTTGCTGCACCTACGGAGGTGAAAGACTCTCTTTATTTTTTGAACGGACTACGATTCGACTGCATTTACCATGATGCATTGAGGTCATACTTTGTTGCTGGGGTGCAGCAGTGTGCTCCCTCTCTTTGAAACTGTCTTTTGATGGCCCCCCTGAGCCACGGCTGACGAGTCTTGGGAGGCACCTGTGTGCCATGAACAGTACTTAACCCTGAGAAGACATTTGGCCGCATTCCAAGCAAGCCCCTAGTCCATGCTGCTCCCTGCTGATGAGGGGCAAAATCCAGAAACATGTGTACAGGGATATACAGCACTTGCTGCACCTATAGCGGTGAAAGACTCTTTTTACTTTTTGAACAGACTACGAACCGACTGCATTTACCATGATGCATTGGGGTCATACTTTGTTGCCGGAGTGCAGCAGTGTGCTCCCTTTCTTTGAAACTGTCTTTTGACGGCTCCCTTGAGCCACGGCTGACAAGCCTTGGGAGGCACCTGTGCACCATGAGCGGTATTTAAACCTGAGAAGACATTTGGTGGCATTCCAAACAAGCATCTAGTCCACGCTGCTCCCTGCTGATGATGGGCGAAATCCAGAAACACGTGTACACTTGCTGCACCTACGGAGGTGAAAGACTCTTTTTACTTTTTGAACGGACTACGAATCCACTGCATTTACCATGATGCATTGAGGTCATACTTTGTTGCCGGACTGCAGGCAGTGTGCTCCCTCTCTTTGAAACTGTCTTTTGATGGCTCCCTCGAGCCACAGCTGACAAGTCTTGGGAGGGACCTGTGCGCCATGAGCGGTACTTAGACCTGAGAAGACATTTGGGGGCATTCCAAGCAAGCTCCTAGTCCATGCTGATCTCTGCTGATGACGGGCGAAACCCAGAAACAGGTGTACAGGGATATAGAGCACTTGCTGCACCTACGGAGGTGAAAGACTCTTTTTATTTTTTGAACGGACTACGATTCGACTGCATTTACCATGATGCATTGAGGCCATACTTTGTTGCTGGAGTGCAGGCAGTGTGCTCCCTCTCTTTGAAACTGTCTTTTGACGGCCCCCCTGAGCCACGGCTGACGAGTCTTGGGAGGCACCTGTGCGCCATGAGCAGTACTTAAACCTGAGAAGACATTTGGCGGCATTCCAAGCAAGCCCCTAGTCCATGCTGCTCCCTGCTGATGACGGGCAGAATCCAGAAACACGTGTACAGGGATATACAGCACTTGCTGCGCCTACGGAGGTGAACGACTCTTTTTATTTTTTGAACAGACTACGAATCGACTGCATTTACCATGATTCATTGGGGCCATACTTTGTTGCCGGAGTGCAGGCAGTGTGTGTCAGGTCTATATAGATGCAATTACAATACAATATATAACTCTTCTGGCCCACCTAATTCTTATACCATAACATTAAGTGGTCAGAAAGTCGATTGTAGTTCAGACAGGCTGTCTATCCCCTATACATCTTGACTTTCTCACACTCACATAAGGAAAACTAGTTATGGGTTCTGTCCATTGCTCAGTTGTTACCATTTCACAGCATTAAACTATTCATAACCAACTGATCAGGCGTGGAATAACTGAAGAGATCTGCCACATGCCACTGGCCAACGGAGGACTTTAATTTAGCCCACCACTGCAGGTCCCAGCAAGCATACACACTATAACCGCTTCTTCACACCTCAGAATAACAGTCCAATATCTATCCCAGCAGATCTCTCCACCATTTCTCCCTCCAACCTGTGCCAGCTAATGAACATAACCTTTAATCAAAACATCTCAGTATGCAAAGAATGAAGTAACCAACTAAATAGACTAGGATCATTAGGACTACCATAATGGGACCTGAATAACTGCTAAAATCTTTCAGCTTACTGAACACCATAAATTTCACACTTCTCTCTCACTCTTTATTCATTACACTGCTAAATGCTGTATCCTATAACATGATAACAAAACCTTGTTTTGGAAACACGTCCCAAACAGGATTAAAACAAAGACATCACACTTCCAATTGACCACCCCACATGGTGCAGCATGCTACCCATATAGGCAAGCACTTCAGTGCTTCACATAGGGGTAGGAAGCATTGTTTAAATACAATACAAAAAAAACCCAAAACTTTTGGACCTGGCCCTTTCTGCAGAGTCAGTCCCAAACGTTTTGCCTTCCTCTTCCTAATTTTTGTGGAATTGATTGGCCTTAGGACTCTGTGCACTTTACCACCGCTTGTGCTCCCTACTCCAAACATGGTGGAATTGGCTTATACCCAATTGGCATATTTAATTTACCTACAAATCCCTCATAAAGTGACACTACATGTCCCACGGCCTGTAAATGAAATGATACTAGTGGACCTGCAGCACTGATTGTGCTACCCACTAAAGTAGCCCTTTAAACATGGCTCAGGCCTGCCATCTCAGAGCGTATGTGTGCAGTTTTTAACTGCCATTTCAACCTGGCAAAGTAAACGGTTTGCCAAGCCCAAACCTTCCTTTTTAATACATATGTCACCCCTAAGATAGGCCTTAGACAGGGTAGGCCTAAGATAGGTCGCTTCCCCTGCCTCTGCAGCTCCACCAGCCCAGGCTCCTGACACCTCCCAGCAAGACCTGCTAAAACCGTAAGTACTCCCCCCGCCCAGCCCATCGTCCAGCCCCACGCTACTCACCTCTCTTTCCCTGAACTTCTGTCTTCTGCCTTCCGCTCTCTCTTCCAACCTTTATTCGCACCTCTGCTGTCCATTTCCCTTCTTTTCTCCTCTTCCTCACCGCGTTCTCTTCCTGCTTTGCTCTTCATCTGTGTTCTTCTTTTCTCCACTGCACCCCGTCCTGCGTGTTCTTTTCTTCATCTGTGTTCTTCTTTTCTCCTCTTCCTCACCGCGTTCTCTTCCTGCTTTGCTCTTCATCTGTGTTCTTCTTTTCTCCACTGCACCCCGTCCTGCGTGTTCTTTTCTTCATCTGTGTTCTTCTTTTCTCCTCTTCCTCACCGCGTTCTCTTCCTGCTTTGCTCTTCATCTGTGTTCTTCTTTTCTCCTCTGTACCCCGTCCTGCGTGTTCTTTTCTTCATCTGTGTTCTGTGTTCTTTCTTCTTTTTCTTCATCTGTGCTCTTCTGCTCTTCTCCTCCTCTGCACCCCGTCCTGCGTGTTCTTTCTTCTTTTTCTTCATCTGTGCTCTGTGTTCTGTGTTCTTTCTTCTTTTTCTTCATCTGTGCTCTTCTGCTCAGCTTCGGGACACCTCCCTCCTCTGCCTCTCTGGTCTCTCCTCTCCTTCCTGACTCCTCTCTCCTCTTCTTCTTGACTCTTGTTCTTGACTCTTCTCTCTTGACTCTTCTCCCCTGACTTTTCTACCCCTCTCTTCTGTTCTTCCTGACTCCTCTCCTCCTCTGTAATCCCCCTTCCCTATCTTTTTTCCCCTCCCCCTCTACCTGTCCCCCCCCGCCCTCCGCTTTCCCGCCGCCACCTCCCGCTCGGCCCCGCCCCCCCTGCTCCCATTCGTTGTATCGCCCCCCACCCCCAGCTGACCCCTCCTCCCCCCTCCTCCCTCTTATGGCGGCCGCTGCTCAGCCGCGCCGAAGGCGCGCCAAATGCAAGCCCGTCTGCGCCCGTCCGCGCCTGGACCGTGCCCAGCGCCACAACCCCTGGCCCCCAGCACTCCCAACCCCCGCAGCACCGCTACGACCCCACCTCCCTCCACGCTCTCACCCCGGGGCGCTCCAGAACCTGCTTCCAAGCCAACCCTAAACGCACCCATGGACCCTTCGCATGCCTCACCTGCAAACTCACCTTCCACCGCGACTGCACCCCGCCCACCAGCCCACGCACCAGTAACCACCTCAAATGCATCCTGATCAACGCACGCTCTGTCCACAAGCACGCCATTGAACTATGGGACCTCCTGGACTCCACCGGACGTCGCCTTCATCACTGAGACCTGGATGAACGCCTCCTCGGCCCCCGACATCGCCATAGCCATCCCCGACGGCTACAAGATCACCAGGAGAGACCGCACCAACCAAGTCGGTGGAGGACTCGCCATCGTCTTCAAGGACTCGATCAACACCTCCACCGAAGACACCCCCCTCGCCGCCGAACACATGCACTTCCAGATCCACACCGACCCCAGGACCACCCTCAGAGGAACTCTCATCTACAGACCCCCTGGACCACGCGCCCTCTTCAGCGAATCCATCGCAGACTTCATCTCCCCGCACGCCCTTGCCTCGCCGGACTACATCCTCCTCGGTGACCTCAACTTCAACCTGGAGCAGAACAACGACCCCAACACCACCACCCTGCTCGACAACCTCGCCAACCTCGGTCTCAAGCAACTGGTGAACACCCCCACCCACATGGCCGGACACACGCTCGACCCCATCTTCTCCGCCAGCAACCACGTATCCTTCAGCCACTCCTCCGTAATACACTGGACCAACCACAGATGTGTCCACATCACCTTCAGTCGCCAGATTCTCCACCTCAGCACACAACCCATCCCACACAGACGTTGGAACAAAATCCCCACGGAACAGCTTCGCTCCACTCTCAGCGACAACCAACCCACCTTCTCCCCTGACCCCAACGACGCAGCCCTCAGCCTCACTCATTGGATCACCAACTGCGCGGACAACCTCGCACCTCTCAGACGCCTCCCAAGACAGACCAGCACCAGGAAACCTCAATGGTTCACAGACACCCTCAAGGAATAAAAAAAAAACTGCTGTACCCTCGAAAAAGCCTGGCGCAAAGACTACACTGTAGAAAACATGTCTGCACTCAAAAACGCCACCTGCGAACACCATCAGCTGATCCGCGCCACCAAAAGATCTTCCTTCACAGACAGACTGGACAAGAACACTCACAACAGCAAAGAACTCTTCAACATCGTCAAAGAGCTCTCCAATCCTAACGCCAACTCCAACTCCATCACGCCCTCACAAGACCTCTGCAACTCCCTCACTACCTTCTTCCATCGTAAGATGACCGACCTACACGACAGCTTCGGACACCAGACCCAGCCAACCACCACAGAACCTACTACCCCAGCCATCACCCTCAACGCCTGGACTCACATCAGCGCGGAGGAGACCAAAGCTACCATGAACTCCATCCACTCCGGTGCCCCCTAGGACCCCTGCCCACACTTCATCTTCAACAAAGCCGACGACATCATCGCCCCACATCTCCAGACCATCATCAACAGCTCGTTTGCTTCTGCCGCCTTCCCCGAGAGCTGGAAACACGCGGAAGTCAACGCCCTCCTGAAGAAACCTACGGCGGACCCCAGCGACCTGAAGAACTTCCATCCCATCTCGCTCCTCCCTTTCCCTGCCAAAGTCATAGAGAAGACCGTCAACAAGCAACTGACCAATTTCCTTGAAGACAACCACCTACTCGACCCCTCTCAGTCCGGATTCCGAGCCAATCACAGCACAGAAACCGCCCTCATCTCAGTCACAGACGACATCAGAACTCTGATGGACAACAGAGAAACAGTCGCCCTCATCCTCCTCGACCTCTCAGCTGCCTTCAACACCGCCTGCCACCGAACCCTAACATCCCACCTGCGCTCCACCGGTATCCAAGGACTGGCCCTGGACTGGATCACCTCTTTCCTCTCTAACCGCTCCCAAAGAGTCTACCTCCCTCCGTTCCGCTCAGACCCCACCGAGATCATCTGCGGCGTCCCACAAGGCTCCTCGCTCAGCCCGACGCTCTTCAATGTCTACATGAGCCCCCTCGCCGACATCGTACGCAAACACAACATCAACATCACCTCCTACGCCGACGACACTCAACTGATACTCTCCCTCACCAAAGACCACACTGGCGCCAAGACCAACCTGCAAGATGGAATGAAAGACGTCGCAGAATGGATGAAACTCAACCTCATCCTCGGAAACACCCCGTCCGCCTGGGACGACTCTTGGTGGCCCACGGCCCTTGGCACCGCACCTACCCCCTCAGACCACGCACACAACCTCGGATTCATCCTGGACCCGCTTCTCACCATGACCAAACAAGTCAACGCCGTATCATCTTCCTGCTTCCTCACTCTCCGCATGCCCCGAATGATCTTTCGCTGGATCCCCGCCGACACCAGAAAAACTGTGACCCACGCCCTCGTCACAAGCCGTCTGGACTATGGAAACACCCTATACGCAGGAACCACCGCTAAACTCCAGAAACGTCTGCAGCGAATACAAAACGCCTCCGCCCGCCTCGTCCTCGACATACCCCGCAACAGCCACATCTCTGCCCACCTGAGACACCTGCACTGGCTTCCCGTCAGCAAAAGGATCACCTTCCGGCTCCTCACCCACGCACACAAAGCCCTTCACAACAAGGGACCCGAATACCTCAACCGTCGCCTCAGTTTCTACACGCCCACCCGTCAACTTCGCTCTGCCAACCTCGCACTCGCCGCCGTCCCTCGCATCCGCCGCACCACGGCAGGTGGGAAATCCTTCTCCTACCTGGCGGCCAAGACTTGGAACTCCCTCCCCGCCAACCTCAGGACCACCCAGGACCACCCTGCATTCTGGAGGCAGCTCAAAACCTGGCTCTTCGAGCAGCAGTAACCCCCCCTTCCCATAGCGCCTTGAGACCCTCACGGGTGAGTAGCGAGCTTTATAAATGTTTTTGATTTGATTTAGAAAGCGCCCAATGGCAAGATGCAGTGTGTCTAACAAAATGGACATGTACTTTTATCCTTTACATGTCCTGGTAGTGAACAACTCATAAATTATTAAATTACGCTAAAGCGGCTGGACGTCATTTTTTTTGACCCGCCCACTCCCGGGCGTCATTTTTGCCCGGGAGTGTAAATACGGAGCACATGCCTCGGAGTCATTTTTTAGATGGGAACGCCTACCTTGCATATCATTGACGCAAGGAAGGTGTCCACGCTAAAAAATGACGCAAACTCCTAGATCTTTGGCGCTAGACGGGTCTAACGCCAAAGTATAAATATGGAGTTAGTTTTGCGTCTGATTTGCGTAAAAAAAACGACGCAAATCCGGCGCAAACAGAGTATAAATATGCCCCTAAGTCTCTAGAAGCTTCTCCCCACTTCAAAGGCACAACTGTATATTAAAGAAAGACCTCAGACACCACCACTTCAGTACACTTCTGGACCTGTGGCAACTCTGCCAGGAAGAAGGACTGCTGTGCTGCTACAAGGAATGCCACTCTGCTGGACTGCTGCTCTAAAGGAACTGTTGCATACCGTGCTGACCTGCTGCCTGGTGCCCTCTTTCCTGGGGAAGAAGAACTGGACCTGCAACTTCATCATGAACCCAGGAACCCAGAGTTCCTCAAAGGGTTGGTCTGATGCCCTCCCGATCTGAGTCACGTGGACATAAAAGGCTCCCCAACAGCTCTTAGACCCGTCACCAGTGCGTTCCTGATCCACAAGTGGTTCCCCTCAGATCCTGGACCATTAGTGTGGCTCAGAGGGCATTTAAATCAAGCTTTTGGGCTCTTTGTGATTACAAACAGGCTTGTTTGCACTGGAACCGTGCAGCTTTCATCAAAAATCAGCCTGAGATGCCACCAGCCTGTCTCTTTGCACAGTAGCATTGTAAGTCTGCAGAGGACCACCAATGTGAAGCTCCAACCCACCATCTGCGATGCCCAGCCAGCTCTTCGTGCCATGCCAACTGCCACTCCTGGCAACCATCTCCAATGCGAATGGGACTCTTGGCACAAAACTTGAGAAGGTAAAACATCAGTGGGACTAATCTGAGACTGTATCGAACCTGTGCTTCATTTTATTGGGCTGAGCTTTTGACTTTGAACCGGTCCAGTGCAACCAGTTTATTCTTTAGAAATTCATAACTCAGGTCCTACTGACTGGATTTTTGACATTTTTGTCTTGTTTTAATTAATCAATGCTCCTGTTTTTCTAAAACGGTGTGAGAGCTTTCTATGTGGTGTTTTCACTGTTTTACTGTTTGAAGTGTTGCACAAATACTTTACACATTGCTTCTAAGTTAAATCTGACTGCTTTGTGCCAAGCTATCAGGGAGTGGGTTAATTTGGGGTGTGCTTGCTTACCGTGACTAGGATTGTGGTTGCTGGTTGACCAGGGCTCACAACCAAGTCAATCAGTAACCCCATTTCTAACAAAACAATACAATACAGTTTGTGGCAGCAGCAGAAAAAAACAAGGTACATTTTTAATAGTTAAAAAGTGATACCTGACACAACTGACTACTTACAAGCTAGACATTGTGAATTTGGACTTTCAAAGATGAGGTGAGGCATATAGAACATTTTGGTGTGTGGGGTCGGGTGAAACCTGAATATTGAAACTAGGAAGTGATGGGAGGGGGTGAATTTTCTTTACACGTCGAGCTATGTGCCCAGATTCACATTATTTTTTGGTTATGTGCAAAAGCTGAGAATGGGAGCCGGATGTTCTGGGTTCCATATCAGCAATTTAGTCATGAGATCACATCTTTTCCTCCATTACATGAGCTACTTTTATGAACATTAACTCGCTTACTTGCAGATGGATCAGGCACAATCTGTGTGTGTATGTGGCCCACTGAAATTCCCGTTATATGTTCAAGGGTTTACTTTAAACGGCATTATCGTGCGCCTTAAAAAAATAGTCTGTTACTTTGTCTGCATTTTTAAACGTAAGTTGCCGAAAAGAGATGGAATTTACAGTCCATGTTCTAGGAGATAGGACAGCATTGCCTTAGTTGTCCCATTACGGAATTTTTACAATATTGCATTAGCTTCCTTACAAGGACTTAGCGTTGCAGAACACATTTTACTGCTGTGTTATGGCCTCTGGGTCAGAAGGAACAGTTAGCTAAGCCCACCAATCTGATCAGAACCAAGAATACAGCCTAGGTGTTACATTCTTCCCACTGTATTCCCAAAATACACGCACACCAGTAAGTATTTAATAGACACTGGCAATAAGCTAGCTCTTGTTCTGTTGTGTATTACATGTTCTCGTAGTGTAGGCATTGATGCAAAGAGCAGACCAGACCTCCTAAACTAAAACTAGCTGTGAAGCACGAGTCGAGTCGTCGCACATTAAAACACAGAGTACTGCTGTTAAAAATCAATGTCCAAAAGTACGTCAAATAAGAAAATCCTAAAGAAATTCAACTTTAAGTAATTTTTCTGTATTGAGATGCCTGTTACCTATTGGTGTTATTTAGTATATGTTTTTAAATGTGTGACTCTCAAGTTGGAACATTATCCTGGTTCAGGTGGCTGCGCCAATCAGGCTCTTCTCTGTGTGGGTCTTCAAAAGCATACCAACATTCCCTGATAGCAAAGCCACTCTGTTTTTCTCCACATGCTGGTCATAAAACGTGCACATCACATCTTGGTGGCATGAGGTCCATCCCTTCCGACCATCACTTAATAAGGCTCAGTTTACTCACAGTTTAAACTAGGCCTGAGTGTGCAGGAAGGAAATGTGCAGTCACCTGTGCTGGACTCCTGAGATACTACTTAATGTGCCTGACCCTGCCTTCTTATCCATCATTAGGCAGTGTTTGTTTTCATCATGGCGAACATGTTTTGTCTTTGGTATAACTGAGTTACATTACTTGTGTTGAGTTAGGCTGGCAACATTTTGTTGTATCACGTTGTTAAAGTTCAGCATTTCCAGTTTTTTTAACTGGTCAGTGTTGTTTGCAGAGGTGGGAGAAAAATGCAACTTAGGGCCTCATTGCGAGTGTGGCAGTCCGGAATCTAAACAGACTTGCGTTGACAGTCAGACCGCCGCACTCCATGCCGTCCGAACGCCCTATTATAATGGGCCTGCTGGGAAAATGGTTTCCGACCCCATGACAGCAGTCAGAGTTGTACTCAGGGCAGCGCTGAACTCGGCGCCGCCTGGCTGATTACAACTCCGTTCACCACCAGCCTTTCCATGGTGGTTTCATGGAAAGGCTGGTGGTGAGGGTATGCTGGGGCCACAGGGGGGGCCCCTACACTGCCAATGCCCATGTGCAGTGCATGGGCAGTGCAGATGCCTCTGAGGGTGCTGGTCGGCCCCCTCTGTGCTACGAAATAGCACTCAGCTCCTTTAAGGGAGCCAAGTGCTATCTCGTAGCACTGTTCCTGCCAGTCTGACCGGCAGGAATGCTCTATTGCAATTTCGCAATATTGCATTGTGATAGGGAATGGTGGTGGCATCCTCCCCGCGAGTTTGGCGGTCCAGCGGTGGGACCACCAAACCTATAATGGGCCCATTAGTTCGGTTAACACTGACAGTGGTGGGATACATTTTTCAAACATGCACTCTGTCAAAGTACTGCTACCATTTTTACAGGTGCCAGGCGAACAATGTACGAGAAGGCAAGAATGGACCATGTCCTTCAATATACATTTGGATATCGTTTATGGGTTAATATTCCACCCTGAACGTCTTCTGGAGCATTCTCTGACTTTGGAGGGTCAATTTGTTAAGCTCAACTACTTCTATGTACACACCGGTGGATGTGGATGAATATCAGGAATCTGTGAATAGAATGAACTAAAATCGACATGAGAAACGTTTTGAAACATTAGGTGTTCAACCTACCTTAATTGTAAAGAAGCATACAGTTTTTATTAGTCAGAAACAAAGGGTGAGTTTGCAGATTCACTGGTGATATATTTGATCAGGAGTGACTTGCAACGCGTGGTGGGATGGGGCAGCATAGGTGGGAGAAAAATTAATTGAAAAAAAAACAAAAGCACGTACCCCAATCGCCGCCGCCGCTGCCACCACCGTGCCACTCCTCTTGCCTTCACTGCAGCTGAAGGCACAGGCTCCCAGCCTGCCCTGCAGCCAATCTGAACACTGCTGTCATGCTGCTAGCAGCATGACAGCAGCGTTTGGACTGGTCGGAGCACCCAGCCACGGCGCACCAAGGTAGAGTGGGAGCCTCTGTCTGCTGTCTCCAACCCGGCAATGCAGTGCTGGGTTGGAGAGAGCCTAGTGCACATGTGTGTGTTGGCCGTCCTGAGACGGCTGGCCAAACTTACCTGCACACTGAGGGGAAGTGCTGTGCACTCCCCCTTAGTGCTCGTCACAGCCCACGGCCCGGCCCTTTTTACAATAAAACAATAATAAACAATGTTTATTATCGTTTTACTGTAAAAGTTTGGCAGCTGCTGCTGATGGGAGGGCGACGCTCCTCCATCTTAGCAAAGGAGCTGTGGCTGTATTTGATCTCACCCGTTAGTTAGATTTCCATTGTTCATCAGGTGCTGTAACACAAACACAGGAGAGACAGCATACTTGTGAAATATCTTCTTCGATCGAGGGGATTGCTTTACCTAAAACAAATGAACAATCCCAAGAATCAGCAAGAATATTTGTTTAATTTTAGGAGCAGTGGAGTAGCTCCAGGAGTGGGCAGGGTCTGAAGTGTTATACCCCCCCTAAAATGTGTTCTGTAGTACATAGTTGAGTATATGTTATTTCAGTCTTGTAATGTGAAGTGTCTGTCGGATTTCACCTAGGATTTTTACATGCCCACACTGATTAACACACACACACACTTTCTCTCGTCTCTGTTTTGAAGGCCTTATAAAATGCTGACTAGTTTGAAAATATTGCATTTTAAGTACCCCTAACAATCTACACTTCTTTGTGTTTCCGCTGCCCTTCCCCATTCATATCCTGCTTTTCTTATAATGTGTTTTAACAAGATGTACCAGCATGATTGTTGAGAAATCTGAAGCTTACACCCCTCAAATAATACTCACTAAGTTACATCCCTGTTAAGAGTGGAATTTTGTTTTTGTGTGTGTGGGGGGGGGGTGTGGGTGTGTGTGTGTGCATGTGTGAGTCATGGAGCAGAAATGGAATGGTAGAAGAGTTGAGGTAAGGCAGTTTTAATGGTGCAATGTGATGGTGGAGTGGCATGTGTGTAGAAATAGCCATATGCACGTATGACAATAGATGGAATGAGCACACAGTTGACAATCTTCCCTATTGGTCTTTCCTATTGTAGCATGCAAGAAAAATGTAAGCTTTACAAATTTTAGGAATGTTAATTAGGCATTAGAGTATGGTCACTATCTTCTCTCTAATATTATAAACAAATTGTTAACTTAAGTGCAATATTTCAATGTTTTTCTACACTAGTGTAGGAAATTGGGATTTTGATTAAGGAGGATTAGGACCCCTTTCAAGCCTTAACCACAATCCCTGTGAAGGTGAACCTCAAAATTCACTAAATTAACTAGTGTTTAACCCTGTGGTAGAATGGCACAAATGCAGTCAGACGTAACTTAGAGGCAATGTGTAAAGTATTTATGAATCACTCAAACAGTAATAAAGTGACAACACAACACAAGAAAAATCCCAAACTCAGTTAGAACAATAGAGTAGATTTTAATAAATAAAATGACACCAAAATGAACTAAATCCAATGCATAGAACCAAAAGTATGATTTTTTTAAGTTCTAAGTGTAAAATAGTTCCTAGAAGTTCAACATGTCAACTACGGGTATCTGGTTGCAAGAGACTGGGGCAAAGTCGGTTCGGCTACATAAGGTGGATTGTGCCTGGTCTCAGCTTGTCTTTTAATTTAGAAGAATTTTCTATGAAAAGTTCCTAAGAAGGTAAAGTTCAGCAGGGCAAGACACCCAGCAGTGTCTGAGGAGGAGTCCACTGTTGCACTTCGGGAAGATCGGCTTGCAGGTAGGTCCTGGTCTTCTGTCAGTTCTTCTGGCCTTTTTTGCTTGATTTTCTTATATTTCCAAGTTTTAAGATTAGCCAGGAGCAACTCCTTTAGCTTGACTTCCAAGAGTTCAGAAACTGGGGGGGGCACTTGGGGATGGGAGGTCCGGTGCATGGTTCAAGTTTCTGGAGCTTTACTTGTCCCTGTAGCTGAGGCAGCAGGCCAGCCAACTTGCCCTCAGACTCACTCTGGTGGTTCTGGGCCCACGGTCAGGTCCAGTCCTCCTTAAGTCAGAAGGGCAGAAAGGCAGTCCTTTCAGCACTAAAGCAGAAGGGCAGTCCTTCTGAATCTTTCACAGGTCCAGGAGTGTACTGAAGAACTTGCTCAGGAATTCCAATAGTTAAACATGGTGCCAGACTCTAAAGTGGGGATGACATCCTGACTACCATTACATCTGGTTCTGGAAAGTTCTGTCCTTCCCCTTTCAAGGCTCCAGGTATTCTGAGGGGACAATGGGCTGGAGTCAAGTTCCTTTGTGAGTGTGCTGAAGGCAGCCCCTTTGAAATGTAAGTGGGGCAGGGAACAGCTCTGCCCACCCATCCTTGCAGGATGGCTCATCCCCCTTAGTCTCACTGTCTGGGAGGAATATACAATGGGTAACTGCTAAGCTATTCAAAGTCATGTGACCCAGGACACAGGCTGCAGGCATCAAATGGCTGGAACAAGAAAATGCACAAAAGTGGGATTCTCAAAATTGTGAGCTAAAATCTGCCTTTACCATTAAAGAGGATTTTAAAGTACTATTAATTTGAGACAAAACATGACATTTCTACCTTTTCCCAATCAAAATTTAGCATTTAATAAATGTAATAAGGTAACCCAATGTTATCCTATGGAAAAAAAAGCCTCACAGTAGTGAAAACACATTTGGGAGTTTTCGCTACTAGGACATATAAAACTTAAAAAGACATGTCTTTTCTTTTAAATACAATGCACCTTGCCCTATGGGCTTGTAACAGGGTCACAGTAATAGAGATGCACAAGGATCTTTATATAATGGTTTATTGATTGTTAGAGGGAATTACAGTCTTGTAGGGCCAGATGTAGCAAAAATAAAATTTGCGACTCGCATTTTGCGAGTTGATGCGACTCGCAAAATGCGAGTCGCAAATTGGAATGCCAGAAAAAAAAGCGTTCCGTTTTTGCGACTCGCAGCCGGACTCGCAACGCTGTGTGCGAGTCCGCAGTTTGCGATGTCGCTGTTTGCGAGTGTGCAAAAACGAACTCGCAAGAAAGCATACCAGAACACTCTGGAAACACTTCCTGGCACATGATGATGGCATCACAGCCAGGAAGTTAACAAATACACCTGGGAGGAGGGCTCAACAGTGAGCAGTGTCTCTGCCACTCACAGTAGGGTGCTGAGGAGTGGTAGGCACAGCACCATGGACGCAGCAGGGACCAGCCAGGCTGGCAGGAGGGGCAGGAGATCATAGATAACAGCCAGGACAGATTAATGTGGCACATGGCGTTAATGTGCCACATGACTGGTTGGCATTTTCCTGCCCATGGACAATTTCAACTTGTATATAGTTTCTTCATGACATTAATAAAACAGTTATTTTTGTTCCACTTAACAAATGGTTAATAGGTGAGTATGGTGGGAGTTGACACGTACCGTCCAAAATATTGCGTTGCAATATGGTCCCGTCTCAGTCTGCCTTGATTAGCTAGACTCCTATCCCCATGATGGCGATGTGGTTGTTCTTGCTCTTCATCATCAGGATCTGGGTCTGCAGGGGTGAGAGGTAGCCCACGTCGGGTGGCTATGTTGTGGAGGATGGCGCATGCGACCACAATTTTGAAAGTGGTAATGGGGGTGTATTGGAGGGTGCCTCCGCTGCGGTGGAGGCATCGGAATCTTGCCTTCAGGAGTCCGAAGGTGCGCTCTATGAGGTTCCTGGTCCTCTTATGCGCACTGTTGTATTGCCTCTCTGAATCATTGCTGGGTGTTAAAAATGGAGTCATGATCCATGGCCTTAGAGCATATGCACTGTCACCTGTTGGGCACAGAAGTACACTGTTAGTAAGTCCAGATAGTCGTGCACAGTGACCTGTGTGTATGTCTGCAAGGTGTATGCAACTCTACCTAGGAGGTATCCGTCTCCAAACTCCCCACGTTCCAGGCGTTGATGTATCCCACTATGTCTAAAAATGTATGAGTCATGGGTACTGCCTGGAAACTTAGCTACGATGTCCGTGATGACGTAATGGGCATCACAAACAACCTGTATGTTGAGTGAGTGGGTACACTTTCTGTTGCGGAAAATATGTTCCAGATTAGCGGGGGCATATTTGAATGTGTGTCCCATCTACACATCCAATGACATGGGGGAAGTGGGCAATGCGGTAAAAGTCCAGCTTCGTGCTGTTAATTTCTGCCTCATTCCTTGGTAAGTATATGAACTGAGACCTGTGCGCTACTAAGGCATCTAGGAATGCCCTGAGGAACCTTGACACTGCACTTTGGGATACCCCAGCTGCCACGGCAATGACCCCCTGATAGCTCCCTGAGGCCAAGAGGTGCAGTGCGCATAGTACTTGCACATGCGTAGGGATGGCGCAGCCACGCAGAGTCTTGTGTTCTAGCTGTGGTTTTAGTAAATCTATTAATTCTAGAATGCCAGCGCTGCTAAGGCGGTATTTATCATAGATCTCCTCTTCAGTTTGCTGGAAAAGGGTCTGCCTTGTTCTATATATCTTTTCCTGTCTGTGACCCCTCTTCCTCCTCTGCTGGGCTGCGTAGACTCTCCTCCTCACTGCTATCAGGTATATGTCCGCCATCTTGAGTGACCCAGATGCCTTCTGGGTCTCCTTTTATACTTTGGTAATGGTTACCACCTGCTCTGAGTTAGTGGTAAATGCGACTTGCAAACTGGGCTTTTTGCGACTAGTCGCAATTTGCGAGTTGCAATTGCATAAGGTTTGCGACTCGCAAATTGCGACTTGCAATTTGGGGGTCGCAAAATGGGGTCGCAACGGATGCGACTCGCAAACGGGTCCCATTGCTTTTTGCGAGTCGGAAATGGGCTTTTTGCATCCCATTTCCGATTTTGCACTGTCGCAAATTGCGAATCGGCCCGTTTGCGAGTTGCAAACGTTTGCTACATCTGGCCCGTATTTCTTTCTTTGCTCTCTTTTTGTTCTGATCTTCTTCTTTGCCTTCCCACGTGGTCTTCACTCTTTCTTTCTCTCTCTGTATTCTTCTTTACCCAGCTTGAGACTCAGGAGGCGCATGGAAAGAAAGAATACAAGAAGGTTGGTATGTAGGTACGTAGTACAAGTACTGTTTTCCTCTTTCTCTACATTCTCTCCTGTTCTGTCTGACTCTCCTCTCTTGTATTTGTATTTATTTTCCTAACATTTTTGCTTTTCCTTTTGCCTTTTCTGTTGTTTTTCTTTCTTTTCTGAGCTTTCTTAAGGTCTATCTCGTTGTCTTCTTCTGTCTCTTGCTAGGGTTCTCTTTTGTTTCCTCCCTTGTGCATTTTTTGTTTTTTTTTAACTCTTATTACTGGCCTAGTTGCCTCTTTTTTCTCTCTCTATTTTCCATCTTGTATGTACTTGTTCCGTCCCGAGTAGTCTATTGTGATCCACCCGTAGTAGCCCGTGTTCCATGAGTATGAAAATAAACAAATAAAACAATCCCTGCTCGCAAGCGAAATCACACAAAGAAAAACGACCAAGAAAAGAAAATATCGAAGGCTAAACTGAAATGTTCCCTTAATAAACTCCCCCTCTCCCTCCCACCGACCCTACTCTTATGACTCCCTTTATTTCCTTTTTGTTGCCGTTGGATCGTACCTGGTTAGGCCACGCTCTTCAGAGAGCGTGGCTGGTCTGTGCATTTCGTCGCCTCCTGCTCATCTCACTGGGCGTCGGGGCAGTCCTCTTGCTGTTGTCTCCTCTGGTGTCCTGGTTCCGGCGTCTTCCTGTTTCTACTCCGTTGTGGTCAGTGCGTCGCTGTCAATGGCATTGGGAGAATCCGTCTCTCCCCGGTCACGGTCGTTTTGGGGTTTAAAACCCCTTCTCTGGCTGGGCGCTCTCTGTCATTGGATGTTGTGAATTTTGCTTCCGGATCACCTATTCCCGATCCAGAAGTACCCCCGGGGCATCGCAGGGCCGTATTCCCAATGATTAGCCCGACACAGGGCTTTAAAGGGCCCACCTTAGGGTGATTTAAAAGGGAGGATTAGGCCTGTCAAAAGGTTTATTTTGCCAGTTCGAAATGGCAGTTTAAAACTGCACCATAGGCTGCAATCACAAGCCTAGGGTATGTTTTAAAGTGCTACTTTAGTGATTGGCAGAATGAGTACTGCAGACCCACTAGTAGCATTTAATTTACAAGCCCAGGGTACAAGTAGCATCATATACCCGGGGCTTAGACCTCAAATAAGTGTCCCAATCAGGTGTATGTCACTTTTGCCATGTTGTAGGGAGAAAGTACAGGCTTTTTAGCACTGGTTAGCAGTGTTAAAATGCACAAAGTCCTATTGCCCACAAAACAAATTTCAGAAAACCGTAAGGGCAAAGGCAAAATGTTTGGGGGAAGATCACACTAAAGATGACTGGTCTAACAACTGGATTTATATCCAGTCTAATATCAGTTTGTGTTGACGGAGGAGATTCATCATCAGACAGTTTTTATAACACCTTATGGGGTCTTCCATTGCAGGAGAATGACATTGAAAGTGCCTCAGTTGTATTACGGAACACCGACTTCCAAAACAACTAGTGCCTTAACAACGAGGTCGGAACACCGACCTCGTTGTTACTACTAATGATTTTACCACGAATGCCTTAACAACGATTTACCTTGTAAAGGCATTCCTGATAAAAGCATTACTAATAGGCACCATTGACCCTACATCCCTCACCCCACCCCCCAACCCCACCCCAAAACCTAAAACCCCCTGACCCCCCACCCCCTCCCCAAAACCAAAAACGCCCCACCCCCCCAACCCCGCCCCAAAACCTAAAACCCCCTGATGCCTCACCCCCTCCCCAAAACCAAAAACGCCCCACCCCCCCAACCCCACCCCAAAACCTAAAACCCCCTGACCCTCCACCCCCTCCCCAAAACCAAAAACGACCCATCCCCCCAACCCCACCCCAAAACCTAAAACCCCCTGACCCCCCACCCCCTCCCCAAAACCAAAAACGCCCCACCCCCCAACCCCACCCCAAAACCTAAAACCCCTTGACCCCCCACCCCCTCCCCAAAACCTAAAACCCCCCACTTACCTTAGTCGACCCCTTGTCACCTGCGTCGTCCTCCTTCGCCAACTCCCTTCTTTGTACCTTAACCACACATGTTCGTTGTTCAGAACATACGTAGTTAAGGCACAAAATAACGGAGTCGTGGTTAAAAAAAGCGTTGTTGCACTTTCGTTAACCACGACTTCATTAATAAAACGTCGTAATAAAGGATGTTTCCCAGTGCCTCAGCTAAAGTGTTTTTTCAAAGTATAATGATTAATTTGTTCGAAGAATGAAAAGGTGGCTTCATCTTCCAAGATGATCTTCTTGTGGATGGTGACAATGATGAAAAATATAATGCTTGTCTTAACTAACTGTTGCATATACTTGTGTTGAGCAGGTTAAAAGGCCACAGTAAATGTACCGACTCTCATGCACAAGGAGTACTTTTCATTCTTGGGGCTGATCAAATTTAATTCTCATTTTTTTCCTGATTTTACCTCAAAAACCTTAATGCTCAAAATTATAATGGAGAAATATGCAATTCCAGGGGACAAAAACAGGGAAAAATGATCTAGCCTGCCTTTGCAGTTTTGTTGCAGTTTACTTATACATTCTGTTCAAAAGATCGTCCCCCATAATTATGGCCTGAAAGCTGTCTTTTGCTACCCTGATAAACATAAGGAGTACACCTCTCCATTGGCTTCACACATGCTGAAACCTTCAGAATAACAATATTCTTTTATGGAGGAGATGTTGGCTTGTATCTGGGTGGAGGAAAATACTTGTTATATGTTTGGCGCATCCATTTTGAAATTCGTACTGACCACAAACCATTGGGGTACTTTCTCATGAGAACTAACATAAGAATGAGTAAGTAAACTGACATGTCCAGATTAGCTTCTAGGTTTTGCAAAAAAAGTGGTGTAAAATTGATCACTGACATTTTGTATATTGATGTTGACTTTGAGAAGCGACCCATGTGCTAATAGTTTACATAGGAAAAATCACCTTTCATAGGGAGTTACAAAACAACCTGCATAGGCAGGTCACAATGTGAGACCACCTGTGATTGGCTACAATAAAATAGATGGTGGCCATAAAGGAACAGCAGACCATCATCCCTGTCTTTGCATTCCCAAATGGAAAACTTTTTTTAAGGTTACCTGTTTTCTCTAAAGGAATCAATGCTACTTTAAAAAATAAAAAACAATTCATTTGGAAAAACATCATGGGGAGCTGGCAGTGGTCCCCTGTACCAGTGTCTACTCCCCAAGACTGCCAACACAATTCCTAAAGGGGAAGGGGAAGAAAACCCTTACCCTTAACCTTTACAAATATATTACCACCTCCTCCTTGAGGTGGCAATAACTGTTCAATGATTTGCAACCTGAATTGCAGTTGCAAGCCAGTGATATATTGCTCACTAAATTGTAAATTAAAATGCCTTTTCCAAATAGTGATTCAGTATAGGTTGCAAAACACATTGTAAAAATTGGAAAGTTTTTCCTAACTTGTCAAATTAGGGCCTAATTATGAGGTGGCTGTCGGACTGCCGCAGCTGTGGTGGTCTGACTGCGCCATTACGAGGTTGGTGGGCAGACCCACCAACCAACAGCCATCCCCCACAGGATCTCAGATCCTGACGGGCTGACATTGATGCAGGTTGTAATCAGCCAGGGCGACTCTGCCATCCTGCTTATTACACCCTTGTTCTCCGCAATTTCCTGGCGGTTCAACTGCCATAAAAAGGCTGGCAGAGAACGAGTGCAGGGGGCCACAGGGGTACAGCTGTGCAGACAGTGTGCATTTCGAGGATACTGGTGCCCCCTGTGTGTGGCAACCTTGCCACTGCCTTTGTTATGAGGTGGCGACAATGCTGCGGCACCTTTTCCACTGGGCTGAGCGCCAGAAATCTTGGTTTCTGTTAGTCAGTCCAGTGGGAAATTCGCAATAGGGCGGGTGGGCAGGTCGCCAGCATGGCGGTGATCACCCCTTCAGGAGTTTGGCGGATGGGTGTTTCTGTCCGCCAAACTCCTAATCTGCCCCTTCGTTTTGTACATTAAAATAAGGCACTTTGTGGTTGGAAACCCAGTGATCTTGTGATTGCAAAAACCTTCTCTACATCTGGTCCACATATAGTGATGTGTCCTAGTAAGATAAAGAATAATTTTAAAAATGCTGAAATTCACAAGTTATAGTTTATTTTGCTATAAAATAACTTGCAGCCCTGTTGTGCACTACTTATGACCTCACATATTACATTGCTTGTGAAACTACATATTTGAAAACCCTCAGTGACTTCAAGTTAAGTCCTGCACCCAACCCCTTCTTTGGTGGCCAAACTGCAGTGTGAACAGCTTTTGGTCATGTACAGTGTGGTCTTATCCTCAATTCTCCAGCCGTCTGCCAACCCGCCATAGGTGCCGAATCCGCATTCTCTTTTCTTTTTATTTTTTTTGCGTTACCTCAGTACTCTAGCGGTACCTGTCACACAAGTTTCCACCCCATGGGCCCAAGGTACAGTGCACGCTTCCTTGGACAAGCTTCCACAGAACTGCAATAACATGGGGTTAAAACTTGTACAATGGATCCTGCAGGACTAACAGAGTACTTCAAAGGAGAGATGTACTGGGATGCGCAGGAGTACTGTGATACCCTTGGCGTTAATTTTATTTTTTATTTTATTCCTGGGGGAAGGGTGACACTATGGGTCTCTGCCTATTAGTCCCTGGGTGTAAGAGTGTTCATACCCTGCCCTCATATAAGCTTTCTGACAGAGTCCCCGACTCCAGTGTGAACAGCTTTTGGTCATGTGTAGTGCGGTCTTATCCTTAACTCTCCAGCCGTCTGCCAACCCACCATAGGTGCTGAATCCGCATTCTCTTTTCTTTGGAATTTCTTTTGGGTTACCTCAGTGCTCCAGCGGTACCCACCACAAAAGCTTCCACCCCTTGGTCCCAAGGTACAGTGCAAGCTTCCTTGGACAAGCTTTCACAGAACTGCAATAACGTGGGGTTAAAACTTGTACAGTGGATCCTGCAGGACTAACAGAGTACTTCCAAGGAGGGATGTACTGGGTCCCGCAGGAGTACTGCGATACCCTTGGCCCAAATTTTATTTTCATTTTAATCCTGGGGGAAGGGTGACCCTCTGGGTCTAAGAGTGTTCATACCCTGCCTTCATATAAACTTTCTGATAGAGTCCCCGATTCCTGTAATGGTGGCTGCAACATTTTCATCACAGTTTTGGAAAGCCAACCACATTGTGCTGTACCACAGGACAGGAACTGTGGTATGAAATGGCCAATAGCAGATCCACATTTTTTGTGCAGCGTTAGTACCATAATACCATCAGTCAAGATATACCTAACTTATTCTGAGCACTAACCCCTTCATGCCCAACCTAAACTGTAATTTCCTGAAAATTGCTGAATTGACTTATATCAAATCACAAAAGCACGCTTTCTGAGTAAAGTTCTAACGTTTTGCCAGATTTGGTGTAATTCAGTTCAGCCATTTGTTCTGTATCGGAGAGCAAAGGATCCTATCGGAATTAGCATGGGAAATACATTTTTGGGACATTGTGCTTGACAGATCAGTACAAAATATTTCATGAAGGAGGTGAGGTGGATGAACTTTGTTTTGAAAGTTTTGTGCAGATCCAAACTACACCAAAGTTATTAGTGAAACAAAAAAATGCTCTACTACAGAGTGGCAACCATCACAATGTTGTTAAGGGTGTGTGCATATCTATCTATCTATCTATCTATCTATCTATCTATCTATCTATCTATCTATCTATCTATCTATATATATATATAGATAGATATATTCGGTTAACACTGTATAGTTAAAGTTAGGTCCTAGATATCATAGAAAATTGTTTTTTTCTGTTTGCTAATAACTTTGGTTCCATTTGAAACATCTTCATGAAACTTAATTAGCATCCACCTTATCCCCATCCTGGAAAGTTTCAAGGTGATCTGTGAAGCAGGGGCTCAGAAAAGGGGGGTGTAGTTTCCTAATGCAGTTTCCATAGGGATCTTTGAACAGCACTACCGCCAAAATAACTGAATGAAATTACATCAAATTTGTCAGAACATTAAGGGGGTTATTACAACTTTGGAGGAGGTGTTAATCCGTCCCAAAAGTGATGGTAAAGTGACCGATATACCACCAGCCGTATTACGAGTTCCATAGGATATAATAGACTCGTAATATGGCTGGTGGTATATCCGTCACTTTACCGTCACTTTTGGGACGGATTAACACCTCCTCCAAAGTTGTAATAACCCCCTAAATCTTTACCCAGAAAGTGTACTTTTTGTGATTTGGTGTAAATCCATTCAGTAATTTTTGAGAAATTAAGGTAAAACAATTACAGGTATCTGGATGATTGGGTATGAGGGAGTCCCACAGGAGTCTCGCGGGGATGAAACTTTTACAGGACCTTGTGGTGGGTCCCAGATAATTTCCTCCTGGGGCCAAATGTAAAAACCTTTTTGGGTTGCTGCGATTCCACAGTGTGAGCACCTTACTCCTGCAAGAGTCCTGCAGAAGCACAAGGAACTGCGCTGGGTCCCATGAGGGTCCCGCAGGACAGGAAAAACATTTTAAAAAATGAGTCGGATTGAAGGTCTGTTGTGAGTTGGCCACATATGGGCGGTTGGCCATGCAGCCAAACCTATGCCATGCATAGCCGGAGATAGCTTCCTGCAGGTTTTGGGTGTCCAACGTCTCGCGGTGTGCAGCATGGGGTGGGCATTGTTATGTTTGGTATTGAAATATTACTTTATGTTCAAAAAAATTCATAGACATTTTCCTTAAAAACAAAGGTTAAAGCGACCTTGAAGGTTGGGATGGTAATAATTAGGCGGAGGTGTAACTTGTGTAATGTGCTGTAGCGTACCTTTGCAAAATTACAGCACAATTTGTTGGGATTATGTGGAATTAGGTCTAGTGCGTAACACAGCATTTAGAACAATTTTCTCAGTGCAAAATGCACCCTTGTATTCAAAAACAGCGTTAAATGCAACATAACAGCGTTCCTGTGCTCCTACTATAGGATTTTTGTGCCAAATTACTCATAAATATGTGTACTGAGACAATACCATAATGTTGAGTAATTTTGTATAAAAAAAGTAGGGCAAAATTAGGAAAATTACTTGGCATAATTAAAATTGTGCTGAGGCCTAGTCAAGTTGTAGGAATGTACCCTCTTTTTGGGATGCTTACCCCCACTTTTTGCCTGCAGTCAGTGTGTTTTGACTGTTTTCACTGGGATCCTGCTAACCAGGACCCCAGTGATTGTGCTCTCTCCCTCTAAATTTGGTTGCTTAGGACTTCGCACACCCCACAATTGGCATACTGGTTCCCCCATATAAGTCCCTAGTATATGGTACTAGGTACCCAGGGCATTGGAGCACCAGGGGTTCCCCATGGGCTCCAGCATGTATTGTGCCAACCATGGGAGCCCATGCAAAATGTGTCTGTGGGCCTGCCATTGCAGTCTGTGTGAAAAGGTGCATGCACCAGGTCACTGTAAGTCACTCCTATGGTAGGCCCTCCTAGGCCAGAGGGCAGGGTGCAGGTACCTGTACTTGAGGGCACCCCTGGGTGATAGGTGGTCACCCTGCTAGGTGACCAATCCCCAATCTTGGGCTATTTACGGTCTCCCTCTCGGGTGGGTCCTCAGATTCGACATGCAAGATTCCAGCAGGACATCTCTGCATCGTTTACATCATCTTCTGGCCACCGGGACTGCAACTGGACCCTCCAGGAACTAACAATCTGCAACTCCAGCAACAACTAAGCTCTGCAACATTGTATCTCCGGCTTCTACCAGCACCTAACTATAACATCACTTTTACCTTTGACTATTTTAGTAGATTTCTAAGTTTTTTTAAATGTAAACTAAGATATTATTGTAGGAAGCTGGCCTGGTGTGTGGTGAGCACCTATGGTGTTATCACCTTTTACCAGCTCCAGGTATCCCTTATTAGTGTGGTGTAGACAGTGTCTAGGAAGCCAGGCTCTCTAGAGGTAGCTATGGATGAGCAGCTAAGACTTCTCTTGGAGACATGTAAAGCTTATGCAATACCACTACAGTCACACATCACTTACACACATGAAAAACCACACAGTGTTACAAAATAAAGGTTTATTGCCGTAACACAAGTACTAACATCCTGAATAGGCAATACTCCAATAGGAGGTAAGTAAACACATTATTATGTATACATTAGACGTCAGTGATTAGCATAGAAAACAATAGCAAATGACTAGGGGCACTGCAAGCAGGGCCAAGTGGGGGTGGTGGTGGACGGAAGCTTAGGCTGCAGGCAACCAGTCTCTGGCAGAGGTGGCTGGCATTAGTCTAGTGCGGCTTGTCAGGGCTGTGCTGCCTCGCGTCCTCCTGCCCCTCACTTTAAATTTGGCTTTTACTGCTCTCCTCTCTCCTTCAAGTTTTCACGCAATGTCTTGATATTATCATATAGGAGCCACAAAGTGTCACTTCAAGGAATCTAACCACGTTGACTTTTATTACCTTCTACCCTAACGTTCCTCAAATTTGAAGGAAGGAGTGTGGGAACTGTTTGTGCTATGAGGTCTGGCAAAAGTAAGAAAGGAGCATCCCAGCTCTCAAAAATGCAAGAAATGCCACTGTGGTGATGTCGTGCACAACGTCACTCCGCATTTATCACCGGCTCCCGATGAGTGGACTTAACCTCTTTCTCCTAATTCGATCACAGTGGCTCCTTCTTCATTGGTCGTTGATCTGTTCAATTCCGTAGTTTCAAACTCTCGCCTTTCTGCCACCAATTAAGCTCCTTGAAGTCCTGTGAGTCTTTTGGCCTATTTTAAGAAGAAACCTAAGTTGGAATCTAAGGTGAATTGTGGGGATATTCAGCCAGCTTCAGGTCTGGGTGAAACCTCTACGTCTGTAGTTACGGATGCCTCATCCGCAGTGTTTGGAACTCTGACAACAGCTGAGCTAATTCATCGTCCTGGTTCACCAGTTATCTTTGTGAAACCTCAGTGCTCATCAATCCCCTCTGAGGCAGGGGTCTTCGTCTTTCCTCAGTTAGCCTCTCAAAAAGAAGTGAGCCATTCAGCGTTACATGTGGGCCAGCCGCTGCGATTCCACTGAAGCATGAGCTCTCTCCAATTATTATTTCAAGTGACCACTCCTTTGATGCCAGAGAGTGGGTGACTTCTTTAGCTGCTTCCCCAGCAGCTTCTTGTCAGCAGGATGGGCATGTCGCTAGCTGTCAAGATCATCTGCAGGATTGCAATATTGCCCCACTAACTAGTCCCCCGACAGCACAATGGACCCATGGTCCAACTGGCAGCATTCGTCCGATGCTACCCACGAGGTCATCCAGTGGGGCAGGTGACACAAGCTCTCAAATTGAGTTCAACAAGGGTGAGCTCAATGATAAATTGCTTCTAGATCTTTCCTGCCTTCAATCTGAAATTACGAGTGGCGCTGAGGTGGAACCCAATTCTGTGCTTATCTCCAAGACCGCTATAAGTGGCTCTGCTTGGCCACAGCTTTTTCAAACTCTTCAATCCACTGTGCTCGCTTTGAACTCCGATAAACTGGATGTCCAAGTTGACTTGTTGAACACATTGGCCACATATGTAGCTGGAATCGACCACAAAATAGAAAATCTAAATCAGCTAATTACTAGAGCCCAAACAAGCTCCAATTTTGTTCAAGCAACCTGTTGCTGTTCCACAATTATTGAAAGTTTATCATCTCTACCTACCTTTTTGAGTTCAGTTTTATCTGAAATTAAGAGATTCTCTGCAGCTTCTGTGCCTCTTGCCCCCCTGCCGAATCCAGGGTCTCACCCCGATTCCGCTCGGAAACCAACTAATCTAAAAACTTTGGATGACTAATTTTGTCCAGCAAAGAGTGCAGCAATCACCAATTCTCCCCAGCCCACTGTTACTGCACTCTTGGAGCATGACACTCTGGCCAACTGTGTTCATAAGAACTCCCTTCTGCCTGGAGTCAAACCTAAGGAGCCTGTTCTCTCACATTGTTCTTGCATTGCACCCCAAACAGATTGAACACATTCATCGCCTCCAGGAGGTGATTGTTGAGTTCAGCACCCATTGAGTAAGAGGGAAAAAAAAAGGCTATGGAAACAACGGAACAGAAGGCGGAGCCTACCTCCCCAAGAGTCCCCAAATAATGTTCAACTGTCGGTTCGGCTCGATGCACAGCAGTTGCAGCAGTCGCAGGAGGTCCCTGATGTGATTCCGCTGACTAATTCTCTGATGGCCATACAGGGAGGCCCTTTACCAGCTAGTGAGGCTATGCAGGGCCTTTCGGTCAGTACTATACTGCAGGAAACCAAATTTCACCCCAAGGATCTTCCATGTGTATCTGTGCTACATGTAAACTGCTAAAAGACCTTTACCCCAGCTGTACATATCTTAACCATCCACATATACTGACCATATCTTAAAGGGTAGGCACTGATAGGCACTGATAATTGGAGCTGAAGCTCATTAGGCTCCTTAAAAGAGATTCACTAACAGCCAATATCCAACAGCAGTAGGCACAAAAGCATGAATCTTAGGTGTTTTACATAATATAAATAAGTTTGACCCCTTTCTATCATTGTACTTATATTCAGCAAATAAACAACATGTTAGCACCATCTCTGAAAATCTTTTGAATTTGTAGGACATGGTAGGATATATTATTTTCAAACCATCTTTCTGACAGAGGCCCTGATTTAGAGTTTGGTGAAGAGGGTATTCCATCGCAATGGCAACAGCGTACCCTTTCTGCCAAATTGAAGTTCCAGCTGTCCCATTTAGGGTCAGGTGTAACTTCAGACTACTCTGTATGAAATTCTCAACTGACATGCACCTCCGATGACAGAGTAAGGCAGTCTGAGGTTTGGCTATGTGATAGCCTGCCTGCATTAGAATGAGTGGACAAATGGACAGTTTTCACTGTATGGTGGAAGGGGGCAGTGAAAACCGCTAAATTGCCCCCACAACTTGGGTGACAACTTCCCTGGTGCGGAGATCGTTATTTATTTTATATTCTAAAACAAAACCCTGCTTTGGAATTTTGTTTTTAAATAAACACTTCTTAAACGTTTGATATATGGTCATGTTGACACTCCTTTGGATAATAGTGATAAAATTATTAGGATAGTAAAAATATTAATAATTAATACCAAAAGTCTAACTTTACTATTAGTAAAGTTAGACTTTTGGTCTAAGTTTAGACTTCTGGTTTAAACTTAGACTGAAAGTTTAAACTTAGACCAAAGCTCTAACTTTACTACAAATAAAGTTCAACTTTAGATCTAAATTTAGACTTTTGGTCTAAACTTAGGCCCATATTTATACTTTTTTAGCACCGCATTTGCACCGCTTTTGCGTCAAAAAAAAAATATATTAAAAATATATTAAAATTATTATATATTAAAAAATATAAATTTGGGCCTTAGACTTTTGTCCAAGGGTACCTTGGCGAATCAGGTCCAGAGATTTGGCAGGACTTGACCTCGACATAGGAACATAGCGCAGGATGAGAAGGCACAGGTTGATTCAGTTTTCCAAGAGCATGCAGCAGAGTGATATGGCTGTATAGTGAAATCCATTTTGATTCTATCTAGAAGACTGAGATGCACTGGTGGAGCTTTGGGAGTCCAGTGTTCTAATAAAATACATTGCATCAGGTCAACACCGAGGAGTGATAGAAAGAGTGCAAGGCACTAAAATTTAAGGCGAATATTGCTACAGCTCAATATTGAGGAACATTTGTAAAACTATTTGAGGTATTTCTATTGTAATAACAACAAGTGGTTCAGATGTTGAGGAATGTGGTACACTGGTACAGCTACGTAGGGTCACGTGTTGACATAGCAGCGGACTCAAGTTAAGGTCAAGATGCATTGTCAGACCTGTCTTTGTAACAGCCAGCATATGAGGGTGTTTTGCACTGGAACTTAGAAAGAGCTTGTTTGATGATATCTTACTTGCATTGCAAGGAGCTAACTCTATAGTTGGAGCTACTTGTGAATCCCATTAAGCCCAGAAGAGGAAGAGAGCTGCTGTCTCGATTAGTTGATGAGTGCCTTTAAGTCATGTGTGATAGTGAGGGGGGTGTGGCTACCGCCCTATAAAGATTGCCTCCTAACGTGTGCTCTGCCGAGCCCGTCTACTAATCGGCTTTACCTGCATGCCAGAGGGGATCCTGAGCTCATGCAAAGCGATTCTCAGATCAAAAATAAAAAAGCAACTTGAAAGAGCTGCTTACTTCACAAACTACTTGTTAGAAATGGGTTCTTTGATTGGCTGTTAGGTTACCCCCTGTCCAAGCAAGGACCCTCACTCTAGTCAGGGTAAGTCACCCACGATCCAAATTATCCTGTGCCCACACCCTGGTAGATTGGCGCTGAGCAGTCAGGCTTAACTTAGCAGGCAAACTGTAAAGTATTTGTGCAATAAATCATACAAGAACACAATATAGCACCACAGAAATACGCCACACAGTGTTTAGAAAAATATATAATATTTATCTGGATAAATGCAGGTCAAAACGATTAAAATGCAATAAGTATTTGTTGGGATATCACTGTAAAAGTGATATGAAGTGTTTTAAGTCTTTCAAAAGCAAACATAGGCCCTCATTCTGACCCTGGCGGTCTTTGACCGCCAGGGCGGAGGACCGCGGGAGCACCGCCGACAAGCCGGCGGTGCTCCAATGGGGATTCCGACCGCGGCGGTAAAGCCGCGGTCGGACCGGCACCACTGGCGGGGTCCCGCCAGTGTACCGCGGCCCCATTGAATCCTCCGCGGCGGCGCAGCTTGCTGCACCGCCGCGGGGATTCTGACCCCCCCTACCGCCATCCAGATCCCGGCGGTCGGACCGCCGAGATCCGGATGGCGGTAGGGGGGGTCGCGGGGCCCCTGGGGGCCCCTGCAGTGCCCATGCCACTGGCATGGGCATTGCAGGGGCCCCCGTAAGAGGGCCCCTACATGTATTTCACTGTCTGCTGCGCAGACAGTGAAATACGCGACGGGTGCAACTGCACCCGTCGCACAGCTTCCACTCCGCCGGCTCGATTCCGAGCCGGCTTCATCGTGGAAGCCTCTTTCCCGCTGGGCTGGCTGGCGGTCTGAAGGAGACCGCCCGCCAGCCCAGCGGGAAAGTCAGAATTACCGCCGCGGTCTTTCGACCGCGGAACGGTAACCTGACGGCGGGACTTTGGCGGGCGGCCTCCGCCGCCCGCCAAGGTCAGAATGAGGGCCAAAGTCTCTTTCAAGCACCAAGTACCTGGTTTGCATGAAAAATCTCTGCAAAGAACTGCAGAGGAGATGTGTGGAAACAAACGGGTGTGCGTCGATTTCTCTGGCCGCACACAGCAATGTGTTGTTCAGTTTTCATGCAGGGGTGGCTGTGCGTCAATTTCCGGCGCTTGGTCATGGATCCTCTTCGGGTTGCGGGGATTTCAGACGGCCGGGGGATGATGAGTGGATTTCCTGCGCTGGCAGGACGAAGTCACAGGAGCTATGTCAATTTAGTGGCCGTTGCGTAGAATTTTCTACCACACGGCAGGCGCTGCGTCGATACTTCTCTGGAGGTCAGGCTGTGTCGTTCCAGCTTGGCTGTGTGGCGATTCGGTGGGACGTGCACTGAATTTCCGGTCACTATGCTGGTGCTGCGTCGATCTTCTTGTTGCGAAGTCAGGCTGCGTCATTCTGGTTTGGCGTGCAGTGAAATTTCCACAGCGGTGCAGGCTGTGCGTCTTTTCTGGCAGGCTGTGCATCAATTTTGCCACACAAGGAGTCCTTCTTGTAGAGATGAAGGGGGTCATTATGAGTCTGGCGGAAGGCGGAGAAGCGGCGGTAAGCCCGCCAACTGGCTGGAGGTCTTTTTTTTTGTATTATGACCATGGCGGTTACCGCCATGGTCATCCGCCGGTTCTCAGTTCCGCCCGCCAGGGCGGAGATGACCGCCGGGCTAGAGACCTGGGTCTCCAGCCCGGCGGCCGTCACTATACCGCCGGCGGTATTTTGACCCGGCTTACCGCCGTGGATTTCCTGCAGTTGGAACCGCCATGAAATCCATGGCGGTAAGCACTATCAGTGCCAGGGAATTCCTTCCCTGGCACTGATAGGGGTCTCCCCCTCCCCCCACCCCGACTCCCTCCCCTACACCCCCCACCACCCCTGCCACCCCCCAAAGGTGGCAGGGCCCCCCTCCCCACCCCGACCCCCAACATCACAGAACTCACACACACACAACACGCATGCAGGCACCACCAACACACACACCGACATACATGCCTACATCCGCACACACAGTCAGACACGCACACCCACATACAAACATACACGCACACATCCATACAGACATACCCACAGACATACACGCACTCATTCCCAAAACACGCAACACCCCCGCAAGCATACACACACTCACACACCCCCTCTACATACACAGACACACACCCCCATGCACCCACACAACACACAACACCCCCCCCACCCCCCTCCCCTAACGGACGATCGACTTACCTGTTCCGTCGATCCTCCGGGAGGGGATGGGAGCCATGGGGGCTGCTCCGCCGACACCACACCACCAACAGAACACCATCACGCCAAATCACAGGACGTGATTCGGTGGGCGGTGTTCTGTTGGCATGGCAGTGAAGGTGGAGCAACCTCCACTTCCCCGCCGCCTGCCAGTATGGCTGTTGGCGGCTCTCCGTTGGAAAAAGGACGGAGAGCAGCCAACAGTCATAACACGGCGAACGGCAAACCGCCACTACTGGCGGTCTTCCGCACGGCGGTCCCTCAGCGGTCTTGTAAAAAGACCGCCGAGGTTGTAATGACCACCGAAGTCTTTTTGGTCCTGAGACTTCAGGGAACAGGAGGCAAGCTCTATCCAAGCCCTTGGAGAACACTTCTTCACCTCAGCCGAAGAGCAGCAAGGCAGCAGGGCAACAGCAAGGCAGCAGTCCTTCACAGAAAGCAGACAGGTGAGTCCTTTGGGCAGCTAGGCAGTTCTTCTTGGCAACATGCAGGTTCTCGTTCAAGTTTCTTCTTCAGGAAATGTCTGAGTTGGTGGGGCAGAGGCGCTGTTTAAATACCTAAATATGCCTTTGAAGTGAGGGAGTGGCTTAGAAGTGCACAAGGTCCCCTTTCAGTTCAATCCTGTCTGCCAGAGTCCCAGTAGGGGGTGTGGCAGTCCTTTGTGTGAGGGCAGGCTACTGTCCTTTGGCATGCAAGTGTCAGGCACTCCACCCTCCCAGCCCAGGAAGACCCATTCAAAATGCAGATGTATGCAAGTGAGGCTGAGTATCCTGTGTTTGGGGTGTGCCTGAGTGAATGCACAAGGAACTGTCAACTAAACCCAGCCAGATGTGGATTGAAAGGCACAGAAAGATTTAAGTGCAGAGAGATGCTCACTTTCTAAAAGTGGCATTTATTAAATAGTAATATTAAATCTAACTCCACCAGTCAGCCGGATTTTTTATCACCATTCTGGCCATACTAAATATGACCTTCCTACTCCTTTCAGATCAGCAGCTACCACTCAAACAATGTATGAGGGCAGCCCCAGTGTTAGCCTATGAAGGAAGCAGGCCTCACAGCAGTGTAAAAACAAATTAGGAGTTTTACACTACCAGGACATGTAAACTACACAGATACATGTCCTGCCTTTTGCCTACACAGCACCCTGCCCTATGGGTTACCTAGGGCATGCCTTAGGGGTGTCTTATATGTAGAAAAAGGGGAGTTTTAGGCTTGGCAGGTACTTTTAAATGTCAAGTCGAATTGGTAGTGAAACTGCACACACAGGCCTTGCAATGGCAGGCCTGAGCCAAGGTTAAGGGGCTACTAAAGTGGGTGGCACAATCAATGCTGCAGGCCCACTAGTAGCATTTAATCTACAGGCCCTGGGCACATATAGTGCACTCTACTAGCAACTTATAAGTAAATTAAATAGTCCAATTGGGTATGATCCAATGTTACCATGTTTAAAGGGAGAGAGCATATGCACTTTAGCACTGGTTAGCAGTGGTAAAGTATGCAGAGTCTTAAAACCAGCAAAAACAGTATCTAAAAAGTGGAGGGAGGCAGGCAAAAAGTTAGGGGTGACCACCCTAAGGCTGTCAGGTCTAACACTACTGCAATACAAGGTCCCATCTGTGCCAAGCGGCTGAACCAGCCTTCCCTCACAAGGCCGTCCCTCCTGACATCAACATGGCTGCCACTGTGACATCACAGTAATGAGTAGATCCCCATAGCACAAACCAGTTCCTCTTGCAGCCCCCACTCAGCACAGGTGTGGTCCTCAACAACATATACAGGTCAGGTGACATTAATTCTATGAAACTACGTGAATATTCTTCACAGATTCACAGGCATTCTCCACAAGCTCTGCCTGACCTTAAGATGGCCACTGCCAGAAAAGTTTAGCCATCTTGAATCTTCTTGATCTTCTTTAGCAGCCTCTACTGATTAAGCCCTAATACTGGCACTTACGTACATGTGAGGAAAATTGAGGAGGCTAGCCCCTGAATAGCAGGCACATTCATTCCCTACCTCCTTCCTAACACATGGACTGCTCATCCTCTGCTGCACTTTTGGTATCCTCGCACCATCAGTCTCCACTGTGCACCAAAACAAACTGGGTCAACTCCTCTTGACAGCCACAAGAGACGTTACCTTTCATCACTCTGTGCTGCCCATCCAGATACTCTTGCCAAGAACTTTTAAACTGCCCAGTCGAGGGGCAACTTGCACCACAATCATGGTTGATCCCAAAAAACATGAATGCAGGTAAACCAGCGCAAAAGAAATTCAAACAGGACCCACCAACCCCAGACTCCCCAATAAAAACAAAGTCAGACAAAAGCGCAGCCCTACATCTCATCATGCAAAAATCATGAATAAACCAGCTAGCAGACTACCAACAAAGCACTGCGCAGACACCCTCAACCACCACAACGAAGCTCGCCCTGATGGAAAGGAATCTTACAGAGCTAGAGGACAGAAACAAGAGGCAAAACCTGCGGATTTTTGGGCTTCCAGACAGAGCGTAAGAACAAGCGCCTTCCTGTGCTGCATTTAAAAAGGGACCCCTCAAGTCCTAGGAATAAACTTTGCAAAAGATTTTGAAATAACACAAGCTCACAGAGTGTCCACCTACATCCCCAAAAACAGCAACACTTCAAGAGCTCCTATTTTCAGATCCCTTCGCTACTCACACACCATTGCAATCCTTACACAGATAAAGAAAGTACAAAGAATCAAATGGCAATATGCCTCCATTGGGATTTCCCAAGACTATTCTAAAGACACAGTCAAGTAAAGGAAGGGTTTCTTGTCCCAGCGTCAAACCTGTAAAGACTTAGGCCCGTATTTATACTCCGTTTGCGCCGAATTAGCGTCGTTTTTTTCGACGCAAATTCGGCGCAAAACTAACGCCATATTTATACTTTGGCGTTAGACGCGTCTAGCGCCAAAGTATGGGCAAATAGCGTCATTTTTTTGCGTGAACGCCTTCCTTGCGTTAATGAGATGCAAGGAAGGCGTTCCCGTCTAAAAAAATGACGGCGTCGTATTTATACTCCCGGGCAAAAATCACGCCCGGGAGGTGGCGGGTCAAAAAACCCCGCATTTGCGCCACTATTTAACGCCTGGGTCAGGGTAGGCGTTAAGGGGCCTGTGGGCTCAAAATGAGCCCACAGGTGCCCTCCCCTGCCCCCAGGGACCCCCCCTGCCACCCCTGCCCACCCCAGGAGGACACCCAAGGATGGAGGGACCCACCCCAGGGACATTCAGGTAAGTTCAGGTAAGTATAATTTTGTTAATTTTTTTTTTTTTTTTGGGTGGCATATGGGGGCCTTATTTGTGCCCCCCTACATGCCACTATGCCCAATGACCATGCCCAGGGGACATAAGTCCCCTGGGCATGGCCATTGGGCAAGGGGGCATGACTCCTGTCTTTACTAAGACAGGAGTCATTTAAATGGCGTCTGGGCGTCGAAAATAATGGCGCAAATCGGGTTGAGGCGATTTTTTTGCCTCAACCTGACTTGCCCCATTTTAAGACGCCCTAACGCCATTTTCCCCCTACGCCGGCGCTGCCTGGTCTACGTGGTTTTTTTCCACGCACACCAGGCCGCGCCGGTCTGCTAGCGCCGGCTAACGCCATTCCATAAATACGGCGCCCGCATGGCGCTTCAGAATGGCGTTAGACGGCGCTAAATTTTTTGACGCTAAACTGCGTTAGCGCAGTTTAGCGTCAAAAAGTATAAATATGGGCCTTAGGCCCGTATTTATACTCCGTTTGCGCCGAATTAGCGTCGTTTTTTTCGACGCAAATTCGGCGCAAAACTAACGCCATATTTATACTTTGGCGTTAGACGCGTCTAGCGCCAAAGTATGGGCAAATAGCGTCATTTTTTTGCGTGAACGCCTTCCTTGCGTTAATGAGATGCAAGGAAGGCGTTCCCGTCTAAAAAAATTACGGCGACGCAAATGCGTCGTATTTATACTCCCGGGCAAAAATCACGCCCGGGAGGTGGCGGGTCAAAAAACCCCGCATTTGCGCCACTATTTAACGCCTGGGTCAGGGTAGGCGTTAAGGGGCCTGTGGGCTCAAAATGAGCCCACAGGTGCCCTCCCCTGCCCCCAGGGACCCCCCCTGCCACCCCTGCCCACCCCAGGAGGACACCCAAGGATGGAGGGACCCACCCCAGGGACATTCAGGTAAGTTCAGGTAAGTATAATTTTTTACATTTTTTATTTTTGTTTGGGTGGCATAGGGGTGCCTTATTTGTGCCCCCCTACATGCCACTATGCCCAATGACCATGCCCAGGGGACATAAGTCCCCTGGGCATGGCCATTGGGCAAGGGGGCATGACTCCTGTCTTTACTAAGACAGGAGTCATTTAAATGGCGTCTGGGCGTCGAAAATAATGGCGCAAATCGGGTTGAGGCGATTTTTTTGCCTCAACCTGACTTGCCCCATTTTAAGACGCCCTAACGCCATTTTCCCCCTACGCCGGTGCTGCCTGGTCTACGTGGTTTTTTTCCACGCACACCAGGCAGCGCCGGTCTGCTAGCACCGGCTAACGCCATTCCATAAATACGGCGCCCGCATGGCGCTTCAGAATGGCGTTAGACGGCGCTAAATTTTTTGACGCTAAACTGCGTTAGCGCAGTTTAGCGTCAAAAAGTATAAATATGGGCCTTAGGCCCTCATTTATACTTTTTGGTGCAAAACTGCACTAATGCAGTTTTGCACCAAAAAGTTTAGCTCTGGCTTGCACCATTTCTGTGCACCAGCCGGGCACCATATTTATGGAATGGTGCACGCCGGTGCAAAGGTTAGGCTAGGGTAAAAAAAATGACGTTAGACAGGTGGGGCTGGCGGCATGGAAGAAAGGGGTTTTGCACCAAAAAATAACGTTAGGCAGGTTAGAGTAAATAAAATGACTCTAACCTGCCTAGAGTCATTTTCTGACACAAAACCATTCATACCACATGACTCCTGTCTTAGAAAAGACAGGAGTCATGCCCACCACCAAGTGGCCAGCACACAGGACCAGGGTCTTCCGGGCATGGTCATTTCACCCAGTGCCATGTAGGGGGGGGGCAACTCCAGGCCCCCAATGGCACTTTAAAAATAATAATAATACTTACCTGTACTTACCTATACTTACCTGGGATGGGGTTCCCCATCCTCCGCTGTCCCTCTGGTGTGGGTGGGGGTGTTCCTGGGGCCTGGGAGGGCACCTGTGGGCTTATTTTATGGTGTTCCACCATGGAAATAGGCCCACAAATTGCCTAATGCCGGCCCTGACCCAGGAGTTAACATTTTTTGACCCCTCCTCCCTCCCGTGCGTGATTTTAGCACAGGTGGATAAATATGGCACTAAGGCCATAGAGTCATTTTTTGCACGGGAATGCCTACTTTGCATCTCATTAACGCATAGTAGGTTTCCACGTCCAAAAAATGACTTTAACTCCATAAATTTGGCGCTAGACAGGTCTAGCACCAAAGTATAAATATGGAGTTAGTTTTGCACCTAATTTGTGTAAAACAAAAGGATGCAAATTTGGCGCAAAACAAGTATAAATATGCCCCTTCGAAATATAATTTTCCTTCACAGGATCACTGCACCTTAACACAACCTACAACGGAAAACAACCATCTTTGAGGATCTCCAGGATTTGGACTCCTTCATGGCCAACATTCAGGACCTGAAAATGACCAAATAACTTTATGCTGGCTGCTTAAGAACCACGCATTCTCTGTTCTCTGTTGACCACTATTAACCAACACTAACCAGTGTCCCCACTATTGTAATTACCTTAACACTACTAATGATTCTACTTGTAAGACCTATAAGACCTGTAAGATTGATGACGCCGGCCCCAGTTACTACCTGGTCACATAGCTTTTCTCACTTGTTGTTAATACTTGTTCACATCTGCTTACCAGAACTCTAAATAAACACTTTAACTCTACGTATGCATGCCACCACTTTCACAGGGAACTCCAAGACATAGACAACTAGGCTCAACCTCTCGTGGCCTCCACTGCCCATCCTCTAAATCGGTCTCACCTCAGAAGCCCTTCCTGGTATGTAAACGCATGTTCATATCCCCTATGCTAAATTTAAACTTATTCTTCCTTCTTATAGAGCCGGCCATACCCTAGATGGGATTTTTGCCCACTCTGAGGTTGAAATTAATCTCCTAACATCCCCATTAGAATGGACGGATCACTCTCTCCTGACATTTACATTTTTGGTCAGGCAGCAGCCGTCGATATCTACTCCCCAGAACAAATGGTTGAGACCATGGAAAAATATTAAATCAGAACCTTTAGCAATCGCATTAAGGCACAATTGGAATGACCCTAAGGTATCCACTCTACCCCCTCTTGCTAGATTTAATCAGGGCATCATTCAGGCAATGGACTCGCTAGCACCGGCGAGGGCTGTGGCTCCTCGCGTTACAAAAAAACTTAATCAACCTTGGTTCTCTAAAGAGCTTAAAATATTACAAAGAAAATACCGGCAGAAAGAGCGCTGCTGGAAACTTAACCCTCGGGATGAGGAGAGAGCGAAACTTAAATCAGCTCTAAAAATTTACAAAGAAGCTTGTTTGACAGCTAAATCGGATTATTTCACACTTAAAATTAGCGAGGCGGCCAATTCCTCTAAGGAACTATTTAAAACCATCAATGCCCTCACCACCCCCCTAGGTACTTCTAAAGGTGAAAATTCCCAAGACTTTTGCAACAAAGTGGCCAATTTTTTCGAACGTAAAATTCATAACATCTACTCTAGTTTTGAGTCGGACGATGAATATGTTAACCTATCCTTACGGTCAATTGTGCCCCCATGCCAGGGATTGACACCCCATGGGTCGCTGGATGAGCCACATTTATTATCTAGGTTTAAATTGCCATCTAAAGAGGACATGCACAAGCTTTTACTTGAATGCAAATCTGGCTCCCCTATGGATCCTTGTCCTCCTGCTATCCTGCGACTTGTACCCGACTTAGTGGTACCTATGTTGACCCCTATTTTTCAGGAAGTTCTTATAACAGGTGTGTACCCCAAGGCATGGAAAGAAACTACGATCATTCCTTTAAAAAAGAAGGAAACTGGTAAACCTGACGATTTGACTAATCTACGCCCTATAGCCCTTCTTCCCTTTGCGGCTAAAATTTTAGAAAAACATCTCAATAAAGGATTAGTTGATTTCCTGCCAGCCACTAAGTGCTTAGACAGTGCGCAACATGGTTTTCGGAAATTGCATAGCACGGAATCGGCTCTCATTGCATCTTCCGACACCATACGCAGATTGGTTGATGAGGGCCAAGGGGTCTTTTTGGTTTTGCTAGATTTGTCTGCAGCATTTGATACCATCGCCCCCCATATTCTATTAGATCGTCTGCACCAGGCTGGTGTAAGAGATCAAGCTCTCAAGCTGATTGAATCCTTTCTGTCCGACAGGTGGGCTACGGTTAGTAGTGGTGATTTTAGATCCCCAGCTTATCTGCTGCCGTGTGGGGTCCCTCAGGGCTCGTCACTCAGCCCTACGCTGTTTAATGTGTACGTGGCACCGCTGGCAGAATTAATTCGTACTTTCGGCTTCATTCCCACCTTGTATGCTGATGACACTCAGATCATCATCCCTATCGATAATGATTTGGAGAAAGTGGCTATCCGCTTTAATGCTTGTATGATAGCAGTGAACAATTGGATGAGAGCCAATTGGCTAAAACTCAATTGTGAAAAAACTGAAATCCTGTGTTTCGGGGTGAAGAGGGATCTCTGGTCTTCCATGTGGTGGCCGAAAGAATGCGGCACCCTCCCGGAGCCAGGATCCACCTCGAAAAACTTAGGGTTATTGTTTGATGACCAACTGTCATTTAAACCGCAGGTTAATCTGATAGTTAAGTCCTGTATGTGGATGCTGAAGAAATTAAAGAAAGTTTTCCCTTTTATTCCACCCTCCTGTAGAATTGCCACTACTCTGGCTCTAGTCATTTCTAGATTGGACTATGGAAATGCGCTGCTGCTTAACCTGGATAAAGCATCCCTCAACAAGCTACAGGTGATGCAGAACACCGCGGCTAGGCTTGTATTGAAGTTACCTCGTGGGGCCTCTGCTAAGAGCTCCCTCAGAAGCCTTCATTGGCTTCCGGTAGCCCAGCGGCTTTCTTTCAAGGCACTCTGCATCACTCATAAAGCTGTCCATGGGATTGGGCCCAACGTTTTGACCTCCAAGCTACAATTCTATAGGCCTAATAGGCCGTTGTGGTCTGCTTCTGCCTATCGAATTCAAACCTTCCGTACTAAGAAGGCGAAATGGGGAGATAAAGCGTTTACCATTGCGGCCTCCAAAATCTGGAATTCACTCCCGTTGAATCTTAGGCAAGAACATAACCATTTAAGATTTAGGAGATTGGTTAAAACGTGGCTCTTCCCGCAATAACTGGGGAGTCCCTTGGTACATGGATTCTGCCCCACCTCAGTCAGCGCTTCGATGCCCACGGGTTGGAATGCGCTTTACAAATACTCAATACATACATACATTCTTCTTCCTATGCTCTCTCTCTCTCTCTGTCTTTCTCTCCCTTTCTCTCTCTCCTCCTCCTCAATTCTATCCTTGCTCATTCTCCTACACCACTTACCTCTCTCCCTCTTCCTTTCCTCTAGACCCCCTCCCTTATCCCCTCCTAACTGCCCTCCCTACCTGTCCACTCCCCCGTTCTCCCCTCTCCTCTACTGGGAAAACCCACCCACCCTCCAGAACCCATTTTGCAATTTACATGGGACACTTCTGAAATGACCTATAAATCACAACTACGCATAACATGAAGAAACGTTCCCTTAATGTTAAGGTACTAAGGGCCAGATGTATCAAAGCTTTTTTGCATTCGCAAACGGTGCGAACGGCCGTTTGCGAATGCAAAAATGCCTTTCAGTATGCATGAAAGGCATTCGCTATGCAATTTTTAAGGAATCGCTTAAATAGCAAAAATTCTCTAAATAAGAAGTCGCAATTAAGGAATCCTTATTCTTAGGCACATGTAACAAGCTTTTCCTTAATGCGAATTGGGCATTAAGGAATCGCTATTACCGCCAAATTCGATTTGATGGTAACCATGTGCAAATTTAAAAAATGCATTAAAATTGCATTTTTAAAATTGACATGTAGCGCACACATGCCCCTTTGGTATCTACCTGCATAGGTTCTCCTTCTGTCTCCCTTGATACAGGTTGAGGTTCTTCAGGATGATGTACAAAGATATGTGGGTTGCTTGAATGGGAAGGTCCATGATTCTTTCTTCTAGACAACGTACTTGGAGACGATATTCTATAGAGAGCGCTAAATCCATCAAACCTCGTAGATCATCTATTCTGGCAGAATGTACTAATTCATCTTTTATGTCTTCTCGTAGACCTATGCGAAAAAGAGTTACCAAAGTATGTTCCACCCAAGTCGTCTCGGATACCAATTGTCTGAAGCGTGTGATAGATTGGAGAACATCTTGAGTGCCTTGTTGAATATCACATAGCGCTTCTTCTGCTGACGCTTCCAATCCTGGACATGTGTATAAATCTTCTCACAAAGGCTGAATAATCAGACAGCAACGGGTCGTTGGAGGCTACTAATGGAGTCGCCCAGGCCAAGGCAGGACCAGACAAGGCACTGATGAGATAACCCACTTACATTTTATCTTGCAAAAATGTATTTGGTCTAAAAGCAAAATAGACAGTCAGAGCATCAAGAAATTCTCGCAACTTGTTTGGGTCTCCTGAAAACCGAGGTGTAGTAGTAGAGACGGTAGGAACATCAGTACTTCGGGATGCCAGGGCTTGTCGTAAAGCCCCGTTTTCATTTCTTAATTGTTGCAATTCCTGGGCTTGTTGTTGAATAGTTACGGCTAGGGACTGGTTAGGTTCTGCAGCAACCATTGCAGTATCTTCCATTCTGCCTGACAAAGTCTGGTTCGTTTGGCGCTGCAATCTGTCATGAACTACTCGTTGTCTATGTCTGTGGCCCACTGGAAATGCTGCAAGGTCTTTGTTCCTATAGGTTCTGCCTTGACCCGAGTAGGGGCGACCCTTTCTGACAGCCACGGTGCTGCTGACGGAGGGAACGCCAAAGGCAGTCCGTGCCCTCCAGAAGGAGTCCCAGAGGGAAAAAAAACAAAAAGGGAGAAAAACTCTAAGCATGAACTCCTGGAGCAAAAACAAAAAAGTAAAAAATAAATCTGAACAAAAGACAAAATGGCAATGAAAAAAGCTGGAACAGGCTAAGAAAAAACATAACTGACGCAGAAGAAACAGGAGCGAAGATCACCATCCAAAGGAAGTGTTGCAGCGCAAAGAGAACAGGACCCACACACTTTATATACCCAAAGAACAGGAAGTGGCCAACAGGAAGTAAAAGACACCAGATTGGGTTGGGAATTTAGCTTAGAAATCTATGGAAAAGTCATCATATTAAAAAAGGTTCCAAAGGCAAGCAGGGAGAAGGAAGGCATGCTGGGAAGGAGAAAGGATCATGGAAACTAAAGAAGGGCATAAATACAGGGAATGCAGAAAAGAGGAAAGAATATGGAAGCATAAGGTAAGTGGGGGTGAGTTTGTAAGTGAAGGGAGGCAAGAACTACAGGGGCGAGCTACGCCCATAACTCATCGAGGCCACATGCCCAATTTGGGGCCTCGATCAAAATAGGGACTGGCAGGGGGGCGGCACGTCCTGCCGCCGCGGATGGAGGCCGCAACCCGAGCCGAATGTTCAGCTCGCAGCGCGACCCCATCACTAGTGATGACGCAGAAAAAGAAGGTCCGACATATATTCATACATATCGTGTAATCAAAACATATAATGAAGTGTGATTTTAGTAAAGAAAATAATGTACGAGGGAAATTGTGCCCTCGGGGTAGTTCGCCATCATTGTAAACGAGCTTTATTAATCATGAAGTATTGAAAATGTAGTAATCCGTCGTATGCCATGATTTCTTGTTTGAAAACTGTTTTGCTTAGCTTAAATTTAGTACAGGCTTTGGCCTAGTTGCCTGGTCTCAAATTCTAACTGCGTGGCTTTTTCCTTGAACTAATGAAACATATATTCTTGCTTGAAGTTGTATTTTTCCAGTAGAGCTGACTGATACACTTATCTCCAAGGTTTCGTACTAGGCCGGTTTCATCCCCTTTGATACAAGGTCAGTCTGCAGGTGCGGACAATGAAGGTACAGATAGTAAAATAATTGGCAAACCATGTTACAATTTGTGTTCCAAGGCTCCAAGGACAGTGTATGCATAAATGAGCGCTAGTAAAAGACTATTTTCATTGGACAATTTGAAGCCAACCTATGAACCCTCCAATGGAAGACCCTGCAGAATTTGGAATGTTTCTTACTTAAACCCACTGGACAAAGAGTAGTTAGCCATTTTTTCCTCGATGCCAGTTTGAAGCCAGATGCCAGACTCCATTTTGGACGACACCCTGATGCCCTTTTCTCTATCTGAGAGAAAGAGACTTTAAGAATTCTCACCCTAGAGACTTTAACTTTGATTTGCCCCGTCTTGCCCATGAAGTAACTTTGCCCCATTTTCCTTGCCGCTGCAAGGGAGCTTGCCCTTAACTTTGCCCCTTTGAAACATGTCCCATGCTGATCAAACCGGTACCTGAAGGACGAAGACTTTTCTTGAATGCTGATTGTATTTGGTAAATATGAAAGGATAAATGTATTATGCATTGTGTTTTTCCTTTTAGGTACCAACTGCTATTTTGATAGGGTCCTAGCTAGAAGTTTTCCAAATTTGTGTTGACTAAATTTGTTTTGCATGAAGCCCCACATGTCAATGCTAATTAGAGGTTAGTCGAGGTATTCATTCGATGTACCATGCTAATTTGAAATCTTGTTATGCTGACCAATGTATGAAATTAGTCAAATACAGTTAGTCATATTAGTGATTTGCATTGCGATAACTGAGTGCATCATTATTCAGATTTTGCGTAGGTTGCGTTTCTTCCGCAGCTATGGAAAGCTAGTAATGTTCATATACATATCATTTGGTTTTGAGACATATATACATCGTGCTAGCTTTGTTAATATAGGGAAATAAATTCACTAACTTTTAATAAACTGGTGTGATTATTCATGACTGAAAGGTCATGGTGCGCCGAAATACCAACTGTTATTGATTTCTGATGTGCTACAATGATCTATTAATTGAGTATTGATTACCGATTGCAACAGTTATTGATTATTGATCTGAGTGACTCGACTATTAAAGGATGAGGAGAGCCCGACTCGGTTAAAAGATTCACCGACCTCTAACGTGTCCAGGTACAGGTAATTTATAAGGGCTGGACGTGTTATCAGTAGATGGTAGCAGAGATTGATGGTTTAGCCCTTTGGGACCCCATCCGAACAATAGACAGAGTCAAGTTAGAATTTTCTTTGATAAAACAAGTTGGAGGGATGATGATGTCCTAAGTCCCCAATGACTTTCCCGGAATCTCAGAGCTTGCGAATGAGGAACATGGAGGTATGAGAATGGTGTTGGTGTTTCTAGTGACGGTATGAGTGAAGTTAGGGTTTTGCGCTTACACAGCTTATTGCCGCAGACTAATTGAGAAGTTTGTGAGGATTTAGGGGGTTAAAAGATATTAGAAGAGTGTTACTCCAAAAGTGTGAGAGTAGGGAAGTCGTCGAACTTCACGTGTGTGTGTAGCGCTTTGAGCACAAAAATTGTCCACGTGGTTGTTGATGTTGATACGGGCCCTGCGAGGTCAAGAGACTCCGAAGTATGTTGAAAAGTGTATGAGACACTTGTTTGATGTTGTGATCTGGTCGGTTTAATAGGTTGATCGGGCGTGGTCAACAAGTCGGTATGAATTCTAAGGAATGAAAGAAAATTTCGACTTTGAGATTTGACGAATTCTAAAATGCACTAGAATAGTTCATTGATCAGTCGAGAGTAAAGTTTGCGGGTCAAATTTTGCTTGCGAAAGCGGGAAACCGAGAAAGATGGAATAACTGCCGAGGCTAGTGAAAAATCCCTAAGGTTTCTGAAGCGATTGTATTACCCTTCCTGTAGTAAACCGACAGATTTGTTTTCTTCTTTTTGGTTAGTGCTTGCGTTATATTGCAGAAATTAGTTTGTGAGTGAAGACGAACGAAAGCGGACAAGCCGCAGGACTTTGTCAGCCGCAGTGTGTGAGTGTGACGTCACTAAGAGCCGCGCTGGGATAGGTCGGTTGGTGAGAAGGGTCGCGCACGGATTGGACGCAGTCCGTGAAGCGCAATTGGAAGGGGAAAGGCAAGCGAAGAGTATTCCGGGAATTAAAGCCGCTTATTGATTACATATTTTAGAAAAACAAAAGACGGAAAGATGAAATTTTTCAAAGCATTTAAGAGTGCCATGAGGGGAGATGTTTATATTAAAGCAAATGTAGGAGAAGAAACACTGCCTGAGCGTACACCAGCTTACATTGTCATTGAAGAAAAGGGGGTAGCACCATGTCTTTGGTTAAAACAATGGTGCAAATTAACAGAGAAACATGGAAGTGTAGCGTTCCCTATCCACGGGTCGTTTAATCTAAGAGTTTTAGAAAATCTGAGATTTGCGCTATACGACATGAAAGTACCTCCAAGACCAGCACAATTTGAGGCACTAGCAATTTGGGAGCTAATAGCTAGAAACCAACAACAAAAGAAATTCGAGACCAGAATAAGAAAAGTAGAAAAGACACTAGCGGATGCTAGATGGGACAGCACACAAAAGGTTTGGAGATCAGACGTATTGCAGGGGATTAAATTGTTTCCAGCAATTACCGATGAAACGGAGATGGAAGGAAGGAAAGCTACCTATAAGACAAACAGGAGTCAGTCCAGAGATAGGGAGAGCAATAGAAACTCGAAAAGGGGAGACGAGTCAGACGATGAGGAGTTCATTATACAATTGCTGAATGATCGCCCACCACCATACGTGGAAAGCGAAAAAGGCTCAAGCATTAGTACTGCCCCTCCAGAACCAATACAGGGTAATGTAACACCAAATTTGAGAATATCTCAGAGGCCGAGCAGCTCCGACATGCCTTTCTCACCACAAATACCACAGATTCAGAGAATATACCCAGAAGTGCCGACATTGAAACCTGCTGATAACTATCAGCCACAGGTTCAAAGGCACTGTTGTGATGAGCATAACATGGGAATGGCTTCTGATTCAATGGCGCAGGGAGGACAAAACTATCAGAGACCGACATTGATTCAAGCTGAATCAACACAGCTCTCGATGCCCCAAAAGCAGACACAAGAAGTGCGAGTAATAGAAAGCCAATTAGGAATGCCAGCAATGATGAACCACAATGTGGGGATTAACATGCCACAGAATTCGGGGAACAGACAGAATCCAGATGCGATATCTCTGCCTATTACTGTAGGTCCACCAGTACCACTGTACATACAGGCAAATTCAAGCACAAGCGACCAAGGGTTAATGATACAGAATGGCACAGGGAGAAGATGCATAGAAACCACTCCAGAGACAACTCCGATAGCGGCACTGCCAAATGGATCTGGGTCCTTGTCGGAATTTAGTCCAATTCCAATTTGTGCTCCGTCAACCGTGGTAAGGTCACATCCACCACTATTAGTACCGTTAACCTCACAGACTGAAACATTACAGTCAGTGGCAGTTGATGTAACTGCTACACTGATGGGAATGAACGCGCAACAGTTAACACAATGGTTCAACAGCCTGAACTCCCCACAGAGTACATCCAGCGGGAAGGGAGAAGAATACCTGAATAAAATAAGGTTGGGTATGGAGGCAGATGAACTGGTAGAGGGAACAATGGGTTTGAACAGATTAGAATCATACACAGAGAAAGAACTAAGATACATGTGCCCTAGGATTACAAGAGAAGTGAGCAGCATACATAAGAAGTTACAAGAAATTGCAGACAGAAACAAGATCGATATAAGTAAGACTAAACACCTGAGCAGAAGTTACAGAATAGACTTTGAGACAAAAGATTTTGAACACATGAGATCCGCAGGGATGAAAACACACCTTAAGGAGATAGTGCAGAGTGCACAGGTCTGGAGATGTTTAGACAAGTGGGAAAGAAGATGGGTTAAGAAAAAGGACAAAAAGAAAAAAAATACTCTAGAGCGGAATGAGAAGAAAACAACAGAATGACGATCTGATAACTATGTTACCAATGAGAGAGACAGCAGGGGGAAAACTTGTACATGTACCATGGCACAGGTGCGATATTCAATCCTTTACGGATGACTTTCCCAAATTGAGAGAGAAGCCGATTGAGTGGTATCAACAAACAGATAGATTTGTGAAACTCGCGAAGTGTCTCTGGGAAGACCTGAATACTTTATTTGAAATTGTGGTTCCGGCAGATTTGTGGGAAGATTGTAAAAGGGCTGTAGGTTGGCCGACGAGTGAACCAGAGAGAGATAGGGACACAGGTGCGCCATCACCTATGGTAATGAGTTTGTACCACAAGGTGATCGAGCACTTGAAAACCAAGGTTGCGTCGAAAAATGTGGATTGGCAAAGGATTGACAGGACCGCCCAAGAGGTTAAAGAGTCTATACAAGCGTATTATGAAAGGTTGTTGAAAGCGTTTAAGAATTACAGTGGCACAGAAACGATTGAGGCAAAGGACATGCTCCATTTTGTGTTCAGGTTTGTGGAAGGTTTGAGACCCGAAATCAGCCAGATGATTAAAACGCATTTGATTTGTTGGCAGTCAAAGTCGATTGATGAAGTGTTGAATTATGCAAAATACTGCAGTGATGAGATTGAGACAAAGCAGAAAAGATTGAAAGAAAAGGTGATGGTGATGCAGCTTAGAGCAGCTCAGACAGGTTTACAAGGTTTGCAAGGTTTTCAACAACAGATGCCGCAACAGCAGCAACAGGGAAACGCTATGTTTCAGCCGCAGATGAGAGGCAGAGGCCGAGGAGGTTTTGTGAATAATGGTCCTGATTTGAATACCGTTATGATTCCAAATGGTATACAGGCAATGAAGAAGGTGATGCCATGTCACACGTGCGGAATTGTCGGGCATTGGAAACGGGAGTTCCCAATGATGGTGCAGGAAGGTGTAGGTCAGCAAAACAATGATGTCAATGCATTTCAGACTATGAGAGGACAAAAATTGAGAGGTCCGAATCCAAATTTTCAAAACAATATAAACCAGATGCAGGGTTTACAACCCATGCAACCGCAACAGGTGCAAATGCCTCGTGTGCAAATGACACAATTGCAGCCAATGCAACAGCAGTTTCCTATGGTACCTAATCAGCAAATGTAAATACCCTTAGCACCAATGAATCAGCAGCAAGCAATGCTTCCTCAACAGGTCACGGGTCAGGGAATGAGTCAAAATGACACAGTACACCAATTCCCACTACACAGCGAAAATTGAATAAACGATGCATGGGAGAGTGAAAGTTCAGATGAGGAGGGAAATTGTGTGCTTGCAGCATCCTTGGAAGTTGATCAAAAGGGTCCGTATGTGGAGGGAAGAGTTATGGGTCATCGCGTTTCATTCTTGGTTGACACAGGAGCTACACGTTCCACTGTCAGGAGCATTGAATTACTGAATTTGCCACTTTCAGGGAGAACAGTTCAAGTAGTGGGAGTAGCAAATAGGTACCTGACGAACCCAATCACAGACCCAGTACAAGTCAGAATTGGAAACTATCAAGGGTCACATAAATTTGTGGTATGTGACTCAAGCCCGATATCACTGTTAGGGAGAGACCTATTGTGCAAATTGGGATGTTCAATTATGTGTTCGAACGATGGAATTAAAATTCAGACGAGCAGTGATGGGGAGGAAGAGGACAGTGTAGGAGGGGACGAAGTGGAAACTGTCGATGAAGAATATCCCCTGATTACCCTTTACCCAATGATCACTGAAGCAGATATTCCTGCTGAGTTACAGGAAACAGTCGGAAAAGAAGTGTGGGATATGACAGGAAAAGATGTGGGATTGGTGAAAGGAGTGGAACCAGTGAAAGAGACCGTAAAACCCAATGTAACCTTTCCCCAGACCCCACAGTACCATATAACATAAGACACCCTCATGAAAGTCGCCCAACTCATTGATGAGTTTGTAAAACAGGGAGTACTGAAAGAGGTGTTAAGCAGTCCATGTAATTCATCAATCATGGGACTAATAAAACCGAGTGGAAAGGTCCGAATTGTTCAGGATTTGAGGAAAATAAATGACATAATAATCAAATGTTGTCCTGTAGTACCAAATCCAGCTGTGATAATGTTTCAAGTCCCTTGTGATGCTGAGTGGTTCTCAGTCATTGACTTGTCACAAGCATTCTTTTCGGTGCCTCTTCATGAGGACAGCCAATTTCTCTTTTGTTTCAAATTCTTGGACAGGGTTTACAGTTGGTGTCGAATTCCTCAAGGGTTTTCGGAGTCACCGTCAATTTTCAACCAGATTCTAAAGAAATATTTGGAAGCGTTGGAGTTGCCATTCAAATCAACCCTAGTACAGTACATTGACGACTTACTGATTGCATCCAAGACAGAACGTGGCTGCACAGCCGACACCATTGCCTTATTGAACCATTTGGGAAGGAATGGACACAAGGTGTCTCCTTCGAAATTACAATTCTGCAAGAAGAAAGTGAAATATTTGGGTCACCAAATAGAGAAAGGGTCACGAAGAATTATGAAGGAAAGAAAAACAAGTGTACTTCAAATGAGTCCCCCAAAGACGAAGAGGGAGGTGAGAAAGTTTTTGGGAATGGTGAGCTACTGTCGCCAATGGATCCCCAATTTCTCAACCCTAGCAAAACCTTTACTGAAACTGACCCAGAAGGATGCATTGGATGAAATTGAGCTGAAAGGAGATGAGATGGATGCTTTTATTGAATTGAAAGAATGCATGTGCAGGGGTCCAGCTTTAGGTATGCCTGACTACACAAAGCCTTTCACATTGTTTTGTCATGAACGTGATGCATGTTCCTTGTCTGTCTTGACCCAAGCCCATGGTGGCGTAAACAGACCAGTAGCATATTTTTCAGCTACTTTGGATCCGGTCGCAGCAGCACTGCCAGGGTGCTTGCGTGCCGTAGCCGCAGTTGGTATCAGCCTCAGTCAGAGTGAAGGAATAGTGATGGGACACCCTTTAACAGTCATGGTCCCTCACTCAGTCGAGATACTTTTGACACGTTCCCAAACACAGCACATGACTGGTGCTAGACTTACAAGGTACGAAACAATAATTCTGGGATCTCCTAATGTGCAGCTGAAAAGGTGCACTACGTTGAACCCAGCAACCTTGTTTCCCAGTGAAAATGCCGAAATTGAGAACGCTGAAGACATCGAGCACAACTGTCTTCAGGTGACTGAATTTTGCACCAAACCAAGACCTGATATCAAAGATATCCGATTGGAAGAAAATGATCAAATTATTTTTGTTGATGGTTCATGTTTAAGAGATGCACTGGGTATATTGAAAGCAGGGTACGCTGTATGTACGGTAACAGGTGTTTTGGAAGCATCCTGGCTTCAAGGAGTTTACTCTGCACAAGTAGCAGAATTGGTAGTCCTTACTAGAGCTTGCCAACTCTCTGCATTAATTAAAGTTACCATTTACACTGACAGCCAGTACGGGTTTGGAATAGTGCATGATTTCGGACAATTGTGGTCACAGAGAGGCTTCATGACCTCTTCAGGATCACCAGTGAAAAATGGTGAAAGAATAAGAGAATTGTTATATGCCATCCAACTACCAGGAGAAGTAGCAGTGGTAAAATGCAGTGCACACTCGAAGGGACAAGACTATGTTTCTCAGGGAAATGTATATGCGGATCAAGTCGCAAGGTTTTGCGCATTGAACTGTATATTGCTTAGGGATGAATGGAATTTGATAAGTGAACCAGAACTCGAACCAAGCAAAATCTTTGCTCTAAAGGTGGTAGATACGATGGACGAATTGAAATCCTTACAGAATGATGTCAGTGAGGATGAGAAACTCTCGTGGACCAAATCACAATGTGTAAAGAGACTAGATGAATTATGGGTTTCAAGTGAAGGGAAATTCGTTCTTCCAAACAGCCTTTTGACACAGATAGCCAGATTTTACCATGGACAAGCTCATCTTGGGAGGGATGCCATGATTAGATTGTTTAAAACTGATTGGTTTAACCCCAAATTCTGTCAAGTTGCTGAAGCAGTTTGCCACCGTTGCGTCATTTGCCAACAGATGAACGCAGGAAAGGGAACCGTAGTGAATTTGAGCCACATAGGAAGGGCAGGGGGTCCATTCAGCAGGATGCAAATGGACTTCATTGAGATGCCTGTGCATGGAGGCTTGAAGTATGTGTTGGTGGTTGTGTGCATTTTTAGTCACTGGATCGAAGCATACCCTACACGAAGGAATGACAGTCTCACAGTTGCAAAACTACTCTTGAGAGAGCTAATACCACATTTTGGATTCCCGATCTCTTTAGAATCAGATAGGGGAAGTCACTTCAATAACGAAGTAATAAAATTACTTTGTGCAGCACTGAACATTGAGCAAAAGCTGCATTGTAGCTACCGCCCTGAAGCCTCAGGTTTACTGGAGCAAATGAATGGCACATTGAAATCAAGAATGGCGAAAATATGTGCATCAACAAACTTAAAATGGCCTGACGCGTTGCCTTTGGTACTAATGTCAATGAGAAACACCCCTGACAGAAAGACTGGACTGTCCCCGCATGAGATCCTCATGGGCAGAGCCATGAGACTTCCAGCAGTTCCTGCAAATGCTCTTTTGAATATTACAGATGATATGGTGTTAGACTACTGCAAAGGTCTAGCTGATGTGGTTCGCTCTTTCTCTCACCAGGTGGAGGCAACCACCTTGCCACCGATCCAAGGTCCAGGACACGCCCTGAAAGCAGGTGACTGGGTCGTGATAATGAAGCACGTGAGGAAATCGTGTTTGGAACCCCGTTGGAAAGGACCTTTTCAAGTGATTTTGACGACTACCACCGCTGTGAAGTGTGCGGGAGTTCCCAACTGGATCCACGCCAGTCACACAAAGAGGGTATTGTGTCCCACAGACGAGGAAGTTGAAGCGCTGAAGTTACCAGTACCTGATAACAAAGTGCCAAGCGCTGAGACAGAGCGAAAAAGAACTAGAAGCGAACAGGCAGAAATAGAGGAGGGAGAAATATTCTCTGAGGACGAAGCAACTGATTCACTTGGGGAAGACCAAGAAGGAGCCTCAGAAAGCGACGAAGCAGCTGAAGGTAACAAAGAGCCTGAAGCAGCTGAAGGTAACAAAGAGCCTGAAGCAGCTGAAAGTGACAAAAAGCCTGAAGAAAGTAACGGTGACAAAGGGCTCGAAACAGGTGAAGAAGCAGGAGAGCCTGATCAGAGGAGGGCTTTCCCAGAAGCAGACGTTACAAGAAAAGAAAAGGAAAACCTGATTGACTCCCCAAAAGGAGGGGACAAGGCAGAACAGAACGAAACTGCTCAAACTCCTTCAGGAGAGATTGCAGGTCCCTCAAGTGGACCCAGTGCAAAAAGGAGACAAAGCATATCACCAGTAAAATTAAGAATTAGAGAAATGTTGAACGACAGTGAAGGGCCAAGAGTGAAAGAGAAAAGAAAGGAAGTGTCTGACGCAATAGCAGCACCAAGCGAAGAGAAAGATTTGGCCAAAGAGGAAAGTACCAGTGAGAAAGAATCAAAGAGAGATGCAAAATTGAAAAGAAAAAGGATACCGAGCAGAAGGTATTCCGGTCCGGAGTGGGCATACGTAGCCAATAACGATTGGTCAGACGAATTCGTATCCCTCAGTCTCGAGAACGAAGAGGCAGAACTTCATTTTGGCACATGAGAAATAAAACTTCATGAACTTTACTGATTAAAGACATTGATCACCTGATTGACTTTTCAACCGGCTAATACATTGCTAACTTGATTGACTTTGAAACCGATCTTGAGACAACGCTGCTAACCGATAAGAGACTAAGGGCCAGATGTAGCAAAGGATTTGCGCCTCGCAAACGGCGAAAATCGCCGTTTGCGAGGCGCAAATGCCTCTTTGCTATGCAGAAATGCATATTGCGAGTCGGGACCGACTCGCAATATGCATTTCAGAATCGCAAATAGGAAGGGGTGTTCCCTTCCTATTTGCGAGTCTGAGTGGTATGCAATACCATTTGCGACCGCGTACGCGGTCGCAAATGGTATCGCAGTTACCATCCACTTCAAGTGGATGGTAACCCACTCGCAATTTGGAAGGGGTCCCCATGGGACCCCTTCCACTTTGTGAATGGACCCCAAAATATTTTTTCAGGGCAGGGAGTGGTCCAAGGGACCACTCCCTGCCCTGAAAAAATACCGAAACTAAAGGTTTCGGTTTTTTTTTTAAGTGCAGCTCGTTTTCCTTTAAGGAAAACGGGCTACACGTAAAAAAAAAAAAAAAACTGCTTTATTTAAAGCAGTCACGAACATGGAGGTCTGCTGACGACAGCAGGCCTCCATGTTTGCGAGTGCCTATACTCGCTATGGGGCCGCAATTTGCGACCCACCTCATGAATATTGATGAGGTGGGTCATTGCGACCCCATAGCGAGTTGCAGTCGGTGTCTGAGACACCGTACTGCATACCAATTTGCGAGTTGCAAATTGCGAGTCGCATTGACTCGCACTTTGCAACTCGCAAATTTTTTTTTTGCTACATCTGGCCCTAAGCTGCTAAAGAAAACTGTGTGAACATTGAACTCGTTCAGCTTTGTAGATATCTGCAAATCCGTTTTGATAAAGTGTCTTCAACTTTCTGATTCTATACGGATCATGACTAGCTTCACTACACAGGGGCGTAAGATGAAGTGTTGTAAATACATGTGTATCGGTCTAATAACCGCATGCGTACTAATCATTGTAGCAATAGTTCTTGGAATGCATGGTAAGAATGAGAATGAGACGAATGATGCTTCTACTTCTAAACCTATTATCGTTACTGAATTAACAGCTCTGAAGAGACTCGAGCAAGACGAGAGACACTTGCATGATAAGAAGGAACTTTCATCTAACGTTTTCTATCGCTTGCTGAGTGAGTATGTTGAGACCATGGATGCGAAAGATTGTTATGTGTGTACACAAATACCTACCTCAGTAGTGGAAGGGGTAACGTATCATAGCATGCCTCTTACGTATGGAATTACATGTAGTATAATAGCTTCCAGATTTTATGGTCAAACGTACATTCATTATTTTTACACTAATTATGATGTTACTTTTGCTTATGTCCCCATAATAGGGCACCTGAGTAAAATAGCTAGAGATTATTATGCCAAATTAATGAGGGAATTCTTCGAACCGATGTCACCTTTTCACACAGCTCACGCACATAGAGAGAACCTTACATGCTTGCTTTCACCAGTAGAAATAAATTTCTTAGACCGCACTGATGATAGGAGAAAAGAAATGAAGGAGGAATTAGAAAGGGAATTACACAAAAGAACATCTGTAGATAATTATGCTTTTTCTGCAATAAAGACACAAGGAAAAATAGCATTGCACGTAGGGACATTTTGTATATATAGAGCTGAATCATATTATGACACAGTTTTTGTGGGAACGAGTGAATGCAAACATACGTATGCATTTAAACCTAAGTGGACGTTCATGCTGAATGGACAAGACCCAGTCATTCCTGGAATATATTATATTTGTGGACTCAACGCCTATTATCGTCTTCCTAAAGGATGGTATGGGAGGTGTTATTTGGGAATAGTGTTCCCAAAGATTTACCAACTAGACGACTTAAAGAAATTTCCAAAGCTGTCTGAATCACATCATGTTCAGAAAAGGGAGACAGCTTCTGGTGTGGTAGGAGATATATTTGGAGCATTGATTCCTTCAGTAGGAGTCATATTGAATTCAATAAAAATACGAAAGTTGTCTACTATTGTGGATAACATGCTGACAAAGTTTTCAGGAGCTATAATCCTGATGGATGCTGAACTCGCTGCAGAAAGAGCTATGACTCTTCAAAATCGGCTTGCCTTAGACATTCTTTTAGCAAAGGATGGCGGCGTTTGCAAAATGCTTGGTACACGTCACTGTTGTACATATATACCAGACAGCAGTGGAAAAATTAGAACGATCCTTACAAATTTAACTAAAGAAAGTGTAGATTTAAAGGAACTGAAAGAACCAGGAGTTTGGGAGAAAGTTGGAAAAGGATTTGCTTCTGTGGGAAATTGGCTCAGCAACGTTTGGAACAGATTGTTACTAAAAATAGTAAAGGGAATATTAATAATATTGATTTGTCTATTAGGCTCTTGGGGAACATGGAAAGCTTTCAAAATGTTAAAAGCAAGGAACAAAAGGAAGAGAGAAGAGAAAATAGAGAACAAAATGGTGGAAATATATAGAGAAAAATCAAAAGGGACTAAAAGAAAAAGGGAATTGACTGAAGTGCCAAATTACTATACAGAATTTTAATGGAATAAAATTTGTGGGTAGATTTGATGTGATGACATAATTAGTCATCAGAGGAGGGATTGATGACGCAGAAAAAGAAGGTCCGACATATATTCATACATATCGTGTAATCAAAACATATAATGAAGTGTGATTTTAGTAAAGAAAATAATGTACGAGGGAAATTGTGCCCTCGGGGTAGTTCGCCATCATTGTAAACGAGCTTTATTAATCATGAAGTATTGAAAATGTAGTAATCGGTCATAATTGCAAATGTATGCCATGATTTTTTTGTTTGAAAACTGTTTTGCTTAGCTTAAATTTAGTACAGGCTTTGGCCTAGTTGCCTGGTCTCAAATTCTAACTGCGTGGCTTTTTCCTTGAACTAATGAAACATATATTCTTGCTTGAAGTTGTATTTTTCCAGTAGAGCTGACTGATACACTTATCTCCAAGGTTTCGTACTAGGCCGGTTTCATCCCCTTTGATACAAGGTCAGTCTGCAGGTGCGGACAATGAAGGTACAGATAGTAAAATAATTGGCAAACCATGTCACAATTTGTGTTCTAAGGCTCCAAGGACAGTGTATGCATAAATGAGCGCTAGTAAAAGACAATTTTCATTGGACAATTTGAAGCCAACCTATGAACCCTCCAATGGAAGACCCTGCAGAATTTGGAATGTTTCTTACTTAAATCCACTGGACAAAGAGAAGTTAGCCATTTTTTCCTCGATGCCAGTTTGAAGCCAGATGCCAGACTCCATTTTGGACGACACCCTGATGCCCTTTTCTCTATCTGAGAGAAAGAGACTTTAAGAATTCTCACCCTAGAGACTTTAACTTTGATTTGCCCCGTCTTGCCCATGAAGTAACTTTGCCCCATTTTCCTTGCTGCTGCAAGGGAGCTTGCCCTTAACTTTGTCCCTTTGAAACCTGTCCCATGCTGATCAAACCGGTACCTGAAGGACGAAGACTTTTCTTGAATGCTGATTGTATTTGGTCAATATGAAAGGATAAATGTATTATGCATTGTGTTTTTCCTTTTAGGTACCAACTGCTATTTTGATAGGGTCCTAGCTAGAAGTTTTCCAAATTTGTGTTGACTAAATTCGTTTTGCATGAAGCCCCACATGCCAATGCTAATTAGAGGTTAGTCGAGGTATTCATTCGATGTACCATGCTAATTTGAAATCTTGTTATGCTGACCAATGTATGAAATTAGTCAAATACAGTTAGTCATATTAGTGATTTGCATTGCGATAACTGAGTGTATCATTATTCAGATTTTGCGTAGGTTGCGTTTCTTCCGCCGCTATGTACAGCTAGTAATGTTCATATACATATATCATTTGGTTTTGAGACATATATACATCGTGCTAGCTTTGTTAATATAGGGAAATAAATTCACTAACTTTTAATAAACTGGTGTGATTATTCATGACTGAAAGGTCATGGTGCGCCGAAATACCAACTGTTATTGATTTCTGATGTGCTATAATGATCTATTAATTGAGTATTGATTACCGATTGCAACAGTTATTGATTATTGATCTGAGTGACTCGACTATTAAAGGATGAGGAGAGCCCGACTCGGTTAAAAGATTCACCGACCTCTAACGTGTCCAGGTACAGGTAATTTATAAGGGCTGGACGCGTTATCAGTAGAGATCAAGGCACAATCACTACTAAAGAGGTAGACATCTTAAACACCTTCAAAAACTTTTATTGCACCCTTTACTCAAAAATAAATAACACTTCCTATTAGACCTGCCTAGAATATCTCAACAAGATAAACATCACCAAGATAAGATGACACTACCAAACACTCGCTAGAAAATCTTATCACCCAGAACAAAATTATGAATGTGATTAAAATATCCAAGGCAAGGAAGGGCCCAGGCCTAGACGGCTTCCCGGCCCCCTTCTACCAAAGTTGGGGACCGTACATGTACTCCGTGCTAGAGGATCTTTTATCCCACTTTTCCTCTGCAGGTACCATTAACGGCACAGCTGCTGAAACTACTATAATTGTTATCCCCAAAGAAGGGAAAGATCTGTCTAACCCCATAAATGATCGCCCCATCTTCTTAATAAATATGGACTGCAAAATCTACGCAAAAATTCTTGCACTCAGACTAGAACCCATTCTCAACAAAATCATCCATCCATCACAATTAGGCTTCATCAAAGGTAGATTCAGAGCAGATCACATTAAGTTATTCAGCCACGTCATTGAGAAAGCCCACCTCCTTGACCAGTCCACCTGTGCCATAGCATTAAACGTGGAGAAAGCCTTCAATAAAGTACTGTGCTCCTTGCTTCTTTCTCCATGCTCACCACTTTCAACCTAGGCACCTCCTTTACTCGAATGATTCTCACTCTATACAAAGATCCCAGAGCCAGAATAAACATCAATGGCACTTTATTCAAAACCTTCAACCTCCTATGAGACAAGGGTTCCCCCTCTTGCCCCTACTATTTTTATTATCCCTCAAACCTTTCCTTATAAAAATTAGAGAGACTCCCTTCATTCCCGGCATCCCCTTCAATACATGCCCGCAGAAACTGGCTGCGTATGTGGACAACATCCTCCTAGTCACTACACAAGCAGATTTAGCTCTGCCCAACATCATGTCCACCTTTAATGACTATGTCCAGGTTTCTGGCTACTGCCTCAACAAAGACAAGGAAGGGGTTCTTCCCCTTAATATCCACTGTAACAGCTCCATAATCAGTGATCATGGCCGTAAATGGGCCCGACAAAATAAAATACCTAGGGATCTGGTTCACCCCAAACCTTAGCGAATCCATCAAACACAATGAAAAAAATAACAAAGAAAATTGAAGACACCCTTGAGACATAGTCCTCCACATTCATCATATGGTGAGGAAGAATAGAATCCATCAAAATAATGATCAATCTTCTTATTAAATTCTAATCAGCATGTCCCTGATACACCTCTCAGACACTTTCTTTGCCAAAATGGATGTAATACTCACTGAGTTCTTATGGAACTCCAAAAACCCAATATTGTGCTGAAGAGACTAAGGCCCTGATTCTGACCCCGGCGGTCTGAGACCGCCGGGGCCAGGGTCTGCGGGAGCACCGCCAACAGGCCGGCGTTGCCCCGCAGGGCATTCTGACCGCGGCGCTTTGGCCGCGGTCAGATTTGGAAAACCGGCGGTCTCCCGCCGGTTTTCCGCTGCCCTTGAGAATCCTCCATGGCGGCGGAGCGCGCTCCGCCGCCATGGGGATTCTGACACCCCCTACCTCCATCCTGTTCCAGGCGGGTCTCCCGCCAGGAACAGGATGGCGGTAGGGGGTGCCGCGGGGCCCCTGGGGGCCCCTGCAGTGCCCATGCCAATGGCATGGGCACTGCAGGGGCCCCCGTAAGAGGGCCCCACATTGTATTTCAGTGTCTGCATTGCAGACACTGAAATACGCGACGGGTGCCACTGCACCCGTCGCACCTTCCCACTCCGCCAGCTCAATTCTGAGCCGGCGTCCTCGTGGGAAGGCCCTTTTGCACTGGGCTGGCGGGTGGCCTTTTGGCGGCCGCCCGCCAGCCCAGTGCAAAAGCCAGAATCACCGCAGCGGTCTTATGACCGCAGAGCGGTGTTCTGGAGGGGGGAACTCTGGCGGGCGGCCTCCGCCGCCCGTCAGGGTCAGAATGACCCCCTAAGACTGGGAGCTCTAAACTTACCATACTATAGGAGATACCAATACACATTCTTAGCTTGACAAGGTAGTCTCTGGATCTCTCCACCTACCATCAATCCTCCAGGCTGGCTTGCCATGGAAAAGGACCTAGCTAAACCTCTATCTCTCATCTCTCTTTGTACTACTAAGAGAATGAAAACAAAACATTCCATAACTATTCTCTCCAGCACTGCACAAGCCGTTTGCAAAATTGACAACAAACTCCTAAACAAGCTCCTTGCCTCATTATGGCACAATGGAAACCTAATATTAGAGGGCAAGACAATCTTTCCAAAGAAATGGGCACAAAAAGGCATAACACTGGAAGGAGACCTGGGACCTCTCCAATCTAATTCTCTTCTCCCAGCTCAAAGCTCAATTTGAACTAAATGATATGGATTTCTATCATGTCCTAAGGATCAAAGCAACCTTATCCAGACATAACCCCCAGGACATGTCGACCTATCAAACATGCTATATACTTATACCAGAGGAGGACACTTAGCCTCCAAACTTTACTTGCTCCTCTATCCCAGAACCTCCGCTCTAACTAAATTGTTTCAAAATAAATAGGAATCACTATTAGTAGTTACAAACAGCGCTTAGGCGGAGCCATTGAACTGGCTATCCATCTGGGTTCACCTCACCTTAAACAAAATTACACCAACTTTAGCTCAAAGTAGATACTGGTTCACTTACATGGCACATTGGACCACTGACTAACTGTTCTCCAGGTCTCTGGAATTCTGACACCTGTTGGAGCTATGAGGAAGAACGAAGTGACCTGAAGCATATGATACTGGATTGCACGTTTTCTAAAAAATTCTGGATGAGTTTCAGTGAAACCATCCCACAAATACTACACATGAACTGGGCACCTAACCTAGCCTCTGTCGCTCTGGCACAAGATGTACACTCTAGACTAATCACAGAAGACTGCTTATTATGGGATATCTTTGTGTCAACTGGCCTCAAAGCCATTCTCTTGGAATGGAGAGATCTTTTCAAACTCACGCCTGCTGGGAATGGGTACTCTTCACCAGAGGAGCAGAGAACTCCCTAAACACATACTTAAAAACTACGTCAAAGAAAAAATATAAAATATGGTCCAAACTAGACACATTCATCTCAAACGTGCCTTCATAGTAGATGCCCTTCACAACCCCTCCCAGCCCTTCCCCCTTGACATCGTCCTGACCCACCCCACCTCCATTTCCCCTCATTACCTTATCACTGCCCCACACCCCTTTCTCTTTCTTTCTGTTGTCTTTTCCTTTCCCTTCTCCTAACCACTCCTCTAGACTTCCTTCATCTTTCATCTCAACTACCTCTCCCTCTTTCCAACCGACATATGATACTAGCCTGGGTATCCCAGATCACGTATACTGAACCATTACCTGACAACACGTCTCTTTGATCTCTACCACATAAGTATCAAGAATACCTGCTTTAATAACGTCACACATGATCATCCACACCTAGAAATGTGTCCTCCATGAGACTCCTTCAACAATTCATGCACTATTGTACTCAAATGTATCTCATACACTCTTACGCATACTTGTCTCTCGACTATTTCTGTATTCATCTGCTTGCGTACAATCCTTAATAAAAATGTTATAGAAATGAAAACAAGTCATGTGTGAGACCATTATTCATTCCTGGTTTTGTAGCCAATAGTACATGGCATTGAGTCTAGTTTCACTTTAACATTGCAAGTAAGGGCTTAAAAATTGCTGTATGAAAGTGGTGTTGACTGAAGCCAAAACAAGCTTAAAGTCTCACACATGACTGATACCACTGACCATGCTTAACAAATGCCGGGAAGCAGTTGGAAAGCATTAAGTGTAGGTTGCTGTAGTAACTTTTAGCCTGGAGGAGATCCTTTCAGTGAAGTATGCCATCAGCTTTAGCCTGGAGGATATTCTTTTAGTGAAGTATGCCCTCAGCATGTGTGTGGAACTTGCTGAAAGTAAAGGAGCTGCTTGAGTGAGGCTAGCATGTAATTGTGCTGTCATTAGTTAATTGCTAAGCGGGGAAGGAGAGCTGATGCTCAGAGGGGCAGGGATCTGATCTTGACAATCCAGTAACATTGTCTCCTGTACACACCTCTGCCAACTGAACCATCGTGTTTGGTTAGTAATCAGAAGCAGCTCCTCTTACAATTATGAACCACAAATAAAACGTAAAATGTTAAGAGAGCTGAGAACCCAGGAAAGCAAACTGCAGCTGCACCTGCATCAGTGACGTACGAGTCACGCATTGAAGGCTCCACCCTCAGTCATCCTCCAGGCCAATGACAGGCAGGTAAGGACATGCTGGGGACAATATTACTGAAATAATCCTCTCCTGCTCCATTCAGCAGCAGGCTAAACAAAACGGCAATGCAACACGTTCAGCCCTGCACTAGCGCAGCACCCTAGACATTCACTCATCACAGTTTTGCATGACCAGAAGCGGCCTGCATCAACTTTAACATGTTAGCGTGTTAACCTCTCAGCCTTGGCATTGCGATTCATGCAAAGTACATCCATCATATGAAGGCGCCGGTGGCCCATAATAGGCATGACTGGTTTAATATGCACTAGATATGAAACAACTTTAGATGACTGAAGAGCCTCTTTGTCATTATTTTGTCAGCAGGGAGGACACATTTCAGCCTGTTGAAAAAAGACAAACATCTTTCTAAAATGAGAGTATCAGGAGAATGAGGCCAGCAGTGCTGATGCTCAGGATGTCTAGACAGTTTTTCCCTGTACTTTACCATAGGGAGATCTCAATCAACTGCAGAGGCTCCCTATTGTAAGTATAGGGGCAAGTAAAATATATTATTAAAAGTTGGAATATGTATTTAAAAATATTGTTATGTTAAATATTAATATAATTTGATGTACATTTTTTAAATGTAAAGCTTAAGAAAAATTCTAAAGCACTATTAACTACATTTGTGGCTGTAGTAAATTTAGAAGGCAAGTTTGTGAATGGGCTTACTTTTTTGTGGTTGGGTACACAGTCTTCCATAAATTCCTATTGGACCCTCCCTCAACCCCTTCATATGCCTCCCTAAACTGCTTGTCTTTCATAGTATGTATTCCCCATTGTCCAGCCACTCCCTCTATTCCTTCCACATTTACTACTAAAATGTGTACTTGTGTGTGCTGAAACTCCAGTTTGGTTGGAGATCTCTGCACAGAAAAAATAGGAAAGACAGAGGTATAAACTCCACATGTTGGTTTGTGAATAGCATTTTGTAGTACATTAGTGGTACTATTGAATTTCTACTAACCCTACTGCAAAATTCAGGTGGTGACTAGCCACCCTTGCGTTAAACTTGCTTTATCAAATTAAGAAAAATAGCCATCAATCCATCACCAACGTCCTCATCAAGTGGTTGTCCAGGTACCTGAAAAAAACACTCCACAGCCACAAACATACAAAAATGTATGATTTCTTTATTTTACGAGATGATAAAAAGTGTCTTCACTTGCTTCTCTTATTAGATATGAATGTAGGAAAACCATATTTGAGGATGGTTCTAATAGATGACTAAACCTGATTATGAATCTAAACAAATTCTGCTAGGGATTACTTCCCCTCAGATTTGGTCACCTAATATTCCTTGGCGCTCCTATCGATCATAATAAATGTTATCAAACACTTTCTCAAAACACAATATTAGGGAAAGGATCATATTAAACAAATAAGCAAAACATCTAGAATCTCTAGCCTATGCAACTACCTTTCTTTCCCCAGTGAACCTGTCTTCCTGAAAATGTTAAGAAAAGTGATTATTGTTCTCCTGCCATCACTTAGAGACAAATCAGGTTATGGACAGGTTCTGAGTAATTGGCAGTCATGGTTCAGCCTCTTCTAAAAGCTGGTGCTATTTTCTGATATTAGACAGATGGAAGCAAAGCCAACTAATCCTCTCCAGGTCTCCTGTTCAGATGATGAATGAGGTCTAGCATTTGCAGACCACCCTCAAGTAGTAGCTTACGATTATCTGAATTCAAATATTTGATATCACAAATAAGAGACAGTTACAGGTGGAGATACTATGATCACTCCTCAAAAAGGGTCAATAAACTCAAAGTTATTTCTAACTATTTTGTGTCTATAGATAGACGAATAACCTTAGTAGTGGCATATTCCAAATGTTATTGGATTTGTTTAACAAAATTGCCCAATTTTAGGAGGCGTTTAGGATTAGCACAGCCAGGCGAATATTTCATGATTGATTGTTGTGATGCATTTTGATAAGAACAGCACAACAATAGAGCATGTGTTCTGACTGGTAATCTTTCTTAAATGTTGTCATGAGAGCGCAGCACACTACCTAGAAGTGAATGCTAAACTCAAGCTTACAGTACTGAAAATGGCTCCTAAAGTATTATATGGGGCTGCAGCAGAGTTTCTAAAAGGTATCACCTTGGACGCTAAAGCAGACACTGCTTTTTTAATGTCTCAAAAAAACAGAAATATGGCCTGATGGAAGGTCAGCCGGCCTATGTGCTCCTAAGTCTAAGGTTTGGAACATATGGACTGGACCTTCTTATGCAATGGAAACCTAGATAATAGGCATAGGTAACGCTAAGTGTAGAGCACAGGGTTTGTTTCCAACATAGTTTCAGGTTCTGGTGTTGAAATTCAGCCAATTGTGAATTTGGCTGAATAGTTTAGTATTTAAATCGTTTACCTGACTTCATGCCCCTATACAAGTTGTACTGAACCCATATGTGTGTTAAGTTTATTCCCTGTGAGTTTTATGCACTTTACAAGGTAGTTTACAGTCAGTCAGTAAAATCTTTCTTAAATGAATGTCTCTAGTTTCATAAAAATATAAACATGAATATTAATATAAATACAGGGTATTTTCGTTACAAAATCCAAAAGTAAAGTCATTACAGAATTTTCAATTTAGCATTTCATATGAACACTTGTAAAACTTCAAAGTATCCCTAAGCACATGGTTTACTACATATACACTGCAATAGAACATTCTACAGTGCTGCCAGTCTTCAGAAGATTTACCAGAGCTTCAGCTGAACTTCTAATCAAGTACTTTTTAGGGACCCGCAAACTGGCAACTCCGTCTGTCTATCGGAAACCTCATGTCCTCATTATAATCTTGCATACCTCCCACATACATACACAATGCACAGAAAATTAGTTTCTGTTTAAGGTTCTCTAGGTATTGGCTGTTGGCATTCTTTAGACTTGCCCTTAGTAATTGGGCTTCCTCAAAGCCATGGCAATTCGTGTAAGGTTGAAGGCCTTGACATTACTCATCACACTGGTTTTTGTGATTTGACGGGGCTATGAGTAGTCCTCCTTGGCAACTTCTCCCTGGTCACCAGAACATTCTGTTTTTTCTCGCTTTCTCTGTGCACCACTGTGCAGTACGCGGCCCACTGCCATCCACTGGTGCCTATGGCTGCCACCCACCACCCCACTGGCCTTTCCAATACTTGTTCAATTATGTCACAAACAATAGCTAAACCATTAGTGTCTCACGGCTATTTAGAAATAAATAAAATCATTCAAGGGGGCCGCAGAGCTCGAGCGTGCATGCCTGGCAGACATCTACTAGTGGTTTTTCGTAAGCTTTGGAAAACAATGACTAGCTGGCCACATGCATGCTCATAAACAGCAGCCCGCATGCAGCTGTCTTTGATTAAGCTTAAAAAGCTTGCAATTGCTGGATGCCCGCTGATGTATGGTGGCCATCTTGAAACGCTTTTCTTATGCTTTAGGAAGAAAGCATTTCAAGATGGACACAGGACATGCTTGTGTGCGTACTCAGGGGCCAGCTGGGAAAAATGCTGGCCCAGTATGAAAGACTTGACCAGTGACTTTGCCCGTGCTTGTTTAGGTCTTGGCTGAGAAGAATGCACAAGGCATTGCACATATGTGTAAAAGTAAATCCACAGGGAAATATTGGCTGGTGTCTAATGTGAAAACTGCTCCTGTTTGCTCCATGTGACAACACATTGTTTTCCCGTTGAAAGTAAGTTAAACTCTCAGTGTCACACTTTCCTCAAAGAAGAAGCTGTAGTAATTCAGTACTCAGACTGTGCACCACAAACACGTTTCAATTAAATTTGTTTTAATTTGCCTTTGAAGCCGCTCCATACATAAGAATAATATTGTTTTTTTTGTATGGTACATTGAAAACTGGATTATCTCTTGCTCACTAATAGCAACACTGTTTGCAGACTTTTTGATTCAGAAATAAAGCAAATGGCCTTAGATAAAAGATCTTCTTGCCTTTCATCCTTCTGTAAATGTTTAGAATATCGATCTTTTACTAGTTATTTAACACTATATACAGGATGGTCAGGATGATGATAATGACCTGTGCAAACTTAGCCCTGACCTTCACGATACAGCGACTACCAATAACCACAGGTCCGAAAATACGGCATTAAGGCCAATACCAGCAGCTGCTCTACGGCATCTTCACAAATAGCTACGAGACAGCAGAGGGCCAGTTTGCAACAGTGGCTTCGAATATGGCTTGGTTGCAGCAGGCCCAGGTGGTAAAATACAACATCGCCTGGCTAACTTATTATTAACACAAGTAGGCAAATTCTCCTCATGTAGAAGACAAGCACTGGCAAAGTCAGCAGAACACTAGTGGCTTAGTCAATGCTTTTCCCCCCACAAAGGGTGACCTCATAATGGGCTACTATATTTAGCTAGATTTTAAACCATTCCATTATGGCCACCCACGTGTGTGCATGTGCTCTCCTGCACAGTGGCTATTTTGGAATCATTTCTATTTTGCTTTAAGAAAGATAATTGTTGATGAAATCCAGAATGTGTACCAATTATGAACAGTTTTTATAAAGCGTAAATAAATAATTCAAAGGCGGCCACACATATGCATGCACAGGTGAAAATTTAGAATCGGTTCACAGCCATTTAAAGATGACTCCCTGCTGATACATCAGCGGAAGGCTATAAGAGTGCAAGGGGGGTGGAAAGTGCAAGCAGGTGCAGAGGCTAATAATTAATAAAGAGGGCAGCAACCGCAAAAGGAGGAACAGCAAAAAACCTGAGAGAGGGAGAGAAAATAGTCACTCATGCACTGCAGTGCAAGGTCCTAATCACAGCAGTGGAAGAATACAACTCAACTAATCAAAATACAGTGAGACAGAAATGCTCCATGGGTGGGTCAACATAAGAAATTGGCGAAATCCATTGAATCAGAGGCATGGACGTGAGATGGACAAGAAAGCAGTGGAATCATGAGCAAGTCTTTTTGAAAACAAAAGCTGGCTGTAGGTGTGATCTAATAAATAACTGGTTTCATGGCTTGAATTGGGGGATGATAAGTTGCAAACCTGCTCCTTTCTGTTCAGGTGAAAAAATAAATGTGCATATTTGTAAATTGTGCTTCATCCCACAGAATCAAAACTAAGAACAGCCATATTAGTTAAGCAGCAGCAGACTATATAGGCATTTTGTGCTTTGAATTTAGTGACCTGCAGGTAAACCCACTAACCCAAAAGTAAGAAATATTTTGCCATGAAAGCCATACAATAATTCAGAGTCAGCACAAAACATAACTTTTAATTAAATAAGATACTTTTACACAGTTTCCCAGGTCCCGGAATACTGTCCTCCAGCATAACTGTTTTTGCTTTGTTGTCAAGACTGCAAGCATGGGAGATAATGCGTGTTTTGTGTAGGTGAAAAAGGATAATGACTCCTCCTTATTGTCTACCGGGGTGTTTAAAAGTGAAACTCAACCCACTGTGCGGGCAGTGTTCCAGCTGAGTGTCAGGTGAACTGACATCTCACATCAGCTTCAGGGCATTAATGCTCTTTCTTTCCGTCTTTGTCTAGTGCAGGATCATGTGCCGGATTCAAAATGCACTGCAAGTAAAAGTTACATATCTGTTCCAGCCTCTATTGGATTTACGAAGAAATTAACCAGTGCTCCAGGAAATCTGAGGCTGTCATAGACTCCCGTGGGCTATATCTCCTGTGAGGCACACTGTCCCAGTATGCACTGTGGAGCACCTACAAAGCAAACAGCTGACCCCAGTGCAGGCACTAACCTACCTGTGCTGAGCCAGTGGTAACTGACAGGAGAACTGGCTGTTTCAAACCAAAGGTCAACTTGCAATTGGCAGGGTAGCTTATATTGCAATAAAGCATCTGCCTGCTGGCAGGATCTGTGTGCGACTGCTCCTATTTATGGAGAAATAACTGGGGGTCCCTGGAACTTTTGTGGCCTTTTTAAAAAAAAAAATACAGTTGGTGGTTGTGGTAATTTTGCACCACTTCCTATGTGAAACACAGTCATGCAGCTATCATGACTGAGATTACTCTTGCACTATTGTCAGTTGTGCAGAGTGAGCACAGGTTAAAGGCACTACCTCATTTGCATAGAGCAATGCACATTTGAAGCATTGCCCCAATGCAATTGAGGATTTGCCCACTTGAGATCCCTCAGACAAGTGCTCAGTATTTCAGAGGATGCTGCATAAGGTAAATTTACTGTACACATTCAGCAGTTAGGAAAGCAAAGTTGACGAACTTTTTTGTAATTCTGAAGTCGTCCAGAAGTTTGCCAACCCAGCAGCCACAAAGAACACCATCCATCCTTTGCTAGATCTCGGTGACACCCTCTTGGAAGATTGCCACTATTTACAACAATTTCGACCACGAACCCACAGTCCTCAACCTCAACGGTCTCGATCAACCAGCGCACACCAGCCTAACGGTCACTGCTTGGTCACCCCTCACCACATGCACCACCACGGCCATCATGTCGTTTATCCACTCTGGAGCACTCACCAACCCATGCCCCCACCACATTTTCAACCTCAGATCCAGATGCATCAAAACGGCCATCTTCCCAGACAGATGGAAACACGCCCCTCCTAAAGAAACCCTCTGTTGACCCCAGCAAACTAAAAAAGAACTGACCAATCTTTCTGCTCTCTTGCCCCGCCAAAGTGCTTCAGAAGGCCATCAACCAACAGCTCACCAACTATCTGGAACACATCCACCTGCTTGAAATCTCCCAGTCAGGTTTCCAAGCCCACCACAGCACAGAAACCACACTGATCACAGCCACAGATAACGTCAGAACACACCTCAATTGTAGGGAAACTACCGCTCTGATCCTCCTCAACCTCTCTGTGGCATTAAATACCATGTCCCACCACACCCTCATCAACAGACTCTACAACATCGGGACACAAGAGAATGCCCTCAAATGGAATGCCTCCTTCCTGACAGGGCGTATCCAGAGCATCCAGTTGCCTCCCTTCACCTCCGAATCTAAGAACAGCATATGCTGCATACCCAAGGATCATCCCTAAACCCGATACTGTTTAACACCTACATGACCCCCCTTTGTAAACATCATCAGATCTCACAGTCTCAACATCATATCCAACACAGATAACACACAGCTCATCCTCTCACTCACCGAAGACATTCCCACCACCAGAACAAATTTCTGCGACTTCATGACCAACGTAGCCAACTGAATGAGAGCCAACTGCCTCAAACTCAAATCTGACAAAACAGAAGTACTAATCTTCAGAAGAAACACATCCATTTGGGACCACAGTTGGTGGCCATCTGAACTCTGATCCACCACCTCGCCAACAGACCACACACACACACCCTTGGCTTCATCCTCAACGGAGACCTGACCATGAAACAACAAATCAATGCAGTCGCCTCCTCCTGCTTCCACACCCGATGCATGCACAGCAGAATCTTCAGATGGATCCCAGTCAACACCAAAAATACTGTCACCCGGGCCCTCCTCACCGGTAACCTTGACTACAGCAGCGCACTGTACACCAGCATCTCCACCCAGGTCCTCAAAAGACTCCAGACCATACAGAACACAGCAGCCAGACTCATCCTGGACTTCCCCAAATGGACTCACATCACCTCCTACCTCAGAAACGTCCTCTGGCTCCCCACCCAGAAGAGATGCCAGTTCAAGATTCTCACACATGTCTACAAAAACCTACACAATCAAAGACCTGCTTATATCAACCACCGACTAAACTTTCATCAACCCACCAGACACCTCCACTCCTCCTCACAAACCATCATCTACACATCCCCCCTTCTTCCGTCGCAGCCACAGAGGTGGCCATTCCTTCCCCTACACCACCGCCAAGACCTGGAACGACCTGTCCCTCCACCTCTGAACAACACCCTCCTTTGTGTACTTCAGAAAGAAACTCAAGACCTGGCTCTTTCGACAGTGACCACGCACCACAGCACCCAGACACCCCCTATGGGTGATAGTGTTGCACTTTATAAATGCTGATTGATTGATTAAAGTGTGATATAAAATGTTAATAAGATCAAAACAAATCAAGACACTTTACTTGGTAATGCACAAATGAAAAATATTCCCTGAGACCCGGTTTCTATACATTATCATTTGTGTGCAATATAATCTGATAAAAAAAACAGTAGTAGTGCAATTTTAGTGGTCATTTCAATGAGAAATGTGCTTTTACAGTGTGCTACCACACAACGCTTTAGTTACATTAAAAAATCGATCATCTCATGTCCATTACAACTAGGTGGATCATGAAAGTTTGTTGATCTAAAAATTGGGTTGTGGCTCTAAAAAGCTTGGGAAGCACTGCTCTAGATGGAAATCCTGAATGGGTGAATCCAGTTGAATTATGTCTCTGTGCAATTGCAGTTTCTCATATCCATAGAGAAAACATGTTTTCCATTCATAAATCCCTCCTACCTTCTACCATCAATAAATAAGGAGTGCCATTGTTTAGCTTCAGTGCCTTCCAACAACATCTCACAATAAGGGCATAGTCTACAAAATATTAAAGTGTCTAATGCTTGGGGAAGTATAAATGTCACACAAATCGTGCACTCTAACCAAACATTAAAGCATACCTTTAATGTTGCTTTATGCTTCATTGAACCTATTATGCCCTAATGAAGAGATTGTGTTGCATACTAATCTTGAGCAGGCCATCTCGACTCAAATGGGATTTACAATTTGACAAAACTCTTAACCTAGTGGTGGGTTAAAAAAATGCTCAAACTGCTGCAGCTTGTCGACAATGTTCGAGAAGCTACTGGGAAAGTTGGTGTGTTATTTCCCTTGATGTTGTTTAGGCAGGTGGATGTGAGAAAGCCGGAAAGTGCTCCATGTTTAAAGTTTGGCACATGGTGCTCTGTCCATCAGGGTGGCGGAGGACATTATGCCTGCCACTCTGACGGACTACTATTTGCCAGTGCGTCTGGCTCAGCAGTGATCTCTGTAGGAACACTGCCATGACGGCTCCTGTGAAAAAGTTAGGTGGCGGTCTAAGAAACTCTCAACTTTTTATGTGTATTAAGAAACAAATTTCCAAAGTGTGTATTGACGGAGATGTTTTAAGGCATGGGCAAGGGGAGCAATGGCCCAGGGCTCTAGCCTTTCGGGGGGGGGGCTCTAATAGAGCCATCTCAGTTCTGCAGAGCGTCTTGTCCTGATGCCCATGAATATTTCTTCAACAAATCGTTTTAAATATGGTTTCCCTTTATTTTTTTTTCAATGTGGGTGATCTGTGGGAGACCATTACAAACATTTTGCAGAAGAAAATTTGTGTTGCTGTTTCATTCAACATCCATAAAAAACATTCTTTTAAAACGAAACAGGATCTCACAAAGGAGAAACGGAAGGGGCATTACAGATATTATTCGCAAAAATATTAGTTAGCTGTTGCTGTGTTACACTGTTGAAAACACATGTCACTATTCTTGAATATTAGATGTAAATACAAGTACAATATGGATGCAATGTACCTATGCACTGTCAGTGACCGGCCCAAAAAGGATATAAAAGAGCAGAAATTGGATCATAAATTCAAAGCTGTTCAGAACAGGGCCCCCAAAATATGTTTCGTCACTGGGTATTATGTCTGACCCTCACACCCCGGGAGTTTTCTTCAAGGGCAAGCGGTCATTATTGTTTTTTACGGTCCTTCACTGCCAGGCTTTTCCTTACGGTGATAGATGGAAAAAAAAACATCACGCGCTTTTAGGATGAGAAGTGTGATCACTACTCTGACGGCTTCTACTCCATCGGGCCATCTGAGTAAGTTTCCCAACATCTGAGCCAATGAGGGCTCTGCTAACAGAAACCTTACAGTATGCCCGTGGCTAGCTGATCAAGAGTTGCATAGTTCCTTTGTTTAAAAAAAAAGTTATGACACAGACATTCCCAGCTTCTCCAGTAACGTTCTATTGGGGCTTCTGAATTCACAAACATACCCTCTTAGGTCTCCTAAGGGTCGCACCATCACGTTGCCGCTGGGGGCTGCTAAACAGTTTTTGACTTCTCAGTGGGGTTGGGATTTGACCCCAACCTTCACAGACTGGCTCCATAAATTATGGGCCTTATTGGGGTTGGAGATACTGATGGCAGTTGTGACACAGTGGCTGTGACTATTTGACAAGACATGGGGGCCTTGCATTCGTTATATCTCGGACGAATTCTGGGAATTAACATGCCCGCTATACCTGCGTATTCTCTACCTACCCCAAAGCGACAGCGGTCAGACATAGCTGAATGGGGGTAGATTGCATGAGACCTGCTAACTGCTCCCGTTGTCCTACATGTCCCCCTCCTCTTATACTCTTTTGGGTGTCTCAAGTTCATCAACCATCGTCACTGGGTATTGTATACTGACCTACCCTTCTCCTGTTTCTCATATTTCTCTGTTCCTCACCTTGTTGAATTGAAATGACATTGCCCCACCGTCTTTTGGATGTAAGTGGGAGATTATTGTGCTTGCTGGATATATCCATAAAATCAATAAAAGCGATCATAAACCTAAAAAAAAAAAAAGATACATATCCAGTTGTCTCTATATGTGTTCTACACAGAGCAATGTTGGTGTCAGATATTTTTAAAGAGAATGTACACCTTTTGCTTCAGAGAGAGTGTAAATCATGAATTTCAGCAAGCCAATTAAGAACTGTTTTGAGTTGTTAACTAAAAGAGTATAACTTATTGATCTTTCTCAAAAGGAGGAGGGTGGGGCAAGGAATTCTAACTAGATGAAGCCAAGATGGAGACAGAATGGCCCGCTTTTCTGTGGCAGTAGAAACAGGGCACATACAGTAAGCACTGGTTTAAGCAATGTATCCTGAGATGAAGCATATCGTACCCCCAGACACTACTACTGCGAAATGGGGCAGCAATGATGAGGGATTTTTGGATAAAACACACCACTTTGAAGGAGGCACAATGGTGGGTTTCTCAAATGGGCTGATGATTCCTTTGTGCCAGAGTGGAGAACTACACTTTGGAATAAGGTGCTACTTTCATACATTTAGCATAGCTTAAAGAGTAAAACTTTCAAAAACTTCAAATATTTGTTTGGGAGCCCAGTTTTTGTACATGGACCACAAATCCAGGTTTCATGAAAGGTCCTGCTAGGCACTGATCGACCTTTCATATGGGAAAAAGAATCACTCTACAGATCCTTGCAAACAATAACACAAACAGCTACAATCTAAACTAAAACAAAAATCTAAATAAAAAGTCCAAAACATTGTATAGCATACCAAAAAGATTTTAAACTCTTTATACATGTTTTTGTTTTTGTATTTTATACATTTGCTTGATTGGATTTTCGAAATTTGTTTCCTACATTACCTCAAAACACACCCAACTAAAAGTCAATCAAGCAAATGAAAATTGATATGTTCTCCCAGAAGGAGGTACACGTTACCATAAATAAAATTTTACTTCATCACTCCATTTCTCCTCATTTCTCACAGAAACACAATATTCCATGAATTGTAATCAGTCGTGGCTCGCAGCGCTAAAAAGGTGTAGGGTGGGTGCGATGTGGGGGGGAAGGGGTGGAGTGGGGGTACATTTCAATGTTTAAAAAAAATGTAAAACTTACCTGAAAAGCCGACCTGTGCTGCTCTCTTTTCTATCATCGCTGCAGACAGGGACAGACTCCCAGCCTGCATTGCAGCCAATCCTGATGCTTCTCAGAACAGCGTCAGGATTGGCTGGGAGCACCCAGCCAGGGTACTCCCAGACCAACTGGTAGCCTGTGCAGGCTCTCTCCAGCCCGGCAACTGTGTTGCTGGGCTGGAGAGAGCCTATTGCGCATGTGTGTTTGGCCGGCCCAAGATTGCTGGCCAAACATAAATGCACATAAATCAGTTTCATAACGTAAGGATAATAAACATAGTTTATTATCCTTTTGTTCTGAAAGGTTTGCAGCTTCTGCTGCTGGCGGGTGGAGGATTGATGCTCCTCCGCCCTAACGGAGGAGACGCCCCGATTGTAATTTCTTTTGCAGATTGCTTTATTAAATTCAGATCCAAAAACACACTGCCAACATGCATTTTGTGGGGAAAAAAACCTTCCTCGAGTCTTTACAAGAAGATAATGACATCATTTGGATATTTTCCCTATGCTTATTTAATCAATTATTATATTTTCATTGAATTTGCCCCACTTCTGGTATCAGCAACTCCATTACTGCAAAATGAGTTCATGGTGGGTCATTCAGCATTAATGGAGTTGCTGATATCACTAATGGTGCAAGTGAAATGAAATTTCACAACTTTGAAAAACAAGGATATTTTGTGAAGGAGGTGTAGCACAGGAAATATTAAAACCAGGCTTTTATAGGCGGAATTGACTTTGGAAGTGAGGAACTAGATCCACTCCAATAGCATGCCATTCTTGAATAGTGCCAGCAGAGGCCCAGTGGAGTCAGGTGAACTGAAGCTATGATAGGGTACCGGTCCATGAGCCGGATCTTGGACCACTACCTATTTAAAGAAAGCCAGTTGGACCACTTGCAGCGCTAATCTTCTATCAGGTAGTTTGGCACCTGGAGGTGAGATCAACATTCTTATCTAAATTTAGGTGGATCTGGGTGTTGTCCTCTAAAAAGCAAGGTTAAGTGGTGATGTGCCTGGAAGTGCCAGGTAGGCTGAATCACTTTGAGATGAGCAAAGGATGATTTTCCAATAATTAGTCCTCTTATGCATTGTTACAGAGAAGTGGTACTTAAACAGTGGTTTACCTTTGTGCTTTCCTCAGTGAATCACCATGAGGTGCGAGTGAGCCTCTCCCCATATCATAGGTACTCATGCCCAGAGGAGGGTTCTAAACTACTATGCACCATAGAAACTCAAGCTGCACCGCATTGATGAGGCCCAATAAGAACAAAATGCACCTATGATTGGTAGGGTTCCTAAAAAGAAGAGATGTGTCCCCGTGTTCTCAGCTTGACTGTTTTGATGTTAGAAGTACAGGTGTCTGAATAGTTGGGTGGGCGTTGAATATATAACTAAATGCATTACTAGATTTTGCAGATTTAAATTGTAATGTAGGATTGAATGCCTCTGACACCCCGGGGTTTTTTGTGCTTATTTTGTAAATAAAAACGTGCCGGTGCCCAAAGCCCTCTTTTTAAACATGCGGCTGCTGCAATTAAATGAGGGAACATGGAATACTGAGGCAGCGTAAACCTGACGCCATCTCGGGCCTCTTTAATCCATTTGCAGCGACTCCCTGCCCATTCACCTCACTCTTGTAGCTGTCTGCTTTCTCCCATTGTGGCACTTTTTCGTTTTTCACTTCCTCCGTCTTTCCATAGGTGTCTTTTGCTCGCAGTATATGCTTGAGGCACAAATTTAAGCGCCGGCCCTCAAAAATAAGTGCCGGTGCTCCGCACCGGAAACAACAAGCACAAATTAAGCACTGGCCGTTTTTAATCCTATTTTATTATGGAACCCCAAGTGCTCTCATTTACAAAAGGTTGAGAGGGTTACAATTGAATGATTTATACGGCAAGTGGATTTCCCGACTGATAACATAAATTTTGCTATTAAATAAAGTGGCCTTACCCCTACAGTACTACCGGCTGACTGTATGGAGGGTCTGTCTGTTCACACCCGAAACACGCTGGTGCTACCTTTGTGGCTTAACATGTGCAAAGCTTGCAGAAACTCTTTCCTGATGTTATTCCCTCTTTAAAGGAGCATTTGCAGCAATATCAAGAATGCTGGGTGTAACGCATTTACTGATTTGTGGTAATGCAACAAAAAAGTTCAACCAACTCCAAATGAGCCAGTATATGGTAAAATATTCAAGCTTTTACTGGCACACGCAAGTTGCCACTTAAACGCTTAGGGAACAGGGTGTTTATAATAAAATCAAAGTCTCAGTTTCATGCACAGTGTACTTTTTATTATGTAATTTTACCAGGCCAAGTTGCTTTGACTTTCAGTAATGTACTAGCCATTACTGGATGACACATCCCTAAGAATATTAAAGACATAAGGAGGTGGCTAGGGTAAAATAAAGTGTTTATATTTTACATTATTGAGCACGAGTTGCAAACCCATTATGTTATTCGATGTAAGGATCACTGCATCTGAAACCTTCTGTTCATCTTCATAAATGCCCGCTACACTCAAACACATGCTGGGTGCTCATAAGGAGAACAGTTTTTGGAAGTATGTATTCAAAGTATTTTTTCAAATGTGTGGAGTTGTTGCTTTCATTTCTGTAGGAAATGCTTCTTTTCGCATGGTCACCCCAATTTGTTTGGATTGATGCTGCTTCTTTTTGAATCTGTGTACTTGGACTCAGCTAACCAGCCTCCAGTGCATGTTCTCTGACCCCTAAAACATGTGAGAATTTACTATACTCCCGATCAGCATATTTAACTTACCTATAAGACCTTAGTACATAATATAAAGTGTACTCAGGGCCTGAAAAAGTTAAATGTCATAAATGGACAACAGCACCCATTGTACCATCCACCACAGTGGCTATGTAGCCATGACTGCAGGCCTGACACTAGTAGCCTTGCTGTGCAGGTTTAAACTGCAAATTCGGCCTGTTACAGAAACTTCCTTTGACAGGCCTAAACTCTCCTTTTAAATACTTATAAATCACCGCTAAGTAAACTTTGTTGCCCATTAAAGCAACGTGCATGGTATTTAAAAGTAGGACAATTACCGCAATGATATTGTCCTTGTATAAGGGTTGGCTGTTCTACAGGAAAGCTTTGGGGTGTAATATTAAAATGAAATAATGTTATCTCCGCTTAGGAAACAGCAACAAAAAGGTAGGGCGTAGTTCAACTACTACAATGCTGCTATGCATCTGCTATATGATTTCAAATTTCATAAACTTTACTACTCCTTTTGAAGCCTCACATTGGTAAATCCTTGTAATATCGTTGAGTTTGATGGCATGAAGTAGTAAATATCAACGCATTTGGTCAACCCAAGCCCAAAATATTTTAAATTAAAAAATGTTTGTTTTAGGTACTCATATAGTTTGTGTTGGACTTTTTTTTGCTTATGCAGGGTCATCCCCAATCTTTTTGCCTCCTGCCTCCTATTTTGTCTGACCTGTTGCTGTTGGCTTTTTGAACTCTGAGCACTTTACCACTGCTAACCTGTGCTAAAGTGGATATGCTCTCTGTGTAAATTGTAATGTTGATTGGTTTATTCATGATTGGCATATGTGATTTACTAGTAAGTCCCTAGTAAAGTGCACTAGAGGTGCCAGGGCCTGTAAATCAAATGCTACTAGTGGGCCTGCAGCACTGGTTGTGCCACCCACATAAGTAGCTCTGTAATCATGTCTCAGACCTGCCACTGCAGTGTCTGTGTGTGCAGTTTTAACTGTAAATTCGACTTGGCAAGTGTACCCACTTGCCAGGCCCAAACCTTCCCTTTTCTTACATGTAAGGCACCCCTAAGGTAGGCCCTAGGTAGCCCCAAAGGCAGGGTGCAGTGTATGGTTAAGGTAGGACATATAGTAATGTGTTTTATATGTCCTGACAGTGAAATATTGCTAAATTCATTTTTCACTGTTGCAAGGCCTGTCCCTCTCATGGGTTAACATGTGGGCTACCTTTAAATATGATTAAAGTGTAGATTCCCTTTGGGAGCGGATGGACATGTGGAGTTTGGTGTCTCTAAGCTCACAATTTAAAAATACATCTTTTAGTAAAGTTGATTTTGAGATTGTGTGTTTGAAAATGCCACTTTTAGAAAGTGAGCATTTTCTTGCTTATACCATTTCTGTGACTCTGCCTGTTTGTGGATTCCCTGTCTGGGTCAGTTTGACAGTTAGGCTGGTTGCACCTCACACTAGACAGTGACACAAAAGGAGCTGGGGTGTAGTCTGCATTTCCTGATGAGCCATCTGTGCTAGGAGGGAGGGGAGGTGTGGTCACTTACACCTGAAAGGGCTGTGTCTGCTCTCACACAATGCAGTCTCCAACCCCCTGGTGAGTGTCTGGGGCCTGGGCAAGGCAGGATTTCACATTCAAAAGAGACTTTACTTTGAAGTAGGCCTACTTCAAAGGAGAAATTGGGTATAAGAAGGGCACCCAAAACCACAGACTTTAGAACACTTCTGGAAACAAGAGGAACCTCTGCCTGGAGAAGAGCTGAAGAGCTGAGGAGAAGTGCTGTCCTGCCCGTGACTGTGCTTTGTGGAGCTATCCTGCAGTTGCTGCTTCTGCCAGAGTAAGAGGGCAAAGACTGGACTTTGTGTGCCTTCCATCTTGTGCAGAAATCTCCAAGGGCTTGATTTAGAGTTTGCCTCCTGTTGTTTGAAGTCTCAGGGACAGCAAAGACTTCTCTCTGCCAGCACCTGGGGTCTCTGGAAAGACTCCTGCTCTGACAAGTGGTGCCCTATCCAGTCCCTGGTCCCTTGAAAGGAAAGCTGGTGGAAATCCAAGGAAATCGACTTCGGACCGACGCAGCTGCTGAATCCGGTAACGCCGCTTGCAGCCAACGCTGTGACCTTCGCGGGAACACAACGCTTTTCACAGGCCCGACGCCGCTGCAGACCCGCTGAAGTCCGCGACTCCGTGGAAGTCATCGCACCACATCGTGACCGACACCGCTCGAAGTGTGCGGATTCAACGTTTCGCACCGACGCCGCGATCCCCGACTTCGCACATCGACTTGTTTTCACTCTTCACCAAAGGTACGGTACTTGGGGGTCTACGCGACTCCGTGTCCGGCGCCGCTGGTGTCGGCTTGTTGGGAACGACTCCGTCACGATGCCGTGTTAACACCTCATCGAAGCATTTTTGTTTCTAAGCGCTATTTTTGAGTTTAATCTTTAAAAATTCATAACTTGACTTTTGTATGTTGGATTTTTGTCGTTTTGGTCTTGTTTTGTTTAGATAAATATTTCCTATTTTCTAAACTGGTGTTGTGTCATTTTGTAGTGTTTTCATTAAGTTACTGTGTGTGTTGGTACAAATACTTTACACCTAGCACTCTGAAGTTAAGCCTACTGCTCTGCCAAGCTACCAATGGGGTAAGCAGGGGTTAGCTGAGGGTGATTCTCTTTTACCCTGACTAGAGTGAGGGTCCTTGCTTGAACAGGGGGAAACCTGACTGTCAACCAAAGACCCAATTTCTAACAGTTTGCAAACCGTGTTCACAGGAAGATGGCTAGATAGGTTGGGTGGGATAGGTTTTTGCGTGAATGATGGATTGGTGGATCGGTGTACGGATGGATGGATGATGCAGGGATAAATGGAAAAGGGACATAGGTAGGTATGTAGGCAAACAGTATTACAGAGCAGCAGGCATGTACGCAGGCAAACAGACTCTACGACCGCTAGATCGACAGATAGAACAATAGACAGGGTTTCATGCCCCGTCTACCTAAGGGTGAGTTTCAGGTTTACAGTATTGGATTAAGGGATTTTATGTGCAGATTCTATATAATGGTGATTCAGACCCAGTGGTGGTCTAACATTTAATGCTGCTTTCAAACACCATCAAACTTATATTGGATGTTGCAGAAGTACAGGCGTTCGTTCATTTAATAATACATGATTTAATGGCACATGTGATGTTTGCACTGAGATCTGAGGAAGAACTCTTTTCGAAAAATGAAGGAAAGTCCCTTTATTTCTGGTTGATGTTTCTGCCAGACTGCATCTCAATTCAATAATTGAATAATAGCCCTCTCTGGCATACTTACACATAGCTCAGTTCCCATTTGGCTCCACCACAGATTTCCTTTCTGGCTCTATCGCTAAGACAAGGGCATTAAAAGATGGCAAACCTAATCCTCCCATCTGGACATTTGCTCACATCCCATTGCAATTGAGTCTCAGCTGCTTGCAGTCATTGTATCTGAGAGTTAGGTTGGCAGGGACAAGCTCTGGCTCCACAGTATGACAAGCCGGAAAATTATTACAACCAGGCCAGTGAGAAACAAATCCCAGTATGTCGATGAAAGCAGTGATACACTATTTTGAACAATGCTCTGTAGTTAAGGCACTCATATGCTTTTCAAAACAACACAGTGCACGTGCTGGTTCATATTGTTAAAATCACGCAGTTGTTGAGTGAGCTGGTCCTCATTTTTTTTGCTTAATACTTCCGTTTCATCCTCTTCAATAGTACTGTCTGTGCAGCCATTTTGTTCGCCCTCCTCCTGGCACTTTTTGTTTGAACACCTTGACCTGCGGGTCCTGCTTGCAGCATGAACTATCCAAATAGCGCCCTTCGAAGTGTGCAAAGTTCATATGCTTCACAGTTTGCTTTCTTTTCAATCTTCATCAGCTTAGTTAGCAAAGCACAAATCTAGCTAAAAATGCTATTTATGTATATTTTTTAAAAGGGGGATGGAAATGAGATCGGGATGACAGCATGAAAATAACTTGCTGACGTTCAATCATGTAAGAAATTGAAGTCACTTACCATCTGGTCCCACAAGCAAACGCTGCATTTTTCCCGCTGCAGAAATTTGCGCACTAAATATTCCAGGACCCAGGAGAGGGATGTTAGTGCTGTTGAGTGGCTGTTACTTTGTTTTCCTGCTACCGCTCAAGACAGGCCTGAGTGGATGCAGGGAAAACTCCAAGGGCCTAATTTACGAGGCCCTAGTAACAGACTGAGCCACCCAAGCTTCATTTTTGTGACGCTTTGGTGGTGCAGTGTGCCAGCCCATTTTACAAGGCCATGCAAAGCCACCTTGCGTTGATTTTCATGGTTTTGTAAATACGGACCCCTGTCACGCATAACACTGCATGAATGGGAAGTTCCATGGGTGTTGCTTGGGGTGTTCATGTGCAACACCTATGGAAACCAAAGAAATATGACACAGTTCCAGATTTACATTGGGTGGCGTAACAACAGGGAGAAATATCTCTATTTCTCCCCATTCCATTTTTACCTCTTACTATGTGTGCTGCAGCACACATAGAAAGAGGAAAACACCTCTTGGGTGTCCCTTCCTGCACAAAACAATCATCCTCACAAAGCAGGCACCCTTGCACCACGGTGCAAGGGTGCTTGCATTGGTGCATGGCAGCAATTTGTGTACCAGCGCAGGGGAGGAGGACAGAAATGCACAGTATCTTGAAGATTCAGCACATTTATGCCCTTTCCAGTGGCGCAGGGCTGCGCAGCAAGGCACTTGCTACGCCACCCTGCATCACAGGCCTTGTAAATGAAGTCCCAAGTCGGCAGTTAAATTGTCTGCAGATGGAAGCCCAGTCCCTTTTTAGTATGATATCTGAGAGCAGGGAATGGGGTCTTCAGATTCTAAATTTCACCTTTGTGGACTCAGGATCTTCACCTCATCAGAAAGCTAGAACTTTCATGACATTTTGGAGTAAAAGTTTTAATATGAGCAGGTGTGCGATGGACTGATTGTAAAAAAAAACATCAATATCAATCCTCGAGGAATCAATCATGAATCGTTAGACGAAAACAGCATAGGCCATTAATTCAGGCACACATATTTATGCATATTGGTCAAAATCATTGGAAATCCAAGTATGCCCATATTCCTATTGGATCACATGCATGCAAGCAAAAGTCACAAATATATTAATCAATTATCAGAAGTTTAGAAAGTGTTGCACAGCATGTTCATTCACACCCATTACATACAGTACTGTCTCTGTGTAAGCAAGGGGAAATCTAAAGTTATTATGTTCTGAGTGAAATGCAAGAACAGATGCTTAACCCTTGTCCCAGTAGGCGATAGGGTACGGCTTTTTACTGCAACCAGCAACTAGTGGTGGAAGAATTAACCAGTGGTTGTCATAAAATGTGGGGATAGCACTTACGATTATTACTGGATATGGTTAGTTGCTTAAATAGTTACACATAACAGCATACTAAAGACTGGTGATTAACATGTAACAGTTAATTGGGTCACTAGTGACTACCACGTAAATGAAGCATATAGAGCCAGACAACACATTGAACTTCCTATGCTGACACCCTTTCCTGATTCTGAGACTTCATCGAGAAAGATAAGAAATGTGTCTTGATTCAGAGGTGTGAAAGAGCAACTGAATTCCAATATTCAAGAACTAATCTGTCAAAGGTATGACTCTGGGCATAGGCAATTTGCCAATGTCACTCTTGGTCATCTGGTGTCATTGGCCAGAGGCTTCTACCTTTTACTCACATTACCTTTTTGTTCACTATTACTACTTGCCTATGCTCTGAGTCAATTGAGCGTTAAAGTTTTAAAATACTTTATAGCATAAATGTAAAAAACAATAGAGGTGTAGAAGTTACTGTCAGTCTATATGCGTCACCCACAGATGGTCAACAAAGGCTGCTCTTGAATGAGAAATAAAAATAAGGAAATGTTACCAGTGAACTATTCTGCCTCACATAGACAAATAGGTTAGGGACACACTCAGTACTGTTCACAGCTAGTACAGTCCAATGCTTTTAATCTTCTTTGGAACTGTAGTCACAGCTTCAAGGGTGTGGTTGAAACTGCGCTCTTGCTTTTTGCTGCTCTAGAGTCCTAATTTCTGGAAGATCCTTGGCATCTGGCCCCTCCCACCGATGCCTAGTTTCCAGGGAGAGCTCCTAAAGTCAAGGCTCTCTCCAACCAAGTGCTCCCAGAGGGTCCAGTGCAGACCACTCTCAACTGATCAACTGGAATTTATTTGCAGGGTGGAATTATTCTTCTGCCTTCCGTGTCCCTGAGACAGCAAAAAGAAGGCTAGTAAGATGATTCTTAGAAAGCAGCTGTTCCAATCTCTAGGTGTGGGTGGAGCTTGGATCCATTTTGATCCTGAGCACTAGCAATGGACTGGACAATTCTCTAGGCCTAGTAATGACTGAATTCCCATCAAAACTAAACCCTCTTTTTCAGCATTCCCTGTTTCACCGTGCTGCAAACCTTGCCAGTGTCCCTCTTTTAGAATGGCAGAAGTCAGTATTATCTCTCAGGATCTCCGAGTCCCATGCCAGATCCACCTCTATGAAAATAAGGACTCACTCCTTGTTGTATCATAAATAGTATCCCTTCCTGCAGAGGGAAGGGGGAGGTGCAACACGACTGATCCTATTGGAGGATAACCAAGGCTGAATTGCATATTATGGTGTCTCTCTAGTGTGGAATAGCGGACAAAAACAATGGTCTGGAATGCAGCCCCGGTGATCATCTTTGGATGAAAGCAATTGAAGCATTCCTTTAATCACTTTGTTGTTCATTGAAGTAGATGCACTAATTCATTGGGTATTCCAGTTGGTTATCTGTGCTCACTGTGCCACAGGGCTCAAACTAGATCTCTCTTATGAGGACTACATAAGGCAAAACCGGTCTAAGCGTTCTTGTGTTTCCATCTGGGGGACGGGGATGTGTATAGCCTGGTAATTCAGGACGGACTATTCCTACCAGAACACGACCAAGACTGATTTGTAAATGGCTTGTCTCTGTCTAAAGTAGCAAAGTGGTTGAACATAATAGTCTGGACTGTGGCCCAAACAATTGCCAGTGTCAGACATTAGTTAAAGCATTCCTTCCACCACTATGTTGTTTATTAGACTAAAAGAAACAAACTTTGTCTGCCAAAAGATTAAAGGCCCATGTGGCACAGTGTCAGCTATCAGTCTCGGGGTGGTCCTTGCCCAAACCTTTTTCCTTCCTCCTCCATCATTACTGATGTCTTTTCTGCTGGCCTTAGGACTCTGTGCACTTTACCAATGTTAATCAGTACTAACATGCTTGTGCTCTCTTCTCTAAACATGGCAACATTGGCTTAATACCCAATTGGCATATTTATTTTACTTTAATTTACTATGTGACACATCTTTGATGCGGATCCACGCAACGCTTCACCAACCAGGACTTAAGGTAATTTTGTTCAGCGGGCTCCATCGCAATCAAACTGAATTTGCGATTTTGTCCTGAAGCTACCAAATATTCACTGTTGGCACCTGGTGCTTTTTGCCACTATTTTCTCTGAAAGCTTTAAAATTCAATGTCTACTAATACTAATTAATTTTTTGTGCAAACTACCCTTGCACCAAAATCGGAATTACGAGTTTTGTTGTAGTTACCACATGCTTTTCAAATTAACTGGGGGTAAATGCCCAGTAAATACTGATACATGCAGATTTTGGTGAACAAGACACCAAAATCTACATGTTATGCCACATTTTAAAGGGTATTAACTTGTAATAGGCAATTTTTGTTGCACCATTTAAATTTGTGGTAAGTTCCAAATTAACACACTCCAACAGCACGGTTTTGGTCTTGTTTTATCTATTAAAAATGACTCTATATTTATGTAACTCTGTTGCAGGCTCCTTTTCTGGTGTGTTTCACTGTGTTACTGTTTGAAGTGTTGCACAAATACTTTGTACATTGACTCTGAGTTAAGCTTGATGACTCTGTGCCAAGCTACCCAGTGGTTGAGCACAGGTACATTTCAGGTTTGCTTGTGACTTCAGCCTGAGAAGAATTGTGGTTGCTGCATGAGAAGGGTTTCACAGCCTTCAATCAGTAACCCAATTTCTTACAGCTATAAACAAGGTAGAGACAGCCTACTACATGCAACATCCATCATAGTTTAAAGCAGTTACATTACCAATTGCCCCATGAATGACCCCTGCCTTTCCACAGTAACTGAAGCTATTGCAGCCCCTTTTCCATGACATAAAGCATGTGAAAACATTTTCCAACACAAAAAAATAAAACACTTGGCATTGCCAATTCAGATTACATTTACTTTTGTGTTTGCACTTGTCAAGTCTCTCTCTAAAACTAGAATTATACCTTTTTTGCCTAGCACTGATCTGATACATGAAAACGAGAGAAGGCATCGAGGGGGAACTACTTGTTATGGAGGGAAGGCGTTGTCATTTCAATAGCAAACATCGTAGATACGGAGCAATGCCACACAGACGCTTGAAATGGTGCCACGCTATCCAAAAAGAGCACTTTTGTTCGTGAACCGTATACTGTTAATGAGGAACCAATAACCACACTGGAGGGCCTCTAGGCCAAATGTTCTGAAAGCTAGAGGCCTACACAGATTATTATGTCACATCCCATCAAAATTGCCTCAGACTGTTAATTTAGTTTGTTTATACTCGCAATGACGTTGTTGAAAATGTCGCAGCACTTCCCATGGTAACAAAGAAAAGCATGAAAATAAAAGAAATACGTCAACCAAAAACACGCGTTTTTGACCTATTAAATCATCGGTTTCCCTTAGTGCAGTGGTTAAACTACAGACTCCAGGCAGCCAAGCCACTGCTCCAGCTTCCAGCACCAGCGTCGGATTCCTTACTCGCCCAAGACCGTGAACCAGTGATCTCACGGCGGGAACACATGCTCCGGCTCCCCGGGGCCTTGTGGGCCATGTGCAGTGGCTGAGGGGGGCCTGCTCTGGATCAGTTCTGGCCTGCGAACAGGTGTCAGTGCAATCACTTAGAATTACCACAGAAGGTTCTCAAAGGCCACTGGCATCCCATAAAAGACCACAAACCCCCTGGGGACGGTGGCCCACCTTGAATGAGATCAGACGCCAGCGGCAGGCAGAAGGATATTTCATAGCACATAGAAACGTCTGGCGCGTGCAGCAGCGATGTATGCCAGCTTTCATGGTCAGTGGGTGGCGGTCAAACACACACTGCAAACGGATAATTAGAAAAAGCTAGTCACAGCGAATTAAGTTTCTTCTGTGAGTGTACAACATCTGTAACGATAGATCCATCTTTCATGCGTTAAACAATTCTCCAAGCTAGGCATAGTGTATAATTGGTGTACATACCATGCGCTCAAAAGTTCCTCTTTATGATTGATAATGGCTCAGTTGGAAAGTTAAAAATACATTTTTGTGTGTCAGTTACCTCCCTTTTCACTCTGAAAAATATAAACTACAGTTAATCAGAGCCACGATGTTCCTGGCTTTCAGCTTGTTACATAACGGTGTGGGAGATTTCCGACACCAGTGCAAACAGTAGAACGCTTCTCTCTAAAGTATGGGTAGTAAATCAAATGCTTGCAGAAGTTAAACAACATATCATTTTCACTAGACTAAACAGTGTCCCTTCGACACAAGCACTTTCAAGTTTGCTTAGTACACTTGTAGTTTTGCTGATTTCTTGTCTCGTGCAAGGCTCGGGTTGTGAGATATGGTAGCTACGTCAGTATAGGTAACTGAGGCGGAAAGGAGCTGCTACGAATTTAATTGGCCAGTTACTACTGTATGAGATTAGAAAAACAGTGCCCGTATGCACTACAGTGCAAATACTTCATGTAACCTTTTTGACCCCCGAAATATTTATTAAGAAACATATACAAAGTGCAACATTTTGTGGAGATTTTGTTTTAGTTTTGCTTACAGACAGTTTTAGCAGTTTTTTGTCGATTAAACTATTGTGTACACTACAATTTGTAAAGTAGATTTAGCCTCTTACTCATGACTGGATGACTTTTTTGGAGACATTAATTCTCTATGCGATGGCATTTCGCCCTATTCTTCTATTTGTCAGCCACTGTAGCATTTCTACTTTACGTTGCTTCTGATTGGACAAGTTGTAACCTTCCACTACTGACTTGGGCGCACTCTTTTGTTTTATTTTTGTTTCAGCACTCAATCCGAGCACATGTAATGACTTGCTCTCTCTCTTGTCCACTCCTTTTCCTCACGTCCCCACCCCTCTTTCTTTCTGCTTTCAAACCATCCTCCTTTGCTTTCCTATTTCTTAACATACTTTTTAAAAAATTGCTTATTTATTTAAGATGACTCTCACACCCACCTCTGCACCCTCTCTGGCTCTATTTTCTGTGGCCCTCTCTTTTCGGATCCCTGTGCAAACTACCCTTGCACCAAAATCGGAATTACGAGTTTTGTTGTAGTTACCACATGCTTTTCAAATTAACTGGGGGGAAATGCCCAGTAAATACTGATACATGCAGATTTTGGTGCACAAGACACCAACATCTACATGTTATGCCACAATTTAAAGGGTACAACTTGTAATAGGCAATTTTTATTGCACCTTTAAATTCGTGCTGAGTTCCAAATTAACACACTCCAACAGCGTGGTCTTGAAGTATTTATTTTAGATACAGCAATTCACCACCAACCCTTCAAGCAGCGATCAACTCAACTGCCTTACAACGTTCAAATCCTAGAATCTTCTCACTCTGGCATCTACAATCTACCTCATGAAGTGACACACCAACGTTCCACACCTAGTAACCTGGTGACATACCTGACATCCCTTTACTCATTTACATGTCAACCACTATAAGCTAATGCAAGACATAACAATTCCGATTCTCAGTGGCATCAGTTTTTAAAAGGTGGGATTATTGCTTTCCTGGCCAGGCCACTCATAATTATGAAATCTATCTGCCAATTTACCCCGGTACCCAGACTCGGCAGTGCTCCGTACCACATCTGTTCCACTTTTATTATTTTAATTTACTTTTTCATTTTTGTTATTCTGAGGGCCTGGCAACTGTACATTGCTATTGAGCTGATGGCTACTTTTTCATGTACATATTCACAAACTGTCTTTCCTATTTTTAATTTACCATTCTAAAATGGTCATCAGCCTTTAACAATGCCAAAATGGCTGCCGGTGAAGCACAGCATAAATACACATATGAGCACACATCTCTGACTATCTTAGAATGGATTTAATACAAACCCCAGTACAAGTTGGGTGAGTAGAGGTGGCCGGTGTATTGGATAGGGGCAGTGAATGGGTTAGTGAATAAGTGCATGAATTGAAGAGGGAGTGTATGGGTGGAAGAATAGTAGCATGAGTGACTGTATGGAAGGATCGCTAGATAAATGGGAGAACACATGAATTGATGAAGGGGCAAACACAGTGTGTGTGGGTAAAGGAAGTGTGTGGGAGACAAAGTGTGGTGAGACTGGCTGAGAGCGCAGTGAGTACAACAGTAGTTACTGGGACTCCTGCTGCAAATAGAGACAGACTAGGGAGTATAGCTGGCTACATGTACATTGCTTGTCTCCCTGTAATGTTGCTCCCCTCCAGCTTGTTCTGTATACCTGCCCCATTTACAACTCCCCTTACTAAGGTTGGCAGGCGAGGTATTTTTTTGAGCATTTAAAGGAAACTTCACTGCCATTTGTTCTCAGAGTTGCCACCAAATCAGGGTCAGATGATTCACCCTAGAGCTAGGCACGTTTTGCAACCATCACAGCTTAAACTAAGGGCGATGCATTTATTTCAGCGCTTGACCTGGGAAGCCTCCAATTGAAGAGCTTGAAATGTTGTAAAGACCTTAAAGCCAGACTCCATTTTGGGTACATTAAGTTAGGCTATCTGACTTTGGCCTATATGCAGCATATCATTCTCTTTTGTGGCACTCATGAAGGTGTTAAACCATCCAAACAACAGCTTTGCTAACATCTAAGGTGACTAAAGTCTGCTTCAAGTTTGCTGATATCTATATTTCAAGGTCTGATAGTGAATGTGCAAAGAAACATGTAGTCTGAGTTGACGTATTTTCATCATGCTGGTTTATACCGGTTATGTCTTGAACTACATGGAAATTCCCTCAATGTAGGGCCAAAGTCAGTGGTCTACCCTATAAAAACCCTATGAATTGACCACTAATTCAGAGGGGTCTTTTCTCTAGGGTTATCGCAAGATGTCCTGCCAGACTGCTGTGCTGCTGCAACATCCATTTTTATGCTGGGAGCCGATACAGACCCAATACATTGTAGAGAGGAGCTGATGTTAGTTTTCCTTTTCGGTGGAAAAACTCTCCCAGCCGAAGTCTGATAACCACAGCTTCCCTGCTGTGAATTTGTATGTAGTGGACTGAATCCCATGAAATTCTAGAGGTGAGTTAGCTACTCTGTGCTCTCATAATGCAGTGCATAAAAGTAGTCTTTATGGTGTTAGGTTGTTAGGAACATCCCAGTCATGGTAGAAATGTTCATATTATTCTCGCTGTTAGTAACATCCAGATGCTGTAGTTATATTCTGTGTGGTTGTTACACATGTACTAATCCACAAGATGAGATCACATGGTAGCCTAAACTTGTATACTGCAAGTCATGTCATTGGAATGCACTATGTAAACATGATTGGCATAGCAGCTAGCTGTGGGGTAGAAGATACATATCGGAAGTCACTAAAATAGTAAACCAAATGAGTTTGTGAGACCCACGGGAGGGATGGTGGTTGGAGAGAGGTGTAGTATTCAGCAAACACCAGCAGAAATGTAATATGTTCATAGATATATAGAAGAAACGCTCTAGAAGATCCCAGTTCCAAGAAGAGGGATGGAAAGAATTAACACAAGAGGTGTTGGACTTGGCCCTTTCTGTGGGGTCGTACCCAAACCTTTTGCATCAACCCTCTTGTTTGCTGACCATTTTTGCTGGCTTTAGTACTTTGCATACTTTACCACTGCTAACCTGTGCTAAAATCCTTGTGTTCTCTCCTTAAGTAGAATTAGCTTATACCCAACTGTCATATTTAATTTACATGTAAGTCCCTTGTAAAGTGCCACTGCCTGTGCCCGGAGCCTGTAAATTAAACACTACTAGTGGGTCTGTACCACTGATTGTGTCACCCACTTAAGTAGCACCTTAAACATGTCTCAGACCTGCTATTGCAGCATGTGTGTGCAGTTTAAAACCGCTGTGTCAAACTGTCAAAGTAAACCTTTTGCCAGGCCCAAACCTTCCTTTTTAATACATTATAGTCACCCCTAGAGTAGGCCCAGACCAGCCCAGAGGGCAGGGTGCAATGTACTTAAAAGGTTGGACATGTGCTTTTTAGTTTTACATGTTCTGGTAGTTAAAAACTCTTACATTCATTTTTCACTACTGCAAGACCTACTTCTTCCATAGGCTAACATTAGATTTAGCTTTTAACGTTTAATAAGCTGTTACTTCCAATAGGGCTCAGGTAGACAAGTCAAGTTTGGTGTCTAAAGAATCATAATTAAAAATTAATCTTTAAAGGTAGAGCTGGATTTTAATTGCATTTCTGAAAATGCCACTTTTAGAAAGTTGGCATTTTCTTGTCCTAACCAATTGGTGCCTACAGCCTGTTCCTGGGTTACATGACTAGGTGTGGCTGGCAGTTGGTGTTTGTCTATTGCTCCAGACAGTGAGACAAAGGAAAATAGGTGTTGGTAGGATGGGCTACCATCAGCTAACGAGGGGGATGAGCTGTCACCTACCACACTTGCATATCACAAAGGCTCTGCCTGAGAATTCACACAAAATGCTTGCCACTTGTCTATTGTGACCCCAGGTAAACTAGGGCCAGGAGAGGATGGAGGAGATGCTTTGCACCTCAAGGGGGTGGAAAGCTGTGGATACTGTTCCAGAAAGAAGGGCTGCTATGCTGCTGAAAGAACTGCCAGACAACTGGACTGCTGCCCTGAAGGACTGCTGCCCCACTGTGCTCACCTGCTGCCCTCTTGCCTGGGTGAGAAGGACTCAGCCTGCATCTGTTGAACCAAGGACCCCAGAGTGACTCCAACGGCTAGTGAGCTGGCCTCCTAACTTGAGCATCAGGGACAGAAGGCCACTGCATCCTCAACCGTAGCATCTGGACTCTGCCATATTTCGGTCTACCCTGCAAAGTGACACTACCCTCCTCTTGGACCCTTGGAAATGGGCATGAGGGGTTCTACCAGCCTCTGTGGATCAAGCAAAACTGATGCACCCTTTCTGCTTTGTAGCACAACACAGAGCAGAAATGATGCATCCCCACCACTGTGTGGTCTTCCCTGTTGCACAGAGCCTCATCCCATTGCAAATCAGAACTACTGCTGCTGTGCGACCCAATCTTGGCACAGGCCCTCCCACCCCTCATCGACTGCAGCCTCAATTACTTCAGACTTCACATCCCAGCCTTGCAGTTCATCGGAACCAATGCATTGCCCCAACTGTGTGAGCATATGCAATGCTGGACTGCACATCGCAAGCCCTTGTGAATGTGATCCTCGATGACAATGCAGGCCCTTGAATTGCTGCCTCGCCACATCTCAGACTAACGCATCACTTTGGCTGTGCAACGCATCTTCAATGTGAACATTTGCAACACTCCACAAAACAAGATTTAAGGTACTTTATCCAGCTTGCCTAATTTGCTTCTTGTAACCCACCCGCGCTCTATTGTGGTTGGCCTGAACTTGTGACTTTGTCCCGGTCCCGCGCGACCATATATCCAGAGTTGGTGATTTGTGCTTTTTGGCACTATTTTCATTGACCTTTTTTAAATTACATATCTCTGATTCTACTGATTCAAGTTTTGGCATTTTTGTCTTGTTTTATTTATAACTCTAGTTTCAACACTTGGTATGGCATCCTTTTAGTGTGGTGTTTTTTACTTTATTATGGTTTAAAGTGTTGCACAAATACTTTACCAATTGTTTCTATGTTAAGCTTGACTGCTCTGTGACAAGCTACTGAAAGGGTGAGCCCAGGTTAATTTAGGGTTGGCTGGTGCCTCATCCTGGCTCGGTGCAGTACGAACTCCCAGAGTTTCATTCAGCAGAATTCCATGGAGTTACATGAAAATGCCTCAAGATTCAGCAGAGGTCTGCGAACAGGCATATATAGCATGTTAACTGGTTGTGCTGATTTTTAGCACTGGGAGCTCTTTCTGCACTAAAAAATCAGCATGAACAGCACCATGCTGTGCACCAGAGTGTGCTGCTTCTTGATTTGATTTTGCTGCCTCTCGAGTAGATTTTCTACTTGAGCAGCAGTTTTCTCACCGCAAATGGTTGTGGCTGCCTGCGACAGCCCTCGTTGTAGAAATCTCACTGAGTGCCCTCCTAGTGACTGAAAGTCATGCTAAGGAACAGCAAATGTGGCTCACGCTTGCCAACTTACCATTAGTGAGCCAACCATGAGAAAATCTCTGCCATGCTGCAATTGGTGGAATTTGGCCAGAACTCTGCATTACAAGCTTAATGTGGAGTGACCAAAATTTTGCCAACTACCACCCCTAATCCTGACCAGGATTATGGTTGCTTCTTGACCAGGGTTCACGCCCCGGTCAACCAACAAACCAATTTCTCTCCACCATGCATTCCGTACTGCAGACAATCCATTTTTTTACATCCATGAGACCCTGGCGCTATGAACTCCCCCCTCCCCATCTCTGAAACATAAAGGTGGAGAAATTAATCAATGAGAAAGGTACTAGCCATAATGTATAAAAAATCCTGAAATGCTTGAGGGGTTAGCTAGAGAAATAATCTTGGCATTATCCATTTCTGAAAAGCATCCTAGTCACTATGTCAATCCATGACTTAGAACCGAAGAAAGAATGAAAGTGACAGGGCTCATACAAAGCCAAACATTCTTAAGAGATGTAAGCTCAGATGAGCTGAGATATTAACAGTCAGAGGGCAGACACCTATTATCTGAAAGCAGTAGGAAAATCAACAGACCAAGAAAAATAATAAGCGCCCTTGACTGTCAGTCAGGAAACCTACTGTGCAGGAAAATATCCATACTAGCACCCCATAAAATGTGACAGTGACAAAGGTAAACTGCTTCCATTGGCATTGTGTTTGAATATAAGAGGTACACTTAAAACTCTAATGAGGAGTATTCCTCCTTCTACTCTCCAAAGAAAGAAAATAGTGAGAAGAAGAGCAGGAGAAGCCTTAGTGGCAGCAGAAGACTCATGACAATGAACAATATATTTTAGCTCAGCAATATTGCAAGTTGCCATATTCACCTCGAAGAAATGAGAAGTCTGGGCCAGTACATCAGTACTCCCTTATCTGCCCATAACATGCTACACTTGCCACAACCAGACTCTTGCCTGTCGAGGATCATCAGGCCACCAACTTCAAAACAGGAAAAATCTGCATAAATCATTACTATGGATGTGATGAGATCCTGCTTACTATAAACATGCTAGCGACTGGGTGCCCACAAAATTAGGTGAGCTTTATGCCACTCAGATTGTGGTTAGGTACAATTCACCAAAAATACTCAGGACGGAAATATAGGCACAAAGTTCTGAACTGGAGTCTTTATTAACAAGTCCATCACCATTAAGAAGGGATACACAGCCTTATGCCCTGGAAGCAGTCATGGGTACAGCCGAGCTATAGAAACCACACGCACTAATTGCTGGGCATGGGCTGGCGAAGTGGATAACCCACATGATTTCTTCTGGTTTTTGAGGCATCTATTGCCAAGATGCAAAAATCCGGAGACCGGTTGTGCCACAATTGCTAGCTAATTAAGAATAGATATTTCCAGAGTTCATTGATCAAGCAGAGACAGGATTCTGAAGAGCTAGAAAGCCCACTCGTCCTGTCCGTTGAGATCCCTTGCCAAGCAGGCCAAAACGAGGCTGCCCTAGAATGCACTTGGTAACACTATACCCCATGAAGTCTGGGTTTGGTTTGAAAAAGAGATATACTAGAAAATCCTGAGGTGTAATATCAGTTCTCAAAAAAATCCCATTTGACTATGAGCCTGCCTCCGGGATATGGATGGACCACAATTAACAAGAACCATGCAGAGGAGTAGGGTCGTGAATAACCATTCACAGAACAAGAAACAAAGGAAATGTATTTAGATTGGGACTCGTATAAAGAAGTCAGGTGAGGACCAAGTGAGGCCTATGTAGTGGAAGAAGCATTTGGGAAATAAACTGGTCAGACAGAGAAGGCAGTTGATGTTGAGAAGCATGTGGAGGTGGCATCTGTGTCACCTAGGAGTTGGAGGATGAGACAAGGCATGGAGAGAAGAAAAATCGGGGAGGCCATCCTGTGGCAACTAGTGTGGGAACACAGTACGAATGAAGTTCAAATGGGTGGGAAGGAAGGAAGTGGGGGCATCTGGGTCACTCGGGTGGTAGTTAGAGGCTTGGAGATCCTTAAATGGGTAATTGATTAACAGAGATGATGTCTGGAGGTACTGAGATGGCCATGTTGAGTGTAGTTACTTAAGAACGGGTGCTGATGGTGTGCTGCTCAGTGAGTAATGAACACGTGTTGTGCAACTAGAGAAGTGAACTGCGGGGAAAGCAGTCAGGTTGCTAAGAACGGGCAAGAGAACTTCTGCTCAGGGATCCTAAAGACCCTCGTGTTTGGAATCATTGAAAGGAAATAAAAGGGAGGTGGTATGATACAATTGGTGGAATAGCCCATAACACATTCAGAAATGTGTCCTTTCCTTTTGGTCTTCCTTATAACATCTGAAGTCTCAGATATTTGCCCCTTTAGTCATATCTTGACACAATGAATCTGGATTACATTCCCAAGCAATTTAGGTAATATCACATCATGATCTAGATGTATTTCATCCAAAGAAATTGAGACAAACGGAATCTAATTGGACTGACCTTATTGACTAAGTTTTCCCTACTGGAATGAAAGAAAAGTTGATTATTTCATGCTTCGTGCGAGGTGAGAACACTTACCCAGTTTACCTGAAAAAGGACAGATGTTTGATAAATTTAGTCAAGTGATGGATATCCTTGCAAGGATATCTTAGTAATTTTGGTTTTTTTGTTATGGGTTATCCCTGGGAGGGTGACGCTTGCGTCAGAAAGATGTGACATGTTTTTCTTGCTTGGGTAGAAACCCCTGAACCAAAGCTCAGAAGGAGAAAATAACGTTTCTGTCATTAAGGCGAGGCTAGATTGTCTCCACTGAAAGATCATTTGAAACAGGAAACAGAAGATAAGGTTTGCCAACTTAGGTACATTAATGATGCCTAAAGAGATGTTTGCTGAGGCTTGTCATCTGTACCATAGGCAATTATAGTTCCAACCCTGATAAAGACGTTTGTTTGCTTTATGCACTAACTCTAAAACAACAAATTCTTTAATTCTTATGACCCAATGAGTTTTGGATCTAAAGTATGTATGGGCATGAAATTGTAAGTATAAAACAGAAGCCTTCCACGTGTATTGTTAAGCCTGATAATCAGAATGGTCTTGCTCCACCAAAGCAAAGAGCTCAGCAACCATAAGAATTGTGCAGAGTTTATATGGGACACGTCAAGGCTCAATGTCTATTCATATTTTCCAAAAGATGTCCCAAATATGACGGCCGCTTGGCCCAAATTCTAAAGGGCATTTTATCATACCCTTGTCTCGTATTCATTCCATACCTCATATTGAAACCTGTAGCTGCTATGTATGAGTTCAACAGTTATTTTGAACAACCTACGACTACCAAGTGTTATTGACTTCCTAAGAGGCCTAGTTCAACCTGTCCCGCACAGATGCACCACTAGTTTCCAGGTGAAGATTAACCTCTTTCCTGTGGGGTAAGAGATGCAGGGAGGAGGCCAGAACCGGACTGGGGAACCCAAATCAGTTTTGGTCAAAAACGCTCACACCAGCCTTCCTTTCTTTCCAGGCTCTTCTCTCTTTCTCCATCCTTATTTTCTCTCTCTCTCTTCTAGTGCTCGGATCTCTCACTCTCTCTCCATCCCTCTCTCCATGTCTCTCTCTCGCCCTCTTGATGCTCCCAGGTTTCTGTTACAATTAACCTCGATGGTCAGTGGGAGTGACAGAGGCATCAGCAAAGGCCTTGTGCTCTCAAAACCGGCCTTCAGTGGCTCCAGCCCACCTGGAAAATGCCCCGTGGAACAAAAGAGCCATTCCTGCTCAGGAAGGAGGTGGCGGACGTGGGGGGCTGCCACTGAGCGTGTCCGTCTAGCTGCTGTCTTGTAAGGAAGCAGTTTCCTGCTGCTTTAAAAGGTCACTAAAAAACACTTGCAAACACACACTCCGTAAAGCTCGCAAAGCTTTCTCTTTAAATAGTGAATTTAAAAGTTTTATGTATTCACCCTATGTGAGTGCTCTATTAATAGTATTCAAGTCCCCTTTTCCTTAATAAATCCTGTAATTGCATATCAGCTGGTGCTTCAAGGCAACTTTTAAAATCTAAATATGCTGCAGTATTTCACGTCCCGGTCAGAGAAAAAAAACTGCACTACATATACAAATAGCTGGGTGGGTCATAGCAATATCCCATGAAAAACAGCTAGTTTGAAGAGTGATTTTTCCATCTCAACCTCTCAATAGAAAGTTCAGTGGCCTGGTGTTTTTAAGGAACATTTTCATAGAGCCTTTCCCTGGAGTTATCAAATTTCCACAATAGCTCTCTCACAAGAGTTTCCTGGTATTGCTGCACTTGATATTACCGCACCTGGGATTTTCCACTCTGTCCCTCCTGTCCTCTGGGTCTGTTTTGTAAGTGGCACATCCCCAGTATTGGCATTTCCAGATGTGGCATCACTGCATCAAGAGTCCAACAAAGGCTGCAATAAGGGTGAAAGAGGGAAACTGAAGGTAGGCAAGGTGAGTAGAGTTTCATTATTCTGAGGCTAATGATTGAGAGTATGCTTATTTAGTTACACACCAGTAAGTTAACTCAAAATGCCAAAATATGCGTTATTTGGCACAATATAGCAAGCATGCTTTTAAACTTTTCATCCTTGGCGTGGTCTCCCTTAACTTTTTGCCTCTGTTCCCCGGGTTGTTGATGTGTGCTGGACTCTGATTTTACTGTTTTTGTTACTCTGGGCACTTTACCACTGCTAACCAGTGCTAAAGTGCAAGAGCTCCTTTACAAAATGTGTATGTGATTGGTTTATCCATGATTTGCATATTTGATTTATTAGTAAGTCCCTAGTACAGTGCACTAGAGGTGCCTAGGGCCTGTAAATAAAATGCTACTAGTGGGCCTGCAGCACTGGTTGTGCCACCCACATAAGTAGCTCTGTAATCATGTCTCAGACCTGCCACTGCAGTGTCTGTGTGCAGTTTTAACTGTAAATTCGACTTGGCAAGTGTACCCACTTGCCAGGCCTAAACCTTCCCTTTTCTTACATGTAAGACACCCCTAAGGTAGGCCCTAGGTAGCCCAAGGGCAGGGTGCAGTGTATGGTTAAGGTAGGACATGTAGTAATGTGTTTTATATGTCCTGACAGTGAAATATTGCTAAATTCATTTTTCACTGTTGCAAGGCCTGTCCCTCTCATAGGTTAACATGAGGGCTACCTTTAAATATGATTAAAGTGTAGATTCCCTTTGGGAGCGGATGGACATGTGGACTTTGGGGTCTCTGAGCTCACAATTTAAAAATACCTCTTTTAGTAAAGTTGATTTTAAGATTGTGCGCTTGAAAATGCCACTTTTAGAAAGTGATCATTTTCTTGCTTATACCATTTCTGTGACTCTGCCTGTTTGTGGATTCCCTTTCTGGGTCAGTTTGACAGTTGGGCTGGTTGCACCTCACACTAGACAGTGACACAAAGGGAGCTGGGGTGTAGCCTGCATATCTTGATGAGCCACCTGTGCTAGGAGGGAGGGGAGGAGTGGTCACTGGCACCTGAAAGGGCTGTGCCTGCCCTCACACAATGCAGTCTCCAACCCCCTGGTGAGTGTCTGGGGCCTGGCTGGGCAAGGCAGGATTTCACATTCAAAAGAGACTTTACTTTGAAGTAGGCCTACTTCAAAGGAGAAATTGGGTATAAGAAGGGCACCCAAAACCACAGACTTTAGAAACACTTCTGGAACCAAGAGGAACCTCTGCCTGGGGAAGAGCTGAATAGCTGAGGAAGAAGAGCTGCCCTGCCTGTGACTGTGCTTTGTGGAGCTATCCTGCAGTTGCTGCTTCTGCCAGAGTAAGAGGGCAATGACTGGACTTTGTGTGCCTTCCATCTTGAGAAGAAATCTCCAAGGGCTTGATCTAGAGCTTGCCTCCTGTTGTTTGAAGTCTCGGGGACAGCAAAGACTTCTCTCTGCCAGCACCTGGAGTCTCTGGAGAGACTCCTACTCTGCCCTGTGGTGCCCATCCAGTTCCTGGGACCCAGAAAGGAGAAGCTGGCAGCCTAAAGACAAGAAAATCCACGCACAGAGCGCCGTGCGGGGAAAAGATTGACGCGAATCCGATCTGCGGCTGAGAAAAACGACACGCCGCCAGCTCCGCAGCTGAGAAACGACGCTCGCAGGAAACGCGACTGAAGAATCGACGCACAGAGCAGGAGAAACGACGTGCAGCATCGCTGACAGAGGCTGGGAGATCACAACCTGCGCTGCAGGATTTTTGGATCATCGTGCAGCTGGATTTTCGACTCGCGTACCGCCGTGCGGAGTTATTTTTGACGCACACCCGCTCGTGCGGGGTTATTTTTGACGCGCACCAGGTACATTTTCACTCTAGCAGCGCTAGTGTGTTTTTAAAACTACTTAAAGACTCTTTTTGATTTTTAATTGATAACTTGACTTGTGTATGGTGGATTTTTGTCGTTTTGGTCTTGTTTTGTTTAGATAAATATTTCCTACTTTTCTAAACCTGTGTGTGTCATTTTGTAGTGTTTTCATTAAGTTACTGTGTGTGTTGGTACAAATACTTTACACCTAGCACTCTGAAGTTAAGTCTACTGCTCTGCCAAGCTACCAAGGGGGTAAGCAGGGGTTAGCTGAGGGTGATTCTCTTTTACCCTGACTAGAGTGAGGGTCCTTGCTTAAACAGGGGGTAACATGACTGTCAACCAAATACCCCATTTCTAACATTGGTGATCAGCGGTTGGGATTTGGACTTGTATTTGTACTTGACATACATTGTATTTGTACTTGACATAAAGTGATTAAGTGTACACTACTGTTTGAGTTCAGACCACTACGTGACCACATACTACTTGTTTGGTGATCTTTTGATTTTTTCTCTTTGGGACTGTTTTTGTTCTACTTCCATTTTTTTTAGCTGATTCCTTGATTCACTTTCTTTGGAACTTCATTTGGGAACTTGTTTTTCTGCCTTTGGAACTTTGCACTTGTTTTTTGAATCTTCATCATGTCCCATGCTGGAGATGCATCAGTTGGAGCTCACTTTGACCTTGAGAAATTGGAGAGTTATACCAAAGCTCAGTTGAAGCAGTTCTGTAAAAGTTTTGACTGTCCCATTAAGAGCTCATCCAGGAAGGAGGAGCTGCAAAAGGCGCTGAGGGCCTGGGTGACAGCCAAGAGCACTGAAGGGCACACAGAGGATGAGGGAGATGAGGAGGATGAGGAAGAGTGTTCAGTATACAATGGTATTGTAGGTGGGCCTGTTATGTCCAGGGAGAAGGTCTCCAGGGCAGGTAGCAGTGTCTCATCCAAGGGTCTGACACCTGAGGAGTTACAGGACAGACAGGCAGAAAGGGAGTACCATTTGGAGCAGAGGAGGCTAGCCCTTGAGGAGAGGAAGTTAGCGATGGCTCATGAGCTTAGCTTGAAAGAGATGGATCATAGAAGCCAGTCCAGTAGAGATGGTGGCAGCAACCCTACAGTACAGCCTGAGAGGAGGGTGCACATTCCTAAAGACCTTGTGAAAGATTACAAGAGGGAGGATGGCATATACTTGTGGTTCAAGGGGTATGAGTCTGCTCTCCACATGAATCTGGTCCCTGAAGCTCATTGGGGGGGCGGGTCTGTGGAAGCACTTTGAGGTAGAGGGGAGGGATACACTGACAGCCTTAGGGGATGCTCAGAATCTCACCTACTCTAACATGAAGGATGCCTTGCTTACAAGGTATGGTCTTACCCCTGAGCAGTACAAGGATAGGTTTAGGTCCTACAAGATGAAGGAATCCCAAACATGGTTGGAATGTGTTGATTCTTATTGCAGGTCACTGGATGGTTGGGTGAAGGGCAGTAAGGTAACTACGTATGAGGGGCTTTACAATCTGATTGCTTGGGAGCACTTGTACAGTTTATGTTTTCCAGAGCTGCGCCAACACCTGATTGACAGCAAGCTGACTGACCCCAGGAAGCTTGCCCAGGAAGCGGACCGCTGGGAGAGCACCAGGGTCCAAAAGAGGTATGGGAGAGACCACACCAAGGGTGGGCAGGGTCCCTCTCAGAAGAAAGGGGGGGGGGTAAGGGCAAAGAGGGGGAGTTCTCTAAAGGGCCCCAAACTGATTCCCAGGGTAAGGATTCCAAACCCCCCAGTGAAAAGAAGCCATGGTTCTCCAAAGGGAAGCCAGTGGCAGGTGGTCCCCCACGTAAGTGTTATGCACGTGACCAGGTGGGTCATGTGAGGGGGGACCCCAAATGCCCCAAAAGTACACCGGCACCCACTGGTGCACCGTCCCAGGGTTTGACCAGTGTAGCTCTTCGGGAGGAGTTGGTTTCAGGTGGGTGGGAACCAGCTGAGATGACACTTGTCTCACTAGGGGACAGTGAGATGGTCGAGAGAACCCTAGTGCCTGAAAACACTAAGAAGTACAGGCAGTGGGTGACCATTAATGGACAGAGGGTGGAGGCTCTGAGAGACACAGGAGCCAGTGAGACTACAGTGAGGAGTCAGCTGGTGTCTGAAGAGCAGATTAGTTGCAGTGGACAACTCAGAGCGCCTGTGCAGAGTGGCGCAGGTTCCCTTTGAATGGGGGGGGGGTCTCAGGTTCCTTGAAGGTAGCTGTGAGTCCAACCATGCCTGTTGATTGTTTGCTAGGCAATGACCTGGAGGATTCCCCTTGGAAGGAGGTGGAACACAGGTCTCACTTGGAGATGTTGGGTCTGCCTGGGTGGGTATGCGTATCCACCCGGTCAATGGCAGCCCGTCAGGGTAATCAAGAGCCCCTGGAGCCTGAAACAGTGGCCCAGGGGACCGCCAAGAAGAGGAAGGGCAGGGGGCACGGGAAACCGGCCCCAGAAGTTCCCACGGTCTGGGAGGAGGCGGAGCCTGAGGGTGATGGCCCGGAGCCTACAGGGGAACAGGTAGCTGAACTGGGGGAGGTCCCTGAGCTGTTGCAGTGGCAGCAGGAAGGGGGGCCCACCAGGGAAGCATTCTGTGCAGCACAGAAGACATGCCCTACTTTGGAAGGTTTGCGGCAGCAGGCTGCAGACCAGGCAGCTGGCAAGGAGCCAGGATCACACCTGATTTATTGGGAGGATGACCTCCTGTATAGCGAGCCTAAGATTCCTGAGCCTGGGTCAGCCCGTGTGCTGGTGGTACCCCAGTGCTTCAGTTCCTTCCTACTGGGGATGGCTCATGATGTGCCTTTAGCTGGACATTTGGGGCAGGACAAGACCTTTGAGAGTCTTGTCACCCACTTTTACTGGCCCCTAATGCGCAGGCACTCAGATGCACATTGCAGGTCTTGTCAGACTTGTCAGGCAAGTGGCAAGAGTGGGAGAAAATGTAAAGCTCCCCTCCAGCCTTTGCCTGTTGTCAGTACTCCCTTTGAGAGGGTAGGCATTGACATTGTGGGGCCTCTGGATCCCAAGACAGCCATGGGTAACAGGTTTATCCTGGTCTTGGTGGACCACACCACCCGGTACCCAGAAGCCATTCCTTTGAGATCAATCACTTCCCTTGTGGTGGGTCGTGCATTGATGGGGGTTTTTACCCGCATGGGGTTCCCCAAAGAAGTGGTATCTGATAGGGGTACCAACTTCATATCCACGTATATGAAGTCTCTGTGGAAGGAGTGTGGGGTAACCTACAAGCTCACCACCCCTTACCACCCCCAAAGTAATGGTCTGGTTGAGAGATTTATCTGCACCTTAAAAGGCATGATCATGGGCCTGTCAGAGCCCTTGAGGCGGAAGTGGGAGGTCCTCTTGCCATGCCTTCTGTTCACTTACAGGGAGGTGCCTCAAAAGGGACTTGGGTTTAGTCCCTTTGAGCTGATTTATGGCCACCCTGTGAGGGGGCCCTTGAGTCTGGTTAAGGAAGCTTTGGAGAAAGCTCCTAGTAAACCCCCCCAGGATGTATTCAGTTACATGCTGGCTTTGAGAAACCAGACTGCCCGCTTCAGGAGTCTCGCTCAGGAGAACCTGGAAGCAAGCCAGGAGGAAATGAAACGGTGGTATGACCAGAATGCCACTCTGGTCGAGTTTCAACCTGGTCAAAAAGTGTGGGTGATGGCACCAGTGGAGCCTAGGGCGCTCCAGGATAAGTGGACTGGGCCATTTGAGGTGGTGGAGCCCAAGAGTGAAGTCACCTACTTGGTGGACTTGCAGTCTCCAAGGAACCCTTTAAGGGTCCGGCATGTCAACCGCCTCATACCTCACTTTGAGCGGACTGAACTGCCCATGCTCCTTGCGACAGATGATGGGGTAGAGGAGGAGAGTGAGCCTCTTCCTGACCTCCTGTCTGCAGGAGAAAAAGATGGGTCAGTGGAGGGAGTGATCCTCTCCTCCTCCCTGACTGAAGAGCAGCAAGGTGACTGTTGCCATGTGTTGGGACAGTTTTCCTCACTGTTTTCCCTGATCCCAGGAGTCACACACTTGTGCACACATGATGTGGACACTGGGGACAATACACCTATTAAACAGAAGGTTTACAGGGTGACTGACAGGGTCGGGCATGCATTAGGGATGAGGTATCCAAAATGCATACCCTTGGGGTTATTGAGCACTCTAGCAGTCCTTGGGCCAGCACAGTGGTATTGTCCCAAAGGCTGCTGCAGTTGGTGCCACCCCAGAACTCAGGTTCTGTGTGTACTACCGGGGACTCAATGCGGTCAGCATGTCTGACGCACACCCCATCCCCCGAGCTGATGAGCTCATTGACCAGTTGGGAGCTGCCAAGTACCTCAGTACGTTTGAGGTACTGGCAGATTGCCTTAACTGAGGGGGCCAAGGAGAGGTCAGCATTCTCTACACCAAATGGACACTTTCAATTTAAAGTGATGCCATTTGGGATGAAGAACGCCCCTGCCACCTTTCAGAGGTTGGTCAACCAGTTGTTGGCAGGACTGGATGAGTTCAGTGCCGCCTACCTGGATGACATTGCTGTGTTTTGTTCCACATGGGAGGAACACCTGCAACACCTCTGGAGAGTGTTAGAGGCCCTGCAGAAGGCAGGCCTCACCATTAAGGCGAGCAAGTGCCAAATAGGGCAGGGTTCTGTGGTGTACTTAGGACACCAGGTGGGGAGTGGCTAGGTGGCACCCCTACAGCCTATGATTGACACAATTCTGGCTTGGGAGCCTCCCAAGACCCAGACTGAAGTGAGAGCCTTTTTAGGTCTCACAGGATATTACAGGAGGTTTGTTAAGGGATATGGTACCATTGTTACCCCCTTAACTGGGTTGACTTCTAAGAAGCAACCCAGGAAAGTGATCTGGCCAGAGGCTTGCCAGAACACTTTTGATGCCCTGAAGGCAGCCATGTGCACGGCACCTGTGCTGAAGGCACTTGACTACTCCAAGGAGTTTGTTGTGCAAACAGACGACTCAGAGCATGGTATTGGAGCAGTACTCTCACAGCTTAATGAAGAGGGCCTAGATCAACCCGTAGCCTTCATTAGCAGGAGGTTACTACCCAGGGAACGTAGGTGGAGTGCCATAGAACGTGAAGTGTTTGCTGTGGTCTGGGCACTGAAGAAGCTAAGACCCTACTTGTTTGGGACTCACTTCCGAGTTCAGACCGACCACAGGCCCCTCAGATGGTTAATGCAGATGAGGGGTGATAATCCAAAACTGTTGAGGTGGTCCATTTCCCTACAGGGGATGGACTTTACGGTGGAACACCGTCCTGGTACAGAACACGCCAATGCTGATGGTCTGTCCAGGTTCTTCCGCCTTAGTGATGAGAACTCCCAAGAGGTTGGGTAGTTGCTCCCCACTTTCAGCTGGGGGGGACACGTGTTAGACTTTTCATCCTTGGCATGGTCTCCCTTAACTTTTTGCCTCTGTTCCCCGGGTTGTTGATGTGTGCTGGACTCTGATTTTACTGTTTTTGTTACTCTGGGCACTTTACCACTGCTAGCCAGTGCTAAAGTGCAAGTGCTCCTTTACAAAATGTGTATGTGATTGGTTTATCCATGATTGGCATATTTGATTTATTAGTAAGTCCCTAGTACAGTGCACTAGAGGTGCCCAGGGCCTGTAAATCAAATGCTACTAGTGGTCCTGCAGCACTGGTTGTGCCACCCACATAAGTAGGTCTGTAATCATGTCTCAGACCTGCCACTGCAGTGTCTGTGTGCAGTTTTAACTGTAAATTCGACTTGGCAAGTGTACCCACTTGCCAGGCCTAAACCTTCCCTTTTCTTACATGTAAGACACCCCTAAGGTAGGCCCTAGGTAGCCCCAAGGGCAGGGTGCATTGTATGGTTAAGGTAGGACATATAGGCGGTCATTCTGACCCTGGCGGTCAAAGACCGCCAGGGCGGAGGACCGCGGGAGCACCGCCGACAGGCCGGCGGTGCTCCAATGGGGATTCCGACCGCGGCGGTAAAGCCGCGGTCGGACCGGCAACACTGGCGGGCTCCCGCCAGTGTACCGCCGCCCCATTGAATCCTCCAAGGCGGCGCAGCTTGCTGCGCCGCCGAGGGGATTCCGACCCCCCCTACCGCCATCCAGATCCCGGCGGTCCGACCGCCGGGATCCGGATGGCGGTAGGGGGGGTCGCGGGGCCCCTGGGGGCCCCTGCAGTGCCCATGCCACTGGCATGGGCATTGCAGGGGCCCCCGTAAGAGGGCCCCTAAATGTATTTCACTGTCTGCTGCGCAGACAGTGAAATACGCGACGGGTGCAACTGCACCCGTCGCACAGCTTCCACTCCGCCGGCTCGATTCCGAGCCGGCTTCATCGTGGAAGCCTCTTTCCCGCTGGGCTGGCGGGCGGCCTGAAGGCGACCGCCCGCCAGCCCAGCGGGAAAGTCAGAATTACCGCCGCGGTCTTTCGACCGCGGAACGGTAACCTGACGGCGGGACTTTGGCGGGCGGCCTCCGCCGCCCGCCAAGGTCAGAATGAGGGCCATAGTAATGTGTTTTATATGTCCTGACAGTGAAATATTGCAAAATTCGTTTTTCACTGTTGCAAGGCCTGTCCCTCTCATAGGTTAACATGAGGGCTACCTTTAAATATGATTAAAGTGTACATTCCCTTTGGGAGCGGATGGACATGTGGAGTTTGGCGTCTCTGAGCTCACAATTAAAAAATGCATCTTTTAGTAAAGTTGATTTTAAGATTGTGCGCTTGAAAATGCCACTTTTAGAAAGTGAGCATTTTCTTGCTTATACCATTTCTGTGACTCTGCCTGTTTGTGGATTCCCTTTCTGGGTCAGTTTGACAGTTGGGCTGGTTGCACCTCACACTAGACAGTGACACAAAGGGAGCTGGGATGTAGCCTGCATATCCTGATGAGCCATCTGTGCTAGGAGGGAGGGGAGGAGTGGTCACTCGCACCTGAAAGGGGTGTGCCTGCCCTCACACAATGCAGTCTCCAACCCCCTGGTGAGTGTCTGGGGCCTGGCCTGGGCAAGGCAGGATTTCACATTCAAAAGAGACTTTACTTTGAAGTAGGACTACTTCAAAGGAGAAATTGGGTATAAGAAGGGCACCCAAAACCACAGACTTTAGAAACACTTCTGGAACCAAGAGGAACCTCTGCCTGGAGAAGAGCTGAATAGCTGAGGAAGAAGAGCTGCCCTGCCTGTGACTGTGCTTTGTGGAGCTATCCTGCAGTTGCTGCTTCTGCCAGAGTAAGAGGGCAAAACTGGACTTTGTGTGCCTTCCATCGTGAGAAGAAATCTCCAAGGGCTTGATCTAGAGCTTGCCTCCTGTTGTTTGAAGTCTCAGGGACAGCAAAGACTTCTCTCTGCCAGCACCTGGAGTCTCTGGAGAGACTCCTACTCTGCCCTGTGGTGCCCATCCAGTTCCTGGGACCCTGAAAGGAGAAGCTGGCAGTCTAAAGACAAGAAAATCCACGCACAGTGCGCCGTGCGGGGAAAAGATTGACACAAATCCGATCTGCGGCTGAGAAAAACGACGCGCCGCCAGCTCCGCAGCTGAGAAACGACGCTCGCAGGAAACGCGACCGGAGAATCGACGCACGGGCCAGGAGAAACGACGCGCAGCATCGCTGACGGAGGCTGGGAGATCACAACCTGCGCTGCGGGATTTTCGGATCATCGTGCGGCTGGATTTTCGACTCGCGTACCGCCGTGCGGAGTTATTTTTGATGCACACCCGCCCGTGCGGGGTTATTTTTGACACGCAACAGGTACATTTTCACTCTAGCAGCGCTAGTGTGTTTTTAAAACTAGTTAAAGATTATTTTTGATTTTTAATTGATAACTTGACTTGTGTATGGTGGATTTTTGTTGTTTTGGTCTTGTTTCGTTTAGATAAATATTTCCTACTTTTCTAAACCTGTGTTGTGTCATTTTGTAGTGTTTTCATTAAGTTACTGTGTGTGTTGGTACAAATACTTTACACCTAGCACTCTGAAGTTAAGCCTACTGCTCTGCCAAGCTACCAAGGGGGTAAGCAGGGGTTAGCTGAGGGTGATTCTCTTTTACCCTGACTAGAGTGAGGGTCCTTGCTTGAACAGGGGGTAACCTGACTGTCAACCAAAGACTCCATTTCTAAGACATGCCGACCACTTCAAGCAGGGCTGGGGCTTAGAACATTTTCAAGGAGGCAGCAAAGGGTAGCATGCCTTACCCTTAAGTTAAATGGCTTACAACAAGATCCTTCTCGTAGTGAAACTTACCTACTATTGTGCAGTGCTTAATTTGTAAATAAAAACGTGCCGGTGCTCAAAGCCCTCCTCTTAAACAAGCTGCTGCTGCAATTAAATGTGGGAACACGGACTACTGAGGCAGCATAATCCTAAAGCCATCTCAGGCCTCTTCAATCCATTTAAAGCTACTCCCTGCCCCTTCAGCTCACTTTTGCAGCTTTCTACTTTCTCCCATTGTGACGTTTTTTCCTTCCTCCGTATTTTCTAAATGTGCCTTTTGCTCACAGCAAATGCTTGGGGCAGAAGAATAAGTGCCGGCCCTCAAAAGTAAATGCCGGTGCTCAGCACCGGAAACAACAAGCACAAATTAAGCACTGCTATTGTGTGAGATAAAACATGAAAGAAGCCAGAGGAATGTAAGGTAACAAGAATATGGATAATATAGATAACTAGGATGTCCTTTTTCAGGTTCCATTGAATAAGGTAAGGCAAGTTTGCATATTTTCTAGTGTGAAACTGTCGTTTTTTAAAGAGTGCAATAGAATGAAGCCATATGTGGTAGCAGGAAAGTGTCTCTGCTGTCACTCCAGGATCCAAACAGTCACAAACTACCACACATCAGCCATGCCACCGCTTGTCTTACACATCACAACAGCCATGGCAGTGGGCCCGACACACTGGACATACAGATCATTCTATTGCTTTGGATATAGATATTGAAGAACGGCAGAGCACTTCAGTACAAAGGCTGATAGAGAAGATGAGAACTTACACAACTTCTAAAAGTGACAGACACATTTTTTAATTCACATTACTGCCACCATAGGGCATTTAAGAGATATAGGGGGTTATTCTAACTTTGGAGGAGGTGTTAATCCGTCCCAAAAGTGGCGGAAAAGTGACGGATTTACCACCAGCCGTATTACGAGTCCATTATATCCTATGGAACTCGTAATACGGCTGGTGGTACATCCGTCACTTTACCGTCACTTTTGGGACGGATTAACACTCCTCCAAAGTTAGAATAACCCCCATAATAATTTGCAGTCTGCAGTGATTCAACATACATACAGATAAGCAGTACAATATCGAGCCACATAAGATATATACATTTATAATGAGCAGCTGTCGTGGGAATGAGGATAAGGCTGTGGTTAGTACATGGAGACATGGTGTTCATTTGAACATGTGTGTGGTAATAAGAATTTGTATATTGTGTCTAGTAATGTCGCACTGACAGGCTTTATACATTTGAGGTCAGCAGCAGTACAGCAGAAGGGCAACAGTGGGAAGTCTATATCATCAGAAGTGTAATGTTATTGGCAAGAACAAAAGGGGCAATGCTAAGACAGGTTTAGTACATGATCATTTAGTTTGGCTTGGAAGATGTGCAGTTCTGATCGCTGATGGGTTTCATATGTGAAACAAGCTTTTTTGTAAATAGCGGAGTGTGTATCTCTCTCTCTCTCTCTCTCTCTCTCTCTCTCTCTCTCTGTCTCTCCTCTTTCTTTCTCTCTCTGCCTCAGAAGATGCCCTGACCATGCACATCTAATTACCCGAGGTATTACATCATTCATGAAATCTTCTGTGGCATCATTGATAATATCACATGGCTAACGATGTTCCAATTTCAAGTTTGCTTTGATTGTCTTTCACATAACTGGGACATAATGTTTCTCATTGTGTTCCCCGTCCGATAGACTATTTTAGGTCTTTTGGATATAGTGCCTTCTGGTAATGTGGCTAAATTTAAGATGAAGTTGAAACATGGGTAGCCATGAACCCGGAAGGTTTCTTCACGTGTCCAGGATGCTCAATATGTAAGATAGGTATCAATAAAATAAAAAAGTTTAAGTACAATACCCAGACAGAATACACCATTAATACGTTTATTAATTGCAACACAACATTTGTAATTTACGTGTTAGGATGTTCATGTGGTAAGCTATATAATGGCAGTAGTATACGTAGGTTAAAGGCAAGAGTGATGGAACATGTACGAGCAATAAAAAATGGGGATGTAAGATATCCTGTAGCGACACACATACAACAGACTCACTCTACCGACACACAAATATGGTTTCATGGAGTGGAACATGTACCTTGTAATGAAAGGGTAGGCAATAGAGAGCTATTATTGAGACAAGCTGAGGCAAAATGGATAAGTCATTTGCATACAGTACAGGAGGGATTGAATGTAAACAATGACTTTCATTACTTTCTGGGGGCTTAAATATAGAAAGAATAAGCTAGAGACATGTTATGTACAGTAAATTATTTTTGAAATTTTACAAGTATAAGAAGACATGATTTCTCTCTGGTTTCTTATTTGGGGAATATGAGTCATCGACAATGACTCCCCCTTTTTCCCAGACACATAAGAAATGTTAAAATATTTTAAAATATTATTTGGACTTGGACAAATATGTTTCCATGCACTACTTGAATTAACATTCGAAGAGATACAAGTTGAAGATCGGTCATAATGGCCTTTTAGTTACATTGATTGGAAAAATAGAATAGTAAAGTATGGCTGCTATAAATGTTGACAGCAGTGTACCAGTATATATCAAGAATACACAGTGATCCAAAAGGATGTTGAAATCAATTGGGCCTATAAGGTGCCCAGATTAAAGAACCTTCCAAATGTATTCAATAAAATAAGGCCGCCATAGAGGTTTAGGATACCTTCACATGTATAAAAACCACTCTATGAAGTTTTGAGGAATATGGGGACCTCCTCCAGTTCATTATAGAGTTTTGTCAAAAATTTGAAATTATACGTATGAGTAAGATTCTAATTTATGCACACATTATTTTGGGTTAATACTGAACTTAATGGATATAAGCTGGGGACCTCTATGAATGTTTACTCTAAACAAATTGAATTAAAAAATATCAAGAGCTGGCCACCACAGAGGTATGTGACAGTTGTAATAGGTAAAAAAAAACTACTTCAAAATGGTAGTTAGTAAAACATGAACTTAGTATAAATTTTATCCATCAAAGATGGCTGCTAAAAAATGCAGACTAGAACAAGATTAATATTGAATCTTATAGGTAGGAGTCTTCAATTTGAATATTTGTGCTCATAATATGCGATCGACTTTTTGACTTTAATAGGATTTATGTATTCACCCTATGTTAGTGCTCTATTGATATTATTCAAGCTCCCTCTTCCTTCATAAATCCTGTAATTACATATCAGCTGGTGCTTCAAGGCAACTTTTAAAATCTAAATATGCTGCAGTATTTCACGTACCGGTCAGAAGAAAAAAAAACTGCACTACATATACAAATAGCTGGGTGGGTCAAAGCAATATCCCATGAAAAACAGCTAGTTTGAAGAGTGCTTTTTCCATCTCAAAATATAATGGTTACTAGATTGATGAATATACAATAAATGAAAAGTCATTATTCATTTTACAAACCTATTGGATTGGCTAATTTTAACCATTAAGCTTTCACAATAAAATATCTTTTTTAGATATGATTAAATGTATAAGGTATGCTTACAGTTTCTGTAAACTGAAAACATAAAAACATATTTTGCATCTGCCTCTGGGTCATATATGTGCTATTTAAGTGTAACTTTGAGGGTGATAATAGTTAAATGAAAATATCTATAGATACACTTATGGTTTGTTAGGACAAATGTTCCAATATTGATGGTTTTGGTGACATTTGCATGTGACTTTAACATGTTTAATGGTATGTTTAATAATTAGGATGTAGATAATCTTTATACCATAGTAAATTATGATTTTATATGTTCATGATTTAGCCCTGAAGAGGCTATGAATGTTCAAATTTCCACATGAGGCTATAAATGTTCGACTTCTGATATGAATAAATAAACCACAATCATTTTAACAAGATCTGACTATGGAACTATATGATCTATGATTTACATTATGAGTATGGGAAGATAAAGTCTTTGCTTATTTTCCAAATATAATCGAGTGCTGGGTCCTCTATTTATATATATTGTATATATATATATATATATATATATATATATATATATATATATATATTTATTTGTATAAAATACTATTTTGCTAATATCGTTGGTGGCATTTGACGAACCTTCAAAAAACTTTAAAAAGCAGTCCATCCAGCTTAGATCTTTGATCTGTCAAGCAATGACCAAGAAAATATTAATTTCTCATGATAGTTCATACAATATAGGAAACTTCTGTCACAGATACTAAAAACAGCTGAACGGAATTCTACCAAATTTGGCAAACAGTTAGAACTGCAGTCCAAATACATGTTGTTTGTGGTGTGGTGTACATCCATTCAGTTGTCATTGAGAAATTTGTGTTTAAAATGATGGTTGGGGTAGTCCTGTAGGAGTGTTCAGATATGATTCCATGGGCCACTTTAAAGGGTACTAGTCAATCCTGTTTGGCTGGCCACAACTGGAACAATATGTTGTGGTAGCCATTACAGGACTTAAGGACATGGTCCCTGCATTCTGAAAATAATTTAAAATATATATGAGGGCAGAGTGAGCACACCCTGACCCCAAAGGGCATGTGAGGGGGTATGAAAAGGACCGCTTGATTGTCTGGCCACAACATTGACAACATGTTGTGGCAGCCATTACAGGATTCTGGTACATGTTCCCCATTGAAATGCATGTAGTAAAAGCCTGTTTTTGAGGGTCACACAAAAGGCACAAATAAAGGGTAATAACAGATTATAGCCACAAAATAAATCATTTGTGGATAGTATCACACTAGTACTAGGAATTGTGGTGTGTTCCAAGCTAATTTTACTCTGTGAAAAATAACGTTCCTCTGCTGTGATTTGATGAGCAATTTGAGAGAAAACTGTTTTGTTTCACGATTTTCTCATCGAGGTGATATTGAGTGCCCAAGAAGCTAAAATGAGAGCACATTTTTTTTAAGTTCACCCTATCTTTTTCAGCCATGTGAGAATAAAGTCTGATAGTCCAAGTAAAACATGCACGTCCATCAGCAACATATATTTGCAACAACAGCAGCAGTCTGTCAGTTGATTCCCCAGTGTTGAACTTCAGTTTCTCACAGTGTTCTAGTGAACAACTACAGCACTAACATTCTGTATCTATGAGAAAACTTTGGCACGCCTGAAACCATTGTGATGTAATCAAAACTGTAAAACTGGAAGCATTTACCTTAGAAATGAACAAAATCAAAGAGTTCCTTTTACCATAGAAATTATGGATAGTGCTCTAGAAAGCTAAAATGAGGTAAGATTTTCTATCAGGAAATGCAAACAGTGGTCCCCATGCCTGTTTGTCTGATTGTTGATATGCAGACACATGCCGTTTGTGTTGTGAGTTATTTGGCTGGTTCTCTTCAGTTAAAAATTGAGGTCTCTATGTTGACATGGCCCTATCACCACTAGTGAACTTTAAGATGGATGATTTCCTCGCTATATTAGATTTATAATCCCCTGGATTGTGAGGAGGGTGTTGTCCCTCAGTTTCATCCTTGGGAAACTATTTTTTATAAGAATCTTCTTCGTGGTACCATGACCAGTAGTCATCTTACATACGTTGGGCTCCCCTCTGAGTTGGCCAGATAATCCTCCAATTACTAACTCATATTTGTTTCTTTTAACAACTTTGTTTAAGAAGTAATTTTTCAGAAAGAAAAATATATTTTATTGGTAATCTTCATTACTCTGAACACAGTCTTCTTCATCAAATATCTCTGACTTCCTCCCCATTCCCTTGTTTGTTACCATTTGAGGGTTGTAGTTACATGACTTCCTGAGACAGTGTGGGATTTATTGGTAGAAATGGGCACACAACAGGTTCGAGCAATATAAATAGGCTATGCCCAAGTTTCAGAAGAGCATAATTCTAAACTTTATATTAAGTATATTAGAGGGTATAACATTGCACGTTTTGTGGGTGGGAACTCACTCTCAAATAGTTATGACTGTGATGTTATGACTCAGAGTACTGAAAATTAATCGCATGTAGTCAGACAGTATAGAAAATGCTATCAATACCCAATCACCGGAAATCCAATGTAGCACTCGGTTTGATGCCCCATTCTACTTAGGCATGCATATCAATAGCATACACAGCAACTGAGCGACTGCAAAAGGAAGGCATTAGCCTTTGAAAATAAAATTCAGCAACTAAGAATGATCAAAATACACATTCTTCTGACCCAAAAACCCACCACTTACAGCCACACATCAACAATGTAGCAATCTCTGCTTACATTCTAAGTCAACTCTGTGAGAAAGGGCCTCTTTTGACATGGTAGCCCACCCCATTTTGCCTGAAAAATGATGAAGTTTCAAACTATAACTGTCCTGGGCCCTGCTAAACAGGTTCCCAGAGCCAGATCTCTTTCCCCAAAACTGTACTATGTTTGGCACTACAGCCACCCTAGCAAGTCCCTAGTAAAATGCTACCTTGATACCTAGGGCATGGGTAATGAAGAGGGTCCCCCAGAGCTGCAGCAACAATTGTGTGACTCTGAGAGGCCCCAAACCGTCCTCATGCAGGCTGCCATTGCAAGTGAATGACAAGGTGTATGTAAAAATTGCCAACTCGACCTGGCACTCACCAAGAGTGTCATGTCCACTAACACTGCATGCAGTATAGGTAAGTCACCCTTCTGGCAGGCCTTACAGCCCTAAAGCAGGGTGCAATATAATGCATGTGAGGGTATATGTGTACATGAGCAAATATGCCCATACTATGTCTTTGCAAAACCTTAAGACATAGTAAGTCTACAGGGAAGCCATAGCAAATGCAAGTGCTGGACACAGGTCATTATGAGTTGCCCAACTATATGATGGCCTCCCTCATTTGATTTCAAACAACTCAGAATAATAAATCCACACTGATACTAGTTTTGGATTTATAATAAAATGTACCCAGAGAACACCTTAGGGGTGCCCCCTGAATAGCCTCACAGCCCTGGCATGGTTGCTGACTGGTCTGAGCCAGCCTGCAACCAACAGACAGAAGTCTGGACTCCTGGGGTGAGAGCCTCTGCCCTCAGGAGCCAGCATACAAAGCCTGTCCTCGGTGGAGGTGTTACACCTCCTCCCGCAGGCAGGCACCCTGCGCCAGTGGTTAGCTTCAAAGGCTTTACTGACGTTTAAATCTGATCCCTACCTCTGTTGCTAGCAGTAAATGGCTGCTCAATGTTTTTTCCCCCACTTTGAGTGGGAAAACCAGCTGGAAAACTTAGCCAGAGTAGGAGGAGTGGCCACCCCCATCGTGCACCACCATTCAGGTGTGGCAGGCAAGGTGACAACTCCATTTCATTTCCTCCATCTGGGGTGGTAGGAAAATAGCCAATGAGGATTAGGGAAATGACCCCTTCCCACAGGGGTCATTTAGTGGGTGTAGGCACCCAAAGGTCAGTGGCCCATTGGCTACTACCAGGTACTCCCCCTGACGCCCTCTACATGCAGTATGTAGTGGCCACCCCTAGACCCACAGATCAGATTCGATGGACACATGAAGACAAGCGACAAAGAAGACCCAATGTACAAGAACAGAAGCCCTGCTGGAAGAAGAAAAAGGCACCAAACCCTGCCTATGGCACCCAGGTTTCAACAATCACCACTGAAAGGTCTCCTTGACACTGAAGGACTCTAAGAAATCCCAGCGGTCCTCCAGCATTCTGAAAATCACCCAGACCCTCCATCTGACTGAAGGCATCACTCCCTGCACCCTGCAGGCAAGACACCGACTGGCAACTGACTGGCCACTGACCAATAAACCGGACAGAGCAGCCCAACCAAACTCCACCCAATGGACCCAAATGACAAAGCCTACCAGTGTGCCATGTTTGGTGGCACTGTGAGATTCAGGGCTAGAGATACACCAATACCCGGGGCACTGGTCCCTCAATGTCAAACATCAAGGAGCAAAGTCCACTCCGGACTGCAAAAGAACCAGAAGAAAGCACCTGTTGAAGGACTTCGTGACACCTGAGAACCACACCCCAGAGTGGCCTTGCTGACCTTTATACGCAATTACGCACAAAAACAGAAAGTTTGAAAAATCATAATTAAAAAAGTACTTACCAGATTTTGATGAGCTTGGTCTTAAAAATGCTATAAAAATCTGAAGTATTTTTGTAAATTGGTCTTGAGTTATTCTTCCGAGTGTGTGTCCACATTAATGATACTGTGAGTACAACAAATGCTCAGTACATTTCCATTATAAGCCTAACTGCTCGCCCACACTACCACAAAAACAGAGCATTAGGTGGTCTGCTTTTTACCTATGGATACCAAGGTGGGGATGCTTGGATTCTCTACACATTGCACAATATTTATGTATACTATATAGAGAGCCACCCTCCTACAAACACCAGAGTCAAACACAAAATCATCAGCCTCTCTATCCTTTTTCCCATTATACCATAGCACCCAATCACCCAAGGTGAAACCACTCACTAGTGTAGGACCTTCAATCAACACATATTCAATACCATCACCTTCAACTATGCCACGAATCTAAGCCACAGTAAAACTGAAGGTAAAACCCACCTCCAACACATTGCTCTAGGAACAGAGGGGGTTATTCCAACTTTGGAGGAAGTGGTAATCCGTCCCAAAAGTGACGGTAAAGTGACGGATATACCACCAGCCGTATTACAAGTCCATTATATCCTATGGAACTCGTAATACGGCTGGTGGTAAATCCATCACATTTGGGACGGATTACCACCTCCTCCAAAGTTGGAATAACCCCCAGAGTCTTTAATGAAACATAGCAAAAGCAATTATTCAATAATCAGTTTTAGCACTCACTTCTTTTTTATTTTTATTTCCATTTCAAAATATATTCAAATTACTATCAAATGATAATGTCATAAACTGTAGATAAATATTTATTGACTACCACCCTCTCCCAACCAAGCAAATATAATAAATGCACTCACTCCTAGCTTACATACCACTCAAACCTCACATATTAAACTACAACACAACCACAAATAAAATCCATCTAGGACCAACTGTTGAAAGCTCCATACAATACCCCTCACTCAATTGAAATAATCCAGTTTGACAACATATATAACAAATATGAATGCGGTTAAATCATATGCATGTATTAATGTTAGAAAAAGGTGGTCCTACCTAGCAGAACCGATGCATTACCTCCCAGCTCATCAGAACAACTGCTGTGTGACACATCTCAGAGCAGGACCTCGCATCTCAACCCCGCAGCTCCTTGGAATCGCTGTTGCGCAACACAGCTCAATTCAGAACCTCGCATCAAAGCCCTGCAGCTCCTTGTAACCGCTGCTACATGATGCATCCTCATCGCAGCACCTAGCAAAGCTCTGCAACAAGGACTTAAGGTACTTTGTTATGCGGGCCTAACTTGGTCCCTGTATCCGATCCGAACTCCATCGCGGTTGGCCTGAATCTGTGACATTTTCCGGTAAGGCGTGACCAGATAACCACAGTTGACAATTAGGCCCATATTTATACTTTTTGATGCACAACTGCGCCAACGCAGTTGTGCGTCAAAAATTTTAACGCCGGCTAACGCCATTCCAAAGCGCCATGCGGGCGCCTTATTTATTGGATGACGTTAGCCGTAGCTGCGGACTGGTGTGCGTAAAAAAAAATGACTCACACCAGGCAGCGCCGGCGTAGGGGAAAATGGAGCTTGGGCGTCAAAAAATGGGGCAAGTCAGGTCTGAGGCAAAATTTTGGCTTCAACCCGATTTGCGCCATTTTTTTTTACGCCCAACCCCCATTGAAATGACTCCTGTCTTAGCAAAGACAGGAATCATGCCCCCTTGCCCAATGGCCATGCCCAGGGGACATATGTCCCCTGGGCATGGTCATTGGGCATAGTGGCATGTAGGGGGGCACAAATCAGGCCCCCCTATGCCACAAAAAAAATACGAAAAAAAATACTTACCTGAACTTACCTTAACTTCCCTGGGATGGGTCCCTCCATCCTTGGGTATCCTGTTGGGGTGAGCAAGGGTGGCAGGGGATGTCCCTGGGGGCATGGGAGGGCACCTCTGGGCTCCTTCTGAGCCCACAGGTCCCTTAACACCTGCCCTGACCCAGGCGTTAAAAAACGGCGCCCATCAGGCTGGGCGCCGTTTTTTAAGGCCTGCCCCCTCCTGTGCGTCAAAATGACGTCACAGTATAAATATGGGGCACAGGCCTTAAAGTAATTTATTAGAAGGGAACGCCTACCTTGCATATAATTAACGCAAGGCTGGTTCCCCCTTCTAAAAAATGACGCACATGGTGGAACTTTGACGCCCGTGGGGTCGGACGTCAAAGTATAAATATGGGGCATTGTTTGCGCCAAATGTGCGTCAAAAATTTTGACGCACATTCGGCGCAAACAGAGTATAAATATGCCCCTTAGTGCTTTTAACTACTACTGTTACTTAAATATTTAAATTTGGATATCTCCAGTTTTACTGATTGGATTTTGTTATTTTGGTGTCAAATATTTTATTAACTTTTACTCTATTTTCCTAAACTGGTGTGGGGTTTTTCTTGTGTTGTGTTTTCAATTTATTATGTTTGATATTATATGTTTGAAGTGCTGCATAAATGCTTTACAGTACGTTAAGCCTAACTGCTTTTGCGCCAAGCTGCCAGAGGGTTGAGCACACATTAATATGGGGTTTAGTTGTGTTTCAACCTGACAAGAACTGTAGTTGGTAATTGAGTAGGGTTTCACACCCTTCAACCAGTAGCCCAGTTACCAAAGAGCATTGAACAAAACATTGAACAATTCACCTCCAAGGCAAATAATCAGGATTTAGACTCTCCAGCAGCCCTCAATCAATCCCATCCAGTATATGGGAGGAGTTCCTTTGTTTAAATTAATGAATAAAGAGACAACACTTTTGACAATGCAATACTAGAAGACGGTTCAGACACTGTCTATGATTTAATCTTTAAGGACTCTATTAAATGTCTCTCTCATCCTCAGATAATTTGTGACTGTGAAAGCATGTCCTTTTTCCTAGCAGTGAACCCTACATTCACATTCTCCGGGGCTCTTATTTACCGCCCCCTGGCCATCATGACAGATTTATTCAAGCTCTGCCTGAACAAGTTGCTGATCTAGTTGGTAGTAAATCTAACTTGACTTTTCTCTGCGATTTTAATACTCATGCGGACGAACCAAGTAATGCTGCAGCCAAAACACTACTTACAGACCTTGAGGCGCTAGTCTTCCACATATGATTAATGGCCCTGCACATACCAAAGGTCATATGTTCGACCTTGTGTTCAGCAACATCTCAGAACTTTCAGCTCAGACACCTCTTCCTCTGTCATGCTCTGACCACTTTTTAATTAGGCTCATGATACCCAATACCGCCGCTGACACAGGTCAGTTAGCAAACAAGTTATCAGGTCGGCACTGGTCTAAGCTAAATTGCAAGGAATGGACCTCTGCCCTCGAGAACATTAGAACCATTCTCCTTTAATTCTACCCTAAATTCAGCAGACAAATTCAATGAATGGATCTCCACATCCTTATACTCTGTACTACCAATAAAAACTATCACCCGAGGTCCAGGCCATAAAAAATCACCATGGTTCACTCCTCAGCTACTGCTGCCAAAAAAAGAGTGTAAATGCCTTGAAAGAAAGTGGAGGAAAACTTATGAATATAGGAAAGCAAGACACTTCCAAACAGAAATTAAAGCCACACAGTCATCGTGTGACTGTGGAGAAGTGTGGCACAATAGTTAGAGCAGCAGACCCTGATGCAGAGATCTGGCCTGGGATCAGGGTTCAATTCCCCCCTCAGCGGGTCTTTGGCTAAATTCCCTTGGACCGGATAATTCTCAGTGCCTAATCTAATTAACGGGTCTAACTCTGGGCAATAGCTTACTTAATCTCCACAACAGCCCTCACAGCACTTGGATGCCTGGCTTCACCCTGGGGCTGTCCATGAGGGGTTCCAGAGCGGTATGAGTACAGTGCCTTGAGACCCTGACAGGTGAGTAGTGCGCTATACAAGTGCAAAGCTTTACAGTTTTTATCATAATATGCATATAAAATATATCAGTCCTCCAACTCTCCCAAAGAAATCTTCTCAATATTTAAGGAAATCATTGAAGTGCCCTCTCACACCGATCTCTCTGAAGCCTCCAAGGAGCATAGCAATAATTTGGCCTGTTTCTTTCAAAAGAAAATTCTAGACATCTGTGAGAAACTGGGGCTGATTGCAGAGGCCCCCTAACTTTTTGCCCCCATTTTCCACTTTATGCTGGTGTTTTCCTGACTCTGATGGTGCCCTGGGTACTGCTAACCAGTCCCAGGGCCTGTGCTCTGTGTAAAATGGATATGCAAATTAGGCTAATTATAATTGGCTAAGTTAACCTACCTATAAGTCCCTAGTATATGGTAGGGCATGTAGGTTTAGGGACCACAGCATAGGTGGTGCACACCTAGGTGCATTGCTGAGGTGCCCAGTGTCATTTTAAAAGCAAGCCTGCCTTGCTGGCTGCTTTTAAATTAAAGTTATATGCAAATTCGACTTTGGAATTAAAGGTACTTCCAAAGTCTTAAACTACCTTATTTTTACATATAAGTCACCCCTAAGGTGTGCCCTATGTGCCCCTAGGGCAGGGTGCCATGTAACTATAAGCAGGGATTTTATAAAAATAGATTTATAAGCCCTGGTGAGGTAAAAACAGCCAAATTCGTTTTTCCCTCATTGAAGTAAATGGCCTTCATAGGCTAGAATGGGCAGACTTTATTTTAAATTTTAAAGTCTCCTTAAATGTTACATACCAAGAATTTGGTATCAAATTGATTGTTATAATAAATCCCACAACTTCCAGTTGTTGGATTTAATATAACCAGTTCAGGTAAAAAGTTTAGACTTTACCTAAAAAGTTGCCAATTTCAGCTCTGCATTGTTTTTGCTGCTGTGCTCTGATTGGCCAGCCTGCAGCAGCTTCTGCCAGGCTACTTTAATGAGGTGTGAAGTGGCCTGACTTTACACAAAGGAATGTGCTTGGGGGAGAGAATCTCCCCTCAGCAGATGGGGAAGCAGGAAGGGGGAGGGCTGCCAAACTGGTCTTCAAAGGCAGAGAAGGACATCTGGAGCACCCAGCAACACCCCCACATCCTGCAACCCCAGACAGCTAGGTGCCCCCTTGATTAGATTAGGAGAGGGCAGGAGAGGGGTGTGTTTATGATTTTTAGCCACACCAGTGGGTGGGCTCAGCCAGATCTCTCCTCCAAAAATCAGATTCATCCATTTTGGATTTTTAGAGACTATTGCCTTCTGGGATGGATTTTTGCCACACTTCCCAGGAAGTGGTCATCACAGGGGGACGACCCTGTCCCTGATTGGAGGACCAGGGCCCCCCTGCTTTTCACCCAGGAGCAAGGATAAAACTGGCAGACCTGCACCCACGCCTCAGATCCCCTCCAGAATTCAACAAGAAAGGAACTAAAGAAGAAGAAGGACTGCCCTGCTGGACCCCTGGCCTGCACCTGGACCCTGCACTCAGAAAGACTGCACCAGCTGCACACTTGGGCTTCACCACAAGAAGGACTTTGCCTGGCTTCCACTGGTTCAAGGAGGGACTCCCTGTTTGCTACAGGTGAAAAATTGCTAACCAGAGTCCCCTGCACCAACTCCTGAAAAAGTGACCAGCTGACCACTGTCCAGTGGCCAAAAAGGAGTTTGCGCCAGGTGCATTCTGGGAGTTGAAGTCCGCACTTCCCAAGGACCATCACAGAACTTCTGGACCCTTGGGGTGAGCTGTGGACCCCAAAAGAACCTTAAAAGAACATCTGGGTGAAGCCCCAGAAGTTTGGAAAAGATTGGAGAATTTTTGGAAAAAAGCTCCATAAAGTGACCGACCCGACGCGGAAATTCTAGCCGGCTTGCCTCAACCGCGACCCGGCCTGACTTCGTGGTTCGTCCCGGTAAAGAAAAACATCCAAAAAAGAGACTAAGTCCGAACGTAAAAAGTTGACCGGGACCTTCCAGCCATCGTATCCGAGAAGGGCTCCACGGACGTCGGATCAAGATCCAGGTTTACCCCGGTCGAAGGATTTTCATCTCGAAAAAACGACTAAGTCCGAAGGTAAAAATCACCACCGAGGAAACCGACTTCGCGTATCCGGACAAGGGCTCCAGGAGGTCGGATCCAACTGGCAGGTTCGTCCCGGTGAAGAAAAACTTCAAAATAAAGACTAAGTCAGAAGGTAACTTTTTAACCGAGGCTTCCCGCGACCTGTAGCCGAGCAGGGCTCCATCGCGGTCGGCCTGAAAGTTTGACTTTGTCCCGGTCCTGGTGCAACCAGATGACCCGATTGGCGCTTTTTGTTTCTAAGCGCTAGAAAATAATAATACTTTAAAAATTCATATCTCCGGTTCCCCTGAACCGATTTTAATCGTTTTTGTGTCATTTTAAAGATAAAAATATAAGCTATTTTTATAAATTGGTTTTGGATTTTTAAACTGTTTCCTGTGTTTTATTTAATTACTGTTGTGTGATATTTGAATGCTTTACACTTTGTCTCCTAAGTTAAGCCTTGACGCTCGATGCCAAGCTACCAAGGGTAGAGCTGGGATTAATTTACTGAGACCTAACTGTACTTTTGTGGAGGTTTGTGGCTTGTTGCTAGGTGTAGGTACCTACCTGCCCTACCAATAACCCATTTTCCAACATAATTGGTGGCAGCGGTGGGATCCTGTACTTGTGTTCAATATCACGTTACAGTTTTAGATAAAACAAATTAAAAATCCTTTAAATTGTCCTAGTGCAAAAATTGTTTTTAATTTTTAATTTTATTTTTTTTTTTAAATTAATTTGGATTAATTTCAATTATTGAATTTTTGTAATTTTTCTAAATTCCTGTTACCAATTTTTGCAAAAAGTTTTTGTTGACACAAAACTAGGGAACCATGGAGCTTGATCTGGCTAGCCTACCCACACTGACAGTAGTCCAGCTTAGGGGGTTGTGTATTGAGAGGGGGTTGCCTGCAACCACTAATCTCAGGAAGGAAATCCTGATTAAATCCCTGACAGCATGGGCTGAGGCCCAAGAGGTAGAGACAGAGGAAGCTCCAGAGGAGGAACCAAAAGAGGATGATGCTAACTCTAACCACTCAGGGGAGGAAAGGCATCAGACCCCAAGTGAGGAAGAGGAGGAACGGTCCTCACTGGATACAGTCACTAGGGGCAGACCCAAAGCTAGTGGTAGGAAGAGGGTCCTTTCAGGAGGAGAGAACCCATCCATCAGGGAAAGAGAGCTGGAAGCCCAGCTAGCCTACATAGCTTTGGAAGCAGAGAAGCTGGCCCTAGAAAAGAAAAAGTGGGCATACAAAGAAAAAAGAGATGGAAGCAGCGATAAAGAAGCTGAGGTGTCCATGGGTGGGGGAGTTTGCCCCAGATTACCCAAGGGGGTGGTTCCTGCTTATGTAGAGGGGGATGACATAGATAAGTGGCTGGGGGCCTTTGAGAGGGCCCTCCAGATGAGGAAAGTCAAGCCTCAGTACTGGGGTTCACTCCTTTGGGAGTTAGTTCCCAACTCTGGGAGGGATAGGCTCCTAACCATGAGTGGGGAGGATGCAGACTCATACCCAAGTATGAAGAGTTGCTTGACTAAAAAGTTTGGTCTAACCCCAGAGCAGTATAGAATGAAGTTCAGGGACACCCAAAAGGTCAGTACCCAATCTTGGGTTGACTTTGTGGACACCTCACTAAAGGCACTAGAGGGCTGGATTATTGGCAACAAAGTAAATACTTATGAGGGGTTATACAATCTGATCATGAGAGAGCACATCTTGACCAATTGTATCCAAGAAAGGTTACGCCAGCATCTAGTGGACTCTAAGCAGACCAACCCTAGAGAGCTAGGGGAGGCAGCTGATGAGTGGTTGAGAACCAGGGTGGTTGTCAAGTCCCAGGGGGGAGACTCCAAGAAGGGGGGGACAGGTACCCAAAAACCTAAGGAGGGAGGTGGTAAGCCCACCACAGAGACTCCCTCTGTACCCCAGAACCCTAAGAAGGAGGAGAGTAAATCCCACTCCCACTCTGACATGCAGAGACAGGGAGACCCAGGGTTAAAAAAGCTCTTGGACAGTAGGGCTTGCTTTGACTGTCAGCAGACAGGTCACTTCAGAGGAGATGCAGCCTGTCCAAAGAAGGTGGTTAGCACTGGGCTGTCCAGTGTAGCCATAGATGAGGATTCCTCAGATGATGAAGTCCTCCTAGCATTGTGCTGGGAGACAGGACCAGATGGTAAGCTGGTGATCCCTGAGGGTGGGAGTAGGCACTTCCACCACATTCAAGTGAATGGGATCCCTACCACTGGCCTGAGAGACACCTGTGCCAGTCACACTGTAGTGAGTGACCGGTTAGTGACCCCAGACATGTATGTCCCAGGAAAGACAAAGAAAGTCAGGATAGCCACAGGGGAGGTCACCTCCAAACCTGTAGCCATAGTGCCCCTAGAGAGGGAGGGTATCCTTGACTGGATTAGGGTGGTAGTCAGTGCTGACCTTCCCCTAGATTGTATCCTGGGCAATGACCTCCCAGAGGTGAGTCTGGTCACAGATGGGGTGGTCGCCCAGGGCGCCCCCCCAACCCAAAGTCCTGGGGAGTCAGTCCCTACAGTTAGGAGACAGGGGTCCCCAAGAAAAGGAAAGAAGAAAAGGAAGGGTAGGCCACTCTTAAAGAGAGTTCCAGGGAGCCAAGGGCCCTCTGCCCCAGTAAGGGGGGAGCCCAGAGTTGGCACTGGTGAGGCCTCACCTGACCCCAAGGAAGTCCTGAGTAGTCAGGCAGCTGTCCAGATGCAAGGTGTTGCCCCTGCACTGACAGAAGGGAGAGTGGAAGGAGGGTGTCTGCCACAGGAGGTGGTAGCCCCCCACTCTAGACAGCAAGAGGGGTGCCAGGACCCCAAAGATGCCCCTAAAGCAGCTCAGCCACCTGTCAGTGGAGAGCTTAGGGTGTGGTTCTGGGTACTGACAGCTGTCAGTAGCCTCTGCTGGGTGCTAGCCTTCCAGGCAGCACTGTACTTGGCCTGGGAGGCAGACCCCAGGGCCAATAGCAAAGTAGGCCCCCTGACCCTGTTGGTCATGGTGGGGTTGCTCAAGTGTTGGGTGACCTCTTTGGGTAAGCTAGGTGTTGCCCTAGCAAAGTTAGGAGTAGGGGAGGTGGGCACCTCACTACCCAAGTTGGCAGAGAGAGAGGAGGAAGACCCCCCTAGAGGGAAGTTTCAGTTTGAAATGGGTCCTTTCATTGTTGGGGTGGGTTCACTACCCAGAGGGAGAGACCCTGACAGGAGGATGTAAGGCAGAGTAGGCCCTGCAAAGGGACAGCCAGTTTTCTTCACTGTCTTCCTCGCCTAACAAGCCAGGAAGACTCTCCCAGGGTTGGGCTGAGTCTCCTGGGCGTGTGGGCTGGGGGGGGGTTGTGTGAGAAACTGGGGCTGATTGCAGAGGCCCCCTAACTTTTTGCCCCCATTTTCCACTTTATGCTGGTGTTTTCCTGACTCTGATGGTGCCCTGGGTACTGCTAACCAGTCCCAGGGCCTGTGCTCTGTGTAAAATGGATATGCAAATTAGGCTAATTATAATTGGCTAAGTTAACCTACCTATAAGTCCCTAGTATATGGTAGGGCATGTAGGTTTAGGGACCACAGCATAGGTGGTGCACACCTAGGTGCATTGCTGAGGTGCCCAGTGTCATTTTAAAAGCAAGCCTGCCTTGCTGGCTGCTTTTAAATTAAAGTTATATGCAAATTCGACTTTGGAATTAAAGGTACTTCCAAAGTCTTAAACTACCTTATTTTTACATATAAGTCACCCCTAAGGTGTGCCCTATGTGCCCCTAGGGCAGGGTGCCATGTAACTATAAGCAGGGATTTTATAAAAATAGATTTATAAGCCCTGGTGAGGTAAAAACAGCCAAATTCGTTTTTCCCTCATTGAAGTAAATGGCCTTCATAGGCTAGAATGGGCAGACTTTATTTTAAATTTTAAAGTCTCCTTAAATGTTACATACCAAGAATTTGGTATCAAATTGATTGTTATAATAAATCCCACAACTTCCAGTTGTTGGATTTAATATAACCAGTTCAGGTAAAAAGTTTAGACTTTACCTAAAAAGTTGCCAATTTCAGCTCTGCATTGTTTTTGCTGCTGTGCTCTGATTGGCCAGCCTGCAGCAGCTTCTGCCAGGCTACTTTAATGAGGTGTGAAGTGGCCTGACTTTACACAAAGGAATGTGCTTGGGGGAGAGAATCTCCCCTCAGCAGATGGGGAAGCAGGAAGGGGGAGGGCTGCCAAACTGGTCTTCAAAGGCAGAGAAGGACATCTGGAGCACCCAGCAACACCCCCACATCCTGCAACCCCAGACAGCTAGGTGCCCCCTTGATTAGATTAGGAGAGGGCAGGAGAGGGGTGTGTTTATGATTTTTAGCCACACCAGTGGGTGGGCTCAGCCAGATCTCTCCTCCAAAAATCAGATTCATCCATTTTGGATTTTTAGAGACTATTGCCTTCTGGGATGGATTTTTGCCACACTTCCCAGGAAGTGGTCATCACAGGGGGACGACCCTGTCCCTGATTGGAGGACCAGGGCCCCCCTGCTTTTCACCCAGGAGCAAGGATAAAACTGGCAGACCTGCACCCACGCCTCAGATCCCCTCCAGAATTCAACAAGAAAGGAACTAAAGAAGAAGAAGGACTGCCCTGCTGGACCCCTGGCCTGCACCTGGACCCTGCACTCAGAAAGACTGCACCAGCTGCACACTTGGGCTTCACCACAAGAAGGACTTTGCCTGGCTTCCACTGGTTCAAGGAGGGACTCCCTGTTTGCTACAGGTGAAAAATTGCTAACCAGAGTCCCCTGCACCAACTCCTGAAAAAGTGACCAGCTGACCACTGTCCAGTGGCCAAAAAGGAGTTTGCGCCAGGTGCATTCTGGGAGTTGAAGTCCGCACTTCCCAAGGACCATCACAGAACTTCTGGACCCTTGGGGTGAGCTGTGGACCCCAAAAGAACCTTAAAAGAACATCTGGGTGAAGCCCCAGAAGTTTGGAAAAGATTGGAGAATTTTTGGAAAAAAGCTCCATAAAGTGACCGACCCGACGCGGAAATTCTAGCCGGCTTGCCTCAACCGCGACCCGGCCTGACTTCGTGGTTCGTCCCGGTAAAGAAAAACATCCAAAAAAGAGACTAAGTCCGAACGTAAAAAGTTGACCGGGACCTTCCAGCCATCGTATCCGAGAAGGGCTCCACGGACGTCGGATCAAGATCCAGGTTTACCCCGGTCGAAGGATTTTCATCTCGAAAAAACGACTAAGTCCGAAGGTAAAAATCACCACCGAGGAAACCGACTTCGCGTATCCGGACAAGGGCTCCAGGAGGTCGGATCCAACTGGCAGGTTCGTCCCGGTGAAGAAAAACTTCAAAATAAAGACTAAGTCAGAAGGTAACTTTTTAACCGAGGCTTCCCGCGACCTGTAGCCGAGCAGGGCTCCATCGCGGTCGGCCTGAAAGTTTGACTTTGTCCCGGTCCTGGTGCAACCAGATGACCCGATTGGCGCTTTTTGTTTCTAAGCGCTAGAAAATAATAATACTTTAAAAATTCATATCTCCGGTTCCCCTGAACCGATTTTAATCGTTTTTGTGTCATTTTAAAGATAAAAATATAAGCTATTTTTATAAATTGGTTTTGGATTTTTAAACTGTTTCCTGTGTTTTATTTAATTACTGTTGTGTGATATTTGAATGCTTTACACTTTGTCTCCTAAGTTAAGCCTTGACGCTCGATGCCAAGCTACCAAGGGTAGAGCTGGGATTAATTTACTGAGACCTAACTGTACTTTTGTGGAGGTTTGTGGCTTGTTGCTAGGTGTAGGTACCTACCTGCCCTACCAATAACCCATTTTCCAACAACATCTATATAGCTTTTTAAGATATGACTACCAAGAATGACGACCTTGCAGGTCAGGCTCAGGTTCTAAACTCCAGAGATCCTCTATTAGATTTTACGGCCCTTACGGAGGAATCGGTAACAAACCTGTTACACATTATAAAATCAAGATCTCCACTGGACCCTGCGCCTCCTTACATTTTGGCATTAGGTTCAGATATGCCCCTGCTCTGATAAAGCACTTAACAGGTCTTTAATAACAAGCCTTATTCCGTCACATTGGAAACATGCTATCATTAAACCTTTACTTAAAAAGCCTCATCTAGATACTGCCATATTGAGTAACTATAGGCCAATTTCTCTCTTGCCTATAGCAGCTAAACTGATTGAAAAACATTTCAATAGACATCTGTCAGGTTTTCTTGAAGAACACAAGATCCTTCATCGTACTCAAATGGGCTTCAGACCCCGACATAGTACCCAGACTGCCCTTCTGGCAGTAGTCGAAGATGTTTGGCGACGACTGGATTTAGGGGGCGCTGCCGCCATCATTCTATTGGACCTAAGTGCTGCTTTTGACACCGTAGATCATAACATTCTCCTTCATAGAATTGTACATGCAGGCATCAAGGGGTGTGCTTTGAGACAGGTCTCCTCCGTTTTGAGGGACAGAAACTTTCAAGTTCTTTATCACGCTTTTTTTTCCAACAGCCTTCCTCTCAGCTGTGCCATGCCCCAGGGCTTCTCTCTCAGCCCTACGTTGTTTAATATCTATATGCCTCCTCTGGCTGAGATTGTGGAACCTTACGGCTTGTCACTGGTTTCCTATTCTGACGATACACAGCTGGTCTTCTCATTCTCACTCATCTTTAAGATAGGTCAGCCCAACTTGACACCCTGTCTTCAAGCAGTACCTAGATGGATGGCCAGCTGTAAACTTAAGTGGAACGGAGAAAAACCCTTCTCTGCTCCCTGATGGGTTGGAAGGCCTACCTCCACCAAGAGACAGTCTGAAGTCCTTGTGTTTTTTAGGCTGGACTTCCACCTGAATATGGACTATCAATCTAAAAATCTGGCAGCCACCAGTTTTAGTCTATTAAGACTTCTTAGTAAAGTATTTAAGATACTTCCTTTTCAAGCCAAAAGACTAATCACTAAGGCTCTCATAATTTTATACCTGGACTATGGAAATATCCTCTATCTGAGTTCACCTCGATATGTACTAAAAAGACTTCAGGTGGTGCAGAACGCCGCAACACGCCTACTTATGAAGATTCCCAGACACCTGTCCGCAAAACGTGCTTTAGTTTCCCTTCACTGACTGCCTTTGGAACAACGGATCAACTTCAAGACACTCTGCACTTTGCATAGTGTTCTGCATAATCAGGGCCCGGTCTTCCTTAAACAGACTGCAATCTATGTCGTTCCTTAGGACCATTTGTGTCTTGTCTGTTGTTTAATATCTCTGTTTGTACCCTGGTTCCGCTGCATAAGCAATATCAGAAAATTTTGAATGTTATGCGTATGCCACAGAGATTCAATTCCACCTATATCAACCCATGCTTGGATCATGCATCCTAGCGATGAAGGAATGCTTCTTCTGCATGACTGGAGACAAAACTGAAATCCTGGTAATGGGAGAAATGGGGCATATACCTCCACCTTTTGAATGGCTCCAAAGCACACAGACCGCCGAACCATCCAAAATGCCAGGAAACTCGGGATAAGTGCATTATTTTGAACTTTCATTTATCCCATGGTATTTAAATGCATACGTGTGGCTCTCTGTGCTCATAGAATCCTTCCTCGTGTTCTCTTCACAGGATGAACCTCACCGGAGTCTTGGTCATGGCACGTCTCAACTAACATCTACTTCCACCCACCTGTTGCATCAAAGCTTATAGAACAAAGCACGGAGGCAGATCCTCGAGGGTACGAGGTTCCAGAGGAATGCCCTCACCTCAAATCATCTGATTCAGGAAACTCCGACTTGTGTTTTTTAACTGAGGAACCACCATTCGGATTGGGCCCCGCTTCCTTTGTGTTTTCGCGTAATTGTTTACAGCTACCTCTTGTAGCCAGTGCTTAATTTGTAAATAAAAAACGTGCAGGTGCCCAAAGCCCTCCTCTTAAACACGCGGCTGCTGCAATTAAGTGTAAGAGCACGGAATACTGGGGCGGCTAATCCTGAAGCCATCTCGGGCCTCTTTAATCCATTTAAAACCACTCCCTGCCCCTTTAGCTCACTCTAACAGCTTTCTACTGATAGAGCGGAACGCGGTAACAAATTTACCTACGTTTGGACGCTCTTTAGGCCGATGAATCTTTTGACTTAGTGGGAACTCTCTGCACTATTATATCGATCGGTCGCATCAAATCAATAATCAATAACGAACATAAGCAACACCTTGAACAACATAACACTTTACAATTAATCCAGAATACATTTCGGCGAACCCTGACCTTTCAGTCAGGAATAACCACACCAGTTTATTGCAAAGTTAGTGAATTTATTTCCCTATATTAACAAAGCTAGCACAATGTAAATGTGTCTCAACACCAAATGATAAACATATATGAACATTAATAGCTGTCCATAACGTCGAAACAAATGTAATCTATGAAGCATTTGAATCACAAGGCATTCGATAATGGCAATGCAAAGCACTAATACGATAATCTGTAATGAACTAATTGCGTACATTTAGTCAGCATAACAAGATCTCAAATTGCATCGTGCGACAGATGGAATCCTCATCTAACCTCAAATTAGCATCGGCATGTGGGACTTCATGCAAAAACAATTTAGCAACATTAATTTAGAAAACTCCTAACTAGGGCTCTTACCAAAATCAGCAGTTGGTTACCTAAAAGAAACACAATGCAATTTTACAATTTCCTTTCATATTTACCAATTACGATCAGCATACAAGGAAGTCTTCGTCTCACAGGTACCGTTCTTCGGTCAGCATGGGTACCGTTTTCTCGATCAGCATGGGACGGGGCAAAGGGGCAGGGGTGGACGGGGCAAATGCCTCACGGTGGCAAGGTAAAAAACTATTACTTCATGCAAAGGGATCAAATCAAAGTTACAGTCTCTAGGGCAAGAATCATTTAAAGTCTCTTTCTCTCGATTAGAGAAAGCATCAAAGTCTCTCAAAATGGCGTCGTAGCAAAGTGGGCCATAATAGCTACGAAGTCAAAATGGCAGGATGTCCGATGACAGAGAGCAAAGATCTCTGGCAATCATAGCGCATAATGGCTACCTTCTTCTCGTGCACCTGATTTTTATAGACAACAGTTCAAGTCCTGTAGGGTCTCCATTGGAGGGTTCATAGGTTAGCTTCAAATTGACCAATCAAAAACGACAGTTCTCAAGCTTTTACTTAAGCATACATTATCCTTGGAGATGGGTACGCAGATCGCAACATTGTTTCCCAATTAGCTTACTCTCAGAGCCTCCATTGTCCGCACCTGCAAGTCGACCTTGAATTAAAGAGAAAATATGCCATGCTGGCACTAACTTTAAGATAAGCATGTGAACAGTTTCTGTGGAAAAGTACAGCTTCAAGCTAAAATACACGTTTAATAGCACAGTGGAAAAATACGAGCATCTAAACCGTGAGACCAGGCAACTAGGCCAAAGCCTCTGCTAAAGTAGTGCTAAGCTAAAACATTTCAAACAAGCAAATCGAAGCACACGTTTATGATTATGTCGGATTAGTGCAATTCTAATACACCACGTTATATAAAGCACGCGTATAAATGATGGCAAACTACTCTGAGGGCACATTTTGTCCCCGTACAATCTTTATTAATTCGGTTAATGTCACACATGATTATTCTAGCACTACGTTTAAGCGTTAATAAATCAAAACCTTCATTTTCTGCTTCATCACTACCTCTGCCTTTGTGACGCTTTTTCATGTTTCCCTTCCTCCGTCTTTCCCATCTGTGTCTTTTGCTCGCAGCAAATGCATGAGGCAGAGGAATAAGCCCCAGCCCTAAAAAAAAAGTGCTGGTGTTTAGCACCGGAAACAACAATCACAAATTAAGCACTGCTTGTAGCATTGTGAAGTAACCCGAAAGGTATTGTGGCGCTAGACATAAGTCACAACAAATAATGCTGCCTAATCTGACTGCAGTGATACATTATTTATTTTTAGGCTTAGAATTCCATTTCCTTCTTTGTGTAGTCTCAGTCCAGGAATTCAGCCCTACTTCGTTTCTCACCAAAATATTTTTTGTCCGCTTTCATCCTTTTGCGTGTCACTGAGAGATTAATGCAGTTCTCCCTTTCCCACCTTATCTTCCACTACGCAGCTTTCACGCGGTGCCAAGGAGCGCGCGCTTTCGCAGCTGCTGCTCTGACCTGGGGTGTCCATTTCTGACTGGTAAGCAGGAAAAACAGAAAAGCTCTGTTGTTGAGCCATATTGTCCGTTAGTTTGCATAGTGCTCATGTAGCTCGGTTAGACCACCTAACATGAAAAGGAAAACGAAGATCTGCCCGAGTATGTGAGAAAGGGACAGAGCATGCAATTTATGGAACAACACCGCCCTCTAACGATCATATAACAGAAGCGGTTTCCTTTTTGCACCTTGGTTTAGAGTGTTGACCCAGCACAGTTAAAACAGTGCGGTTACTCATGCTGTTATTTGATGGGTTAGATAAATGTTGGTAAAACCACTCTGTAATTTTTGACGAGAAAAGGGAGAATTCAGACACATTGTCCTTTCGTGCCACAAATGAACCTGTTAGCTGAGGGGACTATTCACAAACTGCATTTTATGGTATGTTTTGTAGTATTACTTCAAACTATATAAAAAGGTAACACAAATGGTATTCACAAACCTAGAAAGGTAGTTTACGCCTCCGCCTCTCTTCTCCTATCTCCTATACCAATAAGTGCGAGAATTTCCGCCCCAACTGCGGAGTCTATGTAGTAAATGTGGGAGGGACACAGTAAATGTGGGAGGGGCATGAGGAATGGCGGAAAATGGAGAACCCTCAGGAATAAAGAGGAGGAAGAAAATGAGGTGTAAGGAGAAGTTTAGGGAAGGTCAGGGAGGGATGTCGACCATCCTATCAAAAGACTTGGGAGATTGCAGTTGGGGTCAAATCAATGCATGCTAAAGTATAAGGAAAAATAAAAAAAGATTACGAAACTAAACAAAATATATATATATATTTATTTTTAAGCAAACTATAATTTTTCCTCTATTTTATTTTAATATAGAAGTAAAACAAAGATGCAGCACAATTGATTTAGGGCCTTATTACTAGTGTGGCTGTCTACAGACTGCCCCACTCTCGGTGCGAGTCAGGAACACCGCTGTTACGGCAGTCCCATTGCCACATTACAACCCTGGCGGCCAGACCGCCAGGAAACCACCAGCTCCACCACGATCCATGATCCCGGAGGCCTGGCGGTGGCAGAGATCATAATCCGTCAGGGCTACGGATTACAACCTTATTCTCCGCCAGCCTTTGCATGGCGGTTGCACCACCATGAAAGGCTGTCAGAGAATAGGTGCAGGGGGCCAGAGGGGGGCCCCTGCATTACCCATGCACTTGTCAGGGGCAGTGCAGGGGCCCCACTGCCCAGCACCATCGCAATGTTCACTGCTTTGTATTGCAAAGGTGCTGGAGCACCCTGTGGGCTACAGTATTGCAGCCGGCTCGATTACGAGCTGGAGACAATGCTGTAGCCTGTTTCCCACTAGGCTGGCAGGGCAGAAACTGAGGTTTCCCCCTGACGACCTAGTGGGAAACTCGTAAAAACTCCAGTGGGGAGGTCGCCACGAAGGTGGCGGTCACACTGTTGGGAGTTTAGCCGAAGGGCTTTCCAGTCCATCAAACTCGTAATAGGGCCTTTAATTTTGAATTAAGTATTTAATTAATGTAAATATAATAAATTACATTTAAATTTCAAGGCAAAGCAAAACCTTGTAACATCAGAAAGGAAGAAGGAACTACTGAGGCAAGGGTAGAGAAGCAGCTACCATTACAGACCAGTTTTCACAGAATGACCCTATACCGTTCAATTACACTGTTTTCAGTGGTGAGGGCAGTTTGATGCTTGTTCCATTACTGTTGTCATTAAATTAAGAACTATAAAAATACATTCTCACAGCCTTCAATGGAGCATTGGCCCTGCAAAAGTTTGATTGTAGCAGAAATGTTCACTTATCCCTCTGGTGTACTGGACTGGGTCTAACCACTGTTCCAGGCAGTTCCTATCGTTGGAAGTACTTCATGTACCACTAAACTGATTTAGCTGCTCTGCAATGGTTTAAGACCACTTTGACCTGTACTATTGAAATGTACCAATAAAAAGCATTTAAAATGTTGTCGCAGAGAATGGTCCAGTCAAGACTTTTCTGATGTGTACTTTTCTGCTCTCTTGTCAGTGCTTTTTCAGATCACTCCATGTCAGCAACACACTATGGGGCTTATTTACAGGTCTCATGCGCAGCCGGTGTGTCACTTTTATATGGGAAAAAGTGACGCACAGGCGACACAAGGGGCTTGTAAATAAGCCCCTATGTTTCTAGTTTCTTGTTTTTAAACATTATTGTCATTTGGGAACATATGTTCTTTGGTTCCATAAAACGTAAATAAAATACAGTTGACAAAATGCATATATTTGTTAACTTAAAACTGGGGCATGATGAAAACCCTCTCTGATAGAACCCCTTTCACAGAGCCACTGGGCAAGCAACTGGGTATTCAGGTCTTTTACTCCTGATGTTCCAAAGGCTCGACTTACTATGGATTCTGAGTAAGTGGGCTAAGTACCTCTTCTGCACTGGACTCTCAGGAAATGCGTGGTCTGAGCAGTTCAAGTTTCCTTCAGGAGGAAGATGTGGATTTAAACCAGTGAACAAAGGCTCACAACTCCAAATGTGCACAGCAGCAGCAATAAATCATTGTTCAGCGAAAACCTCACTTTTATGAAAAAAGAGAAATATTTTACTTTCTACCACTACTAACACAAAGGAAAAATACAATATTTACAAACAATCACACAACTCCCCCACCCCCCACCCCCTGCAGTCAGGGCTCTAGTTTTTTTTTGGGTGATTCTCTGTCCTACTCTCTTCCTCTTGTTAGCGGTTGTAGTTATTCCCCTTTCATTAATGGCAACATCCAGGGTATGTCCCACTAGCAGTCCGAGTCTTAAGAGTCCACTTTGACTCCAAGTGAAAGTCAACAGTGTTCCAGCACTGCAGCGCTACTAGTAGCAAATTCCCTTGGGGCTCACAGGCCCGAAATCATGTTTACCCACACCGGCAGGTGTGAAGTGTCTGAGCATCCTGAGCGCTCCCCATCCACCACCACTCAAAGTGTGTAAAAACTGAGTTCAGGTGATTCTGCTGCACACAGCCCAGACAGCTGCACTCAGTGCATGAGGTTACCCTCCTGAAGTGACCGGAGTTCTCTGTGGCTCTGTTGTGGGGTAATTGTTATCTCTCGGTGGGGTGTGGTTCCGATGATCTTGTTGGAGGTCCCTTGCCTGGATGATGGTGCACAGGTGCTCCCAGGATGCCCTCAGTTTTGCAGCAGGGGCAGAGTTGAAGATTAGGTCTCAGTTCTTGATGCTACCAGTGACCCCCTCTGGCACACGAGGTCACATACTTCTCAGTACATAGGCTCCCACCCGATCAGCAAGTTGAAATCATCAGCGGCTGACCCTTTTGACATAGGTCATGGACCTCTATGGCACAAGGCTAAAGCCATTACTGCACAGCAGTCTTTTTACCGGCAGCCCCTCTGGCAGGGTTTGCTGACTTGGCATTATGCAGGGCTGTGGCTCAGTTGGCATAGCGAGGAACATGGCTCGCTTCATGTGGCCCTCCCCTGGCACACAGCAGTTGCTGACTCAGTCCTGCATATGGGCAATGGCCCGATAGGTGCAGAAGCTGGTTCCTCACACCTTTCAAAGGGAGTCCACTCAGCAGGGCTCCCCACTGGACCTCGCTCCCTCGGACCGTCTCCTCTCCCTCACAGGGCCCACTGCAGTTGGCAAGCAGGCAGACTCTGGTTTTCCAGGTTCCAGGGCAGGTGGTCTTGGATTCTCTGGGTGATGTCCCCTCACCCAGTAGGGAGACTTGCAGGCCTTAGTCCCCAGGCCTGGTCACAGGCAGAAGTCATGCAGACCTTCCCCTCATCACGCAGTCTGTCTGGCTGCTTGGCTGATGATAAGGGGTTTCAAACCTCCCTCTATGTAGTCCATTTGCAGACACCAAATGTGATTCTGGGTCTGAGTCTTTGACATTTTATTTTGGGATTCTGCTCCTTTTGAAGTGCATACTCCTCTGCTTCCCCCCAAAAATAAGTTTATCACAAGAGTCTCTTAAGCTGATAGGCCCTGCGTGTGACTAGAGTTCACACCTGGATGTCAGCCACAATGATATGTGCATCAAAAAAGGTTAGCCCAGGGTCCCCAGCCCTCCTGAGATGTGCCCAGGCCCCTTCCTCGTGACCTCTCACTGAATCAGAGGGTACCCTTTGAAGTGCACAGGGGAACCCTGGCTCTTACCTCCACAAAGTGTGTCCCACCCAGTTTACTGAAATGCAGCAATCCATAAATCTATCTCCCTACCTCCTCTCCATGTTTCACCATGCAAGTGTGCGTCCTCCAAAATGGAACAATTGGTCCTCCATGTATTGTACCATCCTCCCGCACACATACACCCAGTGCATATACACAGCATACATACACTGCACAGTGTTAGAAATGGGGTCTCTAGTTGGCAGTGGTTTGCACCCTGTCCAACTTGGGACCCTTTCTCTAGGCAGGGTGAGGGAGTCACACAGCTAAGATAACTCCTGCTCACCCCCCTTGGTATCTTGGCACGAGCAGTCAGGCTTATCTCAGAGGCAATATGTAAAGTCTTTGTGTACACACACAAATATACACACACACAGTAACACAGTGAAAACACTATAAAGGGGGACTCCACACCAGTTTAGAAAAATAGCCAATATTTATCTGAATTAAATAAGACAAAATCGACAAAAATCCAACATACACAAGCAAAGATACACATTTTCAAAGATTAAACATCAGTAAAGAGATTAGAAGCACAATAGCTCCAAATATGGCTATCACAACATATTGACAAAGTAATTCCAAACAATCCAACGCCACTCAAGCAGGAGTGCGGGCTGGTCATGGAGTCTCATGGACCCAGGTACAGTACCTTTTGAAAATGAGGAAACAAATGAGTTGCACAGAATTGGAGAGGTAAGGCTACACTGGAGCCGGTGCGGCATCAGTTCCTTACTGCTACTGGGGAGGTGAGATGTTGGTTTCTTATGATCCACAGGGTCAATGAATCCAGCAGGTCAAGACGTGAGGCATCGACTTCATGGTGTTGTGATCAAACCATGGCACACCAGGTGCTGCTGCGGACTCGGGCGTCATGGACGTTGTTGACACAGCACTCAGGACTCCCACTGTGGTGCGACTTTGCAGGTGCTGCAGCGGCGTCAGACCTGCAGTGTCCGTCACAGTCATTGCACTCAGCGGGGAGCAAGGCTCTAGTGCAGGCAGCGGTGCAGAGTCAGACAGTGGCGTCGGTTCAGAAGTCACTCTGGAGTCGATGTACTCCAGAGTACTCCTGTGGTTGCATCAGAACTCACTACCAAGGGTACAGGGACTGGATTTGGAACCACTTGGTCAGTCAGGACTCTCAGCAAGAGAGCCAGGTGCTAGTAGATGGAGTCATTGATGTGCTTGAGGCTTCTAACAAGAGGCAAGCTCAGACCAAGCCCTTGGAAACCTTTGGAAGCAGGATGTAGTAAGCAAAGTCCAGTCCTTTCACTCCCAGAACTGAAGCAGCAAGCAGCAGGCCAGCATAGCAAAGAAACAGGCAGAGTGGCAGTCCCTCCTAGAGCATCCAGCTCTTCTTCCTGACAGACTGTCCTCAGTCCAGAGGAATTCTAAAGGTGTGGTCTCAGAAGTCCAATACTACTGCTCATTTCTGCCTTTGAAGTAGGCAAACTACAAAGGAAAGCCTCTGTAGTGCACAAGGCCCTGCCTTTCCAGCCCTGGCCCCAGACGTACCCAAGGGGGCTTGAGACTGCTTTGTATAAGGACAGGCACAGCCCTATTCAGGTACAAGTGTCAGCTCCTCCCACCACTCTAGTCCAGGAAAACCCTTCAGGATATGCAGGGCACACCTCAGCTCCCCTTGTGTTACTGTCTAGAGTGAATTCACAATTAGCCCAACTGTTATCCTGACCCAGACGTGTATTCCACAGCCAGACTGAGGCACAGAATGGTTAAGCAAGAAAATGTCACTTTCTAAAAGTGGCATTTTCAAACTTACAATTTAAAATACAACTTCACCAAAATATGTATTTTTAAATTGTGAGTTCAGAGACCCCAAACTCTATACCTCTATACCTCTATCTGCTCCCAATGGGAAATTACACTTGAAAGATATTTCAAGGCAATCCCCATGGTAACCTATGGGAGAGATAGGCCTTGCAACAGTGAAAACCGAATTCAGCAGTATTTCATTATCAGGACATGTAAAACACATGTCCTACCTTTTAAATACACTGCACCCTGCCCATGGGTCTGCCTTGGCCTACTTTAGGGGTGACTTACATGCAATAAAAGGGAAGGTTTGGGCCTGGCAAGTGGGTGTCACACACAGACACTCCAGTGGCAGGTCTGAGACATGTTTACAGGGCTGCTCATAAGGGTGGCAAAACCTGTGCTGCAGGCCCACTAATAACATTTGATTTACAGGCCCTGGGCACACATAGTGCATGTTACTAAGGACTTACCAGTAACTCAAATATGTCAATAATGGGTAAACTAATCACCAATACCATTTAGACAGAGAGCACTTGCACTTTAGCACTGGTCAGCATTGGTAAAAAGGCCAGAATCCAAAAGCCGACAAAAGCACGTCAGAAAAAGTAGGAGGAAGAAGGCAAAAGTTTGGGGATGACCCTGCAAAAAGGGCCAGGTCCAACACACAGCATTATATCCTTCATGTACAGTACAACTTGTAGGCACTATACATCCAGCACATGCATTCATCATGTACACACAATACAGAGCCGTATCATTCACATATTGCACCACTCACAGGCACACATGCATCCAGCACATGCATTCACCATGCACTCATTGCCCAACATTACATCTTCCATGTATTGTTCCACTCCTAGGCACACATACACCCAACACATGCACTCACTATGCACACACTGCTCAGTACTGCATTTTCGTGTATTGAACCCTTCCCAGGCACGCCCAGCGCAGATACACTACCTCTGCACTGTGCAGCACTTCACAACAAACTGATGTAGGCTAAGTGTGAGAAAAGCACACAACCCCAGAACTTTAAAGATGAGTTAGCCTGTAGGCATCACATCAGTGACAAAGGTTAAATAGGACCTTTTTACTCCTACTGATCCCCACATGGTATGCTGCCACCGCCACACTTGTGCTGCTTAGCTCCTGGTGAAGGCAGTAACTCTCCTCCACTATGAGTGAATCACTTTAGGTGCCCACTCCTGGTCGGACAAGACTGCAATCCAGGAGACAAGGCTAGGTCATCGTGTACACACATTAGCCTTGTTTGCCTATGACAACAGAACTCAGCAATAGGAATCCAGACAATAGTACAGTAGACCCTCAGGGCAGGGGTGCACGTACATGACCATGTAGAGGACTTTTCGTCCCAGCACTATCCTTAAGATTGTCAAACATGGGCAGAGTCATTGCTGGGCAGATCCTTTGCAGTACAGAACCCTTACTGACCAGCAGCTCATGTACTTACCCAGCTGTACTCTAGCCAGGGTTTCATGGTGAGAATCCAGGCCGGTCTAGACCCTAAAGGTGGAAGGGGAGCTGAACCCAGCAGTTCACATGGCTTATTCTAAATGAGCGTCGGCTAATTACACTGAGTTTGTGCCGCCCAATATTTTTGTATTAAAATAGGCAACTTGGAGTAGCCTAATATTCCTTGGATAACTGCAGTACTTTTATTTATTGTACTTTAGCTGAACATTTGAACAGTGTCTAAAGTTTACTAACTGTCGTATTTCTGACTCCCTACTCAGTCCCTCTAAACATAGGATGAAGAGCCATGAGCCAACTCTGAACCAAGAGTTGACACCACTGCAGAGAGCATATTACAGACTGCACAATATCTCAAAGAGATAAAAAAAAGATAAAAACCAAATGTCAACATTATCCATGCCACATTTCACACTAAAACAATGTTCGGGGTCCCAGATCACAAAGTTGGGAAAAAAAAAAATTCTGCTTATTTTGAGCACAGTCTGAACCAATGACAAAACCAAATAGCAGAAATAATATTTCCTGTGGTCTTACTCAAAGGCGCCTGTCACTAAAGTTGTTGTCACAGAATGTATTTGCACTGTTTTACCTGTCTATTAACTATGAGTATCTTGCTAGTGGCAGTGTGACAGGGTTTTCTGGGTCATGAAACCGTCCCATGAAGTGGTGCCATCAGGTAGATTTTACTGTAAAACTTATACTGGGTGCAAAAGGTAGTAAGCAGAAATTGTGTTTGGACACATATTTACCATTTGCATGTGGATAGAATGCTCAATAAATAGCTATATATAAACTGGAAGATAGTGGGCATCATCTTGCAATACAAATTTCTTATTATGGGCCTGATTTAGATCTCGGCGGTAACCGTCAGTTTTCCATAAGAAAATCCGTCTGCTTTCTTGGCGGGCCACCAGCTCCATTTAGTTGCTGACAGGCCCATGGACGATAGACCGTCCGAACACTGCTGACTCAACCAGAACTTTACACGCTTGTCGACGGTGCCGTAGGAAATAGTGCCTTTTGGTGAGGCCGCTGCCCGTTTTACAGCTGAGCAAATCACAATGTGCCTTCCCGCCAAGCAACTATGGCGGGAAAACCTCCAAATCTGAGTTGGTGGAATGGAAGACAAATGAGGTAAAAACCTACCTTGTTCCTTTTTCCACTTTCGTTTCTGACTGGAACCTGACCAGACAGGTCCTGCTGTTGCTGCTACCACCTGACCATAAATGAAAACGACCCTGTCATTGCCGAACTCGAATGTCAGCAATCCATATCACTAGTTAATATTGAATTGTACTGCAATACACAATGTGGGGCAAACTTTGTGAAAGTTGTACTCAAGTAATAATTTATGTAATACTTCTGTCACGTTCATTTTTTGGCAATGTAAAACATGTGGCAGAGAAAAATGTTTGGAAAATATAATTGAATTAATAATAAAAGAACGACAAAATGCAGTTTGTAAATAGGCCTCTCTGTTTATTTAAGCACATCTCTGATGTTTTCAAAGCTCTACTGTTTTTGAAGTTGAGACACACATTGGACAGCAAGTCACAGAACCAATGCAATGCAGTATTCCTAAGGAACCCCAAGGTCTGCAAACATCTAATATGCATACAGATTTAAAGGAACCCAATATCAAAATGGAGGATTACAATAAAAACAGGTTACTCATTGATAATGATTAAGATTATCACTCGCAAAGGTTGATGAACATCTAAACAACTCAAAGCAGAGAAAACACAATAGCAACCAGTGTCAATGGTACTGGAAAAGCAACGGGGCCATGATTGAGAATCTGTGGGCCATATTTATACTTTTTTAGCGCCGCATTTGCGCCGCTTTTTGACGCAAAAACGGCGCAAACTAACAAAATACAGGTGGGGCATATTTATACTCTGTTTGCGCCGGAATTGCGTCGTTTTTTTTTACGCAATTCCGACGCAAAACCAACTCCATATTTATACTTTGGCGTTAGACGCGTCTAGTGCCAAAGTCCATGGAGTTTGCGTCATTTTTTAGCGTGGACACCTACTTTGCGTTAATGATATGCAAGGTAGGCGTTCCCGTCTAAAAAAGTGACTCCGAGGCATGTGCGCCGTATTTACACTCCCGGGCAAAATTCACACCCGGGAGTGGGCGGGTCAAAAAAAATGACGTACGGCCGCTTTTGCGCCGTTTTTTAGCGCCTGGTCAGGGCAGGCGTTAAGGGACCTGTGGGCTCGGAAGGAGCCCAGAGGTGCCCTCCCATGCCCCCAGGGACCCCCCCCGTCACCCTTGCCCACCCCAGGAGGACGCCCAAGGATGGAGGGACCCATCCCAGGGACATTAAGGTAAGTTCAGGTAAGTGTTTTATTTTTTATTTTTTTTGTGGCATAGCGGGGCCTGATTTGTGCCCCCCTACATGCCACTATGCCGCAATGACCATGCCCAGGGGACAGAAGTCCCCTGGGCATGGCCACTGGGCAAGGGGGCATGACTCCTGTCTTTGCTAAGACAGGAGTCATTTCTATGTGGGTTGGGAGTCGAAAAAAAATGGCGCAAATCGGGTTGAGGCGAAAAATTTGCCTCAGCCTGACTTGCCCCATTTTTTGGCGCCCAAGCTCCATATCCCCCTACGCCGGCGCTGCCTGGTGTACGTCGTTTTTTTTCACGCACACCAGGCAGCGCCTGCGGCTAACGCCGGCTAACGTCATTGAATAAATACGGCTCCCGCATGGCGCTTCAGAATGGCGTTAGCCGGCGCTAATTTTTTTGACGCAAAACTGCGTTAGCGCAGTTTTGCGGCAAAAAGTATAAATATGGCCCAGGTGTGTCTTGGCTAGTGGACGCATGTGTTGTATGTCAATGCTGTGTTTAAAATGAGGACCAAAAGTCCACACGAGCACACATGGCTTAAACAGAGTGCTGAACTACTGCACTCTGCAAGGTGATGGGAAAAAAGATAAACTAGTAAAACATTAAAAAGTCATCAGACTCAGTTAACGTATAAGCCTCCTCATCGGACTCAGTCAGATGAGGAGGCTAATGCATTAACACACTCTTTTAATTCTTCATGATATTTCAGGCGGAAACACATCCTTTCTATTTTAAATGATATACTCTTCAGAATTACGTACTGACTGTGTTTAGAGCTTGTGGCAAGATTCTGCTTCATGAGACATTTTGCCTTCAATTAAATGCTTTCCTTGATGTGCTTTTTCACCTGTTGATTCTGTAACCTTAGGATGGGAAATTCAGACATACTGTGAGAAAGTTTCGTCATGTTAGTGATCGGTTGCAGTTCTTGGAGTGTGACTTCCATGGTCTAATCTTATTTTTATAATTGCCCTGAAGAAGTGGAGACAACATTGCGCGAAATACTTGTTGGCAACGTCAGTGCTTTGGTTTGTCAAATTCAGTTGTCTGCTTAGTGTCAGAATTTATACAAATGTGTTGACAACTAGAGGCAACCTGAGCATCTTTCTGTGAAACTCTTATCTGATTATGTTGGTAATTTGATGTTGGACTGATTGCAACTTTATAATATGTGTTCTTTATAGCAAACATAAGAAGAACTTTATACCTATGGTGTTATGTGTACTTATATTAAGACTTCGACTCCCCACTGCCCCTATTGAAAATGATGGTGCTGTTTCATTGAGGAGTGCTTTTTTCTGGTATGTCTTCAAGTACCATGGATTTGGAGAGGCCTCTGACAAGAATACCTCTGACGGGTACTTCCACAGGGTCTGTTGACCTCAATTACCCCACTCAGGTCATGTCCTAACGTTGGCTAGGACTGCAGCAGTGCCCAAGGCTCAGCCAATAGTCTCCACATTGACGCTGCCATTATCATCTGCATAGACCTTCAGTGTCTATACCTTAGCATAAGGATGGGGGAAAGTTATCATTCCATTACAACAGACCAGTGGGTCTTCCAAATTGTAAAAAGGGGCTGTGCCCTTCCTTTCAGCAGAAGACTCTTCCCATGCCACTGGTCCATTCCTCTCAATCAGAACACACTTGCATTCTACAACGGGAGGCCATGACACTTCTGCAGAAAGAAGTGATGGAGTTCGCTAAAGAGTAGGAAGTTGGACAAGGTTGTTACTCCCAGTACTTCCTTGTAGGCATCAAATCCTGAATCTCAAGGTATTGAATTTCTTTCTCAGCAAAAATTTAAGCTGCTGTCCCTAGATTAGGGGCTTTTGGATTATTCCGTCATCAGTAGGGAAACTTTTGGGGTTGCTTGGACATGCTGCCATTAATTTCTCGGGTTTCAATACTGCAACCGTCGTGCAGGCTCTACCAAGCTCGTCAGCCTATACGGCAATGACTGCACCAAATGAGGTGAATATTTTGATGAACTTTAAAACCAGCGTGCTTAAAAGATACAGTAATGACTGCTGAATATTTGCACTACGATAACCAGCATGCTAAGGGGTAATGGCGCATGGATATGAGGCAGTGTGCTCCTACCCCCTCCTAATTCACATATACTTAACTGAGTAATTCTGAGTTAGTACAAGAGCTATTTATGAGGCAGCTCGGAAAAAGGGCACATTTGCACTGACTAGTTCCCTGTTTCTGAGTAGTGCTGCTCACAGATAATAAGCACTTTCATGTTAAGAGTATGCTGGGTGTAGGAAATTGGGTTACTGGTTGAGAGGAGCAAAACCCTACTCAAGTACCAATCAGAATTCCTGTTATGGTGAAGTTACAAGCAATCCTAATTTAAACTGTGCTTTACCCTCTGATCGCTTGTCACAAAAGCAATCAAGCTTCACTTAGGGGCAATGTGTAAAGTGTTTATGCAGCACTTCAAACAGCAATAAAGTGAAAACACAACACAAGAAAAGTCCCACCAGGCCAACAAACAATTACCTCAAAAGGTGCAGCAACGTAGAATGAGAGCCAGGGTTGACAGAATAAGGCAGGAGTGCCTAAGTTTCAGTCATCATGAGATCCAAAGGACATACAAGCTTGAGATGGGCAAAATACAAAACATATTTTCATCATTACAGATACCTTAGAGTCCAACATAGGGATCTACTGCCATTGCCCCTTACTGAAAATGCTAGCAGTAGTATAATTATTTGTAACAGGCAACACAATGAATAGTTGGATTGGACAATGAAATTTCTCAGCTAGCCTTCAGTAAAATGCACAATGATGATTGCTTTGTAAAGAGCGAGTGGGCAGTAGATACAGTTCCTCTTGGACATCCACGCAGCCAAAGTCAACAAAGCGGACTTTTGTGCTACAGCAGGATTTCTTTACATCATAGGGTCAATAGACTGCTCTAATGTAAACCTCGTGGCCTCATGTTGACTGGAACAAGTGTGCTGCAACCCTAAAATGAACCATGATATTAATATGCAAATACGCTGTGATGCGTATCTTTTATATACTGAATTGCAGCTTTAGGTATCCTGAATCAAACCACAATGCCATGATCTGTCAGAGAAGCAACGTTAAACTTACTATGGTGACAAATCACCCTCAATGTAACTGGCTGCTTCATCGTCATCAAGATTGCAATGAATTATCAATGTGGCAATCCAATCTCAATGCCTGTCAGCAGTACAGTTAGAGAGTTGGCAGCTCCTAGGACAACACATATATAGATCAATGTGAATATGTGTAACAAATTACAACGGTCAAACCTAGCAATAATGATGATTCTCATTCAAGTCAACTATTTAACGGTCCCATCCACTTCCATTGCAACTCTCTTACCTTGGATTCCACTGACCTTGAGATCTTCCTTTCCAGACATGTTAAGGATTGTCATATTATTTTTCTAAGGCTTGAAGTAGTGCTGAGGAGAATGGCCACCGACATTTGCCATGCTTTCATGCTTGTGCTTGATGATTCATTTAGAGACCTAGGGGCATATTTATACTCTGTTTGCGCCGGAATTGCGTCGTTTCTTTTTACGCAAATCCGACGCAAAGCTAACTCCATATTTATACTTTGGCGTTAGACCCGTCTAGCGCCAAAGATCTTGGAGTTTGCGTCATTTTTTAGCGTGGACACCTACCTTGCGTTAATGATATGCAAGGTAGGCGTTCCCGTCTAAAAAATGACTCCAAGGCATGTGCGCCTTATTTAAACTCCCGTGCAAAAATGACGCACGGGAGTGGGCGGGTCAGAAAAAATGACGTCCAGCCGCTTTTGCATCATTTTTTAACGCCTGGTCAGGGCAGGCGTTAAGGGACCTGTGGGCTCGGAAGGAGCCCAGAGGTGCCCTCCCATGCACCCAGGGACACCCCCTGCCACCCTTGCCCACCCCAGGAGGACGCCCAAGGATGGAGGGACCCATCCCAGGGAACTTAAGGTAAGTTCAGGTAAGTATTTTATTTTTATTTTTTTGTGGCATAGGGGGGCCTGATTTGTGCCCCCCTACATGCCACTATGCCCAATGGCCATGCCCAGGGGACATAAGTCCCCTGGGCATGGCCATTGGGCAAGGGGGCATGACTCCTGTCTGTGCTAAGACAGGAGTCATTTCAATGGGGGTTGGGAGTCAAAAAAAATGGCGCAAATCGGGTTGAGGCCAATATTTTGCCTCAGACCTGACTTGCCCCATTTTTTGATGCCCAAGCTCCATTTTCCCCTACGCCGGCGCTGCCTGGTGTGGGTCATTTTTTTTGACGCACACCAGTCAGCTGCGCCGGCTAACGCCATTCCATAAATAAGGCGCCCGCATGGCGCTTTGGAATGGCGTTAGCCGGCGTTAAAATTTTTGACGCACAACTGCGTTGGCGCAGTTGTGCATCAAAAAGTATAAATATGGCCCCTAGTATTTTAAGGTTTGGAGCCTGTTTTTGGCATTCTGAATGTCATATGGATATGTTAGGACAGCATTGATTTTGTGTGTTATCCCCTTTCACTTGCATGTTCTTGGTTTTACTGGCATCTTACGAATGAGAAGGCACATTAGACAATCAGAGTGTCTTATCACTTTTTAAGTTAAGACCTCCATCTCAGGATCCATAAACATGTTCTTTATTACACTCCTTAGCCATGATGTTAGACTTTGGCAAGTATCTGCTTGTGATGACAGAACATTGCCTGAGGATGGCAATGTATTCTATTTGTTTTCTTTTAGGGTGCTCTGGCCACACAAAATTCCTATCTGCACACGTCCACAAAGGAAGGAGGCTAGCTGTGTGTGGGAGGTGCTTGGAGATCCTTCTATGTGCTGCTCAGCTGTTTCTACACTAGAGGAAATAATTTCCTCACTCCAGGAGCTTCCAATGCCTGACAAATGACACTTCCAGATGTTTGGTGCATGTTCTATTAATAGGGGGAGATTATTATAACACCTGGTAAATAGCACACAGTTAGTATTTAACACATGCAGAAAATACCAATTCTGCGGACACAGTAAAAAAATCATAATCTGTATTTTTTTTAGCACACCTTGTTTGCAGAACCCCAAAGAAGCGGTATTTAGTCAGTTTTTAACATCAAAATCACAATCAAGACCTTTGTCAGGGATTTGCACCAAAATACTGTATTCTTAAGGGAGGAGAATATGTTTTTTCTCTGAACTTTTCACACATTGCACGTGTTGCAATGTACACATATCCATTGTATGAAAAGCTTTAAACATTATCTGAAGTAAACAAAAAAGTGATGGGTGGGATGCTTGAATTAACCTCAGCCACTGGTAATTATTCAGGCCGCAACCAAATCCATCAAAAGATCCAACCATGTGCAAATCAGCCTTGATCCTTCTCCATATGGAACAATACAGCCTGAACTGCCAAGCCCCGTCCTCTTTTACCCAGAACACAATCAACCTAAGACTGGTTTCACCCATTCGGGGCTTGTCAGTCGGTGTAGCTTGTTTCCAGTGACAAAGTGAGCACAGGACCCATGCCTAGGCATACCCATCAAACTTAGGGGCTTCGCACCAAAGTAAAGGGTGGGATGCTTGAATTAATCTCAGCCACTGGTAATTACCTGGGGCAGCATCTCAGGCCACAATGTCATCTCAGATTAGTCCCAGCCTTGATCCTGCTCCAATAGGAAAAGGGTTCCATGCTCCATGTGCCATAGTGCTCAAGTTACACAGTGCTGATGAGCCCTAAGTAGGAAGAAGCCAGTCTGGGGTTGCTTGTGGTCCCTTCTGAAGGGGGACTCACCTGCCAGTTTGGAACGGACTGTTCCGAAGAGGAGAAGGGGCAGCACTGATTTGCATAAGGCATGGCAAGTGAAAAACAATGGACTGGATTGTGGCCCGCTTGAATATTGCCAATGGCTGATATTCATTGAGGTATTCATTCCATCAACTTGTTATTGTTGTACTTAAAGTGGATCTAGGCATAATATTTAGTATTAGAAGGGTATGCGCAAAACCTTTACTAGCTATGATGGCCACATGTTTGCATTGCAATGCTTTTTACTACTGTTTGTGTCCCATCATTGTGAAGGAGAGCAACAATACCATGTTGCCAGTAAAATTAGGCCTGTGCTAAATTTTGAATTACACCAGCATAATTCACCTAATCTCTGGAATTTTGCATTGCATTTGTTCCGTAAAATTCCAAAATTACACCATTAATCCACTTTGAGTGGTTATGCACCATTCATAGTAATATCTACAGAAAATGCCGCTATTCCTGGTAAAAATGAACTGCGAATGCACAGGAACAACAGAGTGTGAGTGATTGTTGTTCACCCTAGTTTTGTTGAAATGCATCCTCATGTCAAAAACTGATGCGCAGATGCATTTTGCCCTAAAATAGACCATGAAATAACACCTTTACATTTCTCCTAATTGCGCACAATTTCCTGTAATTTTGCCATAAGTACATGAAGGCAAATTACGTGAATACCGCACACCTCGAGTAACAAGCATTTGCAATGCAATAGGTCTCGCATTTGCTTGAGTTAGAGCTATTGGTGTTGTAAATTCATAACTGGACCTTTTTTGCCACATAAATTGGTCACCTCTGTCTCATAAATTGTTTTTTTCCTACCACATAAATCCAGTGGCCCTGCATATAACTAAAGCACTTCCATTTACCTTCATCCTCTGTCAGCAGCCAAAAATGAAAATGTTGCCATTTAGCATCTTAATTTACATGTGCCATGCTAAATCCAATATAATACCACTTTCACCACCCCACCATCAGAGTTACTGGCTGGCTAACACAATTCCCCCTAGAAAAGTCACAAGACAGCCACAGAGGAGAAATAAACTAGAAGGGTTATGCAAACGGATCAAGTGTGTTCAAACAGTCATAGTGTACTAAGAATGTTACATTGGCCTGAATCACGGTCAAAATTGCAATAAGGAGAGAGTATTAAAACGAAGGGGAGAGACAAATGGAAAAAATAGTTCACTTGCGCTGAAGTATTCTGGCAACCGTGCAATTATCCATGTAATAGGGTCAGTCTGCAAGGCGGCAAAAAAACCGTCCCAAGGCAGGTCAAACATAAAGCAATTACCAATGACATCAAGGGATTTTTGAATTGCAAGCTCACTACAAGTGAAAGTGATGGGCGTGAGGTGTGCGTGGTTAAAAGCCCACAATACTTACAGCAGGGCAAAGTGCTTGCGCGATAGACCTAAAAATGGTCCCACCAGTCCATAAAACAGGCACGCAAACAGCCAAAACCAGCCTATTCACTGATCTGTCAGACCAGCCCTTCTGGCGCACCCAGATTGTGCTACATGCCAGAGACGTTTTACTGCATAGGGAAAGTGGGCTCTGGTCCAGGCCCCCAACCTTTCAGGAGCCCCCTGATAGTGCCAGCTCTGTTCCACAGAGAGTCTTGCCCTGATGAGCACAAATGATTCTTAAACAGATTGTTTTAAATACCATTTTCCTTTCATTAAATTTTAATGTGGGTGATGTGAGGGAGACTATTACAAACATTTTGCAGAGGAATGTTATGTTTGTTTTATGCAAGATCCATAATTTTTCTTTGAGCTCAAAACAGGACCCCACATATGGGAAATGTGTGTGTGTCACTGATTATTTGCAGTAACATTAGTGTGCTGCTGTTGTGTTACAATATTGAAAACACATGTCACTGTCCCTGAATATTAGATGTAAACACATGTATAATTTGGCCCACTGTGCTAGTGCACTGCCAGTGACCCGAAAGAGCTGAAATACGATCATAAATTCAATGCTATTCTTAACAGGGGCCCCAAAAATACATTTGGCCCAGGGCCCCTACAGCATTAAGATGTCCCTAGTCCCTGGGACGACCCTGTCCACGGATTTGGGGGGGAATGCCCTGCAAGTTTTCTGTCACTGTGATAGGCAAAAAGAAGTCAAAACCTGACGAGACCAGCTGAAGAAGTGGCCACAGCTTGCGTCACTCACAGGGGCGTGGCTACAAATGTCTGAAGTGACATAAATGTCCACCCTCATGCCCATTTCCCATCGACTTTTACATGAAGGTCTGCTCTTAAATGTAATATACCCCCATGTGAATTAGTCTCCTCCCGGCGCTTTCTGGTTTGCAAACTGCCTTCAGGCACTGAGACTTGGTCTAAAAGTTTTCTAGCAGCATGTAAGCAGGTGAGGCACTCCACCCACCTTCTTAAAGTGCTGCGGTGTCACACGATGCGAGTGGAAATATTCTACAAATAAAATTTTCCTATTCCACTTTACACTTGAACCCGTCCAGCAAAGCCCCCGGGTGACACAATGCTTGTGCAGGTTCGCTGATGAAGGTTTCATGCAGTCCTGCCTCAGGCGAGAGCAGGTTACACTCCTGGCTCCCTGTTGGCATTGTGGGGCCTTCTGCAGCCCCGAATTGATAGCATGAAAATCAGAACAGCAGGTAAACTCATGCAAAACTAGTTCTCAGTACCCGGCAATGGCTGGCATGAAAGCAACGATCCCTGCCGCGAAGCAGGCGATGGGATCCCGGCTGTGACATCACAGCAGAGCTCTTCGACCTGCAAGGGACGGAAGGGGCGCCGCGCGAGCTTGGGCCTCGTGTCCCACGGAAGCGAGCAGGCCCTCGCGAGCGAGATGTTCTACTAGAAGATGACAGGGGGCATTGTAGAGGGGAGGAAACAAGGGCACTGAGACAAAGGTGAAAACAAGCGTTTACAAACGAAAATCCGCTTGCAGTGAAAATTATCAGCAAAAGTGCAATTATCCATGTAACCGCAAAAGTGCAATTATCCATGTAACAGGGTCGATGTCATGGGTTTTATGTTTGCAAAGGGAGCTGGTGGGGAGGAGGGACTGAACATGCACCCACAGTGTAAGACCAATAGGCAAATACTAATGCAAAAAGTCCCCTACAGAAGAGTTAAACAGGACATAGCGTAATTATACAGTGGTTGGGGCTGCTCCAAAGAGGAAAAAGGCAGGACAAAGAAGCAGAACTGAACACTAGCAAGCAAGGATTTTTGAAGGACACTGGAACCAACAAATAAAATCACAGGAGCCCACATTATAAGTATACTTAAAAAGTATACAACACGTTGAACGCTACGCTCGACCTAAAAATGACTCTGTGCTCTTCTCTCCCCTAGCACAATGCAAAACAGCAACTTTGGTTCCTGCACAGCCTTGTGCCATTTTTTGTAAATGTTGCCCTCATAGTCTTAGTATATTGATATTTTCATTATATTAAACAATACAGCTAGCTAATCGGCCATTGCTGGGAAAACAGTTTTTATAATTTACTTTTCCCATTGATATATAAAGACTTCTGATCATTTAAATAGATTTCTCTGAGACTAGAGAGGAACTCTATTGCAGGCTTTGCAAACTCAACAAGGCTACATGGCTTCAGTTTAAAAGTGTTCTAAATGATATGTGTTGTGATGGCTTCTGTCATGGAAATGTATCTCAATATAGGAATACAGGGAAGAGAACGGTGGCATGGCAGATGTGAGATAAACACTCATAAAAAGCGCTCCATTCCTCATTGAGACAGTTCAAATTGGCAGACAGCAATCCTGTTTCATTCTGGAAAGCTGGGCTCCACAGTGGTCCACAGCGACTCTGAAGTACACATTCATTTGCAAAGTTGTCCACAATAATGATTTGTCAACAGGAGCTGACCAGAGCCCTTAACCAGTTACATGAGGTATTGTGCAGAATAAGACAAAATGAAAACGCTGTTCAATTATTTATTTTCTGAACATTTCTCAAAAGGTCTTAAATAATTTCCTAGCAGCATAAAAAGGTGTTTCCGAGACTGCATAGTGAATGTAATCAGCCTATTTCTTTTTTACACAGACAGAAAATGTTCTAATGTCCATAGGGCCTGGTGACATTGCAGATGGAACATATCTAAGTGCTTAAAAATGGAATGCTTTAGAAGCCCTGTGTTTTTCCTTAATGGATACAGTCAACAAATTACAGCCAAAGCTGACACGGATATTTATCCAAAATACCAAGAAAGAAACCTGAACGGTAGTTTGCATTCACTGGATAAATAGTGGACACTGTGCTAAATTAAGGCCCGTATTTATACTTTTTTAGAGCCGCATTTGCGCCGCTTTTTGACGCAAAACGGCGCAAACCTACAAACTACAATGGCATTTTGCAAGTTTGCGCCATTTTTGCGTCAAAAAACGACGCAAATGCGGCGCAAAAAAAGTATAAATACAGGCCTAAACATCTATAAATACGGGAATAATAAGATAATGAATTGACTATTATCTGAGGATTTATTTTACTGCATCGGGTATTTAATAATATTAGGAACATACAGTAGTTTAGAACAACTTTATAGAACTGAATGATTTATACTCCGGTTATAAATATGAATTATTAAATCATTGTGTTTGTTTTTAAGGCCTAATGCTTGACTGTGCTTGAATTTTATTTATGAACATTATGAGGGTCATTCCGACCCCGGCGGGCAGTGGGCGCCGCCCGCCGGGTGGAGACCGCCAGAAGACCGCACCGCGGTCAAATGACCGCGGCGGTCATTCTGACTTTCCCGCTGGGCCGGCGGGCGACCGCCAAAAGGCCGCCCGCCGGCCCAGCGGGAAAGACCCAGCAACGATGAAGTCGGCTCCGAATGGAGCCGGCGGAGTTGCTGGGGTGCGACGGGTGCAGTGGCACCCGTCGCGATTTTCAGTGTCTGCCCAGCAGACACTGAAAATCTTGCTGGGGCCCTGTTAGGGGGCCCCTGCACTGCCCATGCCAGTAGCATGGGCAGTGCAGGGGCCCCCAGCTGCCCCACGACACCCGTTCCCGCCAGCCTCTTCCTGGCGGTGTAAACCGCCAGGAACAGGCTGGCGGGAAGGGGGTCGGAATCCCCATGGCGGCGCTGCTTGCAGCGCCGCCATGGAGGATTCCTTTGGCCAGGGGAAAACCGGCGGGAAATCGCCGGTTTCCCTTTTCTGACCGCGGCTTTACCGCCGCGGTCAGAATTGGCCAGGAAGCACCGCCAGCCTGTTGGCGGTGCTTCGGTGGTCGTTGGCCCTGGCGGTCAATGACCGCCAGGGTCAGAATGACCCCCTATATCTTTTAACAGAAGATATGTTTGATACTTTTCTTGACTGCCTATGTAACTCGGCACACCTGCTACTATAGTGCTTAGTGGTAATTTAAGGATGAATTGAAGCATTAAAGAGATTATTCAAATGTTGATTACCTGGGCACATGTTCTTATTATAGAAAGAGGCTGTATACCCCAATATTGGTTAGTACCACTGACAAGATTCAGGTTAGCTTAGCTTGGGGTCACCAAGCAGTTGATGCCCCTGCCTCTGTTGTTTTACACTTACAGTAACAAAGGCACAACCAAAGGGATAATTTATTCTGAGGTGATAATCTACCCCTAATGTGAAATGTAATGTATTTATCATGATTACCTCAGGCCTCGTAAACACTCAATTGTATGTACTATTTATTTGTGCTTGGCTCTTACTGCTGTTATTATTTTGGCCTATAACATTGTTTCTATAAGAAAATAAATAATTTGAAAAATACTTATACATGTATATGGCATGCTCTCCTTTTTTCCTGTATATCATGACTACGTATGTACCATTTGTTTGTATTTGTTGTAACTACGGTTATTATTTTGTGTCCGTAATAGTGTTTCTATAAGAGATTTAAAAATGTTTACTGCCATATAACATGCTCTACGTTTTCCACTATGGCATTGGTAATGTTATCCATATAGATAATAAGACAGGTACGATTGTGAGTTTGCTGATTAGAACTGTTAGAAAATTCACAGAAAACTAACTCTAAACTATTAGATGTATTCCTTAGAGTCCACATCACATTACATTGCATTACTGTAACAGGATATTTCCCAGCTAGAATATTCCCTGTCTAACCCACGTGGATACAGAGTGACACACCAATTGAAATCACACAAAGAAGAGATGTAGCAATTAGAAATGTCTTTTCATTTAGGTTTATGGCAAATTATCCTAGCATCCATTTCACTGCGTGAACAAAGGAAGAATGAACCATTTACTTAAAATACTATTTTCGTCTCTTTTTTTCGATACTAGCAAGTCTATCATCTCCAGATAGTTGACTCCTCGTCCTGGGTCCTCTCCTCCTTTCGGCAGATGAACTTGAACCTCTGCTGTGTGATGAAGATGAGTTGTCATCTATATTACCCCCAGATGAAGTAGGGGCACTCACATTTGTCTCCTCGGCTTGCCTTTCAAGCACAGTGGTCAGTCCATGCCAGTTTGGTGGTGGAACATTTTGAACCCTAACTAATTCACGACAGATATTTTGGTTTTCTATAGCAAACTTAGTTATTGTCTCATTTAAATTTTTTGTGACATTTAAATGTTGAGTCAATACCGCCAGTAACTGAGCGTGTAAGTCATTCTTGTTTGTAAATAATTGACAGTGTTTAGCAATGTATTCATTGTAAGCAGTCAAACGCTCAAGTTGTCGGGCATAGTTTTCAAATAAATTGTCCTCCGGTGCTTCTGCTCCAGTGTTCGCTTGATTTTGAGGCACTTCTGGCAATGATGAGGAACAGAGATGCTCTTTGTTGTGTGTTGTGTTCTCTGCCAGTACAGAGTGATCCTCTTGAATGTCATGATGTGGTTGTTGCTGTGGTTCATTCTGTGTTGTGTGCAAGTGGCTTCCCCTTCCTTCCTTCTGTTCTTCTTCCTCTGTGTTATTCTCTGTGGTTAGCAATATTATATTTAAAATAGAAAAATGGCAGTTAGACACTATAACACTTTATAAAGATATCAGTATTCATAAGTGTTATTAAAGCATAGAAAAGTTGTCATTTGTGTTTCTAGGTATATTCCCATTCCTTTTTTTATTCTATTTTTGTGGCAAATAGAGCTCCTTAAGAGTTTCAGCTGCAATGTGCAATCATTATCTGTGCCTTTGTCAATCATTATTATTTTGTTAGCTTTGACCTGTCTTGAGGGAAATATGTCCCCTCTTGTGAGTTCGCTTGTAATGCGTCCATTACTTACCGTTAATGTCATTACTCCTAGTCCTACGCCCTCGCCTTCCTTAACAACCAATGAGATATAGCAAGAAAAACAGGCGACAGACAACTGAGTTGCAATGCACAAAAAAACATATTTAATCACAACCAGGTCATACACAGAGAAACCCCTATTCCTTCATAGAGGACAAAACCCTGTGCCGCAAAACCGCCTCCAAACACCCCAATTCAGCAATACGGTAGTGTTTCACAATAGTGGATGGAGACGCCCACGTAGCAGCTCTACAAATCTCCACCACCGAAGCGCCCTGCAACTCAGCCACAATAGCAGCCATACCCCACTTGGAATGTCCCTGAATCCCAGCAGGAGGCACCACCCCTTTCAAATCACAGGCCAACAGTACCAGCGACCAGATCCAGCGCCTCAGGGAAGCAGTAGCAGACTTCTCCCCTTTCCTAGCAGGACCAAAATTTACAAACAAAGAATCCCCTATACGGAATGCAGTAACCGCCTTCAAATAACACAACAAGGCCCGTCGTATATCCAAAGCATATAATCTAATCTCCTCCAACGAGGAAGGGTCAGGACAAAAAGCAGGGAGAATCACCTCTTGTCGACCATGAAAAGTCGAATTAACCTTAGGCTCAAAAGAGGGAACAGGAACCAGCACAACCCGATCAGGAAAAACGTTGCAAAAAGGAAAAGAGCAGGATAATGCACCCAACTCCCCCAAACGCCTGCCCGAAGTAATAGCCATCAAAAAACAAGTTTTCAGCGTCAAAAGTTTTAAATCAATGTCCTCCAAAGGTTCAAAAGGAGAGTCTAGCAACACATCTAACACCAACTGCAGATTCCAGCCAGGGAAAGAACGCACAGGTCTCGGAAATAAATTCACCAGACCCTGAAAAAATGTGGACATCAAATGGCCATCATCTTCCAAATTACGCCAGGGACCCCGAAACGTTTGGATTGCCGCCCATTGAACACATAGCGTAGCCACCGACAACCCCATACGCTCCCCATCCTGCAAAAACTGCATGATCACAAACAGAGAAGCAACGGTAGGGTTAATATGCTGTTGCGAACACCACAAGGAAAAAACCTTCCACTGACGTCCATAGGAATGCAATGTGGATTTATGCCTAGCCGCCTGCAAAGTCACAGCCAAAGGACCAGGAACCCCCAGTCCAGTCAAACACCGCCGTTCAACCTCCAAGCCGTCAACTGCAGTCTCTCGAAGGATCTCAGGGAGAGACAAGGAAACACCAGAGGAGAGAGATGGAGAGGAAGAACCCACTCCGACCTGAAGGCCAACCACTGAAGCAGAGGAAACCAATTCGCACGAGGCCACCGGGGAGCGATCAAAATCACCTGAGCCCCCACCTGCCGTATCCTGACAAGAAAGTATTGGATCAACTGAAAAGGAGGAAACGCATAAAGAAGACGCTGTGGCCATGGACACGTCAGACCGTCCACTGCCCATGCCTGAGGACACCGATACTGGGAGCAGAACATCCCCACCTTCGCATTTTCCAGGGATGCAAACAAGTCCACAACCGAACGACCCTATTTCAGAACCAGACAACGGAAGAGAGACTCTCGAACGGAGAACTCCGGGAAGGAGGGAATGACCCTGCTCAATTGATCTGCCAGAACATTGTCCGACCCCTGAATATACGTGGCCTGAAGAGACAGAACCGAATGCTGGGCCCACAAAAAAAATCGTCCAAGCAACTAGATTCAGAGAGCGGGATCTGGTCCCTCGCTGCCTGTTGATATAGGACTTGGCCACCAAGTTGTCCATCTGTACCAACACCGCCTCCCCTTGCAAGAGTGCCTGAAAATGCACCAGAGCTAGCCAGACCGCAGTCAACTCCCTCCAATTTGAGGACCTCTCCGATTTTCTCAGGGACCCAAACCCCTGAACTTGCCCCAACCCCAGCCACGCCCTCCACCCCGAGAGACTCGCATCGGTCATTAACACCACAGGCATCACGAAGACAAAGGAACCTCAATCTGTAGAGGAGCCGGCACCATCCACCAGCCCAGCTCCAGGCAAATGAAATCCGACACAGGAATGCAAGTCCGCAGAGTGCAAGGATCCGGAGACCATCGGGATAGCAACAAATTTAACAGACAAAGAAGATGAAACCTCGCCCAAGGAACCAAGAAGATCACTGAAGCCAAGTGACCCTGTAGCCGTAACCACTGAAGCGCCCTGGGAGCCACTTGAGACAGCACAGCTGTCACCTGAGCCTGAAGACCCTTCCATCTCCTGTCTGACACGGTCACCAACCCCTGCAGAGTCAGAAATCGAGCCCCAATAAACATCAGGCCCTGGGAAGGCACCAGATCTGATTTCCCCCGATTGATTAAGAAACTGTGGCCCTGTAGGACCCCCAAGACCCTTTCCACATGAAACCTCATGAGATCTGCGTCTGGAGCCTGAATCAAGAGATCGCCCAGGTAAGGATGTACAAACACCCCTTCCCCATGCAGAAGCACCACAAGAGGAGCTAGCACTTTCGTGAAGACTCTGGGAGCTGACTTCAGGCCAAAGGGAAGAACACAAAACTGAAAATAGTCCGGACCTATTGCAAAGCGCAGAAACATTTGAGAAGACACTGCGACAGGCACATGGAGGTAAGCATCCAGAAGATCCAGAATCGCCAGAAAAGACCCTGGCAATGTGACAGGAAGAATATCCTGAATGGACAACATCCGGAAGTGCATAGTCTTGATCCAAGAATTCACCCATTTGAGATTCAAGTTTTGGAACAAGGAACAGAACAGAAAAAGTCCCTTTTCACCATTCCTCCACTGGAATCCTGAAAATGGCCCCTTCTGACAGCAAAGATTGGACTCCCTCCACCAAAGCCTCCCGCCTGCCTTCTTCCACAGGTAAAGGAGTCTGACGAACCCCAGTGTCTGGAGGAACAAGATTGAACTCTATGGAGTACCCATATTCTACAATATTCAGGACCCACTAATCGACATCCTTTCTCCATTCGGACAGAAAATGTCTCAGCCTTCCTCCTACTGGCCACTCTCCAAAACCTTGATAGTCAAGAACCCTTCTTAGCAGCCCATTTCACTGATGGAACTGACCTCTTAGGGGAAAACCTAGACTGAAACCAACGCTTCCTGGAAGAAGAGGATCGAGGCACAAACTTGGGAGAGGACCTGGAGTGCGACTTCCACCCTTTGCCAGATGTGGAACTTCCTTTATAAGATAACGCAGGCTTACGGTCCTTAAAGGCTTTAGAAATCATTGCAGGCAATTGATCCCCAAACAGAGCCTGACCCTCAAAAGGAAGTCTTAGGAAAGCCGCTTTCTCCCCAGGATCAGCTTTCCATTGCCGCAACCAAAGAGACCTGCGTGCCCCAATCACTATCCCAGAAGCCATAGCCGAAGAGCGGATAACATCCAAAGAAAAATCAGACAGTAATTCAGAACATTCCGACTCATGCTGCACAGCCACCGCAAGTTTGTCAATTCCTGAACCAAGGACTGCTTAGAATAAGCCCAAAAATACCAGGCCGATGAGTCAAATTTCCAGCAGAAAAAGCCCTTTTTAAACCAGAGTCCACCTTTCCATCGGTGGCATCAGAAAGAGTACAGTCTTCCGGATTGACAGCGGTTTTACCAGTCAAAGTAGCCAGCATAGAATCTAAACGCACAGAAGGAGGCAGAGCATCCTCTCCTTTCAGCAAATACATTTTTGGGAGAAAACGTGGAACCTGGGCTTTGTCCACCTCTTTCCATTCCCGGAAAACCATGTCCTTTCCAGGCCCCAGGAAAGGCATAGCAAACCAAGAAGGAGTCACATACTGAGGAAATAGGGTAGAATCCTCCCCTGCAGGTTGAAAAGCAGGAAAACCCAAATTGTCCCGGACGTAAGCCAGAATACTCCACATTTCCTCACAAGACACATATTTGCCCCCAGAAGACGTAGAAGGACCATCCTCCTCTGAAGAAGAGGAACCAGCAGCCTCCATGGAGGTGGTAGCAGCAGAGGGACGACCTGTACGGACAGCCCCAGCATGGAGAGCTCTGGAAACTGCCACCTCAATCATGTCTTGAACTTCCTCACAAGACATAAGAGGAGCAGTACCAGCCATATCAGTCCTGTCCACTCTAGTAGACTGCAATGGCACAGGAACCCCCCATCCTCTGAAGAGGAAGAAGAAGAAATCACTCTCCTGCGTTTTGTACCCTTCTTCCCCGACATGATGACACCAAACAAATGTCCAATACCACCTTCCCGAGCTTAAAAAGGCCTAAAACGGCCTAACCGATAACCAATCATAACGTGATCCCTAATAGGCCCCCCAATCAGGAGAACCAATGAAAAACAAAAAAAAACACGGGCCTAAATGCCCGTCTTACCCCAGAAAGGTAGAAACTTTGCTGCCGGTCGATCTATGTGCTCCGTGACACCTTCAACCCAGAAGCATAGCCCCAGCCACAGCAGAGCCATCCGACCGCGTCAGACGACATTGCAGGAAACCACAGAGAGGCAGCCCGCACACCTCTCTCATGCTGTCGCGAGCAAGGGAGAAACAGCACCAGAGGCACCAGTGCCGTAGAAGATGACGATGCCCCCCCTTAGCCATGCCAGAAGAAGTGAGTCTCACCAAGCAAGGAGACAAAAGAAAACAGGAGTGGGTGGGGGTGGGGGGCTCTTTTAAGAAGAGAGGGGAGGGGTATGGGTGAGGCAAAGGAGCCTCATTGGTTGTTAAGGAAGGTGAGGGAGGGACGGGAGGTAATGTCTATTGCAGTTTCAAGTATCATGATCTCCAGTTGATGGTTAGCTTGAACAGAGAGAATTATCTCTAAAGCAGTCTGCTGACATATTTTACTCAGAAAATGGAAACAGATGTTGACTGGTCCCAGATAGTTGCAACAGATGGATAAGGTAAATTGCTTAGCCAGAGAAAATGTTGAAGGCAACCCTCCTGCCTTTCAATAGTGTGTGCTACCTCCTATTCTGTCATGATGATTAAACTGCAGTGAGAGATGAGACTAGTGCGGGCTGTCTGTTCCCCAGGGCAGTAAAGACAATTGGTTGTGTTTGGCAATTACCCAGCTCACAGTTGGTAAAAGTGACAAGAACAATCCAATATTTGTTCAATTGCTGTCCAGTTCTTCTCATCGCCAGAGTGATCATTAGCTGTAAATCTGATTATTTCAATAGGCCTTCACCATCAACAGTGATCCAGAACTCAGCAGCCATGATGTCCAACAACACCCAAAAGACAGTTCATCAGACTTGCTATTTGCCACTTATGTGGAATGCCTTTCACTAAAAAGATCCTTTTTAAACAGCTTGCACTGGAATCAGAATACATTGTATACTCCATACCAAGGGTGTTCAAGGATTCTTTTCAGTATAATGCAGTTCTCTGAATTAGTCAGCACCAGAGGCGAGTAGTAGGAGTTGCCTCACGGGCAATGTTCACCTGTTTGTGACAATCTGCCCTGTTTAGGCTCTGTAAAAAAGAGCCTGGTGACAGAGTAATGTGGTACCAAGTGGTCTGCAGCTTTGCAGTCAGGCCTTGCTCTAAACAGCTGTTGAAAAATGGCCCTCTCAGAAGGGCCACCCCAAATGTTTTGCCCTCCCCCTCCTCTTTTTCCGGCCTCGTTTTTGTTGGCTTTAAGACTCTGTGCACTTTACCAGTGCTAAAGTGCTTGTGCTTTCTCCTTAAAGTGTGGTAACATTTAATTACCCACAATTGGCATATTTAATTTAATAATAATCCCATAGTAAAGTGCACTATACATGCCAGTGGCCTGTAAATTAAATGCTACTAGTGGGCCTGCAACACTGATTGTGCACATACTTAAGTAGCCCTTTAAACATGTCTCAGGCCTGCGACTACAGATCCTGTGTGTGCAGTTTTACTGCCACTCTGACTTGGCATTTAAAACCCCTTGCCAAGCCTTAAACTCCACTTTTATGACATATATGTTGTCACTAATATAGGCCATAGGTAGCCCAAAGGGCAGGATGTCATGACACTAAAAGGTAGGACAAGTACATTTAGGTTTTACACGTCCTGGTAGTGAAAAACTCCCAAAGTTGTTTTTCACTACTGTGAGACATACACCTCTCATAGGTCAGCAAAGGGAATTCCTTAATATACTTTTAAACTGTAATTTCTGATCAGAAAGGAGTAACTACAGCATGTTTCATATCATTGGCATGGTAATGATAAATCCTCTTTAGTGGTGAAGATGGATTTAACATTACTATTTTAGAAATGTCACTTTTAGAATGTGGTCATTTCTATGCTGTTACAGCTCTGAGTGCCTGCAGCCTGCCTCCAATACACGTCTGGGGTGGGTGACAGCTACACTTTGTGCATTCCCTCTAGACGGCCACAAACCCATGAAGGTTAGGAGTGTTTGAGTACCCATCTGGATTCTGATGGCTCTTCTGGGCAGGAAGGGGGAGCTAACACTTACACTTTAATAGGCAGTGCCTCTCCCCCACACAAAGGGCTGATTACCCACTACTAATAGTCTGGAGCCAGTGCAGAGGAAGAAAGGACCTCCGTGCACTGCTATGGCCCTTCTTTGAAGTCACCGCCACCTCAAAGGCACATTTGGGTATAGGAACTGGTCTCTGACCCTACCAAATCACTACACTACTGGGCCTGTGAAGAACTCTCCCAGTATTAAGGACTGCTGTGCTTCAAGGAGTGCTACTTTGCTGGACTCCTTTCCAAGTAGGTCTGGTCTCTGCTTCGAGGAGTTAACCTGCTGCCTACTGATCTGCTGAGGAAGAACTGGACCCCGCTCACCTGAACCCAGAGTGACTCTGAGGGCTTGTTGGATTGCCACTCTGATCTTCTGCAGTCTCAGGGACATCAAAGACTACCTGCAACTTGCAACCAGCACCTGAACTCTATCTGCTATGAGTCCTGCTCTGCCAAGTGGTGCCAATCTAGTCCTGGGCCCTTGGAAGTGAGTATCTGGGCTGCAAACCAAAATATTGATGCATAAACGACGGTGCAACGATAGAAACTGGTGCATCTCCACTCAATGCCAATGCATCCCGACTATTGCCTGGACCATGGGCACCACATTGCCTAATGGATTCTGATGCATCTCTGACCTTGTAGGGCTCGGTGCCAGCGCATTGCTGCAACCCAGCAGTTCGATGACAACGCATCACCTCAAAGGCCAACACTACCTGATCTTGACAGATCCTTTGACGTTGCTCAATCAATGGTGACACGTAGATCTTCCTCGGCTCCACCCACCAAATCCTCAACATCGACACTTCTTCCATCCAAGATAGTTTCTAAGCAGACCCTGCATGTGTTCTGTAGCCGGCCTGCCCTCCATCGTGGTCGGCCTGAACGTTACCTTGGTCTATAGCAACCGCAAGTAACCTTTTAGGACTATTGACTAAGCACTATTTATGGCTTATTCTTTAAAACTTCATAAGTCAACTTCTACTGATTTAGTCTTTGTTGTTTTGGCCTTGATTTACTCATAAAAATATAATCCTATTTTCTAACTCTGTGTGGAGTACTTTCTGTGGTGTTTTCATTGTAGTACTGTGTGTGTGTGTGTGTTGCACAAATACTTTACCCATTGCCTCTTTAGATAAACCTGACTGACCTGTACTAAAATACCAGAGGAGGAGCACAGGTTATCTCTAAGTGTGCATCTAGCTTATCCTGAATACAGTGCAGTTCCTGCTTCTACAGGGTGCATATTCTGACAATCAGAAATGCCAGTTCTAACAACAGGAGGGTTGTGTTCAGTGTGTCTACTCTAGTTGTACTTAACTATTGCAGCTAACAATTAAAAGGATACATGTGATATGGCCTCATTTTCTAGCTTCAAACATTGCATATATTTGCTATGATATCGATTTTTTATTTTACAGATGTGTAAAGGTTAGATTAATAGAGACACCCATCACTGTCAGATTTCTCTATTCTTCAGTGATATGTTTATTTAAGAAGATTTTCTGTTCAAATTATGAACATCAATGGTGTGCCTTTCACATTAATTGAAATATAAGACATCTAGAGTCAGAACAATATTAAACATCACAAAGTGATGTAACATTAGTCTCAGTTCAACAGCAGGGTCAGGTGAAGGAATAGGGTGACAAAAGGACGGATTCATATGGCATTAAGTAGTTATAATCTAAATGGAAAAAGTTTAAACCTTGCAAAGGCTTCTCAAATAGCAGAATTTGATATTTATTTGAAAAGGTATGTTTCCCATTGATTTCTAGGTTGAGAAAGGCAAAAGAAGGTTACTTGATTATTATACAGAATGAAGGGTAACAGTGTTAGAGTATGGAATATTATGATGAGCAGAATAGGTTGAAGAAAAGTCTGCAAGTGTCAGTTAGTGTCCATATCTAGGTACCTAATGTTGTGAAGAAGGGTGTATGGGGGGGCATTCCTATCCGGTGTGCAGTGAGTAAGGAGAGTTGATACTGTTAGGATAAAGTAGCACCAGTGGTGGACAATCGAGACAGTGGGATGGGGAGAGATGGTCCCATGGAAGAAGCAGAAATCAAGTAAAACACAAGGGTGACTAGGATACTCTGCATGTAAGCTAGAACAGTGGTCAGGAAAGCAAAGGCATCGAAGGAATTACCATTGTTCATCACAATGTTGAAGATAGAGATTAACTCCATGATGGAGTGAAAGTAAGAACGTAGAAAAGTGGGTTCTGTGTTGACATAATACGTGCATTGTTGCCCACCATTCATTGTGGCCTAAGGTCCCTAACTGCTCATTGGTTTTCCTGATTGCTTTTCTAGCATAACTCAGATTATTATATAACAATGTGTTGCTTATGTTTTACGTAATCGAATAGTGTGTTTTAAATTCATATATTCATGTATGGTGCAATATTTAGCTTGGGCCTGATGTTTTATGCACATATTCACATGTGAGGCTGTAAGAATTCCCATGAAGGTCATCAGGCACTGAGTCTGATACAACAGAGACATCTTCCCACGATTGTCCTGTGAACATGGTTGTTTTATGAAACAGTGCAGATACAATGCCTTGAGCTTGTTGCTTCTTTAAGGACACTGTCTGAAAACACATATAGAGGGTCATTACAACCCTGGCGGTCAAAGACCGCCAGGGCTGTTCTGACGGGAGCACCGCCAACAGGCTGGCGGTGCTTCCCATGGCATTACGAATGCAGCAGAAGCGCTGCGGTCGCACCGCCGGGGCCAGTGGTTTTCCGCCACAATGGCCCCGGCAGTTTTAATCCGCCAGAGCCCAGGGGATTACGAGTCCCCTACCGCCAGCCTTTTCCTGGCGGATTGAACCGGATGCTGGCGGTACGGGGAGTCGCGGGGCCCCTGGGGGCCCCTGCATTGCCCATGCCACCGGCATGGGCAGTGCAGGAGCCCCCTGACAGGGCCCCGTGCAGCTTTTCACTGTCTGCTATGCAGACAGTGAAAAGCGTGACGAGTGCAACTGCACCTGTCGCACAGCCGCAACACTGCTGGCTCCATTTGGAGCCGGCTCCTGTGTTGCGGCTGAGATCTCTGCTGGGCCGGCGGGCGGAAACTAGGTTTCCGCCCGGCGGCTCAGCGGGGATCTCCAAATGGCCGCAGCGGGAGTGCGGCCGCATTGGCGGCCGCCCGGCGGTCCGATCTTGGCGGGCGGCTTCAGCCACCCACCAAGGTCGTAATGAGGGTCATAGTATCTAAAGGTGGAACCTGACATTTTAAGCAGAGTGCCTTAAACCCTTACCAAAAAGGTATATCTGTTAGGTTATTGCAAAGTATTATGTTAGCTCTATTCATAGAAAGTATGTTCACTTTTTTATGGTGTGGTTGGCACAGTTGTCGCCAATAAATTATGTTATAATCACAAGAGTGGCTTTGACTCCACCCACATGTTGGGAGCTAGGAGTACATGTTTTGTTTGGGCCGAAGCTATCTGCTTCCACAAAAATAGTGCTTGCCTTCCACGCAGCTGTGATAATTTTCCTGTTTATTTACCCAGCTGCCTGAGCTTGAACTGTGATGGGCATACACATGACATTGTAATGTTATGAAGGTGTCTTAGATAATGAGATAATGTATGTTGTTTTTCTCTAGCAGCAGCACAGATAGCACAGATAGGAGGTGGGAGGTCCTTAACATACATGGGCTTTTAGATCTGGCTTGACAGTGCGACTGTCACCTGACCTTTTGACTTCCACCAATATTACTCTACATTTCTTTGCTTCCACACAAATACATATCCACTCCCATGCTATTCATTTGTAACTTTAAAGGAATGTTATATGGTAGTGTAAAAGTCAGACCTTTTGGCAATGTCAATGCTTATCTCCTTTGCCATTTTTGTGACCTAGTTTATTTCTAATGAAAGCCTCTAATAAGTCAAGTTCAGATGTCTTGTGTGTGTGTGTGCTCTTTTCTGGGTAAAGGATATCAGAACCCAGGAAACATCTCAGGCAGATTTTTCTGTTCCTGACACGCATGACCAATATTAGTTCAGTGTCACAAAAGTGTGTTACGAGGATTCAGAGGGGATATTGTAGAGAATACATTCATGGTGTGTTTAATCGTGCTGAGGTGCCTTGTCCTGATAGGTTGCCTAAACCGCTGATATAACTGAGACATACTTTGCGCATGGATTTATTCAAGAAAAATGTATCATGCTGTTGCTTTGTTGGGGGATACATATTTTGAGAATATTCAGGGCTTTTAGTTTTGTGGGTGGACTCTTCCTGGTATTTTTACACTTGGGATGAATTATAAAAGTGGGTGAAATGGTTTGGTCTTTCAATAGAATTCAAACATTGGAAAGGATTTGGTTAGATGTGTATATGCATGATGCAACAAATCATTTTCTGTCTTTCTCTATTGTCTGTCTGAATTTCTGACCCACAATACAGATCTCTAAAAACACGGTCGGTATTATCACTAATAACAAAATAGATGTGCAGAATCTCCGTCAGTGAAGTCCCAAGCATACCAAAGTGAGTGGGGGTGAAACAGGGATGATCAATGGTATGACATTCAAACTACTGCCACTAATAGTGTGGCACAAGTACAGGTTGAACTGAGACACTGGAATCACACATTCAAATGAGTGAGAGCCACCGCAAAGGCAAAGGGAAAATAGATAAGGGGTTGGCATTGAGAATATTGAAACTGAAACAGTTGTCAGTTGTCTACATGAGAGGAAATGGATCTGTGGTGAGGAATAGAGAGAACAGGAGGGAAATGTAGAGCTATGGGGCCAGATGTAGCAAATTCTAAATTTGCGAGGTGCAAAGTGCGAGTCCCTGCGACTCGCACTTTGCACCTCGCAAATTGGTATGCAGTACGGTGTCTCAGACACCGACTGCAACTCGCTATGGGGTCGCAATGACCCACCTCATGAATATTCATGAGGTGGGTCGCAAATTGCGGCCCCATAGCGAGTATAGGCACTCGCAAACATGGAGGCCTGCTGTCGTCAGCAGACCTCCATGTTCGTGACTGCTTTTAATAAAGCAGTTTTTTTTTTTTTAAGTGTAGCCCGTTTTCCTTACAGGAAAACGAGCTGCACTTAAAAAAAAAACGAAACCTTTAGTTTCAGTATTTTTTCAGGGCAGGGAGTGGTCCCTTGGACCACTCCCTGCCCTGAAAAAATATTTGTGGGTCCAGTCACAAACTGGAAGGGGTCCCATGGGGACCCCTTCCTGTTTGCGAGTGGGTTACCATCCACTTGAAGTGGATGGTAACTGCGATACGCGGTCGCAAATGGTATTGCATAGAACTCAGACTCGCAAATAGGAAGGGAACACCCCTTCCTATTTGCGAGTCGGAAATGCATATTGCGAGTCGGTACCGACTCGCAATATGCATTTCTGCATAGCAAAGAGGCATTTGCACCTCGCAAACGGCGATTTTCGCCGTTTGCGACGTGCAAATACTTTGCTACATCTGGCCCTTAGTCCCTAGTCATATTGAACTTGCCATTTGGGTGGTTGACGTTGTCTCTGTGCACATTGTCTATATATTGAACCCCTGTATGTGACATTAAATAATACTTACTAAAAGCTATCCCTTCTCCTGCTCCGGTGTCAACCTCTTCTATGTTGGTTAAGAGGAGAATATTTTTCACTTTCACTTGGAGAGGGGTTAACTCCAGGTCAGTAGGTGGTCCTCTTCCCATTCGTTCAGTATGCACCTTGATCTCAGTTAACTTCTCGCTTACTCTCTGGCTTATATCATGCCATTTCTTTCTTAAGTCATCTACTGTCCTTTCTGTGGTGGCCACTGAATTCACTTTGGATAAGATGTCTTCCCAAATTGTACTTTTGTCTTCAAAGATTGCCGAAGGTTTCTGTGCCTCATTGAATTGCAGCACTCGCTGTGTTATTTCTTCAATGAGAATTTCAAGCTCTTCACTATTGAACTTGGATTTCTTTTTGCGGCCCTCCATAATGTCCTTGATTTTTAGTGCCAGTCTTCATAAGTTGTTGAATGAAACCATGTTGTTGTTGTCTAACCTGAATAAAGAAACAAACTATTTCAGGGTTTCTGGCAATGCATAGATGTTGAGGGCCATATTTATACTTTTTGACGCAAAACTGCGCTAACGCAGTTTTGCGTCAAAAAAATTAGCGCCGGCTAACGCCATTCTGAAGCTCCATGCGGGCGCCGTATTTAATCAATGACGTTAGCCGGCGTTAGCCGCCGGCGCTGCCTGGTGTGCGTGGAAAAAAACGATGTACACCAGGCAGCGCCAGCGTAGGGGGATATGGAGCTTGGGCGCCAAAAAATGGGGCAAGTCAGGCTGAGGCAAATTTTTCGCCTCAACCCGATTTGCGCCATTTTTTCCGACTCCCAACCCCCATAGAAATGCCCCCTTGCCCAATGGCCATGCCCAGGGGACTTCTGTCCCCTGGGCATGGCCATTGGGCATAGTGGAATGTAGGGGGGCACAAATCAGGCCCCCCTATGCCACAAACAAAAAAAAATAAAAATACTTACCGGAACTTACCTTAATGTCCCTGGGATGGGTCCCTCCAGCCTTGGGTGTCCTCCTGGGGTGGGCAAGGGTGACAGGGGGTGCCCCTGGGGGCATGGGATGGCACCTCTGGGCTCCTTCCGAGCCCACAGGTCCCTTAACGCCTGCCTTGTCCAGGCGCAAAAAAAAGGCGCAAAAGCGGGCGTACGTCATTTTTTTTGACCCGCCCACTCCCGGGCGTGAATTTTGCCCGGGAGTGTAAATACGGCGCACATGCCTCGGAGTCAATTTTTTAGACGGGAACGCCTACCTTGCATATCATTAACGCAAAGTAGGTGTCCACGCAAAAAAATGACGCAAACTCCATGGACTTTGGCGCTAGACGCGTCTAACGCCAAAGTATAAATATGGAGTTAGTTTTGCGTCGGAATTGCGTAAAAAAAAACGACGCAATTCCGGCGCAAACAGAGTATAAATATGCCCCTAAGTATCTCCTGCGCCATACTACAGTATATTTTTCTACACTGAGATATCTAATACGAAATGCATGACCACTAAGGATAAGTGTACAGTGACATTCATCTTACAAAATAAATATTGTAAGATATTGGGTATTAGTTGAGGGGGGTTAGAAATCCCCTCGAATAATAATCACAATCCTTGTCAGGACGACTGCAATAGTCACTAAATAAACCTGTGCTTAACTGTCCAGTAGCTTGACATAAAAGCATTCAGGCTTAACTTAGAGGCACTGTGCAAGGTATTTATGCTACACGCAAACATTAATAAGGAGAAATGCACAACAACACAGGAAACAATAACTTTAAAATATAGAGTAAACTTTAATCAAAATAAATGTCACCTTAATGACATAAATCTAATCAGTAGAACCTGAGTAATGAGCTTTTAATTGTTTAGGTAAAAATGTCCCCAAAATGTATGAAGTGCCAACTGCAGGTATCTGGTCACACCAGACTGGGAGAAAGTCAGAAAGTAAACATCTCTTAGCAATTACCACCCACGCATCTAGGAAGCCAAGAAAGCAGCCATCACAGCCTGTAATGACGTGGCAGCCAACCACATGGAGGAGCTCTTCAAAATAGTCAAGAGATTCTCCAGCCCGACAGCCACAGAGAACACCAACCACCCCTCCCAAGAACTCTGCAACTCCCTCTCAGAATACTTCCATGATCCCCAACCCACATCTCTCAACCACCGTAACCAACCAACATACACCAGCCCAATTATCACCATCTAGTCTCTGCTCACCACTCAGTCCACCACAGCCATTATGTCTTCTATCAGCTCCAGCCCGCCCACCGACCCCTGTCCCCACCAACTCTTCAACCTCAGAACCATCCCAATCAGCACAAACTCACCAGCATCATCAACACCTCTATCTTCATGGCAGATGAAGACACACAGAAGACAGAACTCCTCCTAAAGAAATCTTACACTGACCCCAGCAATCTAAAAAATTATTGACCTATTTCCCTGCTCCTTTACGTGACCAAAGTAATTGAGCAATCCATCAACCAACAAATCATCGAACACCTGGAACGAAAACACCTACTTGATGCCTCACAGTCAGGTTTCGGCACCAACCACAGCACTGAGACCACACTGATCGCTGCCACAGATTACATCAGATCTCTCCTTGGCCACGGAGAACCTGTGGCTCTGGTCCTCCTCAACCACTCTGCTGCATTCAACACCTTCTCCCACTTCACACTCATCGACAGACTCCACCACATTTGGCATACAGCAAAATGAAGTCAAGTGGATCGCCTCTTTCCTTACAGGTTGCATAGAGAACATTCCTATGCCTCCCCGCACCTCTGAACCCAAGGGCATCAGATGCCCTTGGGTTCAGAGTGTACCCCAAGGAACTTTCCTCAGCCCCACCCTGTCAACACCTACATCCCCTCACAGACATCGTCAGAACTCATAGACTCAACATAATCTCCTATGCTTGCGACACTCAACTAACCCTATCGCTCACCAAGGACCACTCCAATGCTAAAACCAACTTCCAGGACGCCATGACCAACATACCCAGCTGAATGAGAGACAACTGCCTCAAACTCATCTCCGAGAAGACAGAAGTACCAATCTTCAGGAAGAGCACCTCTGCTTGGAACCACAGCTGGTGACTAGCAGAACTCAGACCAACACTCTTACCCACAGACTATGCACACAACCTAGGCATCACCCTGGACAACAAACTGACCATGAAATAACAAGTCAATGCAGTTGCCTTCTCCTGCTTTCAAACTCTTTGCACGCTCCACAGAATCTTCAGATGGATCCCAGTCAACACCAGAAAAAGTGTCACTCAGGCATCACTAGCTACCTCAACTACAGCAGCGCTCTCTACATAGGCATCTCCTCCCAGCTCCTCAATAGACTGCAGGCCATACAGAATGCAGCAGCTAGATTCATTCTGGACCTCTCCAAACAGACCCACATAACCCTGTCCTCAGAAACCTCCTCTGGCTCCTCATCTAGAAGAGATGCCAGCTCAAGATCCTCATGCACATCTACAAAGCTCTACACAGTCAGGGACTGTCCTATAGCAACCATCAACGGAACTTGCATCTATCCTCAAGACACCTGCACTCCTCCTCTCTTGCCCTCATGCAAACCCCCTGCATTTGTCGTAGCCACAGCGGGGGCAGCTCCTTTTCCTACATTGCCGCCAAGACCTGGAATGACCTGCCTCCCCACCTCCGAGCAGCACCCTCCCTGGCAGACTTCAGAAAGAAACTCAAGACCTGGCTGTTTGACGGAGACTTGACACCCTCAGCCCCTAGATAGCCCTAGAGTTGACAGTGTGGTTCTTTACAAATGCTGATTGATTGATTGATTGATTGACCATGATGGAGCTTGGGTCAGATACAGGGTCAGGTTTGGTCCGCTGGAAGTTTTGCCTTCTGACTTGAGTGCAAGGACTGTGCTGCATGAATATGAGGGGCTCTGAGTCATCCTGCATCACACTGTGTTGGATCCAGTGTGGCTTTTGAGTAGAGTGCTGCATGACTATGTGGAGTTCTTTGTCACACTGCATTGGGTACAGTGAAGCAGCGGATCAGGAGTCACTGCAATTCAACTTCCTGCACCGGTCTGTGTCATATCTGGTGAAACCTGCAGGTACTCAGGGAGAAATACACTCTGACTGTAGCAAACCATCCAGGGCCTTGGGGACAGCTCTTGGGAGTCAGGATCCACTTCCACAGAGGCCTACAGAGGGGGAAAGGCTATGTCTAGTTGGGTCAGGGCAGCTGGAAAGCAGGAAAGACCTCTGGAAGCTTGTTTAATTCTAAAAATGGACTTGGCCCCATTTTCCCCTTCCCTTGCGTTGGGCTCCATTTTGTCTAGTGAAACATAGTGCAGTCAGGCCCAGGTGTGAGCTGCATTTACCATTGACATGGTAGGTATCTTCTGAAGTCAGAAAAGGGCTGGGTGCAGCCCTCAGGCTACCCTTTGAAGCTCAGGAAGCGGCTGGGTACAACCCTTAGAACCATCTAGCTCATCACATGACCATCCTTCCCCACATCCAAGGGCCTTTAGTCCACTATGTGGAAGGAATACATACCACACCACAGGAGAGCCATTAACAGTCAGGTGACCATGGACTCAGGAAGAAAGGCACATTTGGCTTAGGAAGGGAAATGCCAACTTTCTCTGAGTGGCGGTTTCAAAATAGTAAGTTAAAAATTTGGAAATAACAAAGGTAGATTTTCAAGTTCCATTCTTTTGAGAGGGTTTGAATGATGATATCCCCTGGATGTCCCTGGTCTTGAAGGGAAGGTCATAACTGACGGGTGGCCATTTTCCTATAATAAGGGACAGTCCCTACCCTTATACATTTTATTGGATAAAGCAAGGCATGTCTATTTGCCTTTAATTAGGGACAATCCATAGCCCTGTTCTCCCCAAAACAGATTCAGAACAAAAAAGACCCCATAGAGATATAAAATACTCAAATTAAAAATGAAAAGTTATATATTACTTATATTAGAAAAGTTATATATTAAGGAGGAAAGCCCACATCCACTGGCCAGGTGGCATGCTTCGTCATAGGGCTCCTCATGCCAGAAGATGTGGGCTACAATGCAGTCAATGCTGGAGATCTCTTAGGATGGTATATTAGAGGGCATTAGGATATGCGATTTGCATAACTATTTTGGTATTGGACCAATAAAAACTTACTTTTAAAAAAGTACACATTTCCTACTTTTTAAATCAGATGCATCCTGCCCTCTGAGCACTTAGGGCCTACCTTAGGGGTAACTTATAAGGATTAAAATGGAAAGTTTAGGCCTGCCAAAAGGTTTATTTTGCCAAGTCAAAATGATGGCAGGTTACAAACTGCACACACAGGCTGTAATGGCAAGCCTGAAACATGTTTGGTAGTGCTACTCAAGTAGATTGCATAATGAGTGCTTTAGACCACTATTGACATTTAATTTACAATGGAACAAAGGTATCAATAATACTGTTGTATCATTTACTAGGGACTTATCAGTAAACTACATGTGACAATTATGTATATACCAATTTAACTATGTTTAAAAGGGGGAGCACAAGCCCTTCCCTATGGTTGCCACAGGTAAAGCTCATAGAGTCCTAGGGTTAACAAAAATGGATTCAGCTGATGTAGGCAAACATCTGGGGGAATACCATGAAAAACATGGTCTTCTGCAACACCGGTTCATCCAGCAGAAGGTGGGAGTTCTCATGGCTACGACCAAAAACCTCAAGACACCATCAGCATTATCATAGTCAGTCTTAGGGAGATGCTCCACCACAAAGTCCCTACACTGCAGAGAAATGAACCTCCTCAACAGTTTAGGATTTTCACCCTGTAGTTGCATCAGCCATCTGAGAAATCTGTGATCTGTCTGAACCCAGAAATGATTACCAAACAGGTATAGTTTTGGTTTCATCAGTGCCCAGACCAATGCAAATACCTCCCTCTCATTTGCACTCTACCTTTTATTCCTTGGGAATTAACCTCCTGCTGATAAAGACTACAGATCTGAGAGAACAGCCCCAGTCCCATGCTCTGAAGCATCTGTCTGCACGAGGAACTCTTTTGAGAAGTCAGGTGCCTTGAGTACGGGTGTGGTACACAGGGCTTCCTTTGAGTGGTCAAAGGCTTTTTGACACTCCTCCATCCAGATCACCTTCTTGGGCTGCTTCTTGTAAGTCAGCAATGCCAAGGGGGCAACAATAGTGTCAATCGCCCCTTGACAAATCACCTGTCCAGTGAAACCTGAAGGTTCTCACCTCAGTTTGGGTTTTGGGGGTTGGCGGGTCGAAGCCAGGTCGGTGTGTATCATGTATCATGGGCTGGAGAGGTTGCACATGCCCTCCCCTCAACTTGGTGGCCCAACTACACAACCAAGTCCTGCCCTATGTGGATCTTGCTGACCTTTATAGTCACACTTACCTAATGCAGTGCCCAAAACAACACTGTGAGGCACAGGTGGTCCTACCAGCTGGAGCTAAAGATAGCTGTGTCATTAAGGTAGGCTGCAATGAGTTCGTCCAATCAAGCTAGGACCCAGTTCACCAACCTCTGGAAGACAGCAGGGGCATTATTTAACACAAAGTTCATCACTCTAAACTGATAGTACCCTTCTGGGGTAGACAGTGCTGACCTGTTCTGGGCTTCCTCAGTTAAGGCAATCTGCCAGTACTCTGGTGGCAAATCAAAGCTACCCAGGAACTTGGCAGTCTTTAACCTCTTGATGAACTCATCAGCTTTGGGAATGTAGTAAGCATCAGTCTTAGCGGCTGAATTGAGGCCTTTATAGTCCACACAGAACCAAAGAAGTTGTTGCTGGCAGGCGCCTTTGATACCAAGACTACTGGGTTGGACCAGGGACACAGCCAAATCCAACATCATGGAAACCTTACGCTTGATAGTGCCATTTACTTTGTCAAACCACCTGTAACTTTGGCATGCTGTCCCCTCATGTGAATATCATGGGTGCAGTGATTGGTGAAGCCCAGAGTAAGTGACAAAAAAAAGGGTAACTACTACAACAAGTGGTGATAGTCCCTCTGTTTCTCTGGGGTCACTAACTCATCTTGCTCCTTGGATAGCAGGAGGTCTGAGAAGAGTTCACTCTCCTCCTATTCACGATCCTCTGTCACTATGAGCATTGCCAACAGAGACCTCTCAAAGTAGGGTTTGAAATGACTCACTTGCAGTACCCTTAAAGGGTCCCTGGATGTCTTGAGGTCCACTATGTAGGTAACCTCACTCTTCTTCTACTTGATCTCATAGGATCTTAGGCCCCGATGGAGCTAATGGAGTTCTACTCCACAAAATTCTGCGGGGGCTGCCGGAATACCATTTAGCAGTGGATGCTCCCCCGGTCTCCAGCTCTTGCTCTTGGCTTCGGCACGGCACCCCATAACACCACTTCCTTCCCCAGGGACTCTGGAGACTGGAGACAGGTTATTTTCAAGTGGAGGTCTGACTGCACATTTCAGGGCATATTTATACCCCATTTGTGCCGAATTTGCATCATTTTTTTATGCAAATTTGGCGCAAAACTAACTCCATATTTTATATATTGATGTTAGACCCATCTAACGTCAAAATATTGGAGTTTGCACCATTTTTTAGATGTGTGAACCTACCTTGCATTATTCAGATGCAAAGTAGGTGTTTCCATGTAAAAAAATTGTGCTAACCCCATAGACCCATGGCCCCATATATATCCCCTGTGCTAAAATGACACACGGGTGGGAGGAGGGGCTAAATAAAGGTGCAAAGCCTGCTTTGCACCATTATTGAACCCCTGCGTCAGACCATGTGTTGAGAAACCTGTGGATCCATTCCAAATGTGCCCTCCTTAAACCCCAGGAACACGCCCACCCACATCAGACGGACACCGGAGGATGGGGGACCCCATCGCAGGTAAGTAGGGTAAGCATAGGTAAGTAATTTAAAAAAAAAATAAAGTGCCATCGGGGTCCCAACTTGGGGCGCCTTGCATGGCACAAGGTGCAATGGCCATGCCCAGGGGACACTGGTCCCCTCTGCTGACCATTGGGGTGGTGGGCATGACTCCTGTCTTTTCTAAGACAGGAGTCATGTGGAATGGATGGTTTTGCATCAGAAAATGATGCTAAACTGGTTGGAGTCATCTTTATTTACTCTAACCAGCCTAACGTCATTTTTTGGTGCAAAACCCCCTTCTCCCATACTGCCAGCCCCACCCGGCTAATGTCATTTTATTTGATGCTAGCCGACACATTGCACCAGCTTGCTCCATTCCTTAAATATGGCACCTGGCTGGTGCTCAGGAATGGCGCAAGACAGTGCTAAACTTTTTGGTGCAAAACTGCGTTGGTGCAGTGTTGTACCAAAAAGTATAAATATGCCCATTGATTTTTTACATGCATAGTTCACCACACACCCCTATACGATATAAGACCTGTCCATCGGTACAATAATGTTTGGGCTCCACAGGCTCCATGACCCACACTTTTAATCTCAGTTGGTATATAATCAGAGTGTACTTCTGGTTATACCACTGTTTCATCACTTCCTGATTTGCCTCCAGGATCTCACTGGCCTCTTTCCAGAAATGCTTCATTGGAGACAGTATGTAGCTCACTTCATCTTGGGGGGGGCAGGTTCTTGAGAGCTTGCTCCCATCTCTCCTTGAAAAGGTTGAGAGGCCCTCTCACAGAGTGCCAAAATTGAAGCTCGAAGGGGCTAAAGCCCATTCCCTTCTTGGGTACCTCCCTGTAGCAAACTGAAAACATGGTAACACAACATCCCACGTCTGCTTCATGGGTAGACTTATTGTTTTTCAGGGTCTTGTGCAGTTGTTCAGCAAGCAAATTGATTTGGGGTGGTGTGGTGAATTTGTAGGTTACACCACACTCATCCTATATGGCCTTGTAAGCTGACATGAAGTTGGTCCCCCTGTCAGACACCACATCGCTGGGGAAACCCACTCTGTAAAAGATCCCTTCAGTGCCTTGGTCACCATGGGTGCAGTCACTGAGCTTGAATGGATGGCACTGGGTGGCATGGTCCACCAAGACTAGAGAACCACTTGCCTAGGGCTGTCTTGAGCTCCAGAAGCTCAACAATATTAGTGCCATCCTCTCAAAGGGCATTCCCTCCATGGGGAGAGACTGCAGGAGGGCCATACGCTTAATTACAGGCTTACCACTGATAGAATGTTTATATCTTGGCCCTCCTCTGGGGCTATTTGAAGCGGGTGACCAGGTGGTCAAAGGTTTTGTCCCACATCAGATGCCCTGCCTTGAGTCAGCCCCAATATCACTGAGGATCACCAACACTCCAGAGGCTCAAGGATGTTGGGTTCATTCTATAGGAGACCATTCTCCCAATAGATGAGGTGATCACCAGATGTGTCGTCATTGGTCTGGGCCATGGCCTGTCTGCAGGCCTTCAAGAGCGGGCAGTCCATTTGCACTTGCAGAACTTTGCCTGGGAGCGTCCTCCTGCTGCTTGTCATCTGGCAAGCTCAAGCAGGTTTTCGAGATGAGCAATGTCTTGCCCTGTAAGTGCAGGGGCCCCAACCTCAGCCCCTCAGATCATAGGAATGTCTGAGGTGGGTTTCATATGTTGCTCACCTCTTTCCTTCATGGTTGGCACCTGGGTATCCTCTGTTCTCTTCTCCACACTAACTGGGGTCACATCCTCAACAAGCACTACACTAGAAATACCTAGGGTTGGCCAACCATTGAGGGGCTGATCATGTGGGAGCCGGTGGCATTTCCCTTTTTGTGGCCTGGCTGGTAGTACTCATAGCACTTGAGCTGGAAAGGCCCCTGGGACCCCTTTCTTATGGTCAGAGGACAACTGGGACTCCTTCCCTTGTGAACTCTTATGGGAGCCTTTAGAGAAATCCTCATGGTTTTCCCTGTTTTCCCCACTCTACTGTTGAGGAGGGCCTGATCTACCCTTCTTGGGGGTCCTTCAAAGTACTTTCCTGGATACTGTGGTACTGAGACAGAAGTCAGCCTCTTGTCTAAGCTTTCTGGGTACAGTGAGCTTAGACTCAATCATGTGCTGATGCAATTCTGCAAAACAATTACTCAGTATATGCTCCTTTATGATAAAGTTCTAAAACCCATTGTAATCATCTACTTTGCTGCCCAAATTATAAAACCCTTTGTAATCATTAACTTTGCTGCCCTTCACCAACCATCCAGTTCCATACTTGATGAGCCCATAAAGTCTACCCTGTACTGGTGGGACTGCTTCTGGCTATCCCCAAACTTCAGGCCATGCCTATCAGGGATCAGATTAATCTTCGTGATAAGGTCTTCCTTCATGTGTGGCATAGCTCATCTGGTCAGCTACCTCTAGGGTTAACATGGCTCCCCCAACTATTAGCATGTGCTTCCATAGACTAGCCTCTATTTCTCCTCTGGGTCCCTATGCATATGCACAGCTACCTCATATGCTCCCAACTATTTACCAATGTCCCCCCTTGCCACTTGCCACTAGCTCCTTCGGAATGTGAACCCTTTCACCCCCTGTAGGCTCTTCAGTATCACTGCTATCATCTTAACTGGACTCTGTAACTATCTTGGGTTTCTGAGCCAGTTTCTTCTGGCTCAACTCATGAGCCAACCACATTTTTGTCTCATCTAGGGCAAGTGTTTGTTCCTCCAGGGCTCTTGCTTCTGCTTTCCTTCCATGCTCCTGGCAGGGGACCTCCTTCCTATGGGCTCTCCTCTCTCCTCTGAGGCCACTGCCAGGATTATCTCTCCCTTCTCCTCCACTTCATCTGCCCCTTCTGCATCATCATCGTTCTGCTTCTGTGATGTAGCCTGCAGTAGGCAAACCTCTTTCCAGGCTCTAAGGGTTATCTGGTACTCCACTTTCTTGAAGTCTTTGGCTAGCCTCAGCGCCCTCTCCTTTCACAACGACTTTGGCTGTGCCACAGTGAAGACTTCAATGTTGGTGAGAGCTCCTTCCATCCTTGTAATAAATCAATCACAGGTGCAAAGTATGAAGCAGGAATTGAATTTGAAAAAAAATAAAAAACTCCTAGTTAAAAATGAAGGATAATTTAAGAATCAAAAATCGATTTTGATGCCAGGTTATTAAGGGATTTTTGGTTTTACATAAATCACTGAGAGTCACACTATACGAACGCAAGTACTGGATCCCTCCCCTGGCCACCACTATAAGAGATTGGGATATTAGTTTTGGGGGTGAGAACACACCTCAAATAATAATCACAATCCTTGTCAGGGTTAACCACAAAATTTCCTAAATAAGCCTGTGCTTCTACCTCTGATAGCTGGACACAACAGCAATCATGGTGAACTTAGAGGCAATGTGTAAAGTATTCATGCAGCAGTCAAACAGTACTAAAGTAAAGCATAGCACAGGAAAATCCCAATCTAATTTAGAAAGAAATTGTAAAATTTTATAAGTAAAATGATACAAAAATCCAATCAGTGGAACCAGAGTTCTGAGGTTTTACATTTTTAGGTAATAAGAGGGTCAAAAGTCATGAAGGGGCAACTGGGGGTGTCTGCTTGCACCAGGACAAATGCAAAAATTCAGGCTGACTATGATGGAGCATGGGCCATATACAAGGCCACATTTGGCTCATTGTAAGTTTTGCCTTCTGACTTTGGTGCAAGGGCAGTGCTGCGTGACTCTATGGGGCTCTGTGTCGTCCTGTGTCATGCTCTGTTCGATTTGGTGAAGTTTTCAGTCTGTAGCTATGCATCTTCGTGGGGATCAATCTCACAGTATTTCAGGCCCAGTGAAGCCATCAATCAGGAGCTGTGCTGTGGTGCGATGCAAGGCCCTATGTTGAGGCCAGTGAAGCTGCAGCTCCAGAGATGTGAGGTGCTGCAATGCAAGGTCCTGTGTCTCTCTGCATCGGTTTGCGTTGGATCCAGTGAAATCATCAGTTATGCAGAGAGTGCGCTCCGTCTCTAGCCAAGGGTCCAGGACCTTGAGGACTGCACTTGGGGGTCAGGGCTCACTCCCACAGAGGCCCACATGGGACCAGGTCAGGCCCATTTGGGTCTGGCAGCTGGAAAGTAGGACAGGCCTCTGGAAGCTCAAAAAGAAGGTCTGCCAGCTGACCATTGGAGTCACTTGTGCGCTCCTGGGTTCAAGGCAAACATGTTCAGTCTTTCTTCTTTAGACAGCAGGGCAGTCCTTCTGAATCTTCCCAGGTCCAAGAGTGTTCTGATGTCATGTTCTAGATATGTCACTTTTATGCTCGGTGCCAGCCTGTGGTTGGGGGACACCCCTTAGTTCAACTCTAATACTAGTTCTGATCAGTTATACCCTTTCCCAAAATTTGGCTCTAGTCTGTCTAGTAAATCAAAGGGCTGGCAGGCCCAGGCATGAGCTCTGTTTGCCAATGATAGGGTAGGCATCTTATGAAGTTGTTAGAAATGGGGTCTTTGGTTGACAGTCAGGTTACCCCCTGTTCAAGCAAGGACCCTCACTCTAGTCAGGGTAAAAGAGAATCACCCTCAGCTAACCCCTGCTCACCCCCTTGGTAGCTTGGCAGAGCAGTAGGCTTAACTTCAGAGTGCTAGGTGTAAAGTATTTGTACCAACACACACAGTACCTTAATGAAAACACTACAAAATGACACAACACCAGTTTAGAAAAATAGGACATATTTATCTAAACAAAACAAGACCAAAACAACAAAAATCCACAATACACAAGTCAAGTTATCAATACAAATGCAAAAAGAGTCTTTAAGTAGTTTTAAACACACACTAGCGCTCCTAGCGTGAAAATGTACCTGGTGCGCATCAAAAATAACCCAGCACGGGCGAGTGTGCATCAAAAAGGGCTTGCGAGGCGTTGATTCCACTCACGAGGGGGACCGTGAGTCGGTTCTCCTTTCGCTGGGTCGGGCGCGTCGTTTCTTCTCTCCGCAGGAGAGCTATGCGTCGATCCGGTAAGTACTCTCAGATCCGGGCAGGCCTTGCGTTGTTTTTCCACGCACATCGGTACTTGAGTCGGAAATCCAGCTGCACAATGATCCGAATACCTCACAGCGCGGGTTGTGATCTCCCAGCCTCCGTCAGCAATGCTGCGCGTCGTTTCTCCTGCTCCGTGCGTCGATTCTTCGGTCGCGTTTCCTGCGAGCGTAATTTCTCAGCTGCAGAGCCGGCGGCGCGTCGTTTCTTCAGCCGCAGATCAGAGTTGCGTTAATCTTTTCCCCGCACGGCGCTCTGTGTGTTTATTTCCTTGTCTTTATGCTGCCAGCTTCTCCTTTCAGGGTCCCAGGAACTGGATGGACGCCACAGGGCAGAGTAGGAGTCTCTCCAGAGACTGCAGGTGCTGGCAGAGAGAAGTCTTTGCTGTCTCTGAGACTTCAACAACAGGAGGCAAGCTCTAAATCAAGCCCATGGAGATTTCTTCACAAGATGGAAGGCACACAAAGTCCAGTCTTTGCCCTCTTACTCTGGCCGAAGCAGCAACTGCAGGATAGCTCCACAAAGCACAGTCACAGGCAGGGCAGCACTTCTCCTCAGCTCTTCAGCTATTCTCCAGGCAGGGGTTCCTCTTGATGTCCAGAAGTGATCTAAAGTCTGTGGTTTTGGGTGCCCTTCTTATACCCAATTTCTCCTTTGAAGTAGGCCTACTTCAAAGGAAGGTCTCTTTTGGATGTGAAATCCTGCCTTGCCCAGCCCAGGCCCCAGACACTCACCAGGGGGTTGGAGACTGCATTGTGTGAGGGCAGGCACATCCCTTTCAGGTGTGAGTGACCACTCCTCCCCTCCTTCCTAGCACAGATGGCTCATCAGGATATGCAGGCTACACCCCAGCTCCCTTTGTGTCACTGTCTAGTGTAAGATGCAATCAGCTCAACTGTCAAACTGACCCAGACAGGGAATCCACAAATAGGCAGAGTCACAGAAATGGTATAAGCAAGAAAATGTCCACTTTCTAAATGTGGCAAAATCTTAAAATCAACTTTACTAACAGATGTATTTTTAAATTGTGAGGTCAGAGACACCAAACTACACTTGTCCATCAGCTCCCAAAGGGAATCTACACTTTAATCAGATTTAAAGGTAGCCCCCATGTTAACCTATGAGAGGGACAGGCCTGGCAACAGTGAAAAACGAATTTAGCAATATTTCACTGTCAGGACATATAAAACACATTACTATATGTCCTACCTTAACCATACACTGCACCCTGCCCTTGGGGCTACCTAAGGCCTGCCTTAGGGGTGTCTGACATGGAAGAAAAGGGAAGGTTTAGGCCTGGCAAGTGGGCACACTTGCCAAGTCAAATTTACAGTTAAAACTGTACACACAGACACTGCAGTTAAGAGCTACTTATGTGGGTGGAACAACCAGTGCTGCAGGCCCACTAGTAGCATTTGATTTATAGTCCCTGGGCACCTCTAATGCACTGTACTAGGGACTTACTAATAAATCAAATATGCCAATCATGGATAAGCCAATTACATACACATTTTGTAAAGGAGCACTTGCACTTTAGCACTGGTTAGCAGTGGTAAAGTGCCCAGAGTAACAAAAACAGTAAAATCAGAGTCCAGCACACATCAACAACCTGGGGAACAGAGGCAAAAGGTTAAGGGAGACCACGCCAAGGATGAAAGGTCTAACAGAAGTCAATAAGGGGCTGCGTACAGCCCTCAGGCTACCCTTTGTAGCTCTGGAAAAGGCTAGATACAACACCCTTTGCCATCCAGCTGATGAGGGTGACATCCTTACCCACACCCAAGACACTTTTGTCCTCTGTCTGGGGAATACACATCACACCACAGTTAAGCCATTAAAGGCAGATGACCCTGGACACTTGCAGAAAGGCACAATTGACTTAGACAGGGAAATGAAAACTTTCTAAAAGTGGCATTTTCAAAATATTAATTAAAAACCTGACTTCATTATTAAAGAACATTTTACATTTCTATTAAAATGAGTGAACAAAGGGGCATATTTATACTCAGTTTGCGCCGAATTAGCGTCGTTTTTTTCGATGCAAATTCGGCGCAAAACTAACGCCATAATTATACTTTGGCGTTAGACGCGTCTAGCGCCAAAGTATGAGGAAAGAGCGTCATTTTTTTGCGTGAACGCCTTCCTTGCGTTAATGAGATGCAAGGTAGGCGTTCCTGTCTAAAAAAATGCGTCGTATTTATACTCCCGGGCAAAAATGACGCCCGGGAGTGGGCGGGGCAAAAAACCCTGCATTTGCGCCGGATTTTAGCGCCTGGGTCAGGGCAGGCGTTAAGGGACCTGTGGGCTCAAATGAGCCCACAGCTGCCCTCCCATGCCCCCAGGGACCCCCCCTGCCACCCTTGCCCACCCCAGGAGGACACCCAAGGATGGAGGGACCCACCCCAGGGACATTCAGGTAAGTTCAGGTAAGTATATATATTTTTTGCCCCTGGGCATGGCCATTGGGCAAGGGGGCATGACTCCTGTCTTTACTAAGACAGGAGTCATGTAAATGGCGTCTGGGCGTCGTTAAAAATGGTGCAAATCGGGTGGAGGCGATTTTTTGCGTCAACCTGACTTGCACCATTTTTAAGACGCCCTAGCGCCATTTTTCCCAACGCCGGCGCTGCCTGGTGTACGTGTTTTTTTTCCACGCACACCAGGCAGCGCCGGTCTGCTTGCGCCGGCTAACGCCATTCAATAAATACGGCGTCCGCATGGCGCTTCAGAATGGCGTTAGCCGGCGCAAAAGTTTTTGGCGCTAAACTGCGTTAGCGCAGTTTAGCGTCAAAAAGTATAAATACGGGCCCAAGTGTTTCTCTAGCTGTTCGCAAACTGTATTTACCACTTAACAAATGTAATGATGTAAACTAATGTTAGTCAAAGGGAGACCAGCCTTGCCACAGAGAACAAACAACTTTGAGATTTTTTTACTGCCAGGACATGTAAACTTTTAAAAACACAAATCCTACTTTCTAAATACCATTACACCCTGCCTGCCTTCTGAGCAATCAGGGCCTACATTAGGGGTGACTTGCAAGTATTAAAAAAGGAAGGTTAATGCCTGGCAAAAAGGTTTATTTTCCAGGACCAAATGGCAGTTTCAAACCTGCACACACAAGTTGCAATGGCAGGCTTGAGACATGACTTACGGTTCTGTTTTAGTGGTGGCATGACAATGCTGCAGCTCACAAGTAGCATTTAATTTACAGGCCCAGGTACATGAAGTATCATATCCAGGGTCGTATTTTTACATGAATCTTTTTATTGTTTGTTAATAGTAACAGAACAGAACATTACAGTAATGTCATTGCTTATAACAGAACAGCTCTGTAGTCACGTATCCTTTGGGGCACATGATATTCACAATGGGTGGTATAGTGAACAGCAACTAATACGAAGAACTGTTGTGTTGGCTACCAGAACATGTGAACTACATATTACAACCAGTAGTGTCTGTGAAGGCTTCAACATTGACGACTTGTGCATTAAATGGTAAACTACATGTGTTTGAATATAAACCTTAAAATATCAAGCAACTCTATTGCTCCACTAAATGACAGTGAGAATGACTATGGATTTGTGTGTAAATGCAAAGTCTATGGCAATGTTAAGCAAAATAGTAACATACAACCACAAAGGAATTCAATGGAGTAAGGAGCCCAAAACAAGCAATTCAGTGCCCCCGTATGCAAGGAGTTCCCCGGCAAAGTTACGGGAATGTCCGCACATAGAGTGATTAACTCGTGTCTAGTTGTACAGTGCCACCACTGAGCCAATCCGGATCGTTGTGTTAAAGTGCAATAAATTAGCAAATCGCCAATTACACTTTCAACAAATTGAAAGAAGACTATGGCTGCTGGGCTGCTGTGGGTTATTGAGTTGCCGCAATGAGGTCAGTGTCTGTCTCTGAGTACGCAAAGATGTCAACATCGCTTCTCAGCCATCGGAGAGGGGATATTTATGTAGGCCAAGTGTGTCCTCTCACCTCAGCGCCACTCCTTCAGCTTCCGCCCATGTCAGGAAGGAGTGTTTCCAGGCCAACACAGTCGGTGCTTCGGCAGCCTTCCATCTCCGGCTTATCAGCCGTTTGGCTGTTAAAAGCCGAAGGTCTAGGAATCTGGTGGTAGCCTTGCAGTTCGTGCTTCTAGGAAATAGGCCTAACACGCAAGCTTCCCATGTGTGTGACAGTGAGCGCGACGTGCATGTCGACAAACAGGCTACAACAGCGCCCCAGTAATTATGTAAGCGGGGGCAAGACCACATCATGTGGGGGACATCCACATTTATGTGTTTGCAACGGTGGCAGGCTGCATCAATGCAGCAGAAGTATCTATTAATGCGGGGCGGGGTAAGATATGCTCTATGAATAATATAGAATTGGATGATTCGGAATTGCGGGGGACAGATGTATGGCTTGACAGGACCGATCTCCACTGCGCATCTGTGAAGGGAGTGCCAGAGTCCCCCTCCCATGCAACGTGCAGTGCACCGTGATCATGCTGTGTGTGAGTCAGAAGCATGTCTGTGAACCATCTAATCAGATGTCTGCCCTGCCCCACAACCTGCACATATTGTATTAGCAAATGAGTTGGAGACGTGATTTTAGGTCCCCCCATCTGCTTGATAATGACCTAAACAACGAGTTATAAAACAGGAACAGTCCCACCAGGAGACCCCTTTCAGCCACCAATGTAGGAAACGGGGTCAGTTTGCCATCGCTATAAAGGTCGCCTAGTGTAAATAATTCCACAGCATGCCACGGCCGGAGCTCAATGGTAGATGTGACTCCAGGGCCACGAGGTGTACCCAGCAGCGCCAAGGCCGGGGAGAACGTGATGGCCCCCTTCGTGAGTTGTAGGCACCTGCGGTAACAGTGATGGGCGACATTAAGGAAGAGCTCCTCAGGTGGCACTGAGTGTGTGAGTGGGTGGAAAAGGTGTGTTAGTCGCACAAGTATCCAGGGCTCGGAGGTGGTTGCCGTGTCGGAAAGATGAAGTTCCGCTAGCCATCGGGACACCCACTAAAGCTGTGAGGCCAAATAGTAATGGTCCAGGTTCGGCGCCAAAAGGCGACTGTGCTACAAAGGTAAGTAGTGTTTTTTCAAAGCTACTCTGCAGCGACCCTTATTCCAGATAAATTTGCGCAATCTGGGATCCAGTTCCCTAAAAAAACTAGCTGGGATATAGTATGGGAGATTTGAGAAATACTATAATAATTGCGGTAGCACGATCATCTTCAGGAGGGCAACCCGGCCTTCAACCGAAAATGGCAGTGATTGCCAGAAGGTCATTTGGGAGCGGATGGATGCCACTGCCCTTCCAAGATTTCCATCGTAGAGATCCTCCATCTGATGATATATTTGAATGCCTAAATATCGGAACGTCAGTGGCTGCCAAGGGACATCAATGCCAGAAAGGCACAACTCCGGATTCGGAAGTTCCAGGTCGACGGGGAAAAGGCATGATTTTGTCCAGTTGACACGCAGGCCAGAGAGAGTTGCGAAGCACTGCAGAATTATCCCAATCGCTGAAGGGATATTGGCAATGTCTCTGAAGTACAACAGAAGGTCATCAGCATATAGTGATACCGTATGTAAACCATCACCCAGCGCGATACTCCAGCGGAGGCCCCCGGCTGCGAAGCTCCACGGCCAACGGCTCCATCACTAGGGAGAACAGTAACGGGGAAAGGGGGCAGCCCTATCTCGTGCCTCTGTGTACTTCAACTGGGTCAGAGATGTTCCCACCTATCTTGACCCGAATCCTAGGGTAGGTATATAAAAGTTTAACCATTCGCAAGAAATGTGGGCCAAGGCCAAACCACCGTAAAGCTTCAAAAAGATACGGCCACTCCAGTGAATCAAAGGCCTTCTCCAAGTCAAGGATAAGGCACCCCGCTTGCCGCCAGTCTTGTGTCGAGTATCGCATGATACGGAATAGGCGCCTGATATTATGAGAAGTATCTCACCCGGGTACAAATCCATTTTGATCAGTGTGAACCAGGTGCGAGACCAGGGGTGCCAAGCGTGTCGCCAGAGCCTCAGCTAGAGCTTTATAATCAGTATTGAGCATCGCCAGTGGCCTGTAGGAGCCAAGTTCCGATGGGTCCCTGCCTGGTTTAGGGAGCGATACCAGCAGCGCCTCTCTTTGCGATACCGACAGAGATGCCCGTTGCATAGATTTCTCATATAAACGAAGGAGGTGAGGCGCAAGGGTTGTAGAGAAGATCTTGTAGAAGTTGGCCGGAAGGCCATCCGGACCGGGGGTTCTGCCCGCAGATAGAGCATGAATACTGCCCTGGATCTCGGAAAGTGTCAGTGGTTCCTTCAGGTCCTCCCGTTAAGCGTCTGTTAAGCAGGGCAGGGTGATTGATGAGAAAAAAACCTTCACAGGCTCGCTGGTTCAGCAGTGTAGTAGAGCTGTAGAGTGTGCTTTAGTATTGTGTAAACCCAGAATGGATCTCTGAGGGAGTGTAAAGTACACTCCCGGTCACTGAGCGAAGCTCCACAACTGGACCCTGGTCTTGCTCCTGCCGGGTCAGCCAGGCTAAAAGCAGAAGCATGTGTGCACGCTGAGTGGGCCGCATAGTTTAAGCAGCATAGCCGCTCTAAAAGGGATATATGCTCAACTCGGGCTGATGATAATTGCGCCATCCCTGTAGGGTTTTGAGTAGCATCCTCCTCAAGTTGCAGCAAAGTCAGTTCCACCTGTGTGTGTGCACTTTCAATAGAGCGTCACAGATTCCACTGTGTACCCATTCAATGGCCCCTAACAAAAACCTTGAATGCATCCCAATCAATCAAACCGGAGGACGCCATGCCTGTGTTTTGTTCGAAGTATCCGGGGATCACCCCATCAAATGACGCTCTAAGTGCTGCGCCCTCCGGGAGCTCAGGTCAGAGCCTCCAGGTAGGGATACTTGAGAGAGATGTCCCATCACAGTCGCAGGAGGTGTGGGTTGTAATCAGAATGAGTACGACCTAAATAGTCCGTATCCAACACTGCAGGATAGAAATTAGTTGTGCATAGAAGTCTATCAAGACGAACATGTAAGTGAGGCGGGGCGGAGTAGTATGTGTAGACTTTGGGGGTAGCGTTACAGTGACACCGAATTTCCAGCAGGCTCCAATTCAAGAGCCAGGCGTTTAGCGCGCATGCAGCAACCACAGTAGGTGCTGTGGGCAATGGAGGGAAGGATTTGTCCAAGTCGGGATCCAGCACACTATTGAAGTCCCCCCCCAATAACCAAGGGTAGCCACCCCATCTCGAAAGCTGACTGGACAGGGAGTGAAGGTAGGAAGCTTGATCTGAGTTTGGTGCATATATGGAGCCCAACACCAGGGCTCGGCCCGCAAGTCGCCCCCGCACCAAGGCATAGCACCCCTGGTTGTCAACAATTTGATCCTCTGGTACAAAGGGGGTGCCTGGCCTGATCCAAACCAAAGCACCCCTGGCGTAGGAAGAGTAACCTGTTGCATAGAGCTGTCCCCTCCATCGCCACTGCAAGCGAGGCACCTTGGGCTGTGCCAGATGTGTTCCTTGCAAGAAAGCTATGTGGATTGAGTGTCTTTTAAGATATAAGTATATGGAGTATCTGCATGCAGGCGTGTGTATGCCACGCACATTCCATGTAAGAGCGGAGTAGGAGTTCATAGCGGGTCATGGTAACGATAGCGACTAAACAGCTGGGCGTCACGTATGTGAGAAGCTGTATTGATAACAGCAGGGATCCGGCAAATCGGTAGGCTGAGAAGTTCCAGACTCCATTCCAAAACTAACAAAAAAATACCATTAGAGCAGAGAGACAACTGGTATCTGCCCAAACCGAGCAACCCGTAGAGTCAACAAAACAGGTATGAACAACAAGTCTCCACTAGTAGGAGAGTGTGGTAGGCCAGGTAAGTTGTAGGTGATCGTAAGGTAGAGCAGGTTCCCCGGATAATATGAATGGAGGAGGCCAATGGAGGTGAAGCGAGTAAATGCATGAGGGGTACAGGAGCCCTAAGCACCCCACAGGGGGCCACCACCGGTGCCCAGGGATGTCAAGGACCGTTTCATTGCGGTCAGAGTCTCAGTCGGGTCATGGAGTAGGTAGCACAGGCACCATTCCCAATTATAGAAACTGCATCAATTGAGGGGAGAACAAGCTCCCAAGGATATCATCCGGGAGTGATATCAGCAGGCAGAGGTCAATGTAAAGACATTAGAGCAGATCATCTGCCATCTGGGGTGTCACCTCTAGGTGCGCCGGGGATCCCATCTCGGAGGAGTGCTCGAGAGAGGAAGGTTCCTCACTGTTGGACTGTGAGAGTTCAGTCACCACTTCTGAAACAACCGGGAGTACATTAATAGCCGCTGCCAACTGCAGCGCGCAGTGACACTCCTGTATGATCTGCTCCAGATCGGGGACATGCTTCACCTTCCTCGGGGTGGCCTTCGAGTTCGGCGGTTTTGTCTCTTGCGGGATCAGCAGCCCTGTGTTATTGGTGGATCCATCTCTGGGTCTCGTCCACTGATACAACCAGTAGATTCCAGCCACTCCCATGCCGACTCTCGTGTGGTAAAAAAGTGGGACTTGTTCTTGGCTGTTATATGAAGTTTGGCTGGGAATAGGAGGGAGTACGTGAGGCTAAGGGCCCGAAGCTTACATTTTAAAGGCAGATATGAGGCGCGTTCTCTTTGAACAGCCAGCGTATAATCAGGAAACAGCATGACCTGGGCATTGTCCACTCGGATCGAGGGCGATGTCCTGACCACTCAGGGGATAATGTCTCTGTCTGCATAGTGAAGTAGACGTAGCAGAAAGGGACGTGGTCCGTTCCCTAGTGGCCGAGCCCTGGTAGGGACCCTATGCGCACGATCCACATAGAAGAAAGGCATCAAAGATCCCTCCGGCACCAGCCCTCGAAGCCAGGATTCAGAGTAGGCGACCGCATCCAGGCCATCCACGCCTTCCGAGAGGCCTATGACCCAAATTTTGCTCCTCCGGGTGCGGCCCTCAGCGTCCTCAACACAGTATTCAAGCTTGCCTATTCGTGTCAGAGCATCCTGCAGCGAAGACTCCAGCCAAGACGTTCTGGGCGCCAGCTCACCAAGCCGGTCCTCGAGTGTGCATGTTCTGTCTGCCAGCTTGCGGTGGTCCGCATGCAGCAAGGTAAGGTCGCTGGTCACCTTATCTATTTTGCCCTCCAGAGATGCGCGGGCCTGCCCCAAAGAAGCACTTATGAGCTCCACCGCTGCCAACACAGCGTCCAACTTGTGACTATCCTGATGTAGCACTTCCGATGAGGGCTTAACGCCAGTCCCAGAGCGGAGGCGGCCAGTGCCCGCCATGTTTGTAGCAAGGAAATTATGTGTGCTGCTGCTGCAGGGCGTCACTGTAGGCACAAGCCAAGTCTCAGCAAACGTGGGCTGGGGGGCCCGCTTGCACGCACCGTCTAAAAGGAAGACGCAGCAGCACAAGCAGCCCCCTCTTCTGTCTCATCCGTGCCACAAGGTAGGTCAAACCGCACACAGACCCGCAGGAGGCGGGCAAGGTGACCAGTCGACATAGCACATCTGGGTGTCTCCAGGCAGAAGTAAATCGTCTGCTCTCTGGTCCACGACACAATAGTAGTCAGCCAGGAGGTCAACTAGGAGCCCCTTCCGTGCAGGGCACAGCAGTCAACAGGGTCGGGTGCAGGCGCGTGGGCGACAAGTGCAGGAGCAAGACAGGCCCGCTTGCATGTGCATCAAAGACAATGGGGCGCAGCAGCACAAGCAGCCTCTCCGCTCAACACAGCACTGTCCCAATGGGCGTCTGCTCCAGGTGTCTGTGGCGCACAACCACGCCAACATTCGCCGGTAGCCGCAGGGAGCCCAGGATATGGAGAGGTAGGGCCACGCTCCACTTAGCCTGCGCGTAAAGCCACAGCAAGTCCCAGGGCCGTCCCAGATCACCAGAGGTCGGCGAGCAGCAGAGGTGCGCTGGCGCTCCCAGGCCAATCAGGCATCCAAGCGCCAGCAGCACAGCCGACGCCCACCCAAGTGCAGCTGCTGCCACAGGCCGTGCGTGGCCACGGCGCACTCCTCCAGTCTGGTCCGCTCCCCCTGTCTCCTCCAGGTAGGCCGCCGCCAGCAGTTCCACACACAACGCAACAGCTCCAACAGAGCTCCCGGCCTCTCTCACTGCCGCAGCCGAAGCCGCCGACGTGCCGGAGGCTCTGCTCAGTGGGCAGGGTGGGCGGTGATCATCAGCCCCCTGTGCCATTATTCGGACGGATAAACTGGGGATGAACCGCGGAGTACGATCAGATCGTGCCCGCCATCTTGACTCGCCAGCCACGCCCCCATCATATCCAGGGTCTTATAAAGAAATTAAATGTGCCAATGTGGTATATACCAATCTAACCAGGTTTAAAAGGGGAGCACAAGCATTTTACCTCTGGTTGGCAGGAGCAAAGCACACTGAGTCCTAGGGCTAGCAAAAATGGGTTCAGCATAGGAAGGCAACAATCTTTGGAATACCACACAAAAGACGGTCTTCTCCAATAGATATCACATGAAAAGCAGTCCCTTTTTGGAGGAAATTAGGACATAATGTGTACCACAGTCAGTGGTTCTTAAGATCTTCAGGTCTAAATAATTATAGGGCATTAAACAGATAAAAGGAAATATGTTTTATTATATAACTGTGGTTCAGTTTGACAGAACCAGAATGAGTAGTTGAGGTACATGAATTATACTACAGTGTAACTTGTGAAATGATACATGTACTCTTTGTTCCATGGAGCAATTATATATGGGCTTTCTTTATCTGGGAAATGTTATCAATAGAGCTCTTGCATTTCCCTGGACCCCGCTTTTATGAGAAATATTTCAATGTAATACTTGATCAGTCCCCCTCTGCCCTATCCCTGATGCTGAGGCATATATTTAAATTTTACATTGATCTGAACCTCGACAGCTTGGATTGCTGGCAAGTTGAACATGCAGTAGCTGAAAAAAGTACTTTTATCTCACATTTCCATCCTATGTATAACCATATTGGTTTTTTTTTTGGTTTCTAGAACTCTACTACATCATTGTAACTCAGCTATTTGCATTGTGATATTATTGTGTACTGTACATTGAATTCTGGAATTTAGAAACACTACTAATCCCTGACTGATTAATCAAGCCAGGATAATTGTTGCCTTAACTCTTTTGAAATACACAGTAGAGATGAACCCTGAGAGTGCACACGAGAGCAAGCCCAACATGAGCTTTGGTACAAAAAAACTCTGTGAAGCACCCAACTCACTGCTCCGTGAGTTAGGACCTGTGGTCACTACGATGATCCATAATGGGTAGATTCACAAGAGTATAAGAAAACACTGCAAGAACACATGACACAGAGAGGCCTGCCACAGGATCCCCTTTGGATCCCGGCAGGGATATTAAAAAAGTTCTTCCTGAAAAGAGGTCTTTGCCCTGACGAAGTTCAAAGTGAATGAAAGACGTTGGCTGCAAACTACTATGTTGCAGGCCACAATTACATTGATGGTTTTTGTAACAAATAAAGGAAATTTCTTATAAATGAAGTGTTAGACTGTCTTGTACTTTAACACTTTTGATTGCTAGTTTCTTAACTCACACCAATGGCTTCTGATATTATCATTGACACTGATCAGGATGCTGAGTTCTGTTGTTCACAAGAGATGCATTCTGTAGCACAGGTTGTAAAAGAGGTCTATGTTCAAGGCCTGCTCTATGTTTAAAAATAACATTTCAGAATTTCTGGGCAGGAAAAGCTAAAAATGTAATTCTTGCAACATTTTACTAATTAGTGGAAATATGATGCAGTGGTTAACTCACATCTGGTTATGACTTCTAAACATATTGCTCATTTCTGCTACGCGGACGGGGATTACCAGTCCACACAACTCAGGACCCCCCTGCAATTACTGATATTAGATCTTCCCGACCCTGATCTCTTTCCAAGAAGAGATGAAGTACCATCATTAAATCCTCTGTCAAGAGGACAATGACCCTTTTGCTGCAGCAGCTCCTTCTGTGTTCTTTCTGCTAGCAACTAAACATTATCACAGGTGCTCACTGTGCCAGGAAAACCACACTATTCCTTATCAATTAGGTGTGATTGGGAATAAGGAGGACTGGGTATTGGGGCCAGCTGTCTTACACCAATGTCACCATCACGCACGAATCAAAGACTAAGCAGAGTGGGAAGGGCCCTTCGATTCATGGTTTTCTGTGCACACATTGCCTTCTTATTCTCAATGGGGAACTATAAGTAGGGTGCCAGTTTGAGGGGATTTCCATTTGGTGGGGGAAAGAAAGTACCTGATTATTAGATTTAAAGCAGTGCGGGCTTAGGAAATGAAGACAGCTGAAAAGTCTGAGCCTATGTTATCCTGAAATAGTAGTTTCTTGAGATAATCTTAGTCATAAGGTGAATGCAGAGCTAAAGAAGATGGTTGTGGACAGTGCACCGTTTTCTGGTGATGGGACTTAAGGAAATTCCAATCGCTGCTCTGTTGCTGCCTCATTTAGGAATAAGAATGTTGTTCGTCCAGAGTTAGAATCTTGGATATTTGGTACTCATAGACACATAAAAGTACTAAGGGTCAGACCAAGAAAAATAGTGGAAAAGGGTTTTGTGTGGGAGAAGCAAAGGACTTTAGAAACTCTTAATAACCCATGAGTGGAAGCATGCTTTATATAGACATACACCATTTGCAATGGCTAGGCAGTATACATATGCTGATATACATAATTTAAAGGTAGATAACACCACCTGATGGTTAGGCAGAAGTGTCATCAACAGGCTAGAGTAGAGAGCAAATGAAGATCAGAACAACACAGGTAGTGCAGCTACCTCTGAGGTACAAGATAGGTGATCCCCATTGAAAAAGAAAGTACGATAACAGCGATGCACTCAAAATAAAAACCAGGTGCTAACTGTAGTAGGGAGTGATGATCCTATCAACATGCACTACGCCAAACAACTATGGCTGTAGGATCAGGGCCATCTTCAAACTGGGTAGACACCAAGCAGACAAACGGAGAAGTCCAAATAAACAAGGAGGCAAGGAGATATAAGCTCTGAAGCAAGCTCTTCAGTTTGTTCATCATTAAAGCTTTTGGTGTTAAAGTTCATGGCTTTTGTAAATATCCAAATTGACACACCAACCTCAGGAAATCAATTCTTGAAAAAGAGAGTAAGCTAGAAAGTGAAACTGCTTACCAGGCTGTCTTGTAGACTAACATTGACTTTTCCTTTTGCATTATTTTCTTTGAATGTTTTTTTACTTTTTCTTTTAAAAGTTATAACACCTGAACCCATTAACTAATTTCAGTTATTTTGGTGTTTTATTCATTAAATATTGATTCTTTTGTACTAAATTAGTTTGAAAAAGTTATCAGATTTATTTATCAACTGTTAGACCTGACATGCCTCAGGGTGGTCACCCCTAACTTTTTGCCTGCCTCCCTCCACTTTGTGGACACTGTTTTTGCTGGTTTTTAGACTCTGCGCACTTTACCACTGCTAACCAGTGGTAAAGTGCATATGCTCTCGTCCTTAAAACATGGTAACCTTGAATCATACCTGATTGGACTATTAATTTACTTCTAAGTCCCTAGTAAGGTGCACTTTATGTGCATAGGGCTGGTAAATTAAATGCTACTAGTGGGCCAGCAGCACTGGTTGTGCCACCCACTTAAGTAGCCCCTTTTCCTTGTCTCAGGCCTGCCATTGCAAGGCCTGGGTGTGCAGTTTCACTGCCACCTCGACTTGGCATTTAAAAGTACTTGCCAAGCCTAGAACTCCCGTTTTTCTACATATAAGTCACCCTTAATGTGTGCCCTAGGTAACCCCTGGAGCAGGGTGCTGTGTGGGTAAAAGGCAGGACATGTACCTGTGTAGTTATATGTCCTGGTAGTGTAAAACTCCTAAATTCGTTTTTACACTACTGTGAGGCCTGCTCCCTTCATAGGCTAACATTGGGGCTGCCCTCATACACTGTTGAAGTGGCAGCTGCTGATCTGAAAGGAGCAGGAGGGTCATATTTAGTATGGCCAGAATGGTAATACAAAATCCTGCTGACTGGTGAAGTCGGATTTAATATTACTATTCTAGAAATGCCACTTTTAGAAAGTGAGCATTTCTTTGCACTTAAACCCTTCTGTGCCTTACAATCCACGTCTGGCTGGGCTTGGTTGACAGCTCCTTGTGCATTCACTCAGACACACCCCAAACACAGGGTACTCAGCCTCACTTGCATACATCTGCATTTTGAATGGGTCTTCCTGGGCTGGGAGGGTGGAGGGCCTGCTCTCACACAAAGGACTGCCACACCCCCTACTGGAACCCTGGCAGACAGGATTGAACTGAAAGGGGACCTGGTGCACTTCTTAGCCACTCTTTGAAGTCTCCCCCACTTCAAAGGCACATTTGGGTATAAAACAGGGCCTCTGCCCTACCTCATCAGACACTTGCTGGAGAAGAAACCTGAACCAGAAACTACATCCTGCCAAGAAGAACTGCCTGGCTGCTCAAAGGACTCACCTGCCTGCTTTCTACAAAGGACTGCTGCCTTGCTGTTGCCCTGCTGCCCTGCTGAACTCTTGTCTGGCTGTGAAAGTGCTCTCCAAGGGCTTGGATAGAGCTTGCCTCCTGTTCCCTGAAGTCTCAGGACCAAAAAGACTTCTCTTTTTCACTTGGACGCTCCGTGCGCCAAAAAGTTCGACGCACAGCTTGTTCCGCGGCGAGAAAAACGCCGCACACCGAAGCTGACCGACGCGACGCTCTGGGGACGATCGAAAATCCGACGCACGGCTTCGCAAGGATAACGCCGCCCAACCTCTAGAGAAGAAATCGACGCGACGCCTGCCGTGAGATCGTAATTTCGATGTGCAGCCCCGCAGACCGACGTCTAGAGGAGAAATCGACGCGACGCCTGCAGTGAGATCGGAATTTCGACGCGCAGCCCCACAGACCGACGCGCAGCCGGAGAACAAGCAGGAAAATCCACGCACAGACCCGGGACATCTGGTAATCCCTGCGATCCACAGAAAGAGACTGTCCGCGCGCCGGAAAACGACGCACGACTTCCCCGCGTGGAAAATAACGACGCAAGTCCGTTTGTGCTGGGGAGAAATCGACGCACACATCCTTTTTCCACGCACCTCTTCCTCTGTGGCCCTCTGAGGAGATTTTTCCACTCTAAACCAGGTACTTGTGCTTGAAAGAGACTTTGGGGGTGATTCCGAGACTGGCGGGCGGCGGAGGCCGCCCGCCAGTCTACCCCCGACAAAATACCGCTCCGCGGTCGCAAGACCGCGGAGGGTATTTTGAGATTTGCCCTGGGCTGGCGGGCGGCCGCCAAAAGGCCGCCCGCCAGCCCAGGGCAAATCTACCTTCCCACGAGGACGCCGGCTCCGGATGGAGCCGGCGTAGTGGGAAGGTGCGACGGGTGCTGTTGCACCCGTCGCGTATTTCAGTGTCTGCTTTGCAGACACTGAAATACTTTGTGGGGCCCTCTTACGGGGGCCCCTGCAGTGCCCATGCCATTGGCATGGACACTGCAGGGGCCCCCAGGGGCCCCGCGGCACCCCCTACCGCCATCCTGTTCCTGGCGGGTGGATGGCGGTAGGGGGTGTCAGAACCCCCATGGCTGCGGAGCGCGCTCCGCAGCCATGGAGGATTCTCCCGAGCAGCGGAAAGTCGGCGGGAGACCGCCGACTTTCCGTTTCTGACCGCAGCTGAACCGCCGCGGTCAGAATGCTCGACGGGGCACCGCCAGCCTGTTGGCGGTGCTCCCGTGGTCGGTGACCCTGGCGGTCACCGACCGCCAGGGTCAGAATGACCCCCTTTGTTTACATTCTAAAGACTTAAGACACTTTATATCACTTTCCAGTGATATCTCTACAATTTCCCATTGCAACTTTATTCTTTTTGACCTACAATTATCCTGATAAATATTATATATTTTTCTAAACACTGTGTGGTGTATTTTTGTGGTGCTATATGGTGGTATTGTATGATTTATTGCACAAATACTTTACACATTGCCTTCTAAGTTAAGCCTGACTGCTCGTGCCAAGCTACCAGAGGGTGGGCACAGGATAATCTTGGATTGTGTGTGACTTACCCTGACTAGAGTTAGGGCTTTTGCTTGGACAGGGGGTAACCTGACTGCCAACCAAAAACCCCATTTCTAACATCAACGATAATGTTGTTTTGTTGCTTTCTGTTAGACAAGACTGTTTCTTGAGATACAGCTAGCAAGGTTATCTAAAGGATTCCTCACGGAGGCCTGCTGTTGTTTTCTAGCTACTAGGGCCCACATTTATACTTTTTTAGCGCCGCATTTGTGCCGCTTTTTGATGCAAAAGCGGCACAAACTTACAAAATACACTTGTATTTTTTACGTTTGCGCCGTTTTTGCGTCAAAAAATTGCGCAAATTCGGCACTAAAAAAGTATAAATATGGACCTAGATTTCTTGACTTTGTAGAAGCTCAGCCACATTTCATATCAAGACAATTATGCTGTCCCTAATTACCAATTACTTTCCAACAAATTCTGTAAATCAATCTAAAACTTCTTTGTCCACAAGTGTTGGCGATTAGACAGAATATTGCTTCCACTCAGACCTAACTTTTCTCTACTATTGCACTTCCTTGTCCCTCGAATACAGCATGAATTAATAATAAAAAGTAATATCACCAAGCAAAATACCTTCTATTTTGTTCTATTTAATAAGGATTATAAACTGGAAACCTCCTTAAACTGCAGCAAAAAAACTGGTGATGGTGTCTACTGGAAGTTCTTTTCCCTTAATGTCGAACCTTTCATTCCAGAAATGTGGTCAGCCACAGATATTCCACAATTTAAAATGGCTGAGGATTAATCCACATCCTTATTTTAGCTCTCAATGTTGCCGTCATTGCAGATCACACACCATGGGCTAGTCCAACAAATAGCATATCTTTCAACAGCTGGTCTTGTTTGAGCAGTTTGCAGCTTCTTGACATTAAGATAAGGCTGATTCCTTCCCTTTTCTACTTCCATATTCAGAAGCAGATTTTGTAACATTTGCACTGGGTTTACATCACAAAAGTTACACAAGCTAGTGCACGATGACTATTGTAATTTACATTCCAGTACAGCATTTGTTTGGTGCTCTAAGGTTGGTTGAAAGTTACACAAACAACACACTGCTTTGCATTACTTTGAGTCAAGGGAGTTAAGGGAAAGTTTAATGGATGGTAGATTGGCAGTCCCACGCAACCAAACATGGTTTTTGGCACAAAGCCCTATCTCTTAACAATAGTAAACAGTGGTTTGGTTGCTACGCTGCACTGCGTTACATATACATTGTTAAGATATATCTCCAGAGTTGAAAAAGAGAAGGAGAATGGAAAAAGAAAAACAAACTGAAGAAAACTTATTTTTCTTAATTTTCTTTGATGTTCAGTGATGTCTTGGAATTCTTAATATTGTGCGTGTTTCAGTGATGTAAATTAGAATGGTGTTAATGTTAATTTTGGTGAACCGAGATTTTTATGTGAAAGTAGATCTAAAATGTGTGTGTGACTATCAAACAAGTTCTTAGCACTTGCCTTCCCTGTAGAGTTGTTATGGAAGAATCTGACTTTATGTGAACTTTTGTAAAAGTGTGGTACGCTCTCTATCTAAGTGCTGTGGTGTGTAACTGTGTGTGTAAATTTAAGGAAGAAGGGGAACCCCCATGTTAAAAAAGGCTAATGGTTCTGTGCCTCTGGCTGTCATGGTGTTTTGCATCCTTGGCTACTAGTACTCTGTCTCTATATGTGTGTCATGTTTGTAAGTGTGCAAGCATGATGTAGTACAAGTTCACATGTCTGAGGTAGTTTCAAAGTTTGCAGATCTTGGGCCATGGAAGAGAGAGTGATACACAACTTTTTGTTGACTTAGGGTTTATGTTTTCACAAGAGGTTTGGTGAGCCTCATTGTCAGTGAAGGTTTGAGAGTTTTCGCAACCAGCTGAAGAGTTTGCGGTGACTACTTTATTGTCCTTGTTATGTTATGCAGATTTGCAGAGCAAACTATCCCCTGGGAGGGTACCCTGTAGCAGGTATGAGTCTAGGCACACCTAGAGGTTAGTTGGACTATTCGAAAAGGCAGGATTGCCAGATGCGATTTTCTGTATGTTTGTGATTTGTAGAAGTAGCTGTCTGGACTGGCAATGTTTGTGAGTGTTTGTAAAAGCCAATGCAATTGTGGAGGTATGCTGGGCCAGTGTTATGTACTGCCTTGAAAGTGAGAGTGAAGACTTTGAATTGTGCTCATTTGTGACTTGAGAGCCAGCGGAACTTCTTCAGGTGTGATGTGATGTGGGTGCGGCATGGAAGGTTGAGAGGGATTCTGGCCTCAGAGTTCGGAAGGTCTGCAGCCTTCAAGTGAGTTTTTTGTTGATCCTGGTGTTCCCTTAGTGCAGCTTGCTTGTGACCATCGTGTGTGTGACAGTTTTCCGGGCACTGATGAGGAGCCATTTAAAAATCTTCCTCAGCATCTTCATGGTATAGAGACATGAGGTGGTGACGGCACTATCTTGGGCAGCCATGTCAAGTTTGCTGTTGACAATGATCCCGAGGTTCTTGGCGTGAGTGGTGATGGTGGGTGTTGGTTATAACACTGTTGGCCATAAGGTGGAGCCTCACAGTTATGTGCTGTTCCTGAAGATCATGATATCAGTCTTGTTGGTGTTCAGCTTTAGACAGTTGGTCTTCATCCAGTGGGCGATTTCAGTCATGCAGGCTTTGAACCTGATTGTGGTATTGGATGTCTTCTCCATGAGGGAGAGAATGAGTTGTGTATTGTCAGCATAGGAGAGGACATTGATGTTGTGAGAGCAGATGATGCTGGCTAGAGACATCATGCATGCTTTGAAGAGGGACATGCTGAGGGAGGATCCTTGCGGAACTACACGGAAGAGGTGGTGGGCATCCACGGTGAATAATGCTAGGTTAATGACTGGGTCCTTCAAGTCAAGAAGAAGCAGGTACATTGGAGTGTGTGCCCTTGGATTCTGATGTCGTGTAGGCATTAAATGAGGATGGGGTGGGAGAATGTGTCACATTCTGCAGAAAGGTTCAGGAGGATGAGGGCGGCCATGTCTCCTCTGACCACAGTTATGTGGATTGCCATGGCAGATTCCTTGCTGTGGTTGGGTATGAAACCAAACTGAGTGTGCCGAGAAGTTGGTGGTTCTTGAGGTATTCAGTGAGGTTTCTTTTGATAACTTTCTCTAAGGCCTTGGCTTGGTATTGTAACTGGGAAATTGGTGTGTATTTGGTGAGCATTGAAGGGTCCACGGAGGGGTTCTTCAGCAATGAAAGGACAGTTATTTGTTTTCAAGCAACTGGGAAGGTCACAGAAGTGGTGGAGGCATTCACAATGGGTGTGAGCATTGTGCTTATGGGTTGCAGTCTTCTGGAGTAGGTGTGGCAGGCGTGGTGGGGGCTGGGGTCTGATGGGGCCACGGAATGGATGAATGTCATGGTGACGGCAGTTTCTTCTGGGGTGATGAAAGGCCAAGTGTTAGATCTGGATATTTGGGTAAGATAGAGAGGCATTTGGTGAGGTCTGTAAGGTCCAGTTGCAGGCTGACATTGTTGTAAATGATGGTGATGTTGTCAAAAAATGTACAGACTGTTGGAGAGGTCCAGAAGTTGGAGGAGGCTGGTGGTAAGGTGAAATCTTTCAGAATGACAAAGAATGCTTTGTTTCTGTTGGTGCTGGCATCTATGTGGTCCACCAGACCAGACCATCTTTGTGCTCTGTGTGGCTGTGATTGAGATTATAAAGGTTTGTTGTTGGGTAACTAGTTCTTGACGACTGTTTAAATGAAATGTGAGTGACCATTGGTAGAGTTCTTGTTTCGTTTTATCTGCTTGTAGTGCCTCTCTTTGTTTCCTTGTTTTTTGTTTATATAAATGGAGGTGTGTATCCCCTATCCAGGCTGCATGTTCTGGTGCATAGAAGGTTGTCTGTATTGGAATGGTCCCTTTCACTGATTTTATTAGTGTCTGACAGAAGGGTCAAAGAGGAGCTTAAGGTTGAGTTCGAAACATCAATACCTCCTGGTGGGGTCGAGTGGTACCTAACTGTTTGAACTTTATATATCACCTGTACCTATGTTGTACCTGAAAAAGGGAAGACCTCTTTCTACTAATGTGACAACACTCATGCTAAGATGAATATGATTTAAAGGACTAGGAAAGAGTAGCACCCCATTTCTTCTCACTGTAAAGTGCAAAAAAATGAAGAGGACCATGTTTGTGGTCATGCCATAAAATGTAAAAGCTAGCAGAGCCAGGGTCTGGCTTAGTGCTAACAGCTAAAGTATCACACAGTCCATCAAAGGTGCACTATGTTAATGGCACAACAGATGACATTAAAAAATATGGCAATGTAATGTAATGATATTCTATGTTATGCTAATATATGCTGTGTTATTTTATGTTATGACATGTTTATAGCACAGTGTTCGCAGCAACCTGGACTCTTGTTGCTAGAGAAAGGTTGGCAGCATCCCTTGATTTGAGACTCCTTGTTTTTTAAGCAAATTGTTTTAGATAATATCAAAAAGATAACAGGTGTCCTATTACATATGGTGTTGCTGTAGGGGCAGTGGGCATGTGCACTCATTCTTTGCAACCACTGGTACTTTGGTATTACAGAAGGGGCAATAGATGCTTGTCCATCTCCTTGTGCAATATGAATCACTTTGCTCCCCCCACTGTCTCAAAGGGGCTTGCCCTCATTTGCATGGGAAGTGGCTGTGTGCAAATTTAGTAACATTTTGCCCTGCAGTCATAACAGAATACAGATCATCCCTACCCCATCTTGAAAATGTGGCCATGCCCCTCTACCAGTGAGTGAGGGAACGTAAACCTCAGCTCCTTCTTTTACTAATGCGTTCTTCCAATACAGGTGCGAGTTTTCAGAATTTGCATCTGCACTGGCGAGTTAAGAATTTGATTTGAGTAAAAGGGTGCAGAGTCCCAATAGGTGTTACTGTGAACCCTTGATTTTGTACAGGTGTAACCCACTGCAGGGCTACCTTCAGCTAGTTACGTATTCCCAATGACAGACTAATTTATACTTATTTTATACAAAGTACTGTGCAATAGAGTCAAACATCTCAAAGTAGACTCCTGTTGCACACGCATCAGCCTCTGAGTTGCCTCTTTCACAAACTACTTCTCCAAGTAATTAGTGAAACGTAAACTCTCGTTTATATATTTGTAATAGAGACCAGTGGGCTCTGAAGAGTAGTTTATAAATGTTCTTAGGAATGAAGTCATGTTTAGACCTCTACTCTCAAGTTTTTTCTTAGTACCTCATTATAACTACCTGTACAATCTAAGTTTTGTATGGAATCGCTTCCAGAATTACATTGCAGTAAATTGTCACTGTCTTCTTACAAAGATTCAGTCAGTTTTCTTAGTGCCAGGCTTATGAAGTTGACAGCTGTAGATTCAAATCTCTCCAACAACAAACCTCTTTCAAAAGGTAAAATTGTACAGTAACAGACTCATGTTTACAATGTGCCACAATTTGTCGAATCAAATGCTCAGAGAGTAGACTGAATGAGCCCTACCTCATCCAGCAAAAAGAGGAAAAACGGATCCTAAAGTTACTTACAAAGCACTGAACTACCTGAAAGGATGGATATTTGTAATGCCGAAAATCTAGTTGGGAGTACTGCAGGGGAATATTCGCCCACCAAGAACACTGGTGTTCTTTATTGTGTGTAATTGAATGAAATTAGTCTTAGTCCTGCCCAGGCTCGGCCCAGACCCTCCTGATTTTTTAATGCCAGGATACCCACCGGGGTGAATCGTGTGCTACACAGATACCCATAATATAACATGGCAAGGAAATAAATATTGTCAAACCGTTTTCCAGGAGCCACAGAGGCCTACTTATCAAGTTTGGTAAAACTACTCATCTAAGTCCAGACATTTGAGCCGGTCAGCGCCTGCTTAAGAACTCAGTACCGGTTGTTTAGTATTGAGCGGTACAGAGAGCTAGAAATCTTGCAAAGTGCTTGGCGAATGACAAACAGCAGTTGAGGTTAGCATGAGAGGACCACATCCAAGTCAGACACTGCTGTTTGTTACAACATGCACATGGTAAAAGGACACTTCTTGTGATGTGATGATGTCGCATACGCCCGATGCACATAACATCACATTTGTGGCATTGGCAAGTAATACTCCAAGATATGCATTTGATGTGCAGCAAAGCAACAGCATGTGAATTTAGGAATACAGCTCATGATGAAAGGGTCCGCCACGTTCGGATTGTAACTGTTTTGTGTTATTCGCAATGCTCGCCCGTATGGCTAATTTTCAGGGGTACAAGTTACTGTGTTAAACATTTGTTAATGTTATTATTATTAGGAGTATTTATATTATTAATTAAATTCACCTTTTGTACTTTTTAAACCATTTTTACATTATTGTTGTCATAGCACTGCGTTTGCTATTTTCTCATATTCATGCATTTTGCAACGTAGTGGTCCTAGGCTGGAGGGCTCTTGAGGAATGGATGGGATGTCTGACTGATTTGCACACAGCTTGCTTCTAGAATTGTGTTCGAGTTTTAAGTTCGGCTAGGTGAACGCACTCATGTATTTTGAATGCTGGCCTTAATTTTCTTGGTGTGCCCTTGTGGCTGGTGTTATGAAGTGTGTTTTTGTTTTGACAATGTTCTGGGCTATGTTTTTCTGAGGTATGTTCTGCAATATATTATGTATTGATATGCTACTAAAGTGCCGTCATTGTTGCTTTTGCATTAGTAATAATTTCTATGATTATGACTGGTGAGTCCTAGCATGTTTTCTTGGTACATGATGGGACAAGTGTTTTGTCTGGAATAATATGTGACTATAGTGTTGTTCTTCTTTGTTCAAAAGGGAGAAGTGATGTGCTTTGGATACTGTGTGATTGCTTCTGCAATGTTGTGGTGTGCATGCAATGTGGTCTGGCAGTGGTCCATGCCTGAGAAGGTACTACCGAAGGCAGATGAAGTCTCACAGTAAAGGCCTGGGCTGAAGAGATCTGGAGCTCCTGGTGGAGTGTTGAGAGCTATACCTTGTTGAGTTTGTTGTTGTTATTCCTGTCTCGGCAATATAGTAACTTAAATTCATGGACAATCAGTCACCTTAACAACATAGATTCAAATAATAACTTGTGTGGTAGTTGGCCCTGCAGAGAACTCACTCTAGAACCCCCAGCACTTCCTAGCACCCCTTATTGATCGCTGGATATTGGCATCCAGTGGTTGGGCTTGGTTAGATGTGTGGCCTGAGTTGTATCAATATTAAGTGTGACCTATTCGCAGGGGGTGAACTGAGGTCTATCCTGGCTCTTAGAGAAACATATGATGTATCAGTGGTGCGCCTTCTTTTGCATGGACTTTTCACAGACTGGATCCGCACCTGGTGGAGGACGGGTTCCTCTGAACACCCCGGAACATGAATGTTTGCGCTAACTAGGGCGATTACCTTGCTGCACCGGGCATTGTTAAAGGTAGTGTCCCTGGTCCTGCGTGGTATGCAGTGTAGTGTTATAAGGTAGCTGGGGGTATGAGTTTCCTTTGTTTTGGGATGAGTGATTCTAAGTTTATGTAGCATTGCAAAGATTCCCTGGTTGTGGGGATGTGTGAGAGTTGAAAGATACCCATTGTGAAGATGCCTTGTGTGTGGGGACATGTGAGGATTGAAAGATACCCACTGCAAAGATTCCCTGTGTGTGGAGATGAGTGATGGTTGAAAGATACCCATTGTGAAGATGCTCTCTGTGTGTCGCAATATGTGAGGGTTGAAAGGATGCCCGTTGTGGAGATGCCCTGTGTGTATGGATGTGTGAGGGTTGAAAAGATGCCCATTCCAAAGATCTCCTCTGTGTGGGGATGTGTGAGGGTTCAAAGATACCCATTGCAAAGATGCCCTGAGTGTGCCAATGTGTGAGGGTTTGGGTGGATACTCATTGCGAAGATGACTTGTGTGTGGTAATGCGTGAAGGTTGAAAGATACCTATTGCGAAGATGACTGTGTATGGCAATGTGTGAGGGTTGAGAGGCAGCCATTGTGAAAATTCCCTGTGTGTGGGGATGTGTGAGGGTTGGAAGATACCCATTCAAAAGACGCCCTGTGTGTGGCAATAAGTGAGGGTTGAAAGGCAACCACTGGTGGGTTGAAATTCACCCATTGTTTAATTCTCACAAGATGCCCTGTGTGTTGGGATGATTGTAAAGAGTGAAGTGTTTATTTACCCACCTAAGCTGAAGTGGGTTGTGTGTTGCACTCTATTGTTGCATTGATCCTGCATGTGTTAGCAGTGTAACGTCTGTGCCATGTTTTACACCCTGATGTAACATTAGTCTTTCCTTATTGGGGTAATGATCAGAAGGTGCAGTAAAGGTTGCTTGCCCCTTATCCTGTCATGCATTTATCTGTCATGTTAATTTGGGAGTGTGTCCTTCACTGGCCCTCCATCGAGGGCGGGTGGCTAACACAATGGCACTGGCACACAGGGGGCCACAAAAATGGGACCAGCAGCGCGGGGGGCCTCCGGTGAGGCTGCCACCCGAATAACTTCGGGCTCCGGTGGGGCAGGGGGAGGCTTCCTTTTCCCCCTTGCCCTTCCAAACAAGGAAAAGGGGCCCGGTGGGGCAGGGGAGCCTCCGATGAGGCCTCCTTCCCCACCTGATGTCTCCTGCAACATGCAGCGGCCCTCCCGGCCATCAGAGAGGGCAGGCACCAGGGTAGGTGCCTTCCTGTGTCCCGGGGGTGCTCCTTGGAGCGCACTTCACTCCGGGGGCACGATAGGAGCGCACTCACTCCAATCTTCTTTTATAGCAGTTTTCCTCGTGCCCCGGGGGCACAAAGCGTAGCGCGACTCCAGCGCTTCAGAGGATATAGCCTGGGTCGCGGCGGTGATCTTTCTACAGCACCAGCGTTTCACAAAGCGCTTTACTCTCTTGATAAGCCCGGGACATGGCGGTGAAGCCCCCACAGCTGTAGAGCGCTTTTCAAAGCGCAGCACCAGTTTATTGAAGCGCCTTCCAGGCGCAACAAAGCAAAAAATTAAGCATTCGTCGTGCCTCCCATAGGTCCAGGGGTCAGGGGCCACAGCACCTTGACCCTGGGGGACAAGAGTCCAAGAGAAAGCTCCACAGGTGGAGGGGGCCAGCAACAGGCCAGCACAAAGAGGATGCAAGCAAGTGGCAAGTCCTTACAGTGACCAAGCAGGTCACAGGTCAGCACAGCAGCAGCAGTCCAGGGCGATTCCTGGTGAGTCCTTCCAGCCTTCTGTGTCCAGTTCCAAAATGTCTCCAAGAGTCTCCAAATTGTGGGGAAAACTCCCCTGTACTTATATTCAGTCCTTATAGTGTTTTACAATGGTAGGGGAGAGGAGGTTCCAACCAGTTACAACTGGTTCTGAGAGTGCCCCCTCTCTCCTCCAGCACAGGCTCCAAACATCAGTTGAGGGTAAACGACCCTATTGTGTGAGGCCAGGGCACAGCCTTTACAAATGCAGGTGTGCCCCGCCTCTCCCTTCTCTCAGCCCAGGAAGACTATTCAGTATGCAGATGCACCTCTGTGACACCTCCACCCTCCCTGTGTACAGGCTGTCTGAAAAGTATGCACAAAGCCCCAACTGTCACTCTGCCCAGACGTGGATTGGAGTCAAGCTGCAAAACACCAGAGTCATAAGCACAGAGAAATGCTCACTTTCTAGAAGTGGCATTTCTGTAATAGTAATACAAAATACACCTGCACCAGTGAGCAGCATTTCTTATCACCATTACAACCATACCAAACACAGCAGTGAGACACCATGTTAGGCTGTTTGTCACTACCAGGACCAGCCACGCAACCTGGCCCATGTCCTGCCTTCTACATACATGGCACCCTGCCCATAGGGCTAGCTAGGGCCTACCTTAGGGGTGACTTACATGTAGTAAAATGGGAGTTCTGGGCCTGGCAAGTAAATTTAGATGCCAGGTCCCTTTGGCAGAAAACTGCGCATACAGGCCCTGCGCTAACAGGCCTGAGATAGGTTTGTAAGGCTACTTCAGTGGGTGGCGCAAGCGGTGCTGCAGGCCCACTAGTAGCATTTAATTTACAGGCCCTGGGTATGGAGATACCACTGTACAAGGGACTTATAGGTAAATTAAATATTCCAATTATGTATAAGCCATTCATACTAACTTTAGATGGGAGAGCACCTGCACTTTAGCACTGGTCAGCAGTGATAAAGTGCTCAGAGTCCCAGAGCCAACAGCGAGAGGTAAAAAAAAAATAGGAGGAATTAAGCAAAAAGTCAGGGGGTGAACCTGAAACAAAGGGCCAGGTCCAACAATGGCATACTGAAATGCTGGCAAGCGTGTTAATTTAGTGGCTGTGCCTGTTTGTGCCCCTCCAGACTACTTTAATTCGACATGTTTGATTAGTGCCAACGAATTAAATAAGATGCATGGAAAGACTGTGTCAGGTTTGCAAATTTGTTTTTTTTTCATATATCAGGGTCCAGATTAACAAAACCTTCACACAACTCAGCGCAGCATCCAAAGTTGCTGCATTGCACTGTGTGAAAGGGAGAAAGCAGGAAAGCGTTATATCTACACAGACATCTCACTGTAGAGTAATGCAAAGCAGAGCTTTGCGCTGCTTTACTTTACTTTCAGGCAACTTTCCAGCACAAAACAAGTTTTGCACTGGAAAATTTAAAAAAATGTACAGGTTTGTGTCACCTTTGTGAAGCAAACCCATTGCAAAAAAATCTTACAGTCCGTTTCAGAGCGTAATCTCACTCCTTCACTTTGTTCATTGATATATGTGTTTGTTGTACTTAGAATTCCACAGAAGTGCAGCAGAGTGTAAATATGCAAATGCACACGGCTGAAAGAAAGACTCTCAAGCAAGCAAAGCCTAAAACAAACCGCTGAGATAACAAGGAAAAATATATAAACTTTAGAGAAAGGAAGCATTATAGAGAAACCCTACCATCAGAATGAGAGGAGAGGTGACAAATGGATGCAAAAAGACAAGAAACAGTACTGAGCAGCTACCTACTTCAACATGTAGGTGGTGTACTAAACCATAGTAAATTAGGTTTAAATCCATTCAGAAAATTTAAAGTCAGTCTGGAATTAGAAAAACTTTGTATTCGACAAATTACATTAAACAGTACAGAGACTGTGAAAAGAAAAATGAGGAAATTGTTTGTAATGATTTATCTCTGCATCACTTCCACTCTTTTCTGTCTATGGGCCAAATTTAAGAAAAGTGGTGCTGCACCTAGTGCTGCACCACTTTTCTTGCGCCCCTTAGCGCCCCACCAATGCCACCATGTGTGTGCCGTATCTAAGATACAGCGCACCATGGCGATAGTTAGGGAACTAGCTTCAAATTTTTTGATGCTAGTTCGGAGATTTGCAGGATTAGTGTCAAAAATATTGACGCTAATCCTGCACAGCCAATTGAGGCCCATTATAAAGAATGGTGTGCCTCCTTTTAACGCCTGCTCTGAACAGGCATTAAAAGTACCGAAAAGAAATGACCACTACCCATTTTTTGGGACCCACTAATGGGGGAATGCCCCCTTTGCACACATTATGCCTGGTGCAGGGATAATGTAGCGCAATGGGTTACAAAGTGGCGCAATGCATTGTGCCACTTTGTAAATATGGCGCAGTGATTTTGGCTTCACTGGGACACAGTGTAAAAAAAAAAAATGATGCTAATGTGCCGCAAGGAGGAGATAGGGGCTCTATAAATCTGCCCCTATATTTTTCCTTCTCTCCGCACCATTTGCATTCTGCTCTATCTTAATGCATGTCTATCTAGCTACAATCCTCATACCTTTCTTCTAGCTCTTTTTTCTCTCTGGCTCTTTTTATCTTTCAAATCGCTCTCATTCCCTCTTTCTTGCTCTCTTTTTCTCTGCTTTCTTGTCTCTCTGCTATCTGCTACAAATTTTGTAGATAAAAGAACATGTATCCCTTTCTGACATTCTTAATTTCCGCCCTCAGGGGCCTTGTCACAAACCTGTTGTATATTATGATATCTTATGACATAAATACATAATTTACATCGGTTTTCCACAGGCTAAGTAATTGTTTTTCACCATCCTACTACGCATCACAACACTGTGGCTCATTTCAGACAGAAGAACATTTGCTTGCCTGTGTCACAAGGTCCTTACCTTTAGACCTTAGAAGATTGGTTTCTCGCATTGCAGCAGCTGTGTGTACCAGCTGGTTACCAGATCTCCTGTGTTCTAGCTCTCCTGGTAAGAGCTATGCATGTGAATGTCACAATGAAGAACCCATCACATGGTTCCACCATGACATCACACTGGAGCTGGAGAAACATGCTCAGTTCAACTCACAATTTCTGCTGAGAAATATCTGCTAAATAGTCACAAATAATGTAGAATTTACCCAATAAAGATGCCTGTTCTTGCTTGAATGGTTTTGATTTCAATGATCAGTAGTTTACTGAGCCATTCATTAACCACTGGTTAAGATGAATCCATTATGATGCTAAACACCAAATGAATGATTAGCAGTGAGAACTCAGACCTAACTGAGGCACAGCACCAACTCATTTAAATGCAAATTTATCTCCAACTTGGACTAGATGAAAGAGGGAGGGATGAGCTCTTAGATTGCTCTGAAGCAGTCAGGAATCTGCCAGGGCATTCTTCTGAAGCGAATCACACATTTAGGAGGCACAATAAACAAGTTCCAGTAATGGTGCAGTTCCTTTGTGATAATCACCATCCATAAAGACTAAGGGCACAATTTAATTCTTGGTGGTCGGGCTGATTTCCACCAGGGCAATGGAGTCAAGTACTCTGTTGCTCTGGCAGAGATCACCTCTGCCAAATTTATAAATGTCCTTCAGGCAGAGGGACATTTCTAGCATTTAGAGGAACCACTGTCATGCATGAAAGAGCCATACAGTAGTTTCCAGAGTTTATTTATATTTTCAAATACAAAAACCACCCAAAGTGGGTTTTTGTATTGAAAGATAAAAAAAAATGCCCCCTCAGAGTTATATGTCTGCCCACCCTAATTGGGCAGGTGACCCTTAAATTGTCGGGCCACCAGAGATGGTGTAATCTCTGCTGTAGTCTAACAGTGGTCCACCCGGATTTAATTTCCATGGGCGGACCATCATAAGCATACTTCATCACCGCTGTGACAGAGTAAGCTTAGAACCAACATTTAAATCAGACCATAAATAATAAAACTCCTATCAGGGATGCCATGCATGCAGCTGAAACAAACTACTTCATGTACTAAACTGAGCTTAACATGGAGCAATATAGCATTATTCCTATTTGATGAGGTGTCACTTGGCATGTGAATAAAAACACTTTCAGAAAATGAGTTTGTATTGTGAATCAATATGTAGAATGACAATTTGTATGACTCCTTTTTAGGCTTCTTAGGGAGCTCGGCAGCCGGCACCCTCAACAAAAGGAGACATCATATGAGTGTTGTTTTCCAGTGAATCACAATAGAGTCTCCTTATTGTGAATTTTAGTATTACCATGTGATGTTTAGGTTTCCAGGGTCCCCTCATGACTTTGTGAGAGCCGAACAGTAGTGTGAATAGTTATCTTTTACAGAATCATACTGATGTACTAATATGTGAAATAATTCAACAATAAAATTATTGTTAATACGAAAATTGCGCCTTACTTAGTGGCCGGCATCGAGTGAAAGGCCTGAGCATTGAACTATCGTTACAATGGAAATATTCTGTCTCTTTAAGAACATATTCTCTGCTAAAATAAATGCTGAAATAATATGAATATTTCTTGTTTTCTGCTGGGCCTCAAGCATACAAGGCCACAGTGTGAAGTTATCTAACACTTGGTGTTGAAACATTTATATATTTCACGTCTGTTGTTTAACAGACTCCATTCATTGAATTTGCATATTTGTGGGTAGTTATGTTTCTAACCCATGTGTTTTTCTCAAGGAAATGGTGTGGAGAACATTTTTCCATATCTTTGTAACTACTGTCCAGTAGCAATGCATTCAGAAGGTGCTAAAGCAATGGGTCCACAGATGTCAGCTGGAGAAGGAAGTGTGCAAGATACATTCTGAATTACGCCAATGGGGCAGAAGGCAATCAGTGTCTTTCAAATAATTGTTGTATCACCTTTAGTGTAATCGTGATATCAAATGTCTTCGTAATTGGATGTTCTTTCTTCGCATGGTATTTTCAACCAATGGAAATGTTTAGTAAATTTTAATTTAATGTCAGTCGTCTTTTGTCATTCACTGCATTTTACTTTCCTGGTTTCCAGAGACACCACTTCGTATGCTTGGTGTGATCTGTCACTTTGACAGTTCATGCTTTGCCAGTCAGTCTACTGACATTCTGGTGGTTTCTTATTTTCTGAGTTTACTATGCCTGTTCAATACTGAACTGATACTCTAGGGTTTAGTAATCTTAACGTCCAAATTCTAAACAGTCCCCCTTTTTCCCTGTTCCTGTCCTGATGCTGACACGTTGTCCTCTTCATTAAGTTATAACTTGATTGCTGATTACCTTAGGTTAGGTAAATATAATTATTCTGTGCAATGTTATTTGTCTTTTGTTTTCAGGTACCAACTGCTACTGTTTTAATACTGCTGCTGTTTTGATAGTGCCATAGCTAGATGTTTTCTAAATTGTTTCTACATGTTGCTAAATCTTTTGCATGAAGCCCAACATGCTAATGCTAATTAGTGGTTAGTAAGGTGTTACTCTCATACTCATGAATGGTCATTGACTTTCCATTTGTTAATTCAATGTATTAATTTTGTCTTTCTCAGATTCCATTACTATTGTTTTGTGCATTCTCTATTGAAATAATAATTCTCATTGCATTTATCAAGCTTAGATTCATCTGCCGTCTCAATCAGCCTTTATTATTTCTTTACATGTATCAATTTAGTTTGAGATTATTATTCATGACTTTAGTATTGTTAATATAGAGAAATAAACATTTTAACTTCTTAATAAATTGGTGTGGTTATTCATGGTTGCATTGATCATGGTGTAGTTTTCACAGACTTTGTAACGATGTGTATAGTATTGTTTGATAATTGACTTGGTGCCTCTGACGTTTTCTTCAAAGCTGATTCATAAGGTTCATCAACCTATAGCATGAAATCCGCTATCTAGTTTGTTGTAATTAAATATAGCAGAGATTTTTGCTTTACTAGTTTTGGTAACAGAATTTGATGATTAGTACCCCTTTAAATGACGTCAGAAGTTGTGTAAATTGATTTGATTGTTTTGATTACTTTTTTTTAAGTAGTGTTCTCAGTGCTCTATTGCCAGAAAGAATTAAGTGAATTATGCGCTTGCACAGCTTTAGCCCACCCCAGGAGGACACCCAAGGATGGAGGGACCCATCCCAGGGAACTTAAGGTAAGTTCAGGTAAGTATTTTTTTAAATTTTTTTTTGTGGCATAGGGGGGCCTGATTTGTGCCCCCCTACATGCCACTATGCCCAATGACCATGCCCAGGGGACATATGTCCCCTGGGCATGGCCATTGGGCAAGGGGGCATGACTCCTGTCTTTGCTAAGACAGGAGTCATTTCAATGGGGGTTGGGAGTAAAAAAAATGGCGCAAATCGGGTTGAGGCGAAAATTTTGCCTCAGCCTGACTTGCCCCATTTTTTGGCGCCCAAGCTCCATTTTCCCCTACGCCGGCGCTGCCTGGTGTAAGTCATTTTTTTTTACGCACACCAGGCAGCTCCGCCGGCTAACGTCATTCCATAAATAAGGTGCCCGCATGGCGCTTTGGAATGGCGTTAGCCGGCGTTACATTTTTTGACGCACAACTGCATTGGCGCAGTTGTGCGCCAAAAAGTATAAATACGGCCCTAAATCTTTTGCATGAAGCCCATCATGCTAATGCTAATTAGTGGTTAGTGAGGTGTTACACTCATACCCATGAATGGCCATTGACTTTCCGTTTGTTAATTCAACGTATTCAATTTCTCTTGCTCAGATTCTATTATTATTGTTTTGTGTATTCTCTTTTGAAATAATAATTCTCATTGCATTGATCAAGCTTAGATTCATTCGCCGTCTCAATCATCCTTTATTATTTCTTTACATGTATCAATTGAGCTTGAGGTTATTATTCGTCACTTAAGCATTGTTAATATAGGGAAATAAACATTTTAACTTCTTAACAAACTGGCGTGGTTATTCATGGTTGCATTGATCATGGTGAAGTTTTCACTGACTTTGTAATGATGTGTATAGTATTGTTGATAATTGACTTGATGCCTCTGACGTTTTCATTAAAGCTGATTCAAAAGGTTCATTGACCTATAGCATGAAATCCACTATCTAGTTTGTTGTAACTAAATGTAGCCGAGATTTCTGCAACTTCAAGTGACGTTAGTAGGTGAAGAACTGCACTAATATATAACAAAAAAGGAATAACATTGTTCCATATCTCTTGGGTTTAGGTTTTAGTCATAACAAAAGAGTGACTAATACAAAGAAAAGTGTACGAAAGTAGAACCTCTTCCCGAAAGAGATACCTATTTGGCTTACGGTGTGTCTTTATATTAATTTATACCTTTAGAGAGAATACATCCTTAACTTTAAGGTACTTTGTCCTATGGTAAAGTTCCCTCAGAGTTAGAGCAGTGCCTTTTATCTCAAGCCCGACCCTGCCCTGTAACGTCTCCCTCCCTCGATCCGTACTAAAACCGGAGCCGCTCACGAACCTGAGCGAGCCATGCACTTCATGGAGTGTGGCGGGGTGTTGTGTCCTGCCAGTGGCTTTCCGGCAGCTCCAAGCAGCTCTCCCTTGCGCTGCAATTGTCCAGGACACATGGACGTCAGGCTGCTTCTATTCTGGGTCCCATCGCATTGTGGGATTCTATTAAGAAGTACAAACTCAGCAAGTTAAATATTTTATTATTAAAATAGACAGCAGGAAGCAACAGCACTTCGTCCTCTCAGGTCTCCTCCAACTGCTGCTCCCTCCACCTAGAATCCTCACTTCCCGCATTCCCCTCCCTGCATCACTACATTCCAATTACCTAACAATATATTGTGGAACTTGCACATTTTAACCATAACCCAACAAATCCTCCTCCTTTATATTTAAACAAAAAGAATAATAAAGTTAACCTAAATATATCTATTGCCTACATTATGATACATTGAATAAATAACATCAATTTACATACATGTAAGAATATAACACTCTCTTGACATTGTGTTATAGATATAACTAAACTGTAAATGAAATACACAATTAAGTGCAAAAATAGTCATCAACTAGTCCATCCTGTAATCTCTGAACGTGTTAGGTAAAGTGATTACTCTGGTGGATGGATTGCATTTAACTGCAATTGTTTGTTGTCCTCCTTCACATGTTCACATTTATTCCTCCCTGTTCCTAAAATTTAGACAATAAGACTCTATCTTTATTCCACCACTTCCCATCATCCAGTTTCATAGCGCTGTTTCTTACCTTCACTATCCTTTTCTTTTCTCAAAATTTTGATTCCCCTTTGAGAATTATTCTTGAATATTTCACTCTTACTTCATTCCCCACTTTCATATTCTTTCTCTCGTTTCTTGGCTTATGTTGTGTTTGGCTATACTTACATTGTACATACTCTCTTTCCCTTACTACAAGTCCAATTGTTTCCTTTAATATTTCAAATTGATGCATCCAATCCCTTATTAAATTGGATGTGGGAACACGACCTCTCAACAGTACAAATGGCGATAATTCCGTGTCAGCATTGTCTGTATGCACACTGCCCATAACAATTTTTCTATTTGTGACTTACACTCCGAACCACTCGCCTTGGACAATTGCACATTCTCTTTTAGAACCTTTCAGCAAGACCTTTACTCCTGGGAAGGTACCAAGATGTTTTGGTGTGATTTGTGCTCCAAAAAATAAAAACCCTTCACATTGTTGTGATGTAAATTGACTACCATTATCCATTACAATCTCACCAGGAGTTTCTTCCCTAGCAAAAATGTATTCTTACCATTTTATTATGTTAGTTGAATTTGGCACGTTCAAGAATTTGACCTCAGGCCAGTGGATGTAGTAGTCCATGAGTACTATATCATATTCTAATGTTCCTCCAGGAACATGGGTTCTATAATATAGCGAACTACTTTGTCACAAGCCTTCTCTGGATTCTTGAGGGCTTCAATAGGACTGGGCATTGTTACTTGAGATTTATCACTAATGGCACAATTCATACAGTCTCTGACAAAATGCTTCACACATTTGTCCAGACTTGCCCACCAGAAATTCTCCCTTATTATTCTCTTCATGACACGCATGCCACTGTGACCTTCATGAGCTAGCTTCATAACCTTATTCCTCATTCCTTGAGGTACTTCTAGTGATTAAGACCAAAATAAGAGGTTATTCATAATGGATAATTTGTCAAAGACATGTTCATATTTTCTTACATAATTGTCTCTAAGATTCCATTTAGACAGATCCAAAGTTACACCTTGCATAACCATCTTAATCACTTGATCTGTTTCACAAGCATCTCTCCACTCTTGCTCTGAAATGGCCCCTTCTGAATGATCTTCAACTGTACATACGAATTCAGCATTATCCTCACTCTCTTCTTTAATAACCTCAGACTCATTACCTGACAATCTCGAGAGACAATCAGCTAACAATTTTTTTTCCCTGGAACAAATTCTACCTTAAAATTATGTTCTCGAAGCCTATATTGGGACTTGGCTATCCTGAGTGTTGCTTTTCTGCAACTTTTGTTGTGAACAACTGTACTAATGGTCTATGGTACACCCATAATGTGAATCATGAACCTCATAGATATTGTTTGAGATGCATTATACCCCACCAGCAGGCTAGTGTCTATCGTTCTATTACTGAATACGTGGCTTCTGCACCTCTCAGATTTTTAGAAGCAAAAGCTACTACTTCATCCTTAACTTCTCTTCTCTGTATTAATACTGCCCCTAAGCCCTTTTGACTGGCATCCATCAAGATTATTGTAGGATGCCAAGTATCCAAAGGTTTCAAGGGAATTGCTCTAGATATTTCTTTTTTTATGATATCAAACTCTTCAGTACACACCTCATCCATACAAATTTAGAGTTCTTTTTTAGAAGGTTTCCAATGTAAAATGTTTTTTCAGCACACTTGGGCACAAAACTCGCATAAAACTCAATCATACCCAAAAAGGATCTCAATTGATATTTGTTCTCTGGACTAGTAAACTCTTCAATTGCTTTTACTAAACTGGTTTTAGGTTCTATGCCATCACCAGATAGTTTGTAGACTGAAGAGTCTATCAATGTTACATTAATGAGGCAATTGTTCTCGACTAGGAGTTATATCTTTTTTTCAGGTTATCCAGCACTTGACTTAACCTCTCGTTGTGCTGAGTTCTGTTTTCCCCCATAAATCAATATATCATCTTGAAAAGCTTTCACTCCACACATGGCTTTAAACATACTGTCAACTGATCTTTGGAATACAGTAGAAGCTGATGCAAGACCGAAAGGCATGTGTTTAAATTGAAATAATCCTTCTGAAGTAATAAATGCAGTATAATGTCTTGAATCAGGATGTAAGTTATTTGATGATAAGTTGACATCATGTCTAGCAAACTAAACACTTTGCCCCTTTGATAGTGGATAACATTTCTATTATGCTGGGCAAAGGATATTAATCAACCCAGATTTGCTTGTTTAAATCTTGCAAATCCACACACATGCAAATCGATCCATTGGCTTTTCGAGCTAATGCAATAGGTGCTAGCCAATCAGAGGATTCAATAGCTTCAATTACATCATTCTTAAACAATTTGTCTAGTTCTTTTTTTAGTTCTCTTCTTAAGGCCACCGGTACACTGTGTACTTTGTGAGCTTTTGGTTGAGCATTTTCTTTCACTTTTATTTTATGTAACAAACCCAGGTTTTCATTAAATATTTTTGAATATGACTCTTCCCATCTTTTTGTTTTTACTGTTTAAACCTGTAAGTACTCCTTTACTCCTTTCTCAGTATAACTTGTTCTGGATTGTTCGGATTCTTCCCATTTTGTTTCACTTATTAACATGAATGATGATCCTGAGTTCTGCCATAACTTTAAGTCCTACTCCATTAATCGTTAAATTGGCAAAACTGTCTTTTTGATCCTTGTTCCATACCTCTTTGTACATTTGTTTTTGTATTGTTGAACTGGGTTGATTAACTGTAAATGCTTCATCTTCCTCACTCGATGATATTCTACTAGACCGTTCTATTCTATTTACCTTGTTCAAGTTTGATCTCCCTGTTGATCTACAAACCCCAGCAAAATTTCCTTTTTTCATGCATTTGGCACGTTTTCTCAGTAGCTGGACATACTTTGGCATTTTCTAAATGTGAAGTGCTTCCACATCTGTAACATTCAAATGGTTTTAGAAAGCTCTTCTTCTCCATTTTATCTATTTTATTTGTTTCACCAGATCATAATTTTTAATATGTTTTTTTTTATTTTTACCTTTGACTGTTAGAACACTTTGTGGCTTAGATTGTATATTGTTCTCTGTTGAGGCCAGTTGTTCTATATATGATGTTGTACTTTCTATTCTTGTAGCAATTTCTAGGGCCTTTTGTAAAGTCAAATTTGGTGTTGATAAAAGAATCTTTTGAACGGTCTTATTATTAGTCTTCTCTATTAATTGGTCTCTTATCATTTCTTCTTCTAAGTCCTTATATTCGCAAGATACAGCAAGAAGTCTTAGTGCACCTACATAACTTGAAGTGGACTCACCATCCACATGTACTCTCTTATAAAAATTGTGTCTTTCTAAGGTGACATTTTTACATGTTTTAAAGCAAACATCTAAAGATTTTATTACAGTTGCATATTCATCTTCAATTCCATCTCCTTCAACTTCTATAACCAATACTACTTCTTCAGGTGTATGTTTTAGTATTTTTTATCCTTCTGTATCTAAACAGTGTTTTAATATAGCATACTTCCTTTTGTGTGTAAAAGTTTCTCCTTCTAGTGCATCTAGATATGTTTTGAATGCTTCTTTCCACTGTTCCCAATCTGTGTTGGAAGAAGATGGATGTGGTGCAAATGCGGAAGGTGGCATTATGGATTGATGCGTTTTGAAAGAAGTTAAGCTTGCTGAAGATGCAGACAATTTTGATGAAAAACTATCCTATCTTCTTTTTTTATTCTTATACAAAAAGTGTTATAGGATTAGAAATAAAGGTAAGTATACATAAAGGAATGCTCCTACCGATATGAAGGTGTGCGCATGGCAGCGCACACAAAAAACAGATGAGAATTTATAGTACCTGAAATCCACCTGAAGGACAAACTATAAATGCAAGCGATGTGTCAACCAGGCACTGCACGTCTACGTTCATACCAATGCTACTTCCAAAGGTTGACAGTGAATTCTTTCGTGATGCCTGCTCCTGGAATTCTGGAACACGTGTGGGAGATCCTGCTGTCACTCATCGCCACTATTAAGAGTACAAGTTAAATTCTTTATTAGAAATATGGACAGCAGGAAGCAATGGCTCTTAGTCCTCTCAGGTCTCCTCCAAATGCCTTCCCTCCACCTAGAATCCTCACCTCCCACATCCCACTCTCTGCATCATTACATTTCAATTACCTAACAGTACACTGTGGAATCTGCACATTTTCAGCATGATCCAGCAGAATCCGTACTACTCAGGATGGCATCCATCAGCGTGTGTCGAATCCTCCTCCTTCCTGGTTTCTTTTATGGGATTACCCCAACCTCTTTTTGTCTTCACTTTGGGTCCCTGACCTTGTCCTTATTCTGTGTTTACTTCTGGGTCGTATGCCTGCAAGCAATGTTGTCTGTGGCTTCTGTTTCAGGTCTTGCTGGGAATGGCAGACCCAGGGTACAATTCAGGTAAGTCCTCAGTTATTCCTCAAGCACACCCCTCCCCCTGACTCTGTGGCTATAATGATTCTTAAACACCTAAACCACAGGCATGGACCTATAAAGAGAGAGCATTAACAAATAGTATATCCTGAGGTAAAAGGGCTATAATGCTAATTTAACTTTTTTCATCTGAGGGTAGAATGTTCTAAATTCAAAAGTAAGAAACAGAAAAACAAAGGCTGGAATGTAGGAGATGAAGGCCTATAGCAGTCATTATTGCCCTTGAGTCACTTTACTGTCTTCAATGGAGACCCCAACATTCCAATCTAAAAGCTTTATATTCAAAATATTGGCAGAATGTACCTCTGAGTGATTCCTCAGCACCCACACTACACTAACTTGATTTTAAGACTTGTACTCCATTCATAGTGATGACTGGTTGTCCGCCTATTTAGGCCTAGTTTTCACAAGTGACTGAAAGGCAACATATTGCTGTCATAAAAAAACAATGAAATAAATAAAAACATAAATGGCCATTTAGAGTGGATTGCAGGTCCAGCCAGTTCTCGGTGCTTGTGCCAATTTTATTTCAAGCTCATTTTAGACAGCTCGGTGTAATGATTAGACCATTCTGCTTTGTGATTTCTGTTGTGTGTAACAAGGGAGGGCATTGCATGGTGAATATGAAGTGCATGAGGTTGAAGATTCACATGGGAGTGAGGTAGAATGTGATGACTTTAGCACTTTGCACTGCCAGTTTTTGTATTTTTGGAATAAAACATACCTCTTCATCATACTCATGTCTGTGCAGTCTTGAAGAGGATACAACAATTAGTTTGGCGGCAACCTGATCCCTATTCTATGTGGCCATTGGATACTGGCACCACCTATTCATAGCTGCAGCAGCAGTGGAGGTATATGGGCACAATCATGGAGTTGCTGACCGTGACTGGGATGTGGTACATTTTTTCCAATGTCTTGGGAGGCTGTGTTGTGTCTCAAAACAGGTTTCCTGTGTCCTTGCAGTTTGTTGTGGAACAACATTCTTTCTGGATGACTGCTTTGGAGACTTAAGTCCTGGAGATGGACCAAACTACTGACTTGAAGTAAGTGATGCTTTTCAAGCATCACCTTGATTGTGTGCCTCATTGTCCCTTTGTGGCAGTGTGGACTTCAGGTGTTATCTGTAAAGGTATAGGAAAGTACCCTGTTTCTTGGCATGGTTACCCCCATTTTCTGCCTGTTGTCAGTGTGTTTGATTGTGTTCACTGGGATCCTGCTAACCAGGACCCCATTGATTATGCTCTCTCCCTTCTAAATTGGGAACTTGTACCATTTTCACCACACATTTGGCATATTGGTGCCCACATGTAAGTCCCTAGTATATGGTACACAGGTACCCAGGGCATTGGGGTAGCATGGGAGCCCCATGTTCTGCATGCCTGCCCTTGCAGCCTGCGTGAAAGGGTGCATGCACCCTTTTTCACTACAGGTCACTGCACCAGATCACTGTACGTCACTCCTCTGGCAGGCCCTCCTAGCCCAGAGGGCAGGGTGCAAGTACCTGTGTGTGAGGGCACCTCTGCACTAGCAAAGGTGCCCCCCCACAAACTTCGCTGTCATTTTCATGGACTTCGCAAGTGCTGGGATGCCATTTTATGATTGTACTGGACATAGGTTACCACTTATGTCCAGCTACATAATAGTAACTTCAAACCCAGGCATGTTTGGTATCAAACATGTCAGAATTATACCCCAATACTTTTGCCAGTATTGAACGTATTATTCCATGCTCCCTAGAGGACCCCAGCAGTGCTCCTACCAGTCATCCTGGGTTTTCAAGGCAGCCCAAGCTGTTGCCACACCTCAGACAGGTTTCTGCCCTCCTGCTGCTTGATCAGCTTAAGGCCAGGAAGGCAGAACAAAGGATTTCCTTTTTGAGAGGGTGGTAACACCCTCTCCCTTTGGAAATAGGTGTTACATGGCTTGGGAGAGGTAGCCTCCCCAAGCCACTTATATGGTTTGAAGGGCACATTTGGTGCCCTCTGTGCATAAACTAGTCTACACCGGTTCAGGAACCTCCAGTCCCTGCTCTGGTGCAAAACTGGACAATGGAAAGTGGAGTGACCACTCCCCTGTCCATCACCACCCCAGGGTTGGTCCCCAGAGCTCCTCCAGAGGGTCCCTGGGTTCTGCTATCTTGACTCCAAGGTTGGCAGGGACCTCTAGGAGCATCTGAGTGGCCAGGCCAGGCAGGTGACGTCAGAGCCCCCTCCTGATAGGTGGTCACCTGGTCAATATTTAGAGTCTCTCTCTTGGGTGGGTCCTCAGATTCGGCTTGCAAGATTCCAGCAGGACTCCTCTGCAACCTAACTTCACCTTCTAGCCACTGGAGCCGTTACTGGACCCTCCAGGAACAGACAATCTGCATCCACAAAGAAGACTCTTCCTGCAACATTGTTTCCACGGCCCCTTTCAGCTTCTGCAACATTTCCCCAGCTGTGCATCCTCTGAGGGCAGCAAGTCTTCAATCTGCACGAGAAGGAAGAAGGAATCTCCCTTGGAGTGAAGGAGCCACTCCCCTGCATCCGCAGGCACCTATTGCAATAATGACCGGCTGCGTGGATCTCCTCTCATCCTGAGCTGCATAGATCTTGCATCATGGGTGGTGGTCCAGAGTAGTCCTCTCTGCCAGCTGTCCAACTTTATTGGAGGTAAGCCCTTGCCTTCCTACGCAGGACAGTACCCCTGTGCACCACTTATCTTGCTGCTGCCAAGGCTTGTTTACATTTCAGGCTACATGTAGCTCCAGTCCTCAGCACCCCTTCTAGCAACGCACAGCCCTCTGCATGGTTCTCCTGTGTCGTGGGACCCTTTTTCAATCGTGCTGCATGGGCTCTTCTGCAAATCCTGTGTCCCCCTCCTGTGGGACTCCTGTGGGTGCTGCCTCTGCTCCTGTGGGATCTCTGTGTTGCTGAGGGTCCCCTCTGATTCTCCCTCCTGGGTTGAGTCCTCCTGGGCATTGCTGGTCCCCGGCAGCTCCACTTTTGTGACATTTGCCTTTGCCTAGGCTTGTTTGTGGAATTCCTGCACTAGCACCTGACTGCAATTCTTCTTCCAGCGTGGGACGTCATCTGCATCCCTTTAGGAACTCTTCACCGACTCCAGGACTGCAGTGCTGAACTTCTTCACATCACCGTCAACCAACTCTTGCATCCATAGCTTGGTGGGTAGTAGCTCCTACTCCTCCTGGGCTCTTCTGTGACTTCTGGACTTAGACCCCTTCTTCCACAGGCCTTGGGTTGCATTTTCTTCTTTTTCTTCCTTTTGGGTAGTTTGGAGAAAATCCACTAACTTACTCCTTTTCTCCTGGGCGCTAGGGGGCACTGTGGTACTCACCTTTGGGGTTTCCTAGTACCCCCAGCTCCCCTTTATGCATTCCACTTAGCTATGGGGGTCCTGGGTGCACATTCAATTTTTTTAGTATGTGGTTTGGGCTCCCCCTAGGGTCACTATTGTCTAACTGCATTTGCACTGTTTTCTATCAATTTCTATGCCTATTTATGCTAACTAGTGTATATATTTGGTGTGTTACTTGCCTCCTATTGGAGAGTTGCCTCTCTAGTACTTTTTTGGTATTGTGTCACTAAGATAAAGTACCTAGGGGGTCATTACGACCTTGGCGGGCGGCTACCACCGCCCGCCAGGCGGTAACCACCATGCGGCCGCCAATGCAGCCGCACTCAGGCGGCCCCCATTATGGCATTCCCGCTGGGCCGGCGGGCGCAAACCAAGTTTGCACCCGCCAGCCAAGCGGGAATGAGGCCGCAACATAGGAGCCGGCTCCTAATGGAGCCGGCGGTGTTGCGGCCGTGCGACGGGTGCAGTTGCACCCGTCGCGCTTTTCACTGTCTGCTATGCAGACAGTGAAAAGCTGGCCGGGGCCCTGTTAGGGGGCCCCTGCACTGCCCATGCACTGCCCCCCCCAGGGGCCCCAGGGGCCCCAGGACACCCCTTACCACCAGCCTCTTCCTGGCGGTGCAAACCGCCAAAAACAGGCTGGCGGTAAGGGGGTCGTAATCCCCAGGGCAGCGCTGCAAGCAGCGCTGCCCTGGCGGATTACATCCGCCGGGGCCATTGTGGTGGTAAACCGCCGGCCCCGGCTGTGCGACCGCGGCGTTACCGCTGCGGTCAAAATACGCCGGGAGGCCCCGCCAGCCTGTTGGTGGTGCTCCTGTCGTTTTGGCCCTGGCGGTCATAATACCGCCAGCGTCATAATGACCACCCTAGTGTTTTCTTTTATGTGTGTGAGTGCAGTGTGACTACAGTGGTGTTGCATGAGCTTTGCATGTCTCCTAGATAAGCCTTGGCTGCTCATCCACAGCTACCTTTAGAGAGCCTGGCTTCTAGACACTGCCTACACTACACTCATAGGGGATACCTGGACCTGGTATAAGGTGTAAGTTCCTTAGGTACCCACCACACACCAGGCCAGCTTCCTACAAAGTTATTCTTTTTTCACTCATTTGTGTCAGCCATTAATGAGTGTATGTGGATGGCTTTTGCAAGGAACTTTGGAAGTGTTTGTGTTGGGGCTGTCATGCTCAGTCTGTGAAATCAGTTATATATAAGTACCAGAGGCCAACGATTATGCATATTGTTCATCAGTTTATTAACACAGCAGTTGTTTCCAAGTACAATCCTTTGACATTTACAAAACTAGATTTCTTAATAAATACAAGTAATTCACGTAACAAAATAACCATAAGTCCACCAATCATGAAATCATGTCCGATTTATCCCAGTTTGACATCACTCCCTTTTCCTTTTTCTTCACTGCTCAGATAAGTGTATATTAGGTTTATTTTCTACTCCAACGGTTACTGCATTGTGGTGATTTATTCAGTTTGACATACGTTATTCACTCCCTTCAAGGTGTTTGAAGTTGGTGCATTCTGCATTAGTCTGGTTGGGAAAACCAAGCACTTCAGGTCACCATGCCCTTTCAGAGGGAATTAGGTGGTGGCCTTCCTCAGTGTGCTTTGGTTTTTTGTGACTGACGCAAGGAGCAGGATCCTCATGCTAGATACAGCACGCTCACGGACAATCGCTGCTCACTGGCTGCTCGGTTTCTCCTCCGCTTCCTCCCAAGAGACACTGTTTGAGGTATGGACATAACGTCACTTGGGATATTTATCTTCTATAGTTATCACTAATGAGTGGAGCTGCCCAGTAGACTAAGGCCAAAGTCTTAAAAATCAACAACTTGGCTAATCGAGAAATAATTATTGTTGGTACAGGTGCCCCCACCGTGACATAATGCAGACCATTAAGGAGCATGGATCCTCAACTCTGTGTCTTTAATAGAATTGAAAACTTTCCATCTTCTTAGTTAAGAAATTTTACATTCTAAAGATAATGCAGACTACTTTGGTTGTTTTCATAAGTTATTTTACAGAATTCCCATAACATTGGTGACTACTTTTATTGTCTTCATTTCTTTATTTTGTACAGTTTGTCGATGTCTTTGGCTTCATAAAGAGAATACAACACTATCTGATTTTAATATATTTGCTAATGACACTTTGAGGACCTGTTTCATACAGACCACTGCTGTGGTTGTGATGACTTGAATAACAAGTTTCCTGCTTGGGGATTGTGAATGTGTGGCTACTAACCAAATGTGAGAACCAGCTACCAGTGGTCCATTAGCTTTTCAGAAATGGTCCACTCCCTTGATCATGTGACATTACTTGCCTTACTTAAACACTAGACTGCTCGGTGGGGCAGGTGAAAGAACCACAGTGATGATTTAGGTGGAGCCAGTTTAGAGTAGGGCAATCCAGTAATCTAATGCAGCCATATTAATTGTCTACCATAAATGGTTGGAACAATTTGTGCCACAAATACCACAAATGAAGGTTGATATCATCTGCCAAAGAGACATACTGGCCTATACACATGTTGCCTGTGTATGCTTTTGGGATGTACTCAGAAGATACTAAGTAATCCAGGAGGTTGAGCATTACAGCATGTTGATAGGAAATTCTAAATAGTGGGATGTTAATGTCCTTTCATTTATAGCGGGAGAAAAGTGAAGGGAAACATGGAATAAGGACTCTATTACAGATAGTGAGCTGCCCCCTTGTCAGTGGCAAACTGGCTTCTGCCTTTGGAGCAGCAGATTAGTGGAATGCAAAGCAGCTCTTTGAAACAGCTGCTCTGTCACACAAAAATCCCCTGTGGGCAGGTGCAGTGACTGACTGCATCCAGTGGTGAGGGAATGTCTGATAGTCCAGTGGACTCTCTTTCTCTCCCCTTTGGAAACCACCCTTGGGGGAACACATAGAATGTGTGTCACCTTCTATTGCACACATTCAGTACATCTTCTGACAGCCTCTTTGCCTCTAAGCCCTCAATAGAAAACGGAAGCAGAGGGGTCGCGCCTCAATGCAAATGAGGGAATGCTCCTTTAGCATAGCGCTGGCACTATCTGTACTACAAGAAGTATCTGTGAGACTATAAATAAATATATATATATATTTTATCAGTTATCTTTTTTTGTAGTTATTTTATTGTTAACAATGTGGTGGTAAGAGGTTTTTAGGGTTCAGATATAGGTGGTTGTTAAAAATTGCCCTTTCTGCAGGGTGATCCCCAGACTTTTTGCCTTCCTACTCCTTGTTTTCTGACCTTGTTTTTGTTGGCGTCCCCGCATCAAACAGCTCTTCCTCATGTAGCAGTGTTCCTTGAAACTTTTACACCAGGGGCGCATCAGCCTGCTTTCTGCACCCAGGAGTATTATGGTATTACAGAGGGGGTGCTGCTTACACAGCCCCTTCTGTAATATTTATAGCATTGGCGCACATACAGAGACAGTGCTGTCTTCTGAGTGCTTATCCTCATTTCCATGGGAGCATGGCCCCATGCAAATGACAGAATGACTTTGCCTCTGTGCCTGCCCCATATCATGGATGTGGGCACATGGGCAAAAAGACCCTCTGGATACACACTGACAATACGCCACAAAAAGGTGGTTCACAGTCTGTGTGCCTTCTTAAGCCATTCTTCTGGGTGTGCCAAGAGGCTACCATGGTCCTCCCAGACATCACCCTGCAAGCAGATGCAGGAACTAACTGCACTTGCCTGCAAAGGGATCTGTCTCTCCTCTTAAATTGTGACAGGGTGCATTGTCCCTGTTTGCACCTAGCACACATGTATGAAAGTGCCATTGTTGGCATGGTTACCACCCCACTTTTTGCCTTATGCTGATGCTAACTTTGACTGAAAGAGTGCTGGGACCCTGCCAACCAGGCCCCAGAACCAATGTTCGTTCCCAAAATCTGTTAAGTCCCTGTAAAATGTGCCCCTGGTACCAACGGCCCTGTGGTCAGGGAAAGTCCCCAAGGACTGCAGCATGTATTATGCCACCCTGGGTGACCCCTCACCAAGCACTTGCACACTGCCCCTGCAGCTTCTGTGTGCTGGTGGGGAGAAAAAGGCAAAGTCAACATAGCACCCCCCTCAGAGTGCCATGCCCACAAACCACTGCCTGTGGCATAGGTAAGTCATCCCTCTAGCAGGCCTTACAGCCCTAAGGCAGGGTGCACTATACCACAGGTGAGGGCATAGCTGTAGGAGCAATATGCCCCTACAGTGTCTAAGTCCATTCTAATCTAGGATTTAAGGGCCTCCCTGAACCCGGCTCACCAGATTCCTGGTGACCTGACAAGAAAGAAGAAGGACTGCTAAGCTGAATCCCCAGCAGAGAAGAAGGAAGACGGCAACTGACTTGGCCCCAGGCCTGACGGACTGTTTCCTGCTTTAAAGAACCTGCACAAGAAGAGCAACGCATCCAGTGGGACCAGTGATCTCTGCCAAGATTCAGAGGACTGCCCTGTACCCAAAAGGACCAAGAACTCCTGTGGATAGCAGCCCTGTTCAAGAAGAAACAACACCAAGGACTCCAGCACCACTCCGGAAGCGTGAGTCCTGACCAGTCTGCACCCGACACCCACGGCCCGTGTCCTGGTGGCCCAACTAACCAGAGAGGATCCCCCTGTGATTCTGAGGAAGTGTCCACCGTGGGTTGACCCCTCCATGACGCCGCCTGCAGAGGAAATCACGAGAACCCCCTGACCGCGAAAGTTCCCGACGAAGATATCCAATGCCTAAGGAAGATATCCACCTGCAGCCGCCAGGCCTTTGAGAACCTGACCTCTAGTGCCACTACATTCAGCAGGCAGCCATCCTCCCTGTCCAGCCTGTGGGTTACCCGAGTCGACCCTCTGGACCTTGTCTGCAGCATATGAGTGACCCCCAAGGTCCCCTCAAAGAGAATCATTGGAAAACCGATGCCTTGTTTGCACCCTGAACCCGTCCGCCCCAGTACCACTGAGGGTGTGTGTTTGGTGCCTATGTGTGCACCCACTAATTCTCCTCTAAACCCCAAAGGTCTGTCCTCCGAAGTCACAGGTACTTACCTGCAGGCAGGCCTGATTCAGAGTGCCCCTCATCTCCATAGGAGCCCATGTTAATTTTGCCTCTACTTTGACCTCTGCACCCGGTGGCCCCATGTTGCTGGTGGTGGGTGTTTGGGGTTAACGGGAACCCCAGCCTGTGGACTTCCTAACCCCTGGAGACTGGAACTGTAAGTGTTGTACTTTCCTGCGAATAGATCTAACTTTTTATCCCCCCAGGAACTGTTCATGAAGATAGCACTGAGTCAACGTTTAAAACAGATAATTGCCAATATTTCAAAAACTGTATAACTTATCAATTTAAAACAAAGTGCTATGGATATATGTGTGAAATATGAATCTATTGAAGTACATACCTGCAACTTGAATTTTGTGGTTCCAAAAATAAATCAAGAAAATATATATTTGCTATATAAAAACCATTAGTCTGGAGTTAAGTCATTGAGTGTATGCTTCTTCTATTGTATGTGTGTGTACAACGAATGCTTTGTACTACCCTCTGATAAGCCTAACTGCTCGGCCACACTACCACAAAAGAGAGCATTAGTATTATCTACTTTAGACTCTGTTAAGCCTCTGGGGAACCCCTGGACTCTGTGCACATTATGGTGGTCATTCTGACCCTGGCGGTCTTTGACCGCCAGGGCGGAGGACCGCGGGAGCACCGCCGACAGGCCGGCGGTGCTCCAATGGGGATTCCGACCGCGGCGGTAAAGCCGCGGTCGGACCGGCACCACTGGCGGGGTCCCGCCAGTGTACCGCCGCCCCATTGAATCCTCCGCGGCGGCGCAGCTTGCTGCACCGCCGCGGGGATTCCGACCCCCCCTACCGCCATCCAGATCCCGGCGGTCGGACCGCCGAGATCCGGATGGCGGTAGGGGGGGTCGCGGGGCCCCTGGGGGCCCCTGGGCATTGCAGGGGCCCCCGTAAGAGGGCCCCTACATGTATTTCACTGTCTGCTGCGCAGACAGTGAAATACGCGACGGGTGCAACTGCACCCGTCGCACAGCTTCCACTCCGCCGGCTCGATTCCGAGCCGGCTTCATCGTGGAAGCCTCTTTCCCGATGGGCTGGCTGGCGGTCTGAAGGCGACCGCCCGCCAGTCCAGCGGGAAAGTCAGAATTACCGCCGCGGTCTTTCGACCGCGGAACGGTAACCTGACGGCGGGACTTTGGCGGGCGGCCTCCGCCGCCCGCCAAGGTCAGAATGAGGGCCTATATCTCATTTTGATACAGTATATACAGAGCCAGCTTCTTCCATCACCTTTTTAGAGGTGTGTAGTGGTAGATACAGGGACAGTGCTCCCTATGTGTAATACAGACCCTGTTGTTCTTTGAATACTCTTACAAACTCATCCATGCATACGTTTTCTATGAGCTCCATCTCATGCATAAACTGGTCAAATTATGTTCTCTCTCATTGTGTGACGGAAAAGTGTGAGGACAGGAGAAGGTGTTGAAAAGGTGCTCTCACAGGCTGCAGTTGCAATCCCTATAATAACTGGAGATAGAGACATTTTATGAAGTACTGGAAAAGTGTCAGCATAATCATGCACCAGTTCTCAAATGTGGAAGCATGAGGTGGTGGCAGCACTGACCTGTGCTGTCATGTTGAGTTTGCAGCCTGTGATAATCCCAAGGTTCTTGGCATGTGGGAAAAGGGTGGGAGTAGGTCCTAGCTCTGTTGACCACCAGTGTAGTCGCACAGAGAAGAGTGCTCCCTAAAGATCACAACTTCAGTCTTCTCAGTGTTCAATTTCAGGCAGTTGGACTTCATTCATCATTCATTGGTCATTGTGATATGTATATTCTAGGCAGATTCAGGAAAGGGGAGAGATGCACTGAGAGCTTGTAGAGTTTGTTTTTTTGAGGACCTGTTTGTGAATAGTGAAAGCTTCTGCTTGTGTATCTGTATTTGAGTGAGTATTGTATGTGTCTGCGTGCCTGTGGTGTTTTTGTCATTCTGGCCATTCTGCTGTAGGTGTTTCTTTGTGCAGCGTTCATTTAAGCCTAGGATTAGTGTGCTATATGTTCTGTGCTTTGTATAAACGTGGTGTTTAGGCATGTGGTGGTGCTTCTGTATGGTGTGTTGTGGTTCATTAAACAATGGATGAGTGTAAAAGAAGATATTGACAAAATTACACAATAACTTATTTGATGCAAGCAGGCAGCATTTATTTTCTGAATCTGTATGTGATTCAGTTTTGAGTCCTGAAGGTTTAAGGACCACACGTACTGGATCTTCTGTGCATGAATTATCAGCTGTGCAAGCTCTCACTGTAACAGCAAACCTTATCAAACATAGTGCTAAGCAGTGAATTGTAAAAAGTAAACAAACACCTTTAAGAAAATGTGACCATATAGAGAAGATGAAATGTGATCTTAAAAATTGTACATATTTGGTTTTAACATGGCTGTATAAAGTATTTGCTGTATTGTACGTAGAGACCATCCATTTATATGAAAATCATTCTTTGTTTGTGGCAAAATGTTAGAGATATCAATTTTAATATGGTTTCCCGCCATGGTTGTCCTGGTGGTTTTAATCTGCCAGGGCAGCACTGCTTGCAGCACTGCCCAGAGGATTACGAGTCCCCTTCCCGCAAGCCTGTCCATGGCGGTAGAGAGCACCATGTGAAGGCTGGCGGGAAGGGGAGTCGCGGGGCCCCTGAGGTCCCCTGCACTGCCATGCACTTGGCAAGGGCAGTGCAAGGGCCCCCAGGCACAGCCCCACCCTGCTTTTCACTGTCAGCACAGCAGACAGTGAAAAGCGTGACGGGTGCAGCTGCACCCGTCGCACGGCTGCAACACCGCCGCATCGTTAGGAGCCGGCTCCCATGCTACGCCCGACATCCCCGCTGGAAACTATGTTTCCACCCGCCGGCCCAGCGGGGATGTCATAATACCACAGTATCTGGTGAAGAACAGACAAACACATATTCCAGCAGGCACTATAATTCCACATTATGGCTGGTCATCAAATGAGGCATGAGCTGCCACTATCTCACTTGTATAATACATGCCCCATTCTACAGTAGATTACTGCGCAGATCCTGCATCATTGGCAGGTAAACCCCTGTGCCCTCTCCCCCAACATACAGCTCCCCACTCCAGCCTCGCCTCATAGTTTAATGGCTCAACCAGTACAAAAATAGGGAAAATCACCTAAAAACAGCATATTTCCCTCTCAGTAGTTCATTAAAACAGCTATTATTAACACAATGAACTTTAAAATGCATTCTAGAGGTTCCTTGATGAACCAGGACTGATAATTAAGGCAAACAAAGTGGAAACAAATCACAACATTCGGCCGTCGACATGGAGGAAGCACTTAACAGGTGCTTTCTCCATGGCCTCTTCTGCCATGACTGGGAGGGCCAAAGGTCATGTTAGGGTAGGCTTGGCCCAACCAGCCCACTCTCTACAACCGGACATGCTCAGGAGAGGTGCAGATTAATGGTAAACTTCATACCCTGGAGCCCCAAGGCCTCCTTTCGACATAGACAGCTGCTAATTGTGAAGTCTGACTCTTAGGCCCATATTTATACTCGGTTTGCGCTGAATTAGCGTAATTTTTTTTACGCTAATTCAGCACAAACCTAACTTCATATTTATACCTTGGCGCTAGACATGTCTAGCGCCAAAGTTATGAAAACCTACCTTGCGTCAATGAGATGCAAGGTAGGCATTCCCATCCAGAAAAGGACGCTGACAGGGCATTAGCGCCGGCTAGCACATTCCATAAATATGGCACCCGGCCGGCGTCTTGGAATGGCACTATCCGGCGCTGTACTTTTTCAAGCAAAACTAAGCTAACGCAGTTTTGCATGAAAATGTATAAATCTACCCCTTAGTTTACCATCACATTTGAGATAGCGTCCACTGCCCAGGTGAAGGCCTCGGTTCTTGACATGATTTGTGACCATGGAATGTGTTTTGAAGCAGTCAGGTGAACAGGCATGTGTTCTTATGAAGCGCAGTCCCTAGGCTTCCCCAAGGGCCTGGGTCGGCTCTTAGCACCATTGAGTTAGAAGCCACTTTATTCCACAACAGCCTCAATTGCTTTGAGGCTATTAGCAGTGTTGAGGAAGTCTTTCTTTTGTCCTAAAACTTTGAGGAAAATTGAGGGATTGTCAACATAGGATTAAAACACAAGGACAAGTTTCGGAGGACTCTTATCAGGGTAAGAGAAGTGGAAATCAGTGATCTCCTCAAACACTTTGGAAAGATATGGAAGGGTTAGCATGGAAAGGGAGGTGCCACAGCAGGGATCTCATCCTAGTCTGTAAAAATGAGTGCTTGCACATGTCAAAACCCGGACCAGGATAGAGAACACAGTGTGCTTAAGGAAACGTCATATCTGGTGTCCATAGTTTGTGCCAGGTTCTTTGAGTATCAAGGCATATCTGCAAAGTGTCTGCACTCGAATCATAGGAGGGTTTTTGGAACATGGTCCGAGTTAAGGGCAGTGGGTTCTGCTCAAGGGATGTGAGGGGGGTCCAAATGGGGGCGAATATAGTGCATCGGTCAGAGCGACTGCGTCAGGAGACAGAGATCTGAGTTCGATCGTCAGCACAAAGGGGGTCATTCTGACCTCAGCGGTAAAAGGCGCTTACCGCCGGTCAGAAGACCGCCATAACACCGCCGTGGCCGCGGTAAACCGCCACGGTCATTCTGACCCGCAACTGGCAAACCGCCAAAAACCCGACATCCACAAAAGTCCGCCACACCAAAGGTCAGCGCAAAAATGGCGATGAACAAACCTCCACCGTCACGACAACAGAAATACGCCCATACCATTCCGACCCACAAATCCACGAGATGGTCTTTCAAACGCGGTATTCCATTGGCGGTACACACCGCCGCGGTCAAAATACACACACACATAGAAAACTCAGCCACATTGGTCAGTTTGAAACACGCACACCTGATACACATACCAACACCACTCCCACACACCCAACACAATATAAAACACACACCCACATCACCCACAAGCCCCTACGACCCGAAATTATTGACGAAGGCTAGAGAGCGAGCACAGAATAGACAATCCCACAACACAGAGGCACACAACACCATCACCCACACAGAATCCACGCACCAAACACCACACACCACCACACGCACCACACTCATCACCACAAACGCCACCCCCACACCTCATCCACACCACCCCATGGCACCCCAAAGACACCCCAGGTTCAGTGACGCCGAACTCAGGGTCATGGTGGAGGAAATAGTCTGTGTAGAGCCCCAGCTCTTCGGGGCACAGGTGCAGCACACCACAATTGCCAGGAAGATGGAGCTATGGCAAAGGATAGTGGACAGGGTCAACGCGGTGGGACAGCATCCACGCAATCGGTAGGACATAAGGAAGAGATGGAACGACCTACGGGGGAAGGTGCGTTCCATGGTATCAAGGCACAACATTGCGGTGCAGAAGACTGGCGGCGGACCCCCACCTACTCCCCCCGAATTTACCGCATGGGAGGAGGAAGTCTTGCACATCCTGCATCCTGAGGGCCTTGCAGGAGTAGGCGGAGGAATGGACTCTGGTAAGTCAAATCTTCACTACTGCTTCCCACCCCCACCCCACCTGCATGCCAAATCATACCCCCACCCTCACCCCCACCCCCATCACACCAACACCTAGCAAAAGGCCCACCATCACAACCCACCCATCCCAACACCAAGCCCTGCATGCGACCACAAAGCATGGACACCCATCACCAAAGCATGCCCACTGCACACACACATCACCCCCACAAGCCACCCTCACAAAAGCCCCCACAAGGAAATGCCTGCACTTGGGTACACGGACACCCACCCATCACACGAAATGCCACACACAGAAGCAATAACCATACCTTTATACCCCTGCAGGACCCGAACGCCACCACACCGCCACGGAGGGTCCAGAGATGTCCATCCCACCCCCAGAAGAGGCCCCCAGCGATGACAGCAGCTCTGTCTCCCTGGAGCCAGATGACCAGCCCGGCCCATCGGGGACCTCTGGACAGTCGGTTCCCCACAGACAGCCACAGGCTACACCAGACCCAACCCCCTCTGGGAACACCAGCACAGCTCCCACCCAGCGGGCCCATGCCTCTGTCTCCAGGACACGTAAATCAGCGGTGTGTCCACCACTACAGGGCACCCAGGTTGACCCACCACCCCAACAACAACAGGGACCTGGGGGCAGTGGTAGTGGGCACACCGTCCAGGGGACAGAGGCCCAGGAACACAGGGGAACTGGGAGGGCTGCTGTGCGACAGGGGGGGGACAGGCCCGGGGAGCCGACTCTCCAAGAGGCCCTCTCCTCCATCATGGGAGCATACCACCGCTCCCAGGAGACGATGGCGACGGTACTGGCCCGGTTCCAGGAGATCCAGGAACTGCAGGAGGAACGGTACATGGGGTTCAGGGAGGAACTGAGGAACATCGGTTCCGCAATGGGGACCATCGTCGTGGCCCTTACCCAGATCGTCACCACATTGTGGGACCATGTGGCACCCCAAAGGGCCCCTGTCATTAGCCCAGGCCAAGAACAGCCTACCACCTCCGCCGGCGCTAGTGGACAGGAGGCCCCCACACAACGACAGGCCACCAGAACCCCACCTCCTGCAGAAGAAGAACCACCCCGCAAGCGGAACCTGAGATCTCACAAGAAGACAGGTAGGATTGCAAGACCCCCGCCAGCCTAAGATACCCCCTGATGTCATCCCACTGTCCCACATTGTCACCCTGTCCAAGCTTGAACTGCCCCTGCTCCATCCTTCCCCAGGCATATGGACAATGCACCTGTGCGACTGAGAACTGGACTCTGCCATGGACATTACTCCACCCCCACCCATCACCGTTTCCCAATCATGTACCTATATGTAGCACTTAAAATAAATCACTTATTGCACTGAAAATAACAGGAGTCTACTTGTATTCTTAACAAATGTATTACACATAACGGTGCAATAATGTCCAGTTACTTTGTGATGACAACATACCAATTTCAATAAGCTTTAGTCCATGGACAAACAAAGCTGAAGTCAGGCAGTGGGTCATACAGCTCTGAAAAGGGAAGGGAAAGTCACAAATCAGTTAACAGGAACTGGGGGGAAACACAGACAGTGGAGACGCATGAGGCCTTAAGTAAATGTAAAATGGCGTGGGTGATTCTTACCTGTGTGCTACTGAAAATATTGTTGTATGACTGTATCCCTGTTGTCCGTGTCGTCCCCGTCGTCTTCCTCCTCTTCACTTTCCACAGGCTCCACAGCTGCTACAACACCACCATCTGGACCATCCTCCTGCAGAAAAGGCACCTGGCGTCGCAAAGCAAGATTGTGAAGCATACAGCAGGCCACGATGATCTGGCACACCTTCTTTGGTGAGTACATTAGGGATCCCCCTGTCATATGCAGGCACCTAAACCTGGCCTTCAGGACCCCGAAGGTCCTTTCTATGATCCTCCTAGTTCGCCCATGGGCCTCATTGTACCGTTCCTCTGCCCTGGTCCGGGGATTCCTCACTGGGGTCAGTAGCCACGACAGGTTGGGGTAACCAGAGTCACCAATTAGCCACACACGGTGTCTCTGTAGCTGTTCCATCACATAAGGGATGCTGCTATTTCGCATGACATACGCGTCATGCACTGCCCCAGGGAACTTGGCATTTACATGGGAGATGTACTGGTCAGCCAAACAGACCACCTGGACATTCATCGAATGATAACTTTTTCTGTTTCTGTACACCTGCTCACTTTCTTTGGGGGGAACCAAAGCCACATGGGTCCCATCAATGGCACCAATGATGTTGGGGATATGTCCAAGGGCATAGAAATCACCCTTCACTGTAGCCAATTCGCCCACCTCAGGGAAAATAATGTAGCTCCGCATGTATTTCATCAGGGCAGACAACACTCTGGACAAAACCTTAGAAAACATAGGCTGAGACATCCCAGATGATATGGCCACTGTTGTCTGAAAAGACCCACTTGCCAAAAAATGGAGTACTGACAGAACCTGCACCAGAGGGGGAATCCCTGTGGGTTGGCGGATGGGGGACATCAGGTCTGGCTCCAGCTGGGCACATAGTTCATGTATAGTTGCTCTGTCAAGCCTGTATGTAAGTATGATATGTCGTTCTTCCATTGTCGACAGGTCCACCAGCGGTCGGTACACGGGAGGATTCATCCTTCTCCTCGCAAGTCCCAGCGGACGGTGCCTAGGAAGGACAACATGGAGCACAGAGTCAAGCAACCCACAGGTTTGTTCACACAGCTTGCACAGTACACGAATCGCTATGCATTGAAAGGCTTGTATGAGTGGCAATGCAAGGCCTAGGCCTGTGTGACGCAGTAGAAATCATGCCATGTGGGCCCTTGAAATGGCGGCTGCCTGACCTGTGAAGTGTGACAGTGGGATGTGAGGTCACTGCGCTGGCGTGGCACACCGTGGCGGTAGGCGGTCGAAGACCGCGGCGCAAAGCAGCATTGGTTAACATTGAACCCTATGGGTCTCAGGAGCCAATGACGATGTGCGCACTGCCGCGGGCGTGACCACCATTTTCTATCTGATTAATCACTCGAGACCTGATCATCCACAGGAGAGGACCTATACTGCAAGTGCTGCTGTGACCTCGGTCTGGGAGATACAATGGCTGCTGCGACTGGGGAAAGGGCCCCTGCCTTCACTTCCGAAGAATTGGAGAGACTTGTTGATGGGGTCCTCCCCCAGTATGCGCTACTCTACGGTCCTCCAGACCAACAGGTTAGTACACAGGGTGCACGTTGAATGGGCTATGCCTGTGTTGAGTGGGGTGTATGTAAGATGGTGGGGAGGGGAGCGAATGAGGAGTGCAACGCACGAAAGATGAGAGCATGTGCCACATGGCAAGGTTGGGGAAGGGGGGACACTCACATTGACCAGGCAGAAAACTGATGCAATTTCCTTTACCACCCTGTACATGTCACATAGGTCAGCGCCCATCAGAAGATCGACATTTGGCGTGCCATCGCCAAGGACGTCCGGGCCCTGGGGGTCCACAACAGACGGGGCACCCACTGCCGAAAGAGGTGGGAGGACATCCGCCGCGGGACCAGAAAGACCGCCGAGTCTCTGCTGGGGATGGCCTCCCAACGTAGGAGGGGTGCCAGCCGCCAATTGACCCCCTCTGATGTCCCGGATCCTGGCGGTGGCCTACCCCGATTTGGATGGGCGCGTGAGGACATCACAGCAGACACAAGGGGGTGAGTATCAGCACATTCTGCTATCTTTGCGCGCAGTGAAGGTGTCTGGGTGGGGGAGGAGGGCTGTGGCTATCTCCAGGCCAGGACGCATTCTGTAGGCTAGGCCCCTCCGTTAGACACGGCCCTGTGCCCCCGCCCCCCACCTCTGTAGGGTGCCAAGTACAGCTATCCATGGTCCGGACTCACCCATGTGTGCATTTGTCGTCCATAGACCTGTAGGCCTAGTCACAATAACTGAGTAGTGTACCCCGATTGCGCGGCCTAGTTCAGGGGGCTTCTGTGTCTGTCCTCTCCGACAACGGTGTTGCCAATGCATGCACTCAACCTGTCTTCATTTCTCCCCCCCCCAATTTCTTTGTCTTCCTGTTCATGTGTGCATTAGCATCATCAGGCGGAGGAGAAGTGGCATCGGCGCACGAGGGAGCTGCATCTCACATGGCCCCGGAGGGCCATACAACAGACTCCGAGTACACCAGTGAGACGGAGGGCGAGTGGAGCTCCACAACGGGGACCCGTGGAGACGTCAGCGACACCGACACGTCCTCGAAAGGGAGCTCCCTAGCGGTGGCAGCAACATCCGTGCCCACCGCCACAACAGGTACAGCCGCCACCCAGCGCACCAGCCCCGCCCTCCCAGCAGCCCCTCAGCCTTCGCTCCGTGCCCGCTCGCCCAGGAAGGCGGGCATCTCCTTCGCCCCAGGCACCTCAGGCCCTGCCCCAGTTACCCCTGCTGCCCTCAGTGAGGAGGTCATTGACCTCCTCAGGACACTCATTGTTGGGCAGTCTACACTTTTGAATGCCATCCAGGGTGTAGAAAGGGAGGTGCATCAGAGCAATGCATACCTGGAGGGCATTCATTTGGGTCAGGCTGCCCATCAGCGATCGTTCAACGCTCTGGCCTCAGCACTGACGGCAGCCATTGTCCCTGTCTCCAGCCTCCCTCTTCTGACTCCCTCCACCCACTCCCAATCTCCTGTTCCTCTGCCTATCCCATCCACACCATCAGACCAGCCTGCACACACCTCTACACCCAAGGGCAGCTCATCCAGACATAAGCACCACAGATCCCACAAGCATTCACCCAAGCAACATCCAGATGCAGACATGCCAACAGTCACTCCCACCTCTGTGTCCCCCACCTCCTCATCTCCCTCCTCCCTCCCTGTGACGTCTCCACTCACACCTGCATGCACACCACCATCAGCCAGTACTTCCATCACCAGCACACCCTCCATTACAGTCCGCACACGTGCAGTCACCACCCCCTCTGCCATTTACACGTCCCCTGTGTCTTCTCCCAGTGTGTCTGTCACCCCCTCTTCCAAAGCACACAAACGCAGGCAGCCACCCACCCAACAGCCATCCACCTCACGACAGCCTCCGTCACAAGCACCTGCACCCAAAGACAGCACACTTGACTCTCCTACAACCACATCCTCTTCCTCCACTCCCATACCCACTACACCTACCCGTCCCTGTCCTTCCCAAGTCGTTTTCCTTTCCAACCTTGAGCTCGTTCCAATCACTGACCCACCACCTCCATCTGGTAAGAGTAAAAAAAGCACCTCAGCCACCACCAGCCCTGCATCTACTGTGACCATAGTGCAGGGCTGTTGGAGTCCACCAGCTCCTAGGGCAGGAACATCGGGCAGCAGCAAGGGGACAGCCAGCCCACCCCAAGGGAAGAGGACAAAAAAAAAAAGGCCCGGCGCGACAAGACTGAGACGGCTGCCACCAAGGACAGTAGCCTTGCCCCGTCACCTGCCACATCATCCAAGGGAGGCAAGGGCCACAGAGCTTCAGCGAAGGAGGGCAAGGGCAGCAGGGCGGAGAAGTCAGGCAGCAGGCGAGCTGCCCAGGAGGGCCCCACCCGCCCCATTCCGGTTGTGACAGACGACACCCACCGGCCCAGGACTCCATCACAGGAGGGCCCCGCGACCGCAAGGTCGGATGGCGACTGAGCGGGAAGTCTTGCCCAGGTCTGGCTCCCTAGACACACAGGACAAGCACCGCTGAACAGGGCCCCGCCGGGATGAGCACCGCTGAACAGGGGCCCGCCGGGACAAGAACCACTGAACAGGGGCCCGCCGGGACAAGAACCGCTGAACAGGGGCCCGCCGGGAGGAGCACCGCTGAACAGGGGCCCGCCGGGACAAGAACCGCTGAACAGGGGCCCGCCGGGACAAGAACTGCTGAACAGGGGCCCGCCGGGAGGAGCACCGCTGAACAGGGGCCCGCCGGGACAAGAACCGCTGAACAGGGGCCCGCCGGGACAAGAACCGCTGAACAGGGGCCCGCCGGGAGGAGCACCGCTGAACAGGGGCCTGCCGGGACAAGAACCGCTGAACAGGGGCCCGCCGGGACAAGAACCGCTGAACAGTGGCCCGCCGGGAGGAGCACCGCTGAACAGGGACCCGCTGGGACAAGAACCGCTGAACAGGGGCCCGCCGGTAGGAGCACCGCTGAACAGGGGCCCGCAGGGACAAGAACCGCTGAACAGGGGCCCGCCGGGACAAGAACTGCTGAACAGGGGCCCGCCGGGAGGAGCACCGCTGAACAGGGGCCCACCGGGACAAGAACCGCTGAACAGGGGCCCGCCGGGAAAAGAACCGCTGAACAGGGGCCCTTCATCTCAAGCACCGCTCCGCTGGGCCCTTCCTGTCAAGCACCGCTCCGCTGGGCCCTTCCTGTCAAGCACCGCTCCGCTGGGCCCTTCATCTCAAGCACCGCTGCGCTGGGCCCTTCCTGTCAAGCACCGCTCCGCTGGGCCCTTCCTGTCAAGCACCGCTCCGCTGGGCCCTTCCTGTCAAGCACTGCTCCGCTGGGCCCTTCATCTCAAGCTCCGCTGCGCTGGACCCTTCATCTCAAGCACCGCTCCGCTGGGCCCCGCCGTCTCTGCACCGCTCCGCTGGGCCCTTCCTGTCAAGCACCGCTCCGCTGGGCCCTTCATCTCAAGCACCGCTCCGCTGGGGCCTTCATCTCAAGCACTGCTCCGCTGGGCCCTTCCTGTCAAGCACCGCTCCGCTGGGCCCTTCCTGTCAAGCACCGCTCCGCTGGGCCCTTCATCTCAAGCACCGCTGCGCTGGGCCCTTCATCTCAAGCACTGCTCCGCTGGGCCCTGCCGTCTCTGCACCGCTCCGCTGGGCCCTTCGTCTCAATCACCGCTCCGCTGGGCCCTTCATCTCAAGCACCGCTCCACTGGGCCCTTCCTGTCAAGCACCGCTCCGCTGGGCCCCGCCGTCTCTGCACCGCTCCGCTGGGGCCTTCATCTCAAGCACCGCTCCGCTGGGCCCTTCCTGTCAAGCACCGCTCCGCTGGGCCCCGCCGTCTCTGCACCGCTCCGCTGGGCCCTTCATCTCAAGCACCGCTCCGCTGGGCCCTTCATCTCAAGCACCGCTCCGCTGGGCCCTTCCTGTCAAGCACCGTTCCGCTGGGCCCCGCCGTCTCTGCACCGCTCTGCTGGGCCCTTCCTGTCAAGCACTGCTCCGCTGGGCCCCGCCGTCTCTGCACCGCTCCGCTGGGCCCTTCATCTCAAGCACCGCTCCGCTGGGCCCCGCCGTCTCTGCACCGCTCCGCTGGGCCCTTCATCTTAAGCACCGCTGCGCTGGGCCCTTCCTGTCAAGCACCGCTGCGCTGGGCCCTTCCTGTCAAGCACCGCTCCGCTGGGCCCCGCCGTCTCTGCACCGCTCCGCTGGGCCCTTCATCTCAAGCACCGCTCCGCTGGGCCCTTCATCTCAAGCACCGCTCCGCTGGGCCCTTCATCTCAAGCACCGCTCTGCTGGGCCCTTCATGTCAAGCACCGCTCCGCTGGGCCCCGCCATCTCTGCACCGCTCCGCTGGGGCCTTCATCTCAAGCACCGCTCCGCTGGGCCCTTCCTGTCAAGCACCGCTCCGCTGGGCCCCGCCGTCTCTGCACTGCTCCGCTGGGCCCTTCCTGTCAAGCACCGCTCCGCTGGGCCCTTCATCTCAAGCACCGCTCCGCTGGGCCCCGCCGTCTCTGCACCGCTCCGCTGGGCCCTTCATCTCAAGCACCGCTGCGCTGGGCCCTTCCTGTCAAGCACCGCTGCGCTGGGCCCTTCCTGTCAAGCACCGCTCCGCTGGGCCCCGCCGTCTCTGCACCGCTCCGCTGGGCCCTTCCTGTCATGCACCGCTCCGCTGGGCCCTTCATCTCAAGCACCGCTGGCCCATTGACAGTTCCGGTTCTGTGTCGAGCAGGGCTTCACGAAGCACTCTGGGCACCATGCCTCCTCCATTAACAGTGGAGTCGGTAATCCATCTGATGGACTGTGGCTTGGCACTCCCCAGGATGGCACAGTGGGCAAGCCACCCACTGTAGAGACTTGTGAGACTGTGGCTTTGCACTCCCCAGGATGGCACAGTGGGCAAGCCACCCACTGTAGAGACTTGTGAGACTGTGGCTTTGCACTCCCCAGGATGGGAGAGTGGGCATGGAGGCCCTCGTGGATCTGGCGTCAAGGACTCATGTGGCTGAGGTGCCCCCCCTTCCCTTCCCCCTGAGGTGCCTGTAGTTTTATCATCTGATGCCCCAGCAGTGTTCTCTCCAATGGTATCTGGTCTCCTGTGTGGGCTTTGCCCATGTGTTTGTGCACATTGGCCCACGGACTATGGAACTTTGACGGAATGTGCAGGACTTATTGCCTATGTATATATTGTTGACTATGTTCATTCCTTATTTTTGTATCTTTCATATAGCATATTTCCCATACCTTTAATGGAGCTATTTATACATATATGTTATAGATCATTTTAATTGTGTCTTTGCATTATTCCGGTGGTTTTGGGGGGGTCACTCTGACTTGTTGCTCGGCATTGGGGTGTAGGTATTTGTGGTGGGGGGGTGGGTGTATGGTGCATGTGTGTGCCCGTAAGCTTTCCTCCTCCCCCCTCCCCTGTGTCGTAGGTCCAGTACTCACCGTTGTCGTCTGCGCCGGCGTTCGTACTCCTGGTAGATGAGCAGGTAGACAATAGCTGGTAGGATGTTTAATTCGGGTTCCATGCTGTCCTCCTTCCTCATGGAGTGTGTAGAGGTGAGCGTTTTCCCGTTCGTAGTCTGTTTCCGCCGTGTTTTTATCGGCGGGGCTCCCGCCCCGGAAAAGGTGGCGGATTGGTGAGTTGTGATAGGGTGGGTGGTACATTGTCTGCCGCCTGCCTGTTGGCGGTGACCGCTGCGCTGTTTGTCTGTCCCGCCGTGGCGGTCGGAGTGTTAAAGTGGCGGGCTGTGTTGGCGGTTCCCGCCAGGGTCAGAATTCCTTTTTTTGGACCGCCTGCCTGTTGGCGGGTTGGCCGCCGCTTTATCACCGCCCGCCAGGGTCAGAATGACCCCCAAAGTCCTGTGATTCTGGGCAAATCACTTAATCTCACTGTGCCCGTGTACAGCACCTTGAGACCCTCACAGATGATAAGCAGCGCTATATAAATCTACATTTCATTTAATTTCAGTGCTAGGGTTGAGGCAGAGTGGGCTATGGATGCCTAGGGTCTCCATTTTGTGTTGTTAAGCTTCCTTGCACATCCATAACTTTAGAAACAAACGTCATTAAGTTGGTTGCAGGCTATTGAGACGGTAGTATTACTGAGCTGCTGTGTATGGAGAACTCTCTGTCGCTTTGAGTGGTCTTGTGGATATGGAGTAAGGCAAGGCAGTGCAAATCTCTGTGTTGCCTTATTCTGTGCAAGGGAGGCATTCTACCGGCTCTGCAGTGGGTATTCCCACCCAACACCTGTGGATTTTGATGCATCCAAAGATTTACAAGGTCTTGTAAAAGATACGCAAAAACCTTACACCTCCCCCGGGGAGGTGTTACAAGGAGAAATATCTTTATTTCTCCTTGTTTTTTCCTGTTTCAGGTGCTTCACACATAGAAAGAGGAAAACGCCTCCCAGGATTGGGGTTTGCAAGGGTGTGCCCGTTCCTGCACTAAAACAATCCTGCATGCAGTGCAGACACCTATGCACCATGGTGCAAGCGTGCCTGCATTGACGCTAGGCAGACCATGCTGTGCCAGCCCAGGGGGGAAGGACAGGAATGAGCTGTATTCCCTTTTGATGCACGGCAGCGTAGCAAGGTAACTTGCGGCGCTGCCTTGCGCAAAAAGCCCACAAATATGTGCCTCTGTCTGCTGTGATTTTAGCAAGATGAAAAGATGGCCCTCGGGTCTTTTGAGACTGCTTCATGCAAATTTCGTTAGGCTACATGATTTGTATTACTCTATCGCAAACTCCCCTTCTTCCCTTCCTCTCTGCCTTGCATATTCATTCACTCAACCATTCATCATTCCCTCCTTCCGTCCTTTCTTTTCTCTCATTTTCGTTAATCCTTTTCAGCACGTTTACTACTCCCCGGGGGCACGCATTAAACTAGTGAACAGGATAGCTCAGTCAGTTGTGTTCACTGTTTAGATCTGTGCTCAACCTGCAGACCATCTTTCCGCCTATCCACCTGTTCAAACGTCAAAGCACAATAGTGTCTACTTTTATTCTTCCAAGGCCTTTGCATTTAGTCTGTTTTTTTAATAAGATAATAATTGATGTTATTTCCAGTGCTACTAAACAGAAAACCTCAAACAGAAAGCGCTAAAAATAATGATTAAAAGTGGAACTTTCAGCTGACGTGGGAAATATCATGACATACTTTCTCCATTTGTATTTTGCAATCTAGTATCGGTTGTGCTATTTTAATAGCTGCCACAAGATGGTGGTATCGTATGATAAATAAATAGCTATCACTTTTAACTATAGTTTCGTAAATAATGATTGCTGCGGTGAAAAAAATATTCAGCATTGATGCCATGATGCTTTTTTTCTCAAACGGCAATTAATCTACATAGATATTGCATGATGGGAAGTCACACAGACCCTTTTACAAAACGCTGTCACACTGGTTTTCCTCAAATTGTTTTTCAAACTTTACTGAGATTAAAACAAACTGGCTATTTGGACCCTCCTTTGCTAAAAATATTCTCAATCAATCCACAAAGCCCAAATTTTAAAGTCTAATAAAATCAACTTTCTTGTGAAATGTCTCGATTATTTATTCCTCTAAAAAAACATTATTTTGCCCATTATTCCAGTCATGTAACAAACAGTGCACACCGTCCAGATGGGCCACCTTAGAATTGCTTGTTAAGAGTGCGCATTTCACTTCAGAGGTTCTTCATAAATCTTTATTAGGTATGTAGCATGTTCATCCAACCTCCTCAGGCAGAGAACTGATCATAACTGACCACATTCAAATCTCCCCCAGAAGCGTGACACTGCCTGGAATGCTGTGACCTCAAAGTGATTGTCACCACCGCATTCCTGCAAAGTGATTTAGGGCCAGATGTATCAAGTGATTTTGCATTCGTAAACGGTGCGAATCGCAAAATTCGGCCGTTTGCGAATGCAAAAATGCCTTTCAGAATGTATGAAAGGCATTCGCAGTGCAATTTTAAGGAATCGCTAAAATAGCGATTCCTTAAAATTGCGACCCCATTTAGAGAATCGCAAATTGCGATTCTCTAAATAGGAAATCGCAAATAAGGAATTCTTATTTGCGATTTCTTAAGCACATGTATCAAGCATTTCCTAAATGCGAATTGGGCATTTAGGAAATGCAATTACCACCAACAAAAGTTTGGTGGTAACCATGTGCAAATTTTTAAAATGTATTTCAAATGCATTTTTAAAATTGACATGTAGCGCACACATGCCCCTAAGGCAAGTGTGTGCTTCACATGTCCGTAAAAATATTTTTGGGGTGAAGCTGAGGGGGCCTTAGGGCCCCAGCACCCTGGGATTTGCATTTCCTAAATTGCGAATTCCAGTTAGGAATTCGCAATTTAGGAAATGCAAAACCATTTGCAGCAGGCCCATAGGTGCAAATGGAATTGGATTCTCTATTTGCGATTCGGTAATAGCATTTGCGAATTTTAAGAAATCGCTATTACTGAATTGCAAAAATCATACATACCATTTCGCATTTCTTAAATAGCGATTTCTTAAAATTCGCTATTTAAGAAATGCAATTTGGTTTTTTTATACATCTGGCCCTTAGTGCAAACCACAACACATCTCCCTCCCTTATAATATCACATTAGAATACAACAGTTAAAAATCTAAATTAAAATAATAAGCTTCTAATGAAAGATGTTACTTAATGGAAATAATATGTGTACAAAAATAAACTGAAACATAATATATACATATACATACATTCACTTTATGTATAACAGTAGAAGGTTTCCTTATGTAATACAAGTCTTCCATTCATGACTTAAGTTTGTAGTTTGTAACTTTCCCCATTACGTAGTCCTTCTGCCAAGTAGGTTTATATCACTCTCTTCTTAACAAAAACTCTTGATCATCATTCAAATCCTCCACACCATGGTTCTCTTTTAGCATAATTCCTGAACCAACTTCATTTAGTTTTGTTAATCTAGATATACTCTAGATATCCCCTAGTCTAAAATTGCGACACTCCTTTTAAGAGAAGTTATTACAAAAGAACCTATGAATTTTGAATTCCACTTTCTTATTATTATATTAGTTCTTTTCACTACAACTCTGTCACCAACCTGCAACTTTGATGCATGTGCACAATTCTTAGCATCATAGTGAGTTTTATATTTACTTTGATGTTCTCTCCCACGCAGAGCAAGCACATCATTTGGAAAGTCTACAATTTGTTCCCCACTTATTTTTAGCCACACCGGATTGAGTTTACAATGTGGTTTTCTGCATTTAAGTGAATCAAATGGAGTGATAGATGTTACACTATTTGGAGTGACACGTTGTGCCCACCAGGTTTCTCTCAACATTTCTTTTAGGGATGTCTTATTCAAGAGTGCATGCTGTGCATAATTTTTTATTATCTTATTCATACTCTCTGCTAAATCATTGGCTTGAGGTGAATAGAGGGCTGTCTTGAAATGAGTGATTGACAATTCTTTAAGAACATTTTTCATTTCCTGGGATATAAATTGTGAGATTTCGGAACACCCTCCCTTGAAAATTATTCTTTAAAAAATATGATTGCTATTTTAGTGTTTACTGTAGCCACACACTTGTGACCACCCACTTAGACGTACAGTCTACGAGCAGATCAAATGGCCCTGCTATATCTAGACTTAGCTTAGTCCATAGCTCCATTGGAACCCCAACAGGTGACAGAGGAACTGTGTGAGTTTTCTTTATTTTGTTATTATTCACACAATGCCAACAATCCTTTACCACTACTTCAACTTCTTGATCCATTTTTGGCCACCAGTACCATTCACACAAACGAGCCTTGGTCAAATTTCTCTGTAAATGTCCTTCATGAGCCAAGTTAAATAACTTCTGTCTAAAAACATCAGGAGGTACCACCCGTTCCCCCCTTAATTCTTTCCCATCACTAATGCTAAGTTTGTCTTTCTTGTTTGGCCAACCATTTACAAAGAGTTCCTTTAATGTAGATAATTCTAAGTCATTTGAAATAGAATGATCTCACTCACTTTCCTCTAGAACTGATTCACATACCCAATCTCAGCTACCTCTTCACACACATCTACACTCTGGTTGATCATCATTCTAGAGAGGCAAACTGCCATTGCATTCCCCTAATCAGCTGTAAAATTATCTGACCACCTTCTGATCCTAGGGGATGCATTCTCCATCTCCATACAAAAGAGCATATAAGTAAGTGGTCGATAATCCGATCTGACCACAAATGGTGTTCCCATAAAACAAAACATAAAGTGGATAATTGCCCAATATACAGGTAAGCCTCCTGTTCAATAACTGAATAACGCTCTTCAGCACCTTTTAACAAGCAAGAAGCAAAATCTATCACCTTCATTTCACCATTCACCATTCGGGCTAAAACTGCACCCAAACCCTTCAGACTGGCATCGGTCAATAAAATTGTTTTCCTGTGAGCATCAAAATGTCCCAAAGTTGGTAATTTTCCAATGCTGCATTTAATACTATCGAAAGACTGATCACATTCTTCAGTCCAGTTGAGCTGGGAACCCCTTCTTTAGCAGCAGCCTCAATGGTTGAGAAACACTAGCATAATTTTGGATACATTTTGAACAAAATTCTGGCAAACCAAGAAATTATCGTTCTTGGTCTTTTCTTTCTGGTTTGGGAGCTTCCACAATGCTGTTTGCCAAATCAATTTTTGGACTTATACCTTCACCTGAGATAGTGGCCCCATATAAGTTACAGTGGATACTCTGAACTGATAACTTTTCATTTTTTATCACCAAGCCTGCATTCTGTAATTGCTCTAACACCTTCCACAATATATCATCATGTTCACATTGGTTTCATTCATAGGCCAAAATATAATTCTGGAAAAACAAAACAGTGGCCAACTCCTCTAACACTTTCCTCATGAACCTGTGAAAGCATGCTGCTGCAGAAGCCAGTCCAAAAGGCATTCGGATGAATCTAAATTCTCCCAAAGGTGTTACAACTTATGTTAATGGCCTAGAATCAGGATGGGGCATAATCTGGTGATAATAAGAGGACAAATCCATCACACTGAATAATTTAGCATCTCTGATTAAAGCCAGAGTTTCAGAAATATTCGGTAGTGGTTGACAATCAACCCAGATGTGTTTATTGAATCCACTCAAATCAACACACATACGAATCTCTTTACTCCATCATTTGGTGCTAGAACTATGGGGGCCAACCACTCAAAGCACTCAATTTCTTCAATTACTCCTCTTTCTTTTATTTTTTTTAATTCTTGTTCGAGTGGTGCTAACATCATATGAGGAACTTTCCCTACTTTAGACACACATGGTATTGTATCATTCTTGCGAACAATTCTATTTCCAAAATTCTTAAGTAATCCTAAATCATCTCCAAATACTTTAGGAAACCTAGAAACTATTTCATTTGAGAATCCATCATTCGCCATTTTAATATTATACCCTTGTCCCTATAATGTCTCCAAACTAAAAGGTTATCACCCCTTTTCGCTGCATACACTTTCCCAGTTGTTTCACGCTCAAAAAATTGAATTCTCCTCAATGAATAACCCAAAACATCCATTTCCTTGCCTCTGTACCCAACAGGATTTATATCTGGTGGCAGCAATTCAATTTCTCCATACCCAAATATTGAGTTCCAATTCTTGTCACCAAACATCGTGTATGGAACTTTTCTAAATTGACATTTTCATTGAATTCGGTTATAAGACACGTGCTCATGTTTTAAATTGCCAAGTAGTGTGCTTATGTGCCCTTTTAAATTGTCAAAATTGAGAAGGGTTTTATATATATCTTAGGTTGAGAAATTTTTGTTTTGGCTTGAACCACTTTCTACCGACAAGGGGAGGGTGTTGTGTAGCCAATTTAGTTATAGCTCCATGCACGTTAGTTTAATACATTAGGCCACTGTGTACCTTGACCTAGATATATTTTATTCAGCTTTGCATTGTTATTTTTACAATAACCAGTTTTACAGTCTTGTTTTAATTTCTTCTATCTAACTGTTTTACTTAGCCCAGCACTGTGTTCTCAAACAACACATTCTTGATCACTCTGTGCTTCAGTCAAGGCTACAGTTTGGTACATTGCTGGTGAACGTGGTAGAAGTTTAGTCTCCAACATTCATAGAAAATACACATCCTTATGTAGGGACATTTTCTTAGAACATCAGCTGTGTTATTATAAAAACACTTCCTAGTCCCATTACATGTCAAGAGGGAGAGTCCAGCCAGGGAACCACAACTGTACGCTGAATGCTTCTCTGCAGATGCTAACGCAGACTACAGGCCTTTGCTCAGGTATGACGGTTGATGTCCTCCCGGGGGAACCCGAAAGGCAGGATTAGAGCTTAACATGCCGTGCTCAAAATATGATTTAGATAGGAAATAGTCTATTGATTCTAGTGGCAATATGATAGCATTAATCTTATGCTTCACGCTCATCGTCACCATTTTAACATTGTTGTGTTGTGTTGTTCTGGTTATTGCAGCTCATGCTTTGCTATCTAGAATGCAGTTGTTTTATTAAAGAAGTCTTTAAAACATATACTGCTTTTATTGTCATTTATATATGAGACTGAATTGTGAATGGGAGAACCGGGTGCGTCCTGAGTGACCACAACTTCCCTGAGAAGTATGATATGTCATGCACTCGGCTGCCCAATCATCTCTACCCTTCAGGAGAGATGAGGCACTGCTAGTTAGCCGGAGCAAAACCCGGATTCGGAGCGACAGGTGCCACCCACCGTGGGTCAGACTCAGTCTCCCATACTGTGGATGATCTTGCTGCTCAAAATCCAGTAGACTAATTAGAATAATGAGAGCCTACGCAACCCTAGCTAACGCTTTCAAGGCTGACACATATGTGCCAATTTTCTCCTGTTTCCCCTGCACTCTCGTGAACATTTTGTGTCTTTTCAGCTCCACATTAATCTTTGCACCAAAATGGTTCTCCAGCATCATTACAGACATGTCAAAAACATTAGGGGTCATTACGACCTCGGCGGTCTTTTCAAAAGACCGCCAAGGCCGCAGGAGACAGAATACCGCCATTGCCGGCGGTATTTCTGTCTCCCTATTATGACATTTCCGCTGGGCCAGCGGACGGTAACAGTGTTACCGTCCGCTGGCCCAGCGGAAATGTCACTTCAACATTGCAGCCGGCTCGTAATAGAGCCGGCGGCAATGCTGATGTGCAGCGGGTGCAGTAGCACCCATCGCGCATTTCACTACCCGAAATTCGGGCAGTGAAATGCGCAACGGGGCTATGCCTGGGGGCACCTGCTCTGCCCATGCCAAGTGCATGGGCAGTGCAGGGGCCCCCAGGGGCACCCCAAGTCCCCTTACCGCCGGCCTTTCCATGGTGGTGTGTACCACCACGGACAGGCCGGCGGTCAGGGACTCATAATCCCCAGGGCAGCGGTGCATGCACCGCTGCCCTGGGGATTATGACTGCCAGGCAGAATCCTGGCGGCAAAGTAGAGGGGCCGGCGGTATGGCCGTGGCTTTTCCGCCACGGTCATAATTGCTGGCGGAACACCGCCAGCCTGTTGGCGGTGTTACCACCAACATACCGCCGGCCATCAGGGTCGTAATGACCCCCATTGTCTGGTCCATCCTCCCCATGACTAATGATTTCCTCCAAACTCTCATACACATTTCTCCCTTCTAGTCCTAAATTATGCAATAATGCAGTTTGTTTGCGAACTGCCACTGACTCCCCATATTTCAACACGTTCTCCAATGTGGTTATGTTTGAAGTGGGAATAGTTAATCTCCACCCCCATAAAATCCAACATTTTCCCCAATGAGGTTAGGCTTGGAGCTGAAATACAAAATCTCACCCTCAAAAGCCCATTATTTTTTCTCATGTGGTTAAGTTTAGAACGTAAATAAGAAATCTGGCCTTTCCAAAGTCCAACATTTTCCCCAGTGTGGATAGATTGTGGGTGAAAGTAATAAATCTCACCTCCAAAAGCAAACCTTGTTCCCAATATGGTTGTGCTTGGAGTGGGTATAATCAGTTCCTTCTAAACCAAAATCCAGTACTTTCTCCAGTGTTGTTCAGTTTGAGTTGGTAATAGTAAATCTGACCTCCCCAAAGGCCAACATTTTCCCCAGTATGGTTAGGTTTAAAGTGGAAATAGTAAATTTGAACCACTCTAAAGTGCAACATTTACCCCAATGGGGTCAAGTTTGAAGTGGGAAAAGTAAATTTAGCCCTTCCATACTTTTCCCCAATGTGGTTAATATTGCAGTGGGAATAGTAAATCAGCCCCCCAGGTTCTAACATTTTCCCCAAAGTACTTAGGGATGTAGTGGGAATAGTAAATCAGCCCCCAGGTCCACAACTTTATCTCAATTTGGTTAACTTGGAGTATGTATAGTAAATCTCCACACTCAAAGTCTGATATTTTTCCCAATATGGTAAAGTTTGGATTGAGCATAGGAAATCTGGACCGTCAAAAGTCCAATGTTTTCCCTAATGTCCTTAATTTGGTAGTGGGAACTTTCAATCCTCCCACACTGCCAAATCCCGCACTTTCTCCAGTACTGTTAAGTTTGGAGTGGGAATAGTAAATCTCCCCCCTTCACTCCGAAGACCAACATTTTCCCCAATTTGGTCAAGTATTGAGTGGGAATAGTAAATCTGGGCCACTTAAAGTCCAAACCTTTCCCCAGTGTGGTTACATTTGGAATGAGAATAGAAAGTTTAACCCCCCATTCCCAAAGTCCAGCACTTTCCCCAACATGGTGAACCTTGGAGTGGGAATAGTTTTCTCCAATGTGGCTAAGATTTTAGTTGTAGTTCTAATACTAATACTAGTTTAGCAGTTTAGTTCAGTTGTAATGATAACTGTGATAAACATAAAGGGGGTTATTACAACTTTGGAGGAGGTGTTAATCCGTCCCAAAAGTGACGGTAAAGTGACGGATATACCACCAGCCGTATTACGAGTCCATTATATCCTATGGAACTCGTAATACAGCTGGTGGTATATCCGTCACTTTACCGTCACTTTTGGGACGGATTAACACCTCCTCCAAAGTTGTAATAACCCCCAAAGTGCTAGCATTTGTTAACTATACATTTTCTATATTTTTTATTATAAGCATTTTGCAAACATCGCATTTAATGCATGCCATTTTCTTGTACATTATTTTCCGTATTTTTTTTTTTTTTACAAAAATATTTTGTTAACTTCAACAATACACATATGAAATGATTGTGGTGTACAAGCATTTATCTTTTTAGTTATCATTTTAATCATTTTTCATTGTCATTTTAACAAACAAATGTGTCATTCTTTTTTTATGTTAAATTATATTTAAATATACTGAAAATGTTGCTATTATTTAGCAGTATTTTTTTATTGTTTACATTGTTTTCAGTATAGAATTTCGTAAACATTTTTAACATGTTATTTATTAGTTTAAAACATGCCTTAATAAATACAATTCTTTAGTTACATTGATCCCTATAAGATGAAAGTCCATTTTATTATTTTCAGTTTTCCATAATTTTCCTGTCTGTTTGATTTTGTAGCCTTTCATAGTTAACTTGGGTTGTTCCTGGAATTTACAGTCACAGTTTCCAGGTGGTAGTCTCCATTTCAGACAAAGCTATTTTACACTGGGGGCATTATTAAAACATAATTGGCTTAAGGCAGCACCAAAAATCCTTTTGCTGTGTTGCCCTATGCCAATTCAAAAGGAAAGGAATGTACCATATCCACAAGATACGGTGCATTCCTGTCCTTTCAGCCAGCGGCAGCGCACAAATTGCAACAGAACGCCAATGCAGAAACCCTTGCACTATGGTGCAAGGGTGCCTGGTTTGTTGGAATGATTGATTTTCTGCAGGAAGGGTCACCTTCCTGCACAAAAACAAGCATGAGAGGCATTTTCCTCATTCTATGTGTGCTGCAGAATGCAGCATATGTGGAAAAAGTCAAACATGAGGAGAAATGTAAATATTTCCCCTTGTTATGCCTGCTCTGGGAAGTGTAAGTTTTGCACTGTCCCAGATTTACACTGTGTTTTAAATCTGGGGCAGTGTGAAAAACCATGGGTCTCCCCGGTACAGCGTGAGGCAACAAAGTGACCATATCTACAAGGTGAAGTAAAGCTATGCAGGGTAGCTTTGCGCTGCCTTGTTGATATGGGACTGCACTGTGTGCCACAGAAGCATCAAAAAAGTGACGCTCCTATGGAGCATGGGGGCATGTACATAAGCCCCTTATTTTCTAAGGGTGTAATGGTAAGGGAGGTGTGAAGAGCTACTTAGGCTAGTTTTTGTTAGTGAATGTTATTTTAGTGTGCTGTTTTTTGGTGCTGTTTGCGTTAGTTTAGGATAATGTGGTAGGCACCATTGTAAAATGGAATTTTCATATGCGTTTTCAATATATTTTATTCTGTTTTAATGCTTTTTTACTGAGGTGTGTTTTACATGGAGGTTGCTTGGGTGGGTTTACATGTTTTCACATTACAGGGTTTTTTCACATCTGATGTTATTTTGTGACATAGATGCATTTTATTTATTTTTTTGTCAAGATTTCTTTTTATTTTCCTAGAGTGTTTATTTATTTTCCTCTTAATTTTGGGGTTTTGGTTTGGTTTGGTTCGGTTTGAATTACTGGAGCCAATTTGTATGTTCTATTTTTGCCTGCTGTATTTTTGCTTTTTTTGTGGGCTGTTTTTATCTATACTTACTTGGGATTGAATTTCTTGGCTCATCCTCTCATTTACCAGGACTTAAGCCATGAGACTGTGTTATGTTTTTATTTATTTATGTTATTGTGATTGCAATTTTAATTTGGTAATGTTATGTATGTTTATTTATTATGCATATCTGTATGGCTTTTTATTGTCTAGGGTAAAATATGCTTATAGGTGAAAGAAAGGTGTATAAAATAGCGTAGTCTGTTGTGGCTTGTATATTTGTTTATTTTTTAATATTTGCTATAGCACATTTTAATCATCAATCTAAATGTTAGTCTTTTGAATTATTTATTTATTCAGATCGGTACTTTAAAATTGTTTTAATATTATCAAAAAATAAATATAGTGTGAGTGTTAGGTTTTTAAAGGAGGTTAAATGAGTTGTTAATGTGGGTTTTTAAAGTGGATATTGTGTCAAGATAACATAGGGCTTGGTTGTTAGCAAGGGGTGTTATTTTGCATGCTAAGAGGTCATGCATTTTTTTGTTTGATATTTTTTGGATTGACTTGTCTAGGTATTGTTCGTTGCATAGTTCCTTGTAGCATTATTCTTTTTTATTTTTTTTCTAGGAACTGATAGAGTGCATGGTAGCTTCTAATAAGTGCCCATCTAGTTCATTATTTGTCTTTGCTTCTTGGCAAATGGTGCTGTTGTAGACATTCCACCATGGAATATTAAACTTGAGTTGGCATTTGTAGCATTATTGGTGCAGGTGACCAACCCATGTATCTTGATAATAATCCATTCCTGGAACTTGTTTTGTTTCATGCTTTAGTAGTAAGGGGGTTCAATAAGCTGCCATAATGTTGAGTGAGTAGGTCAGTTGCATATTTTTTCCATGCTATGGTTATAATGATAGTAGTACACTTGAACTGCAGTGTGTGGGTAGATTTTGGAAATCATTGCCTGTTCAAATTCTGTGATGATTTCGTGAGGGTTATAGTTATTAATTTCTGTTTAATATGTGCTAGCATTTCATTGTGAGTAGAATTTTGTTAGGTAACTGTGCACACACTAATGGGATGTTTGTATTTTGATACTGTCCAGTTATTGTGTAAATATTTGACTGAAAGTTGGAGAGCATGACTTAAAAGGGCCATCTATCATACAAGTGTTACATTGTGTTAATATTAGTATATTGTTGTTAGTAGCATACATGGAAATTATTTTTTCGCTATTATAGACGTCATATAATAAAATGTTTCTGTTTTATGTGCAGACAAAAGGTTTTGCCAGAAGAATATAAATATTACATTTATCAGTAGTCATAGTTAGGACCTTGTTTCCATGGGAAATGTATTTTGGTTTGTTTATATCTTTGCTGCTGTTTGATGAACTGTCACTGAACTTTCCAAAAAGAAATTCCCCTCAGCAATTTCATGGAGTATTTTGGGGTATATATAATATGGTATGGAGGATCCGCAGACCTGACAGAACCCTTGGAGAAATCTGTTTGGCTGCCACCCCAGTCCGGAGTCCTAAAGTAAAATGTGAAAAAGACATAAGTAGGGCAGGGTAGGGATACCCTGACCCACTAGGCCTGGTGGTGTTGTTGCAGGGAGACTCCTCCGGGAGCCAAAAACATTTTTGTACTGCATATTTCAGAGTATCTGGGAATCTGCAGTAAAATAACAAAAATGCAGGCTCTCAAATGATAAAAAATTACCCCCGGCCCGGGGACTGGTGAATATATCATTTAAGAAGAGGGGTTCCATGGCTCCCTCCCCAAGCTTCTAAGAGGCTCTGGGACCCCATCTCCTAGGACCAATAATTTATTGAAGGTGAGGGCGCCCATGTGGCCCTCTCTCTGAGTCTAAAAATGGTTCTGGGGACGGCATATTCTGGGGCTTGACATGTTAAAAAAGGGGAGAGGGCATGTGGGCCATCTCCCCAGTCCTCAGGGACCCCATTCTCCAGAGGTGATATTTAAATGAAGGGGAGCCCCTTCCCTGACCCTGAAAATGCCCAGGGGTCCAGCCCCAGTGCCAGTTGAAAAAATAAGGGATGGGGAGGCTGCATGGCTCCTCTCCCCAAGTGTTAAAAGGCCTCCGGGACCCCATCCTCTGAGTCCAGCTCACAAACTCTGCCCTGGGATCTCACCTCTGGGACAAAGTAGTTTCCCTGCCAGCATCAGTGAGGGCAGGGAAACATATGTTTGCTACCAGCTGGTGGGAGCATTTTTAAATCTCCTGCAGGGTGGGAGCAAACATATCATCCCTGCTTGCAGCAGACAGGGCAGGGAAGACATGTCTGCTGTCATATGGTGGGAACTTTAAACATTTTCTCAACAGACAGAAGAAGAGTTCTGTTTCCCTGCCCACACCCCTGAGGGTAGAGAAACACGGATGGCTCCCACAGTGTGAGGGGAGCCAGCTGGGGATGCAGGGGTACTTGGGCTCCGCCCATGGCATTCAGCTTGCTGCTTGGTGGGTGCCCCAGAAGTACACTGGGGCCCCAAACTATAATTAAGACAGGCATAGGGGATTGGGTCGCTAAGGCAACAATAGACCAGGAAAGGAGGGCCATGCAGACCTACTCCCCTTTATTATGGCAATGGGTCCTGTGGTCCCCGGGACCTATTAAGGCTTGGGTGGGCAACTTCGCTAAACGCCTTGCACATCGTGGGGTTGACTGCTTGCGGGGGTTGGATGCATGTTGCCAACTGCATGCCATGCCAAGCCAAAGCCTGTGCGCGGCATGAGGTTGGCTGCCTGTGGTGAGGTGCCTTTACGTATGGAAACAATATATTATTTTAAGTTTAAAAAAAACTTTAAAAATGTGCTTCAAAAAGGGTAAACTAATGTTATAGTTAGGTAAGAATTTCAGTGGCAACGTAACATTTTAATGTACAAAACTACAGACATTCTCCCAGTTATAGTTATCTCTGGTAACTATATTACTTACCCTAAGGTAACTATAACTGGTGCCCTTGCCATGCACTGCTCATTACACCACATGTTAAGAACTCATGACATCTACTATGACATGACTGAAAATATCACTGAAACATTTGCAATTAAATTTTTATAAGAAAACTGTGCATGGCAAGGGCATGAGTTATAGTTACCAGAGATAACTATAACTTGTGAATTTCAGTGTTTTTTGTAAGTTTAAAACATTATATTGTCACTGAAATTCTTACCTCACTATAACGTTACTTTACCCTTTGGCTTGTTCAGTGAACATAAATATATATTTATCTATCTATAACTTGCGCCTTGACACACACAGTTTTTTAGTCAAAATATTTACTGCAACTATTACCATGATATTATCAATGATGCTATCAAAGATGTCATGAGTGCTGTAATTTGTGGGGTTATTAGTAAGGCATGGTGAGGGCGCGAGTTAAATTATCTTAGGGCACATGTTATAGTTACTTGAGATAACTCTAACTATTAGAGTTGAATTTCTATGGCTTTGTGCGAGTAAATTCAGAACCTAACTATAACATCCCTGTAACCTTTGGCTTATTCAGTGAATTTCTATGTTTGTTTTTTATTCTATTTCCTAACTATAAAATCCCTGTATCTTTTTTTTTCAGTGAATTTCTAGGGTTTTCTTTAATGTAATTTTAATTACTCTACGTTAACCCCCTATAAACACCCAACCCTGCACCATGCACAGCCTTTGGCCATGGGCAGTGGGGGTTGGCCACAGACAACATTAATAAAAAATCACCACTGGACACGGCCTCCGTTTAACTACACCAACTCTGCACCAGACTTTGATGAATGATATACTTGAATAAGCTATTTTAGGACAAATTGAAAAGAAAAATATATTTGTCAAGTTAAAAGAGTGCAATCACATTTCGGTATATAACTTAAATATTTGAATTTGAAAAGTAATGAAAGCAGGAATGTGATTACTGACACACCTATACTGAAACCCTGAACTTTCCAGTAGCTTAACGTCTAGGCCACAGGTGACTCTTTACTATGCAGTCTCCAGACACAGATATAACATTCAACCCAAAGATTTTGATGGCAAAAAGATGTAAATGTTCCATCACTAGGAATGTTTAACAGTCGAAAAACTAGTAAATAAACAGACACACTGCCATGAAATACCAGGATTTGAACCTTAAACCTTCTGAATGACAGTCCAAGAGCTTTACCAGTAGGCCAGAAATTAGTCCATTCTGCCATGCACCCTAACATAACTTTAACATTTGAACCAAACATCTTGCTTGTGTGCCGCTTTGAAGTCATGCTATGGAGAGGCCATTGCTATTGCAAAGAAACTCACTACCAAGATGTTTGGTGCCAGGAGAGGATGACGGGGGAGCCTGAAGGCCCTATGGTCCTAGCTGTCTCCCTGCATCCTATATATGTGTGCATATGCATATACAGGTGCATCTCCAAAAGTTCATCAGCTTGTTAGCTCAAGGGAACCCTTTTAAACAGAAGAGAGATGAGAGCACACTGCCTCACACTACAGCACAGTTCACCCCTTTGCATTGTGGTAAATGCAGTAGTAGGTTTGCAATACAAACTTTGCGCTTACTTGAATATTAGCTGTAGTTTTTCACCAGAGTTGGTGCTGATAGTGCTGTACATCTCTAGACACAAGTGTTTCTGGATTTTATTCTCCATCCGTAGAACAGGGGTTGCTGAGAATGATGCCACAATCCTATATATATATATATATATATATATAAAGCTTTGATATTTTTTAGGGGTCAGAGCACATACACTGGGAACTGGACAGCAGTCAGCAGTGTCTCAGTGGCAGAGTCCAAAACCCAGCAGACAAATTCATCAAAAAGTAGGAGTGACCACATAATAAATATATATATATAAGTGTAAATATAAATAGTACAATCGTTTTAGGTATATTAAGGATTGTTCCTGTTAGCTCGTATGTGCTTGTACTGGCCTCTTTCAAGTCTTTCTAAATATTTCTTACTTCTTTTGTTGTATTATTAGGGGGTGTTCGCTAATTCTGTATGTTTTTTTAGTTTTAGTGGTAGCCCTTCTGTAGCATGCATTAGGGTAATATTTGTGTTTTTTTGCAGTGTACTTTTTTTTGTTGGTGCTCTCCCTACTTTAAGTATATCCTCTATAACTTAATAACAGCTTCCTTGTTTGGGATTTAATGTCTTTTGCTATGTCTGACATATTATCTGTTGGTTAGAGCATACAAATAAATATTAGATATTGAAAAATATAATATGTGTTATATATTTATTTTAATATTTTTACATTGTAGCTGCAAATTCTTACTTATATTTTGGATGTTGTCTTTACTTTGTTTTATTTGTAGATTTTTGTTTTTACGGCATGTTTGGTTCAGTTGAGAGGAAGTACTTAGTTGTATTGGCTTATTTTTTCATTTACTTTTTAGTTAAGATTTTGTGAGTTTTAGTTTACATTTTAAATAGCTCTAGCCTTTATGTTTTACTTACAATATTAATTTCCTGCTTACAACACTTACTTTGACAGTGGTCATTTTTATATTTTGCACATTTTGGTGTCCGTACCTTTATTATCTTTCTCTTTTAGAATGTCTTTCTTATTGCAGTGGAGACCCCTGTATGTTGAAGGAATGACTATGTAACATTGTTTTTTTATTTGTTATCTTCAATTCTGTTTATCTTTTTATTATTTGTGTTAGCAATTATTTGTTGTCAATGTTACTTTGTCGTATTTAAAGTTCTTTGAAGTGTTGAAATGTTCTTTTGTATAACTGCAGTCTGGCACAATGATGTCTGTTTTTCAGGAACCATTTTGTTGTGCTTTTTTGGTCTTTTTATACTGTATTTTAATTGGAAAAGTATTCATGTTTGATTACTGTTTCACATATAATTTGAGCAGGTCAATCTTCAGTGTTTAATATTTTGGTTTTCTTCAGTCTTGTTTCTGTAGTTTTAAATTATTGATGATATTGGTATTTCTTTCTTTTACTTTTGTTTGTATAGAGCCGTAATTAGTGGGGTTATCAATATTTGTGTCCGATATTTGTGAATATCGATATTGTTTTTCTAGACATACTAGTATACATCCATGTTAGAAATAGTGGATATATTTACAAGCCCCTTGCGCCACCTTTTGTCACCCTAGCATATTTTTGTAATGCTAAGGTGACCTTTTCCCGACGCCAGATTTATAAAGTGGCGCAATGCTTGCATTGCACCACTTAGTGACCCATTGCACCACATTATGCCTGATTCAGGCATAATGTATGCAAGGAGGCGTTCTGACGCAGGGATGCCCGGAAAAATGGCGCTGTGAAATTTACAGCATTTCACTGTGCCATTTTTTCTGTCATTTTTAACGCCGCCCTAGGACAGGAGTTAAAATGACGCACCCATAGTAACTTATGGGCCTCACTGTGCTTTGCTGCCCTAGGGTCAATTTCTTTTTATCCTAGTGCAGGAAAGCACCACAGTAGCGTCAAAAATGTTGACGCTATTGTGTTAATGACCACCATGGTGTGCCGTATTATAAATACAGCGCAGCCATGGTGTTGTTAGGTGGCGATAGGGGGACACAAGAAAAGTGGTGAATTGGGACCAAAGCACCACTTTCTTGTATATCTGCCACAAGAGAACCTTTAAGGAGGTGGACCTTAAACATGGCTATTTTTGCTAGTTTGGTGATATAGACTGATATTGAATTATGGTGAATCCTAAGGGTTAGGTAATCCCAAGGTCAGAGAGTTGTGACGCTTGGGTTGAGGAAGAGAAATTACATTTTGATGGAGCTGAGTTTGAGGAGAAATAATGTATCCATTTGCGAGCTTTTTAAAAATATTCTTAGTGTGGTCATTTTGGATGCATGGGTTTAACTTCTTAGGGTAGACTTGGATGCCATTGGCATATTGGTGTATTGCTATCCTTTCTGTATCTTGCATTTGTCTGAGTTGCTCCATGTAAAAGTTAAACAGTAGGAGGTAGGGAATAGGTCCTTGAGGTATTCCATATAACAGAGGATGAGGATGTGATCTGATGTCTATTTTCACAAATTGGGATTCGGGGGTCAGGAAATTCTGCAACCAATTTAGCACTATGCTGTATGTTCCCAATCTGATGGAAAGTCCTGGTGTAGTGTGGATGCGAAACATCCTTAACAACACGTTGTGAACAACGCGGACGTTTAGCACACAAGGGTAACCACGCTTGCTGGAATAACGCATGGCTTTTTCTGTGCCTTAACCACGCATGTGCCAAAATACTACTTTGCGTGGTTAAGGCACAGAAAAAGCTGGAGTGGATGGTGAGAGGACACGGTGAGGTAAGAGGGGCTGGGGCAGGGGTGGGGGGTGGATTAAGGGCTTGAGGTGGATGGGTGTGGTAGTCAGGGTTTTTTTGTTTTAAGGGGCGACATGGGGGTGTTTTATAGGGCTTAGGGTGGGGGTCGGGCTATTTTCTTTTTAGGGGCAGAAGTGGGGGGTTTGGGTATTTTTGTTTTATTTAGGGCTTAGAGTGGGGGGAAGCTTTAAGGAAGTTGGGAGGAAGGATGAGAGTAGAGAAGGAATTATCGGGAGAGGATGCGGTGAGGTCAGTGGGGATGGGGCAGGGTTATTGCATAGTTTTTAGTGGTGAAGTGGATTTAGGGCTTAGGGTGAGTGGGGGTGTTGGGGTAGTTCAGTTTTTAGGGACAGGGGTGGGGCGTCGGGGTAGTTTTTTTTAGGGTTCAGGGTGGGTGGGGGGTCGAGGTTATTTAGTTTTTAGGGGCAAGGGGTAGGGATAGGTTTTTTTTTAGGGCTTAGTGTGGGTGGGGGTATCGAGGTAGTTTACTTACGGGGGAAGGTTTTTAGGGGCAGGGGTGGGGGTGTTGGGTAGTTTTTTTAGGGCTCAGGGCAGGTGGGGGGTCAGGGTAGTTTAGTTTTTATGGGCAGGTGGGTGGTCAGGATATTTTTTTTTAGGGCTCAGGGCAGTTGGGGGTGTCGGGGCTACTTTAGTTTTATGGGCAGGGATAGGGGTCGGTAGCTTTTTTAGGGTTCAGGGCAGATGAGGGTAGGGGTACTTTCGTTTTTAGGTGCGAGCGGAGGGGTTGGGATAGTTTTTTTAGGGCTCAGGGCGGGTGGGGGTGTCAGAGGAGTTTAACTATTAGGGGTGGGGGTAGTTTTGGGCCTCAGGACAGGTGGGGGGTTGTATGACAGAATCACGCATGCCTTTTCTCATGCCGTTTCCACATATGCCTTCATTAGGTATGCTTTTACAACAAAATTCATTGTAAAGGCATGCGTGGTAAAAGCATGCATGGAAAAGATGCGGTTGTGGTTACGACCACTTTGCTAAGGCATGCGTTGTTCCGGCATGTGTGATTCTGTCATACAACCAGTGTGGACACCTGTAGAAGGGTTTAGGCCTGTCAGACCTTTCATACATTCATGCAAGACATCTTTTTGCGAAAGCCAGCTGCCTAGCACTTTGTGGCAAGAGAGGAAAACTAGAATCGCAAATAGATCTGAAAATGGCAAACTCAAGGGACCCTCCTGGTATAGCAAACCCAAACATGAACAAAGGTATCTCAGGTGATCTGACTAGTCCATTGAAGAATGGCAAAAGCAGAACACAAAGGGGTAAGGTAAATCACATTCAAATAAGAATAGGCAAGTGAACGAACTGCTATACACTCCACAACACCTAACCATGAACTGTAACAACATTAAAGAACAAAGAAACAGAAAAGTAAAAAAAAAAAATCATGAATCCGCTATCCTCCATCAAAACACTGAATGGAGAGGATTCCACTGGAATGGAAAAATAATCAAAGACTAAGGCCCATATTTATATTTTTTTAGCGCCGCATTTACGCCGCTTTTTGACGCAAAAATGGCGCAAACTTGCAAAATACAATTGTATTTTGTAAGTTTGCCCCGTTTTTGAGTCAAAAAGCGGAGCAAATGCAGCGCTAAAAAAGTATAAATATGGGCCCCGAAGCTCACAATGAAATGACAGAGTAACAATCAAAGTAATAGTGCTGAGATAAAAATCACAGGGACCAGGTTAGCAAGTTGTTTGGTCTGATGCGGCACAGTGCATAAATTTCCCACCCAAGCACACTCCACACTCCAACACAACATGGCCAGACACAACACTACATTTGCCAGAAAACATAATCGAATGTCTATTTTCTGCACTGCAATGGTGGCTCTTCTGTTATGTCTAGTGTGACAATGCAACATAAGGAAGGGGCTATCTTTTTTGTTCCTTAAAATAGTCATACTGTTATATCCCAGAAGGAAAAATCTAACTTAGGCTGACATTGGATTCTCAAATTATAAAACAAAAGTCCTGGAATCTGCTTGGATAGGACAGGGGGCTTTGAGTATATAAATATCAGGCCCCTCCATACTATGGGGAGCTACTTCGATATGGAGCAGCTGAATTTCCTAAAAGTGAAGGTGTGTGCTGGCCATTTCCTCAAGACTGAAACTAAGCTTGACACCTACTCAGAGCTCCTAGAAGCTCTCTCCATATTCACTAGGTTCCATGTGAGGCTGCCAAAGATCTATCTACAAATATAGGTAAGCAAAGTGTTGTCAGCTTGGCAAGCACTCTCCTGCTATGAGTCCACATTTGATCAATCTTCTATTGGGGGAGGGGCCTTCCCTCTCCTACAGCGTTTAGCCTCTAGCTGGTGGTTCTAAGTACAGATCCACAAACATCCTCTGTGGCCTGTCTGTGAGACGAAAGGTCCTTGAGTCATACTTGAGATCCTCTGACTTGTTATGCAGAGGTCCGGTATCCGTCTTGTTTACTTACTAGCCAAAGCCCAAAGCTCAAAGAAGGTCCTATGTTGTTGCTTTGCCTTTGTGTCCCCGTCGTGTCCATAGGATCACATATCCTTTGCCCTATGGGTCAAACTCCTGATTAACCATTCAGCACCACAATATATCCATTCTGGAAGTAGCACCACCGATCCGGTATAACTAGTATATAAGGGTTGCAAGACATCCAACATAAACTGATACTGTGCGATCCAGACCCTTACCCGAGACAACACACACTCACACACCCACACACACACACACACCTGCACGTGTTTCCATTTCTAGTCCCCACAAAGATAGTAACACAAACCCACACACACACTTTTATTTTAACATGTAAAATTCCTATTGGATTTCCTCACAGGTTGCATTCTGTGTCATTTGTAACTTCCCTAAATATCAAAATCAACTAGTAATCACAAACAGCACAGTAGGACATACAGTTATAGGAGGCATGAGCACGATTCTCATGGAACCATAAATATCATTACGAAAAGGACAGGGACCAGCTAGTTATTGCAAAGCAACAAAGACATTTCGGCCCGTATGTATACTTTTTTTAGCGCCACATTTGCGCCGCTTTTTAACGCAAAACGGCGCAAACCTACAAAATACAATGGCATTTTGCAAGTTTAACGCAAAACGACGCAAATGCGGCGCAAAAAAAGTATAAATACGGGCCTTCATACTTGTTGACACTGTAAAAATTGTGTTTTAACGTATCTAGTTTCATCCTTTACACCGCTTTCATTAAGCTCATTGCTTGACCAAGCTATCCCTGAGAGTTAAGTAGAGTTAGTATTCCGTCTGAGTGCCTTTTGGTGAGGAATACCTGCTTTCTCCTCTTTGATATTACTAAGTTGCTTCTGGTGACTTCAAGGACTTGTAAAAAAGCCTGAAACCATGTGTTATGCCTGTGACTCCCATGACAGAAAAGAAGAGCTTCCTTCTGCAGTACAGGCGAAAGACCTTTTAAATTTGTGAAGCTACACAAAAATAATATAGACTTGTATATTTTCCAGCATGTGATGCAGCGGGTGAGCTCCGTGGAATTTCAGGGAGTGGATAAGCCTTCCCACATCTCTACAGGGATCTGCTCTCTTCTGTAGGGCATATTGATCTGTGTATATTTTATGTTCATTTTGGGAAGTAGAGCAGGAATATTTGAGGTGAAAATTAATCTGCAAATATTGTGGGCTCACCTCGGTCTCAAGGGATCTCCCATGATCAGTTCTGAAAATGTTTACCAGAAAGGAGCTGTCATTGCAATCTAAAAGCCAACCAGGGTCGTATTCGCCTATGAGGCAACCTGGCAGTGCTAGAACGGTTGGTCTGACAGGTAAGTGTGTGGGATGGTTTTTGTTCTTTGTGTGCCTGTGTTATGATATGGTTAGTCTGGTGTTTACTGCTGCTTTCCCTGATATTACTACAACCACTGCGTGCATAGAGCACAAGCGCATGCAGTCTGGCCTACCCTGAAAACTACCCACAAAGAGTTTCTTTACACGATCAACACTGCCCTGATTTGCAAATGTGGGCCACGTTTAAGCTGTCTGAGTCACTAATGAGGATGTTTTTATTTTGAAGTATTTATTCTGGCATATTTTCTGTCCCAGTCTGACCCTGAAGCCCACATCTGGTGCCACACACCATAAATTCTCCCCCAAAGCTAAGTCCCGAAACCTGTTATGTTATATTGATTTGTATAGAGTACTACTCACACAAGAGGGTATCCAGGTGCTTAGGCAGGTGTGTGGGTTTGTGGTCCCCAAGGTGCTCATATGAAGAGCCAGGTCTTCAGCTTCTTGTGAAACTCAAGAAGTGAGGAGGAGGCTCTGATGTGTTGAGGGAGGTCATTTCGGGGCTGATTATGAGTTTGGCGGGCAAAAAACCTGATCGGCAGATGAGTGGTGAGGGGGCTGCCGCGGAGCTGCCAGTCTCCCCACCGGCCCCATTACGAGTTTTCCACTGGGCTGACTGGTGGAAACCAAGGTTTCTGCCGGTCAGCCACGTAGAAACCTGTGTCACACAGGAGGCTACCCTAGCACCCTTGGAATGCAAAGTCTGCACAGCAGACATTGCGCATTCTGACAGTGCTGGGGATGGGGGACCCTGCACCTCCCACAACAACATCATTTGGCAGTGCAGGGGACCCCTGGGGCCTCCTGCACTTGTTTTCCGCCAGCCTTTTCATGGTGGTTGACCCGCCATGAAAAGGTTGGCGGAGAACATGGATGTAATCAGCACAGTGGTGCTGACTTCAGCGCAGCTGTGACTGATTACAACCATGACCACCATCATCCCGTCGGGATTGGAGATCCTGGCGGAGATGGCAGTCTTTTGGCAGCACTGACCATCAATCTTGTAATATGGCGGCCGGACCACCACCACGAGTTTGGCAGTCTTCAGACTGCCAGACTTGTAATCTGGCCCTTCATGTCTTTGTTATAATGTAGGAGAATTTGTTTTGCTTCTGGGATGGTGAGAGTGTAAGTGAGTGGTAGTGAGGCAGAGCGTAGCTATCTAGTTGGTTGGTGAAAGTATATGCAGCTGTTCAGGTATTCTGGGCTTGTGTTGTGTAGGACTATGTATGTGTGCATGAGAAGTTTGAATTGGTGGCGCTGGTGAATGGAGAGCCAGTGGAGCTTTCTGAGATGCGGTGTTATGTGAGTGAGGCGTGGGAGGTAGAGTATGAGTCTTGCAGCGGGGTTCAGGCTGGCCTCGAGTTAGTGTAGGAATTTGTTTGGAGATTCTGGCATAGAGAGTGTTCCCATATTCCAGCCTGCTGGTAATGAGTTCTTGTGTAACTGTCCCTATGGTGTTCTGAGGCAGCCATTTGAAGATTTTTTACCGCATGTGTAGGATGTAGAAACAGGAGGTGTACATTGTGTTGCCTTGAGCTGTCATGTTGAGCTTGTCATCTATGATATTCTCTAGATTTCTCGCATGGTCTGTAGGTGTGGGTGTCAGTTTAAGCTCCTACGCCCACCAGGTTGAGTTCTATGGGAGGTCTTGTTGCCAAAGACCAGTATTTTAATCTTGTCAGAGTTGAGCTGCAGGCAGTTGGTTAACATCCAGTCTGCTATCATGGTCATGCAGCTGGTGACGTTGGTTCTGGCGGTGGCTGTTTTGTCCGTCAAGGAGTGGATAAGTTGGGTGTCATCAGCATAGGAGATGTTGGTGATATCATGTGATAAGATGAGGTTGACGAGCAGTGTCATGTATATGTTGAAAAGGGTGGGGCTGAGGAACAATCCCTGTGGGACTCTGCATATCAATTTCTTGGTCTCTGATGTGAAGGGTGGCTGCCTGACCCTTTGACTGGTGTGTACGTTTGTGGTCCGCAAGGTGCTTATATGAAGAGCAAGATCTTCAGCTTCTTGTGAAACTCAAGAATTGAGGAGGAGTATCTGATGTGTTGAGGGAGGTCATTTCGGGGCTGATTACGAGTTTGGCAGGTGGAAAATCTGACCGCCAGACCCATGGTGAGGAGACCGCTGCAGAGCTGGCAGTCTCCCCACCGGCCCCATTATGAGTTTCCGGCGGTCAACCCAGTGGAAAACGTGTGGCGGCATCAGACTCAGCTCCACATGCCAAGTTCAATGCTGTCACACAGGGGCCCCCCCAGCACCCTTGGAATGTGCATTGTCTGCACAGCAGACAATGCGCATTCTGATGGTGCCTGGGAGGGAGGCCCCCTGCACTTTGGGTTATTCCCGTGAGGGAGGAACAGATCCATTTGAGAGTGGATCCTTGCATGCAAAGCTTGTGAAGTCTTATAATGACAGTGTTATGGGAGACAGTGTTAAAGGCCAGAGAGAGATTAAATAGGATGAGAGTGGATGTTTCTCCTCGGTCCAGGATGATTTGAATGTCATTGGTGGCCGTAATGAGTGCTGTGGTTCTTTCAGAATTCTGATTGAGTGTCTAGAAGATGGTGAAGTTCGAGGTGGGTAGTGAGCTGGTTGTTGATGGCCTTCTCAATCACTTTGGCTGGATAGTGAGGCAAAGAGATGAGTCAGACTTTGCTCAGTTGATTCAAGTCGGCTGGGGCTTTTTGAGGAGGGCTTTGATTTCTGCAAGTTTCCATTCATCCAGAAAAGTGGCAGATGTGATGGAAGTGTTGATGATGTGGGTCAGGGTTGTGCTGATTGGTAATGTTCCCAGACTGCAGATGTGGTAGGACCATGGGTTCATTGGGGCCCTTGAGTGTATGGTCTGCATGATTGCCTCTGTATCATTTCTGGTGAGAGTTGTCAGGTGGTCGTCTTGGTTGGTGGTGGGTAGGTTAGCACTGAGTTCTCTTCAGTTGGGTTGGTGTACGAAGTTTCTGCAGATGTTTGTGATTTTGCTGTGAAAGAAGTTGGATAGGGTGTCTCAGAGTTGCTGGGAGGCAGCAATGGTGGTGACAGTGGCTTAGGGCAAGGTGAAATCTTAATGATTAAGAAGATCTCCTTGCAGCTGTTGGAACTTCCTTCAATGCGGTCCACTAGTGTTTTTTTTTTGTGTCTCTTATTTGCTGGTGATAGCGTCTGAGTGCAGCCTTGTAGGTAGTACTGTCAGTGGTGTCCTCTGTTTCCTTTCTAGCTGTTTACGGTGTCATTTTGTGTCTCAGAGGTTTCTGTGTATTAGCTGGCCTCCTTTTATGATTGGTTTGGACAGTGTGAGGGAGTCTGCGCCATTCATGATCCTTGAACAAAGTTGTTGGTGTCCTTGTTGAGGTTGTCTGTGGGACTTCTTCTGTGATTTTGCCCCTGCTGCTGCTTGGAATGCTGAAACAACTGGTGATGGTGTTGAGTTTAATCTTATTGATTTAGAAATGGATGATATATAGTGGTCGGTCCATGTGAGCAGTGTGGTGGAGTTGTATTTGATGTGCTGTCACTTGTGGCAAAGATGGGGCCCAGTGTGTGTCCTGCGGTGTGTGATGGTTCTGGGACGAGCAGGGTGAGTCTGATGTTGCCCAAGCTTTTCGAGGAGTGCTGTGGAGCAGAGGCTGTTTTGGTCTTCCAGGTGAAAGTTGAGATCATTGAGGACAATGTAGACTCTGGAGTCAAAGATGAGCGGAGCAACACAGTTGGTGAAGAGGTTGAGAAATATGGCTCCTGGTGGTCAGTAGGTGAGGGTTTCTTTCAGGGTTTATCTTTCTTTGAAATGCAGGTGTTCCATTAATGGGGTGGCAATCCCTATGGATGTTGTACATTTGATGGATTCCTTGTAGCAAATCCTCCTCCTGGCTTGCAAAGGCGGTCCTGTTGAATGATCTTGTAGACCACTATGATTGCTATGGCAATATCGGGAGCCAATGAGGGGATTGAGCCAGGTCTCTGGGATAAAGATGATGTCAGGATCATCACTACTTAGCAGGTCCCAAATTTTGGTTGTGTGTTTGCTGTGTGATCTTGTGTGGGTGTTGACAAGAAGGTTTGCTGTGGCATGTGGTGGAGGGTGGTGGTGAAGGTTTTGTTGGTGCTTGTGTGGCATGTGTGTGGGAGAGGGTGTTGAGGGAGTTAGTATTTGTGTGGGAGGCGTGAGAGTGTGGCTGCTGGAGAACCAGCAGTGAGTGCAGGTGAAAGATCCTACTGTGGTAAGAGGCACAGCACATGAGCAGTTGGGGGAACGGCACCCTGGGTGTAGTGACATAAGGAGTGCTGCAAAGTGTTGCTGGGCAGTGATCAGACCAGGGTTCCTGGTGCTGGGTGCAGTTCAGGCGGGGAGGGGCTCAGATGGCTTTGGCCTTCGGTACGCCAGCAGCGTGCCCGCTGCATGTCTGTGTTGCAGCTCCTATTTAGGAGGTCCTGGGAGAGGACAGCAATGCAGGGTGCTGTGATGTTATTTCCTTTGCTGATGGGTGATGGGAAATGAAGTGCTCTTGCTTAGCTTCTTCTTTTAAAGATAGTTTTAGTAGGAAAACCAATAATGTCACTTCCTGTCTAAAGGTATGATGGGAAATTCGGTGATGTCACTTCATATGTAGGTAGATAATGGGCGATCCAGTGATGTCACTTTCTGTGCTGATGGGTGATGGTAAATTAAGTCCTCTTGCTTGCCTTTCTTTGTTCAAGACGGTTTTGGTAGGAACACCAAAAATATCACTTCCTGTCCAGGTGTATGCTGGAAAATTCAGTGATGTCACTTTCTATGTAGGTGGATAGTGGGAGATCTAGTGATGTCACTTGTGTTCTTATGGGTGATTGGAAATGAAGTCCTCTTGATTGTCTTCTTCTTTTAAAGATGGTTTTGTCATTCCCCTCAGTCAGTTTCCTTCTTTTGAAGCCAAGTTGTACTATTTAGTAAATTTCTAGAAGTCCACTTCAGCAATTCTACAATTCTACTACTCTACGCTTTGAGTAGATCTTCTTATGTGCAGAGAAAAGGTTAGCCATCCTTTTTTATTCTCCTGGGAAGGTTTATGAGCATTTGCTTTGCAAATATCAGCATATCTACACAGGTGCCAAGCAAATATTAATATTTACAAATCTCCTCAAAATGACTTGTTCTGGCCTATTAGGACTATTTAATAGTGACAGCTGTATTGTGTAGGGTTGCAGCTTTGAGGGGGAGTATTTGAGGTGTGACCACACACCCTCAAACAAATGCATTCTTGGCTTGACCATTGGGTCTAGGGGTCCTGAGTCAGGTCTGCTATGACTGTGTCAGTTTTTCTCAATGTGCACAAACAATAAAACACAAAACAGTGACTTTTGATGTATAACAGGTGAGACAGAGATCAATAGAGATATACATCTGGTGGCTGAATTTCAAAGCGAGAACCCAGATAACCTGGAATCAATACTGCTGTCCCTGCTTGTCTAAATTGTCTGATCCTAGCCAAACATTTTATCTCACAGAGCCTCTTGTTTCTTTCTTATTACATATGCAAGCGCTTTTATATAGTTCTGGTGTGTGCTGTACAAACACCTCTTATGTATAATGTTGCTCCATCTAAAATAAGAATCTCTGCCATGTTTAGGGTTAACATCAGTAGTTCCTAACCTTTTGACTTCTGTGGACCCCCACGTTATCATTACTGGATCCCAGGGACCACCATTGAATCATTATTGGAATCCAGGGACCTTATCTGTTAATATTTTCTAATTTTCTAAGCAGTCGCAGACACCCTGAGGAGGCTTCAAGGACCCCAAGTGGTCCCCGGACCACAAGTTGGGAACCTCTGATTTCCATGACTACTGGCTTGCCTTTTAGTTAACTAATGGCATTGTTGTTGGGGGTTAAGCCATTAATATTTCTCAGTTCATGTTTAAAAACTATCACTTTGAATAAATGTATGACAGTGTAGCGACATAGCCTGATGTAATAAGGTGAAACATTTTTGCATGGTAAAAAATACACTTTTGTTATTTTGAAATGACTGCATCATATTTGTACATTATGGCCCTCGTTACAACCCTGGCGGTCGGTGATAAAGCACCGGTAATACCGCCAACATGCTGGCGGTAAATACCGCTAAATTATGACCATGGTGAAAAGAGCCCGGACAGACAGCCACTTTACCACACCGACCACCAGGGCAGAATCAACAGGCACCACGGCGGTAGCCGCCAACAGCCAGGCGGAAGTCAATGTTCCGCCCACTGTATTATGACAGCCTAGTCCGCCACCTTTTCCGGGGAGGTACCAATGACATCAAAAGCTTGGCTGAAACACTGCACAGAAGGGAAGCGACTCACCATTGGAGACTCAAGGAAGAACCACGCTTCCATGGAGCCCAAACTGCAGATCTTCCTAATGCTTTTCTACGTCCTGCTTGACCACGAAAACCAACGACGGCGAAGACAACAACGGTGAGTACAGCCGTCTAGCACACGGGGTGGGGGTAGGAAAAAGAGAGTGACACACAAACGCAACACCCCCACCCCCAACACCATACACACAAGCAGATGCAGTAACATAACATATATACCCCGTACCCCTCAGGAATAATGCAAGGACCACAGGAATAGATTAAAGTGAGTGTAATAATAGTAAACAGTAGGAATACGAAAATTCAATCCAAAAGTATATACATATGTACAAACAAGGGACACTGCCCAGTCCTCAATGTTCATGGGCCACAGGGTCACATTACAAAGTCCAAGGCCCCACTTGACTCCTGCAACAACACGGAGAGAACACTGCAGGGGCATCAATTCGAAAATAGGCAGGCACCTCAGGGGGATGGGTAACGGGGGGCACCTCAGCCGGCAGATGGAACAACACCACTGGTGCTGGAGCGGGCAACATGCCTTGTGCTTGGTCCAAGGGAGTGAAAGGCCACAGTCTCACAAGTTGGTGACTTGCCTACTGGCTCTTGATGGGGCAACATGCCCTTTGCTCTGTCCCAGTGAGTGCAAGGCCACAGTCCCTCAAGTGGGTGATTTGCCCACTGGCTCTGGAGGGGGCAACATGCCCTGTGCTTGGTCCTGGAGAGTGATAGGCCACAGTCTCTTGAGTGGGTGTCTTCACCACTGGTTCTGGAGGGGGCATAGTGCCCAGTGATCTTCATACTGGAGAGGATGCGGTGAGTGGGTGCCGTACCCACTGGTTCTGGAGGGGGCATCGTGCCCTGTGACCTTCATACTGGGGAGGATGCGGTGAGTGGGTGCCGTACCCACTGGTTCTGGACGGGGTATCGTGCCCTGTCATCTTCATCCTGGAGAGAATGCAGTGAGTGGGTGCCATACCCACTGGTTCTGGAGGGGGCATCGTGCCCTGTGATCTTCATCCTGGAGAGAATGCGGTGAGTGGGTGCCATACCTTCTGGTTCTGGAAGGGGTATTGTGCCCTGTGATCATACTGGAGAGGATGCAGTGAGTGGGTGCCATACCCACTGGTTCTGGAGGAGGCAATGAGCCCTGTGGAGCACATCTTGGGGATGCAAGGTCACAATCTCTCAGGTGGGTGTCAGACCCACAGGATTTGCAGGGGGCAGGCCGCACAACAACCCATGGAGGCAGGACTACAGACTGTCCACCGGTGGTGACAGCAGCTCAGTGGTGGTGCTGCTGCTGGTAGTGGTACGGGAGGGAGGCTCCTACCCATCTCCTGCAGCCTCGGACTGCTGTCCACTGCTGCTGGTGGTGGTGCTGCTGGTGGTGGGGGAAGACTCCTACCCATCCCCTACAGCCTTGGATGGCTGCACCACCATTTTGGGTGGTGGGGGCTCCAACTGAGTTCCAGCACCAGGCCCCTTGTCCTTTCTGCCTGCTAGTGCAGGCCCCTTTCCCTTCCTGGCAGCAGCTGGGGATTCCTCCTTCCCCTTCCTGGCAGCAGCTGGGGGTGACACTTTGAGCTTCCTGGCAGCAACTGAGGGTGGCACCTTGACCTTCCTGTCAGCAGCTGGGGGTGGCACCTTGACCTTCATGGCAGCAGCTGGGGAGGGCTCCTTGCCCTTCCTGGCAGCACTTGGGGCAGGCACCCTTTCTGTGTGGCTGGCTGGTGGCCTGGATCCTTTACCACCACGAGTTGCTGTGGACACTACTGGGCCCGTGGACTGGGTGGCTGAGGTGCTTGCCTGGGTTTTACACACCCTGGCCAGACGTGAAGGACAGGGGGGGGAAGAGGTCAATGGTGGGGAGGAAAAGCTGCTTAGGAACATTGGGGTGGGAAGATGGAGAAGGTCTGGGAGTGGAGGAAGAAGGAGTGGTTGTAGGAGGTGTCTGTCTGCTGTGTGGTGCATGGGCTGGATGCTGTTGTGAGGTGGATGGCTGTCAGGTGTTTGAGTGCTTACGTTTGTGTACTTTGGGAGGGATTGACAGACGGTGTGGGAGAGGACACAGGGGACGTGTGCATGGATGTTGGGGTGGTGACTGCCAGTGAGCTGTGTGTTCTGATAGGTGTGCTGGTGCTGGAGGTAGTGGATGAGGATGTAGTGCATGCAGGTGTGAGTGTAGACGCAACTGGGAGGGAGGTGGAGGACGAGGAGGAGGGGGCCACAGTGGAGGCAGTGGATGTTGGTATGTCTGCATCTGGCTGGTGTTTGTGTGAGTGCCTGTGGGATGGTGTGTGGTGCTTGTATTTGCCATATTTGCATGTCCACTCTTGTGTGTTGACCTGTGTGCATGCTCGTCTGCCTGTGTGCTTGGGATAGGTTGGGGTTGAGGGGAATGGGATTGGGGAGAGGAAGTTGGAGAGGGGATGATGGAAACAGGGACAATGACTGCCATCAGAGAAGAGGCCAGAGCCTGGATTGATCTCTGTTGGGCCGCCAAGCCAGTGTGAATGCCCTCCAGAAATGCATTGTTCTGTTGCATTTGGGCTGCCAGCCCCTGGATGGCATTCACAATGGTTGACTGCCCAACAGAGATGGAGCTCAGGAGGTCAATAGCCTCCTCACTCAGGGCAGCAGGGCTCACTGGGGCAGGGCCTGAGGTGCCTGGGGCAAAGGAGATGCCCACCCCCCTTGGTGAGCAGGCATGGGCAACTCGATGAGGGGCTGCTGGGAGGATGGTGCTGGTATGGGGGTGGCGGCTGTAGCTGGGGTGGTCAGAGAGGTGTCCGCCACCACCAGGGAGCTTCCATCGGAGGAGGTATCCATGTCCGAACTGTCCCCTCCAGTCTCCGCCGTGGTGCTCCCCTCACCCTCTGTCCCACTGGTGCCCTCAGCGTCAGTGGACTCTGCCTCCTGGGTCCTGTGGGATGCAGCTCCCTCCGTCGCCTTTGCTCCTACACCAGATGATGCTAATGCACGTAAGGACAGGGTGACAAAACAAAAAGGGAGGGAGAGAGACAAAGGATACACTTGGTCAATGGCTACACTAACACCACAGTTGGCGTAAATCCCACCCTCACACACAGAGAACAGCCCTACGCACTATGCAATGCACTACCATTAACCATGCTGGTCACCAGGGCATGGGGAGAGACACATACCGCCAACTGCAGCATACCTGGGACCTACACAGCCCTGCCGAGTGGTGGATGCCTACAAGCTAGGTTAGAGGATTTTCCCATCAGATCCATGCCCAACATGGGACATACTCTGCAATGTCAGGCTGGCCTGGGGCACCCAAAGACACACATCTCCCATCCGGATGTCACCCCACCAGACATAAGTTGTAATGATGGGCACAGTACTCACCCCCTTGTGGCTGTTGTGATGCCCTTAAGCACCCATCCAAGACCGGATAGGCCACCCCCAGAATGCGGGCCATCAGGTGGGTCATGGTTCGACGGCCACCCCTTCCTCGTTGGGAGGCCATCCCCAGCTGGGCCTCCGCCGCCTTCTGTGCCCGGCGTCTCAGGTCCTTCCACTGTTTCCAACAGTGGGTGCTCCGCCTGCCGTAGACCCCCAGGGTCCCGCCGTCCTTTGCAATGGCATGCCATATACCCTTCTTTTGATAGGCGCTGACCTGCAGAGGAAATTTACACAGGGAAAGGTATTAGTTAGACCATCTTGCCTGTTACACTTATGGCCCACCATAGCCCTTCCCATCCCTTTACGCAAAGACATGGCCCAGCATGCATGCTGCATGCTGCCCAGGGCCCATCCACCAACCCTGCTTACACGAGGCCTTCACACACAGCACTACATGCATTCATGCCCCATACATCGTGTTCACAGTGTACTCACCTGTTGGTCTTGAGACCCATACAGCAGTCCGTACTGGGGTAGGACCCCATCCACTAGTCTCTCCAACTCCGCTGAGGTGAAGGCAGGGGCCCTTTCCCCAGTCACACGGCCATGGTAGGTTCCAGACACAGGTCACAGCAGCACATGCAGCGTAGGTCCTCTCCTGTTGAAGGTCAGGTAGCAAGAGATTGAACAAATAGAAAATGGCAGTGCATACCGTCACCGCCGGCGCACATCACCATTGGCCACTGTACCCCATAGGGCCCAATTTTATCCAAAGAGGCGTTGCACGGCAGATCCCGACCGCCTCCCGCAACGGCACACAACGTCAGAGTAATTACCTCACTTCCACCTGTCCTTCCATACAGGACAGGCGGACGCAATTTTGGGGGGGCAGTGCATGGAACATAACTGAGTCACAGATCACAATTGTACATACAGGACATATGCCACTAATACATTTAAAATTCACATCATGCATTGAACTGTAGTGGCTACATTGTACATTTTATGACCGGCTCCTCACTCTGTTGCCCCATAGATTGCAACCGCTGCAGTTGAATAGGAGATGGAGACATCCCCCTGTGTACAGCCTCCTGGTGGACTTGGCAACAATGGAGGACAGGCACATTATCCTCATCTACAGACTTGACAGGGCCACAATCACTGAGCTGTGTGCCCAATTGGAGCCGACCTGATATCTGCTATCCGTCACCCCACTGGGATCCCCCCTCTTGTGCAAGTGCTATCTGTTGTCCATTTCTTGGCAACTGGTTCTTTCCAAGTGACAGTGGGCTTGGCAGCAGGAATGTCACAGCCAATGTTCTCAATTATGCTGACAAGAGTGTTGGGTGCCATGATTAAACACAGGTGCAGCTACATTGTTTTTCCCCAGGTGGAGGATTTGCCCATGGTGAAGGCTGACTTCTATGCAATGGGACATATCCCCAACATAATTGGGATGATTGATGGAACATATATTGCATTTGTCCTCCCCAGCAAAATGAACAGGTTTTCAGAAATAGAAAAAGTTTTCACTCGATGAATGTGCAGATGGTGTGTTTGGCAGACCAGTACATCTCCCATGTCAATGCTAAGTATCCTGGGACGGTGCCTGATGCCTTTATCCTGAGGAATAGCAGCATTCCAAATGTGATGGCCCAACTACAGAGGCACTGTGTATGGCTAATAGGTGATCCCTGGTTCCCACCCAGTGGATGTTGGTATATGGGTATGGTGTGGGCCATAAGGGATAGCGTGTGGCTAACAGCTGTCCAACGATATTTGCTGGTGACCCAAGTTACCCCAACCTATCATGGCTACTGACCCCTGTGAGGAATCCCAGGACAAGGGCTGAGGAACGTTACAATGGGCGAACAAGAAGGATAATCAAATGTACAATTGGCCTCCTGAAGGCCAGGTTTCAGTGCCTCCATCTGACTGGTGGATCCCTGTGCTACTCATCCAAGAAGGTCTGCCAGATAATCGTGGCATGCTGCATGTTGCATAACCTTGCCTTGAGATGTCATGTGCCTTTTCTGCAGAAGGAGGAGGCTGGAGATGGCCATGTGGCAGCAGTGGACCCTGTGGACAGTGAAGATGAGGAGGCAGAGGATGAGGACAACAGATCTGCAGTGATTAGACAATACTTCCAATGACACACAGGTAAGACAGTGTTAATTCACATTTCATTGTCAGTTTTTTGTTTCACATTGTCACATGGCAGGCTGTGATTTCCCACTTCTATGGCCACTCACTGTACCCTTTAGCAACTCTTTTTGCAGATGTTGGTGCCCCACTATCGCTCCTGGTGTTGTCGCTGCAGCTAACTACAGGTCTTTCCTATGTTAACATTACTGTACAGTTGAACTGCAATGTTTAAACCTTGTTAAACGAATACATTCTTCAATCATTTGACATACTCCATACTTGTATTTTTTTAAAGTGTGTTTATTGCAGTGCTATGAAGAAAAGGGAGAAGAGCGATTGACTGGGGTGATGATGGAAGAAAGTCCAGGGCATAGTTCCAGTATATTTGTAGCACAAGTGGATTGTCCAAGGGTGCATAGGAAGGGGAGCACTGGCAGTTCGAGGTGGACAGGGTGACAGAGTGGGACACAAGAGTGACAGTCTGGAGAGTCTCATTTCCTCGTGGGGTCTTAGCAATAGTCTCTAGCTTCTGCCTGGATCGCAGGGAATGTTTGCGGGGTGGTTCTCCTTCTGCAGGGGGATGGGTGCTGGTGGCCTGTTGGTCTTGTGGCAGGGCCTCCTTTCCACTAGCCGCAGCGGAGGTGGAGTGCTGTTCAGTAGTCTGGCTAGTGGTAGGGGCCCGCTGGTGTGACACTGTCTCCTTCATATTGTTGGCCATGTCTGCCAGCACCCCTGCAATTGAGACCAGGGTGGTGTTAATGGCCTTCACATCCTCCCTGATCCCCCGGTACTGTCCCTCCTGCAGCCACCTGTTCTCCTGCACGTTGTCCAGGATCTGGCCCAGTGTATCCTGGGAATGTTGGTATGCTCCCAGGATCTTGGTGAGTGCCTCCTGGAGAGTCAATTCCCTGGGCCTGTCCTACCCCTACCGCACAGCACTCCTCCCAGCTTCCCTGTTGTCCTGTACCTCTGTCCCCTGAATCGTGTGCCCACTGCCACTAGCCCCATGCCCCTGATTGTCTTGGGTTTGTCGTGTGCCCTGGGGTCCCTGTAGTGGTGGACACACTGCTGATTGACGTGTCCTGGGGACAGAGGTATGGGCACGCTGGGTGGGTGCTGTGGTGGTGTTTCCTGAGGGGGGAGGCTCTGTGGTGGTGTGTGACTGTGGCTGGATAACCGACTGTCCGGAGGTCCCTGATGGGCCAGGTTGGACATCCAGATCCAGACGAGCAGAGTCACTGTCATCACTGTTGGCCTTTTCTGTGTGGGGACTGGATGTTGCTGGTACCTCTTCTCCAGTGATATTGGCTGGGATACCTGTGAGGATGTAAATGCAGTGTTATTATTTCTGTGTGTGACATATTGTGCATGGAAGGGTTGCTCTCTATGATTGTTTTTGCCCTCGCAGCTTTCACCTATGTATGTTAGTGTATGGCGGGATTATTATTTCTCTCTAGTGTGCATGCTTTAGTGATAGGTGTCCATGCAGGTCTGTGAGTGGTGTCCATGCATTGGTGGTGCATGCAGGTCTTGGCATTGGGATGAGTGAGATGTGATGGTGGGGGGTGGGGGACGTGGTGATGTGATGGGAGTGAGGGTGAGGGTGGGTTAATGTGATGGCATGCAGGTAGAGGGATGATAGAATAGAGAGTTGACTTACCAGAGTCCAGTCCTCCTGCTACTCCTGCCAGGCCCTCACGATGTATGATTGCCAAGACTTGCTCCTCCCATGTTGTAAGTTGTGGGGGAGAAGGTGGGGGCCACCGCCAGTACTCTGTACAGCTAGTTGGTGTCTTGCTGCAATAGAACGCACCTTCCCCCGTAGGTCGTTCCACCTCTTCTTGATGTCATCCCTTGTTCTGGGGTACTGTCCCACAGCGTTGACCCTTTTCACGATCCTCCGCCATAGCTCCATCTTCCTCGCAATGGATATTTGCTGCACCTGTGCTCCAAATAGCTGTGTCTCTACCTGGATGATTTCCTCCACCATGACCCTTAGCTCCTCCTCAGAGAATCTGGGGTGTCATTGTGGTGCCATGGTTGTTGTGGGAGTATTGTCGGTGAGGGTGTGTAGGGTGATTTGTTGGGCTGTGCTGTGAGGTGCATGAGTGGTGTATAGGTGATGGTGGTGATAGCGCGTCCAATCCTTAAAAAGTACTTATGCTTGGACACGCCGGAGGTCGGTGAACCTTTTGAGCGGGTTGGGTTCTCCTCATCCAAAGAATTGTCGGATCCCTCAATCAATAATCAATAATCATTTATAATTAATAACCAATACTCGATTAGTATTCAATCAACAACCTAATTAAACAGAAAATCAGTAATTAGACACACCATGACCTTTCAGTCATGAATAACCACACCTGTTTATTAAAAGTTAATGAGTTTATTTCCCTATATTAACAAAGCTAACACAATATAAGTAAGTCTCAAAATCAAATGATATACGTATACGAACATTACTAGCTGTCCATAACGACGGAAGAAACGCAATCTACGCAAAATGTGGATTATAATGCACTCGGTTATAGCAATGCAAATCACTAATAAAAGTAACTGAATTTGACTTATTGCATACATTGGTCAGCATAACAAGATTTCAGTTCAGCATGGTGCATCAAGTGAATACCTCAACTAACCTCTGATTAGCATTGGCATGTGGGGCTTCATGCAAAACAAATTTAGTCAACATAAATTTAGAAAACTTCTAGCTTAGGCTCTGTCAAAATAAGCAGTTGGTACCTAAGAAGGAAAATACAATGAATAATACATTTATCCTTTCATAATTACCAAATACAATCAGCATTCAAGATAAGTCTTCGTTCTTCAGGTACCAGTTCGATCGCATGGGGCAGATTTAAAAGGGGCAAAGTTTAAGTCAAGTTTTCCTTGCGGCAGCAAGGAAAATGGAGCAAAAGTTATTGTATGGTAAAGACGGGGTAAAGTTAAAGTTAAAGTCTCTAGGGTGAGAATTCTTTAAAGTCTCTCTCTCTCTCTGGGATAGAGAAAAGGCATCAAACTATCATTTAAAATGGCGTCTTGAATCTGGCTTCAAAATGGCATCAAGGAAAATGGCTGGCTTCTCTTTGTCCGGTGGGTTTAAGTAAGAAAACGTTCCAAATTCTTCAGGGTCTTCCATTGGAGGGTCCATGGGGTGGTTTCTCTTTAACCAATGAATAGTGTCCTTTTTCTTAACGTTCACCTACGCATAGGTGTACTTGGGGTTTGGAACACAAGTAGCAACAAAGTTTGCCAATTAATTCTGTATCAGTGCCTTTATTGTCTGCACCTGCAGAAACTGACCTTGCTTCAAAAGGGATGAAACTTGCCTAGCACGAAACCTTGAGATAAGGGTATCAGTCATTCTACTGGAAAAATACAGCTTTTAAAGTTAAAAGACATCTTTGTTAATACAAGTGAAAACTACGCAGTTAATATTGAGGCCAGGCAACTAGGCCAAAACCTCAGCTAAATTTAAGCTAAGCATATAACAGTTTCTGCAATTATGACGGATTACTACATTGTCGAATTTTCATGATTAATTAAGCTCGTTTATACTAATTGACAAACTACTTCGTGGTCACATTTTCTACATATTTTTCTTTGCTAAAACACACATTGCATAATACGATTTTGTTACATGATATATAAATGTTTGTTAGCCTTTCTTTTTCTGCTTCATCAGTGGTATGAGGCTCTGGTGGCAAATGATTGTATTCGTAAAGGGTTGTGGGTAGTGTGGTGTGTGTTTTATAGTGGTGTGGTGTGTGTATGGGTGTCCGGTGTGTGTAGTTTGAATTGACCAAAGTAGTGTTGTTTTGTTTGAGTGTGTGTATTTTAAGCGCGGCGATATATACCGCCAATGGTTTACCGCCATTGAATGTCCGCCTTGGTGATTCGTGGGTCATAATGTGGTGGGCGTTGTTCTGTTGGCATAATGGTGTGGGTTTTGATACTGCCAGTTTATCACTGACCTTTGGTGTGGCGGATTTGTTTGTGTGGCTGAATCGTGACGGATTGGTGTGTGTGTGCCATAATATGGTGAACTGATATCTGCCGCCACCGTGAGATGTTGGTGGCAGTCAACATGGCGGTAAGCGGGATTTACCACCAATGTCATAATGAGGGCCCATGTTTGTTACATGATATATACATGCCAAATGTTTTCATGGCTTGGCTAGTGAACAGACTCTTAAAACTAACCCAGACCCTTGGCCTTGGGTTGGCCTGCCCTTTTAATTTGCTGGTGAGCCTGACTATTTGCGACTTGGGTCTAATACATGGGGCCATCGATCACTAGATAAAATGATTTGTGAAAGGCGAGTATTGGAAACATGAAGCCCTGCCTACATGCACCGATTTGCCAACTCTACCCATCGAGGCTTCTCGAGTGTGAAGAAGAGTGTGTGTAGTGAAAATACATTTCAAATAAGTGATTTCCATGGAAGGGGCCTGAGGCTGTTGTGCTGAAGGTGACCACAGTCATGAGTTTCCAGGGCGAACTACCAAGCCCAGGTGGGGCAGGCAGGGGGCTGGCTTCAGGGGGGTGTAGTCTGGTATGGGCCCTGAATCGGATCTGCTATGTCTTTTTTTCTCTGTTGGTATTGCACTAAGAGCTTTCAATATGTTCCTTTTTTAGATCGTAAATATATATAGTGACTGCTTTACAAATGACGTAGTAAATTTGCACCCATAGAAGTACTCCTTGGAAGGGTGCAAACCTACACCTTTTTGGTATTCACTAACATTGACACTAGTTACTTGGAAAGACGCACTAATCTCAGGTTTCTAGGCATTTTACAGGCAGTTAAACACTCAAAAGCTGATAGGATGAATACATGCAAATAGTCTAAGCAGTGGATCGGGTATCATTGCAAACCATTGTTTTCGCCTAGTGTGCCACTCTAGACAGAGGCTCACCTAACGCAAAACAGTACGGATCTTGTTCCTCATGGAAACAGTCCATCCGGAACCTTGGCCATGTCACCCGTCTACCCTGTAGCCCACTGCTTTTTTAGTTAGGAAATTTGAGATTTACATCCCTCCAATCTCACTGACTAAAATATGCCCCTGTTACTGTATACAGATTGCTTCTAGACTGGAAAACAAACACAAACCTAATTTATCTAAAAGAGTGCAGACTTCCGGTATATTACCAACTGATAATTTGATTAAGGTGCAGGTACTCAATACATACAAAGGTATGAATAGCAAGGTAGACAATGAATCAAAAATATAAATTAAAACAATTGCATGTAAAACCGAATATTATGTTGGAAGTCTCCGGAAAAAACAATGGCGAAGCTTCCATAAATCTAACTCCTCAAAGACTTCTAGCCTGCTTGTGGCTCTTGCTGAACCTGTTCCTGAGGTTCCTTGTAGATTGTTTCTTAGAAAGTCCTCATTGTTTGGTATAACTTTTTGTCACGCGAGAAAGAGTTGCCTATGTGCTTCTTTTTCTCAGACTGCTGAATATCGCGTTTGCGGTTTGCATGCTTTACTGTGGATGTATTTGCAGTTGATAGCATTTTCTAAACAGCAGAAATATTTCTGCCACCACATAGACTTTCTGCTGTATACATGACAACCGTCAAAACTTACCATAATCAAGCTGGAGTTGCAGAGTGACTCATGAAGGTGTTGCTGGCTACAAATACACGAAGGAAAGAAAAAAACTAGCTTGCACGAGCGTTCAAAATTCGCCATGCACGTGTATTTCACTTGGAGAATACCAGAGGATGCTTAGGGCCATATTTATACTTTTTGACGCAAAACTGCGCTAACGCAGTTTAGCGCCAAAAAAATTAGCGCCGGCTAACGCCATTCTGAAGCGCCATGCGGGCGCCGTATTTCTTGAATGGCGTTAGCCGGCGTTAGCCGACCGGCGCTGCCTGATGTGCGTGAAAAAAAACCACGTACACCAGGCAGCACCGGCGTACGGAAAAATGGCGTTTGGGCGTCTAAAAATGGGGCAAGTCAGGCTGAGGCAAAAAAAACGTCTTAACCCGATTTGCGCCATTTTTTAACGACTCCCATCCCCCATTGAAATGACTCCTGTCTTAGCAAAGACAGGAGTCATGCCCCCTTGCCCAATGGCCATGCCCAGGGGACTTCTGTCCCCTGGGCATGGTCATTGGGCATAGTGGCATGTAGGGGGGCACAAATCAGGCCCCCCTATGCCACAAAAAAAAATTAAAAAAAAATACTTACCTGGACTTACCTTAATGTCCCTGGGGTGGGTCCCTCCATCCTTGGGTGTCCTCCTGGGGTGGGCAAAGGTGGCAGGGGGTGTCCCTGGGGGCAAGGGAGGGCACCTCTGGGCTCATTCTGAGCCCACAGGTCCCTTAACGCCTGCCCTGACCCAGGCGCTAAAATCCGGCGCAAATGCGGGTTTTTTAGACCCGAACACTCCCGGGCGTCATTTTTGCCCGGGAGTATAAATACGACGCAATAGCAGTCATTTTTTAAGACGGGAACGCCTACCTTGCATATCATTAACGCAAGGAAGGTGTTCACGCAAAAAAATGACGCTAATTCCAGGAACTTTGGCGCTAGACGCGTCTAACGCCAAAGTATAAATATGGAGTTAGTTTTGAGAAAAAGACGCAAATTCGGCGCAAACGGAGTATAAATATGCCCCTTAATATGTCTGTAAAGCCTTATTATTGTGAGTGTTTTTACTGAACTTAAGATACAGCTCTGACGCTATCTGCTGCCGTTTTTGTTGTTTGAAGTCCGTTTAGGCCATTGGGCCCGAATTATCAGACACCAATGCAAGTATTTGAATTTGAAATTCATTTGCAGTGGATGCGCTTTTCTGAAGTTAAAGTTGTCATGTTATGTCTTTTCATGTCATGGTATGTTATATACTTTGGATAGAGCACTAATTTTACCCCTGGGTATCTCTGACCCGTATTTTTGTGACGAGTACAGAATAAATCGGGTTGCAGAATTCCAGTTCGGAGGGGGTCGTAATCCATCCTGTGACCTGAATAATAATTAGAGAGGTGGCAAATTGCGACTCCAATTGGTGGAATTTACATATATGGTTGCCTCCTAGAGTTAACCTACTAATACATTTAAATGAAGTCAATATTCTTCTTTGAATGTAGCCAGTTTTTCTTAAAGAAAAATGGTTTTTGACAACTTTATCAGGAGAAGGTCAAACTTTAGCTTCTTTAGGCCAGAAAGAGATGGTTCAGAGAGCAGCACAGCCATTCTTGGTGCACTAACACTAGAGCTAGAAGCCAGAAAATTAGGAAGTCAGCAGGTGCTCGTTTTGATTTGACCTCCGTAGTGGGAGGTAAACCTACTGCACTAATTCTAGAGATTTATAAGACTTAATCTGTGCCTGTTGGTATATGGGGGCTGCATGGACGTCAATTCACCAAATGCCAGGTGTAGCAAAAGCGACATCATCTCGTGACCCTCCCTCTCATGAAATCACAGGGAATTGTGACATGTGACCTTTGAACCTGGTGACCTTAAAGGAAGTGACACATTTTAAGGCTTACAATAAAAGACAAAAAAAATAATAGAAAATATACCAAAGTAAATACAACTAAGTTACAACCCATATATTAGCTGAGGTGTAGCTATAACAAATCAGCTGTGCAATCATATTCCAGTGGCAAAACCAAGATAAGCTACTGCACATCTCTCTCAAAGCAGCACATCAGCTATTGTACAGCCCGGGAGATCCACTGTCCTACTGTATATTCAAATGCCCTATGAACAACCTCCACATGCTCTGGCGCAACCATAAAATACCACCATCTTAATTTAGAGACTAGCCTGGATGGTGCATGTGTGGTGTTTTGGTGTTCAGAGCTAATCCACACGGGCTACAAAATGTGTCTGTGCCCCACCCCTAACAACTGAGTGAGTGCTCATGAAACTGTCTCTTTTATGGAAACAAAATTACTTCAATCACTGACGTATGTAGCATATGCATAGCGCTGAACTTTCATGATTTTTAAACTATAAATACAGTAGCTATTTCTATAGAACCGCCAAGACAATGAGTGCTCTCTCATCGCCTTAGTAATGGCAGGAGCTATGATTCAACAAGACACAGGCACCTATTTTACAGATACCAGAACACTGAGGCTGAGTCTAGACATTTTACTTGTAACAGCACATTCAACACAGGGTTCTGCAGCCAGCATTCAGTTCAACATGGTGACCAATTGCACAGGCTACACATTTCTAGAACTATGAATTGAATAAAAGGTGCAGGGGAAGCATGGCTTGGCAACAGGAAAGGCATTTTCTGACTCCATTTCATCAGTCTCTAAAACATATATATAAATTGGATGCATTTGTGTTGCTCAAAGCAAATTGCATTTGTGTTTGAGAGAGTTAGATATGCTAGTCCAAAGGAATTTAAGACACATGAAACACTTTGTGATTAAGAAAAGCGATTATGGAAAGTTTCTTTGAATTATGTACGGTTGATTTAATCTTCTCTGCATGTTTCCCCCTCCGATTATTTTGGGTTTCATTTCTATCAAGAGGCCACAAAAAATGTGTGCAATCCATGAGTGTGTTCAAATCACCTTTGACAACATCACATACGTTTTCATTGTTTGGTTCTCTACATTGAGCTATGCAGGAAGATCAAATGATGTTCAACATCCTGTCAGGACCTTTATCCATAACATGCCTTGCATTCATGTGGGTATTACCCGTCACATACATGACCTGGTTATATTGAATGTCTGTGTCCTTTGCCCTAGAAACCTAGAGGCACATTGATATATTACATCCCGACACTGCAGCATACCCACCCAGGAGGAGGTATCCTTATTGGGATACATGTCCTTCCGCATACTTCTTCCGAAAAGCATCATGAAAAAGTATGAAAGCTCCGCTAAACCTAATTAAGCAGGCCCTAACATTCAGTGAAACACGGTGCTAAGCTGGACACCAAGTATGGCCCAGTTGACGGGTTTGACTAAAAACTCAAAAACTGGAAGAGCCCAGTCATCAACATCTGGGTTGGTCAACTAAATGTTTCTTCATTGTCACCAAAGCAGGCAGAGTGTTTCAAGAAGTGCCTGTGCTGCACTGAAAAGAAACAGCCACTGACCTTTAAGTATCCTTCCCCTCACCAAACATTGTTAAAGGGACCACTTTTGCAACATACCTGAGCCCCCTCACATGTAGTGCACATCCCGAAGTGTCATAGCCCTCACCTATTTGGGGAATACAACAAAACAAATAAATATATCTGTCTTCCAGAAAACATATGCATTGAATACAAAGCCAGCAGAAACTACTGATCCAGAGGGCTGGCTTGAAGCTAGCCATTATCCTGCAACTTGATGTTTGACGTATTTACACCCATTCCACAAACAAAATGAAAAACACATGAAGTACTCAGATGATCAACACATTGTAAAAGGTGGCATTTATCAACTTCAAAAGCAATGGGGAAAAAGCGGAAAAACTCCGCTGGTGCTAATCCAGTAACAAGTGAGAAGAAACAAGAGTTCTCAAAAGACAACAAAATAGGACTACATCAAGCAGATCTACAACACACCCAATGTGTTTTTTCAGTTTTATATAGCACAAATTTGACCCAAATGTATTGGAGTGCTCCACATTGGCACCGCTTACATTACACAAGGTCACAATCATTTCTTTTAGGCACAAACAGATTAAGGGCTTAATTTAGATTTCGGCAGACGGATTACTTTGTCACAACAGTGACGGATATCCTGTTCGCCAAAATTTAAATTCCATAGGAAATAATGAGATTTATATTTCGGTGGACGGTATGCCCATCACTGTTGTGACGGAGTCTACCGAAATCTAAATCAGGCCCTGAGTGATTCTCTCACAGTCACAGGATGATGAGCCGATGCTGTGCCCCGAACCTGGTTCCTCACTGCCAAAGTCGGCTGCTCTGGCTGTAACTCCACATCCTCCTTGAAACGAAATGAAGTAGGTATAATGGTCAACATTTCGAAAGAATCCTATTAGGGATGCAAATGCCCATCGACCTACTTTAAATAAAAAAACGAAGATTGGGGAGTCCGTTACAATAACCACATCACACACCAAAGGCTCATATCAAAAATGTCTTCCCTAAAAACTCAGTTTCCTTTCCACAATGTATGGTGAATCTTGATTCAACACTTTCAATAGAACCTATGTCCAAATATGTGCCCCAGATATAATCGAAATCATCAAAACATCACTACACAAGGGAAGTGTCTCTGATTCCCCTGAAGTACATAGGCGGTCATTACAACATTGGCGGTAAAAGCTGCTTACCGCCGTGCAGAAGACCGCCAACACACCGCCGCGGCAGCAGAAATCCGCCACAGCTATTATGACCCACAGCACGGAATCCGCCAAAATTCAGACACCCACACAAGTCCGCCACACCAAAGGTCAGTGATAAACCTGCGAAAACAAAACCTCCACCATCACGCCAACAGAAATACGCCCACACTTTCACGACCCACAAATCCACGCAACGGTCTTTCAATCACGGTATTCCATTGGCGGTACACACTGCCGCGCTCAAAATACACACACATATACAAAACACAGCCACATTGGACAATTCGAAATACACACACCTGATACACATACACACACCACTCCCACAAACCCAATACAATATAAAACACACACCCATATCACCCACAAACCCCTACGACAAAAATTACTGAGAGAAGACCAGAGAGAGACACCACCATCAACAATACTAGCATCCACAGGCACACAACACCATCACCCACATAACTTCCATGCACTCACACTACACACCACTACATATCAGCACACTTATCACCTCACACACCACCCCACACATCACCTACACCACCACATGGCACGGCAAAGACACCCCAGGTTCTCGGAGGAGGAGCTCAGGGTCATGGTGGAGGAAATCATCCGGGTAGAGCCACAGCTATTCGGAGCACAGGTGCAGCACACCTCCATAGCTAGGAAGATGGAGCTATGGTGAAGAATGGTGGACAGGGTCAACGCAGTGGGACAGCACCCAAGAAATCGGGAGGACATCAGGAAGAGGTGGAACGACCTACGGGGGAAGGTGCGTTCCGTGGTCTCAAGACACCACCTGGCGGTTCAGCGGACTGGCGGCGGACCCCCACCTCCTCCCCCACAACTAACAACATGGGAGGAGCAGGTCTTGGCGATTCTGCATCCTGAGGGCCTCGCAGGAGTAGGTGGAGGAATGGACTCTGGTAAGTCAAATCTTAACTATTACATCCCCCACCCTACCTGCATGCCAGCTCATACCCCCACCCTCACCCTCACCCCCATCACTCTAACTCCTCACAAATGTCCCAACATCACAAACCACACATCCTAACACCAAGCCCTGCATGCAACAACAAAGCATGGACACCCATCACTAAAGCATGCCCACTGCACATACCCATACGCCCCCCTAAACCACCATCACACAAGGACCCACGCAGGAATGCAAGCACTGGGGTACATGGTCACCCTCCAATTGTACACCATGCCACACACAGATGTAATAAACATCCTTTTATACCCCTGCAGGACCCCTACCCAAAGTCACTGGACAGGAGGGTCCACACATGTCCACACCACCAACAGAAGAGGTCCACAGTGATGACAGCACCCTCGGTCCAACTGGATCTAGATGACCAGCCCGGCCCATCGGGGACCTCTGGACAGTCGGTTCCCCTCACACAGTCACAGGCCACCACAGACCTTCCCCCCTCTGGAAACACCAGCACAGCACCCACCCAGCGGGCCCATACCTCCGTCCCCAGGACACGTCAATCAGCAGTGTGTCCACCACTACAGGGAACCCAGGATAACCCACCACCCCAACAACAACAGGGACCTGGGGGCAGTGGTAGTGGGCACACGGTCCAGGGGACGGAGGCCCCGGAACACAGGGGAACTGGGAGGGCTGCTGTGCGACAGAGGGCGGACAGGCCCAGGGAACCCACTCTCCACGAGGCCTTCTCCAACATCATGGGAGCCTGCCACCACTCCCAGGAGACGATGGCAACGGTACTGGCCAAGTTTCAGGAGACCCAGTGCCTGCAGGAGGAACAGTATTCTGGCTTCAGGGAGGAACTCAGAGCCATCAATTCCACCCTGGGCACCATCGTAGGGGTGCTGAAGGAACTCCTCAACACCAGGAGGGACACTGTGGCACTACAAGGGGCCCCTAACACTAGCATGGACGATGAACTGCCCACCACCTCCGCCTGCACTAGTGGACAGGAGGCACCGCCACAGGACCACCACACCAGCACCCCGCCCCCTGCAGAGGGAGAACCACCTCGCAAACAGTCCCCAAGCTCCAGGACAAAGACAGAGAACGATGCCAAGACCCCCACCAAGAAATGAGACCACTCTGATTTGTCATCCTACTGTCCCACTTTGTGACCCTGTCCATCCTTAAACTGCCCCAGCTCCACTTCCTATGCCCCTTAGGGCAATGCACCTGTGTGACTAATAAACTGGACTCTGCCATGGACATTCCTCCACCATCAACCCTCACCATTTTGCTAACCCCTCCAATATTGAGCACTTAAATAAACACCCTTAAAGCACAAAACAATCTGGAGTCAGTCTGTGATTTCGGAATACTGTATTAGCAGTCACTGTGGCAAAAAGCTCTTTCATTTCTAATGTCAACATACCTATGTCACACAGCTCTAGTCCATGAGGAATCAAAGCAGATGTCACACTGCGGGACCCACATCTGTGAAATCGTAAGGGGAAATTACAACTCAGTGACCATACATTGGGTGAAAACGACAGACAGTAAAGCGGTAGTAGTGTTTAAGTACATGTAGTAGGCAGGTTTGTATTCTTACCTGTGTTTCACTGGAAATATTGCTGGATCACTGAGTCCCTGTTGTCCATGTCTTCTTCGTCTGCTTCCTCGTCTTCACTGACCACAGCCTCCACAGCTGCAACAACACCGCCATCTGGACCATCCTCCTGCAGAAAAGGCACCTGTCGTCGCAAAGCCAAGTTGTGAAGCATACAGCAGGCCACGATGATCTGGCACACCTTCTTTGGTGAGTAGAATAGGGATCCACCTGTCATATGGAGGCACCTGAACCTGGCCTTCAGGAGCCCGAAGGTCCGCTCGATCACCCTCCTAGTTCACCCATATGCCTCATTGTAGCGTTCCTCTGCCCTTGTCCTGGGATTCCTCACTGGGGTCAGTAGCCATGACAGGTTGGGGTAACCAGAGTCACCTGCAAATGGCGAGGGACAACTGTTAGACACTTACTAACCTGTAGGGATATCACCAGACCCATGCAACCATTCCCACTGACTTGTTTCCAGGTGCTCACCTAATAGCCACACACAGTGCCTCTGGAGTTGACCCATCACATAAGGGATGCTGCTATTCCGCAGGATGTAGGCGTCATGCACTGAGCCAGGGAACTTGGCATTTACATGGGAGATGTACTGGTCTGCCAAACATACCATCTGTACATTCATTGAATAATACCTCTTCCGGTTTCTGTAGACCTGTTCACCTGTTCAAGCCACATGTGTCCCATCAATGGCACCTATGATGTTGGGGATATGTCCCATGGCATAGAAATCCCCTTTCACTGTAGGCAAATCCTCCACCTGAGGGAAAACGATGTAGCTCCGCATGTGTTTCAGCAGGGCAGACAACACTCTGGACAACACATTGGAAAACATAGGCTGGGACATCCCTGATGCTATGGCCACTGTTGTTTGAAATGACCCACTTGCTAGGAAATGGAGCACTGACAGCACCTGCACTTGATGGGGGATTCCTGTGGGATGGCGGATAGCTGACATCAGGTCTGGCTCCAACTGGGTACACAGTTCCTGGATTGTGGCACGGTCAAGCCTGTATGTGATGATCACATGTCTTTCCTCCATTGTCGACAGGTCCACCAATGGTTGGTACACCGGAGGATGCTGCCATCTCCTCACATGTCCCAGCGGACGGTGCCTATGAAGGACAACAGCAAGCACAGAGTCAAACAACTCAGAGGTACGTACCCACAGCTTACACAGAACACCAATCATAATCTAAAAAGTGGCCTGTATGTGTGTTGAGTCTAGGCCTAGGTATGTGTGACGCAGTTGAAAATGAAGCCATGTGGGCCCCTGAAATGGCAGCTGCCTGACCTCTAAAGTGGGACAATGGGATGTGAGGTAACTGCGCTGGCGTTGTACACTGTCGCGGTAGGCAGTCGAAGACCGTGGCGCAATGCTGCATTGGTTAACATTGGACCCTATGGGTCCCAGAAGCCAATGACGATGTATGCCGGCGGTGACGATAAGCACCGCCTGGACGTGACCGCCATTTTCTATCTGTTCAATCACTCGATACCTGATCTTCGACAGGAGAGGACCTACACTGCAAGTGCTGCTGTGACCTCGGTCTGGAAGAGACAATGGCTCATGCGTCTGGGGAAAGGGCCCCTGCCTTCGCATCGGAGGAGTTGGAGAAACTCGTGGATGGGGTCCTCCCCCAGTACATGCTACTCTACGGTCCTCCAGACAAACAGGTAAGTACACTGGGAGCATGCTGTGTGGTCTATGCCTGTGTGGAGAGGTGTGGATGTAAGAAGGAAGGGGGGAGAGTGCAGCGTGCATGAACCGACGGTGAGTGCATGTGCCACATGGCAAGGGTAGGGATGGACTGTGACGGTGCAGTTGGTAATAAGTTTCTCTTCCCCCTGTACAAATCATGTAGTTCAGCGCCCACCAGTAAAAATATATTTGGCGTGCCATTGCCAAGGACGTCCGGACCCTGGGGGTCTACCACAGACGGAGCACCCACTGCCGGAAAAGATGGGAGGACATTCGCCGCTGGAGCAAGAAGACGGTGGAGGCTCAGCTGGGGATGGCCTCCCAACGTGGGAGGGGTGCCCGTCGCACCATGACCCGGAGTTGGATGGGCGCTTGAGGGCATCACAGCAGCCACAAGGGGGTGAGTACACTCTCATTCTGCTGATTTTGCACGCAGTGGAGGTGTCTGGGTGGGGGAGGTGGGCTGTGGGTTTCCTTAGGCCAGGGCGAGTTCTGTAGGCAAGGTCCCTCCGTGAGGCAGGCCATGTGGCACCCCACTGCACCCTGTAGAGTGCCAAGTACACCTAGTCATGCCCCTGTGTCATCCATGTGTGCAGATGTCGTCCATAGCCTAATAGGCCCTTTCCCAGGAATTGAACAGTGGAGCCCAAGAGCGCGGCGTAGTGCAGGGGGCTTGTGTGTCTGTCGTGTCCACCAACGGTAGCGGTAATGCATGCACTCAACATGTCTTTCTTCTGTCTCCCCCCCCTTTTTTGTGGTCTCCCTGTTCTTGTGTGCATTAGCATCATCAGGCGGAGGAGCAGTGGCACTGGAGCACGAGGGGACTGCATCCCACATGGCCATGGAGGGCCACACTACGGAATCGTACTTTACCAGTGTGACGGAGGGCGAGGGGAGCTCCACGGCGGGGACAGGAGCTGAGACCAGCGACACGGACTCGTCCTCTGATGGGAGCTCCCTTGTGGTGGCGGCAACATCTGTGCCCCCCCATCTACAGGTACAGCCGCCACCCCACCTTCCAGCACCGCCCTCCCAGCAGCCCCTCAGCCTTTGCCCTGTGCCCGCTCACGTGGGAGGGTGGGCATCACCTTCGCCCCAGGCACCTCAGACCTTGCCCCAGTCACCCCTGCTGCCCTCAGTGAGGAGGCCATTGACCTCCTCAGGTCCCTCACTGTTGGGTAGTCTACCATTTTGAATGCCATCCAGGGTGTAGAAAGGCAGTTGCAACAAACAAATGCATTCCTGGAGGGCATTCATTCTGGTCAGGCGGCCCTTCAGCAAGCTTTTCAGACTCAGGCCTCAGCACTGATGGCAGCCATTGTCCCTATGTCTAGCCTCCCCCCTCCAACTTCCTCCACCCAGACCCAAGCCCCTGTACGCCAGCCTCTCCCAAGCACACCTCTAGACCAGCATGCACACACGCCAACACACAAGGGAAGCTCAGGCAAACATAAGCACCACACATCCCACAGGCACTCAGGCAAGCATCACACACATGCAGACACACCAACATCCACTGCCTCCACTGTGTCCCCCTCCCCCTCGTCTCCCTCCTCCCTCCCAGTCTCATCTACACTCACACCTGCATGCACTACCTCTACAGCCACTACTACCATCACCAGCACACCCACCACCACACCCCGCTCATGTGCAGTCACCACCCCCACTACCATTCACACGTCCCCTGTGTCCTCTCCCAGTGTGTCTGTGATGTCCCCTCCCAAGATACACAAGCACAGGCACACACCCACCCAACAGCCATCCACCTCACGACAGCCTCCAGCGCATGCACCTTCACCCAAAGTCAGCAAACAAACACCTCCTACAACCATAACCTCTTCCTCCACTCCCAAACCCCCTCCAGCTACCCGTCCCAGTGTCTCCCAAAAACCTTTTCTGTCCAACCTTGACCTCTTTCCCACACCTCCCCCACCCCGTCCGTCTCCTAGGTCCCGAACTAGCACCTCAGCCACAACATCTCCAGGACCAGTGGTGCCTGTAGTCACCAGAATCTGGAGTGCACCGGCAACCAGGGCAGCCAGTGTGGCACGGAGCCACAGCACACACAGTCCCCCACCTGTGAAGCATCAGAAGTTGGCCAGTGGCCGGCGGGAGAGGGGGAAGACTCCAGCTACCAAAGCCGCTTCCAGGGGTCCCGGTGGGAGTGTGGAGGCTGCGACACCTTCTAAGGTGGGGAAGGGCCACAAGAAACCAGGAAAGTCTGGGAAGAGCTGCACGGCAGAGGAGACCACCATCATCCCTGCTGCCCAGGAGGCCACAGCCATCATCCCCGCTGACCAGGAGGCCACAGCCGTCATCCCCACTGACACAGAGAGGACCGCCAGCACAAGCCCCGCTGGGACAGAGAGGACCGCCGGGCACAAGCCCCGCTGGGCTAGAGAGGACCGCCAGCACAAGCCCCGCTGGGCTAGAGAGGACCGCCAGCACAAGCCCCGCTGAGACAGAGAGGACCGCCAGCACAAGCCCCGCTGGGCTAGAGAGGACCGCCACCACAAACCCCGCTGGGACAGAGAGGACCGCCAGCACAAGCCCTGCTGGGACAGAGAGAACCGCTAGCACAAGCCCTGCTGGGCTAGGGAGGACCGCCAGCACAAGCCCCGCAGGGCCATGAAGGACCGCCAGCAGCTGAGTCACTGCAAAGGAGCCTGCCAATCCAAGCACCGCTGAACAGGCCACCGCCGTCTCAAGCACCGCTGAACAGGGCACCGCCGTCTCAAGCACCGCTGGACAGGGCACCGCCGTCTCAAGCACCACTGAGCAGGGCACCGCCGTCTCAAGAACCGCTGAACAGGGCACCGCCTTCTCAAGCACCGCTGAACAGGGCATCGCCGTCTCAAGAACCGCTGAACAGGGCACCGCCATCTAAAGCACTGCTGAACAGGGTACCGCTGTCTCAAGCACTGCTGGCCCATGAGTGCCAAGGGCACTGACGCTACTGAGTCCGTCACGGGCAGAATGAAGCACTCTGGGCACCATGCCCCCTCCAGAACCAGTGGAGAGATCCATCCACTACCTTTGTCCTTAGCAGGATGAACCAAACACTCTGGGCACAATGCCCCCTCCAGAACCAGTGGAGAGATCCATCCATTACTTCTGTCCTTAGCAGGATGAAGCACTCTGGGCACCGTGCCCCCTCCAGAACCAGTGGAGAGATCCATCCACTACCTCTGTCCTTAGCAGGGTGAAGCACTCTGGACACAATGCCCCCTCCAGAACCAGTGGAGACTGTTATCCACTTGAGAGACTGTGGCTTTGCACTCCCCAGGATTGAACAGTGGGCAAACCACCCACTGGAGAGACTTGAGAGACTGTGGCTTTGCACTCCCCAGGATGGAACAGTGGGCAAACCACCCACTTGTTAGACATGAGAGACTGTGGCTTTGCACTCCCCAGGATTGAACAGTGGGCAAACCACCCACTGGAGAGACTTGAGAGACTGTGGCTTTGCACTCCCCAGGATGGAACAGTGGGCAAACCACCCACTTGTTAGACATGAGAGACTGTGGCTTTGCACTCCCCAGGATTGAACAGTGGGCAAACCACCCACTGGAGAGACTTGAGAGACTGTGGCTTTGCACTCCCCAGGATGGAACAGTGGGCAAACCACCCACTTGTTAGACTTGAGAGACTGTGGCCTTTTTACCCCCCCAGGATAGAACAGTGGGAAAACCACCCACTGGAGAGACTTGAGAGACTGTGGCTTTGCACTCCCGAGGATGGAACAGTGGGCAAACCACCCACTTTTTAGACTTGAGAGACTGTGGCTTTGCACTCCTCAGGATTGAACAGTGGGCAAACCACCCACTGGAGAGACTTGAGAGACTATGGCTTTGCACTCCCCAGGACTGAACAGTGAGCATGTGGCCCTCTCGTGGATTTGTCATTGTGCACTCAACCGGCTGAGGTGCCCCCCCTTTCCCTCCCCTGAGGTGCCTGTTTTCTTGCTCTCTGATGCACCTGCAGTGTTCTCTCCGTCATGGTCGGGGATCTTGTGTGGGCCTCGTCCATACCGTGTGGGCCCAGTGTTCCATGAACTTAATTGGAGCACTACCTGGACTACTATGCTTGGTGTATATTTTGTTAATGGTGTATATATATATTTTTCCATACTTGCTTTTAATATATTACAATGGGTACACTCATTTTCTTTTGCCTTTGCATTCTTCCGGGAGGGTTGGGGGGCGTAACTATAATGTATCATGCTGTATTAGTGTTTGTGTTGTCGTGGGTGAAGGTGGGGGTGGGGGTGTTGCGTGTTGAGTGTGTGTGTGTCTGTTTTTTCCCTCCCCTGTGTTGTAGGTGCAGTACTCACCGTGGTCTTCGCCGCCGGCATTCGTGCTCCTGGTAGAGGAGCAGGAAGACTATCGCAGGGAGAATTTGGAGTTCCAGCTCCCTGGTGTCCTAGTTCCTCGTGGGGTGTGTAGAGTTGAGCGTTTTCCCTTCGGAATCCTGTTTCCGCCGTGTTTTTATCCACGGTGAATCCGCCCCGGCGGTGACCACTGCGCTGTTTGTTTGTACCGCCGTGGCAGTCGGAGTGTTAAAGTGGCTGTCTTTGTTGGCGGTTTCCGCCACGGTCGTAATTGCAAAATTTTTACCGCCGGCCTGTTGGCGGTCTTACCGCCGCTTTAACACCGACCACCAGGGTTGTAATGACCACCTTAGTCACTACACTGCTCGAGAGCAAACTATGTTCTGAGAACAAACCGACTCCAAGTCAAAAGCACCTCCTTTATCCTAGAAACATCATCCAAGAAGCTACCAGGCACCTACAGATGTGTTTGAAGAAACAAAATCCAGTCCACTACTACAAATGAGGCTTCTGACCAATGAATTGTATGGAAATTACAAAAGCTAATTTCAGAAGGACCCCCCTTTTGACCTATGTGAAGCATGATTATCCTTGTTTTATTTACAGCAAACATCACAATGAGTCATAACATCCAGGACTTCAGTAGATGTTTGTAAGGCCATAACAATCTATGACTATCGCCTGGCAAGTTGAAGGTCTCTATTAACTGCATTATCTTTAAATTATGATTTCTATATTTGGATCTTCTGGTGTATAATTTAAGTTCGAGATTTCCACTTATTGTCCCTTCAGTTTTCTCCTTAGTTCCACTCTCCACTCTCTGTGCCACTATTGAGGCTTCTTACATCCCACCGGCTAATCTGGCTTCTGGTTAGCTCTCATAACTGAAGAAAACAGGATGATTTTCCATACCTAATGAAAACAAGTGAAGATGATTCTTTGAGTTTAGCAATTATTATGCATGTCAGGACAAAGTTCAAGAATGTCCCATTCATATTTCATCACACATCCTTACAGCCTTCTAATGTCGATGGTTAAGTACGTTCTTTTCGTAATCTGTTAGTAATCTGTTATTCGCTATAAAGCCAAGACAAGCATTGCCTTTGTGCACATGTTATGATGCCTTGAGGACCAAAGTCAGACCTCCATTGTTCAGCGCCTTCTCCAGCAACCTACCTGTGTGTCTAAGCCTGCCCTTATATGTCTTTTCTAGGCATGGTGTTCAGTGGAGCGAGGATGGGTCAGCTCATGCTTGGCCGCTGTATCATTACACAGGATACTTAAACAACACTTTTTCTTTGAGGTGTATGCAGAAGCTTTCTGCTACATTCCTTCCTTTTCCCTACAGTAGGAAACACACAAGGTCATCTTCCCTGAACCTTTAGCCTCCATGCTGATAATCAATACATGCACCAAAGAATAGACAATTTTCCTTCTCAGTCTTGCGAGCATGAGTTAAAAAATACATGACAGTATGAGAACGCATTTATTAGCTGTAATAAATAAAAACAACAGGTTGGTCAGTTCACTGCTTCTAGGTTTTTTTCACTTGCACGTCACAAGCACAACATCTACATGGCCAGGTACAGCTGAGGCTTCCCCGACTACCCCACCCCCAAAGTCCACCCTCCAGTGTGGCCAACGAATACCTTTTGGAAAATAAAACTCAACTTTTGGGTTAGGGGTCGTAAATACCTCTGGCAGAATTTTATTTACAACAAAAAATCACGAATCAATCAACAAGGGGGCGTGGCCGGGCCACGAAACAAGTTGGCCGCTTAGAGCGAGTGCTCCGAGCCATGGGGATCCTGGGGGGGTGACGGGGGCGCGAAGACAGCCGGACAACTCATCGTGTCCGGAGCCCTCAACATCCGCAACAACGGCGACGCAGCTTTATGCCCGGGGACCCCGCAGGAGCGGGACGGAAAGCAGGAAACTCGTGGCTCGCCCCAGGCCGACAAGGCCTGGCAAGAGGGGCGGAGTCACGTCTTCGGGAGACCGGGGACGGCGCGCCCGCAGCGGCAAGGAGGCAGTTAAGCGGGCTGCGGGAGCTGTGACGACCCGCACCCGCCTGCCTACAACGCCTGAAGCATCCGCGGACCTTCGGCTCCCCGCGGGGAGACGTAGCAAAGAGGTACGGTCCCTCCGACGGCTGGGAGAGGAACTCAGCCAGAGAGGCAGGACCGGGCCTCTTAAAAACAGAACGGAGCAGCAAATACGGCAGGAGACCATTATCGGTGGCAGAGGTACGACTCCCCCCCCCCCTCTTTTCTACCACCGAGGGACAGCAAAACCCCTCCACGGGGACACCATACCAAACCCTCCTCCTCCTCCCCCCCTACAAGACAGCTAATATTAAGGAAAACAGAGGAGGAGGGGGGAGAGTGGAACGACAGGAGGGGGAGAGGGAGAGGTGGGACAACTGAGGGGAGCGTAGCGGACACGTGGAGATAGAGAGGTGCGGAGGGTGAGCGACCGGAGGAGATGCAGAGGTGAGGGGTGAACAGAGGGAGCCAGAGGGAGCCAAAGGAGCAGAGATACAGGAGAAAAGAGAGGAGAGGAGAAGGGACGAGAAAATCCACTATACCGAGAGAGGGACAACTATCATATACCCTCCTCCCCACAGGAACGGGCCAGAGAACACGGGAAGGACACCCCAAAACAAGAGAGCCCAAAGTCAAGGTGGAACGACAATAAGAGAAAGACAAGGCAATAGCCGCGAAACGATATACTGAAGAGAAGGTTATGCCTCTCCCCCCCACCCTTCAGACCATCCTGGCTCCAGTGTAAGAAACCAAGGCTCTCACCGCCACCCACACTCACCAGGGGGAAACTGGCGAGGACGACCGAAGAGCCACACATACCCCTGCCCAGATTAGTCAGATTAGACAGCCGGCAAAAGACCCGGAGGAAAGTAAACCAGCCCCTCCCCTCCCCCCTCTACTACTCACCGCAACCAACGCCAACTACTGAAGAATCAATCTCGGCAGATACAGGACATAGCTTCTCAACACTAAGGGCCACTGTAGGCTCTACATCGACCCCATGGCAACTGTCCTCTTCTTGTGTACACCCTTTTCCGCCCCATAGACATTGACAGGCCTTCGCAATTCGCAATAAGCGCTAGGGGGATACACTAAAGAGAACGAGGGAAAAAGGAAAATGGAGAACAATAAACAAGCGGACGCAGAGACAGGAGGGGGGAAAGAGGGAAGTCAAGAAGTCGAACACCAACAATCAAGGACTAAAAAAAAAAAACGGGAAGAGACAGAATAAATACGAGAACCGGCTGGCACAGAACATCTATATCCGTATCGGATCTTGCGGAAGGAGATCCGGGCCTTACGTGGACAGACTCTGCAGACAGTTGAGGCGATGCCCGGTAATAAACCGAATCATAAACCCGCCAGCAAGCCTGCACGACAGCTATTATTTTCAGAAGCGCTACAACACAAACGCCTAACCCCCACATAGATAAACCCTCAAACATCGCCACCTTTAAACGATTCTATCACAATGTCTGATAAAGATCACTCCACAATTATGGACAGGATACTACAAGAGATCACCACTGTCAGTCGCCGCATAGAGGGGATGGACGCCTCTATAACCTTGTTAACACTAGAAACTAAATCCATGCGATCTGACATTGCAGGCTTCCAATCTAGAGTGACGGGGCTGGAGCAGCGCATTGGATCACTAGAGACGCAGGTTAATATGTCTCAGGAGCGAGAACAAGATTTCCTCTACCTCAGGAGCAAACTAACAGATATGGATGATAGGAGCCGGAGAGACAATATCCGCTTACTTGGGATCCCGGAAAATGAAGAAGGTTCGGATATGCAGGCTTTTCTGAGCTCCACTCTTCCAAAAATGACTTCGTTGGACTTTGACCCGCCGCTAGAATTTCAACCGGCACACAGGACAGGCCCAAAACGCTCTGACAACTCTTCAAGGCCCCGTCCAATCATCGCATGCTTGCTGCGGCATAATCAAACCCGTCAAATACTCCAAGTAGCGCGCAGCCACAGCCCTTTCCGAATAGATCAGCACGAGATCCGAATAACTGCCGATTATTCCAAGGAGACCAATGAACGTAGAAAGGCTTTCCTAGCTCTACGACCTTGGCTTCGCAAACTAGAGATGAAATACGGCCTTTTTGACCCTGCAAGAATGTAGGTTACCAAAAATGGAGTATCCAAGGACTTTTACAACCCCGACGAACTGAGACTCTTCCTTGATTCTTTCCAATCTCAGCCTATGGACTCTATCAGCACAGACTGCGTGCATGGCATTGTAGGAGACAGTGAAGGTGCTGAAACCCCCCACTTGAAAAAGGAGAAGACGAATACGGCTTTATACGATGCTGGAGCCAGTCACAGAGGTAGAGACATGGAGAGACTAGCCAGATCATATGATGACATGGGTCAGATCCTACACGCAGTAGTAACCCACACCCAACTATCGGAGAGAGACAAATCCCGCTCCCCTTTAAGCCAACAACTGGATCTTCTTGAGAAGACGGCGCGACACGGCGATATGAGGGACTATCACTCGAAAGTTGAAAATAACAGCTGTAGACCTCGAGGACGGATGAGTATCTTTCCAGATCATATGTGTATCATTATTATAACTGTCTAAGATTGCTAGTATCGATGTTAAAACCAGGTGACTGAAAAGTCCATGTTCTTCATGATTAGAGCCGAGGCCCTATAATGTGAAACTACCAGTAAATCGTTATCTGTCCCCAGGGTACGACAGGGGATAATTACTAGAACAGGGACCAGATCCCACCGTCTCCCTGTACGCGAAGTAAGGGCCCAGCACCGACCCTATAACAATGTAACAGGGGCATTAAATAACAGATAAACAATAATCAACTATTATAGAAAACGACCCGTGTTCCATACACTACAAAATATCTCATAGCAGTAAATAACATAGTATGCGGACCCATCCTAACACACACCATATACGACTAGCGCCGACACTAGAACCGTCTAACCCCCATTATTACCCCAAGGGACAGGACTAGACCACATAAAGATAAATTAATTTCAACCCTGGGACACACAACACGATATAATCTGAGGTATATTAACGCCCCCATTACTTTACTTTACTTTACTATAAGAAAATAAAAAAACTGAACAAAAAGACATAATATAATACAATGCCACATAACAAAGCGAAACAATATGATATCTTACACTGCCACGCCACACCACACCACATTATAGCATCACAATGTAAACTGTTAGCTATCCCTCCCCCGAACGTTTGTACCCGCCCTCAGACTAATCATTGTTACTACCCGTAACTACCATCTAAAACAGAACGACCATGACGGTGGCGCATACCAAGTAGGACCCTGGCAACACATGCATATCCCTTTTTTTTGTCAGTATTATGATGTAATAATACACGGCAAGAAGTTCGCAATGGGGTGAGATATGCATTGCCCTCGCGCAACCAGGGGCTCAGCAGCACCCATTACCTATCCTACGATAAATAGCGAGACGCCTAGTATAATGGCTCTTAATACGATAATGTGATAGGGCACTAGGATATGTTATGTTGATCAACTTAATATGTCACAGAAATGTTGTAAAGCGTGACGAAGTAGTGTTATAGTTGAAAAGAAATATTCAGGATGTATTATATTATATTACATATTGGTACCTTTATGTACCCTTGCCTCTACGAGAATTGTATTGCCCTGTCTGCACTCCTCCCCCTCCTTAGCCCTGATCTCCCTTCGCCAACCAACCTCTGTCCTTTAATCTACCATGTCTTTACTTTACTTTACGACCCTATCATATGAGCCCACAAAATACCCTACGATACCACACAACATCAAGTATCAGGCATAACACCCTAAGTACCACCCTCCATTAACACTCAACACCTTCCCCTCCTCTCTTTCTTTCATTCCCCCCCTACTGACTCTCCTGGACGATCAGCAATACTCCATGACAGTATCGCCTAGCCATGATAGTTACCAACCACTCATTACTTCTACCAATATACACTTTAGCCATATAAATATTATACTTGCCATTAACCGTCGACGAATAGACCCGCTTCTTGAAACATAAACATAAACACAACCGTGTACTCCCCACCCCTCCTTACCACCGACATATCGACAACTGGCTGTCTGTTATCTCCCCCCTCGCCCCCCGACAGAGATCGCTCCGACGGCACGTGAGCTCTGAGAGAAATCGGACCCGCCGTTTACAGACCTAACGAACGAAGGAGGTTGGGCTCCTAGCCTCCCTCATCCCTTTCCTCCTCCACTCCCCCCCCCACCAATTGCACGCTTTCTTGCTATACTCTCAATCTCAAACTCAGCACACACATCCATCCCCTCCCCCTTCCACCCTCCTCTTTTCTTTTTCCTCTCTTTTTCCTTGTCCTCTTTTCCCCCCATATACCCCCTCCATCCGGCTTTTGTCCTACCTATATTGCTTTCTCTCCCTCTACCCCCGCCTTCCTTTTCTCTTCCTTTTCCAGAGGACACCCTTGGCCTCCACCAGCTGCTACCCCCGTATAAAACACTGTATCATAACGAAGCACAACTCCCACTCTAACAACTAAGTCAATATTCCCACCCTCCCTCCCCTCCCACCAATGCTAATCCCGGAACAAGGGTGATTATTCACACCTATCCAAGATGTCGAAGAACCGCCCTCAAGCGATACGTCCATTACGGATACTCTCTAAGAATGTACATGGCATGACGAGCTATGTTAAGCGGAAAAAGATACTGTCCTATCTCCAATCCAAAAAAACAGATATCGCTCTGATCCAAGAGACTCACCTTGACACTCTGGAATCCAGTAAACTTAAACAGGTTTGGGTAGGGAGGGTTGCCTTCAGCTGCTGCCCAGTGAATCAGGAATCTGGAAGCAGCGTGCCCCGCAAATGCGGAGTGGCGATACTAGTGCGTAAATCCCTTCCGGTCACTATCATTAAAACCTGGAATGATACGGAAGGAAGGTATATATTTGCTAAACTAAAACTAGGGGACACCTTCTTATGCGTGGGCTCCATCTACGCACCAACCGGCCCAAAACGCCCATTCCTTCTCCACCTAAATCGTCTCCTGACAGAAATCAGAACTACTCGATATATAAGACTGGAATCTCGCCCAAGATGCCATAATGGATAGGACTGGCCCCATTGATGTATGTAACAATCACGACAGAGCGCTCCTGAAGGACCTGACTACCGACGTCTGTCTAGTGGATTGCTGGAGAATACAACACCCGAAAGATAAGGAATATACTTTCCTATCTACCGTCCATGGCACCCAATCGCGCCTGGACTATTTTTTAGTATCACACACTGTAATTCCTCATATGCAAGACACCTGCATCCTAGACAGTGGCCTCTCAGATCACTCCCCAATACTAATCCTGATCCAGGTGGGACTATCCCTCTCCGGTCGAAAACCATGGCGCCTAGCTGTACACAGATACCGCTCTCCCCAAGGGAAGGAACAATTAAAAGCTCACGTATCTACATACATGGCCGAGAATACAGGCACAGTGTCCTCCAAAAGGATCCCATGGGCGGCGGCAAAAGCGACCCTGAGAGGGAACATGATGCGAGATGCAGCATTGGCCAATAAAACAGAATAGCCCGCCAAACCACCTTAGAGACCACAATCCAGGACCTCACTAAACAATATACCGCCCAACCGTCCCCTAGGCCACGACATGCCCTAGAACAGACCCTCATGGCACACAACAAACTCTATACATCTCAGGCGGAATACGCACTGCAAAAAATCCTAGGCCGCCATTACGAACAAGGAGAAAAAGCAGGACGTCTCCTAGCGGCACAGCTCCGACAAAGAGAGGCAGCCTCCGCCATTGCGGCCATAACATCTTCCTCAGGAGCAGTGCTAACTCGTCCACAAGATATTGTAAATGAGTTTGCCAAGTACTATCGACATCTGTACACTCCTGAAACAACGACCGATCAGACACAAATGGAGATATTCCTTACCGCTGCCAACCTACCTCGTTTGTTGGAGGCAGGTAGGGCTCTCTTAGACGGCGATATAAGCAAAGAAGAGATAACTCAAGTTATAACAAACCTCCCCTACCATAAATCTCCAGGAGAAGACGGATTCCCTGCGGAATTCTATAAATGGGCCGGGGAAGAGTCAATCACCGCAGTACATGAAGCACTGACGGAAGCATGTCAGGAAGGCTCCCTGGGCGCTCTATCCAACAAAACCACGATTGTCGCCCTGCCTAAGCCAGGGAGGGATCCCCTCCTCTGTGGCAGTTACCGTCCTATCTCCCTTTTGAACGGGGATGTTAAACTTCTAGTTGATACCATCATTGATTCATAATGCCCAAGTGGGGTTTGTACCGGGCCGCACCTCCAGAAATCAAATGCATACTCTTTGCCATACGCTGTTAGAATCCCTGCAATTACCTGAAGAAGCCCTAGCCCTGTCCCTAGACGTGGAGAAAGCATTCGACCGCGTTGAGTGGTCCTACCTATTTACAACCATGAAGCATTTTGGCCTGGGGGAACAATTTATCTCCAAAGTACGCTTATTATATGACCACCCCACGGCACAGGTTAATTGTGGGGGCATCTTTTCAGACCCATTCCCTATTGGAAGAGGCACGCGCCAGAGCTGCCCCCTGTCACACTTCTCTTCCTACTGGCCATGGAACCCCTAGCCGCCACTATACGGAATTCTCACCAGATAAAAGGGATCCATATAACCGGGGACATATCCAAAACCTATCTCTATGCAGGCGAAACTTTGTTAACAATGTCCGATTTGGAAACCTCTCTCCCAGCACTACTTTCCACTATAGAGGACTTCGCATCCCTATCCGGATATCGGGTAAACTGGGATAAAAGTGAGGCACTACCACTATCCTGCATAACGACGAGGGCAGCGATACATGGCCTCCAATTAAAATGGACCCCGACTTGCCTTAAATACCTAGGAACGTTTATTAACCAAGGTCTGGAACATATGGTCAGGGACAACATAGACCCCCTTATATTTAAAATGAAACAAGACTTTGCCAAATGGTCATTATTAGGCCTGTCCATGTGGGGCAGGACACAGGCGGTCAGAATGGTCACATTACCAAGTTTTACATATGTGCTAGGCATGCTCCCCCTACAGATACCCCTTTCCTCACTCCGTCTTATCGACGCATCCATAAGGACCTTCGTATGGGGCTCCTCACGCCCAAGACTGAAACCTGCAACTATGCTGGCACCGCAGCCCTACGGAGGATTAGGACTGCCCTCGGTAGAACAATACTCACTGGCCCTACAACTCTCACAGCTAATATACACACTTCCAGATATACCCGATCCACTGCAATGGGTGGTCACAGAGAAACTCCTATATGGACAGTATACGGAGATGGGAGGGATATACGCTGACCATGTTCCCCTAGCTAACCCCATCCTCAAGGCTACAAACACAGCGTGGCGCAGAGCCCATCGACTACTAGGAGTACACCCCTCCCTGCACACCCAGGCTCCCATAGCAGGGAACAAAGGCATAAAAATAGGAGGGAATATTCTCAGATGGCCCCAATGGTCCGAGGCAGGTATCCACAATATATCTCACATTATAGATGGAGATAGCTTCCGCACATTCGCCTCTCTCCAGGAAGAGTTCGGTATCCACAGTAACCAGGAGAGGCAACATCTACAGCTTAAACATTGTATGCGTAGAACATTAGGAGCCCCCCCGTGGACGCTTAAAACCTCACCCATCGTCACCTATCTTCAGAAATGGGGCTGACAAAAAGGCGTCATGGCTGGCCTCAATGCCGAATTAACAAACCACCTCTATTCGCAGCCTCTTCTTGAACGCTTACGTTTAAAATGGCAGGACAAACTAGAAATAACCTACACGGACGAAGAATGGCCAGACACACTAGAAGCCCTCGACAGGGGAGTACGCGAAGCACGCCTGAAATTTTGCCTATTCAAAATCCTTCAGGAATGGTACTGGACCCCCGCTAAACTTCTTAGGGCAGGGCTGATACTGCACGCAAACTGTTGGAGATGCACAGAGTCCTCGCAAACTGTTGGAGATGCACAGAGTCCTATTGTGACCAACTTCACATCCTATGCCATTGTCCAACGATACAGTCTCTATGGGATGCAGTACGCCTTGCCCTATCGGACTTCATACAGATACCAAAACCGACCCCGCCAGCACTTATTCTTCTACACGACACTCACCCGTATCCCTCCCTATCACGGGCACATAAACGATTACTCCATATGGCACTTGCCATGGCCAAAATATGCATACTCCAGCATTGGAGATCCAGTATTGCCCCACACCGACAGAATGGATGACGGCCATGCATCAAACGGCCACCCATGAACAAGTGATTTATAACCTACAGGACCAAGCAGAGCTATTTGCGGAAGTCTGGCGCCCATTCCTGACGAGACCATGAAGCAGCTGGTGGATGACCAACAGCCAATGACCAATGGCTAGGGAACATCAACTATCAACCACCCTCTGAGAATCTTAAAATCTTGGAACATATTTAATCTCCCATTGTCCCCTCTCCCTCTCTCTAGCTATTCTTTCTTCTCCCCCTTTTTCCCTCTTTTTTCTCTCTTTATTAACCCCTAGACCCCTCATTTTGACATATGCTTGGGACTTTGGACTAACCAATCTGATAACGCACATTGCTCTCTAACACAAACACTGACTGAGAAACTAACACATATAAGAAGTAGCCATTCTTTAATTGACCTCGCCATACCTAACATACACACTACCTACCCCTAGGTAGTAACTTATTACAGACGGGGAACTACAGAATGATTTACTCCTCGGTCCGGCCAGGCTAGCTTCAGGACACAAGGATTCCCTACCTATCCCCCAGTCTCTTCATCTTACAAACCTCCCCGACCTCTCTTCTTTTTTTCTTCTCCCCCATCCCTCACTTCACATGGCAATCTCATCTCTCCCTTATCCCAAGATCAACCCCTCCACACTACCCTACCCTTGTTCCTTTCTCCCTTACCCTCCCCCACCTGTTTTCTTTCTTTCTTCTAAAAAATAAGTGTACAAATCTCAACTATGCAATTAGGAATTCTTGTTTGCCTGACTGTACGAGCACATATGTCCATAATGAAAATAATTGTGGTAAAAAACAAAAACAATGTTTTGAAAGCTGAAAGTCTATTTATAACTGTATGTACCGCCTTATATTCTTAATAAAACTTTTAAACTTAAAAAAAAAACAAAAATCAATCAACAAAAATTATTAATGCAGTAACCCCAAGTTTTTTACATATTAGTTTACAATTTTTAGATGTCTAATCTTAACATAGTACGCTAAAATTTGAGTTCCTAACATTATCTTAAGTCAATTCCTGCATAACCACTTCAGTGACTGCAGATGAGATCATGACTGATTCCTAGGGCTATACCACAGTCCTTGCTCCACCCAACATCTCAGTGGCCATGGGGTTGGCCCTCCAAATGGGAGCATCCTACCCCCCTTCAAATTATCTTAACAGGTGGAATTCCAGTGTAAGGGGCCCGCCTGCTTGCCATAATACCTACCTCAGGTGCCTCTCCACCCTCTGACTCCAACCCTGTAGGAAAGTGCCTCTTTTGGCACAGTTAGTCCCCGTTCGTTTTGCCTGGTATTTGATGTGGTTTCAGAGTTGTTAGTGCCCTGGTAACCAGGTTCCCTGGGCCAGATCTCTTTCCCAAAAGTGTTGTGATGCACTTGCACAATTGGCAACACCTTTAGCTACCACAATAAGTCCCTAGTAAAAGGTACTTAGGTACCCAGGGCATGGGGTACTAAGGGAAGGCCCCTGAGGGCAGCAGCACAGATTGTGCCACCCTCAGGGACCATGCATCCAAGTGCACTCAGCCAAGCACTGCCATTGCATTCTGAGTGTCCTGGTGCAATCCTAAAATGAAAAACTAACATGGCACACAGCCTGTGTGCTGTGTCCACTGCACACTCCATACAGTATGGGTGATTCATCCCTCAGGCAGGCCTTTCAGCCCTAAGGCAGGTTGCACTATACTGCATGTGTGGGCATAGATGCATGAGCAATATGCCCCTACTGTGTCCTTCCCAAATCTGGGACATAGAGAGTGAACAGAGCAGCCATTTTAAATGCTTGTGCTGGACACTGGTCAGTACGAATTTCACAGCTCCATGGTGGCCACTCCGAACTCTGGGTTGTTTGGTATCTAACAACTCAGAACAATAAATACAAACTAGTACCAGTATTGGATTTATTGTAAAATGTACCCAAGGCCACCTTAGAGGTGACCTATGCAAAAGCTAATTAGCCCTGGCATGATTGCTGGCTGGTCAGAAGGTGTTACACCTCTTCCAGGAATGTGCACTGCCCTGCCTCCAAGCTTTTAAGGGCTTGCCAGCCTTGAAACTCAACCCCCAGCTCTGCTGCTAGCAGCGGATAGCCACCCCCATTGTAAACCCCCACTTTTGGCAGGAGCAACAGTGGGAACATGTACAAAGGACAGGAGGAGTGGCAACCACCGGCTTGCACCATCCATATTGTGTTGCATGCGGGGTGATCTCTTGATTTCATTTCCATCTTGCATGGTAGGAAAATAGCCTATCAGGGATAGGGAAGTGACCTCTGCCCACGGGAAGTGGTCACATAGTGGGTGTAGCCACCCTAACGTAGAAGTCCCATTGGTCACTATTAGGAACTCACCTAAACATCTATTAAATGCAGTATTTAGTGGACACCCTTAGACCTGCAGATCAGATTCCAAGGACACAAGAAGGCCTGCAACAAAGAAGACCCAAGGCTCAAGAACTGCATTCCTGCGGCACAAATAAAAAGTCCTGCTGCAACCAGGACTTGACATTTGGCGCTGAGGGATTGCATGGACTTCGGATGGACTCTACAAAACCCCAGAGGACCTCCACCCTTCTGAAAATTTCTAAAGATCTCCCTCCAGAGAGAAGGCATCACTTCCTGCAACAAAAAAGCAAAAGACCAGTGAAGTCCAGTTCACTGACAAGCCACTGATCAAGGAACCGGACATTGCAGCCAGACCAAATTCCTCCTGACATACTCAGAGGACAATCCCTGCAAGTGTGCTAAGTTTGGTGGTGGTGTGACCTCCAGTGGCTGACCCGTTCAATAGCCAGGGGTACTGGACCCCCTACATCAGACACCCAGAAGAAAAGTCCACTCTAGACTCCCAAAGGACGTGGGACAAGCTACTGTCAAGGGACTTCAAGATATATAAGAACCGCCTCCCCCCCAGAGTGATCCTTCTGACCTGCAATTCATTCTGAAAGTGACGTGTCTCCTGCTTCCAAGGGCAACTTTGTGCACAGCTCTTGGCTCACCTATCTGCTTGGCTACCAGCATCGCTGGGCCCTGTACGAGAGAACTAGCTGTGCTATAAGGGCTCCCCCCCAATTGCGACCTCTACACTCCAAAGGGATCCAACTGACTCACCTTGTAGTTTGCCTGTGCATTGGTTTTCCAAGTGGTCCTCCGCAGTGGTGCTGCACCAGCTCCAAGGACTGTTCAGCAGCTGCTCCCGCCAAAACCAGGAACCTCCTGAATATCTCCGGCTGGTCCACAGGTCCTCTTCAAGACCTCAACCTAAAAACAAAAGGAGACACTGGTAAACACACTGCCTGATTTTGTATGCATTTTTAAATTTTTTTCCTATTGATTCCTATTGTGCGTAATTACGCACCAAAGCGAGACATTTTATAAACTTTGAAAAATCAAACCTTAAAAAGTACTTACCTGATTTTGATGATCTTGGTCTTAAAAAATTTATAGAAAATCTGAAGTATTTTTGTAAATTGGTCTCAAGTTATTCCTTTGAGTGTGTGTCCATTTTTATTGATACTGTGAGTACAACATATGCTTGCCACTTCTTCAAAATTGGCCTAACTGCTCGACCAATGTACCGTAAAAGTTAGAGCATTAGGTGGTCTAGTTTGTACCTCTGTAAACCAAGGTGGGGTTGCTTGGACTCTTTGCACAGTGCACCATCATCTTTGTACACTATATAGAGAGCCAGCCTCCTAACCCTCCTCCCCCCCAGGTACCAGTGTTAGCCAAGAGACCCTTGCGCTTGCGCGGGTGGTGCCCCTAGGGACCAGATGCCAGTGAACACTCGCAACTGCTCCGTACCCTTGGATGTCATCTTCAATTCCCAGCAAGCACTCCTTGGAGGGTCCCTTACCTTAGTGTTGTGCTCCAGTAAATAAAGGTAAAACTAATTGCCCAATCAATCATGATCTCACCCTTTATGACATAAAAAAACAGCAAAACAAACGGCGCAATCCATGCTGTCAAGGATAAAAGTTTTTGGTAAGTAGGTATCAGTCAATCCAACTAGAATAATGAATGCCAGGTGATCTGGACAAGCAGAGCAAACAAGAAAGCACAAACAAACAACAGCCAATCAATTGCCAGGGGGGTGTGGGCGGGTTTTTGCACTGTACGATGCGGAGGATCAGGAGCGGTCAGCAAATGGGAACGAAAGACCCGCTCGCCAACCGCAGCCCCCTTCTATGGGCTGGCCAATGGCGTCATTCCTGTGCAACATCTGAAAGCACTGGCAGTGCTTTCTGGGATGCACTGATGCCTCCTCCAACCATCGGGACCCTTGATTCAGGGTCTGGCATCTTGCATCCCCATCGAAGTGCTCCTTGCCCAGCAGGCTCACCATACGCAGGACCCTTCCAGTGTTGGGAGAGCCCCAAGCACATGGCCAGGTACTGCCGGGGCCTCCCGCCTACCCCTTTAAAAGTCTACCCTCCCACGTGGCTCAGGAATACCTTCTGGGAAATAAAACTCAACTTTTGGGTAAGGGTTCATTCACCTCCAGCCCTATTTTATTTACAACAAAAAATTACAAATCAATCATCAATCAACAAAAACTCTTTGCAAAGTAACCTGAAGTTATTTACATTATAGTTTACAATTTTTTAGACATCTGTGTCCCTAACATTATCTAAAGTCAGTTCCTGCGTAACCACTTCAGTGACTGGGGCTGAGATCATGACTGATTTTTAGGGAGACACTCCAGTCCTTGCTCCACCCCACATCTAGGTGGCCCCCTCCATATGGAAGCATCCTGCCCCCCCTTCAGATCATCTTCAGAGGCGGAATCCCAGTGCAAGGGGCCGGCTGCCCACCAGGATACTTACTTCGGGTGCCTCCACCCTCTCACTCCACCCAAGGGCCAGTGCTAACCTCGAGACCCTTGCGCATGCGTGGGTGGTTGTCCCTAGGAACCAGGTGTCAGCAACTACTCACAATCTCCCTCCCCCTGGATTTCGTCTTCTATTTAACCTGTTTGCAAGCAATACTAAAGATTTGAAAAAAAAACATTCCTGTGAGTCAACATTGCAGTAGTTCAACTCCCTAAGTGTGCAATGATTTCTAAACTATTAGTCTGGAAATTTCATTAATTCTTCTCAAAAAGATTTTTGAATCTCTGAGATCATCTTAATAAGAAGAATGACAAGGTAGTTGTCAATCTCATATATGCCCGCTGATCCTATCTCATTAACTCTTTGCAATCAAAGAAAAATAATAAAAATAGAGTTATTTAAATTCTCTGCTTGTGGGATCCTGTGCATCACACTGCACTAGTCAGCATCATCATCATTACACAGCAGGAGATCTTTGAAACACTTAAAGCAAATTATGATTCAACATCAGTTACAAATATTTGGATAATGCCCAAATATATCACAGTCAAGGCGACAGAACCTGATTACAATCAATCCCTCTCAGAACCTGCATCAAGTTTCACTGAATAAGGAAAAACCTCCCAGTCTTCAATGTTAAGTAAAATACATTTTGGTGCTGATGACGCAGAAATGAAGGTTTTACATTTATTAGTGCATAAACGTAGTGCTGCAATATTCAAGTGTGACTTTGACCGAACTAGTAAAGATTGTACGGGGACAAATGTGCCCTCAGAGTAGTTTGCCAACATTTATAAGCGTGCTTTATATAACGTGATATATTAGAATTGCACTAATCCGACATAATCGTAAACGTGTGCTATGATTTGCTTGTTTGAAATGTTTTAGCTTAGCATAACTTTAGTGGAGGCTTTGGCCTAGTTGCCTTGTCTCACGGTTTAGATGCTCGTATTTTTCCAATGTGCTAATAAACGTGTATTCTTGCTTGAAGCTGTACTTTTCCAGTGAGATCGGTTCACATGCTTATCTTAAGGTTTCGTGCCAGCCTGGCATCTTCTTCTTTGCTCCAAGGTCAATCTGCAGGTGCAGACAATGGACGCTCTGAAAGTGAGTTAATTGGTAAAATATGTTGCAACTTACGTTCCCGACTCCAAGGATAATGTATGCCTAGGTAGAAGCTTGAGAACTGATGTTTTTGATTGGACAATTTGAAGCCAACCTATGAACCCTCCAATGGAAGACCCTACTGGATTTGAACTGTTGTCTATTTAAACCTGGTGCACGAGAGGAAATTAGAGGAGACATCGCCCCATACCCGCCATTTTGCAGGACATTGCAGACATTATGGCCCTCTTGCTGCGACGCCATTTTGAATGAGACTTTGATGCTTTCTCTAATTGAGAGGAAGAGACTTTAAGTAATTCTCGCCCTAGAGACTTTAACTTTGATTTACCCCTTTGCATGAAGTAGTAGTTTTATCTTGCTGCCGTGAGGCAATTACCCCGTCCACCCTGCCCCCTTTGCCCCGTCCCATGCTGATCGAAACCGGTACCTGTGAGACGAAGACTTCCTTGAATGCTGATTGAATTTGGTAAATATGAAAGGAAATTGTACAATTGCATTGTGTTTTCTTTTTAGGTAACCAACTGCTGATTTTTTATAAGAGCCCTAGCTAGGAGTTTTTCTAAATTAATGTTGCTAAATTGTTTTTGCATGAAGTCCCACATGCTGATGCTAATTTGAGGTTAGATGAGGATTCATTTGATCCACGATGCAATTTGAGACCTTGTTATGCTGACTAAATGTATGCAATTAGCCCGTTACAGATTATAGTTTTAGTGGTTTGTGTTGCTATTATCGAAGGCATTGTTATTCAAATGCTGCATAGATTGCATCTGTTTCGCCGTTATGGACAGCTATTAATGTTCATTTACATATATCACTTGGTGTTGAGACACATTTATATTGTGCTAGCTTTGTTAATATAGGGAAATAAATGCATTAACTTTGAATAAACTGGTGTGGTTATTCATGACCGAAAGGTCATGGTTTCGCCGAAATGTTTTCTGGATTGATTGTTAAGTGTTATGTTGATCAGGGTATTGCTTATGTTCATTATTGATTATTGATTGTTGATTTGATTGATTACTCTCGGGTGAAGAGTGTCCCACTTGGTCAAAAGATTCATCGACCCAAGAGCGTCCAGATACAGGTAAATTATTAGGTTGGAACGCTCTATCATTAGATGGTAGCAGAGGACGGTTACGACTTTTGGGACCCCACTCGAGACATACATGGTGTTGAATTAACGGTTTCGACTTTTGGGACCCCGCTCGAGACATACATGGTGTTGAATTAACGGTTTCGACTTTTGGGACCCCGCTCGAGAAGTATATGGTGTTGAATTAGATTTTTCTTGGGTAAAACAGATTGAGAGAATGATGATGGGCTAAGTCCCCCGCGACTTTCCCGGGATCTCGGAGCTTGCGAATGGAAAGAATGGAGGTGTGAGATCGGCGTTGGTGGTACTAGTGATGGTATGAGTGAAGTTAGGATTTTGCGCTTGCACAGCTTATTGCCGCAGATTGTGTGGAAAGGTTGCGAGGATTTTAGAGAATAGCGGAGGTGCGACTCTGAGTGTAGGAGTAGGGAAGTCGTCGAACTTCATAGAAAATAGCGGAGGTGCGACTCCGAGTGTGAGAGTAGGGAAGTCGTCGAACTTCACGTGTATGTGGCGCTTTGTGCAGAAAAAGGTCCACGTGGTTGTTGTTGTTGAGACGGGCCCTGCGAGGTCAAGAGACTCCGGAGTATGTTGAAAAGTGTATGAGACACTTGTTTTATGTTGTGGTCTGGTCGGTTTAATAGGTTGACCGGGCGTGGTCAACGAGTCGGTACGTGTGTTAAGGGAGTGAAAGAAACTTCGACTTCGGGCTTTGACAAATTCTAAGTGCACTAGAATAGATCATTGACAAGTTGAGAGCAGAGTCTGCGGGTCAGATTTGCTTGCGAAAGTGGGGACCGAGAAAGATGGAATAACTGCCGAGGCTAGTGAAAAATCCCTAAGGTCCTGAAGCAATTGTGTTACCCTTCCTGTAGTAAACCGACAGATCTGTTTTATATTCTTTTTGGTTGCTCGCGATATATGCTAGAAGTTGTTACGAGAGGAGCTGAGTGAAGGAGGACGAGCCGCGAGGCTTTGTCAGCCGCAGTGTGTGTGAGTGTGACGTCACTAGGAGCCGCGCTGGGATAGGTTGGTTGCAGAGAAGGGTCGCGCACGGATTGGACGCAGTCCGTGGGGCTCGATTGGAAGGGGAAAGGCAAGCGAAGAGTATTCCGGGAATTAAAGTCACCTATTGATTACTAACTTTGTGAAATAAAAGATGAGAAAATGAAATTTTTTAAAGCGTTAAAGAGTGCGATGAAGGGAGAGTTTTACATTAAAGCGAGCGTAGGAGAGGAGACGCCACCCGAAGGTACACCAGCTTACATTGTAATGGAGGAAAAAGGGGTAGCTCCGTGCCTTTGGCTAAAGCAATGGCACAAGCTGACAGAGAAACATGGGAGCGTAGCGTTCCCGATCCATGGGACATTCAATATAAGGATCCTAGAGAATTTGAGATTCGCGATGTACGACATGAAGGTACCTCCAAGGCCAGCACAGTGTGAGGCTCTAGCGATTTGGGAACTAATGGCTAGACAGCAACAGCAAAAGAAGTTCGAGACCAGGATAAGAAAAGTAGAAAAGACACTAGCGGACGCTAGGTGGGATAATGCACAGAAGGTGTGGAGGTCAGATGTATTGCAGGGGATAAAATTGTTTCCCGCAATTGCTAAGGAAGAAGAGGAGACAGGCAAGAAAGCTACCTGCAAGACAAACAGGAGGTGTTCCAAAGATAGAGAAGACGAGTCAGAGGATGAGGAGTTCATCATCCAATTGCTGAACGACCGTCCACCACCCTATGCAGCGAGTGGACAAGGTCCAAGTACCAGTTCTGCCCCTCCGGCACCGGTACAGAATAATGAAACTCCGAATTCAGAAACGCCATCGGGATCTAAGGACCCGAGTTTACTGTTCACCCCGCAGATACCGCAGGTTAGGAGAATATATCCAGATGTGCCTATACTGAAACCAGCAGAAAATTACCAGCCGCAGGTCCCAAGGTACTACAGCAGTGACAACAGTACGGGAATGATTCTAGATCCAACCGTAATGGGAGTACAGAATGGTTGCAACCCAACATTGGCACAAGCCGAGTCAACCCAGCTTTTGATGCCTCAAAAGCAGATGCAGGGGGGAACCGCACATGCTCAGATGATGGGGAGTCAGATGGGCATGCCGGCGATGATGACCCATAGTGTGGGAATGAACATGCCTCAGAACATGGGAAATGGACAGAACCCAGATGCGATAACCCTACCCATTACTGTAGGTCCACCGGTACCTTTGTACACTCAGCCTAACTTAGGAATGAGCGGTCAAGGATCAATGGTGCAGAGTGGGACGGAGAGGAGGTGCATAGAAAACACTCCAGAGACAACTCCGATAGCGGCTCTGCCAACTGGATCTGGGTCCTTGATGGAGTTTAGTCCCATATGTGCTCAGTCAACAGTGGTGAGGTCGAGTCCCCCACTGATGATACCGCTAACATCGAACACTGAAAAGTTGCCGCAACCATCAATGGCAGTCGATGCGAATGCTACACTGATGGGGTTGAATGCACAACAGCTGACACAGTGGTTCAACAGTCTGAATTCCACACAAAGCTCAGCCAGCGGAAAGGGAGAGGACTATCTGAATAGGGTCAGGTTGAACATGGAGGCAGAAGAATTGGTGGAAGGGACTATGGGTTTGAATAGGTTAGAGTCCTACTCGGAAGAAGAGCTGAGGTATCTATGTCCCAGGATTACGAGAGAAGTGAACAAGGTACACAGAAGGTTGCAAGAAATAGCTGACAAAAACGGGGTTGAGATAGACAAGACAAAACACTTGAGCAAGAGCAATAGATTGGATTTCGGGACCACAGACTTTGAACACATGAGGTCAGCAGGCATGAAAACGCACCATAGAGAGTTGCTGCAGAGTGCACAAGTGTGGGGGTGCTTAGACAAGTGGGAGAGCAGATGGGCAAGGAAAAAGGAAAAGAAGAAAGACAGTGTCCCAGAGCATAAGGAGAAAAGACCACAGAGTAGTGATGCAATAACTATGTTACCAATGAGGGAGACAGCAGGGGGAAAATTAGTACATGTACCGTGGCACAGAAGCGACATTCAGTCTTTTACGGATGATTTTCCCAAACTGAGAGAGAAACCGATTGAATGGTATCAACAGACTGATAGGTTTGTGAAGCTTGCAAAATGTCTTTGGGAAGACCTGAACACCCTCTTTGAGATTGTGGTTCCGGCAGATTTGTGGGAAGAATGCAAAAGGGCTGTAGGTTGGCCGACAAGTGAACCAGAGAGAGACAGGGATACGGGTGCACCATCGCCTATGGTGATGAGCTTGTACTATAAGGTGATTGAGCATTTGAAGACGAAGGTTGCCGCGAAAAATGTGGATTGGCAGAAGATTGATCGGACTGCCCAAGAGGCTAAAGAGTCGATTCATGGTTACTATAAGAGGTTGTTGAAGGTGTTCAAGAACTACAGTGGCACGGAAACAATAGAGGCGAAGGACATGCTTCATTTTGTGTTTAGGTTTGTGGAAGGGCTGAGACCAGAGATAAGTCAGATGATAAAGACGCATTTGATTTGTTGGCAGTCGAAACCTATTGATGAGGTGTTGAATTATGCGAAATACTGTAGCGACGAAATTGAAGTGAAACAGAAAAGGTTGAAAGAGAAAGTGATGATGATGCAGCTTAAAGCAGCTCAGACAGGTTTGCAAGGGTTGCAAGGGTTCCAACAGCAGGTACCGCAGCCGCAGGGAAATATGGTGTTTCAGCCACAGGCGAGAGGCAGAGGCAGAGGAGGTTTTGTGAGTAATGGTCCGGATTTGAACACTGTTGTGACTCCGAATGGTGTGCAGGCAATGAAAAGGGTGATGCTGTGTCACGTGTGCGGAATCGTCGGACATTGGAAACGCGAGTGCCCGATGGTGGTGCAGGAAGGTGCAGGTGTTGGTCAGCAAAACAATGATGTCAATGCATTTCAGACAATGAGGGGACCGAAAATGAGAGGTCCAAACCCAAATTTTCAGACCATAAATCAGCTGCAGGGATTACAGCCTATGCAGCCGCAGCAGATGCAGATGCCCCGTATGCAGATGACGCAAATGCAGCCAATGCAACAGCAGTTTCCCATGGTACCTAATCAGCAAATGCAAATACCTTTGGCACCAGTGAGTCAGCAGCAAGTGATGGTTCCTCCACAGGCCTCGGGTCAGGTAATGAATACAAATGGCACAGTACAACAGTTCCCATTACACAGCGAGAATGGAATAAACGATGCATGGGAGAGTGAAAGTTCAGGAGAGGACGGAGATTGTGTGCTTGCAGCATCCTTGGAAGTTGATCAAAAGGGTCCATATGTAGAGGGAAGAGTCATGGGTCATCGTGTTTCATTCCTAGTTGACACAGGAGCCACACGTTCAACTGTTAGGAGCATTGAAGTACCAAATTTGCCACTCTCAGGGAGGACAGTTCAAGTAGTGGGAGTAGCAAACAGGCACCTGACGAACCCAATCACAGATCCAGTACCAGTCAGTATTGGTAACTATCAAGGGTTACATAATTTTGTGGTTTGTGACTCAAGCCCGATAGCCCTGTTAGGGAGAGACCTATTGTGCAAATTGGGATGTTCGATTATGTGTTCGGACGATGGAATTAGAATTCAGACGAACAGTGATGGGGAAGAAGAGGAAAGTGTAGAAGGGGATGAGATGGAAACTGTCGACGAGGAATATCCTCTGATTAACCTTTTCCCGATGATAACTGAAGAAGAGATTCCAGCTGAATTACGAGAAACAGTTGGAAAAGAAGTGTGGGATATGACAGGAAAGGAAGTGGGATTGGTGAAAGGAGTGGAACCAGTGAAAGTGACAGTAAAACCCAATGTAACCTTTCCCCAGACCCCACAATACCACATGGCACAAGACACCCTCATGAAAGTCGCTCAACTCATTGATGAGTTTGTAAAACAGGGAGTACTGAAAGAAGTGTTAAGCAGTCCATGTAATTCACCAATCATGGGACTAATAAAGCCGAGTGGAAAGGTCCGAATAGTGCAGGACTTGAGGAAAATAAATGACATCATAGTCAAATGCTGCCCTGTAGTACCGAACCCAGCTGTGATAATGTTTCAAATCCCTTGCGATGCCGAGTGGTTCTCAGTCATCGACTTGTCACAAGCATTCTTTTCAGTGCCTCTTCATGAGGACAGCCAATTTCTCTTTTGTTTCAAATTCTTAGACAGAGTTTACAGTTGGTGTCGAATTCCTCAAGGGTTTTCTGAGTCACCGTCAATTTTCAATCAGATTCTAAAGAAAGACTTGGAAGCGTTATAATTGCCATTGGAGTCAACCCTAGTGCAGTACATTGATGACTTACTGATTGCGTCTAAGACAGAAAGTGGCTGCACAGCCGATACCATTGCTCTACTGAACCATTTGGGAAGGAATGGACACAAGGTGTCTCCTTCAAAGTTGCAGTTCTGTCAGAAGAAAGTGAAATACTTGGGTCATCAAATAGAGAAAGGGTCACGGAGAATAATGAAGGAAAGAATAACAAGTGTACTTCAAATGAGTCCACCAAAGACAAGGAGGGAGGTGAGGAAGTTTTTGGGGATGGTGAGCTACTGTCGCCAGTGGATTCCCAACTTCTCGACTCTAGCAAAGCCTTTACTGAAACTGACCCCGAAGGATGCATTGGATGAAATTGAGCTGAAAGGAGATGAGATGGATGCTTTTATTGAATTGAAAGAATGCATGTGCAGGGCTCCAGCTTTAGGTATGCCTGATTACACAAAGCCTTTCACATTGTTTTGTCATGAACGTGATGCATGTTCTTTGTCTGTCTTGACCCAAGCCCATGGTGGCGTAAACAGACCAGTAGCATATTTTTCAGCTACTTTGGATCCGGTCGCAGCAGCACTTCCAGGGTGTTTGCGCGCCGTAGCAGCAGTTGGTATCAGCCTCACCCAGAGTGAAGGAATAGTGATGGGACACCCATTAACAGTCATGGTCCCTCACTCAGTTGAAATACTTTTGACCCGCTCCCGAACGCAACACATGACTGGAGCAAGACTCACAAGGTATGAAACAATAATTCTGGGCTCGCCGAATGTGCAGCTGAAAAGGTGCACTACGTTGAATCCAGCAACCTTGCTTCCCGGAGAAAATGCCGAAATTGAGAACGCTGAAGACGTCGAGCATGACTGCCTTCAGGTGACTGAATTTTGCACAAAACCCCGACCTGACATTAAGGATACTAAGCTTGATGAAAATGACCAAATTATTTTTGTTGATGGGTCATGTTTAAGAGATGCATTGGGAATTTTGAAAGCAGGATATGCTGTATGTACTGTAACAGGTGTCTTGGAAGCGTCCTGGCTTCAAGGAGTCTATTCTGCACAAGTAGCAGAGCTTGTAGCCCTTACAAGAGCATGCCAACTGTCCACATTGATGAAGGTTACCATTTACACTGATAGTCAGTACGGGTTTGGAATTGTGCACGACTTTGGGAAACTATGGTCACAGAGAGGTTTCCTGACTTCTTCAGGGTCCCCAGTGAAAAACGGGGAGAGAATAAGGGAATTGTTACACGCCATTCAGATGCCAGCCGAAATTGCAGTGGTAAAGTGTAGTGCTCATACAAAAGGACAGGACTATGTTTCCCTGGGAAATGCATATGCGGATCAAGTCGCAAGATTTTGTGCCTTGAACTGTATATTGCTCAGGGATGAATGGAATTCGATAAGTGAGCCAGAGCTTGAACCAGCTGAAGCATTTGCCTTAAAGGTCGTAGATACAATGGACGAACTAAAAGCATTACAGAATAGCGTCAGGGAGGAGGAAAGAGTTTCCTGGATTAAATCACAATGCACCAAGAGACCAGATGAGTTATGGGTTTCAAATGAGGGAAAATATGTTTTACCAAATTGTCTCTTATCGCAGCTAGTGCGGTTCTATCATGGGCAGGCTCACCTAGGGAGAGATGCCATGATAAGATTGTTCAAAACTGATTGGTTTAACCCCAGATTTCGTCAAGCTGCAGAAGCAGTTTGCCATCGTTGTGTCATTTGCCAGCAGATGAACCCAGGAAAGGGAACGGTTGTGAACGCGAGCCACATTGGCAGGGCGAGTGGCCCGTTCAGCAGAGTGCAGATGGACTTTATTGAGATGCCTGTGCATGGAGGTCTGAAGTATGTGTTGGTGATTGTGTGCATTTTTAGTCACTGGATTGAAGCATACCCTACACGTAGAAATGACAGCCTTACAGTTGCAAAACTATTGTTGAGGGAGTTGATACCACGTTTCGGATTCCCGATCTCTTTAGAATCAGATAGGGGAAGTCACTTCAATAACGAGGTGATAAAGTTACTTTGCGCAGCGCTGAACATTGAGCAAAAACTGCATTGTAGCTATCGCCCTGAAGCCTCAGGACTGGTGGAGCAAATGAATGGTACACTGAAATCAAGAATGGCGAAAATATGTGCATCGACAAATTTGAAATGGCCTGACGCATTGCCCTTGGTGTTAATGTCAATGAGAAACACCCCTGACAGAAAGACTGGATTGTCTCCGCACGAAATTCTCATGGGCAGGGCCATGAGACTTCCTACAGTTCCCGCAAACGCGCTTTTGAATATTACAGATGATATGGTGTTAGACTACTGCAAAGGTCTGGCTGACGTGGTTCGCTCTTTCTCTCACCAGGTGGAAGCAACCACCTTGCCACTGATCCAAGGTCCAGGACACACACTGAAAGCAGGTGACTGGGTCGTGATAAAGAAGCACGTGAGGAAGTCGTGTCTGGAACCCCTTTGGAAAGGCCCTTTCCAAGTGATCCTGACGACAACTACCGCTGTGAAGTGTGCGGGGGTTCCCAACTGGATTCACGCCAGTCACACAAAGAAAGTGTTGTGTCCCACAGATGAGGAAGTTGAAGCGCTGAAACTGCCAGTAACTGATAACAAAGTGCTGAGCGCTGAGACAGAGCAAAACAGAACGAGAAGCGAACAGGCAGAAATAGAGGAGAGAGAAATATTCTCTGAGGACGAAGCAACTGATTCTCTTGGGGAAGACCAAGGAGAAACCTCAGACAGCGACGAAGCAGCTGAAGGTAACAAAGAGCCTGAAGCAGCTGAAAGTGACAAAGAGCCTGAAGAGAGTAACGGTGACAAAGGGCTCGAAAGAGGTGAAAAAGCAGGAGAGCCTGATCAGAGGAGGGCTTTCCCAGAAGCAGACGGTACAGAAAAAGAAAAGGAAAACGTGATTGACTCCCCAGAACAAGGGGACAAGGCAGAACAGAACGAAACTGCTCAAACTTCTTCAGAAGAGATCGCAGGTCCATCAAGTGGACACAGTGCAAAGAAAAGACAAAGTATATCGCCAGTAAAACTAAGAACTAGAGAAAAATTGAATGACGAAGGGCCAAAAGTGAAAGAGAAAAGAAAGGAAGTGTCTATCGTGGTACCAACCTCAAGTGAAGAAAAAGACTTGGCCAAAGAGGAAAGTACCAGTGAGGCAGAACCAAAGAGAGAGGCAAAATTTAAAAGGAAAAGGATACCAAACAGGAGATATTCCGGTCCAGAATGGGCATATGCAGTCAATGACGATTGGACTGACGAGTTTGTATCTCTTAGCCTCGAGAACGAAGAAGAAGAGATACCAATAGAAAAGAAAAGTTTTATGGACGCTGTTGATTGAAAAAAAAAAAAAAAAAAAAAAAAAGGAGAACTGATAAATTACATTGCTTGCTATAATCTAACGTGATACAACCAGCTGAGACATTGTTAAACCGGATGAGACGTTTGCTAACTTGATTAAGACTTTGATAATCTGATTGACTCTTAAACCCGATTTGAGATAACGTTGCTAACTGATAAGAGAAACAGAGTTATTGCCGAACTGAGTTATTGCCGAATTGAGACAAATGCTGCTAACCGATAAGTGACTGGGCTTCTGAAGAAAACTGTGTGAACATTGCGCTCGTTAAGCTTTGTAACAAATTGCTAAATCGTTTCTTTTTACAGGTGCTTCTAGCTCTCTGATTCTATACAGATCATGACTAGGTACGCTACACAAAACAGTAGAATGAAATATTGTAAATATGTGTGTATAGGCTTGATAACTGCATGTGTACTAATAATAATGATAATAGTGCTTGCAATGCATGGTAAGGGTGAGAACGAGAAAATTGATGCTTCTACTTATGCTCCTGTTACTGTCACTGAACTAACCGCATTGAAAAGACTAGAATTAGATGAGAGACACTTGCATGATAAGAAGGAACTTTCGTATAATGTTTTCTATCGCTTGCTAACAGAATATGTTGAGACTATGGATGCGAAAGATTGTTATGTGTGTACACAGATACCGACATCGGTAACCGAAGGGGTGACTTATCACCACATGCCTCTTACATATGGGTTTACATGTAGTATAGTAACTTCTAGATTTTATGGTCAAACCAACATACAGTATTTTTACTCAAATTATGATGTTACCTTTGCATATGTTCCTATAATCACGCAGCTAAGCCAGATTGCTAAAGATTGGGATGCTAAAATAATGAGGGAATTTTTCGAGCCAATGCAACCTTTTGAAACAGCTCACGCTCATAGGGAAAATCTTACCTGCTCGCTATCTGCAGTAGAAATAAGCTTTTTGGATCGCACAGATGATAGGAGGGCACAAATGAATGCGAAATTAGAAAAAGAGCTAAGTAAGAGGACTTCAGTAGATAATTATGCTTTTGCCGCAATAAAGACACAAGGGAGAATAGCTTTAGATGCTTGGCATGTAGGGAAATTTTGTATATATCGAGGTGAATCTTATTATGATAACATTTTCGTAGGAGCGAGTGAATGTAAACATACGTTTATCTTTAAGGCCACATGGACATTCATGCTGAACGGACTTGACCCTGTCATACCAGGTGTATATTACATTTGTGGGCATAATGCCTATTATCGTCTTCCAAAAGGATGGTGGGGGAGATGTTATTTGGGTATAGTGTTCCCAAAGGTTTATCAAATGGATGACCTATCGATGATTCCAAAGACATCTGGATCCCATCGTATCCAGAAAAGAGAGACCGCAGCTGCTGTGGTAGGAGATATATTTGGAGCCATGATTCCTTCATTGGGAGTTGTGTTGAATTCCATCAAAATAAGAAAGTTGTCTACTATAGTGGATAACATGTTGACAAAGTTTTCAGGTGCTATAATCCTGATGGATGCTGAACTTGCAGCGGAAAGAGCTATGACTCTTCAAAACAGGCTTGCTCTAGACATTCTTTTAGCAAAGGATGGCGGCGTTTGCAAAATGCTTGGTGCGCGCCACTGTTGTACGTATATTCCAGACAACAGTGCAAAGATTAAAACAATGCTTGCTAATCTAACAAAAGAGAGTGCAGATTTGAAGGAATTGAAAGAACCAGGAGTGTGGGAGAAGGTTGGAAAGGGACTTGCTTCAGTGTGAAATTGGCTTGGTGGCATTTGGAATGGAATATTGCTAAAAATAATACAGGGAATATTAATAGTACTGATTTGCATCTTTGGGATTTGGGGAATAAAAAGAGGAATATTAATGATCATGGCAAAAATTAAGAGAAGGAAGGAAGAGAAAATGATGAAAAGAATGGCAGAAGAGTACAAAGCAAGGACAAGGGGAACTAAAAGGCAAAGAGAACTGACAGAATTTTAATGGAATAAAATTTGTGGGATTAGTTTTGTGTGATGACAAGTAGTCATCAGAGGAGGGATTGATGACGCAGAAATGAAGGTTTTACATTTATTAGTGCATAAACGTAGTGCTGCAATAATCAAGTGTGACTTTGACAGAACTAGTAAAGATTGTACGGGGACAAATGTGCCCTCAGAGTAGTTTGCCAACATTTATAAGCGTGCTTTATATAACGTGATATATTAGAATTGCACTAATCCGACATAATCGTAAACGTGTGCTATGATTTGCTTGTTTGAAATGTTTTAGCTTAGCATAACTTTAGTGGAGGCTTTGGCCTAGTTGCCTTGTCTCACGGTTTAGATGCCGTATTTTTCCAATGTGCTAATAAACGTGTATTCTTGCTTGAAGCTGTACTTTTCCAGTGAGATCGGTTCACATGCTTATCTTAAGGTTTCGTGCCAGCCTGGCATCTTCTTCTTTGCTCCAAGGTCAATCTGCAGGTGCAGACAATGGACGCTCTGAAAGTGAGTTAATTGGTAAAATATGTTGCAACTTACGTTCCCGACTCCAAGGATAATGTATGCCTAGGTAGAAGCTTGAGAACTGTTGTTTTTGATTGGACAATTTGAAGCCAACCTATGAACCCTCCAATGGAAGACCCTACTGGATTTGAACTGTTGTCTATTTAAACCTGGTGCACGAGAGGAAATTAGAGGAGACATCGCCCCATACCCGCCATTTTGCAGGACATTGCAGACATTATGGCCCTCTTGCTGCGACGCCATTTTGAATGAGACTTTGATGCTTTCTCTAATTGAGAGGAAGAGACTTTAAGTAATTCTCGCCCTAGAGACTTTAACTTTGATTTACCCCTTTGCATGAAGTAGTAGTTTTATCTTGCCGCCGTGAGGCAATTGCCCCGTCCACCCTGCCCCCTTTGCCCCGTCCCATGCTGATCGAAACCGGTACCTGTGAGACGAAGACTTCCTTGAATGCTGATTGAATTTGGTAAATATGAAAGGAAATTGTACAATTGCATTGTGTTTTCTTTTTAGGTAACCAACTGCTGATTTTTTATAAGAGCCCTAGCTAGGAGTTTTTCTAAATTAATGTTGCTAAATTGTTTTTGCATGAAGTCCCACATGCTGATGCTAATTTGAGGTTAGATGAGGATTCATTTGATCCACGATGCAATTTGAGACCTTGTTATGCTGACTAAATGTATGCAATTAGCCCGTTACAGATTATAGTTTTAGTGGTTTGTGTTGCTATTATCGAAGGCATTGTTATTCAAATGCTGCATAGATTGCATCTGTTTCGCCGTTATGGACAGCTATTAATGTTCATTTACATATATCACTTGGTGTTGAGACACATTTATATTGTGCTAGCTTTGTTAATATAGGGAAATAAATGCATTAACTTTGAATAAACTGGTGTGGTTATTCATGACCGAAAGGTCATGGTTTCGCCGAAATGTTTTCTGGATTGATTGTTAAGTGTTATGTTGATCAGGGTATTGCTTATGTTCGTTATTGATTATTGATTGTTGATTTGATTGATTACTCTCGGGTGAAGAGTGCCCCACTTGGTCAAAAGATTCATCGACCCAAGAGCGTCCAGATACAGGTAAATTATTAGGTTGGAACGCTCTATCAGTGCTGAGTAGTGTAGAGGAAGGAACAAATTCATCCAGGTGATGCTCTCTCTTTCCAGTGGTAACATTTCTAATATCTGGGTCTAATCTTTCATTAAAAGCACCAAACTTGATTTGTCTCTGGACTGCAAGGTAATAACCATTTATGAAAGAAACCATTGGGTGAAGCTGACCCACACGCAGTGAAGGGATGACGCAACTACTGTTAAATAATTTTAAGTTCTTTTATTGATGTGAATGTGTCATATGGCGTGATGCCACTGGGTGAAAAAGCGTGTTAGTCACTCATATGATGTCAATGCTTAGAAAAGAGGCGTGTTCGCATTTTCTTCATTAAGGTGCACCTGGACAGCCCCTGGAGCTAGAAAACCATACAGTGTTGCAAGGTGAGTTGATGTTCAGAAAGAAAAGAAAGAAGAATGCAGTCGATGCGCTCTCTTAACTCAGAGAATTATATAGTGCATCTAAAATCGAAACTCCCAAAGGTTTCGAAGATATTTGTCAGAAACCATTTCACTTAAACCACAAAACAGCACACAGCACAAAAAACAGTTAGCGAACCCCGAGTCAGTAAAATGCCCCCTAAAATGTTAGTCGTCTAAATTCATTTTCAGTTAAAAAAAATAGTATGGAATTTATCTCTGGGGCTGACTTTAGCCGGACCACACTTCTAAAAATACACATTTTGAATATATGCCACAGCAATTGAATAAAAAGCAAAGAGCTGAATGTTTTTGTTGCTTCACATGTGTAGCCACAGTCTTAGGCCCGAATTTATACCGTAGGAACGCAGTCTTGCACCAAAAAGTATAGTGCCGGCTTCCGTCATTTTACAACATTAGCCGGGTGCCGTATTAATAGAATGGAGCAAGCCGGCGCTAAACTTTGGCTAGGGTCTTAGAAAAAGACACTAGCGAGGTGGGGGTGACAGTAGGGAAGGAGGGGGTTGGGTGTCAACAAATGACGCTAGCCTGTTTAGAGGCAAAAATAATGCCTCTAACCAGACTAGCGCCATTTCCTGGCACACAACCAGCAAAAACATGACTCCTGTATTAGGAAAGACAGGAGTCATGCCCACCACCTCAATGGCCAGCACAGGGGACAAGTGTCCCCTGGGTATGGTAATTGCACCCTGTGCCCTGCAGGTGGCCATAAGTTACGGCCCCCAATGGCAAAAGAAATAAAAATACTTACCTGGACGTACATGGGATGGGGTCCCCTATCCTCCGGTGTCCCTCTGGTGAGGGTGGGGGTGTTCCTAGGGCTTCAGGAGGGCACCTGTCGACCCATTCCATGGTGTTTAACCATGGAAATGGGTTCACAGGTCCCCTAACGCCCGGTCTGACCCAGAAGTTAAATAATGGTGCTAAGCAAACTTAGCACCATTATTTAGCCCCTCCTCCCACCTGTGCATAATTTTAGCACAGGGATAAATAAGGGGCTATGGGGATAGCATCAGTTCTTGGATGGGAACGCCTACCTTGCATTCCTTTGACGCAAGGTAGGTTCACTCATCCAAAAATGGTACAAACTGTTATATTTTGAGGTTAGACATTTCTAACATCAAAATATAAATATGGAGTTAAGTTAACTCATATTAATTATTAATTCTGATAGGAAGAGGAGTAAAGCAAGGCTGCGTCCTAGCCCCGATGTTTTGCAATCTATATCTTGCAGATCTGTGTGCACATCTGAACTCTGCCAGTTCCCATCCCGCCAAATTAGGCTACCAAATTCTAACTGCACTTCTTTATGCAGATGACATGATCCTCTTGAACCTATCAGGCACAGGGCTGCAAAAACTGTTAAACATCCTGGATCAGTATTGCAAATCCAACAAGTTGCTGTTAAACCTGGAGAAAACTAAGGTAGTCATCTTCGGCAAGTGCATAATAAAGAAAAAGCAGTGGCTCTGTGGAAACCAGCTTGTGGGCAAAAGCAATATCTAAAAATATTTTGGGAGTCTGGTTGCAGGAAAAGTGGTCTCACCACCTGCATTTAAACACCCTGAAAGCCAGAGTGGCATCACAACTTGCAGCCCTTCAAAAACTATCAACGAATCTGCAAAGTTCAACCTGGAGGCCGCTCCTCACGGTGATCAGAGAAAAGATTCTGCCCTCCCTGATATACGGCTTAGAAAGTTATCCCGGCAAGTTTAATGATTTTTTGAACATCTCTCATAGTAAAGTTTTCCGACTTCTCTTCAGCCTACCACACAGCTCACCACCAGCACAAATCAGACTGGAATTCGGGCTACATGACCAAGCCCTGGTACAGAACAGAGCTATCCTCAAATATGCCTCTCTATTAAGACAAGCACCCCAAACACACTAAAAGCACTAATTAGGGAGGAATCCGGCCTTAGCTCACCGGATGACTCAAATTCATGGTCTGACAAAATTGCCTTAGCACTCAAGCAACTTCAGGCAGAAGAACTGTGGCAAAAGTACTTACCGCATAAAACTTTTAAGAAGCTAATAAATAAGCAAATCAAACAGCTATAGTGGAGCAAAGACAAAGACAAGTTCAGGTCACGGTCTCACTCATGGATGACTATAAACACGTACAAGACACCGAAAGCACAGGTATACCTTGGAGAAACACTAAATAAATTCCTAAAAATAAAGGTGCTGTCCGCCAGGTTGGGTCTTCTCCCCTCACTGGACATGGTCCTAAAATGGCACAACCCCTCACAAAACGGGAAATGCATGCTACGTGCATATCATCAGGAAGACTTTCTACACCTTCCATGCATATGCCCTGCACTGTCAGCCTGGCGCAAACTGTTCCTCAAAATCATGTTCAACTCAAACAATATTCGATCATGCATGCGATCTATTCTATTTTCTCTCAAAGGACTGACACCTCAGCACCTGGCACGTGCAGCAAAATTCATATTAAAAGCAGAACTCCTGTTAATGCATGCATTAACAAACTTTGGAAACTGAGGGAGATATTCAGCTCATGACTAAACAACTTCAGTACTCTCTTCCTCAGCCTTCATGCAGAACATTATAGACAGCACGGAATGCGAGTAATCATCACCCCTGATGAAACAGAAATCCTTTTAGGTGGACTTCCTACACCTTGGTTAGGGTCCATTGTTTTTACTCTGTGTGAGCTAGAAATATCGTTGGTTGTTTCTGACCCACCAAGATTACCATTTATGTAAATTGCGGACTGCAGCGATTTTTATTAATTATGCAATAAAGGTATATCAGATCATACCATAACTTCATATTGTTTGTTAGAAATGGGGTCTTTGGTTGGCAGTCAGGTTACCCCCTGTCCAAGCAAGGACGCTCACTCTAGTCAGGGTAAGTCATACACAATCCACATTATCCTGTGCCCACCCTCTGGTAGCTTGGCACTGAGCAGTCAGGCTTAACTTAGAAAGCAATGTGTAAAGTATTTGTGCAATAAATCATGCAATAACGCAGTAGAACACCACAAAAATACACCACACAGTGGTTAGAAAAATATATAATATTTACTTGGATAAATGCAGGTCAAAACGACTAAGATGCAATAAGTATATGTTGGGATATCACTGTAAAAATGATATAAAGTGTCCTTAGTCTCTTAAAAGTAATAAATGTCTCTTTCAAGCACAAAGTACCTAGTTTGCGTTCAAAATCTCTGCAAAGAACCGCAGAGGAGGAGATGCGTGGAAAACAGGGAGGTGTGCGTTGATTTCTCGGGCCGCACACATCGATGCGTCCTTCATTTTTCACAAAGGGAAGGCTGTGCGTCGATTTCTGGTGCTCGGTCTTGGATCCTCTTTGGGTTGCAGGGTTTTCAGATGCCCCGAGGACGATGCATTGAAATCCGGCGCTGACAAGATGAAGTCACAGGGGCTGCGTCGATCCAGTGGGCGTTGCGCGGACATTTCTACCGCACGGCAGGCCCTGCTTCGATTCCTCTCAGGAAGTCGGGTTGCGTCGTTCCGGCTCAGCAGTGCTTGATCCAGAGGGCCGCGCGTCAAATTTCCAGTCGCTACAATGGCGCTGCGTCGACCTTCTCCTTGCTAAGTCAGGCTGCATCGTTCCAGTTCGGTGTGCAGTGAATTTTTCTTCGTGATGCAGGCTGTGCATCATTTTCTGCCTGCTGTGCATTGATTTCTGTTGCATGGGGAGTTCTTCTTGCAGGAATGAAGTCGTTTTGATCCTGAGACTTCAGGGAACAGGAGGCAAGCTCTATCCAAGCTCTTGGAGAGCATGTCTCAGCACAGCCAGAGAGCAGCAAGGCAGCAGGGCAACGACAAGGCAACAGCCCTTCACAGAAAGCAGTCAGGTGACTCCTTTGGGCCGCCAGGCAGATCTTCTTGGCAGATTGCAGGTTCTGTAGGAGGCTGGCCTGGCTTGTAGTGGGTACCAGAGGTACTTACGCCTTGTGCCAGGTCCAGTTATCCCTTATTAGTGTAGAAGAGGTGTTTCTAGCAGCTTAGGCTGATAGAAGGTAGCTATGGCAAAGCAGCTTAGGCTGAACTAGGAGACATGTAAAGCTCCTACTATACCACTGGTGTCATATGCACAATATCATAAGAAAACACAATACACAGATATACTAAAAATAAAGGTACTTTATTTTTATGACAATATGCCAAAAGTATCTCAGTGAGTACCCTCAGTATGAGGATAAGTTATATACACAAGATATATGTACACAAACCAAAATTATGCAGACAATAGCAAAAGGAAGTAATGCAAGCAGTGTAAGATTACAGTAGATTGCAATAGGAGCACATAGGTATAGGGGCATCACAAACCATATACTCCAAAAGTGGAATGCGAACCACGAATGGACCCCAAACCTATGTGAGCTTGTAGAGGGTCGCTGGGACTGTAAGAAAACAGTGAGGGTTAGAAAAATAGCCCACCCCAAGACCCTGAAAGGTAGGTGTAAAGTGCACCTACTACCCCCAGAGAGCACAGAAGTTGTGATAGGGGGATTCTGCAGGAAGAACAAACACCAGCAATGCAACAACAGTTGATTTCCAGACCTGAGTACCTGTAAGACAAGGGGACCAAGTCCAAGAGTCACGACAGTGTCGAGAGTGGGCAGGAGCCCAAGAAATGCCAGCTGAGGGTGCAAGGAAGCTGCCACCTGTTGGAAGAAGCTTGGAGTTCTGCAAGAACGAAGAGGACTAGGAACTTCCCCTTTGGAGGATGGATGTCCCACGTCGTGAAGAAGCTTGCAGTGGTGTTCACACGCAGAAAGACCACAAACAAGCCTTGCTAGCTGCATGGGTTGCGGTTAGGGTTTTTGGGTGCTGCTGTAGCCCAGGAGGGACCAGGATCTCGCCACTTGGATGAGGAGACAGAGGGGGCGCCCAGCAAGTCAGGGGGCCCTCACAGAAGCAGGCAGCACCCGCAGAAGTACCTGAACAGGCACTTAGAAGAAAAGTGAACTGGAGTCCACCCCAAGTCACAAAAGGGAGTCAAACGACACCGGAGGACAACTCAGAAGGTTGTGCACTGCAGGTTAGAGTGTCGGGGACCCAGGCTTGGCTGTGCACGAAGGAAATCCTGGAAGAATGCACAGAAGCCGGAGCAGCTGCAAATCACGTGGCATCCAGCAATGCAGTCTAGCGTGGGCAGGCAAGGACTTACCTCCACCAAACTTGGACTGAAGAGTCACTGGACTGTGGGAGTCACTTGGACACAGTTGCTGAGTTCCAGGGACCACGCTCGTCGTGCTGAGAGGGGACCCAGAGGACCGGTGATGCAGTCTTTTGTTGCCTGTGGTTGCAGGGGGAAGATTCCGTCGACCCACAGGAGATTTCTTCAGAGCTCCTGGTGCAGAGAGGAGGCGGGCTACCCCCAGAGCATGCACCACCTGGAAACAGTCGAGAAAGCCGGCAGGATGAAGCGATACAAGGTTGCTAGTAGTCGTCTTGCTACTTTGTTGCGGTTTTGCAGGCGTCCTGAGCAGTCAGCGGTCGATCCTTTGGCAGAAGGTGAAGAGGGAGATGCAGAGGAACTCTGGTGAGCTCTTGCATTCGTTATCTGGTGAGATCCCCAAAGCAGAGACCCTAAATAGCCAGAAAAGGAGGTTTGGCTACCTAGAAAGGAGGATTGGCTACCAAGAGAGGTAAGAGCCTATCAGAAGGAGCCTCTGACGTCACCTGCTGGCACTGGCCACTCAGAGCAGTCCAGTGTGCCACAGACACCTCTGTTTCCAAGATGGCAGAGGTCTGGGACACACTGGAGGAGCTCTGGGCACCTCCCCTGGGAGGTGCAGGTCAGGGGAGTGGTCACTCCCCTTTCCTTTGTCCAGTTTCGCGCCAGAGCAGGGCTGGGGGATCCCTAAACCAGTGTAGACTGGCTTATGCAGAGATGGGCACCACCTGTGCCCATCAGAGCATTTCCAGAGGCTGGGGGAGGCTACTCCTCCCCAGCCTTCACACCTATTTCCAAAGGGAGAGGGTGTTACACCCTCTCTCTGGGGAAATCCTTTGTTCTGCCTTCCTGAGCCAGGGCTGCCTGGACCCCAGGAGGGCAGAAACCTGTCTGAGGGGTTGGCAGCAGCTGCAGTGGAGACCCCAGAACGGCAGTTTGGCAGTACCTGGGTTCTGTGCTAGAGACCCGGGGGATCATGGAATTGTCTCCCCAATGCCAGGATGGCATTGGGGTGACAATTCCATGATCTTAGACACATTACATGGCCATGTTCGGAGTTACCATTGTGACACTGTACATAGGTAGAGACCTATGTACAGTGCACGCGTGTAATGGTGTCCCCTCACTCACAAAGTCCGGGGAATTTACCCTGAACGATGTGGGGGCACCTTGGCTAGTGCCAGGGTGCCCACACACTAAGTAACTTTGCACCCAACCTTCACCAGGTGAAGGTTAGACATACAGGTGACTTATAAGTTACTTAAGCGCAGTGGTAAATGGCTGGGAAATAACGTGGACGTTATTTCACTCAGGCTGCACTGGCAGGCCTGTGTAAGAATTGTCAGAGCTCCCTATGGGTGGCAAAAGAAATGCTGCAGCCCATAGGGATCTCCCGGAACCCCAATACCCTGGGTACCTCAGTACCATACACTAGGGAATTATATGGGTGTACCAGTATGCCAATGTGAATTGGTAAATTTAGTCACTAGCCTGTTAGTGACAAATTTGGAAAGCAGAGAGAGCATAACCACTGAGGTTCTGGTTAGCAGAGCCTCAGTGAGACAGTTAGGCATCACACAGGGAACACACAGGGCACATACTTATGAGCACTGGGGCCCTGACTGGCAGGGTCCCAGTGACACATAGACTAAAACAACATATATAAAGTGAAATATGGGAGTAACATGGCAGGCAAGATGGTACTTTCCCACAGGTTCTGGTTCAGGTTCTCTTCTCCAGGAAGTGTCTGTGACAAGAGTGTCTTGTCTAGAAGTGCCTGAGTTGGTAGGGGCAGAAGCCCTTTTAAATACCCCAATGTGCCTTTGAAGTGGGTGAGACTTCAAAGAGTGGTTAGAAGTGCACAAGGTCCCCTTTCAGTTCCATCCTGTCTGCCAGGGTCCCAGTAGGGGGTGTGGCAGTACTTTGTGTGAGGGCAGGCCACTGTCCTTTGACATGTAAGTGTCCTTCCACCCTCCCAGCCCAGGAAGACCCATTCAGTATGCTGATGTATGCAAGTGTGACTGAGCATCCTGTGGTTGGGGTTGTCTGAGTGAATGCACAAGGGAGCTGTCAACTAAACCTAGCCAGATGTGGATTGGAAGGCACAGAAGGATTTAAGGGCCAGATGTAGGAACCGGTTTGCATGTCGCAAACTGCGAAAAACGCAGTTTGCGACATGCAAAATGGCCATCGTGATGCTGATTCACATTTTGCGAGTCGGTGTTCCCTGCCTATTTGCGACTCGCACCGCAATGCAGAATTGATTTGTGACCGCGAAAGTGGTCGCAAAGCAATTCGCAGTTAACACCCACTTGAAGTGTGTGGTAACTCATTCGCAAATGGGAAGGGGTTCCCATGGGACCCCTTCCCCTTTGTGAATGTCGCTGAAAATATTTTTTCAGAGCAGGCAGTGGTCCAATGGACCACTACCTACTCTGAAAAAATGAAACCAAATGGTTTCATTATTTTTTTGAATTGCAACTCGTTTTCCTTAAAAAACTGCTTTATTAAAAAAGCAGTCACAGACATGGAGGTCTGCTGTCTCCAGCAGGCCACCATCCCTGTGAGTGCAGGGACTCGCTATGGGGTCGCAAATTGCGACCCACCTCATTAATATTCATGAGGTGGGTCGTTGCGACCCCATAGCGAGTCGCAGAAGGTGTCTGGGACACCTTTCTGCATACAATTTTGCGAGTTGCAAATTGCGAGTCGGTCTGACTCGCAATTTGCAAGTCGCAAAATTTTCTGTTGCTACATCTGGCCCTAAGTGTAGAGAAATGCTCACTTTCTAAAAGTAGCATTTCTAAAATAGTAATATAAAATCCAACTTCACCATTAAGCAGTGGTTTGTATCATCATTCTGGCCATACTAAATATGACCTGGCTATTCCTTTCAGATCAGGATCTACCTCTCAAACAGTATATGAGGGTAGCCCTAAGGCTATCATATGAAAGGAGCACGCCTCACAGCAGTGTAAAAACAAATTTAGGAGTTTTACACTGCCAGGACATATAAAACACACATGTTCGTGTCCTGCCTTTTACCTACATAGCACCCTGCCCTATGGGCTACCTAGGGCCTACCTTAGGGGTGACTTATATGTAGAAAAAGGGGAGTTTACGGCTTGGCAAGTACTTTTAAATGCCAAGTCGAAGTGGCAGTGAAACTGCACACACAAGTACTTCAGAAGCAGGCCTGAGACATGGTTAGGGGGCTACTTATGTGGGTGGTACAACCAGTGCTGCAGCCCACATTTACAGGCTCTGGGCACATGTGGTGCACTTGACTAGGGACTTACAAGTAAATGAAATAAGCCAATTGGGTATGAGCCAATGTCACCATGTTTTATGGAGAGAGCATATGCACTTTATCACTGATTAGCAGTGGTAAAGTGAGCAGAGTCCGAAGGCAGCAAAAATGAGGTGAGAAAAAGAGGAAGGCGAAAAGTTTGGGGGTGACCCTGCAGAAATGCCATTGCAAACATTGTTTATCCAACAACTGAAAGGCCCTTTTATATCCTCGACTCAATATTCCAAAATTGTTGTCCTCCCAATGTATAACTGTCTCTCACACGCTACTTCAGAGTTGTAAGGATAACCATTAAAAACATAGAGAAGGGTTCATTTTAATGTGCATTGTGTGAGCTAAATGGTTCTAAACATCATTTAATATATTTCTATTTGATTGCACGATACATATTCTCTATTAAACCTGCAATTTATATCCAAGTAAATTGAACTTACTTCTAATGATTTGTTTAATACATAACCACAACTATGACTTCTATCATGTCATTAATAGTTATGCGTCCTACTGCAACCGAGGAGTATTCTAGATAAAAAATAATAATAACATTGAACTCACTGATATGAAAAAATAACAGCTTGTATATCACTTTCAATAAGGAAAAGTCATATATGTAGTTTTTGGTGAACTATAGAAAAGCAGAAAGACTTAAAAACGTACTAAGACCCACTGATACTACTAGATTTATGAAAAAAATATCTGAAATGGTTTTAGAAAAACCTATAAGGGTGCTTCACATGCAACAATTATGTATGAGGTAAATATATAATAGATAAAACTGGAATATTTTAGAATTATGACAAATCTAGGATTTCTAAGATCAATGATTTTATAAACTGCAATACCACATTCTGCATCTATATAGTATGATCTACTTATCCTTACAATATGTAGGCTCCACAATAGACCACTTAAAGAAAGGTGAAAAGACCCTTTGTATTCAATAAGAAATGGAGACAGCAGGTCCTCCATCAGTTTGCAACATGATGAAAAGCCCTGTGGGAGAAGTAAGACCAGGAGGGAAAGCAGAGGGAGCAGAATGACAAAACCTGTTGAGTTTGCATGAAAGGAGCATCCTAGCAGAGCAGGACTGGTAAGATGCTGTGCAGAAGGCCAGACTGGCCATACCTGGCATTGTGCGTTTCCCTAGGAAGCTGGAAGGGTGGACGGCCACTTTTGTTACCAGTTTTGTAGCAGTGCAGCCAGTTTAAAAGCGCTGCAGAGATCCAGGTATACCCAGCAGTTTTCAGTTAATAATAAAAGTGCCAGGATTACTCTGGAGAGAGATCGGAGTTTTGCATAGTGGCAGTTTTGATTTAGCTGAGGTAGTGCAGAGGGTTAATATGCCTGCTGCAAAGAAAGAGTACTTTGCAGATCACAGGACGTTACAGTCATGATCTAACACAGAGACTTATGAACTGCCGTCAAAGAGCTGCATGCAAACTGCATGGTACATGTTAGCAATGCATGTTTTTCCCAGCCTTTGACAATTCTAATTTTGATAAAAAAGGGTTTGTTTGGGTAGAAATGAATTTTTATTAGTTACGTCAACCTTACCCACTATATTAGGTTCCGAATCCTGAGTTTATGCTTCTCCAGACCAATCACTCTTAAAGAATGCATGCCACTATGCTTGACGTGAATTCTACGTTTTGTAGTCCCCTTTGCATTATGTGACATTTTCTATACACTGATTCACACAAGTATGAGTTATTGTCTTTGTACCTGTGTGTGAGATGTAAAGTGCTCCAACACCCTACACTTGTTTGAGAGGCGCTATTAAAACAAATTATATTAATGTGAGAGAGGGGCTATAGAGAGATGAGAGGCACCATTAGAGGGTGATGGTGAGGTACTCATTGAAGAGCCCCAGTAAAGATTGCTGTATCTTGGTGCACTGTAAGGTCATCATTTACTATGCTTTAAAAATGAATTTCATTGAATATATATTTGTAAAATGCAAAATTTTTGGCCATTTTTTCCAAAATTATTTTGGGGAGACCCTCCAAGCCCTGTTCTTAATGGTCGGAAATGCTTGCTATGCACCATATGGGGGCTGGTCTGACAAAGTTTGCCAGGGTTGCCACTATTTCTCAGATATTCACATCGGTGAAATTCCGGGGACTGTTGGACATGCCTTTGACACAATGCCTAATGCCAGCTAAGCCACAGAAGCGAATGGCTGAAGGTGCCTGTCCAAATGCCCCTCACTGTGCATGCATATATGTGTTGGGAAGCAATGGACCCCTCACTCCCCATGGCCTCTGGCCAATGCAGCAGCTGAATTAAAGATAGCTATGTCCTTGCAAATGTTCTTGGAAGGGTCAGCATGTGGGATATTTGTGAGATCCAAATAAAGCAAGTCAGTCTCTGATAAGCACTAGAAGAATAATCCGTTTTTACGTAGTGGTAGAGCATGGAGAACAGTACTATTACAAAGAAACCTCACATTCAATAGTCCCTACAAATTGCACAGAACAACAGCAGGTGGTTGATAACGTTTGGCTGAATATTCCCAATCTAGAATGCTGGAGTGTGGGGAATACCTGACCACCCCTCACAGCACCATCCAGGTAAGGGGTTAGGGATAGCCAGACACCTATACATAGCACAACTGGAAACTAAATACATTGTATATGAGCCCTCAAACCGTGTGACACTTTTCACATGGTGGAATATACACCGTTCCTAGCCCATGTGTGAATGAGGACGAGACATAGAAAAGCCCTACCAAAGGGGGAAAGCAAGAATTGAAAAGAACCTGCAATAGTAAATGAAGGAGTCAGGGTGGGACGCGCATACTGTTCGCGAGGGGACTCCAGATCCCAGACTTCATCTCAGCTAGGAGGCGGGGGTTTGCACAACTGATATACAGCCCCATTCTACCGCAGTTTGGGACGTGCTTACTGTTTGCCAGGGGACTCTGTTGGGTTCTCTTGTAGTTCTTATGTCGAGACTTGCGTGGATTCTGGAACCTTTGCTCGAGACTCGACATAAGACGGGAGAATGGTTGGGATGGCGGCTGTGGCGGAGGTGTTCATTTGCTGTTCTGTATTATTATGAATAAAACGAGTACTTACAAGAACCAAGACTCTTCATTGGCGACAAGGGACTGCAGGACAGATGGACCCACGTGTACACTCATTTGAAGAATTCTACGCGCGGCTGCCTCCGTCGCCTTCAACCGGCCTTCAGTACTTCTGTCCCGGTGAGCGCAATCTTTGCCGCCTCCATTTCCTCAGCGATCCTGCAAGCCGGTTTTCTCAATTTCCGGTGGTTTTGGGGGCTTATTGACACGGTGAGTCTTCGGCGCGTGTTGAGTCATAGCACACGCCTTCTTCAGTCGTTACTCACGTGTGCCGTCACGCGTCAGCACCTTGGAACTTTGTTGCTCCGCAACGAAGACGCTGGATACCCGTCTTATGGGCTAGTTCGTTGCCTGGCAACGGTGACGCCAGGAAACGAGTGAAGCTGCTAGCTCACACATTGGCTTCTTAACTTGTTTCTAACGTACTAGTTCGTTTCCTGGCAACGGAGACGCCAGGAAACACTTGAAGGTGCTAACTATTTCATTCATTGACACGTTTCCTAAGTGAAACGTGCCTTCATTTCCACAAGTTACTTGTTTCCAAGCATTGGAAGCAGCATAGAAGAGTTAACTTGTTCTCCTTCAACCTGTTTTCAGCGGTGACACGCACACCTTTGTGTTCTACACGATTCCTCATCTGGAGCTCAACTTTCATCAACATTTTATTGTGGTTACATTTAATATGCAGCAATCCATTCATCCTGATTCAAGGCATTTGACACCTTTTATTACTCCGGAAGGTTTGTTCCAATTTAGACGCATGCCATTTGGCTTAGCTTCAGCTTCTGCGGTATTCCAAAGGGTGGTGGACAGTTTATTTGGAGGTATGGAGGGTGTAATTGCTTTCCAGGACGACATTCTAGTCTTTGGCAACGATCAAGCACAGCATGATGAAAGAATGGAACGAGTATTGTCTTTGTTGAATAAAAAAGGGATTGTTCTAGGGGCAAACAAATTTAAATTTGGTGTATCTAGTATTGATTATCTAGGGTATGCAATTTCCAAACGAGGTGTGGAACCAAAGAAAAAGCTGGTTGGGGCTATTGAAGATTTTCAGTCACCTAGTAATAAAGATCAGATCAAATCATTCATGGGCCTGATCGAGTTTTATTCGAGGTTCATTCCTAATTGTGCAAGTAAAACACATAAAATCAGATCTCTTTTAAGGAAAAATGTTAAATTTGACTGGTGCCTGGAGTGTGAACAGGAGTTTGTAGTCATTAAAAAGGAAGTAGCATTGGCAATTCCGTTGAAGTCTTTTAACACAAGGGACGAAATAGTAATAATGACGGATGCCAGTCAACTTGGATTGGGAGCTGTTTTGATGCAGAGGAAAAACGGTAGGGATGAAGTGGTAGCTTTTGCCTCGCGTAGTCTGAGAGGTGCCGAAGAAACGTACTCAACTATTGAAAGGGAAGCCCTTGCATGTTGGTGGGGCATTGTGCATTTCAAATCGTATCTGTGGGGTGTGCACTTTACAGTCAGGATGGATCACAAACCCTTAGTACAATTGTTTTCTACATCTGGTGCGCATCGAGCCACTCCCAGAATAGCCAAGTGGCAGTACAGATTACAAATGTATAACTTTCATGTAGAATATGTCCCAGGTGCAAGGAATACACTTGCCGATTCCCTTTCCCATCTTCCTTGCCAGAATGAGTCAGATGAGGAGGAGCCAGAAGAGGATGATGTCCTGGTATGCTCTATAGTGTATCAATTGGGAGGTGCTGTGACGGAAGATGAGTGGAGGCAAGCGTGTGGAAGTGATGAACAATTAAAGGAGGTCATGAAGGGTATAGCGCAGGGATGGTCTGTGTGCAAATCTGAACAGTGTGAAGTGTACAAACATGTTTTTGAGGAGTTGTCTATTGTAAATAACATGTTGATGCGTGCGGATGTAATGGTTATACCAAAAGATTTAAGGTACAAAGTATTGTCCTTGGGACATGAAGGACACATAGGAATGTGAGCCATGAAAAGGAGAATAAGAGAGGATTTCTGGTGGCCTGGGCTGGACAGAGATGTGGAACACTTCGTGAGAGATTGTTTGGCCTGTGCTATCAGTGACAAGTCTCAAGTTGTCCTGCCATCTCCTGTTGAAGCTATTGAAGTGCCTGGGAAAGCCTGGAGTAAGATTGCAGTGGATTTGATTGGACCTGTCAATATGCTCAATGGGCAAGTGGAGTATGGTATAGTGTTAATTGACTTTTATAGTCGTTGGCCCGAGTTTAAGGTCATTGAATTTTTGGAATCTGTTTTTCTCAGAGAGGGTATTCCTGATGAGATACTTACTGACAGCAGTCAATTCACATCTTCTCAATTTTCTGATTTTTTGGTGCTCATGGGCATTAAACATGTTAAGACTTCACTTTATCATCCTAGGAGTAATGGTCTTGTTGAGCGCTTTAACAGAGTGATCAAAGAGAATATGCAGCTGGCCAAAGCTGGAGGTTTAAATTGTAAGGATGAGCTAAGTAAGTTGTTGTGGGCAGTGCGGACCACACCCAATGCAGATACCGGTGTGTCTCCTTTTATATTATTGAAGGGAAGAGCTCCTGGAACTAAGTTGAAAAGGAAGTGGATGGGTGAAAATGGAGTTGATGAGGGATTGATTGAGAAAGTGAATGAAAAAAGGATTTCTGCTCAGAATAAATACAAAGATGATCCTAGAAAAACAATTTGTGTAAAGGTGGGTGATTATGTCAAAATCAAGAGTGCCCGCATTGTTCAGAAAGGTGAATCTAAATTTTCTTGTCCTAAGAAAGTCATCAAAATTTGTAAAAATGCTGTTAAATTGGGAGATGGCAATTGGTGGAATAAGGAGAGGTTGTCCTTGGCTCGTGATGTGGAACTTTTGAACAAGTCTTTGAAGGAATCCACCAAAGTAAATCAAGAGGCAAGGAACGACCCACGAAAGGACAAGAATTTGGAAGGACCTGACAAGAAGGAGTGTGTGATGATGGACATGAGGAGAAGATCCTCAACTAGGAATAGGATGCTTCCTAGGAAGTTCCGTGATTTTGTACTATAGTTTAACAAATGTGTTACATGTTTTTGTATATGTTTGGGTGTAATTTTGTATGTGTTAAAGGGAAAGATATGTTGGGTTCTCTTGTAGTTCTTATGTCGAGTCTTGCGGGGATTCTGGAACCTTTGCTCGAGACTCGACATAAGACGGGAGAACGGTTGGGATGGCGGCTGTGGCGGAGGTGTTCATTTGCTGTTCTGTATTATTATGAATAAAACGAGTACTTACAAGAACCAAGACTCTTCAGACTCCAGGTCCCAGAGTTCATCTCAGCCAGGAGGCAGGGGCTTGCACAGCTGATAGTGCCATAGGGTGCATTTAAATGGCCCCATTCTACTGCAGTGTGGAACGCGCCAAGGTGCTGGCCGGGAGAAACCCGGGCCAAGGTGGGCTGGTCCTGCTCACCTCAGCACCAGGAAGAGGCAGGGCCACCCCCCTTGGCTCTGTGTTTTTGGACCATCCGTACCTGTGCCCTTGGTACTTGAAGGTACTGTAGATACTTGTTTTCTATATTATTTTATCGTGATTTAACATTGGGGAAGCAAAAGGCCCAAAACAGTCCTGTGAGTTTGACTGCTCTATCGAAAATTCCCAAATTCCTGAAACAGACAACCCACATAACTGTGAACTGAGTCACAAGCACAATTGATACTTTAATTGAGGAAGTGGAAACTATTTAGAAAAGCAGAGGAGGGAAAGTGGCAAAAGGTGCGAAAGTCCAACACTTTTTCTAGTTAAAATCCAGATCGTGGGATAATCTGAGTCTAATTGTTACTGATTCTCTCAATGATAAGGAGCTAATTTGCACACAGGATTTAGGCAACAAATCCACTTCCACATTGGACCATAAAGAGGATTTCCACCTTATATTGATATTGAATGTTCAATCAGGTTTACTGCTTTACAGGAGACTCCTGACACACCTTCTCATCCGGAGACTGTTACAGTTTCTTCTTTGCCCAATCCTTCTACTCAGTACCCTCCTTCTCTTAGTAAAGCTATTGATTAAATTACCGCTTTTAGAGACAAAGTGAATAGTTTGAAGAAAATCTTATTGGGCATAGTGAAAACCCTTAGCAATTTGCCAGGGATACTAACCCTTCCATCCCGGTTGCATGACAGTGCTGAGATTTCTCAAACTTCGCATGGGCAACTGGCCTTGAAAGATTTGCAAGAGCCCACCTCAGCACTTGCTCCCTTAAATTTAGGGCCTGTTCAAGATCTCCAAAGAAACCATCCTGACAACTTGGGTCGTTGTTCTATCACTAACTCTGATTCTAATTTTTCTGCAGCCGGCAGGCCAGAGATCGTCCATGCTCCCCAGTCATCCCGCTTTATGGATCTACTTGTAGCTGTACACGGCGCCCATGTTACCATGATTTATTAGTGCCTCTTGCGCAGGTCATCTCAAGAGTCTATGGAGGTGCTCTCTGCCCCTAACGGGCTGTACAGTTTACATGATAAAAGTCCCAAGTTGTCCACTGGCTCCGATGAGGGGAGCAATTAGCTGAAAAACAAGATCCTTCATTGGATTAGGCATGTCAGGCCTGCTACTTGATTGTATACTCTGACATCACCTATGCAAAATGCCTTACAGCACCTGCTGGCCTCTGGGGCTCAATGGAAGTTAATCTACTCTCTCCCGCCCTGCCAGACGGCTTTATTTCTTTGGACATACATTCTTACCCCCTGAATGTCTCGGAAATACGCTTTAGAAATAATCCGTTCAATTTAGCATTATCAATGCCTAGAGGAGAGGGTGGGCCTGGATGTGTTGAAATTCTGACAAAGGAGAGTGAAGCTGGTCAGGGACATGGGGGTCATTGTGTCAATCGCCAGGCGAGCAGCCTGGCAGCGATAGACTGACTGCAGAGTTTGTCTGCCCCTTTATCCCTTGCAACCATCCACTTGTTTTCTCTGACTGGAGAGATTTACGACTCAGGATCCAGTCAGGAGGAGCCCAGTTTTCCTCCAGCCACCAAGAGGACCTTCAATGACCCTGATCTGACAACTCATCTACTACAGACAAAATTGACCACTTCTGGGCCTCAACAGCCCCCAAATAATCTTGCTTCTACGCTCCATCTCATTTCTTGGAACTGGGATAGATTCGGTCTAAAATGGCAGGCGAAGACTAAGGCTTGTTTGTGTATTGGTAAATGTGACCTTTGCATCTTCCAGGAGACTTGGGTTCCCACCCAAGAACATAGGCATGGCTTTATAACGGATGGTATTGAAGCTGTTCCTTTGGCATCAGGCAGGCGTTTGGGGGGGCTTATTATATGGTCTAAAATATCACTTGAGTGTGTCATTAAGAGAATTTATATTGATTCCTGTGATCACTTAGGGCCATATGTACGAACACATTTTCCCATAGACACAGAATGGGTAAAACCCTTTGCTACATCTGGCCCTTAGTTCTTAGTTTGTCACCAAAGTTTGGGACCCCCTATTTGTTAATCAATATCAATAGGTCGACTCCCTTTCCCAAACCTTCTCAGACCTTAAGAATGTTTAATGCTTTGTTGGTAGATTTTAGCTTTAGTCATAACGTGATTAGTGCAATTTATTTGAACGTGTTTTGAGCCATATATACCCTTTTGGAATTAACCAAGGAGCAGGTGAATCCTGGGGAATTCCCCTTTTTTGTGCCCCCAGGAAACCACCCAAAATGAATTCTGCTGCTCTCCAGTTTATAGATATAGGGCCTGATTCTAACTTTGGAGGACGGTGTTAAACCGTCCCAAAAGTGGCGGATATACCACCTACCGTATTACGAGTTCCATAGGATATAATGGACTCGTAATACGGTAGGTGGTATATCCGCCACTTTTGGGACGGTTTAACACCGTCCTCCAAAGTTAGAATCAGGCCCATAGTGGTTTCTCTTGGCTTGAGGCCAGGCAGTGGTCGTATTTTCTCTGATATGGCTGCTAAGCCAACGTTTGTGAGGGGTTATTGTGAAAGCCACATTGAGTTTATCCTTTTGAATGGTCGAGTCTGGCATGAAATAACAGACATGGCAGCTGTAGACTGCCATGATAGTGACCGCTTTCCTATTGTATTGGATTGGGACAAGGCACGGATAAGTGACAGGAAGAGTACAGCCCCATCCATACACTCTAACCCTGTGGTGATAAGTAACAACAACCATACAGTGAAATGGGAGGTTCTTTCTAGATCAAAAGAGACTACAGCAGAAATGTATAGAACTGTATCTGACAAACTACAAGTTTTTGAGTATCAAGTACTGTCTTGTACTGAGATAATGACTGTGCATGAAAGTCTTTTTAGTAAGTTAGGCAATTTGCTTGTGAATTGCCTAATGGAGTGCAAAAGTGCAAAGAGTGTAAAAGTGGAAGGGGTCTTCGGACAAAGACAATGAATGAGCGGTTTAATGAATCCTGTGAAAGTGCTAAGAAGGTCTTGGTAAATGCCCTAAAGAGCAAACACAGAACAATGATTGCTGAAGCCAGACAGGGGTATACTAGAGCTATCCAAGTTGGCAAGACCCAGTGGGAGGCTAATATATTTGATGATTTGTGGTATTAGAACACAACAAGCGCTTCTGGCACCTGGTTGCACATGATGGGCATAGATATCCAGTCCATCCTTATTGTCATATTGCCCCTGAAGGCTACGTTAAACATTTCTCAGCTCTCCATGGCGATAATAATTTAGGTGATGAGATAACTGTGATTTTGCCAGCCATAATATCTGAATCTCTGGGAGAAAAGGTAAAGCCAGTTACACTAAAGGAAATTAATGCTGTAATTCAGATCCAGAAACAAGGGAAAGCCCCGGGTCTGGACAGAATCCCTGCAGATGTATTCCACTGCACACTCCAGATATGGAGCCCTTATACAAACTCCCTGTCAAATACATTGATAGCAGGAGCTCCGATCCCAAGTTCTTGGAAAGGAGCAGAAATAACTACTGTTTACAAAAAGGGCGCTAAATCTACCCCGGAGAATTACAGGCCCATAAGTCTGATTGACAATAAACAAAAAGTATGCAGCATGCTAATCTTAACCAGACTGTGGGACTGGATTTCCAGGCCAAAGTTTTATCTCACTTACAGGCCGGATTTAGACCTAATATTTGCACAATCCATCAAATTGTACAGTTTCTGGCCCTCATTCTGACCCTGGCGGTTTGAAACCGCCAGGGCAGAGGGCAGAGGAAGCACCGCCAACAGGCTGGCGGTGCTTCTTGGGCCATTCTGACCGCGGCGGTAAAGCCGCGGTCAGAAAAGGGGAACCAGCGGTTTCCCGCCGGTTTACCCCTGGCCCAGGGAATCCTCCATGGCGGCGCTGCTTGCAGCGCCGCCATGGGGATTCCGACCCCCTTCCCGCCATCCTGTTCCTGGCGGTTTTTATCGCCAGGAACAGGATGGCGGGAACGGGTGTCGTGGGGTCCCTGGGGGCCCCTGCCCTGCCCATGCCACTGGCATGGGCAGTGCAGGGGCCCCCTAACAGGGCCCCATAATGATTTTCAGTGTCTGCTTTGCAGACACTGAAAATCGCGACGGGTGCCACTGCACCCGTCGCACCCCTACAACTCCGCCGGCTCCATTCGGAGCCGGCTTCATTGTTGAGGGGGGTTTCCCGCTGGGCCGGCGGGCGGCCTTCTGGCGGTCGCCTGCCGGCCCAGCGGGAAAGCCAGAATGGCCGCTGCGGTCTTTTGACCGCGGTGCGGTCATTCGGCGGTTCCCTCCCGGGGTCAGAATGACCCCCTCTGTCTCTTAAGTGGATGATGGTAGATATTGGTAAGGGGTTGCTGTTTGTTGCCTTCGTGGACCTTCGAGCTGCATTCAGTCTTATCCTGGGGGCAAAACCTTGGGAGTTGCTGCACAGGATTGGAGTCCAAGGGGGTTTACTGTTCCTAATTCGGGTGCTGTATTCAGAAAGATTTGTGAGAGTTAGGTGAGGCCCCACAGGGGAATTGATGGAGGACATACCCCTTAGGAGAATTGTTAGACAAGGATGGACTTTGGCCCCTACGCTTTCTCTCCTGTATATAAATGGCTGCATCCCTTATCTCCTAAACTACGAAAATGATTCTCCTAAGGTGAAGGACCAGAAAATACTGTGTCTACTTTTCGCGGATGATACCTTGCTGGGTTCTTCTATCCATTCTTTGGAACAAATTTAGCCTTTTTTGTATAGAGCATGGTTTAGAAATCAATAGCAACAAAACAAATCATATGGGGGCAGATTTATGAACAGTGCCACTTTTCTTGCGCCCCTTTGTGCCCCCATAACGCCACTATGTGAGAGCTGTATTTAAAATACGGTACACATTCATGGCGGTAGTTAGGGGTACTAGCATCCGAATTTTTTACTCTAGTCCAGTGCTTTGCAGGATTAGCATCAAAAATGTTGACGCTAATCCTCCAAACCACACAGAGGCCCATTGAAACCAATGGAAGCCTCCTTTTAACGCCTCCTCTGAGCAGGTGTTTAAAGTGTGAAAAGAAATGGCGCAAGGAAATCTTTTCGATTTTTTTGGCCCCCTAATGGGGGAAAGCCCCCTTTGCATACATTATCCCTCGCAACAGGCATAATGTAGCGCAAAGGGTTACAAAGTGTCTCAATGCATGCATTGCACCACTTTGTAACTATGGTGCAGCGTTTATGGCCTAAACACCACATTAGCGTAAAAAAATTACGCTAATGTGGCGTTGGAATGTCGCTAGGCCATCCTTAATCTGGGCCATGGTGTTTGGTACCCATAAAAAATCAAGAATAAGGTAGTTTTAGGGGGGTGAGGCATTGGACAGGGTTTATGAGTTTGGTAACTTGGGTGCAAGAACGGAAGACTTCAATAAATCTGTTGCCCTGCTAGAGAAAATTGATTTGACTTTAAAACCAAGATCAGGATCCATTCTAAGATTTGCAAGTAGGGCGCCTGCTTTTGCAATTTCCCCTATGGTGATATATAAGATCCAAGACTTTGGGGTGGATCTGTGGAGGCATTGCCATCTTGGTACTCTTGAAAAAGCTGAAAATGCTTTCATAAAGACCCTCCTGAGTGCTCCCATGCTTACAATCTGTTTTGACCTAAATCTTAGACCAATTTCTGAAGTTGTTGTGTTGAGATCTATTCAAAATTAGATAAGATTTTGGTCTATTCAGGATTCAGAACCCTTTAGGGATGTATCAACGTCATAATAGATGGTCACTCTGTTGGGAAAATTCTGTGACTTGTACACATAAAAGGGTGGCTGCTTAAACTGGAATTGAGGAATTTTTGGATACATCCATCTGCACTACCCCAAAATGCTCATGATAAGTTAAAATCATCTTTTTGGAACTTTGCTTTAAGAGCGAAAATAACTGGAGCTACTTCAGGCAGATTGGTAGACTCTTTTTTGTTGTTTAAGTGTGTACCAGACTTAGAGCCATATTTGAATTTGGTTTCTAAACCCTTTGTACGTGCACTTTATGTAAAATTTACATTAGGAATCTTTTACTTGTTTATGGATTAAAAAGGCCGACACATCATATGTGTCCAATGGGTTGCAAGGCAGTTGAGAATACTCAACAGGTGCAGATTCCTTGCTTTCCGCTCTAAGAACAGGCAAAACTAACACAAGAGACTCTGTTGTGTTCTCAAGTGTGAGTTACTTGTCGGCAATATGGCATAACAGGTTGAACACTCTTAAAAAGAAGTACAGGATGTTCTTGTATACAGTTTTTACTTAGTGAAGTGTAAAGCCACCTTATTAGGTCGTGGGACTGGCTTGCTTCCTATTTCATTTTTAAAATCTTTTTTTGTTTTATTTTCGTATTTCTTTTAGTTTGATTCCTTTGATTTCTGTTTTCCCAATAATTGTTTTTATTTTCACGAAATTAGAATTATGAAAAGGCTCACATTGTTGGACTTATATTTTAAAAATGAATTTTCATCTTTTAGGATCCATATATTATTCTTAACAATGTATTTGTTTGTTTTCATTGTAATTGCGATGAATATTTTATTCCGCACCTTTGATAGTTCCATGGAACCGAAGTAAAGGAATATGACGATGATGATGAGTCAGGAGATGTAAGGTGGTGGGAGAAAGAGGCATGAGGTGGAATCAAGACTAGGAAGCCTATGGCCCAAATTTAAGAAACGTGGTGCTGCATTATATGCAGCTACACTTTTCAGAACCCCTTAGCGCCCCCCTAACGCCACTATCTGTGCGCAGTATTAAACATATGGTGCACCATTCCAGGTTAGGGACAATAGCGGCAAAATTAGCAGCAAAAATGTTGGCGCTAATCCTGCAAAGTACAGGGAATGCTCCCCTTGGATACATTATCCCTGGCGCAGACATAATGTGGCTGAAGGGGTTACATAGTTTGTAAATATGGCGCAGTGAATTTGGCCTCGTTGAGCCACATTAGCGTCATAAAAAATGACGTTAATGTGGCACAAGGAGGCACTATGCCCTCTCAAATTTGGGCCTATGTATGCTGCAAACACAGCATTCAGGAGTGCCAACACTGTCTGTTAAGAACAGCGTGCTGCCCCAGCACTTTTGTGTTTTTTAAAACAGTAAGCACTAGGAGCAACAGAAAGGCCAGACTGTGCAGATGCAGAAGAGCTTGCCTGATCGGGAAAACTCCCTGATGAATCAAGTGCAGCAATCATACCAACATCTTATTGAATTTGGGCTCAGACACACTCCCTAAATTAAAATATTTAACAGCTTCAAAAGCAAGCCAGTGATTTAAGTCAGAACAAGTCTGCCATGTTATGTATAAACAATCCAAAACTTTGAAAGACTTTTAAATCATCTCAAGGGTTTAGCAGTTATGAAGCAGGCTCTTCTTTGTTTGCACACAAAGCACTCTGCTGTGAATGTGTCACACTAAAGGTAAGAGACTGACTGTAAGCATGAATGTCATTTGAGAGTCACCCTGGCTTGTCATGTGTGGCATTTGGCCCTGTCCTTGGAACCACCAGAGGAGGAAATTAAACAGGCCTCATAAAAAGCTCAGATTTCTTTCAATCTGTGGTCCTCCTGCAGCCCTTCAACCAAAAGTAATCAGCTACTGAATGGCTATGGGTGCAGGTGGGTGGGGACAGCCACTCTGAGCCCCTCCTATATGTCTATAGCAGCCTCATATTGATTGCTAATGCCACGGGGGAGGAAGAAGTGGGGGACTATTCTGTTACATCATTGTTAGAAATGGGGTCTTTGGTTGACAGTCAGGTTACTCCCTATTCAAGCAAGGACCCTCACTCTAGTCAGGGTAAAAGAGAATCACCCTCAGCTAACACCTGCCTACCCCCTTGGTAGCTTTGCAGAGCAGTAGGCTTAACTTCAGAGTGCTAGGTGTAAAGTATTTGTACCAAAACACACAGTAACTTAATAAATTCACTACAAAATGACGCAACACCAGTTTAGAAAAATAGAAAATATTTATCTAAACAACACAAGACCAAAACAACACAAATCCACAATACACAAGTCAAGTTATCAATTAAAAATCAAAAAGAGTCTTTGTTTGACCTGGCCCTTTTACAGGGTCATTCCCCAGACTTTTTGCTTTTTGCCTCCTTATTTTTCTGACCTTTGTTGGCTGACGTTTTGACTCTGAGCACTTTTTCACTACTAACCAGTGCTAAAGTGCATGTGCTCTCCCTTACAAAATTGGTATGATTGGATTATACCTAATTGGCATATTTAATTTAGCTATAAGTCCCTTGTAAGGTGGTATCCCTATACCCAGGGCCTGTAAATTAAATGCTACTAGTGGGCCTGCAGCACTGCTTGCGCCACCCACTGAAGTAGCCTGTCAAACCTATCTAAGACCTGCTAGTTCAGAGCCTGTGTGCGCAGTTTCCTGCCACAGGGACCTGGCATCTAAATTTACTTGCCAGGCCCAGAACTCCCCTTTTACTACATGTAAGTCACCCCTAAGGTACGCCCTAGCTAGCCCTTTGGGCAGGGTGCCATGTATGTAGAAGACAGGACAGGTGCCATGTTGCGTGGCCTGTCCTGGTAGTGACAAACAGCCTAACTTGGTGTCTCACTGCTGTGAGTGCTGCCTCCTCATAGGATTGCATTGGAAATGCCCTGCCTTATGTGTAAGGGGTATTGCCTGATTTATGAGGGGTAGCGTAGGCATGTTTGGTATGGTTGTGATAGTGGTAAGAAATGCTGCTTACTGGTGTAGGTGTATTTTTTATTACTATCACAGAAATGCCACTTCTAGAAAGTGTGCATTTATCTGTGCTTATGACTTTGGTGTTTTGCAGCTTGCCTCCAATCCACGTCTGGGTATACTGACAGTTGGGGCTTTGTGAATACTTCTCAGACAGCCTGAACACAGGGAGGGTGGAAGTGACACAGAGGTGCAGCTACATATTGTAAAGCCTTCCTGGGCTGAGAGAAGGGAGAGGCGGGCACACCTGCATTTGTAAAGGCTGTGCCCTAGCCTCACACAATAAGGTCGTTAACCCCCCACTGATGTTTGGAGTCTGTGCTGAAAGGCGAGAGGGGGCACTCCCAGAACCAGTTGTAACTGGCTGGAACCTCCTCTCCCTACCATTGTAAAACACACTGTAAACCCAGTATAAGTACAGGGGAATTTTCGCCACAATTTGAACATTCTTGGAACTTGAAACTGGACACAGAACGCTGATGAATGGACTCACCAGGAAACTACCTTGGACTGCTGCTGCTGTGCTGACCTGTGACCGGCCTGGTCACCAGGAGGAATTGCCACCATCTGCACCCCTTGTGCTGGCCTGTAGCTGGGCCCACCAGCCCTGTGCTCCTTCTTGCCTTGCTGTTCCCAGGGGCAGGGTGCTGTGGCCCCTGACCCCTGCAACACTCCCTTTAGCATAATTCTGAGCACTGAGAGAGCGCCCCTCTTGATGCCCAGGTGTACTTCCAGGCACCTTCTTGTCTGCAGGATTCACCGCCGCAGCCCGGGCTTATAAAATAGTCCTCGCGCTTTCAAAAGCACTCCTTCGTTGCTGGGGAAATCACCGCCGCGCTGTTTGTAGTGCCCCCGGGGCATTTTCCGAACAGAAGAAAGGAGCCAGCCCGCTCCTATCGTGTCCCTGGGAGACGCACACTTTTTATAGCGCCCCCGGGGCACAAAGCCTCAACCATCTCTACGCTGCCTCCCTCGCGGACGAGGGAAGGCAGCAGAGCGGCTCGTGCACTGGACCTGGTGCTGCCACCGTCGGAAGCAGGTGAGGAGCCTCAACGGAGGCCCCTGCTCCCGTTACCTCCTTTGGGGCAGCCGCACCGCAGACAAGGGCGGCTGCCCCCCCCTTCTAAGCAGGACGCGGGGAGAAAAGGGAATTCCCTTACCCCCGGTCATTGCGCTAGGGGCGCGATCGCCCCTACTACCGGTATCTTTGGTGCGTTGGGCCCCCCCTTGGAGAGGGCCATTAGAGGCCAGAGGGGCCCCACAAGGATCACAGGTCCCCAGAGGGGCCCATTGTTTTCATTGTAGAGGGGGTGCAGACCGCCCCTCTCTCCCAAGAGACCTCAGAGGCTCTCGTTTTGTGCAGAGGAGCGCCATGGTCCCCGTTGTCCATCTTCTAGGCACTGGGAGTGCCTCTACCATATCAGTACCAAATCAGGTACTTTCTAGGGAATCTGGGCTCCAGGAGCCTAATATAGACTTTTGGAAGTTTTTAGATTGCCTGCCTGTTTTTCTACCACTACATATATGTGCTAATGTTCCTTTTATGGGCATGTCTAGCTGATATGTATTTATATGACTTGTGAGATATTCTCTATTGTTCCTTTTATGGGTATTTAGGAATTGTTCATGACAAGTGCATATAATTCTTATGGTAATTCCTGACTACTGCTTATGTTGCAGAATCCTGAGTACTTACGTGTTCTAATGTGACAACTGCATATTCTTGCAGAGTATTAGTAACTTGTGTAACATTCTGACAAATGCTAAGGTAGCAGGGTATTACTTATGTGTAATGTTGGTCTAATTATGTTTTGTGCAATACAGATTATTTTTACATAGCTCCGTGTTGTGTTTACTCTGTGGTGTACATTTTGCGTCACGTGTTTTGTGTGTGTTGTGCAAACGCTTTACACATTGCCTCTGGGATAGGCCTGACTGCTCGTTCCAAGCTACTAAGGGGGTGAGCAGGGGTTATCTTGGACGTGTAACTCCCTTGCCCTGACTAGAGTAGGTAGGTTCTGCCTGGCTGAGGTGCATACCCTAGCCAACCAGAAACCCAATTTCTAACGGTCTTTAAGTAGTTTCAAACCCACACTAACACTGTTAGCGTAAAAATGTACCTTGGGTGCGTCAAAAATAACCCTGCACGGGCAAGTGTGCGCCAAAAAGGGATTGCGATGCGTCGATTCCACTCATGAGTAGTACCTTGCGTTGTTCCTCCTTTCATCGGGTCAGGACGCGTCGTTCCTTCTCTCCAAAGGAGAGAGATGCGTCGATCCGGTCAGCACTCTCGGGTCCGGACAGGCCTTGCTTTGTTTTTACACGCCCAGCAGTCGGAAATCCAGCCGCACGATGATCCGAAAACCACGCAGCGCGGGTTGCGATCTCCCAGTCTCCGCCAGCGATGCTGCGTGTCGTTTCTCCTGCTCCGTGCGTCGATTCTTCGGTCACGTTTCCGGCGAGCGTCAATTTTCAGCCATGGAGCTGGCAGCGCATAGTTTCTTCAGCCACAGATCGGAGTTGCGTCTATCTTTTCCCCGCATGGCGCTATGTATGTGGATTTCCTCCTCTTAGGCTGCCAGCTTCTCCTTTCAGGGTCCCAGGAACTGGATGGGCACCACAGGGAAGAGTAGGAGTCTCTCCAGAGACTCCAGGTGCTGGCAGAGAGAAGTCTTTGCTCTCCCTTAGACGTCAAACAACAGGAGGCAAGCTCTAAATCAAGCCCTTGGAGAGTTCTTCTCAAGATGGAAGGCACACAAAGTCCAGTCTTTGCCCTCTTACTCTGGCAGAAGCAGCAACTGCAGGATAGCTCCACAAAGCACAGTCACAGGCAGTGCAGCTCTTCTTCCTCAGCTCTTTAGCTCTTCTCCGGGCAGAGTTTCCTTTAGTTTCCAGAAGTGTTTCTAAAGGCTGTGGTTTTGGGTGCCCTTCTTATACCCAATTTCTCCTTTGAAGTAGGCCTACTTCAAAGTAAAGTCTCATCTGAATGTGAAATCTTGCCTTGCCCAGGCCAGGCCCAAGGCACTTACCAGGGGGCTGGAGACTGCATAGTGTGTGGGTAGGCCCAGCCCTTTCAGGTGTGAGTGACCACTCCTCCCCTCCCTCCTAGCACAGACAGGCAGAGTCACAGAAATGGTATAAGCAAGAAAATGCTCACTTTCTAAAAGTGGCATTTTCAACACACAATCTCAAAATCAACTTTACTAAAAGATGTATTTTTAAATTGTGAGCTCAAAAGAGACCCCAAACTCCAAGTCCATCCACTCCCAAAGGGAATCTACACTTTAATCAGATTTGAAGGTAGCACCAATGTTAACTTATGAGAGGGACAGGCCTTGCAACAGTGAAAAACGAATTTAGCAATATTTCACTGTCCGGACATATAAAACACATTACTATATGTTCTACCTTAACTATACACTGCACCCTGACCTTGGGGCTACCTAGGGCCTACCTTAGGGGTGCCTTACATGGAAGAAAAGGGAAGGTTTAGGCCTGGCAAGTGGATACACTTGCCAAGTCGAATTTACAGTTAAAATTGCACACACAGACACTGCAGTGGCAGGTCTGAGACTTGATTACAGAGCTACTTATGTGGGTGGCACAACCAGTGCTGCAGGCCCACTAGTAGCATTTCATTTACAGGCCCTGGGCACCTCTAGTGCACTGTACTAGGGACTCACTAATAAATCAAATATGCCACTCCTGGATAAGCCAATTACATATATATTTGTAAAGGAGAACTTGCACTTTTGCACTGGTAACCAGTGGTAAAGTGCCCAGAGTAATAAAAACAGCAAAATCAGAGTCCAGCATACATCAACAACCTGGGGAACAGAGGCAAAAAGTTAAGGGAGACCACGCCAAGGATGAAAAGTCTAACAGTCACCATGGTGTGGAAGAGGGATAAAGGAGCCCAAAGCAACCTATCTTTCTCTGTACTTCCAGTGCATCATGGTAGGCCAGAGTTGAGTGCTGGATTCAAACCATGCATTCACCAGTTTTCAGAGAATGCCTGGAAGCTAGCATTTTCAGTAAGGTAAGCAATGACTGGAGTGGGCCAGGGCCTCTCCTCTTCTGTGATGAGCAGAGTTTGTGACTAGAGTGTTTTTCCACTTAAACCATTCCCAAGAGGATTGTTCTTTCATGGGTGTCCAGACTTGTTACACTTTTACAGGAGATGTCTGACAACTAGCTGCACCAGCTATGTCGATAAGATACCTTTTCCCGCTTAAAGAAGAGTCCTTAAGCAAGGAATAATACTAGAACAGTATATAGGATACCAATTGAAGGTACCTTATTCCTTTTCATTAATCCAACACTTCCAATTTAAGAAATTACCCTCAGATAACCACACACATCTAATATCACACCTCCTCTTTGTGTCTACTCTTGCCATATTCCTCTTTCCACCATAAAGTACTTTTTAGGAAAAAGTGTGTGAATGCCAATCATAGAAGGTAGTTTTATGTATCGCTAATCTACGGGCTCAATTATTGACAAATTTACATATGTTTATAGAGGAAAACACTTTGGCTACTGTACCTCGTTGCCAACTTTTGTAATTAATTAACCTTGGAACGCATATTTATTTGGACATATCTTGGATACTGATCCTGGCACTAAAGAAAAAAATGTAGGTAGTATTTGTATGGTTTGTAATAATACTGGTGATTACGTCTTTGATTCAGTGAATTTAGGGCCAGCAAAAATACTGGTCACAAAAATGTGGACTCAGTTTGCTAGCAGTGTTTTTGCAGCCAGCGACAACTTTTACAAACTGACCTATGAGTCAACAGGTAGGCCCATAAAAGTACATGTGCTTTACTGTATTATACCCTATGGTTGAAATCTCCACCACACTCCAGTTTGCCCTTATTTAGGTATAGACCCTATTTAGGTATAGAGATTATAGTAATTTGTGATCCTGAATTCTAATTAGATTCCAGTCATTTGTTCCACTTGCTGGGCCAAGTAATCACTCTACTGGCCAGCGGATGGATAGACGTCTCCCCACACAATAGGGCTTTAGTTAGTAATTAGGCCAGCTCATAGAGAGGAGAAGGTATGGACAGAATCTGCATATGCTAATTACTTTTCACACTGCACCTGACCTGGGAGGGCACAACCCCAAAGAAACAAAGGAGGGTAGCCAGACCTCTGCAGCCAGTCACAGGAGGAACTGGCTTTTGAAGTTTTGGAAGACAGGGACCAGGAAGATGAGGAAGTTAGGGCAGGGATGTGGCTCACAGAGAAGGGCTCTCCATAGATCTATTGAAGGTGTCATCTTGGAAATTCACAAAATGGTGTTCAGTAGGCTTAGGTGAAGGGTGATGTGATGATGTATCACCTGAGGATTTAGTAGAGGTACCTAGCTTCTGGAACTTTCAAATCCCTCTTTAAAATCAGTGCACAAGGCAAAGTCGTTTGAGAACAGTTTGGACTTGGGTTTGTGATGCCAGAGGAATGCCCAGCTGGAAAATAGAAAACACATTAATCCTACTACAAGGATGTATTCAAAGTATTTTAAATTCAGTTTTCACATAGGGACTAAGATTTGTTTCTCAAGGGACAACGACACTGGCCCCATACACCCTCTGGGGGACAGTAGAGCTGCTGTGGGAGACCCTGCATGGTTCACCTGATCTTCTGTAGACTAGTTCTGACCTCCAAAAGAGGAAGCCAGTGACTGCAGCTGCCTCAGGTGTTCAGGAGATATTGGCTCTGGAAACTGCAGGCAGGAAGAGCACTCAACCTTGGGGCCTTGGGGGTACTGCTGAGGAAGACTCTGGGCCCAGGAGAGATGCCAGGCGGAGATGTTCTATACAAGGAGGGAGTGCGGAAAAAGTAAGCTCCTACAGAAATTTAAGAATTTAGAGGACCTCCAGGCTAGAGGTCTTAGTGTTTGGAGCTGTCTCCAGGGTCAAAAGTACACCAGAATCACCCAAATAAGTCCAGCAGGGATCAGGAAAACCGAAAAACAAGGGCAGTTCCCCTGGATACCACTTTTGTTAGAATGTGCATAGCTGTCTGCGCCATCATTTCGAAAGCTTCCAGAGGAACGCCAATGCCTCTCAGAGAGAATGAAATTACCCGAGGGATGGGGGGGCTGTACGGGGACCCATTCTCCTATTTTTGTCTCTGCGGGCCCTACTGCTCGGGAAACCAATAAGAACAAAGAGAAACTCTTTAAACACCTCCTCAATCGGAAGTGTCTGCAAAGGCTTCCATCTCTCTGGGGACAGGAGAAAAAGGGAGGCTGGGACCTGGGAGCACCATAGTGTGCATTCCCCACTTCCTGTGGCCATGTATGCTGTGAGTGGGGCGCACACCAGCAGCACCACCTTGCCCACTCAGAAGTGGGCAGGAACTGAGGAAATGCTGGCTCCCTCACCAGCACAAAAGTGTTGTGGCAGGGCAAGGAGCTGGCCTGGCTGCATGGGCTTGGGCTCCCACATGGCCCAGGGACTGAAAAGACCTAGTTGCTCCACAAATGAACAGGAGCACCTGGGTGCCTTAAAAACGTTTGGTGCGAGGCCCTCAGTTCAAAGAATGGAGAAGGAAATTGAAAACCACTGCAGGACAGTCACACCTCCTAGCCCGAGTGGCACTAATTAGCAAATATAAGGGTACGGGCATTGCTGCACTAATTGGAGAGTGTTGGGTGGCTCCCTTGGATAATGGTTGGGACCTCTTGAATGCAGAAGCCTCATCTGTGGTGATCACAGGCCCCAGCATAGGTCTCCCAGTTGCATGGAATAGTGATCTGGGGAAATTTTTCTCCATTTTTCAAGCGCTCCTGGAGCTTGAGCTTTTGCCCATCGCCTCTATAGATTGGTGCCCCCTCCTGATGGGACTTAAGGAGGTGCTATAGCTTGTTAAAAGTAGACTCAGGCACACAGTGTATTAAAACAAAAATTATTTATTAACAATGATAAGGTTAACTATGAATTATTACATGGCTTAACAAAAATTGTTAAAAAGCTTTAAAATTGATATTGATGAAGTTAACAGTGAATACATTACATGAGTTAATATAGGTCCCTGAATTGTTCTTGTTTTGAAATGCTTTATTGACAAGCACAAAGTTAACAGTGAGTCAGTACAAGCCCTAAGGCATATCAAAGTAAGATGGTGACATCCTTGGTGATTTTAATAGTTGTATTGGTTTATTATGACATACTTCTGCTTTTATTAGTGTAGAAGCACTCTGATATACCCAGCATGCCTGCTTTTTGGCAGCTACATCCTATTGTACTGTGTCTAGTATATGTGCGGGTATTATATTTACATAGTTTAGGTCTTGCTAGAAGTGTTAGCTGTAAGGCGAGTGTCACTATAGTTATTTCCACCTTATGTTACGTATACATTTATTTAATGCATAGTATTGAGAGTGTGTGTAATAACTTACGTTTCATTATGATAAGTAATCAAACTGAAGGCGTAATGATTTATTGACAATGATTTGTTTGTGAGGGGTCTGTGGACTGGGACACTAACACCAGCTCCTCTGAGTAGGACTTGGACTACTCTGCCTGTCTACCCTGAGAGATTCAAGTGCTGGAATGGAGTACTGAGCTCCCAGTAGACCGAAGGATGCAAATCTATTGCTTGTGATGTACCCACAACATTCCCCACTTTCTTATAAGCACATTTAAAAAAGCATATTTGTGGCCGCACTCTTCGAATCAGAGTGTTTGCAACTTTGAAAATGCTTTGTACATCTGGCTGTTGGTTACTTAATTTAACACTAACATGGAATATATTTATCCCCTTCCTTTGATGTCACAGGCTGCAAAATGCAACTTCCTGTGTTTTCAATTATGTCAAAGATGCTTGTGTGATGTCATCATGTGGGCAGAGTCGAACATGTTAAGTCACTTCCACCACACCTGGCATTTTGATGAATTGACGTCCATGACTGCAAGATCAGCAATAGTAAGGTGAAGACAGGAAAATATGGGGCATATTTACGGAAAGTGGTGCTGCACCCCGAGCAGCGCCACTTTCCCTGTGCTCCTTAACACCCCCCCTACCGCTACCATGTGTGCGCCGTATTTGCGCCACTTTGTAAATGTGGCGCGGGGAAAATACCACTTTAGTGCCGCCTTCGTGTAAAATAAATGACACTATGGAGGCGCTAAGGTGGCGCTTGGGGCTTTTATATATGCCCCTTTATTTCAACCAAAACCAACCTTATTTACAACTAAATAAATCGTCATTTGGTGCATGAACTTTCGTTTACCCAAATATTGGCGCCATGGGAATTTACTTCCAAGCAGACATTTGATGAAGGAAAATAAACTAACTTAATTATTGCGTTACCAATCAATATTGATTTCTTATTGCTTTCCACACCCCTTAAATATTACGCTTTCTTTGAACTTGAACACGTTTCGCACACTTTTGGTGTATTACATAATCTAAATACAACACCTATATTTAATGTTTATGCACTGTTCTGTCAGTGTTTAGTGTTACGATTGATCACAGATTTGCTGTTTTATTTTAGACATTAAAATGACGCGTTGCCTTTTTTATGCGTCACTTCTGCTGTATCTGTCTATGTGTTTATGTGGTTTTACATAGTTTGAACCAAGTCAGAGAGCAACAGAGGGAATACCGTGCAGCTAAAGGGAGTAGTTCAAAGCAGGGCAATATAGGAGGGGGTGCAAGCAAGACTGGGGGGTTTCCAGGTGGAAATCCTCATCCTCAGGGTTTCATTTGGATGAGGCTTCCCTTGGGGAGCACCGGTAGAATGTTCAATTGTGCAATGAATTAGTAATGTTGCATCAGTGATTTTCATTTCCAGCTTCACCAATCACGCCTGTTTGTAGGAATTGTATTCTCTCATTTAAAAAATGCAGGGCCATATTTATACTTTTCGACGCACAACTGCGCCAACGCAGTTGTGCGTCAAAAAATCTAACGCCATTCTGAAGCGCCATGCGGGCGCCGTATTTATTCAATGACGTTAGCCGGCGTTAGCCGGCGCTGCTGCCTGGTGTGCGTCAAAAAAAATGACGTACACCGGGCAGCGCCGGCGTAGGGGAATATGGAGCTTGGGCGCCAAAAAATGGGGCAAGTCAGGCTGAGGCAAAAATATCGCCTCAACCCAATTTGCGCCATTTTTTTCGACTCCCAACCCCCATTGAAATGACTCCTGTCTTAGCAAAGACAGGAGTCATGCCCCCTTGCCCAATGGCCATGCCCAGGGGACTTCTGTCCCCTGGGCATGGTCATTGGGCATAGTGGCATGTAGGGGGGCACAAATCAGGCCCCCCTATGCCACCCAAAAAAAAAAAAGAATTACTTACCTGAACTTACCTTATGTTCCCTGGGATGGGTCCCTCCATCCATGGGCGTCCTCCTGGGGTGGGCAAGGGTGGCAGGGGGTGTCCCTGGGGGCATGGGAGGGCACCTCTGGGCTCCTTCCGAGCCCACAGGTCCCTTAACGCCTGCCCTGACCAGGCGCTAAAAAACGACGCAAAAGCGGCTGGACGTCATTTTTTTGGACCCGCCCACTCCCGGGCGTCATTTTTGCCCGGGAGTGTAAATACGGCGCACATGCCTCGGAGTCAATTTTTTAGACGGGAACGCCTACCTTGCATATCATTAACGCAAAGTAGGTGTCCACGCTAAAAAATTACGCAAACTTCATGGAGTTTGGCGCTAGACGCGTCTAACGCCAAAGTATAAATATGGAGTTAGTTTTGCGTCGGAATTGCGTAAAAAAAAACAACGCAATTCCGGCGCAAACAGAGTATAAATATGCCCCGCAATGTTGCATTCTTATCACCTTTAATACTCAAAGGGCATCAGGCTGAATGCTCAGGTTTTCATTTGGTCACTTTAGTTTTAACCCAGCCATGACCTCTTGTGACTCCTCTCTCCTTTTGAAGCCCCGCTTTCCTTTTATTCTACCAGAAGGGGAGTCACAATATAATTTGCTTTGTTTCAGAAATCCTTGAAACTAGGAGGTGAGCCTACACTGGCCACAGACTCAAATCTCTACATTGAGTGGATGCTTTTCTCGTCCTCCACACTCATCACTGCTCTGTGGCCCGTCTCAAATTACCCTCTCAAGCCCTGTCCCGGTCGAAGCGTCACTTGCACAGTAGCATTAGGAGCTGCAAGAAACTGCTCTTCAGATGCACTTCTGGTATTACATCAGCTTTTCTGGAGCTCTTCCTGCGTCCCTGTTCATGCCTACTAAACACATGCGCAAGGGTCACGGTCAGCCACAAACCTGCCTCTCTCTCACAGTGAACAACTCTGCAAGTCGACTCTGTGGCTCACCCCCTGGGGTTGAGAATGCTGCCCCTTAAGTGTAGTATAACAGGTATACACCAGTACAGGTGCAATTACAGACCATGGTTTTACTGGTTGTTCCTGCCGTCAGTTCCCCGTATTCATCAGTGCTTTATTCAAAGTGAACTTTTGACAGTTATCAGATTCCAGTAGCAAAAAATGCTATCCTTTGTACTCGGGCCTGTGTGTTTTTTGTTTGTTATTGCGGCTGCCAACTTCCTTGATGTTTCTAAACTGAAAATTGTCTCAGTGAACTTTCCCCTTTGCATATTTTAGTTTTTGGTAGATCGCTTGCTTATTAGTTGTTGCACTGCTCCCACACACTTTCAATTAATTGAATTTAAATAATAAAATCAGGTGTGACGTGCTGTAGGACCAATTTGTGGTGAGACTCAACAAGTTGAAATAACATGTATGCATTAGGATGCAAGACTTTGATCAGCTAATGATAATATAGTTGTTCATTAAAACGTATACACTGATTAATTTATGCTTGTATTTGCAGGTGGAGGGCATAGGCTGTCATTTTAGGGTATTAGGGCGTGTGTTTATTCACAAATTAAGTGTCACATATATACCTGATTAGGTAAAATCACTGTAAAGAAATGGCTCCCTGTTGCAGTTACCCCCCACTTTTTGCCTGATACTGATGCTGACTTGACTGAGAAGTGTGCTGGGACCCTGCTAACCAGGCCCCAGCACCAGTGTTCTTTCACCTAAAATGTACCATTGTTTCCACAATTGGCACACCCTGGCATCCAGATAAGTCCCTTGTAACTGGTACCTCTGGTACCAAGGGCCCTGATGCCAGGGAAGGTCTCTAAGGGCTGCAGCATGTATTATGCCACCCTACAGACCCCTCACTCAGCACAGACACACTGCTTACAAGCCTGTGTGTGCTAGTGAGAACAAAATGAGTAAGTCGACATGGCACTCCCCTCAGGGTGCCATGCCAGCCTCTCACTGCCTATGCAGTATAGGTAAGACACCCCTCTAGCAGGCCTTACAGCCCCAAGGCAGGGTGCACTATACCATAGGTGAGGGTACCAGTGCATGAGCACTGTACCCCTACAGTGTCTAAGCAAAACCTTAGACATTGTAAGTGCAGGGTAGCCATAAGAGTATATGGTCTGGGAGTCTGTTTTACACGAACTCCACAGCACCATAATGGCTACACTGAAAACTGGGAAGTTTGGTATCAAACTTCTCAGCACAATAAATGCACACTGATGCCAGTGTACATTTTATTGTAAAATACACCACAGAGGGCACCTTAGAGGTGCCCCCTGAAACTTAACCAACTATCTGTGTAGGCTGACTGGTTCCAGCAGCCTGCCACACTAGAGACATGTTGCTGGCCCCATGGGGAGAGTGCCTTTGTCACTCTGAGGCCAGTAACAAAGCCTGCACTGGGTGGAGATGCTAACACCTCCCCCAGGCAGGAGCTGTAACACCTGGCGGTGAGCCTCAAAGGCTCACCCCTTTGTCACAGCCCAGCAGGGCACTCCAGCTTAGTGGAGTTGCCCGCCCCCTCCGGCCACGGCCCCCACTTTTGGCGGCAAGGCTGGAGGGAACAAAGAAAGCAACAAGGAGGAGTCACTGGCCAGTCAGGACAGCCCCTAAGGTGTCCTGAGCTGAGGTGACTCTAACTTTTAGAAATCCTCCATCTTGCAGATGGAGGATTCCGCCAATAGGGATAGGAATGTGACCCCCTCCCCTTGGGAGGAGGCACAAAGAGGGTGTACCCACCCTCAGGGCTAGTAGCCATTGGCTATTAACCCCCCAGACCTAAACACGCCCTTAAATTTAGTATTTAAGGGCTACCCTGAACCCTAGAAAATTAGATTCCTGCAACAACAAGAAGGACTGCCTAGCTGAAAACCCCTGCAGAGGAAGACCAGAAGACAACAACTGCCTTGGCTCCAGAAACTCACCGGCCTGTCTCCTGCCTTCCAAAGAACTCTGCTCCAGCGACGCCTTCCAAAGGGACCAGCGACCTCTGAATCCTCTGAGGACTGCCCTGCTTCGACGACGACAAGAAACTCCCGAGGACAGCGGACCTGCTCCAAAAAGACTGCAACTTTGTTTCAAGGAGCAGCTTTAAAGACCCCTGCAACTCCCCGCAAGAAGCGTGAGACTTGCAACACTGCACCCGGCGACCCCGACTCGGCTGGTGGAGAACCAACACCTCAGGGAGGACCCCCGGACTACTCTACGACTGTGAGTACCAAAACCTGTCCCCCTGAGCCCCCACAGCGCCGCCTGCGGAGGGAATCCGGAGGCTTCCCCTGACCGCGACTCTCTGAAACCTAAGTCCCGACGCCTGGAAAAGACCCTGCACCCGCAGCCCCCAGGACCTGAAGGACCGGACTTTCACTGCAGAAGTGACCCCCAGGAGTCCGTCTCCCTTGCCCAAGTGGAGGTTTCCCCGAGGAAGCCCCCCCTTGCCTGCCTGCAGCGCTGAAGAGATCCCTTGATCTCTCGTTGACTAACATTGCGAACCCGACGCTTGTTTCTACACTGCACCCGGCCGCCCCCGCGCTGCTGAGGGTGAAATTTCTGTGTGGGCTTGTGTCCCCCCGGTGCCCTACAAAACTCCCCTGGTCTGCCCTCCGAAGACGCGGGTACTTACCTGCAAGCAGACCGGAACCAGGGCACCCCCTTCTCTCCATTCTAGCCTATGCGTTTTGGGCACCACTTTGAACTCTGCACCTGACCGGCCCTGAGCTGCTGGTGTGGTGACTTTGGGGTTGCTCTGAACCCCCAACGGTGGGCTACCTTGGACCAAGAACTGAACCCTGTAAGTGTCTTACTTACCTGGTAAAACTAACAAAAACTTACCTCCCCCAGGAACTGTGAAAATTGCACTGTGTCCACTTTTAAAGTAGCTATTTGTCAATAACTTGAAAAGTATACATGCAATTGAAATGATTCAAAGTTCCTAATGTACTTACCTGCAATACCTTTCAAACAAGATATTACATGTTAAATTTGAACCTGTGGTTCTTAAAATAAACTAAGAAAAGATATTTTTCTATAACAAAACCTATTGGCTGGATTTGTCTCTGAGTGTGTGTACCTCATTTATTGTCTATGTGTATGTACAACAAGTGCTTAACACTACTCCTTGGATAAGCCTACTGCTCGACCACACTACCACAAAATAGAGCATTAGTATTATCTATTTTTACCACTATTTTACCTCTAAGGGGAACCCTTGGACTCTGTGCATGCTATTCCTTACTTTGAAATAGCACATACAGAGCCAACTTCCTACATTGGTGGATCAGCGGTGGGGTACAAGACTTTGCATTTGCTGGACTACTCAGCCAATACCTGATCACACGACAAATTCCAAAATTGTCATTAGAAATTGATTTTTGCAATTTGAAAAGTTTTCTAAATTCTTAAAAGACCTGCTAGGGCCTTGTGTTAGATCCTGTTTAGCATTTCTTTTAGAGTTTAAAAGTTTGTAAAAGTTTGAATTAGATTCTAGAACCAGTTGTAGATTCTTAAAAAGTATTCCAACTTTTAGAAGCAAAATGTCTAGCACAGATGTGACTGTGGTGGAACTCGACACCACACCTTACCTCCATCTACAGATGAGAGAGCTAAGGTCACTCTGTAAACTAAAGAAAATAACAATAGGCCCCAAACCTACCAAAATACAGCTCCAGGAGCTTTTGGCAGAGTTTGAAAAGGCCCACCCCTCTGAGGGTGGCAACTCAGAGGATGAAGATAGTGACTTGGAGGGAAATTCCCCCCCTCCAGTCCTACTTAGGGAGAGCAGGGCTACTCAAGCCCTGACTCCACAAATAATAGTCAGAGATGCTGGTTCCCTCACAGGAGAGACCAACAACTCTGAAATCACTGAGGATAACTCCAGTGAAGAGGACATCCAGTTAGCCAGGATGGCCAAAAGATTGGCTTTGGAAAGACAGATCCTAGCCATAGAAAGGGAAAGAAAAGAGATGGGCCTAGGACCCATCAATGGTGGCAGCAACATAAATAGGGTCAGAGATTCTCCTGACATGTTGAAAATCCCCAAAGGGATTGTAACAAAATATGAAGATGGTGATGACATCACCAAATGGTTCACAGCTTTTGAGAGGGCTTGTGTAACCAGAAAAGTGAACAGATCTCACTGGGGTGCTCTCCTTTGGGAAATGTTCACAGGAAAGTGTAGGGATAGACTCCTCACACTCTCTGGAAAAGATGCAGAATCTTATGACCTCATGAAGGGTACCCTGATTGAGGGCTTTGGATTCTCCACTGAGGAGTATAGAATTAGATTCAGGGGGGCTCAAAAATCCTCGAGCCAGACCTGGGTTGATTATGTTGACTACTCAGTGAAAACACTGGATGGTTGGGTAACTGGAAATGAAGTGTATGACTATGTTGGGCTTTATAATTTGTTTATGAAAGAACACATTTTAAGTAACTGCTTCAATGAAAAGTTGCATCAGTATCTGGTAGACCTAGGTCCAATTTCTCCCCAAGAATTGGGAAAGAAGGCAGACCACTGGGTCAAGACTAGGGTAACCAAAACTTCCACTGGGGGTGACCAAAAGAAAGGGGTTACAAAGCCTCCCCAGGAGAAAGTGGGTGACACTAGAAACAAAGAAAAAGAGTCCCCTGTAGGCCCCCAAAAACCAGACCAGGTGGGTGGGCCCAGAGACACAACCCAAAACAAAGGTGGGTACCAGGGTAAGAGCTGGGATGCCACTAAGGCATGGTGCCATAACTGTAAACAGACAGGGCACCACACCAAGGACACTTCTTGTCCCAAAAACAAACCCCCTAGCAAAATCCCAGGGGTGACCAGTGTAGCCATTGGGGATGACTCCTCAGATGAGGAGGTCTTCATAGCCTTAAACTGGAAAAAGGGCCCAACAGGTGAGTTGGAGATTCCAGAGGGAAGTAGACACTTCCACCACCTACAGGTGAATGGAATCCCAGCCACTGCCCTGAGAGACACTTGTGCCAGTCACACTATTGTGCATGACAGGCTGGTGTTCTCAAACCAGTACATCCCAGGTGAGATGGCCAGAGTAAGAGTTAGCCCAGACAGGGTCACTAATAGGCCTGTGGCTCTTGTGCCCATAGAAGTGGGTGGAACTTTTAGCTGGAGAAGGGTGGTAGTCAGTACAGACCTCCCCCTTGATTGTCTCCTTGGAAATGACTACCCAGAGGTTAGTCAGAGCCTAAGAGAAGAACTGGTCCAGGGCCAGTCCTCTCCCAAGGATTCTGGAGTGCCTGCCACTGCAGTAAATGCAAGTAGGCCCCAGAAGAAAAAGAAAAGGAAACAGAGTAGGAAAGGTGGACAACCTTTAGCCAAGGTTCCAGCAAGCCAAGGAGATTCTGCTCCAGTAGGGGAGAACTCCAAAAATGGCTCTGATAAAGTCCAACCTGACCCACAAGAAGTCCTGGCTAGTCAGGCAACTGTTAAGCCTGAGTGGGTGGCTCCTCAGCTAACAGAAGAAAGAGTGGAAGAAGGGTGTTTACTACAAGATGTGGTAACCCCCCACTCTAATACAGCAGACAGGCACCCTGAACCCAAAGAAGCCTGTAACTTAGCCCCTTCCCTTGTAGGTGAAGAGCTAAAGGTGTGGTTCTGGGCACTGACAGCTGTCAGTGGCCTCTGCTGGGTGTTAGCCTTTATGGCTGCACTATCCTTGGCATGGTGGTCTGACCCCATGCCAAATAACAAGTTAGGCCCCCTGACCCTGTTGGTCATGGTGGGGTTACTCCAGCTCTGGGTAACCTCTTTGGGTAAGCTAGGGGTGACCCTGGCTAAGATGAGATTAGCAGAGGTGGATTCCTCTGACCTCAAAATAGAGAGAATGGGTAAAGACATAAAAAGCACAGACAAGAGGCAGTTCAGACTAGGTCCTATCACTGTGGAAGTGGGTCAGTTCCCCAGAGGGAATGACCTGAACAGGAGGATGTAAGGCAGAGTAAGCCCTGCAACAAACCAGCCTATTTCCTCTACTCTTCCTCGCCTGACAGACTAGGAAGACTCTCCCAGCTTTGGCTGAGTCTCCTGGCCTGTGGGCTGGGGGGGGGCTTGTGTAAAGAAATGGCTCCCTGTTGCAGTTACCCCCCACTTTTTGCCTGATACTGATGCTGACTTGACTGAGAAGTGTGCTGGGACCCTGCTAACCAGGCCCCAGCACCAGTGTTCTTTCACCTAAAATGTACCATTGTTTCCACAATTGGCACACCCTGGCATCCAGATAAGTCCCTTGTAACTGGTACCTCTGGTACCAAGGGCCCTGATGCCAGGGAAGGTCTCTAAGGGCTGCAGCATGTATTATGCCACCCTAGAGACCCCTCACTCAGCACAGACACACTGCTTACAAGCCTGTGTGTGCTAGTGAGAACAAAATGAGTAAGTCGACATGGCACTCCCCTCAGGGTGCCATGCCAGCCTCTCACTGCCTATGCAGTATAGGTAAGACACCCCTCTAGCAGGCCTTACAGCCCCAAGGCAGGGTGCACTATACCATAGGTGAGGGTACCAGTGCATGAGCACTGTACCCCTACAGTGTCTAAGCAAAACCTTAGACATTGTAAGTGCAGGGTAGCCATAAGAGTATATGGTCTGGGAGTCTGTTTTACACGAACTCCACAGCACCATAATGGCTACACTGAAAACTGGGAAGTTTGGTATCAAACTTCTCAGCACAATAAATGCACACTGATGCCAGTGTACATTTTATTGTAAAATACACCACAGAGGGCACCTTAGAGGTGCCCCCTGAAACTTAACCAACTATCTGTGTAGGCTGACTGGTTCCAGCAGCCTGCCACACTAGAGACATGTTGCTGGCCCCATGGGGAGAGTGCCTTTGTCACTCTGAGGCCAGTAACAAAGCCTGCACTGGGTGGAGATGCTAACACCTCCCCCAGGCAGGAGCTGTAACACCTGGCGGTGAGCCTCAAAGGCTCACCCCTTTGTCACAGCCCAGCAGGGCACTCCAGCTTAGTGGAGTTGCCCGCCCCCTCCGGCCACGGCCCCCACTTTTGGCGGCAAGGCTGGAGGGAACAAAGAAAGCAACAAGGAGGAGTCACTGGCCAGTCAGGACAGCCCCTAAGGTGTCCTGAGCTGAGGTGACTCTAACTTTTAGAAATCCTCCATCTTGCAGATGGAGGATTCCCCCAATAGGGACAGGAATGTGACCCCCTCCCCTTGGGAGGAGGCACAAAGAGGGTGTACCCACCCTCAGGGCTAGTAGCCATTGGCTATTAACCCCCCAGACCTAAACACGCCCTTAAATTTAGTATTTAAGGGCTACCCTGAACCCTAGAAAATTAGATTCCTGCAACAACAAGAAGGACTGCCTAGCTGAAAACCCCTGCAGAGGAAGACCAGAAGACAACAACTGCCTTGGCTCCAGAAACTCACCGGCCTGTCTCCTGCCTTCCAAAGAACTCTGCTCCAGCGACGCCTTCCAAAGGGACCAGCGACCTCTGAATCCTCTGAGGACTGCCCTGCTTCGACGACGACAAGAAACTCCTGAGGACAGCGGACCTGCTCCAAAAAGACTGCAACTTTGTTTCAAGGAGCAGCTTTAAAGACCCCTGCAACTCCCCGCAAGAAGCGTGAGACTTGCAACACTGCACCCGGCGACCCCGACTCGGCTGGTGGAGAACCAACACCTCAGGGAGGACCCCCGGACTACTCTACGACTGTGAGTACCAAAACCTGTCCCCCCTGAGCCCCCACAGCGCCGCCTGCGGAGGGAATCCGGAGGCTTCCCCTGACCGCGACTCTCTGAAACCTAAGTCCCGACGCCTGGAAAAGACCCTGCACCCGCAGCCCCCAGGACCTGAAGGACCGGACTTTCACTGCAGAAGTGACCCCCAGGAGTCCGTCTCCCTTGCCCAAGTGGAGGTTTCCCCGAGGAAGCCCCCCCTTGCCTGCCTGCAGCGCTGAAGAGATCCCTTGATCTCTCGTTGACTAACATTGCGAACCCGACGCTTGTTTCTACACTGCACCCGGCCGCCCCCGCGCTGCTGAGGGTGAAATTTCTGTGTGGGCTTGTGTCCCCCCCGGTGCCCTACAAAACCCCCCTGGTCTGCCCTCCGAAGACGCGGGTACTTACCTGCAAGCAGACCGGAACCGGGGCACCCCCTTCTCTCCATTCTAGCCTATGCGTTTTGGGCACCACTTTGAACTCTGCACCTGACCGGCCCTGAGCTGCTGGTGTGGTGACTTTGGGGTTGCTCTGAACCCCCAACGGTGGGCTACCTTGGACCAAGAACTGAACCCTGTAAGTGTCTTACTTACCTGGTAAAACTAACAAAAACTTACCTCCCCCAGGAACTGTGAAAATTGCACTGTGTCCACTTTTAAAGTAGCTATTTGTCAATAACTTGAAAAGTATACATGCAATTGAAATGATTCAAAGTTCCTAATGTACTTACCTGCAATACCTTTCAAACAAGATATTACATGTTAAATTTGAACCTGTGGTTCTTAAAATAAACTAAGAAAAGATATTTTTCTATAACAAAACCTATTGGCTGGATTTGTCTCTGAGTGTGTGTACCTCATTTATTGTCTATGTGTATGTACAACAAGTGCTTAACACTACTCCTTGGATAAGCCTACTGCTCGACCACACTACCACAAAATAGAGCATTAGTATTATCTATTTTTACCACTATTTTACCTCTAAGGGGAACCCTTGGACTCTGTGCATGCTATTCCTTACTTTGAAATAGCACATACAGAGCCAACTTCCTACAATCACTATGCACTTTTCAAAGACCGTTGATACACGTTACTGGACTTAAGACGCAAAAGGGGTCATTAAAAGTTTGGCAGACGGAAATATCCGTCTGCCAAACTCCCGACAAGGAGCACCAATACACCTTTACCACCGGCAGAAACCAAGAAACACCAGCTCATAACTGAGCGGTGGCAATGCTGCCGCACGCAGGGTGCACCAGCCCCCCCTTGGCTGATTACAACCAGGACTGCTATCAGCCCATCGGGATCTTGGATCCTGACGGGGACGGTGGTTTGTTGGCGGGTCTGCCCACCAACCTCGTAATGTGGTGGTGGGATCGCCACAGCCGCGGTGGTCTGACCACCACCGCGAGTCTGGCGGTCTTGTGACCACCAGACTCATAATCGCGCCCTAAACTCTCTTATTCACTATAAAATGCAACTAAATTGACTGAGCAATACTTGCTGCTCCAAAATCCACATACTTGCACCTCCAGTTGGCAGGATGTGCTGTGGGAGCATAGAGTGAGCAGCGGCATAGAAAGGGTATTACCAGCACTAACCAAGCAAGGAGAATGTTCCTGTCTACATGGGCCTGTGTACATTCATTGTTTTGTAGTGAAGGACGGTTATTAATGGGACGCAAAGAGCCCCACATGCCCAGGGCCACTGCACCTGCTGCACAAATGATTGTGTTTGATCTCATCCTAGAACACGTCTGCCTGTTGATTGTCATTGAAGATCATCCCAGTCCAATGTTTAGCATAGCCAATAAAAACAGAAATTACTCCATTACAATCTACAGTTTATATGTGTTCTAAATTAATAATAATTCTGGGAAGCTGCTAAAGTCAGCGAGGGCAGCAAAAATGATAGTACATTTTCCAATTTCTTGGCCTCTTATCATTTCTTATAGTGTGGGTCTGCATTTTTGAATTTGCCACTGGCAGACCCCATTTAGGGTGCACGGGGCAAGCAGGGACTATACTGGCCCTCAATATGGGGGCTGTGGTAGTTTCCCCCTGAGTGCTGGGTGCATCCTACTTAGGATCTGAAAACTGGGCTAATAGAATCCTTTCAACCATTGGTGCTGGAACAAATTTCAGAGTGGAGGTGCTGCCAAAATTGTCATATCACGGAAGTCATAAGGATTTAGAAAAATCCAAGCATCACACAAAAAAGAAAAGTAGTAAATGATAACACTCATTCAGCAAGAGAGAGGTAGGGATATGTATTTAGCCAGTGGTGCATTTTGGAGCATTGGTGTGGTAGCGCACTCGCATTTACAGACAGCACATTTTCCTTTGAAATGACCACTAAATTTGCGTAGTCATGCAGGTTTACTGATAAAACTGCATAGCGCACAAATGACAATGTGTGGAAATTGTTTCAGAAAATATTTATTGTTTGAGCATCATCAAGTAAAGTGTCTTGATTGTTTTGAATCCAATAAAATCTTTGTTTGGATCACACTTCAGAATTACACATATTTGTAGTTTGTTTTTCAGTGAAATAGAATGCAGGACTCTCTCATAACTCTGATTGGCTGTTGTCAGCCAATCAGTGTGAAGGTGTGTTTCTCAAAACTGAAAGTGTGTTGGTATGACTGGGGGATGAGGAATGAGGAGTAGGGATGATGGATGAGGAGTAGGGATGATGGCTGAGGCTTGAGAAGTAGGAATGATGGAATATGGATGAGAAGTAGGGATGAGAAGCAGGGATGAGGGATGAGGAGTAGGAATGATGAAAGAGAAATAGGGATGATGGAAGAGAAGTAGGGATGAGAAGTAGGGATGATGGAAGAGAATCAGGGATGATGGGTGAGAAGTAGGGATGACGTATGAAGGATGAGAAGCAGGGATGAGGGATGAGAAGTAAGGATGATGCAAGAGAAGCAGGGATGATGGATGAGAAGTAGGGATGATGTATGAAGGATGAGAAGTAGGGATGATGGATGAGAACTAGGGATGATGGATGAGAAGTAGGAGTGATGGAAGAGAAGAAGGGATGATGGATGAGAAGTAGGGATGATGGATGAGAAGTAGGGATTATGTATGATGAATGAGAAATAGAGGTGATGGATGAGAAGTAGGGATGATGGAAGAGAAGCAGGGATGATGGAGGAGAAGTAGGGATGATGGATTAGAAGTACGGATGATGGATGAGAATCAGGGATGAGACACAGGATGAGAAGTAGGTATGAAGGATGAGAAGCAGGGATGATGGAGGAGAAGTAGGGATGATGGATGAGAAGTAGGGATGAAGGATGGGACACAGGGATGAGAAGTAGGGATGATGTATGAGAAGTAGAGATGATGTATAATGGATGAGAAGTAGGGATGATGGATGAGAAGTAGGGATGATGGATGAGAAGCAGGGATGAAGGAGGAGAAGTAGGGCTGATGTATGATGGATGAGAAGCAGGGATGGGAAGCAGGGATGAGAAGTAGGGATGAGGAGTGAGGAATGAGGATGTCCTCAAATGGATGCTGTAACTTTGGGGTCTACCAGTGCTTGTTCGAATCCTGCTGACTACGGGGCAAGTATTTTTTATATTTTAAAAACACGTTTTATAGGTTAATGGTTAATCTTTGAAAAAGGAAACATCACTGAGAGAGTTTTGCATCTTGTGATTGGTGAAATCCGTCCCTGCCATGTTGTGAAAGGACAGAGCCGCGCTGATGGAGGGGAGTGAAAGCTACACTTCTGATTCAAAGAGCCTCCTCCTTGATCGAGCTCATGACGGCACAGTTGTTGCACTCATGAAGGGGTAGGAGTCCGAGCTGCCCATGGAACTCAAGGTGAGGGTAGCGCTGAGACAGAGCAGGAGCCGAGCTGCAGAGGGCATGGTGCAACCCAGAGGATTCTTGCTGCCATGCCAGCACGGATGGTCACCACCAGGTTAGTGCATCCCAGCAGTGCTTCTGAAGCAATGCACGCACCAGCGGAGCCCAGAGCTGCTTGCCACTTCTTCATCCTGTGTTGTTGTTATTTTCTCTGGAAACTTTGTCCTTACTGACGGCACTGAACTACGTGTTTACTTCCTGAAGCAGTCTGGGTTCACAGGCCACTGACGGTGCTACACAGACAGCAGCAGGCTCTTGTCTGTAACCTCCAGCAGCCCATTCTCTTTGCCTATTGGCAGCCTTACTCCCCTGTCCAGTAAGCCAGTTTTTTGCTTGCAAATAACCTATGTGCCACAAATAAGTTTACCGGGTCCCTTTATGTGTGCCAAACACCATCTCTCTTGTTTCTGGGGTTTTCCACTACACATGATTATCAGGCATGGATGTTAGCACATTTGCTTACGTAGTAGCACATGAGTACTACAACTCCAAGAAGACACTGATTTGTTAGAAATTTGGTGTTCATTGTAAATGCAGAAATCTGGTAACTGCACTCAAGCCACCAAAATATCTGAGCCACAACAACTCGACATCTGTGTCTGCATGCAGTCTGAGCAGTGTGCTGTAGGGCCTGTGCTTTGCTCCCACCTGCAGCTTGAGGTATCTTCTCACCCGCTGCTTAAACCCTGTCTTCTTATGCAGAACAAGCTATGTGGCCACTGGTGACGCAGAAAAGAAGGACTAACAAATATTCATATATCATGTAACCAACCAAAATCGTATAAGGTAGTGTGATTTTAGCAAAGAAAAATAATGTACGTGGGAAATTGTGCCCACGGGGTAGTTCGCCATTATTATAAACGGGCTTAATTAATCATGAAGAATTGAAAATGTAGTAATCCGTAATAATCGCAAATGTATTCTATGATTTTCTTGTTGAAACTGTTATATGCTTAGCTTAAATTTAGCAGAGGCTTTGGCCTAGTTGCCTGGTCTCAAATTTAACTGCGTGGTTTTCACTTGTATTAGCAAAGACATATTATTTTACTTTAAGGCTGTATTTTTCCAGTAGAGATGACTAATACACTTATCTCAAGGTTTCGTGCTAGGCTGGTTTCATCCCTTTTAAGCAAGGTGAGTTTCTGCAGGTGCAGACAATAAAAGCACTGATACCGAAATAATTGGCAAACTTTGTTGCAACTTGTGTTCCAAGGCTCCAAGGACACCTTATGCATAAATGAGTACTAGGAGAAAGACACTATTCATTGGTCAAATTGAAGCCACCCTATGAACCCTCCAATGGAAGACCCTGAAGAATTTGGAATGTTTCTTACTTAAACCCACCGGACAAAGAGAAGTCAGCCATTTTTCCTTGATGCCATTTTTTAAGCCAAATGCCAGACGCCATCTTAGACGACATCTTGATGCCCTTTTCTCTATTCCAGAGAAAAAGACTTTAAAGAATTCTCACCCTAGAGACTTTAACTTTAATTTTGCCCCGTCTTGCCCATGCAGTAACCTTTGCCCCATTCTCCTTGCTGCTGCCCTTAACTTTGCCCCTTTGAAATCTGCCCCATGCTGACCGAACCGATACCTGAAGGACGAAGACTTTTCTTGAATGCTGATTGTATTTGGTAAATATGAAAGGATAATTGTATTATGCATTGTGTTTTCCTTCCTAGGTACCAACTGCTTATTTTGATAGGGCCCAAGCTAGAAGTTTTCTAAATTTGTGTTGACTAAATTCGTTTGGCATGAAGCCCCACATGCCAATGCTAATTAGAGGTTAGTTGAGATATTCACTTGATGCACCATGCTAAATTGAAATCTTGTTATGCTGACCGATGTATGCAATTAGTCAAATTCAGTTACTTATATTAGTGATTTGCATTGCTATAACCGAGTGCATTATAATCCAGATATTGCGTAGATTGAGTTTCTTCCGCCGCTATGGACAGCTAGTAATGTTCGTATATGTATACCATTTGATTTTGAGACTCACTTATATCATGCTAGCTTTGTTAATATAGGGAAATAAATTCATTAACTTTTAATAAACTGGTGTGGTTATTCATGACTGAAAGGTCATGGTGCGTCAAAATACTGATTGTTATTGATTCCTAATGTGTCATTTGATCTATTAATTGAGTATCAGGTATTGATTATAATGGTTATCGATTATTGATTTGAGTGATCCGACTATTCTTGGATGAGGAGAGCCCAACTCGGTTAAAACGTTCACTGACCTCCAGCGTGTCCAAGTACAAGTAATTTATAAGGGCTGGACGCGCTATCAGTAGATGGTAGCAGAGATTGATGGTTTCGCCCTTTGGGACCCCATCCGAACAATAGGCGGATTCAAGTTAGAATTTTCTTTGATAAAACAGGTTGGAGAGATGATGATGCCCTAAATCCCCAATGACTTTCCCAGAATCTCGGAGCTTGCGAATGGAGGAAATGGAGGTTTGAGAATGTTTTCGGCGTTTCTAGTGACGGTATGAGTGAAGTTAGGGTTTCGCGCTTGCAAAGCTTATGCCGCAGATGAATTGTGAAGTTTGTGAGGATTTTTAGGAAGTTACGAACTCCGATCAAAATTTTAGAGGAGTGATACTCCAAAGTGTGAGAGTAGGGAAGTCGTCGAACTTCAAATGTGTGTAGCGCTTTGTGCAGAAAAATTGGCCACGTGGTTGTTGATGTTGAGACGGGCCCTGCGAGGTGTATGTTGAAAAGTGTATGAGACACTTGATTGATGTTGTAATCTGTTCAGTTTAGTAGGTTGATCGGGCATGGTCAACAAGTCAGCATGAATATTGAGGCATGAAAGAAACTTTTTCGACTTTGAGATTTGACGAATTCTAAGGCGCGCTAGAATAGTTCATTGATCAGTTGAGAGTAAAATTTGCGGGTCAAATTTTGCTTGCGAAAGTGGGAAACCGAGAAAGATGGAATAACTGCCAAGGCTAGTGAAAAATCCCTAAGGTTTCTGAAGCAATTGTATTACCCTTCCTGTAGTAAACCAACAGATTTGTTTTCTTCTTTTTGGTTAGTGCTCGCAATATATTGCAGAAATTAGTTTTGAGTGAAGCTGAATGAAGGAGGACAAGCTGCAAGACTTTGTCAGCCGCAGTGTGTGGGTGTGACGTCACTAGGAGCCGCGCTGGGATAGGTTGGTCGGTGAGAAGGGCCGCGCACGGATTGGACACAGTCCGTGGAGCGCGATTGGTGGGGAAAGGTAAGCAAAGAGTATTCCGGGAATTAAAGTCACTTATTGATTACATTTTTTAAGGAAAATAAAAGACGGAAAGATTACATTTTTCAAAGCATTTAAGAGTGCCATGAGGGGAGATGTATATATTAAAGCAAATGTAGGAGAAGAAACACCGCCTGAGGGTACACCAGCTTACATCGTGATTGAAGAAAAGGGTGTCGCACCATGTCTTTGGTTAAAGCAATGGTGTAAATTAACAGAAAAGCATGGAAGTGTAGCGTTCCCTATCCATGGGTTGTTTAATCTAGGAGTTTTGGAGAATCTAAGATTCGCACTATACGACATGAAAGTACCTCCAAGACCAGCACAATTTGAAGCATTAGCAATTTGGGAGCTAATAGCTAGAAGGCAACAACTGAAGAAATTTGAAACAAGAGTGAGAAAAGTAGAAAAGACACTAGCGGATGCTAGATGGGATAGTACTCAAAAGGTTTGGAGATCAGACGTATTGCAGGGAATTAAATTGTTTCCAGCAATTACTGACGAAGCAGAGACGGAAGGAAGGAAAGCTACCTATAAAACAAACAGGAGTCAGTCCAGAGATAGAGAAAACAACAGAAATTCGAAAAGGTCAGACGAGTCAGACGATGAGGAGTTCATTATGCAATTGCTAACTGACCGCCCGCCACCATATGTGGAAAGTGAAAATGGCCCAAGCACCAGTACTGCCCCTCCAGAACCAGTACAGGGTAATGTAACACCGAATTTGAGAATATCGCAGAGGCAAAGTAGTCCCGATATGCCTTTTACACCAGAAATACCACAAGTTCAGAGAATATATCCTGACGTGCCTAAATTGAAACCTGTCAATGATTACCAGCCACAGGTTCAAAGGCGCTATTATGATGAGCATAATTTGGAAATGACTTCTAATTTAATGGTGCAGGGGGGACAGAATTACCAAAAAACGAAATTGATTCAGACTGAATCAACACAAATTTTGATGCCTCAAAAGCAGATACAAGAAGTGCCAAGGTACACTCATATAGCAGAAAACCAGTTAGACATGCCAGCAATGATGAACCATAATGTGGGAATTAACATGCCACAGAATTCGGGGAGCAGACAGAATCCGGATGCAATATCTTTGCCTATCACTGTGGGTCCGCCATTGTATATACAGGCAAAGCCGAATGTATGCGACCAAGGGGTAATGACACAAAATGAGACAGTGAGGAGATGCATAGAAAATACTCAAGAAATGACTCCGATAGGTACACTGCTAAATAGATCTGGTTCCTTGTTGGAATTCAGCCCAATTCCAGCTTGTGCTCCGTCAACTGTGGTAAGGTCAGGTCCACCAATAGTAGTGCTGCTAACCTCAAAAACAGAAATGTTACAGAAACCATCAGTAGCAGTCAATGTAAGTGCTACATTGATGGGACTGAACGCGCAACAGTTAACACAATGGTTGAACAGCCTGAACTCTCCACAGAGTACACCTAGCGGGAAAGGAGAAGAATATTTGAATAAGATAAGATTGGGCATGGAAGCAGATGAACTAGTAGAGGGAACGATGGGTTTGAACAGGTTAGAATCATACACAGAAGAAGAGCTGAGATACATGTGCCCTAGAATTACAAGAGAAGTAAGCAGCATACATAAGAAGTTACAAGAAATTGCAGACAGAAACAAGATCGATATAGGTAAGACCAAACACTTGAGCAGAAGTTACAGGTTAGACTTTGAGACAAAAGATTTTGAACACATGAGATCTGCAGGGATGAAAACACACCTTAAAGAGATACTGCAAAGCGCGCAGGTCTGGAGATGTTTAGACAAATGGGAGAGCAGGTGGGTTAAGAAAAAGGACAAATAGAAAGAAAGTACCCCAGATCGGAATGAAAAAGCACAAAAGAATGATGATCTGATAACCATGTTGCCAATGAGAGAAACGGCAGGGGGAAAACTTGTACATGTTACGTGGCACAGCTGCGATATTCAATCCTTTACGGATGACTTCCCTAAATTAAGAGAGAAACCGATCGAATGGTATCAACAAACAGACAGATTTGTGATACTCGCAAAATGTCTTTGGGAAGTCCTGAATACTTTATTCGAAATTGTGGTTCTGGCAGATTTGTGGGAAGATTGTAAAAGGGCTGTAGGTTGGCCAACAAGTGAACCAGAAAGAGATAGGGACACAGGTGCACCATCACCTACGGTAATGAGTTTATACCATAAGGTGATTGAGCACTTGAAAACAAAGGTTGCGTCGAAAAATGGGGATTGGCAGAGGATTGACAGAACAGCACAAGAAGTTAAAGAGTCGATACATGCATACTATGAGAGATTGTTGAAAGTGTTTAAAAATTACAGTGGCATGGAAACGATTGAGGCAAAGGACATGCTCCACTTTGTGTTCAGATTTGTGGAAGGATTGAGACCCGAAATCAGCCAGATGATTAAAATGCATTTGATTTGTTGGCAGTCAAAGTCGATCGATGAGGTGTTGAATTATGCAAAATACTGCAGTGATGAGATTGAGACGAAGCAGAAAAAGTTGAAGGAAAAGGTGATGGTGATGCAGCTTAGAGCAGCTCAGACAGGTTTGCAAGGTTTGCAAGGTTTTCAACAACAGTTTCCGCAGAAGCAACAGCAGGGAAATGCTATGTTTCAGCCACAGATGAGAGGCAGAGGCCGAGGAGGTTTTGTGAATAATGGTCCTGATTTAAATACTGTTGTGATTCCAAATGGTATACATGCAATGAAGAAGGCGATGCCATGTCACACGTTCGGAATCGTCGGGCATTGGAAACGGGAGTGCCCAATGTTGGTGCAGGAAGGTGTAGGTCAGCAAAACAATGATGTAAATTCATTTCAGAATATGAGAGGACCGAAAATGAGAGGTCCAAATCCAAATTTTCAAAATAATGTGAATCAGATGCAGGGTTTACCACAGCAGGTGCAAATGCCCCGTGTACAAATGGCACAGTTGCAGCCAATGCAACAGCAGTTTCCTATGGTACCTAATCAGCAAATGCAAATACCCTTAGCACCAATGAATCAGCAACAAGTAATGCTTCCTCAACAGGTCACGGGTCAAGGAATGAATCAAAATGACACAGTACACCAATTCCCGTTACACAGTGAGAATGGAATAAACGATGTGTGGGAGAGTGAAAGTTCAGATGAGGAGGGAAATTGTATGCTTGCAGCATCTTTGGAAGTTGATCAAAAGGGAGAGTATGTGGAAAGAAGAGGTACGGGTCACAGCGTTTCGTTCTTGGTTGACACCGTAGCTACACGCTCTACAGTCAGAAGCATCGAAGTACCAAATTTGCAACTTTGAGGGAGAACAGTTCAAGTAGTGGGAGTAGCAAATAGGTATCTGACAAACCCAATCACAGATCTAGTGCAAGTCAGAATCGGTAACTATCAAGGGTCACATAAATTTGTGGTTTGTGACTCAAGTCCGATATCCCTATTAGCGAGAGATTTATTGTGTAAATTGGGATGCTCGATTATGTGCTCAAATGAGGGAATTAAAATTCAGACAAACAGTGATGAGGAAGAAGAGGACAGTTTAGGAGGGGACGAAGTGGAAACTGTTGATGAAGAGTATCCCTTGATTATTCTTTATCCAATGCTCACTGAAGCAGATATTCCTGCTGAGTTACAGGAAACAGTTGAAAAAGAAGTGTGGGATATGACAGGGAAAGAGGTAGGATTGGTCAAAGGAGTAGAACCAGTGAAAGTGACCGTAAAACCCAATGTAAATTTTCCCCAGACACCACAATACCACATGTCGCAAGACACCCTCATGAAAGTCGCCCAACTCATTGATGAGTTTGTGAAACAGGGAGTACTGAAAGAAGTGCTAAGTAGTCCATGTGATTCACCAATCATGAGATTAATAAAACCGAGTGGAAAAGTCCAAATTGTTCAGGATTTGAGAAAAATAAATGACATAATAGTCAAATGCTGTCCGTGGTGCCAAATCCAGCTGTGATAATGTTTCAAATTCCATGTGATGCAGAGTGGTTCTCAGTCATCGACTTGTCACAAGCATTCTTTTCGGTGCCTCTTCATGAGGACAGCCAATTTCTCTTTTGTTTCAAATTCCTGGACAGAGTCTACAGTTGGTGTGGAATTCCTCAAGGGTTTTCGGAGTCACCATCAATTTTCAATCAGATTCTGAAGAAAGATTTGGAATCATTGGAACTACCATTTGAATCAAGCTTGGTACAGTATATTGACGATTTACTGATCGCATCCAAGACAGAAAATGACTGTATGGTTGACACTATTGCTCTGTTGAACCATTTCGGAAGAAATGGACACAAAGTGTCCCCTTCGAAATTACAATTCTGCCACAAGAAAGTGAAATATTTGGGTCACCAAATAGAAAAAGGGGTCGAGAAGAATCATGAAAGAAAGAATAACAAGTGTACTTCAAATGAGTCCACCCAAATGAGAAAAGAGGTGAGAAAGTTTTTGGGAATGGTGAGCTACTGTCGCCAATGGATTCCCAATTTCTCAACTCTAGCAAAACCTTTATTGAAACTGACGCAGAAAGATGCGCTGGATGAAATAGTGCTGAAAAGAGATAAGATGGATGCTTTTATTGAATTAAAAGAATGCATGTGCAGAGCTCCAGCTTTAGGTATGCCTGATTACACAAAGCCTTTCACATTGTTTTGTCATGAACGTGATGCATGTTCCTTGTCCGTCTTGACTCAAGCCCATGGTGGCGTAAACAGACCAGTAGCATATTTTTCAGCTACTTTGGATCCAGTCGCAGCAGCCTTGCCAGGATGCCTGCGTGCTGTAGCAGCAGTTGGTATAAGCCTAAATCAGAGTGAAGGAATAGTGATGGGACATCCTTTAACAGTTATGGTCCCTCACTCAGTCAAAATATTTTTGACACGTTCCCGAACACAGCACATGACTAGTGCTAGGCTTACAAGGTATAAGCCAATAATTTTGGGTTCACCTAATGTGCAGCTGACAAGTGTAGGAGGCTGGACTGGCTTGTAGTGAGTACCAAGGGGTACTTGCACCTTGCACCAGGCCCAGTTATCCCTTATTAGTGTATAGGGTGTCTAGCAGCTTAGGCTGATAGATAATGGTAGCTTAGCAGAGCAGCTTAGGCTGAACTAGGAGACGTGTGAAGCTACTACAGTACCACTTAGTGTCATATGCACAATATCATAAGAAAACACAATACACAGTTATACTAAAAATAAAGGTACTTTATTTTTATGACAATATGCCAAAGTATCTTAGAGTGTACCCTCAGTGAGAGGATAGGAAATATACACAAGATATATATACACAATAGCAAAAATATGCAGTATAGTCTTAGAAAACAGTGCAAACAATGTATAGTTACAATAGGATGCAATGGGGAAACATAGGGATAGGGGCAACACAAACCATATACTCCAAAAGTGGAATGCGAACCACGAATGGACCCCAAACCTATGTGACCTTGTAGAGGGTCGCTGGGACTATTAGAAAATAGTGAGAGTTAGAAAAATAACCCTCCCCAAGACCCTGAAAAGTGAGTGCAAAGTGCACTAAAGTTCCCCTAAGGATAAAGAAGTCGTGTTAGAGGAATAATGCAGGAAAGACACAAACCAACAATGCAACAATGCTGGATTTCCAATCTGGGGTACCTGTGGAACAAGGGGACCAAGTCCAAAAGTCACAAGCAAGTCGGAGATGGGCAGATGCCCAGGAAATGCCAGCTGCGGGTGCAAAGAAGCTTCTACTGGACAGAAGAAGCTGCGGTTTCTGCAGGAACGCAAAGGGCTAGAGACTTCTCCTTTGGAGGACGGATCTCTCTTGCCTTGTAGAGTCGTGCAGAAGTGTTTTCCCGCCGAAAGAACGCCAACAAGCCTTGCTAGCTGCAAATCATGCGGTTAGCGTTTTTGGATGCTGCTGTGGCCCAGGAGGGACCAGGAGGTCACAAATTGGACCAGGAGGGAGAGGGGACGTCGAGCAAAACAAGGAGCCCTCTCAGCAGCAGGTAGCACCCGGAGAAGTGCCAGAAACAGGCACTATGAGGATGCGTGAAATGGTGCTCACCCGAAGTCGCACAAAGAAGTCCCACGTCGCCGGAGAACAACTTAGGAGGTCGTGCAATGCAGGTTAGAGTGCCGTGGACCCAGGCTGGACTGTGCACAAAGGATTTCCGCCGGAAGTGCACGGAGGCCGGAGTAGCTGCAAAAGTCGCGGTTCCCAGCAATGCAGTCTAGCGAGGTGAGGCAAGGACTTACCTCCACCAAACTTGGACTGAAGAGTCACTGGACTGTGGGGGCCACTTGGACAGAGTTGCTGGATTCGAGGGACCTCGCTCGTCGTGCTGAGAGGAGACCCAAGGGACCGGTAATGCAGCTTTTTGGTGCCTGCGGTTGCAGGGGGAAGATTCCGTCGACCCACGGGAGATTTCTTCGGAGCTTCTAGTGCAGAGAGGAGGCGGACTACCCCCACAGCATGCACCACCAGGAAAACAGTCGAGAAGGCGGCAGGATCAGCGTTACAGAGTTGCAGTAGTCGTCTTTGCTACTATGTTGCAGTTTTGCAGGCTTCCAGCGCGGTCAGCAGTCGATTCCTTGGCAGAAGGTGAAGAGAGAGATGCAGAGGAGCTCGGCTGAGCTCTTGCATTCGTTATCTAAAGTTTCCCCAGAGACAGAGACCCTAAATAGCCAGAAAAGAGGGTTTGGCTACTTAGGAGAGAGGATAGGCTAGCAACACCTGAAGGAGCCTATCACAAGGAGTCTCTGACGTCACCTGGTGGCACTGGCCACTCAGAGCAGTCCAGTGTGCCAGCAGCACCTCTGTTTCCAAGATGGCAGAGGTCTGGAGCACACTGGAGGAGCTCTGGACACCTCCCAGGGGAGGTGCAGGTCAGGGGAGTGGTCACTCCCCTTTCCTTTGTCCAGTTTCGCGCCAGAGCAGGGCTAAGGGGTCCCCTGAACCGGTGTAGACTGGCTTATGCAGAATTGGGCACATCTGTGCCCAAGAAAGCATTTCCAGAGGCTGGGGGAGGCTACTCCTCCCCTGCCTTCACACCATTTTCCAAAGGGAGAGGGTGTCACACCCTCTCTCAGAGGAAGTTCTTTGTTCTGCCATCCTGGGCCAGGCCTGGCTGGACCCCAGGAGGGCAGATGCCTGTCTGAGGGGTTGGCAGCAGCTGCAGCTGCAGTGAAACCCCAGGAAGGGCAGTTTGGCAGTACCAGGGTCTGTGCTACAGACCACTGGGATCATGGGATTGTGCCAACTATGCCAGGATGGTATAGAGGGGGCAATTCCATGATCATAGACATGTTACATGGCCATATTCGGAGTTACCATTGTGAAGCTACATATAGGTAGTGACCTATATGTAGTGCACGCGTGTAATGGTGTCCCCGCACTCACAAAGTCTGGGGAATTGGCCCTGAACAATGTGGGGGCACCCTGGCACTAGCCTCAGACTAAGTAACTTTGCACCTAACCTTTACCAGGTAAAGGTTAGACATATAGGTGACTTATAAGTTACTTAAGTGCAGTGTAAAATGGCTGTGAAATAACGTGGACGTTATTTCACTCAGGCTGCAGTGGCAGGCCTGTGTAAGAATTGTCAGAGCTCCCTATGGGTGGCAAAAGAAATGCTGCAGCCCATAGGGATCTCCTGGAACCCCAATACCCTGGGTACCTCAGTACCATATACTAGGGAATTATAAGGGTGTTCCAGTAAGCCAATGTAAATTGGTAAAATTGGTCACTAGCCTGTTAGTGACAATTTGGAAAGAAATGAGAGAGCATAACCACTGAGGTTCTGATTAGCAGAGCCTCAGTGAGACAGTTAGTCACTACACAGGTAACACATTCAGGCACACTTATGAGCACTGGGGCCCTGGGTTACCAGGGTCCCAGTGACACATACAACTAAAACAACATATATACAGTGAAAAATGGGGGTAACATGCCAGGCAAGATGGTACTTTCCTACAACAAGGTGCACTACGTTGAATCCGGTTTCCCAGTGAAAATTTTGAAATTGAGAACGCTGAAGACATCGAGCACGACTGTCTTCAGGTGACTGAATTTTGTACAAAACCAAGACCTGATATCAAAGACACCCGATTGAAAGAAAATGATCAAATTATTTTTGTTGATGGTTCATGTTTAAGAGATGCACTAGGAATATTGAGAGCAGGATATGCTGTATGTACAATAACAGGTGTTCTGGAAGCATCTTGGCTTCAAGGAGTTTACTCTGCACAGGTAGCGGAACTGGTAGCCCTTACTAGAGCTTGCCAACTTTCAGCATTGATAAAAGTCACCATTTACACTGACAGTCAGTACGGATTTGGAATAGTGCATGATTTTGGACAATTGTGGTCACAGAGAGGCTTCATGACCTCTTCAGGATCACCAGTGAAGAATGGTGAAAGAATAAGAGAATTGTTACACGCCATCCAGTTACCAGGGGAAGCGCAGTGGTAAAATGCAGTGCACACTCGAAATCCCAAGACTTTGTTTCTTTGGGAAACGGATATGCAGATCAAGTCGCAAGATTTTGCGCATTGAACTGTATATTGCTCAGAGACAAATGGAACTTAATAAATGAGCCAGAACTTGAACCAAGTGAAGCCTTTGCCCTAAAGGTTGTAGATACAATTGAAGAATTGAAATTCCTACAAAACAATGTCAGTAAGGATGAGAAACTCTCATGGAGCAAACTACAATGCATAAAGAAACCAGATGATTTGTGGGTTTCAAGTGAAGGGAGATTGGTTCTACCAGACAGTCTTTTAACACAATTGGCCAGGTTGTATCATGGACAAGCCCACCTTGGAAGGGATGCCATGATTAGACTATTCAAAATTGATTGGTCCCAAATTCCGTCAAGTTGCTGAAGCAGTTTGCCATTGTTGCGTCATTTGCCAACAAATGAACGCAGGGAAGGGAAAAGTAGTAAATTTGAGCCACATTGGAAGAGCAGGTGGGCCATTCAGCAGGATGCAAATGGATTTCATTGAGATGCCTACGCATGCAGGCTTGAAGTATGTGTTGGTGATTGTGTGTATTTTTAGTCATTGGATCGAAGCATACCCTACACGCAGAAATGACAGTTTCACAGTTGCAAAACTAATTCTGAGAGAACTAATACCACGTTTCGGATTCCCGATCTCTTTAGAATCAGATAGGGGAAGTCACTTCAATAACGAAGTAATCAAATTACTGTGTGCAGCATTGAACATTGAACACAAATTGCATTGTAGCTACTGCCCTGAAGCATCAGGACTAGTAGAGCAAATGAATGGCACATTGAATTGAGGATGGCGAAAATATGTGCATCAACAAACTTGAAATGGCCTGACGCATTGCCCTTGGTGTTAATGTCAATGAGAAACACACCTGATAGAAAAACTGGACTGTCACCGCATGAGATCCTCATGGGCAGAGCCATGAGACTCCCAGCAGTCCCTGCAAATGCACTTGTAAATATTACAGATGATATGGTATTGGACTACTGCAAAGGTCTAGCTGATATGGTATGCTCTTTTTCTCACCAGGTGGAGGCAACCACCTTGCCACCAATCCAAGGTCCAGGACACGCCCTGAAAGCAGGTGACTGGGTCGTGGTAAAGAAACACGTGAGGAAGTCGTGTCTGGAACCCCGTTGGAAAGGACCTTTCCAAGTGATTCTGACAACTACCACCGCTGTGAAATGTGCAGGAGTTCCCAACTGGATTCACGCCAGTCACATGAAAAGGGTGACGTGCCCCACAGAAGAGGAAGTTGAAGCGCTGAAATCACCTGCGACTGACAAGAGAGTACCAGGCACCGAGACAGGACAAAGAGAACCTGGAGGCGAACAAGCAGAAATAGAGAAAGGGGAAATATTTTCTGAGGAAGAAACAGCTCATCCATTTGAGGAGGACCGAGGAGAAGCCTCAGGAAGTGACGAAGATCCCGAAGGTGTCAAAGAGCCTGTGACAGGTGAAGGAGCAGGAGAGCCTGATCAGAGGAGGGCTTTCCCAGAAGAAGACGATACAGGAAAAGAAAAAGAAAACCTGATTGTCCTCCTAGGGGGAGAAGACAAGACAGGAGAGAGTGAAATTGTTCAAACTCTTCCAGAACCGGTTGCAGGTCCATCAGGTGAAAACAGTGCGAAACTGAGACAAAGCATATCGCCAGTGAAATTAAGGACTAAAGAAATATTAAACGAAAGTGAAGGGCCAAAGTTGAAAGAGAAAAGAAAAGAAGTGTATGTCGCAATACCAACACCAAGTGAAGAGAAAGACCTAGCCAAGGAACAAGGCACCAGGGAGAGAGAATCAAAAGGAGATGCAAAATTGAAAAGGAAAAGAGTACCGAACAGAAGATATTCTGGTCCGGAGTGGGCGTACATAGCCACTAACGATTGGTCAGACGAATTCCTATCTCTCAGTCTTGAGAACGAAGAAGCTGAACGACACTTTGGTACCTGAAAAGTAAAATTCCATGAGCATTACCGAATAAGACATTGACAACCTGATTGACTTTGAAACCGATTTTGAGACAAAGCTGCTAAACCGATAAGAGACTAAGCTGCTAAAAGAAAACAGTGTGAACATTAACTCGTTCAGCTTTATATATATCCTCAAACCTGATTTGATAAAGTGTCTTCAACCTTCTGATTCTATATAGATCATGCCAGGCAGTACTACAAAGGGATATAAAATGAAGTGTTGTAAATACATGTGTATAGGTCTAATAACTGCATGTGTACTAATAATTATAGCAATAGTTCTTGGAATGCATTGGAAGAATGAGAGAGACACGAATGATGCTTATACTTCTAAACCTACTACTGAATTAACTCCTTTACAGAAGCTCGAACAAGATGAGAAATACTTACACGACAAGAAAGAATTATCCTATAACGTTTTCTATCGCTTGCTGATTGAGTATGTTGAGACAATGGATGCGAAAGATTGTTATGTGTGCACACAAATACCTACCTCAGTAAAAGAAGGAGTGACATATCATAGCATGCCTCTTACGTATGGAATTTCATGTAGTTTATTAATGACCAGATTTTATGGCCAGGAGTATATTCACTACTTTTATTCCAATCATGATGTTGTATTTGCATATGTCCCCATAATTGAGTGCCTGAGTAAAATAGCAAGAGATTATTATATAAAGTTAATTAGGGGTTTCTTTGAGCCATTGTCACCTTTTCACACAGCTTACGCTCACAGAGAAAACCTTACATGCTTGCTTTCACCGATAGAGAAAAGTTTTTTAGATCACACTGATGATAGGAGGAAGGTGGGGAAGGAGAAATTAGAAAGGGAATTACACAACAGGACATCTGTAGATAACTATGCTTTTGCCGCAATAAAGACACAAGGGCATTCAAATGCATTACACGTAGGGAGGCTTTGTGTATATAGACCTAAATCATATTATGACACAATCTTTGTGGGAACAAGTGAATGTAAACATACGTTTTTGTTTCAAGCTAAATGGACGATCATGTTAAATGGCCTAGACCCAGTTATTCCAGGGGTATATTATATTTGTGGACTTAACGCCTATTATCGTCTTCCAAAGGGATGGTATGGGAGATGTTATTTGGGAATAGTCTTTCCAAAGGTTTGTCAATTGGACGATTTAAAGAATTTTCCAAAGCTGTCTGAATCACATCATGTTCAGAAAAGGGAGACAGCTTCTTGTGTGGTAGGAGATATATTTGGAGCAATGATTCCTTCATTAGGAGTCATATTGAATTCAATTAAAATACGAAAGTTGTCTACTATTGTGGATAACATGTTGACAAAGTTCTCAGGAGCTATAATCCTGATGGATGCTGAACTTGCTGCAGAAAGAGCTATGACTCTTCAAAATCGGCTAGCTTTAGACATTCTTTTAGCAAAGGATGGCGGCGTTTGCGAAATGCTTAGTCCACGTCACTGTTGTTCTTATATTCCGGACAACAGAGAGCAAATTAGGAAAATGCTTACAAATGTAACTAACGAAATTACAGATTTGAAGGAATTGAAAGAACCAGGAATATGGGAGAAGGTTGGAAAAGGATTTGCTTCTGTGGGAAATTGGCTCAGCAACATTTGGAACGGACTATTACTGAAAATAGTAAAAGGAATATTAATAACATTAATTTGCTTATTAGGTATTTGGGGAATATGGAAAGCTATTAAAATATTGAAAACAAGAAACAAAAGGAGAAGAGAAGAGAAAGAACAAAATAAAATGGTAGAAATATACAGAGAAAAATCAAAGGGAACCAAAAGGAAGAGGGAATTGACTGAAGTGCCAAATTACTAAAACAGAATTTTAATGGAATAAAATTTGTGGTGGAGGTTTGATGTGATGATATAATTAGTCATCAGAGGAGGGATTGATGACGCAGAAAAGAAGGACTAACAAATATTCATATATCATGTAACCAAAATCGTATAAGGTAGTGTGATTTTAGCAAAAAAAAATAATGTACGTGGGAAATTGTGCCCACGGGGTAGTTCGCCATTATTATAAACGGGCTTAATTAATCATGAAGAATTGAAAATGTAGTAATCCGTCATAATTGCAAATGTATTCTATGATTTTCTTGTTGAAACTGTTATATGCTTAGCTTAAATTTAGCAGAGGCTTTGGCCTAGTTGCCTGGTCTCAAATTTAACTGCGTGGTTTTCACTTGTATTAACAAAGACATATTATTTTACTTTAAGGCTGTATTGTTCCAGTAGAGATGACTAATACACTTATCTCAAGGTTTCGTGCTAGGCTGGTTTCATCCCTTTTAAGCAAAGTCAGTTTCTGCAGGTGCGGACAATAAAAGCACTGATACCGAAAAATTTGGCAAACTTTGTTGCAACTTGTGTTCCAAGGCTCCAAGGACACCTTATGCATAAATGAGTACTAGGAGAAAGACACTATTCATTGGTCGAATTGAAGCCACCCTATGAACCCTTCAATGGAAGACCCTGAAGAATTTGGAATGTTTCTTACTTAAACCCACCGGACAAAGAGAAGTCAGCCATTTTTCCTTGATGCCATTTTTTAAGCCAAATGCCAGACGCCATCTTAGATGACATCTTGATGCCCTTTTCTCTATTCCAGAGAAAAAGACTTTAAAGAATTCTCACCCTAGAGACTTTAACTTTAATTTTGCCCCGTCTTGCCCATGCAGTAACCTTTGCCCCATTCTCCTTGCTGCTGCAAGGAAACTTGCCCTTAACTTTGCCCCTTTGAAATCTGCCCCATGCTGATCGAACCGATACCTGAAGGACGAAGACTTTTCTTGAATGCTGATTGTATTTGGTAAATATGAAAGGATAATTGTATTATGCATTGTGTTTTCCTTCCTAGGTACCAACTGCTTATATTGATAGGGCCCAAGCTAGATGTTTTCTAAATTTGTGTTGACTAAATTTGTTTTGCAGGAAGCCCCACATGCCAATGCTAATTAGAGGTTAGTTGAGCTATTCACTTGATGCACCATGCTAAATTGAAATCTTGTTATGCTGACCGATGTATGCAATTAGTTAAATTCAGTTACTTATATTAGTGATTTGCGTTGCTATAACCAAGTGCATTATAATCCAGATATTGCGTAGATTGCGTTTCTTCCGCCGCTATGGACAGCTAGTAATGTTCGTATATGTATATTATTTGATTTTGAGACTCACTTATATCATGTTAGCTTTGTTAATATAGGGAAATACATTCATTAACTTTTAATAAACTGGTGTGGTTATTCATGACTGAAAGGTCATGGTGCATCAAAATACTGATTGTTATTGATTCCTAATGTGTCATTTGATCTATTAATTGAGTATCAGGTATTGATTATAACGGTTATCGAGTATTGATTTGAGTGATCCGACTATTCTTGGATGAGGAGAGCCCAACTCGGTTAAAAGGTTCACCGACCTCCAGCGTGTCCAAGTACAAGTAATTTATAAGGGCTGGACGCGCTATCACCACCACACATCATCCAGTAGCAGAGGTCACTGACAGTTGCAAACCACTTCCTCATCAGTGATCGACAGGGAATTCTTGTCTGAATGCAGAACGCACTGTAATGTCTTCCGAGGTTCATGTAAGCAATTATCTCCTCACCCATCATCAGTCTGTCAGTCCATATAGTGTGGGCATTACCTCGCTACTGACAGTAACATTCCCCAAGCCAAGGCTAATTCTTTCCATTCCAAGATGGCTTCCACTCTGTCCTGTTAGCCTCCAACCCCCTTTCCTGTTTTTTAGGGTCGAGAGCAAAGTGCTCTGTTCCTGGGGTAATCTCTCTGTGGGCTTTTAACCACGCCCATCAGTTTGGTTGGTTTGTGCGCTTCCTTTTTATTAGGGTCGAGGGCAAAGCGTTCTGTCTCTGGTGTAATCTCTCTGTGGGCTTTTAACCACGCCCATGTCACGCCCATCAGTTTGTTTGGTTTGTGCACTTGCCTTTTAAAAATCGCTTGATTTCATTAGTGAAAGGCAAGTATACATGGTGCCTTTTCCGGTGTTTAGCCCACCTTGAGCGCACCAGCCAACTACTGAAAACATATAAGAATCCATGTTTTCCGCATGGCTTCTGGACTACTTTTTCTCTTTATTTCGTAGGTAATGTGATCTCGCTGCACACTAGTTGAGCCCCTTGCTTGACATCGACCCTGTTGCATGGATATTTACACTTTTGCCGGGATACATGGATAACTGCACTTTTTCCGGTTACATGGATAATTGCACTTTTGCTGATATGTTTCACTGCAAGCGAACTTCTGTTTCCTTTTGTGTATCTGCTTTGCACTCATGGCGGCCATCGGCTCGCTTATGTGAAACTGTTTTACTTTTCATTTTCAGTTTATGTGTCAAGAAAAGTCTGGTTAGTTATGTGAAACTGTTTTACTTTTCATTTTCAGTTTATGTTGCAAGAAAAGTCCAGTTAGGAGTTTACAATGCTAATAGCTTTAACTCGAGCAAACCTGAGACCCATTGCATTGCACATTCTTCTTTCTACTGGCAGTCATTTTGATAAGTTGCCTCTGCTGTTTGTGGAGTCTCACATATGCACACCTTCACAACACAACACATGGGACCTTCTACATGTTTTCATACACAGCTTATTTTGTGACACTTCACCGAAATGGTATGGGGAACCCTCAAACCTGTTCATCATAGGTTTTTAGATTGGTTCATGAAGTTATGTGAAAACTAGAGCATTTTAACTTGGACCCCACTGGTATTAAGGCCAAGCTTCTCAGCTTGTACTGCAGGTGGCTCATGTTTGTGTTGAGTCCATACTTCTCCTGAACTTTGAAAAACCATTCAGTGTCATGATAGGTGTCCTAAATCCTAGTGAGGCTGATATTTTTGGAGACCAGTCATACTTTTCTAGTGGCTTGAGTTTAAAACAATCAGTGCAAAAAATGTACCAACTAAATGTGCAATGTGTGAACATATTACCATTTGAAATTACCAAAATGGACTAGTGTGCTCAATGCTCATACAACAGACTCGGATTTTACTTCATGATGCCATTAACGATGGAATGATACTGACCTTGGGGCAAACACGTAACCATATTTTACAGTGAGGTCAACCACAGATTATCCATGAATACTGGTGGCTATAATTGCTACTACCGCTTCCTACTATTTTCTATTTCATTGTCATAACCAAGAAGAATAATCTCTGTGACCTCTTAGCAAATGGATGCTTTATCTGACACGCTAATATTGAATTACCAGGCTAAGCCGTGATGAGCATGGGAACTTTGTGAGCACAGCTTGTTTATAGAGTATAGAAAAAGGAGAGCCCCTGCCCATCAGAAATACCAGCTTTATGTTTTGGCTATTGTTGCTGCCTACTATAAATTGAAGTATTCTCAAAAACTAACGAGCAGGCTAATGCCGTTGGCCTTACTGGTGGAATTCTTGTGTCTTTCTGAATTTTCAGAAGAAAGTAGATTGTTGCAGTAATGGGGTGGTGCACAATAAGAAATGTATATTTATCATTAATTTATCACTTAAAAATATTTCCACTATATAATTTTTTATCATACCATTTGTTTATATTACTTCTTGAGTTTACTGTTAATTTTTCATAATTGCCAATGTTCTTTAATGTTGTCATTGTTTGTCGTTTATATTGTCCTTTATTCCTCAGTACACTGTTGTCCCATTTATCAGCAGGTTTAATTTCAAAGGTCACATTTTCCTTCAAGTGTCATCCTTTCATCTTTGGTCTTTTTTCCACCTGTATATTATTTAGGGTATTTAATATGCTATTTAGATGGAAAATATCTATTTTACTACCAAGAAGGAGAGCTGGACAAAATTGCAATTTCTCTCTGAAGCATGAGCACACTTCTTTTTCATGTATGCCCATTCATATCATTAATTGGGTATTTTTTCTTCATTACCCTTCTGTCTCTTAAGGACGTTCAATATTTACATAGGACTAAATCCTTTACTTCAAAATTCAAATCCCTGAGATCCATTTTCTTCCTGGTCTATATTTTACTCTTAAATGTTGCATGATATTTGACAAACTTTTATGAGTTTCTTGTTTAAAGAAATTGAGACATTTTTCCAATGCGTTCATTTGTGGCTCTGTTAATTGATCATCTAATGGATTGACACTCTTTACTTTTAAATGAAATTCTTCCTACTTTACAATGTTTCTAATTTGTTTTAACGTTTCATTTTTGAAATGTGTTCTCATATTTTGAAAATTTTCCTTGAAGGTCTGCAATATCTTTCTCTATTTTTTTGTCTTTTGCAGCATATTTGATGATTACCTCCTTTTATCTGTTTGAGTACTTCTTGCTTGCTTCATCCTATTCATATTACATTTCCAGGTTTGCACCTTGATGACATGGTAGGTCTAGAGTTCTAAAAACTCTTGATACTCTCTCAGCTTCAGTATACTTTTTAGGTCTTGCTTTTAGACGGCTTTTAGCTCTGTGTCTGCAAAATAATTCTATGCTCATACCAGAATCTTACAGGGAGCTTAGAGCCCACCCATCACTTACCTTTGGTTGGTTTTATTATCATTCTTATTTTTTGTTTCTTATTCAATTGTTTGCCTTCTTCTTCTTGCATAGCCTCTTTACCATTCTTTTGAATGGCTGACATATTCTTCCGCTGCTCACATTAAAGGAAATTATTTTTTCCTTTTGGTAATCTCTCTGTGAGAGTGCATGTGCTTTTTTGTCCTCTCAATGTGCTGCATCCCCCTCTGAAATACCAGCCCGATTGATTCCCCTTTTCTCACCTGTTAGGCTTGGCATCCTTGGTGTGGTTCCCCCTAACATTTTGCATTCAGACCTCCTGTATTTGCTGACTTGTTTGCCAGCCTTAGGATTCTGCACACTTTACCACTGCTGACCAGTGCTAAAGTGGTTGTGTTCCCTAAAACATGGTAACATTGGCATATATCCAACTGGCATATTTAATTTACTTATAAGTGCATAGTAAAATGCACACTACCTATGCCCAGGGCTTTTAAATGAAATGCTACTACTGGGCCCTCAGCATTGACTGTCCCACCCATTTAAGTAACCTTTTAGACATGTCCAGGGCAGCCATTGCAGAGCCTGTGTATACAATTTTAAGCTGCCATTTTGACCTGGAAAAATGACCTTTTGCCAGGTCCAAACCTTCCTTTTGTGAAACATATGTCATCCCTGGGGTAGGTCCTGGACAACCCAGAGGACAGGGTGCAATGTATTTAAAAAGTAGGACATGTACTATTTAGTTTTACGTGTCCTGGTGGTGAAAAGCCTGTAAATTTGTGTTTCACCACTGTAAGCATATCTCTCCCATAGGTTAACATAGGAATTGCTGTATTACACTTTATAAGCATCATTTTCAAATGGGTGATAAACCCTTCACTTTTGGTGTCTCTTGAATCACAATTTAAAATCCTAACTTATGGTGAAGTAGGATTTCAAATTGCAAATCTGAAAATGCCACCTTTAGAAGGGTGTCATTTTCTTGCCTTAGTCACTTGGGGCCATATTTATACTCCGTTTGCGCCGAAATTGCGTCGTTTTTTTTGACGCAATTTCGACGCAAAACTAACGCCAACTAACGCCATATTTATACTATGGCGTTAGAGGCGAATAGCGCCAAAGTTCCCGGAATGTGCGTCATTTTTTAGCGTGAACCCCTTCCTTGCGTTAATGATATGCAAGGGAGGCGTTCCCGTCTAAAAAATGACTCCCAGGCCTTTACGTGGTATTTATACTCCCGGGCAAAAGAGACGCCCGGGAGTTGGCGTGGCTAAAAACGGCGCATTTGCGCCACTTTTTAACGCCTGCTCAGGGCAGGCGTTAAGGGGCCTGTGGGCTCAAAATGAGCCCACAGGTGCCCTCCCATGCCCCCAGGGACCCCCCCTGCCACCCTTGCCCACCCCAGGAGGACCCCCAAGGATGGAGGGACCCACCCCAGGGACATTCAGGTAAGTTCAGGTAAGTATAATTTTTTATTTTTTATATTTTATTTTGGTGGCATAGGGGGGCCTTATTTGTGCCCCCCTACATGCCACTATGCCCAATGACCATGCCCAGGGGACAGAAGTCCCCTGGGCATGGCCATTGGGCAAGGGGGCATGACTCCTATCTTTACAATGATAGGAGTCATGTTGATGGGGGATGGGCGTCGTTAAAAAATGGCGCAAGTCGGGTTAAGACGATTTTTTCGACGTAACCTGACTTGCCCCATTTTAAGACGCCCATGCGCCATTTTCCCCCTACGCCGGCGCTGTCTGGTCTACGTGGTTTTTTCCCACGCAAACCAGGCAGCGCCGGTCTGATTGCGCCGTCTAACGCCATTCCATAAATACGGCGCCCGTTTGGCGCTTCAGAATGGCGTTAGACGGCGCAAAACTTTTTGACGCTAAACTGCGTTAGCGCAGTTTAGCGTCAAAAAGTATAAATATGGGCCTTGGTGCCTGCAGCCTGTTTCTGGTCACATGACTGGATGTAGTTGGCAGTTGAGCTCGGTGTATTTCCCCTAGAAGGCTACACAAAATGGGAGCTTAGGTGTGATGGGCCAACTGTGACTTGATGGGCCGTTCTGGGCTGGATAGGAGTGAGGAGTTGGAGGACGCCTCACTTACACCTGAATAGGCTGTGTGCTGTCCCCACACAAAGGGCTGCATATTCTGTGTAGTTAGTCTGGATCCAGGGCAGAGAGGGCAGTACATTTGTGCATTTCAAAGGCATGTCTTTCAAGTCTCCTCAACGACAAATGCATCACTGGGTATAATAACTGCACCTCAGATACCACCACTTCAGTACACTTTTGGACATGTGGATACCCTGCTAGGAAGAAGGACTGCTGTGCTGCTAAAGAACTGTCCCTCTGCCAGACTGTGGTTTGCTGGACTCCTGCTGTGCTGTGCTGACCTTTTGTCTGCTGCCCTCCTGCCTGGGAGTGAACAGAACTGGACCTGCCTCTCTCCAACCCAGACCCCTGTGTGACTCTAATGACTATTCGGCTGGACTCTTGATCTGAGGTCTCAGGGACATAAATAACTTCTAACCACCCTGCTTCTACACCTGGACTCTACCGTCTGTGAGACTACAGTGCCAAATAGGAGCATCCCAGTCCTGGACCCTTGGAAGTGGGCCTAAAGTACTTCCCAGTGAAACCGACACATCATCTTTGCTGAGTAGCCATCCCCTAGCATATCCGACTCATCTCTTCAGCTGTGGGGTGCATCCTTGAGCAGAACTGATGCATTGCTGCTCCTGCGTAGACTGGACTCAGCGCAGAAGCCTTGCATCACCACTGCATCTCGCATCTTAGGAATGATGCATCACCTTTGGAAGCACACTGTGTGACACTTCCTGGAGCAGGTCCTCACATCACTCGATGACGACATCAGAGCTCTGCATCCCAGCTTCACAGGTTATCGGAATCGACCCGCCACCAAGTTAAGCTTGACTGCTCTGTGTCACGCTGCCAGAGGGTGAGCACAGGTCAATTTGCAATTTGCTTGTGCCTTACCTTTACAAGAATTGTGGTCACTGCTTGACTGTGGCTCACGCCTTAGTCAACCAACAACTCAATTTCTCACACTACCCTACAGCCACTCCTCTGTTTATGCCCTGCCCGCACAAACCTTAAAATAAGATGTTTTAACTTTCTTTTTAGTATAGGACTCAGCAGCTGCCATTTGTTGCCTGGTTGGTTTACTTTTCAAAAACTGCCTTCCTGTGCCCCCTTTACCCTTTGCCACCACACCCCCCCACTGCTTAGCCCCATCTGTTCCTCATTCACTCTTCCATTGCTCACCGACCTTTCGTGATCCTTTACATAAAATGATTTTTTTCTAGTGGGCCTGGCATCTGCAATTTGCCACCTGGCCCCTCCACATTCTAAAAAGCACTTTCATGCTAACAATTTGTTTTTATATGCCAATGTAAGTGGTCTATACCATCTTGTATATATACAATTAAAAAAAAGAGAATGGTGCCTGCGTCATTCCCTAGGCGCACACATGCATGATAACAAATCAACAAGCACGCTCATGCCTACAGAATGAAGGGACTAACAGCAGCAACTTCATCATCATGCCTTTTTAAAATATCTTTCCCTTTTATAGAAATGTTGCACAGCATCGCCAAAACCATTGGCAAAGTCTATAGGTCTACAAGGGGATACCTAATGGCCTTTACCACTGCTTGTTTCAGGTGCATATATCCTGCCACTGATTTAATTATTTTCTGCCCATCCAACTAGTAGAGTTTTTGTTTTTAGTTAATTTTCTTACTTTGCAGTTCTTGCTTTACTGTTTCCTTAAACAGTTCACTTGCAGTTACCATTAGTTTTTTCTTTCCAGCCAATATGTCTTTTTAGATGATCAATTAGGAAGTCATGTCATGTAATGTTATGTTGATTTGTATAGCGCACTTATCACCTGAGAAGGTGCTTTGGCAGGTGAGTGGTCCCCAAGGTACTTATATGAAGAGTCAGGTCTTCAGCTTCTTGCAGAGCTCAAGAAGTTAGGAGAAAGCACTGATGTGTAGAGGGGGGTCGTCCCATGCCTTGGGTGCGAGGTAGGAGAATGAGTAACCTGTTTTGCTTTTGCAGATGTAGGGAGTGTGTGCGAATGAGTGTGAAGGAGAGTATAGGTATTTGGTGTGTTGGTGAAAGTGTAATTTATTGTTCAGGTGTTCTGGTCCTGTGTTGTGCAAGGCTTTATTTGTGTGCATAGGAAGTTTGAATTGTCTGCATTTTGTGACTGGGGCGCCAGTGAAGCTTCTTTAGATGCGACGTGATGAGGGTGTGGCATTGGAGGTCAAGTATGAGTCTTGTGGCGGCATTCAGGATGGTGTGGATTCTGGTAGGAGGTGTGCAGAACCTGGTGTAAAGACTGCTGCCATAATCCAGCCTGCCTGATATTCTGATTTTCGCAGTATGAGTTGGATGTGGAAACAAGAGGTGCCCACTGCGTTGACTTGAGCTGTCATGTTGAACTTGTCATCTAGGATGATCCATAGATTTCTTGTGTGGTCAGTGGATGTGGGTGTTGGTCCCAGCTCTGACAGCCATCAGGTGAAGTCCCATGAGGATGTCTTGTTGCCGATGAGCAGTACTTCTGTGTTGCTGGAGTTGAGTTTCAGGAAGTTGGCTCACATCCATCCTGCAACCATGGACATACAGTTGGTGAAGTTGTTTCTGGTGGTGGTTTTCTTGTCAGTCAGGGAAAGGATGAGTTGTGTATCATCGGCATAGGAGATGATAGTGATGACTTGTGATTGGCTGTGGCAAGCAGTTTTTTGTTTATAATGAAAAGGGTGAAACTGAGGGGCGATCCCTGTGTGGCTCTACATATCATTTTTTTGTTCTCTGATGTGAAAGGTGGCAACCTGATCTTTTGGGTTCTTCACATGAGGAAGAAACAGATCCATTTGAGAGCACATCCTTGTATCCTAGTCTTGTGAAGTCTTCTGATGAATGTGTTGTGATAGACAGTGTTGAAGGCTGTGGATACGTAGAGCAAGATGAGTGCCACTCCTCCTCAGTCCAGGATCGTTCTAATGTTGTCACTGGCCACGATGAGTGCCTTTAGTGCTTAAGTGGTTCTTTCTGAAACCTGATTGAGTTCTGTCTAGAAGATGGTGAAGCTTAAGGTGAGTTGTGAGTTGCTTGTTGATGGCCTTCTCAATCACTTTGGCTGGATAGGTCAGCAGGGTGATGGGTCAGAAATTGCTCAGTTGATTTAGGTTGGCTGTGAGCTTCGGGGAAAAAAGGTAACGGTATCTATGGTATATGCCCCGAAAATAGGCCATGTCAACTGTATTCTAGCCTTCCTATAAACATTAAAGGAGATTTTAACTCAGACTGGGATATGGTAATAAACAGATCAGGACACATCACACCTCACTCTAATGCCTTTGGTTTAGGACTACCCAGCCCAGGGGTACAACACAATACAAACCAAAGGGAGTACACATTCTTCCCCCATACCTATAGGACTTACTCATGTATCGACAATACACTAGTTAGCACACCATGATGTCGCACAATACAAACTTACATTCAATAGTACTTTCCAGGCCATACCATACTAGCACTTACACTGGCATGTGATATCCAAGTACTACCCTTTGGCAAATTGATATTTCACCCCATCTTATTGAAAGACTCAGTTGTAAAAGAAGGGATACATACACATATAACAGAATATATCTAATTTAATTCCCAATGAAGAAACTAATCACTTAAAATCCTTAATCCAATGTAAAACTATAGGGACTTACCCAACCCTCAAAAGATGACACACAACAAATGCAATTTTCAAGAAGCAGAAAAGGCACATGCTATAAAAATCCATAAAACAAGTCAGAGTAGGCTATTACTAAGAAAGGTTTCTTTAATAGGAAGAAAACTAAATGCAATAGCCACGCGAAAGTATGAGCTTACACTTCTTTGCCTAAGGAAAATACCTATGAATAAGGGGCACTCATTTGGCATGGCAGCTGAAGGAGACAATTCAAAGGGGACAAAAGGAGACATTCTAAATGCTATGGGCCACTTTTTAAGCTAAAAGGTGGGAAATTGGAATTTACACCACTCTCTACACTGCAGATCCCCAAGTAGAGGATGAATGCAACAAATGCCTTGAAGCTATATATCTGAATCACACTAGAGCCAAAAGAAGTCCCCAAAAAGCCCTTTACAACAGAGAAGGTTAACATAGCTATAATAGACCTTAAGGTGCTAAAAGCGCCAGACCCAGATGACTCTACAGAGCATTTTTACAAGACTTTCGCACAGTACTAGCCCCACAGCTAATGAATCTCTTCAAAAAGCTTCCTAAAGATAAAGCAGCAGCCACTCAATATGTAATGATAAAGCATAACAAAGTCAGGGTATGACGTCAGCAATGTGCATCATACTGGCCTACCACACTCCTTAGTATTGATTTCAAACTGCTACCTGGACTGAGCCACCCTGATTAGTCTGGATTTTTTTGAGAGCGACAAGCATCAAATTACATTCTCAAGTTGAAAAAGTAAAAAAAAACAGGCATTCCAGCTACAGTACTATACCTCAATGAAAAAAGGCTTCAGACTGGGTGGACTGGGGTTTTTTAAGAGAGGACCTTGGAGGGATTTGACTGCACATTCATTGTCATGTTAACAAGGCTATCAAGGTTCCGATCCAAAGAAACATAATGGAAAACTTTCATAGCTATAGTTGCACTTGGATGTGGAACATGGCAGAAGTATTCCATTTCCCCTATTTCTCTTTACTGTGAGCATAGAACATCTTGCTGCTCAAAACAGAGCAGATGGCAAAATAGGAGGCATCCCTTTCAGACCAGATGTCCACAAGGTAATGCTGGCTGCCAACAACAATGACGAAAAGGGAATCCTACTTGAGACAATTACAGTTACAGCTCACACAAAATCAGAGATTTCAAACTTAACATTAACACAAGAAAAATTGAGCAAATGAAGGCCAGCCGGACACCAAATTTATGGAATCATGCAAGCCGGCGCTAAGGGTGGGCTAGCATCAGGAAAGAATTACATTAGCCTGGTGGGAGTGGGGGTGGCAGTACGGGGGACGGGGGTTTTGCCTTAAAAAATTATGCTAGGCTGGTTAGAGGCAAAACAATGCTGTAAGCCAGCCTAGCATCATTTCCTGACGCAAAACCATCCATACTACATGACTCCTGTCTTATAATAGACAGGAGTCATGCCCACCACCCTATTGGCCAGCACAGGGGACCAGTGTCCCCTGGGCATGGACATTTCACCCAGTGCCATGGAGGGGGGCATTTCACAGCCCCCAATGGCACTTAAAGAATTTAAAAACAATACTTACAGATACTTACCCTACCTACCTGGGATGGGGTCCTCCATCCTCTGGATACCCTCTGGTGTGGATGGGGTTGTTCCTGGGGCTTGGGATGGACACCTGTGGATCCTTTCCATGGTGTTTGACCATGGAAATGGGTCCACAGGTCCCCTAACTCCTGCTCTGACCCAGGCATTAAATAATGGAGCTAAGCAGGCTTTGCCCCATTATTTAGGCCCGCATCCTAACCATGCACCTTTTTTGCATTGGAGGATAAAGAAGGCACTAGGGGCTTTGAGTCATTTTTTGGACGGGAATGCCTACCTTGCATCTCATTGATGAAAGATGGGTTCATACATCCAAAAAATGACGTTAACTCCAATATTTTGACGCTAGACGGGTATAGTGTCAAAATATAAACATGGATTTAAGTTTGTGCCCAATTTGCGTCACAAAATGATGCAAATTCAGCACAAACTGAGTAAATATGCTAACAAATGATCAAGTATTTGGGGGTCACAATTACTTTAAATCTGGCTAATACATGCAAAACCAACTCTTCACAATTGTTAGCTTCAACATGCAATGCCCATGGAAGTTGATCGCTACTCTTTATCTCAGGGCTGGGCAGAATCAACACAAATAAGATGAACAATTCACACAGTCCTGTACCTTTTATCAGGCCTTCCCAATACAAAGGCTCAAATAATACTTCACAGACCTCCAAAGACTGACCCTGCACATTATGGCAAGGTAAGAGGGCCATGTTAGCTTATAGGATCCATAAAATGCCCACACAAGCAGGCAAGCTGGCACTCCTCAACTTCCTAATATACTATGGAGCAGATCCATTTGAGAGCATACCTTTGTATCCCAAGCTTGTGGAGTCTTCCGATGAGGGTGTTGTGATATACGAGTCCTCGCAGAATGGCCCCTATGGAAAACTGTGAGGAAAGGCCCTTTTTACAGTATCACGCCCACTTTATGACCCCACGTTTTGCTAAATGTAATGATGGTGTACTGACACTGAAAACTGCGGGACTGACATCTAGCAATCAGTTTATGTTCTTTGACCACTAAAGTATAGATGCAATTAGCTAATACCAGATTGGCATACTTAATGCACTTATAAATCCCTAGTATATGGCACTCTGTGTACCCAGGGCCAGTAAATTAAAAGTCTTTATTGGAATGCAGCACTAATTGTGCCAGCACTAAGATAACAAGTAAAAATATAGCTCTGTGTCTGCCACTACAACCTACCTGTACAACCTTTAAGCAAAATTAATCTTTTAGCAGGCCTCCACATTCACTTTTATACTAGTTAGTACCCTGCCAGAAGTGCACAGTATTTAAAAAGTTGGACTTGTGTTCTCGAGTTCTACCTCTGCTGCCAGTGAAAAGTCTCCAAAGTCGATTTTCACTGTGGCAAGGTTGGATTCCCCATAGAAAAGCACTGGGTTGCTTTACAATACCTTAAAATGTATAACTTCAGTTTGGGAACAGCTAAACCCATGTTTCTGCCATGTTGGTTTTTAGAACAGCAGGGCACTGTGCGGTTGTTTAGGGCCAAACTCCCAGGAAGTGATGTGAAAGTGAGAAGGGTTGCCCCTGGTGAATTTTTCTTTGTTGATTAGGGAGTCACCTTCACTCACAAGCTAGTGCCAGGCATGAAAGTGGCACCCTGGCTACCTTTCTCAGAACACTGCTGGACCTGTGGAAAATAGAAGAAAGCTGGCCCTTGGTAAAACAAATGAATGGGTACAGAAGAAGAGCCTAGCCTTCTCTTTTCCTGTGGAGAAAAACCCCAAAGGCTGGACCTGCTCTCACTCAAACCCAGGACAGAAGAGTGTACTCCAAATGCTAGTTGGCTAGCCTCCTGTTAAGCTGCAGGGACACAAAAGCTATAAGAAGCTTGCAACAGAGTAGAGCCCAGCTCACAAACTTCCAACAGGATGTGCCCTGGACACTCCTGGTAGCTTCTGAAAGCTTCATTTCTCAATGACTGTGTGGCCCTAAATGTCCTGGACCCTTGGATGGTGTTAGAGTGTGTTCTCTCCTTGTCCAGATTGCAAAGGTGGACACTTAAAAACATTTTCAGAGCTTTTTTCACAAACAAACCAGAGGCTAGCAAGGGACCACTGTTGTCGCATCACTCAGTGGATTCAGCTTGCTAGTTTGTCCCTCGTGAAAGCAGCTCGACTTCTAGAACGTTTCTCGGTCTCATTGTGGAGGATGTCACCGGGACCAAAGCCAAACAGAACCCAATCACTGTCAAGGCCCACGTTGGATTCAGCTGGCAGTCCACCCCACTTATGAGAAAAATACTCCAGCAAAAAAGACTAAGGGCCTGATTTAGATCTTGGTAGTAACGGTTGACGGGAAACCCATCCGCCACCGTGGCAGTCCACCCACCATATTTAGATGTTGGGTGTCCCATAACCGGAAACTCACGTTCGAACCACTGTCTCCGTCAAAAAATACCACCCATGTCGATGGAGGGAGAGGGAAAATGGGAAGCTGGTGGGAACCCAGACACCCTTCCCGCCGTATAGATTTGGATGTGCGTTACTGCCAAAGAAAAAAAAGTAGTGGCCGGACCTCCACTTCTGAGTTGGTGGATTGGGACGAAAGGGGTGAAAACTAACTTTTTTCCCCTTTCCCTCCCATCTTCGACTGGACATGATTGGACAACATCTGCCATCACTGCTGCCACCAACTCACGGAGAAAACATGAACACCACCCCATCACCAGACTCAAAGGTAGGGACTCTGCATTTCCAGGGCACGTTGGGTGGGCACTGCACAGAGGTCAGGATTACTGCAGGCATATACATGTCAAAGTAATTTTTTTAAATCATTGTGACATGCATATGTCAGGGACATGAGTGGGTCAGACATGATGGGGATGCACTGGTTCATAACACATATCGCACACATACACATCTGTCATTATGGTGCCAGTAGTCATTGGCAAATGAATGCTGACACCACAATGAAGGTACATTCACACCTGTCAACTGTGTTCATGTATGCACATTGCAATGGGACCTGTACTTGTCATGTTGTGCTGCGAGTTGTGTGTGTGAGTCAGTATATGTATGGGTGTATGCAATGTGATTGGCTGGTTGAGGTGGAGGGAGCCAGAGGGAGTGATGTGATTGTGTCTGTATTTGTGTCACTTGCATGTGAGACTGATGTTGTGTATGTTGTGATGTTGTGTAACATATTCAGGTGAGTGTGGATGTTGGGTGGTGGACATTGTTGTGATGTGTGTAGTTGTTCATGTGTGTGAGTGTGTTTGTGTAGCTGAGTGTGTAGTTGTGTTGCTTGCGGTTAGGTCAAGTGTGGACATAGTGTCAATGGTGTGTGTATGTTGTGTCATGGATGTATGTCAATGTGTGCTTTCAGCATTCACGAGTTGTGTTGTGTCAGAATGGCAATGGGTTATTATATATTAATATTACTAAACTGCCTTACTCAATTAGTATGAATGTGGTGTGTTGTGTAGTGCACATTTGACTATGCTAGAGTGTGTGTGTGTCACGTACCTCTCTTCAATAGCCCCTGCCATTGTAGGAAGTCCAATGGGTCTCAGCGCCGTCTCCCTCCATCAGCAATTCATTGGCAGTCAATTCACTTGCAGAGCTGTAACATCTAAATACATTGGGTAGAAGGCCATTGACTTGAGGGTCTTCTCCTATCGCACGCAGCTTGGCGCTGCAACTACCAAGATCTAAATCAGGCCCTAAGTCACATAGTAAACTTTTCACTGGAATGATCCTGGTCCCTGTATCCAACCCGCGTTCAATTGCAGATGGCCATAACTTTTGACTTTGAACAAGTCCAGTGCAACCCAATACCTGTATTTGGCACTTGACGGTTTTGGTGCTAGAAGACTGCAAAAGTCCTGTGAAAAAACTAAAAATCACCTCTCTTGGGTTTCCCTGGTCTGATTTTTTAATTTTTGGTGTCTATTTGTTTATTTTAAATTATACAATTTTTATAAACTGAAGTGGGACTTTTATTGTGTGTGTTTTGAGCTTACTGTTTTGGTAGTGATAAATGCTTTGCACTTGTTTCCTTTGAGGAAAGCCTGACTGCTCTGTCCCACAGCTACTCGGGACTGAGCTATGGTGTAAATTAATGTAGCCTCACTGGTCTTTAAACAGAATAGTGGCATTATTACTTGACTAGGCCTCACAACCACCAACTAATAATCTACTTTCTCACAGAAACTGATGGATGTTGGGCACATATGGGCAGATCAGTGTTTGGAAGAGCCATTTGGGCCCATGTATGGAAGCCAAAGGAGGATATGGCTCCAAATGTATACATGATTACACCAGTGAATACAAGACTAATAATATCAGAGGACTATACATTATAACTCAGCTTTTCCTCTAGCACTCGGGCAGGGACCCTTTTGTAGATGGGGGTAAGGTCAGTGCCTAACTTCAATGAATATGTTTCATGAACATGACAAATTTAACTTCATATGAGTTCAAACGCCACCACTATGGCCACCTGAAAATCAAGGTTTCATCTTCTAAAATTATCAAGATTCATCAGTTCATCAAAATATACAACATTAATATGTGTTACTCCACATATAGTCAATGTTTGCCAGTTCATCAGACCTTGTGCAAATAATGATTTATTTATTTTCCTTTTTGTTCAGAAAGAAAAACAAAAGACGGTTGAATTCACCATTTCCATCAACTCAAAACGATCAGATAAGTATTGTTTATACTTAATCACAGGTTGTAATAATGTTACCCAGATTGAAGAGATTGTCACTTTAATATGATGTCCTTTGTGTTGTGAAGCCTGGTGAACCTGAAGTCAGAGGACGTTCCTTCGTATTGTGAAGCCCGATGAACCCAAAGCCAGAGGACGAACCCGCCACAATCCTGAAGGGACGGAGGATGCTGAGCACTTGCAAGGAAGAAGGAAGCGGAAGGCAGGAGGAGATCAACAGGAACAGCAAGAAACATCCAAAGGTAAGAGTAGGTGAGTACGGGGGAATCACACGGACAACGAGCAAGCATCCCGGTGCAGTGCACAGCCTTACAGACTTCGCACTCCACCCCTTAAAGGGACCGCTCAGTTGGGAAGCGGAGCAGGCAGGGCACCTGACAAGGCCCACTGCGAGAGAGGATATCCATAATCCTGGGCCTGTCTGCTAATAGGAATTTTGATGTTTTAAATTCCCTATCATCTACCAGCCCTGCTCTTTCTTGGCCCCACACACCACAGTCAAATGTCTTAAGTGTAGCTGCATTTTTCCGAATCAGTATCCCTCAAGAAACCACCACCTAATTGGGATTCCACGTCCATGCCAGAAGTCATGCTGGACACCATATTAGCAGAACTGAAAAATATACAACTTTCTAACACACTGGTGGAACACTCCACAGCAGACACCAATAAGAAACTCAAAACCCTAATGAGTTGCACTGCCGTCATTAAGTTTTGCATGGATTTTAAAAAAAGGGGATTGGATGTGCTGAAAAACCAAACCACAGAGAATTTGGACTGAAGACTGAGCTCTGGAGCATCCAAAAGAAGTTTACTGACTTGGAGGGTAGGAGTCGCAGAGGAAATATCAATTTCTTTGGAGTTCTGGAAACACTAGACACTCACCATATCATCCCCTTCCCCCTGACATTTCTCCCACAGCTACTGCAGATGGAATTCAGACCTTTATTGGAATTGCAACAGTTCAGAACCTCAATAAAAACACAACTCAAGACTGACTTACCAGGAACAATCCTCGCCAACTTGCTACGCTTCCACCAGGCAAGAGCTATCACCCAAGTGGCGAAGAAACACTGCCATTACACATATAAAGGCAGCAAAATCACACTGTCAACTGATTTTTCCACACAGTGAATCCATGAGACTTTGTCACCTGGAGGAAATTCTTGGCTATCTGGCCTCTCCTTAAGAAACTGGACCTTCACTACTAGATCCAGCTACCAAGATAGTCACAGTCGACAGCAGGACAAACGTGTTTGCTGTTCAGATGTCTCTTGAGCAGTGGATAGAATATGTACATCCACCCCGGTGAACATGGATGCCAGCCCCATCCAGCCTGAATCGACATCCCACGAGACCTTGGATGTTGGCCATAGATGCAGAGGAATGGACATGTCAACATCAGGGCAGTGCGCGCTCTACGGGCGACTAGAATGCAAAAACCTCACAATTTCAAGCTAACATAATTTATGCATTGTGCTGATATGATGTTGTTTAACCTTTTGCATTGCAGAGTTTAATCTTGAAAACTTATGTTCAGCATGCATATAAATACTGTTCACATGTAATGTACTGCTGCAGGCTTTCAGACTGTGTCAGGGTGTGGTCCCTCTCCAGGGCCTTCTAGAAGCTTTCCCTGCAGCATGCCTGGGTGTGGTTGGTGGGCTGGGCTGAGACTCTATAAAAGGGAGCCAGCCCAGCTCCACGTGCTCACTATTCAGAGGTCCCGGTGCAGAGCAGCAGCAACTACCTGAGCTCCTGTTCCAGTCGCCTACTTTGATCTTCCAGGCCTCTGCCCTTCATTTACATTGGTGATCCTTTATCAGGGCAGTAAGACGGAGGTCGGGCTGGGTCCCCGATCCCGTTTTCGAAGACATCCGAGTTATTGGGCTTAGTTTCCATATTGAGAGATTTTACCTTGTGTGTGTGAATGTGCTCTGGGTTTTTCTGGCATTTACATGTAACCATTCGAATCGGCAAGACACGTGATTCGTTTCTTATGCTTTAACCCTTGATATTCATTGTGCGCTACCATTTCTTGGCAGTTTCATGGTGGCATTCGAATCGGCAAGACGTGCGATTCGTTTCTCGTGATTTAACCCTTGATATTCATTGTGCGCTACCATTTCTTGGCAGTTTCATGGTGGCATTCGAATCGGCAAGACGCGCGATTCGTTTCTCGTGATTTAACCCTTGATATTCATTGTGCGCTACCATTTCTTGGCAGTTTCATGGTGGCATTCGAATCGGCAAGACGCGCGACTCGTTTCTCGTGCTTTAACCCTTGATATTCATTGTGCGCTAACATTTCTTGGCAGTTACATGGTGGCATTCGAATCGGCAAGACGCGCGATTCATTTCTCGTGTGTAATTCATGTTATTCATTGTACGCTACCATTTCCTGACATTCATATGGTGATATTCGAATCTGCAAGTCGCACGATTCCCTTTCTTGTGTCTAATTCATGATATTCATTGTGTGTTACCATTTCATGACATTTACAGGCTGACATTCGAATCGGCACAATGTGCGATTCATTTCCTGTGTTTAAAATCACGGTGTTCATTATGCGCTACCACTTCATGGCATTTACTTGGTGGCTTTCGAGTTGGCAAGACGCGTGATTTATTTCTCGAGTCTATTTTCTGTTATTCCTGGTGCACAATCATTCCATGGTATTTACAGCCTTTGTGAACATCTGCAATGCGCGCAATTCATGTTCCCGCAAATTGTGAAAGCAAACAAATGCTAGAGTTCTAGATGTAATGTTGTATGTACATAATTAGTTTCTCAAACACGATTCATATGATGGTTTAGAAATCATTTAGATTATTTCCTGATCCTCATGCAAAAGATAATACTTGAACTTGAAAGTTGCATTTAACCTTTCTTGATTCCCTCACAGGTATCCAGTCATCTTGAAGCCTAGTTATTTAAGTTTATGCTTAGGTTGTCCATGTTTTTTCAGAATGACAATGCTTAGAGTCATAACCTAGTACTGATTGATATGATATAATTTTGATATTGTGTGTTTTAACCTTTTTGCTTCCTACAGGTCTCCTTCCCAGCTGTTCCCTTCCTAATCCCCATTTCCCCACTTGGACTCTCTTAGACTCTGTGACAATTCTAATCAGAGTATTGGAGCTGTCTTGTGGTGGAAGTGTTGGGAGCGTGCACAGACCCCTAGGATCTGGTGACTCTGACAGGACAAGAAAGAAAAGGAGGAATCTCCACCAGGTCTCGGAGATACAGGTAAATCCTGCTCACCTTTGAAGTCATAGGGGTCCCTTTACACGACCTGCTACTTTCAAATATGTATTATATCCACAGCCCGCATCCTTTTCATTTTAGCATCTGTAGAGGGTAAGGATTCACCCTCAAAAAGCCCGTACTACCCAATCCAAAGTTTGGTACCTCTGATTTACGCATCTTTTCTTTGCAGGCCCTAATGCTCTCTTCGACAACCACAATACTTGATCCCTTCTGAGACTAATTCATGACACAGTGAATCCATACATGGTGTGCCACTCTAGCCCCACTTACATTTCAGGTCCATTTCCATTTTCCTTTCTACACTCACCATTTGTTGGAGCCCATTGTTGTTGTGCTCCCATACAGAGACAAGGAACTGTCTATCTGGTCGCTCAGTTTGAATAGTCTGACCCATTACATCAAGACAAGAAAAGTTTTGACCTATCTTAGTTTGAAAAGACCTGATGTAGCCTTAGAAACTCCCCTTTCCACAAAGCTGAAGAGAGAATGGGGGCAGGGTGTTCTTATCCTCTATCTTGTTGAACATGCCTCACCTTGCTTAAGATAGAGTACCCCCTGTAGGAAGAATGGGGTGGTCATTCTTTTTCATAAAAGGCTTGCCACCCAAGTTCTAAGAATATGGGCCGATGCTGCAGGACAGTACAAATTTGTGAAATAGAAAGATATGGACATCATTCTCATCCCTCGCCTCCCTCTACGTTCTAACAGGCTATTAGAGCTCCTGGCTCTCTGCATTAATTAGACTACTCACTGAGTTAGGCAGGAACAAGATCATTTTTGGAAGGGAGTAAAAATATGGTCCTTGATCCAAAACTTCACAAAACTGGTAGGCAATCTTCCCAAGATGCTCATGACAGAGACATCTTTGGAGACATATGGCAGGCCATACAGTTCTGGACACTTGGCGTCTACTACATCGGAAAGGGAAGGAATACACTTATCTCTTTCCTGATCATGGATCAGAAGCCAGAATCGATTTCTTTCTCACCAGCTCTCACACTCCTCTGAAAGTCAGCTCCTGTAAAAGTACTGTGGGCAGCATTTCAAACCATGCACCTCCTCTGCCTCACGCTGGATCATCGGGTGCTCTGCCATACTACTCGAACATGGCAATTTAATGTTTTAAAACTGAAATTCCAGAGGAAAAAAATAAACTTAATGATATGCTCTGCATTTATCTGAACCTCAACAAACCAACAGTGGAATTCCTGCAGCTGCTATGTGGCGCAGACAAAACCAATCTTGGAGGCATGGTCAGAAGGGACTCGAATATTGCTCATAAGACAGCGGTGGACAAGCAAAAGGGCCAAGAATGAGAAATAGACATGCTCCAAAATGCTTAGCACCCCAGCTCTCTTGCATCCACTAACATGCAAAACATTTGAACTTAATACCCTCCTGACAAAGGCCGATGAGAAGGCCCTCACCCACATTCAGAGGAAAACATATGAACACAGGAAGTAAGTGTGCATCTCCTTGCATGACAACTGAGGCAGAGAGATGTCCAGTCAACTATCCCAGACATTTATGCAAAATGGATTTCAAGTGGACTAAAATACCTGGGAATTCTAGTGAGCACCAACTTCTCCTGTGTGGTACAGGACAATGTTCTCACCTTACTTTAGAAAAACAAAATAGACATTATGAAGTAGAACTCCCTTTAACTGTCCCTTTGGAGCAGAGTTCAAACTGTCAGGATAGTGATCACTCCTCATTTTAATTATGTCTTTGGCATGCTACCATTCAAGATTCCTGTTGTCACCCTAAAATTGATTGAGTTCACAATGTGGACATTTATATGGGATCAATCATCACCAAGATTGGCCGAAAAGAAACTTTATGAAGCCAACACCTCAGGAGGATTACACCTACCTCACATGCAAACCTAGTCTAGGGTGCTCCATCTTTCACAGACAGCATACCATCAAAACCCTCATAAGAAGACCAGGTTTTGGGTAAGCTAGAACAATATCTATATAAAGGAGCCAAAGGCCCAATACAATAGCTATAAAGTGTCAACCAACCACCAATGCAATACTAACAGAAATGCACAGTGGCTGGCTTTCAACACATAAATTGTTGGGGGAACAAGGCTTCCCACACTACAACGCTCCCCTGTTGCTTAACATGACATTGTTAATGGACAATACCCCTTCAATTGGCAGGACTTGGATTCGAAGGTCCCCACACCCTCAATCAAGCCCTCATTGCTGACACTATCAGACCTTTCAATGACTTTTGTCTGAATTCCAACTACCTCGTCATCATCTCTGGAAATACCTTCAACTGAGGCCCTGCCCCATTCCCAACTGAAGCAGCAAACCCGGACTCTACCTACCTCTTTGTGCCATGACTATCTAGTGAAATGGGGCCATTATAAAAAACTGATCACAAAACTCTTTTATACCCCAATTGACCACTCGCTCCAACTAAAGGGACAAGATCAACTTCTGGTCACATTTTCTGATACTGATTGGTCACACCTGTGTCAAACGTGTGACAAGGGACTCCAAAAAGCACTTGTCAAGTTGAGTTTTTATAAAGTCCTGCATGATTGGCACTGAACACCATAAAAGTTTCATTAAGCTTGAATGTCTGCCACCAATGAGTGTTGGTGCTGCCGGGTACTTGACGACGATATTCTAAACATTCTATGGTCCTATCCCCACATCCTGCCATACTGGTCTCATATCTGGTGAACTATCAAAATTATGCAACAGGCTTACGTTTCATCCCCAAAAGCACTGGCAATCCTAAATGGCACTAAAGCTATTCTTGGACTGAATAGCCACAAGAAGAGATTGATAGACTCGACCCTGGCAATTGCGAAACATGGCCTTCTCTGGCAATGGAAATCACACCCACCCCAGCAACGAAGACAGGATGAATGCCATGGCCCCAATGGCAACTCATGAACACCGAATATATACACTGAATGACCAAGTCTGCATATTCAACAATAATTGTACTACATTCCTGGCCTGAACTACTAAACCTGTGGCTGCTACCTGTTATCCACTAAGCGCAACTGTTGTACCCAGCCCGATCCTCGCTGCTCTTCCTCCTGGTAAGATCCACCCAATGGGTGGGCAGTGTTGTTAGTGTTCATACTGTCTGTACTAACACCTGACCTACCAGAAATAGGACTCTGTTGAAATTTCCCTTTTTTATCCTAGATACTTGTTTAGCAGGCCTGATCTTAAGGTATGGATTGGCTCTCTTTAGCGTTCCTTTTGGACGTTTATGGTTGTATCTATTAACTTGCAGATTTCTGAGGTCTTTATATATCGGTTATATGCCAGCTATTCAGATGCCTTCTCCCTCGCTGGGGGTTTTCCCTGTAACTCTTAATACATTTCCATTGTACGTTTGTATTTTTCATTAAAACAGAAATATAATACAAATATTCAAACAGAATAAACAATTAGCAAAAAAGACCTTGGCACCCTTTCACTTGCATTTTGCGGAACCATGCCCTTTGTTTAAAAACATAAACAAGAACTGAAATTTTCACCTTCCATGAAACCTTGTTCATAATTTAGAGAACCACTAGAACAGAGAATTTAATTCATATGAAGTACCATGAATATATTCAAGCAGACTTGATTATCACATTGCAATGAATATTAAAATGGATAAATGTGTATTTTATATTTCAACACTTCTATCTAAATACGAACATACATAATTGAAAAGGGGGAGCTCCTAAAAGGAAAAACATGATAATAATAACATGGCACTGGGTAACTCATTCACTCACAAGAAAAGCTGCCACCTGGGATCTTATACTGATTGATAAAATTCATCAAACATTAGAGGACCAATCTTATGAAACACCTGAAGTAAATCATTAGGGAACTGAATTATAGGGAGACAACCAGGGGATGACCAACTTAGACACCTATGTCAAGATATTACAAACAGATAGACAGACTACTCTACTACAGAGAGAAGCATACTATAAAGTGGTCTACAACTGGTTTTTATAACCTTGTAAACTTCTTAAATATGTTCCAAATATAAGCTTGCTTTTGTTGGGAAAATTCCCACAGCGATACACTGGAAAATGAACTACCAACAAGTGGTGGCTCACGGGAGGGAAAAGTGGCACGACGACGCGTGGCGGGGAAGGGGCACGACTAAAATATATATATACCTTTAGTGCTGTGCCTCGCTGCTCCAATCCGCTTCTTGACTGAACTGCAGGCACAGGCTTCCAGCCTGCCTTGCGTCTAGTCCTAACGCTGCTTTCATGCTACTGGCACCATGAAAGCAGCTTTAGGATTGGACGGAGTGCCCAGACAGGGTGCTCTAAAGCACAGTGGAAGTCTCTGTCTGCTGTCTCCAACCCAGCAACGCAGTGCCTGCGCTGCTCGGTTTTAGAGATTCCAGTGCGCATGTGAGTTTGGCCAGCCCAAGACGGCCAGCCAAACATACATGCGCACGGAGGCACTCCCCCTCGTCCCCATCACTGCCCCCGCCCCTTTCACTATAAAACAATAATAAACCTACCAACCATTATTTGGACCCTTAGACCATGAAATGGAAAGAGTATCCTGTAGTATTTGACAGCAATAATAATGTTTAATCGGCATAGGTTATCCCCAAAGTAGCATGCCCTCCATGAATATGATCCCTAAGCCACTTCTTTCTTGAAGTTTAAGGTAGATTCAATGGGAAAGGCTGGAAATACATAAGACTGAGAGATGAACTACGGGACAAACAGAATGGGAAATGACGCGGACTACCAATGTAAAGTGTTGCGTAAAAAAGCTTCGATATTGATATCTTATACCTTATGTGGCTAATGACACCCTTTAATAAAGGAGGCGGGGTGGAGGGTTGAGGGGAATGGGGTATTTATGCAGGATGACTATACCTATTTTGAGATACTGTTTTATTCTAAATAGGGAGAATTTATTTTGATTCAGATGCCCCGTCCGTAAAGATTACTATTTAAAATGGCAATAAAAACGATATTGTTGAACAATGTCTGTGCAGTGGTTGGAGCTGCTTCGCCATAAGCGGTGACAGCAGCGGCGGTGGTGGGGTGCGTGTGTGCAGCGTGTGGGTCACGCTGGCGGGTTCCGCTGCCTTCACACTTTCCACCAGCAGGTAGAATGTCTTCCCAATCCCTCCCAACCCCTTCGCCCACACCAGCTGTGCAAAGAGGCCCGAGGCCTTCTGCTGTGCTGTCCAGTGGAGTGCACCCGTAGAGCCGCACCCTCTTGCAATGACGGCAGGGATTTGTGGGTCCTATGGAAGTAAAACAAACCTTAACTCATAGTGAGCACCACATTATGCACATGGAATGTAGCTGTAAGTCACATTGATGCTTCTTCAGTAATCCTACCCATCCCTCGCCACTCTCCTGTCTCATTTATCATCCACTTAGAAACGTCATCGCTCCTCTCCCACCACCACAAATGCACTCTTTCAAACAAGGAATGAGGAAAAGTTATCGCAGAGTGCCACGGCGTTGTGCCTTTGCAAGGATGTTTCAAGCGTCCATGCTACGGCAGAGGCCACGTTTCAAAACTCAGCTTCCCTTGTCCCGTTTCCTGCAACGTAAAATACTGTGGCAGGGCACTGGGCTGTGTACTTCCCTTTCTACTGCTGCCGGAAGTCCCAAGCTTGGAATTCCAATAGAAGGAAATGGAAAGTCCACCTTTCGTCGGACACCTCAGGAAGTAGGTAAACTTCTCCATGGGCGCGGGATGTAGTCACCCTATAGAGGAAAGAAAGAATATGCTGGTTACTAGCACTCTCCCCCTACCACCCCTCCCGCGATGACCACATGGTGATTCTGCGGGACAGCACATACCTCATACACCTTTTATGCAGGGCTGACTCGAAGCACACGTAAAAGGTATGCGAAGATACACTTGTTTAATGGTCACAACTGAGTTGGCGTAAAAAAAGGCATACAGAAGTGTACATTTTCATGTGAGGAACCACATTACACAAAAGCACACAAACGTCACATTTTTATTAATTTAGTTGTTGAGGAATATGTTCACACCCCTTTGAAGGGAAGTATCAAAACTACATGAATTGGGGTTACGCAGTGCTCTTACCTCAGGAGAGAGTCATTGTTGTGCAATAATGTTTTTCCAAGCCTATGCTGGGCCTTGAGGGTGTCCTCGCAAGTCTTAAAAACCACCGATTCGCTCAGGGGTGTTTAAAGTCAAGGTGATTATAAGTGATTAATTTTTCAAAGTGTCTGTCGACCGCAGTATTCTGGAAGGGGCTTCCCAGTTACTCCCGATAGTTCCTTCGAAGACCTTACAGAGAACATATCTGTAAAATGGCGCAGAAGTGTTGATTGTGCGTGATGTCTTTTAACATTTATTATCAGGGTCAGACTGTAAAAATAGGTCCGGGAATCCAAATTAAGGTGGCCCAATTAGCAACTCACATAACTAAAATGTGGCCCACATTTACAAAGAATAAAAATAATTGAAACGGCACCAAGCCACTTTTTGCCAGTTATTTTCACTAAGAGCTCTTAACAACAATGAACTTATGTTATAAAAGTCAAGCACAGAAATTGAAGTCTATACACCTGACAACCCTCGGGCAAGGCATACATAGTCATATTTCCGTTTCCTATATATGGCTACAGGTACCAGTGCCACTTTGTTTGTGTGCTGAGTTGTCAGTGCAGTAGAGCTATGGAGAAATGAATAAGAGGCCTTGTTATTTCCTTGAACACAGAACTTCCTTGTTCAAATAGGTATGAGTTTGTGTATTTTCTTTGAAACTCATAGGAATTATTTTCTGCTTTGCTAGGCTTCTAGAACAGACTAGAAACTAAGAAGTAAAACAAAGAGGTTATAATTACTATGGGGGTCATTACAACCCTGGCGGTCAAAGACCGCCAGGGCTGTTCTGGAGGAAGCACCGCCAACAGGCTGGCGGTGCTTCACAGGGAATTACGACCGCCGCAGTCGCACCGCCGGGACCGGGGGTTTCCCGCCACAGTGGTCCCGGCGGTTTCCCACCACAGTGGTCCCGGTGGTTTTAATCCACCAGGCCATGCTGCTTGCAGCGCTCTCCAGGGGATTACGAGTCCCCCTACCGCCAGCCTTTTCATGGCGGTTTGAACTGCCATGAAAAGGTTGGTGGTAAGGGGAGTCGCGGGGCCCCTGGGGGCCCGTGCAGCTTTTCAGAAAAGCGTGATGGGTGCAACTGCACCCATCGCACAGCCGCAACACCGCCGGCTCCATTTGGAGCCGGCTCCTGTGCTGGGCCGTGATCCCTGCTGGGCCGGTGGGCGTAAACCAGGATTCCACCCGCCGGCCCAGCGGGGATCTCATAATGGCTGCGGCGGGAGTGCGGCCGCATTGGCAGCCGCCCGGCGGTCCAACCTTAAGCCGCCCGCCAAGGTTGTAATGAGGGCCTATGTGTTAATAGCAATATTTTGGGGTAATATCTATTATTTACATTTCTGATAATGGTTGCTGCAGCCTTATCATTTGTTTTCATTGTAGTTCGGTATTTGTTATCAAAAGAAGGTTTGGGGCTCTACTGGCTGTCTCTGTAATATCTTGAAAGATTGCTCGTTACCTAGAGCACATCTTGCTCAGATATTGATCAGTGAGTTGTCTAATGGTAGCAGTATAACTGTGTTTTTTTCAGGTTGGCACATTGACTTAGGGGCAAATTATGACTCCAGCGGTCAGTGTAAATGTGGCGGTAGTACCGCCAACAGGCTGGCGGTACATGCTGCCACATTATGACATTGGCGGGTTGGCTGAAGCCAACCAACCAATGTACCACACCGACTGCCATGGCGGTAGCAGCCGCCGGGCCGTAGATATCAATCTCCAACCCGGCGGCCGCTACTGTACCGCCAGCGGCATTATGACCCTGCCTACCGCCATGGTTTTCATGGCATTCAGCATTCGTAACACCACAAAAACCATGGCGGTAGGCCCTACCAGTGACAGGGAATTCCTTCCCTGTCACGGGTATGAGGCCCACCCATCCCCCCAACACTCCCCAGACAATCCCCACATCCCCCTCCATCCACGCTTCCCCTCTTCCAATCCCCCCATACACCCACATTCGCAGGTACACACCACGCATTCACACACTCACTCACACAGGCATACACGCATGGACCCATTCATTCACACACACATCCGTACACACATTCAAGCTGACACACAGACAGGCTTTCACATTTCCATTCATACACGCATTCTCAAACATGCACACACACACAAACAACACTACACATACATTTGCATTCACGCACACACTCACACATTCATGCACACACCCCAACACACCCCAACACACACACAACTCCCCCACCCCTCCACTGTCGGAAACCCAACTTACCTGCATCCAGGGGGTCTTCCAGCAGGGGACGGGATGGGGCTCTGCTACCTCCAGCAGCGCCCACCAGCAGAACACCGCCAGGCCCTATTAGTTGACATAATATGGCTGGCGGCGGTCTACTGGCGTGGCGCTGCTGGTGGTAGCAGCGCCACCTTAATACTGTCCGCCAGCATGGCCACAGCTGGATTTCCAACCTTCTTGTGCTGTAAATCCGGCTGTGGTCATATCATGGCGGATGGATGTTAGCCGCGGCGGCAGTCTTTTGGCAGCCGTCGCCTCGGCGGTAGGCAGCATTTACCGCCATTGTCAAAAGGAGGCCCTAAGTCTTTAGTGAAAGGAGATGGAGAAAACCAGCCAAACCAGCCTCTGTGTTTCTAGAAAAATCTAGAAAATTTATCATGTTTCTCAGAACAAAAGCAATACCTTATATTTTCACATTTGAATGTTTATTTGGCGTGTGTACCTATTTAATTGTTTAAATCAGCCACTTTGTGCTTTTGGGATAGTTTTAAAAAATCTATGTTCTTAGGATCATTTCATAACTTCATGTCCAATTAACATTACTGTTAGACCTGACAGCCTTAGGGTGGTCACCGCTATCTTTTTGCATGCCGCCCTCCACTTTTGAGATACTGTTTTTGCTGGTTTTTAGACTCTGCACACTTTACCACTGCTAACCAGTGCTAAAGTGCAAATGCTCTCTCCCTTTAAACATGGTAACATTGGATCACACCCAATTGGGCTATTTAATTTACTTAAAAAGTCCCTAGTAGAGCGCACTATATGTGCCCAGGGCCTGTAGATTAAAAGCTACTAGTGGGCCTGCAGCACTGATTGTGCCACCCACTTAAGTAGCCCCTTAAGCTTGTCTCAGGCCTGCCATTGCAAGGCCTGTGTGTGCAGTTTCACTGCCAATTCGACATTACATTTAAAAGTATTTGCCAAGCCTAAAACTTCACTGTTTCAAAATATAAGTCACCCCTAAGGTGTGCCCTAGGTAACCCCTAGGGCAGGGTGCTGTGTGGGTAAAAGGCAGGACATGTACCTGTGTAGTTTACATGTCCTGGTAGTGTTAAACTCCTAAATTCGTTGTTACACAACTGTGAGGCCTGCTCCCTTCATAGGCTAACATTGAGGCTGCCCTCATACATTGTTTGAGTGGTAGCTGCAAATCTGAAAGGAGTAGGAAGGTCATATTTAGAATGGCCAGAATGGTAATACAAAATCCTGCTGACTGGTGAAGTTGGATTTAATATTAGTATTTTAGAAATGCCACTTTTAGAAAGTGATCATTTCTCTGCACTTAAATCTTTCTGTGCCTTACAATCCACGCCTGGCTGGGTTCAGTTGACAGCTCCTTGTGCATTCACTCAGACACATCCCAAACACATGATACTCAGCCTCACTTGCGTACATCTGTATATTGAATGGGTCTTCCTGGGCTGGGAGGGTGTGGGCCTGCTCTCACACAAAGGACTGCCACACCCCCTACTGGGACCCTAGCAGACAGGATTGAACTGAAGGGGGACCTGGTGCACTTCTAAGCCACTCTTTGAAGTCTCCCCACTTCAAAGGCACATTTGGGTGTAAAAACAGGGCCTCTGCCCTACCAACACAGACACTTCCTGGAGAAGATACCTGAACCAGAACCTGCACCCTGACAAGAAGAACTGCCTGGCGGACCAAATGACTCACTTGACTGTTTTCTGAAAAGGACTGCTGCCTTGCTGTCTCCCTGCTGTCTTGCTGCTCTCTTGCTGTGCTGCAGAAGTGCTATCCAAGGGCTTGGATAGAGCTTGCCTCCTGTTCCCTGAAGTCTTAGGACCAAAAAGACTTCTCTCCTGCAGCTGAAATCCCCATGCCGCAAAAATTCAACGCACCGCCTGCCAAGAACGACACGCTGAGACTGGATCAACGCTGCACCAGCGACGCGACCGGAACTTCAACGCACGGCCCTACTGGATCGACGCAAGCCAACTCAGAAGTATGCCGCCCTACTTCCTGAGAGGAATCAACGCAGCACCCGCTGTGCAGAAGAAAATTCCACACATCGCCTACCGGAATCAACGCAGCTCCTGTGACTTCGCTCCGCAAGCCCAGGATTCCACGCATTTTCCCCGGGGCTTCTGAAAAGCCCGCAACCCGAAGAGGATCCAAGTCAGTGTGCCAGAAATCGACACAACGTCTTCCCCACATGGAAAATAATGATGCAAGTCCATGTGCAAAGAGGCAAAACCGACGCACACTCACTGTTTTCCACGCACCTGCTCCTCTGCGGTCTCTTACAAGGATTTTTCAAAGCAAACCAGGTACTTTGCCCTGCAAGAGACACTTGTTTTTTCTAGGAGAACTTAAGACACTTTTATTGCTTTTACAGTAATATTTCAACTCTAACACACTTGATATCACTTTCAGTGATATCTCTACATTTGCTTATTTCATCTTTAATCGTTTTGATCTGCTTTTATCCAGATAAATATTATGTATTTTTCTAAACACTGTGTGGGGTATTTTTGTGGTGTTATATTGTGGTATTGCATGATTTATTGCACAAACACTTTACGCATTGCCTTCTAGGTTAAGCCTGACTGCTCAGTGCCAAGCCACCAGAGGGTGGGCACAGGATAATTTGGATTGTGTATGACTTCCCCTGATTAGAGTGAGGGTCCTTGCTTGGACAGGGGGTAACCTAACTGCCAACCAAAGACCCAATTTCTAACAATTACTTTTATACATATACCTTGAGATAATATGCTGCCACCACATTTACATATCATGATGATTTTTGGCTCTCAATATTTTCAAAAATACTCCGACTTTACTCATGATTATACCGTAAACATGCTACTCATACCCATGTTTCCCAAAGAGAAGGATTTTGTGAGAAAACGTGCTGAAAATGACATCATTGTTCAGAATTTGCCATTCAAAAACATTTGGCGATTCATTGCAAATGTCCTGATTCCCAACCAAAGGCTAGGAAGACACAATTTCTCCTATTTGTGCTAGTCATTGACTTAAAGGTGAATGTCCCGCTAGCAATTCTGCTGGATAATTGCTTAATGTGTTGATTCTTTCTCTAACTGATTTACTATAAATGCTGGAGAAACTGGAGGGTGAAACAAGTTTGTTCTGTGAATAGATGAATAAGAGAAGCCAGGAGTCACTCACTTCATTTGTCAGAGTACCTGTTGCTCTACTGGGTGGGAGTGCAGGAACTGTGAATGCTGCCAAAGCCCCATGAGCTTCCAATTCCATTTCACTTGCTATTATCCTATCGATGCTAGAGATATGGTGTTCTATATATTAATCCCTTAGGAATTAAACATGAAGAAAATTGAGAGTGTTGTATATTCTGCATAGTCTCTGGGGTTCAGAAGAAAACTACCTCTTAGGCCCTCATGAGGCAAGTAATATGAGTTCCTGGCCCTATCAAAACTTTGACACCTGTTGGTACACCAGCAGACCTGTTTACTTTCACAAACATATTTTGACTGCTTTCAGATTGAAACACCAGGACAACATGAGTATTCACTTGAGAGACTAGGGGCCTGATTTATATCCTTGCGGTAAGCATACTCCATCGCGGCGCTTCCCACTAAGGTAATAGTCAGCCCGCCTGATTTAGATGTGGGTGGATCATAGTTTTGGTTATGACAATGACTACTCCGTCACTGCCTTAGCCAAACCTCTTTAATGGCCCTCACTCCATAAGGCCATCAGGGAAATTACTATGGGGGTCATTCCGACCCCGGCGGGCGGCGGGCACCGCCCGCCGGGCGGAGACTGCCAAAAGACCGCACTGCGGTCAAATGACCGCGGCGGTCATTCTGACTTTCCCGCTGGGCCGGCGGACGACCGCCAAAAGGCCGCCCGCCGGCCCAGCAGGAAAGACCCAGCAACGATGAAGCCGGCTCCGAATGGAGCCGGCGGAGTTGCTGGGGTGTGACGGGTGCAGTGGCACCCGTCGCGATTTTCAGTGTCTGCAAAGCAGACACTGAAAATCATTATGGGGCCCTGTTAGGGGGCCCCTGCACTGCCCATGCCAGTGGCATGGGCAGTGCAGGGGCCCCCAGGGGCCCCACGACACCCGTTCCCGCCATCCTGTTCCTGGCGGTAGAAACCGCCAGGAACAGGATGGCGGGAAGGGGGTCGGAATCCCCATGGCGGCGCTGCAAGCAGCGCCGCCATGGCGGATTCCCTGGGCCAGGGGAAAACCAGCGGGAAACCGCCGGTTCCCCTTTTCTGACCGCGGCTTTACTGCTGCGGTCAGAATGGCCCAGGAAGCACCGCCAGCCTGTTGGCGGTGCTTCTGCGGTCGTTGGACCTGGCGGTCGGTGACCGCCAGGGTCAGAATGACCCCCTATATGTCTGCCCACCCAATTAGGATGGGAGGACATATAGCAATTTGTTTAATGTCTGTCACCAATAGGCAAACCCTGGCAGTGAGGGAGATTAAAAAATGAATAAACCTCCCCCCTCCCTCACCATGGAAGATTACTCCCATGGAGAGGGAGGCATTTTCTTTTTTATGTTAAAAAAGAAAATTCAACTCCGGAAGTTTCTTTTTGAAAGAAAAAAGTAAACTGTTTGGTGCAGGGCTCCGTCATGCAGTTGGAGCCCTGCACCAAACAACAAAAAGTATTGACAGGAACAACTATGATGGCAATTTCTGCCAATGCTTTATAAATGCCCCCTGCTTCACAGTTATTTATACATTCAGTGACCGAGTAATCTACTCTGACCCCTGGCAGAACAACAGGCTGGCTGCTGAAAAGCCGTACCAACATTCCACGTAATGCATGATTCCGCTTATCCAGTTCTATATATTCCATAGAGCCTATCTTACTCCAGCTAAAATCAATCAGTATTTTCATCGCACAGATGCAGCCTTCTCCCGCTGTGCAATAATGGCAGCAGGGCAGCAGATTTGCTACACGTGTTATGGTCCTGTCCCTCCTTGCGCTCTCACAGGCGAGATGTGTTAGCGCAGCAGTCAGGTTGCATGACGCGCTCACTGCTGATCACGTGGGAGGCATGTATTCTGAGTCATTTCCCAGAGCTAAAAAGCACAAGGTGTCCACAAGATTCCTGGACCTGGGCCTTCTGACGGCCAAACGCCTAATTACCAGGACATGGAAATCCTCTAAACCCCCTTTGATTGCGGAATGGAGGAGGTCATTTGTGGTGTGGAAGAAGCAGACGGGGTAGCACTGCGGAGGCAAGACAGTTTGGGATTGCGTAAATACCCCTTGGCTTCTGGATAGGAGGAGATGTTGTCTGAGATTCGAGAACTAGGGCATGGGGCTGATGCAGATGCTACGAATGTAGAAATCATGTCGTGAACAGCCTGTTAAACTGGTTGTGTGCAATGGATTATGCCTGCGCCCCTGCCAGCGCGCTTAACCCCCGTCCCAGGGGCTTTGACGAGGCAGGTTAGGTGTGGCTGCGCCTTGTGGGGTCTGGCTGGGTGGAGCTGGCAGAGATGCGGAGATGTGAGGCAAAAGTTTGGAGGCTTAGGGAATGGATTCCAGTTATGGTTACTGTTCTGTTGTTGTATTGTTGTACACAATGTTAATGCTGTATCTTAACTTCCTTACTGTGCAATATGAGGCAACTGCCCACTAAGACAATGTTCCGGTGTAACCTATGCCTCACGATGCTGAGCAATCCGAAGACTGGAGGCACGTGATAGCTACTAGTCCTGATACACCACTCCATTGGCTTCGGATGTGAATCCTTGTTGCCAATTGATGTATGGTTCTCTGTAAGTTAGCCCGATTTAACCAAATAGGCTGTAACAGGAGTTGGGCTTCTGATTTTCCTCACTGCAGTAAGTGTACAAAAATCGTGATTGTTTTTAGAACTGAAATAAATTAAAAAGATTCAAGCAAAAAAAAAAAAAAAAAAGGGGGAAAAAAACAGGCTGGCCGCTGAATTATATATCGGGTTCTTGGTCTCCTAGAATTTGGGATTTTTTGGTAATTTCAAAGTGGATCTCTAGGGTTTAATGTGTAAACCCCCAGTGAGGCAGTCACTGGAGTTACCAGTATACAAGGTTTCTGTAACATTAGTAGGGGGGGGGAATTACCAGGAATATTACCGGGGCACTCATAAATGTGTATTTTTTTGAAAGTGGCATTCAATACTGCTGCTACGATAGGTTGTGTAGTACCATTGATCTGGAAAAGTGAGATATCTGCGTGCTTCTGTATTAAGAAATGAGACTACTCCACTTAATAAATCAGAGTCATTTAGGTTCATCTTTGAATCCTGGACTGATATGGTGTGTATATATAGTTTTTAAAAGGAATTGAACCTTTTCATCCACGCAAGAAATAAAAACAATGGAAGGGACGGTGCAGGTTTGTTCCTGCCACTCCAGCTGCTAATCTTGCTGATGCTTTCCATTTGTAATGATGTCACATCAGCTGCATAGCAGTCAAAATAGAAGCACGCGATCATTGATTATTGTGATCAGGTCCCTGAAGATGCTGAGATGGCTCTTGATTTGTCTTATCTCTCCATCAGATCGTGTGTCTATGGGTCTCTGGAGGGCACAAGTTAAGAGTCATTAGCGGCAAAAGCACTCTAGAAGCAGCAGAACGCAATGTGTCTTGCATGGTGCACAACAGGCACTCAGTGGCAGAAATGGCTTCCAATGAGTCCCAGGCTGCCAGCAGACCATCGGCTACTTGGGTTTCCCTTAACCAATAGATGATGCCTTCTTTGGCCACTTTCCAACCATTAGTTCCTAACGCATCCGCTCTTCAGAACTCTAGCTAATAAATACAACCCAAAACCACAACTTGTGGTTTAGAATAGGTTTCTTTTGCTTAACTATTCCCCAATTAATAGCACCAAGAGGAAAGTGGTGGAGAAACATGCAAAAATAAATAGGTATATCACAGGTATTACAATGTATAACTTGTTGATTGGTTTTGCTTTCGAAGGTCTTAGCTGCAGAAACTTAAAAGAAGCTATGAACCAAAACTTCCTGTGAACTAGGGAAGAAGTTGTGAAAAGATAAAAGAGTAGACAGACTTCTTGATAGGAATCCCAAGTTTATTTCAACCCAAGGATAACACCTCAGCCAGCTCCCTCTCAGTCCACCATCTGTTCACATTTGACCCCAAACTTTCACAGAACCCTCAAGTAACCCAATGAGAATGCTGCACAGATGCATGGAATTTCACACGCATGCACAGAATTCCCCATTGGCAAGATACCACAGAAATCATTCGTTCCCAGCAGCAAGTCCAACACGAACAGTGGCTTTGAGGGACTTCTGCATGCTTCCTTCCAAGAGGAGCTGGAGGTAAACAAAGTAACAACCAAAACATGAGGTACTGCTTTAATATTAACTGTCCAAACCTATGGCTCTGCAGGACACTTGTATTCTCCTTGAGGCCAATGTCACCTATATAAAGATGAATCCAAAAGCTTCCATTCCTTTTCATCTCTCCACGTCTGATTGAATTTGACTACAACATGCACAGTAGTGAAAAACAGCTGTATAGACTCGAGCTAATGGGCGTTTCTGACAGTGGAATGAATATTTAAACGCGCAGGAACACGATTCATCTCTAGATTGAAGCAGAGACTGTCTTTATACATTTAATAATTATATATGTTCTTCCTACTCCGTGGCCTACCTGTGTTTGTATTAGCCGCGTGTCGAAGACCCAGAGCCGGACTGGCAGTGGCGGGCATCAGGTGTTTTCCCAGGAGGCTGGAAGGGTGGGGGCCGGTTTTGCAGCTGTGGGGGCCAGTTTATTTACTGGAGGCCGGTTTTGCAGCGGTGTTGCAAATTCAGCCTACAAAAACAAAAGCAGCAGTGATTCACGCTTGCACCCAGTTCTCCTCCTCTCCCCCAGGGGGCTGGTCTGACAAAACTGCCAGGGCTGCTTTGGGTTCCCAGTATAGCCCTGGGAAGACCTCCACAGCTGGGTGCAGGGACACAACTTCAGAGCCAGGGCGGGACACACACCATACTCCAGTTCTAGTAATGGCACTGGACATCATAAATACGGGAGGCAACTGTAGCATGACTGCCCTCTGCTTGCTGGCAGTACATTTAAAGTGCACACTGAGATAAAGATGTTCCAATGGCCACCACGCACGTATTTACACAAGTCCACATGTGAAGTGTGTGCTGCAAGCACCCGCTGCGGGAACTCCTTGTTCATGCAGGCACAGCCAGTGAGACCGCAAAACAATGGGGCCCCCCTGCAGAACGTGATGAGGGTCCTCAAAGTTTCTCATAGCACACAGATATTCATTGGCTTTGGGCAGAGTGGGCCCCCTTTAATGGTTCGAGGCTCCTTAGTGGTTGGGGCCCCCTTTGGCACAGGGGCTGCAGGGGCCTGCCTTAGGCCCCTGAGCACAGCTGCTGTCATCCTAGTTCAAGGCTATCATACACAACAATTTTTATTCATAGCAAAAAAAGTCAGAATAATGTTTAGTATTTTAATTAGGTCAATAAATTTACTGGTGTCCTGGCACTGACTGTCGGAGCTGGGATAGCAAGGAAATCATCAGGGGTCGCAACAGGTTGGGGGGGGGGGGGGGAGGGGGGGGCGCAGAAGCGACTCTTGCATGCCCTATTTGACTTCCATAATTTTTCACATTCTTGCATGTAAAGCAGCCAAACACTGAATTCATTGTGATTGAGGAAAGGACAATCTGACACTCATTTGGTGGGAAGGTTGCAAGACAAAACAGCTTTACAATTGGTAGGAGTTTCCAAATTCCACAAGAAGCATAATTATAAAACTTGCGTGGCCAGCAGAGAAGAGTCTGAGAAAGTCAGAGATATTCCTAGTGGGAGAGATATGTACAGAAAGCAGCCTGCATGCTAACAAATGTCCAAGTAACAGGAAAAAGCAAAAACGCTTGGGCAATCCTATAAAAACAACTGCTTGCAAGAAAACATAAATCCTACACAATTAACAATATAGACTGTTTTGAACAAAGGTTTTATGGAAAACAGGTGAAGGAGATCAAGTATAAAAAGTATATGAAAATATGTATACTTATATGTATATTAAGGTTTATGAGTCCTAGTCACAAAGTAAGTTTGCATGTTTAGTTCTGCTCAAACTGGAGATTTACACTAGTGCAGGAATAGATTTTATTACTAGTGTAAATCTTCAGTTTTGTGCTACTCACCATTTTCATGCGTAGAGTTCCACCTAGCTGTAGACTTAAGAGTCTCCACCACTCAAATAAGAGTTGCATGGCTGAATTTATGAGTATAAAGTTACATTAAGTAACTTTCTGCTTGTTCCTGGAGCTCTCTGCCATTGTGACATTTTTCTCCCCATATAAAGTAAAAGGTAACTTTAAGAAAATAAAACATCAATATTACGTTTTAAATTATAAATAATAAAAACACGTTTCCCTACCTCCTAATCACCGAGGACTACCAGAGTATCAAGGGACAACACACCTGTACTCGTACTGAAACATTATATATTACTACATTAATCATTTAAATATAAAAATTATTAAAATGTTCATTTTACGACCCTCACTCTTACGGTATCATTTGAGTTTAATGTGTCACAACGTTGAATGCAAGTTGTGTATTATTTTATATATGCTCTATTTTTAAAATACATGCCCATTTATGTTATATTAAAGTTTTTATGAATATAAAGAATACGTATTTAAATGTATAATTTTAGTTAGAGTTATTGCCTGCCTGCATTGATTTCTAAGGAAGTGCTGCAGTACCAGTGGTTGGCATCCTCCAGAGCTGGACTGGAGTACATTTAAACTTGTTTATCTTAGTAGTTCTACTGTACTAGAGTTGGATGTGTATTTTCGAAATTGCAATTCTCTCTTATGTGAGTGTATGTTTTGTATTAGCATGTATCTCCCTAATCCACTCTTCAATTTCCTTGGACCCCACACATTTTGTAGTAATTTGTCCCCATTTTTCAATTTGTCTCCCTTACCCCTTACACCATTACTTCTAAATCCTTTACCTATTTGTTTGGAGATCTCCAGCACCGGGTGTGCATCTTCTTACAGACAATACAGGAGAGGCAGAGACACAAATCTCCAGCTGGAGGTTTGTAAATTGTATTTTGGAGTAGGTAAAGTAGTACTACCTTACATAACCAAAAAAAATATTTTTTTGTGAATAGGACCCTATCTGCCCATATGTCCCTATACATAAATCCATTCATTTATGAATCACACTTGTGTAAAAAAAAAAAGGTTCCAGGGGAATAAAACATCTGGTTGCCAATGCTGGTTGCAATATTGCTTCTATAGTTTCTAGAGCTTCAGCTGTTTTAAAGAGTATCCAGTGATGTTTGCAAACATTCCCATTTTTTTCTCAAATGTTCCCAAGCTAAATTATTGTCCTTTAACTAAGGATTTTCGGCCTCAGTACAAGTAACTTGTAATCCCCAATAGACTTGGAACTGTCATTTACCAGGCCTATTGGGATTAAGAGTAATGCCAGAAAACTGCACGCTGTTGAGTTTCTTACCAAAGACTCCAGCTGCTCAAACCAACCATACCCTCCAGGCAGAAAATAAGGAATGACCAGAGGGATCAGAAGCAAAAATCTGACTGCCACAATTAGTGTCTATTCCTGAGTGGCTTCTAATAGTCCAATTGGTAATGAGCTATTTTTATGTGGGTTACTGTTTCAGCCGATAACACCATCTCCAAGGGGCTGAAATTATCAAACATATTCATGGGATACTCGTAATGAGCACTAAGCAAATTAATTTTCTCAGAAACAGACTAGTAACTGAAACTAGTTTCCATGTGGAACTAGTTTTGATAACATTCTTTCAGCCTTTGTACTTCTGGAATAAGAAGTCATCTGACACTGGATGTGCATTAATATTTTCTTGCAAATTTATTATAGAGAAAACATGAAAATACTGACAAGTAGGGCCAGATGTACCAAAAAAAGCAGGTTGCTATTTACTGACAGCGAATCTTGGTGATTCTTAATGATTCGCTATTAGGTAATCGCAAACTGGGATGTATGACAGTGTGTTTGACACTGTTAGCGATTCGCAGTGGGTTGCAAATTAACCTGCCTCATCAATATTCATGAGGCAGGTCACAATATTTGACCCATTGTGAATGGCTACAATAACAGGGATGGTGGCCTACTGGGGACAGCAGACCACCATGTCTGTGTTTGCTTTTAAATAAACCAATATTTGTTTTGTAATGCAGCCCATTTTCCACAAAGAAAAACACACATTACAAAAAGAAAACTGAAAAGTTTTCTTTTTCATTTTTTAAGAGTAGGCAGTGGTCTGTTGGACCACTGCCTGCTCTTAAAAAATGTTTGCATCCCCATGCGCAAAGGGGAAGGGGTCGCTTGGGGACCCCTTCCCATTTGCAAATATGTTACCACCAGCTTGAAGTTTGTGGTAACTGTGATTGTTTTGCAAACACATTCATGGTTGCAAAATGATCATAGACTCATCCTAGACATCCCCAACACAGCCGCATCTCCTCCCACCTCAGAAACCTACACTGGCTCCCAGTCAACAAGTGCATCACATACAAACTCTTGATCCACACCTACAAGGCACTGCACAACATAGCAACGGCATACCTCAACCACCGCCTTGCCTTCTACGTACCCTACAGACATATCCGTTCCTCCCAGCTCGCCCTTGCAGCCGTCCCCAAGATCTGGAAAAGCACAGCAGGAGGAAGATCCATCTCCTACCTAGCAGTTTGGACGTGGAACACGCTACCTCGCAATCTCAAGCAGACCACATCACTGAAGCAGTTCAGGAAGGACCTCAAGACCTGGATCTTCGACTGATCAGCACACCCACAAAAAGAGCCTTGAGACCCTATGGGTGATTAGCAGCGCTATACAAATCCATGATTGATTGATTGATCATACATATCACTGCAACTCGCTATTAGGAAGGGACGCCCTTGACACGCCCCTTCCTAACAGCGACTCGCAAATCTATTTTGCGACTTGGTAATAGATTACCAAGTACAAAATAGCATTTGTACATACCAAAATGTTTTTTTATTTGCTCAAATGGCCTGATTCTGCCAATCTGGCCCCAAATGTGCAAACAGAATGGATGTGCATGAAACCTTTCTCAAAAGTAGATTTTGTTAGCAAACGTTTGTGTGTTGAAAAGGATCAGAGAGTGGAGCAAGCACTGCTGTACAGTCGACTTACTTTTTACTTCAGATTCATGCATCCTATTTGGACACTAATGATTTGAGAAAAAAAACAGAAACAGAATATCACAAAATTAATTGTTTGAAGTACCTTCTGCGATATTTATTTTTAAGATTATTTTATTTATTGGGCTTAGAGGAAGGGCATAATAGGCGTTGCAGGCCCCAATTTTTGTCATTTTTTTTATTGTGCTGTTTGCTGTTTCGGGGGGAACTGATTATATACATTGCAAGCCTTGGTCTGTGGTAAAAATCAAATGCATGTAGCATGACATGTGTTTCCATTTTTGCTTTTTTAGCACCAGAAAGGATGGTAGGCAGTGCTGGCGATCCACCCCAAGTGACTAATAATCGGGCCTCAAAACAGTCCTGGGACAAGGAAAGGTGAGTAGGATGGAAAAAGGGTTAGATGGAAGTGCATCCTTGCTGAATCCTGTGCAGAAACTGAAAGAAAATCAAGAATGGAAATGTGTAGTTGTGGTCTGCATGGTGAAAGAATGTTCTGATGAAGAACAAGGTATGTGTACTACGATAGTTTTCTGTATTCTCTATTGATTGTTTTTTAAACATTATGGCCCTCATTACGACCCTGTCGGTGAGAGATAAAAGTGGCAGTAATACCACTAACACTAACTACTGCCAAATTATGACCATGGTGGTGACAACTCCCATAGACAGCCAATATACCACACCAACTGCCAGGGTGGAAACAACACTCACCATGGCGGTAGCCGGCAACAGCCAGGCGGGAGACAAAGTACCGCCCAACATATTATAACACTGCAAACCATCACCTTTTCCGGGGTGGTACCAATGCCATCAAAAGCCTGGCGGAAACACATCACTGAAGAGAACTGACTCACCATCGAAGACACAGGGAAGAACAATGCCGCCATCGAACCCGAACTGCAAGTTTTCCCGATGATCTTTTATATTATGCTCCACTTGGAACACCAACGCCGATGAAGACGATGACGGTGAGTACAGCTGCCTAGCACACAAGGGACGGAGGGAGGAAAACTAGAGTGACACACACCCGCACAACACACACACACACCAAACACACAACCAGCTGCACATGAAAAACAATTTGCACCCGATACATGGCAGAATAATGCAAGGACAACAGGAATGCACCAAAGTGAATGTATTCATACAAACGGCTAATAAATATAGAATTGTCAATTAAACAGATATGTACACATGTACACAAAGGGACACTGCCCAGTCCAATGTTCAAAGGGCCCACATGGTCACAGGGCACAGTCTAAGGCCCAACTCGAATCCTGACTTCATCCGAATAGAACCCTGCAGGGGCATCAGTTTGCAAGTGGGCAGGCCCCTCAGGGGCAGGTGGGGCACCTCAGCTGGATTCAGGAACAAGCCCACTGGTTCTGAATGGGGCAACATGCTGGAGAGTGGAAGGCCAAATTCTCTCCATGCCCATTGCTCTGTCCTGGAGAGAGCAAGGCCACAGTCTCTCAGGTGGGTGACTTGCCCACTGGTTCTGGATGGGGCAACATGCCCATTGCTCTGTTCTGGGGAGTGCAAGGCCACAGTCTCTCAGGTGGGTGACTTGCCCACTGGTTCTGGATGGGGCAACGTGCCCATTGCTCTGTCCTGGGGAGTGCAAGGCCACAGTCTCTCAGGTGGGTGACTTGCCCACTGGTTCTGGATGGGACAACGTGTCCATTGCTCTGTCCTGGTAAGTGCAAGGCCACAGTCTCTCAGGTAGGTGACTTGCCCACTGGTTCTGAAGGGAGCAACGTGTCCATTGCTCTGTCCTGGGGACTGCAAGGCCGCAGTCTCTCAGGTAGGTGACTTGCCCACTGGTTCTAGAGGGGGCCCCTTGTATAGCAGCCCCTGGAGGCTGGACTACATGGCCTCTGCTGGTGGTGATGGCTGCAGTGTGGGGTAAAAGGAGGTGCCTCTTGGGCAGCCTCTGCAGGTGGTGATGGCTGCAGTGTGGTGGTGGATGGAGGTGCCTCCTGGGCAGCCTCTGCAGTTGGTGATGGCTGCAGTGTGCTGGCGGATGGAGGTGCCGCCTGGGCAGCCTCTGCAGTTGGTGATGGCTGCAGTGTGCTGGTGGATGGAGGTGCCTCCTGGGCAGCCTCTGCAGTTGGTGATGGCTGCAGTGTGCTGGCGGATGGAGGTGCCGCCTGGGCAGCCTCTGCAGTTGGTGATGGCTGCAGTGTGCTGGTGGATGGAGGTGCCTCCTGGGCAGCCTCTGCAGTTGGTGATGGCTGCAGTGTGCTGGCAGATGGTGGTGTATCCTGTCCAGCCCCTGCAGGTGGCGATGGATGCACTTGCTCAGCTGGCAGTGGGGGCCCTGAGACTGCTGGTGGTGGTGGAGGTGTCACCCTGACGGCCTCCGCTGGAGTAGAGGGCTTCGTCCCCTCAATGACATGGGGCGTGGATTCCTTACTCTTCCTGGCAGGGGTGGATGGCTTCTTCCTCTTCTTGGATGGAGGTGCAGGCCCCCTCCCCTTCTTGGATGGAGGTGCAGTCTCCTTCCCCTTCTTCCCTGGAGTTGCAGGCTCCTTACCCTTCTTGGCTGGAGGTGCAGGCTCCTTCCCCTTCTTGCCTGAAGGTGCAGGCTCCTTCCCCTTCTTGCATGAAGGTGTGGTATCCTTACCACCATGAGTAGGTGGTGACACCACTGTCCCCGTGGACTATTTGGCTGAGGTGCTGGGCTAGGTCTTTGGTACCCCCTCATACAGGCAGGACTGGGGGAGGGAAGAGGTCAAGTTGGGCAAGGAAAAGCTTTTTAGAGACAGTGGGGCAAGAGGAGGGAGGAGTGAGGGCAGTGGAGGTACAGGGAGTGGTTGTAGGAGGAATATGTCTGCTGGTTTTGGGTGCAGGGGCATGGGCTGTATGCTGATAGTTGGGTGTGTGAGTGCTTGCATTTGTGTCCTTTAGGAGGGGGGTACAGACAGGGTGGGAGAGGACAGAGGGGACGCATGCATGGCTGTTGTGGAGGAGTCTGCTAGTGAGGTGTGTGTGTGCTGCTTGGTGTGGTGATGATGGTGGTGGATGTTGATGTAGTGCATGCAGGTGTGAGTGTGGACATGACTGAGAGGGATGTGGAGGAGGAGGAGGAGAAGTGGGAGACAGTGGAGGCAGTTGATGTTGTCGTGTCTGCAACGTATGGAGTGCTTGTGTGATTAAGTGTGGTGCTTGACTTTTCCTGTGCCACTCTTGGGTGTTGTCTTGTGTGCATGCTTGTCTGTATGTGAGCATGGGATGGGTTGGGGTTGAGGAGAATGGGACTGGGAAGTGGTAGTTGAAGGGGGGACGGTAGAAACAGTGACAATGTGTCAGTGAGACCAAATCCTCAGAGTACACGCGTTGTTGTCAATAGGCCCACCTCCTGGCAGCTTCAACTCTACAAGCCTTAACAGCGCGGCGTCTTAGAGTGGCCAAGTGGAGGGTAGGGAGTTAAGGAAGGGTACACCGGGGAAGGAGACCTGCGGAAACAATAATCACAGATACTACAGAGAAATATCAATCACAGAACTCTTTGGAATCTGTCAACTATAAATCCAGCAGTCGCTTGGAACAATAGTAAATCATAGCGCCTTTCATAAGTTTCAAGAAATGAAAGGTTAACACGGTATTCACTCAAAGAAATGTTACTTCACATTTCAAAAACTTTCCAAGATACATGATTTCAGTTTGTGTCCGTATTTTACATTAACCATAATCAAATATTTCCTTGAGTTCAAATTATTGCCTTAGCATTTATTCATAACCATTTAAACCTTTTGTGAATAACCGCGCTTATACAATGTATCTGTGTCGCTACCGAGCGACTCCACAAGTAAGCAGCTGAAGTTGAAAAGTGACAGCGAGAAAGCGGTAACGCTGCAACAGCAAAACATTCGCTTAGTTTGTTATCAATTTAAATATTTATAGCTGATTGCCAAAGATTACTACTTTCTCCAATAAAAAAAAATATCAACCTTTAAACAGTTTTATCAAATAAGAAAACGGATGATGGAAGCTAGAAACCACCATCCGTCTTACCACCCTGAGTGTCTGCTACTCGCTGCTTTCAATGCCTCAACACGAGGAAATCCCAGGTAAACAGGCAAAAACATGGAAACACCCGACTTCAAACAGAACAGCTCCGGTCCTCACGAGATCCTCAGAATAGTGAGCAGTGGGAACTGGGCGGGATCACTTAAATAGACTTGTGCCCCGCCCAATGTGCCACGCCCAAAGTGGCTGCCATAAAGATACTTGGGACCAATGCCATGAAATAAAGACAATGCGTGCACAGGGCTCTGCAGTAGCCACTAGACTCTGCAAATGACAGTCTCTGGACCAAGACTGTGTGGTGGAAACAGTGATGCACGGACTCTGGCAACAGGCGGGCCCTAGAGCGCGCACGTAGCCATGGTGTTGACACACTGGCTGCCATCAGAGAGGAGGCCAGAGCCTGAATTGACCTCTGTTGGGCCACCTATCCACCGTGAATGCCCTCAAGTAATGCATTGCATTGCTGCATCTGGGATGCCAGCCCCTGGATGGCATTCACAATGGTTGATTGCCCTACATAGATGGATCTCAGGAGGTCAATAGCCTCCTCACTCAGGGCAGCAGGGCTCACTGGGGCAGGGCCTGAGGTACCCGGGGCGAAGGAGATGCCCACCCTCCTGCGTGAGCAGGTACGGGCAATTCGCGGAGGGGCTACAGGGCTACTGGGAGGGCGGTGCTGGAACGGAGGGTGGCAGCTGTACCTGCAGCAGGGGTGGTCACAGAGGTGTCCACCACCACCATGGAGCTTCCATCGGAGGAGGTATCTAAGTCTGTGTTGTCACCTCTTCGCCGTGGTGCTCCCCTCGCCCTTCCTCCCACTGGTTCCCTTGGCATCGGTGGGCTTTGCCTCCTGGATCCTGTGGGATACAGCTCCCTCTGTCGCCGGTGCCCCTGCTCCTCTGCCAGATGATGCTAAATGCACACAAGGACAGGATGACAAAACAAGAAAGGGGGGAGGTAGACAAAGGATACACTGGGTCAATGACTGCACCAATACCACAGTTGGCATACACATCACTGTCACACACAGGGAACAGGCTTAAGCACTATGCATTGCACTACCAGTGATATGACTAGTTGCTAAGGCAAGATGAAGGCCAAACACTGCCAACTGCAGCACTCCTGGGACCCACGATGCCCTGCCTGAAATGGACTGCTAACAAGCTAGGTTAACGGTATTTGACAAACACCCATTACCCTTGAGATGACCCACGCTGCAATGTCTGGTTTGGCCTTAGGGGCACCCACTAACACACATCAACCACCCGGATACCACCCCATCTGCCAAAATATGTACTGATACCCACTGTACTCACCTCCTTGTGGCTGCTGTGATTTCCTCAAGCGCCCATCCAGCTCATGGTAGGCCACCACCAGTATGCGGGCCATCAGGGGGGGTCAGGGTCCAACGACCAACCCTTCCTCATTGGACGGCCATCCTGAGCTGGTCTCCCGCGGTCTACTGTGCCCAGCGTCTCAGGTCCTCCCACCATTTCTGACAGTGGGTGCTCTGCATGCCATATACCCCCAGGGTCTGCACATCCTTGGCGACGGCACAACATATTCCCTTCTTTTGATGGGCGCTGACCTGGAGAGGCAATACAGACAGGAGAACACCATTAAAAAAACTGTCCTGCCTGTCACACAAATGGCCCACCATACCCGTTTACATCACCATTGGCAGACACATCGCCCAGCACACACCATGTACACCACCACAAGACATTACCCCTACCCCCTTACACGATGCTTGCACACACAACTCTATGCATCCTTTCCACATGCATCGTGCCCAAAGTGTACTCACGTGTTGGTCTGGAGGCCCATACAGCAGTCCGTACTGGGGTAGGACCCCATCCACCAGTCGCTCCAACTCCTCCAAAGGGAAGGCACGGGCCCTTTCCCCGGTCACACGGGCCATGGTAGGTTCCAGACACAGGTCACAGCAGCACACGCAGTGTAGGTGTTCTCCTGTTGAAGGTCAGGAAACAAGTGAGGAATCAGATAGAAAATGGCGGTGACGTCCGCGGCGGTGTACACCGTCACCGCCAGCGCAGATCCCCATTGGCCACTGTACTCCATAGAGCTCCATATTATCCAATGAGGAATTGTACGGCGGTGCAAAACCCCCTTCTGCCAGGACGCCCAACGTCGGCGGAATTACCTCACTTCCACCTGTCCCTACATACAGGACAGATAGTCGCCATTTCAGTGGGGGAACAGTAATATCAACAATAACTGTGTCACAGATTAGATTGGCACATACCTCCCCATTAACACTGTCCCATTACATAGGTGCACCATGTAGACGGCAGTTGTGGTTCCATTATTCCAATTGTGACAGCCTACTCACTCTTGTGTCCCTTAGATTCCTACCGTTGCGGACGAATAGGAGGTGGAGACATACCCCTGTGACTGACCCCTGGTGGACTTATCTACACTAGAGGACAGGCACATTATCCTCACCTATAGACTGGACAGAGCCACAATCACAGAGCTGTGTGCCCACTTGGAGCCAGACATGATCTCATCTATCCGTCATCCAACTGGCATCCCCCCTCTTGTGCAAGTGCTATCAATGCTCCATTTCCTGGCAACTGGTTCCTTCCAACTGACATTGGGCTTGGCAGTAGGAATGTCACAGCCAATGTTCTCAATCGTGCTGGCAATAGTGTTGTCTGACCTGGTAAAACACATGTGCAGCTACATTTCTTTCCCCCAGGTGGAAGAACTGGCCACTGTGAAGGCCGGATTCTATGCAATGGGACATATCCCCAATATTATTGGGGCGTTCGACGGCACACATATTGCATTTGTCCCCCTCCCGCCAGAATGAACAGGTGTTCAGGAATCGTAAGAGTTTCCACTCATTGAATGTGCAGATGGTGTGCATGGCTGACCAGTACATCTCCCACGTCAATGCTACGTATCCTGGATCAGTGTATGATGCCTTTTCTTCTGAGGAATAGCAGGATCCCAAATGTGATGGCCCAACTACAGAGGCACAGGGTGTGGCTAATAGGTGAGCCTTGGTCCCCACCCACTGTATGTGAGTGTATGCCTTCTGGTGTTAGCCCCATAGGATTGTGTGAGGCTAAATGTGCTCCCTCAAGACTTGCAGGTGACTCAGGCTACCCAAACCTATTGTGGCTGCTAACTCCTGTGAGGAATGCCAGGAAAGAGGTGCTGAGGAACATTATAATGAGGCACATGGGCGAACCAGGCGGATCATCGAGGGGACCTTCGGCCTCCTGAAGGCCAGGTTCAGGTGCCTCAATCTGACAGGTGGATCCCTGTGCTACTCACCCGAGAAGGTCTGCCAGATAGTAGTGGCATGCTGCATGTTGCACAACCTGGCCCTCAGACACCATGTACGTTTTCTGCAGGAGGAGGAGACTCGAGATGTCCCTGTGGCAGCAGTTGCCCCTGAGGACAGTGAGGATGAAGAGGCTGAGGATGAGGATAAGGACAACTGAACATTAGTTATCCGTCAGTACTTCCAATGACACACAGGTGAGAAAGTGCAAGTGCACATTTCTATGACTAATGGTGTATTCTGAGTGGCTGTAGCATGATGGCATTAACTTCCTTTGTATCTCGTCTTACTGTCACCTATGGTTTGTCATTTTACAGATGTTGGTGATATAACAACTGTGTACTGATGTGCTGACTACAGCCAGCTACGGGTCATTATTTCTATGCTCTCACAGTATACAATTCATTTGCAATGGATGTGACTTTTTCCATAAATACGCACTTTCAAAATATAAAATACTAGTAGTGAGGTTGTGTTCAAGGGTGTTTATTGTAGTGCTAAGAAATTGAGGGGGAAGTGCAATGGAATGGGGTGATGATGGAGGAAAGTCCAGGGTATTGTTCCTGTCTGTTTGCAGCACAGGTGCAGTGTCCAAGGGGCCATTGGAAGGGGAACAACGGCAGTTCAAAGTGGACAAGGTGAATCAGTGGGACACAAGGGGGACAATCAGGAGAGTCTCATTTCTTGGCGTCGGTCTTGGCAAGTGTCTCTGGCTTCTGTCTGGGTCACAGGGAACTTTTGCGGGGTGGTTCATCTTCTACAGGGGAAGGGATGCTGGTGGCCTGTGGGTCCTGTGGTGGGGCCTCCTGCTCACTAGCTGCAGCGGAAGTGGAGGGCTGTTCAATGAACTGGCTAGTGGCAGGGGCCCGCTGGTGTGCTGTTGCCTCCCTTATGATGTTGGCCATGTCTGCCAGCACCTCTGCTATGGAGATCAGGGTGGTGTTAATGGCCTTCAAGTCCTCCCTGATCCCCTGATACAGTCCCTCCTGCAGCCACCTGTTCTCCTGCACGTTGCCAAGGATCTGCCCCATTGTGTCCTGGGAATCATTCAAAAATGACAATTTTGTACTTCTATGTATGCTGTACTTTGCAGCACACATAGGAGTCCCAAATCACCATTGTAGAATGTTTATGTGTAGGAAGGAAGACCTTCCTGCACATAAACAATCAAGTCCCTCAACGCAGACACCCTTGCACTATGATGCAATGATGCATGTGTTTGGCAGCTAAATTTAGCGCCAGCGCAGGGGGAAACACAGGGGGCGACTTATTTCAGTAAATACAGCTCATCTCTGCGCCACTTTATAGTAAATCTGGCATATAGCCTTTTCATACTGAAAATGTTCTATATAAATGTAAAATGACTAGGAAGGGAGGTCAACAGATTTGGAGCCTGCTTGAAGGATGCCTTTATTTAACTCAGGATTCATTTATATAATTTTTTTTTAAGCTTTTAACTGATTAATTTTGTTGAATGTAGTGCAAGATTATTATTGCATGTATTGTGTTCTGTATCTAATTTTCTTTTCCACTTTCAATATTACATTTTGAAAATACCCCAGGACATCAGCTGCAGTCTCAGCAAGCTTTCTTTGGGTGGTGTGAGGAGGGGAGACTGATGGGGAAGGGGCAGAAGTGCCTCTGAGGCATGGATAGGAATGATGCACCGCCCCCCCCCCCCTCCCCAGGTCTCACCCCTCCCCATACAGTGATTATTTTTAAGTTTACAGGTCTGTGAAATGCAGAACGCTTCTAATAAGTTTGTAAAAAAAACATCTGCATGTCATGGATGTCGATTCACTAAACTGCCAGCAGAGAAAGTGACATCTCACACGTTTGACGTTATTGACAAATGGTAACGACATAATGTGACCTTTTACGCTAAATCTAAGAGATGTCACATGAAATTAACACTAATTTCCTCACACTAATTGATATCACTGAAGTGCCATAATAGCTGAATGGTTAATATAACACAACACAGACAAAAGCTCGTTTTAGATCTCACCTTTATCAGTGGTTCAGGCTTGATCTTTGAAAGTGCTGAGTTATAATAGGTGTCCTAACTTTCAGTGAGAACGTGCACCAAGTGAGCCAGCGCTCTTCTTGGAGGGGCTTAGGAAGGGGTTTATCTATCCTTAGAGCATTTTTATATAAATCAAATAAAATGGTGCAATTTAAAGAGCAATGTTCAAATGATTTTGCTAAAAGGTTATAGGCTGTGAAATGGCACTTGCTAAATATTCAAATTGTTTCACGGTGTGCCAAGCCTAGGAATCCTGATGCTATAAAGTAGTTTACCCGTTTATTTTTTCAAAATGTGCCATGAGTGCCCCCAGATGTCAAAGATGGTTTACAGTAAAAAGTAGTGCAGGAAAACAGTAGGCTGCAAAACCTTGAGCCAAAAAGGTAGGCTGGAGAAAGAATAACGTGAAAAAAAGTTGTGGGTACAAAAATGTAAAAATGTGGTGTTTTATAGAGCAAAGGTAAGAGTGCTGGAAGCAGGATCAAGAGGCATCTTCCTGCAAAAGTAAAGTAAGACGGGGAAGGGATTCAGGGACCAGTGTTAAGGGGAAGGTGAGAACTGTCAGGGTTCAGAAAAGGATGGTGTTAAAGGTGTCATTAAGGTTCTGGGAAGAGTAGCTCTGACAGGTGGGTCGAAGTCTTTAGCGTTCAGGGATGGTAGCCTAAAAAAGTGGTAAAGGGTTTGTAGGGTTCAGGAAAGAGCAGTGTTAAAGGATGTCATGGGTTTGGGTTTTTAGGGTTCATGAAGGGGTATCAATAAGGGGAAGTAGGGAGTTTTACGTTCAGGGAAACTTGTGATAAAAGATGATTAGGGATTTTAGGTTCAAGGAAGGGTAGCTGTTAGACCTGGCATCTTTTGGCATGTTTCCCCTGACTTTTTGCCTTCTGCTTTTATGGTATGCTGGACTCTGGTTTTGCTGGTTTATTGTCTCTGCACACTTTACCACTGCTAATCAGTGCTAAAGTGCAAGTGATCTCTGTGTAAAATATATTTGTGATTGGTTTATCCCTGGTTCGCATATTTGATTCACTAGTAAGTTCCTAGTAAAGTGCACTAGAGGTGCCCAGGGCCTGTAAATCAAATACTACTAGTGGGCCTGGAGCACTAATTGTGCCACCCACATGAGTAGCCCGTAAACTTATCTCAGACCTGCCATTGCAGTGTCTGTGCGTGCAGTTTTTAAACTGCCAATTCAACCTCTCAAATCACCCCTAAGGTAGGCCCTAGGTAGCCCCATGTGCAGAGTGAAGTTCTTTTAAAAGGTAGGGCATGTACTGGTGTGTTTTACATGTCCTAATATTGAAATGCTGCCAAATTCAGTTTTCACTACTGCAAGACCTATCTCTCCCATAGATTAACATGGGGACTGCCTTTAAATATATTTTAAGTGCAGTTTCACATTGGGAGCAGGTGGAGATCTGAGGCTTGGGGTCCCTGAACCCACAATTTAAAAATACATCTTTTGGAAGAGTTGGTTTTTAGATTGTCTGTTTAAAACTGCCACTTTTAGAAAGTGAGCATTTTCTTGCTTAACCATTCTGTGCTTCATCCTGTGTGTGGAATCCACGTCTGGGTCAGACTGACAGTTGGGCTCTAGACAGAGAGACAAAGGGAGCTGAGGTGTGTCCTGCATATCCTGATATGTCTTGCTGGGCTACAGTGGGGAGGGAGGAGCTGACACCTGCACCTGAAAGGGCTGTGTCTGTCTTCAAACAATGCAGTCTACCAACCCGCTGGAGTCTGTCTGGGGCCAGGCCTGGGCAAGGCAGGATCTTGTGAACAACTGAGACTTTCCTTTGAAGTTTGCCTACTTCAAAGGCAGAAATCAGTATACGTAGTGGACCCAAAACCCCAGACTTTTAGAACACTTCTGGATCAAGAGGAACCTCTGCCAAGGAGAAGAGCTGAAGCAAGAGTACTGTCCCTTTGCTGTGTATGCTTTGCTGGGTTGGCCTGCAGTTGCTTCTTCTGCCTTAAAGAGGACAAAGAGTGGACTTTGCTGTGTATCTTGCTTGTGAAGTTTCTCCAAGGGCTTCAAGTACAGCTTGCCCCCTGTTGGAAGTCTCAGGGATATCAAAGACTTCAGATTCATCTGCCTATAGCACTGGGAAATGTGTGTTTTGTGCTGCAACAGAAGAAAGACCACCACAACGCCATCAACAACGCCACTGCCAGCATCGTGACCTGACAAAGCAGCACAAAGGCATGCCCCGCTTCACACTGCAACCTTGGTTTCACTGACGCTGCCATCTGATGCCATCACAAACCGCTGCTTGCACAGTGACGCGTGGGCCCTGCACTCCTCATTACCTCTCTCACACCTCAGTCTTGGTGTCCCTGATGCTGCTGCTCTACCCTGACACCGACGCCGCTGCCTGCATCGTGGCCTGAGGACACCACTCATGAGGTACACTGTCCCATCCCGCACCGCAGCCCCGGTCCACTGACGCCTGTGCCATTGACTCCAGCTTTGTCAACAGATGCCCCTGTCTGCACCGCTAACCGTGGGTGCCTCTCGGAGCCCCCCCCACGTCATACTGCTGCCTTGGGGAAACTGATGACAGCGCTTCAGCGACAACAACAATGCTGCCTGCACTGCAGCCTGGAGACACCGCATGTTGCACCGCCCTGCTTCACACCACAGCCCTGGTCTCACAGGTGCCGCAGGATGTGGTCACCAAATCGCTGCCTGCACCGTGACCTGTGGGCACCGCACGTCGCATCGTCCCACTTTGCACCACAGCCCCAACGCCATCAACGCCAGCGCTCCTGACTTCACTATCAATTCTGAGTTCTGTCTGCAATGCATGTGACTTCAAGGACGACTCCTGAACCGACCTCTGGAACCAATGCCCGCTGACACCTGCTGATGCCAGTGACGATGCATTCTGAATCTCATCGCGAGGATCACGGCATCCTACATTTCCAAGGAACTGTTTACAGGTCTTCCCAACACCATAGCTGGCCCGCAATGCCACAGTTGGCCTGAACTGTTGGATTTGTTGTTCACAACGCTGTAATAGCCCTAGATGGAGCTATCAACTTCAAGGAACTGTAATTTTAAGTCATTCTTGCAAAACTCATATCTTTCTTACTGTATGTTGGATTTTTCTCAGTTTGATCTTTTTTTATACATTTAAATATTGGCTATTTTTGTAAAACTGGTGTGGTGTCCTTTTGTAGTGTTTTCGCTGTATTACTGTGTGTTAAGTGCAAATGCTTTACCCATTGCTTCTGGGATAAAGCCTGACTGCTCGCGCCAAGCTACCAAGGGGGTGAGCAGGGGTTATGTGAGCTGGGTATCTCCCTTACCCTGACTAGAGTGAGGGTCCCTACTTGGACAGAGTGTAAACCGATTGCCAACTAGAGACCCCATTTCTAACATTGATGGATGCTGTGGGAGAGGACTTACATTTGCACTTGACCTACAGTGATTGGTGTACACTACTACCATATCGCAGACCACTACGTACCACACAGAGGCTTTTTGTTTTTGATTTTTCCTTTGATCTATTTTTGGTCTTGAGTTCAAGTTGAACTTCCTACTATATCATGTATCAGTCAAGAGCATCACCAGTTACATCACTGGAATGGGTTTTTGAAGAGGATAGGTTGGAAATCTACACCGTGAAGGAACTGAAGTCAGTTTGCAAAAGCCTCAAAGTCCAAGTTAGAGGCTTCACCAGGAAGAAGGAGCTACAAAAGGTGCTGAGGGCCTGGGTAGCACCCCAAAATGCCAGTGGGCATTCTGAGGATCTAATTGGGGAGACTGTGGAGCCAAATATAAGGGAAGATGTGCTGGGGGTGCAGGAGCTGCTAGTGGGGGATGTACTTCCGGGCCTGGCTGCAGTGGAGGAGACATCAGAAGTGTAGAGGCTAAAAATAGAGGAGAAAAAGATGCTCCTAGACCATGAGCTCAGAATAAAAGTGCTGGATGAGAGGTGTAGATGCAGCAGCAATAGTGGCAGCAATACCTCAGTGCACTCAAACAGAATAGTACACATTCCCAAAAATGTAGGAAGGGAGTACAAGAAGGAGATGATATCCAGAGGTGATTTCAGAGATATGTGGCATCTATCCAGATGAATGGAGGCCCTGAGAAGAATTGGGGAGCTGGATTGTGGAACCACTTCACAGAGGAGTGGAGGGACACCTTGTTAGCTTTGGGTAAGGGGTACAACCTCACCTACTCTGACATGAAGGAGGCCCTTCTCACTAGGTATTGTCTTACTCCTGACAAGTACAGGGATCAGGTTAGAGGAAAACTGATTCACTGACCTGGTTAGAATGTATGGAATCATTTTGCAGGTCACTGGACGGTTGGGTGAAGGGCAGTAATGTAACAGATTTTCAGGGGCTGTGCAACTTAATTGCATGGGAGAACTTGTCTAGTCTGTGTTTTGCAGAGTTGCGCCAGCACTTGACTGATAGTAAGCTGACCCCAGGAATCTTGCTATGAAGGCGGACTGCTAGGTGAGTACCACAAGAAGGCATGTGGGGGAGACTCTGCTAAAGGTGGGTAGGGTCCCCAGCAACAGAGTGGAGGGGGGACAATGGTCAAAAAAAGGAGTTCCCCAAAGAACCCAAATCTAGTACCCAGGGTAAATATTCCCACCCCGCAGGAGACAAGAAATCATGGGTCTCTTAAGGGAAGCCTTCAGAGACAGGACCCTGTACATGTTTTGCTTGTGACCAGGTGGGCCACATGAAGGGGGATCCCAAATGTCCCAGCTGGACACAGCCACCCAGCGGTGGGCAGACCAAGGGGTTGGCCAGCGTAGCGCTAGGGGAGGAATTGGTACCAGGTGGGTGTGGCAAACTAACTGAGATGGCTCTTGTCTCACTAGGGAACAGTGAGATGGTCCAGGGGAGCCTAATGCCTGATAACACTAAAAGGTACAGTCAGTGGGTGTAGGAAAGTACCATCTTGCCTGGCATGTTACCCCCATATTTCACTGTATATATGTTTTTTAGTGTATGTGTCACTGGGACCCTGCCAGCCAGGGCCCCAGTGCTCATAAGTGTGCCCAATATGTGTTCCCTGTGTGATGACTAACTGTCTCATTGAGGCTCTGCTAACCAGAACCTCAGTGGTTATGCTCTCTCTGCGTTCTAAATTGTCACTAACAGGCTAGTGACCATTTTCACCAATACACATTGGCATACTGGAACACCCTTATAATTCCCTAGTATATGGTACTGAGGTACCCAGGGTATTGGGGTTCCAGGAGTTCCCTGTGGGCTGCAGCATTTATTTTGTCACCCATAGGGAGCTCTGACAATTCTTACACAGGCCTGCCACTGCAGCCTGAGTGAAATAACGTCCATGTTATTTCACAGCCATTTACCACTGCACTTAAGTAACTTATAAGTCACCTATATGTCTAACCTTTACCTGGTAAAGGTTGGGTGCTAAGTTACTTAGTGTGTGGGCACCCCGGCACTAGCCAAGGTGCCCCCACATCGTTCAGGGCAAATTCCCCGGACTTTGTGAGTGCGGGGACACCATTACACGCGTGCACTGGACATAGGTCACTACCTATGTACAGCGTCACAATGGTAACTCCGAACATGGCCATGTAACATATCTAAGATCATGGAATTGTCACCCCAATGCCATTCTGGCATGGGGAGACAATTCCATGATCCCCCGAGTCTCTAGCACAGACCCGGGTACTGCAAAACTACCTTTCCCGGGGTTTCACTGCAGCTGCTGCTGCTGCCAACCCCTCAGACAGGTTTCTGCCCTCCTGGGGTCCAGCCAGGCCTGGCCCAGGATGGCAGAACAAAGGACTTCCTCAGAGAGAGGGTGTTACACCCTCTCCCTTTGGAAAAAGGTGTCAGGGCTGGGGAGGAGTAGCCTCCCCCAGCCTCTGGAAATGCTTTGATGGGCACAGATGGTGCCCATCTCTGCATAAGCCAGTCTACACTGGTTCAGGGATCCCCCAGCCCTGCTCTGGCGCGAAACTGGACAAAGGAAAGGGGAGTGACCACTCCCCTGACCTGCACCTCCCAAGGGAGGTGCCCAGAGCTCCTCCAGTGTGCTCCAGACCTCTGCCATCTTGGAAACAGAGGTGTTGCTGGCACACTGGACTGCTCTGAGTGGCCAGTGCCAACAGGTGACATCAGAGACTCCTCCTGATAGGCTCTTACCTGTGTTGCTAGCCTATCCTCCTTCCTAAGTAGCCAAACCTCCTTTTCTGGCTATTTAGGGTCTCTGCTTTCGGGAATTTTTTAGATAACGAATGCAAGAGCTCATCAGAGTTCCTCTGCATCTCTCTCTTCACCTTCTGCCAAAGGATCGACCGCTGACTGCTCAGGACGCCTGCAAAACCGCAACAAAGTAGCAAAGACGACTACTGCAACCTTGTATCACTGATCCTGCCGCCTTCTCGACTGTTTGCTGGTGGTGCATGCTCTGGGGGTAGCCTGCCTCCTCTCTGCCCTAGGAGCTCTGAAGAAATCTCCTGTGGGTCGACGGAATCTTCCCTCTGCAACCGCAGGCAACAAAAGACTGCATCACCGGTCCTCTGGGTCCCCTCTCAGCACGACGAGCGTGGTCCCTGGAACTCAGAAACTCTGTCCAAGTGACTCCCACAGTCCAGTGACTCTTCAGTCCAAGTTTGGTGGAGGTAAGTCCTTGCCTACCCACGCTAGACTGCATTGCTGGGTACCTCGTGATTTGCAGCTGCTCCGGCTCCTGTGCACTCTTCCAGGATTTCCTTTGTGCACAGCCAAGCCTGGGTCCCGACACTCTTACCTGCAGTGCACAACCTCCTGAGTTGTCCCCTGGCGTCGTGGGACTCCCGTTTGTGTCTTCGGGTGAGCTCCGGTTCACTCCTCTTCGTAGTGCCTGTTCCGGCACTTCTGCGGATGCTGCCTGCTCCTGTGAGTGCTCCCTGACTTGCTGGGCACCCCCTCTGTCTCCTCATCCAAGTGGCGACATCCTGGTCCCTCCTGGGCCACAGCAGCATCCAAAAACCCTAACTGCAACCCTTGCAGCTAGCAAGGTTTGTTTGCGGTCTTTTTGCGTGGGAACACCTCTGGAAGCTTCTTCACAACGTGGGACATCCATCCTCCAAAGGGGAAGTTCCTAGTCCTCTTCGTTCTTGCAGAATCCACAGCTTCTACCATCTGGTGGCAGCTTCTTTGCACCCTCAGCTGGCATTTCCTGGGCATCTGCCCAATCTCGACTTTGTCGCGACTCTTGGACTTGGTCCCCTTGTTCCACAGGTACTCTCGTCTGGAAATCCACTTTGGTTCCATTGCTGGTGTTGGTCTTCCTTGCAGAATTCCCCTATCACGACTTCTGTGCTCTCTGGGGAATATAGGTGCACTTTACACCTACTTTTCAGGGTCTTGGGGTGGGCTATTTTTCTAACCCTCACTGTTTTCTTACAGTCCCATCGACCCTCTACGAGCTCACATAGGTTTGGGGTCCATTCGTTATTCGCATTCCACTTTTGGAGTATATGGCTTGTGTTGCCCCTATACCTATGTGCTCCTATTGCAATCTACTGTAACTTTACATTGCTTGCATTACTTCCTTTTGCTATTACTGCATATTTGTGGTATTGTGTACATATATCTTGTGTATATTTGGCATCCTCATACTGAGGGTACTCACTGAGATACTTTTGGCATATTGTCATAAAAATAAAGTACCTTTATTTTTAGTATATCTGTGTATTATGTTTTCTTATGATATTGTGCATATGACACCAGTGGTATAGTAGGAGCTTTGCATGTCTCCTAGTTCAGCCTAAACTGCTCTACTATAGCTACCTCCTATCAGCCTAAGCTGCTAGAAACACCTCTTCTACACTAATAAGGGATAACTGGACCTGGTACAGAGTGTAAGTACCCCTTGGTACCCACTACAAGCCAGGCCAGCCTCCTACAGTGGGTGACCATCAATGGGCAGAGGGTAGAGGCTCTCAGAGATACTGGAGCCAGTGTGACCATGGTCCAGTGTCACCCAGTGTCTGAAGAGCAGATATTCCCTGGTGTATTCCACCAAGCAGTTGCAGTGAACATCTCAGAGTGCCAGTGTAAGGTGCTGCAGGTACCCTTTGAGTGTGGGGGTGGGGGGGGGGGTCTCAGGTTCCTTGAGGGTAGCTGTGAGTTCCACCATGCCTCTTGACTGTCTGCTGGGCAATGACCTGGAGACTTTCGGCCTGGACAGAGGTGGAGCTCAGGTCGCACTTGGGAATGATGGGGTCGCCAGAGTGGGCATGTGTGATCACTCTGCCCATAGCAACCAGTCAGGGTGATCAGAAGGACCTGGTGCCTGAAACAGTTACCCAAGTGCCTGACAAGAGAAAGGGCAGGGGGCACGGGACACTGTCCCCCGAAGTCCCCACGGTCCAGGACAAGGCTGACACCCCGGCACCTACATGGGAATAAGTGGCTGAACTTGGAGACCTACCTAAGCTGACCCATTGGCTGCTAGAAGGGGGGTTCCACCAGGGGGTAGTTCTGTGCACAGCAGAAGGTGTGCCCTACTCTCATGGGTCTTAGGCAGCAGGCCAAAGACCAGACAGCTTGCTCTGAGCCCAAGACTCACCTGATCTATTGGGAGAATGGTCTCTTTTAGAGCGAGCCTAGGGCTGCTGAGCCTGGAGCACCCCCGTGCTGGTAGTACCCCAATGCTTCAGAGCCTTATTATTGGTTTTGGCTCATGATGTGCCTATAGCAGGATATTTGGGGCAGGGCAAGATCTTTGACAGGCTTGTCACCCACCTTCTACTGGCCCCAAATGAGAAAAAAATAGATGCTTTTTGTAGGTCCTGCCAGACTTGCCAAGCGAGTTGCAAGAGTGGAGGGAAATGTAAACCTCCCCTCCAACTCTTCCCTGTCATGAGCACCCCTTTCGAGCGGGTGCGCATTGACATAGAAGGGCCTCTGGATCCCAAGACAGCCCTGGGCAACAGGTTCATCCTGGTCTTGGTGGACCATGCCACGCTGTACCCAGAGGCTATCCCTCTGAGGACAGTGACAGTGCCGGTCATGGCCCAGGCACTGATGGGGACCTTTACCCGAGTGAGTGTCCCCAAGTAGGTGGTATCTGACCGGGGTACCAACTTTATGTCCTTGTACATAAAGGCCATGTGGAAGGAGTGTGGAGTCAACTACAAGTACACCACTCCTTACCACCCCCAAAGTAACGAGTTGGTTGAGAGATTCAACCGAACCTTGAAAGGCATGAATGGGGGTCTGTCAGACCCCATGAGGCATAAGTGGGCTGTCCTCTAGCCATCCCTTCTCTTTGCCTACAAGAAAGTACCATAGAAAGTGGTGGGCTTTAGCCCCTTTGAGCTGTTGTATGGACATTGTTAGACCTGACAGCCTTAGGGTGGTCATCCCCCAACTTTTTACATGCCTCCCTCCATCCCTCCATTTTCCTGACCCTGGTTTTGCTGGTTTCAGGACACTACGCACTTTACAACTGCAGACAAGTACTATAATGCATATGCTCTCTCCCCTAAACATGGTAACATTGGTTTCTACCTAATTGGCATATTTAACTTACCTGTAAAGTCCCTAGTAAAGTGCACTACATGTGCCCAGGGCCTGTAATTTGAATGCTTCTAGTGGGACTGCAGCACTGATTGTGCCACCCACATCAATAGCCTCTTAACCATGTCTCAGGCCTGCCATTGCTAGGCCTGTGTGTGCAGTTTCACTGCCACTTCAACTTGGCATTTAAAACTACTTGCCAAGCCTTAAACTACCCTTTTTCTACACATAAGTCACCCCTAAGGTAAGCCCTAGGTAACCCATAGGGCAGGGTGCTATCTATGTAAAAGGCAGGGCATATACTGATAGTGAAAAACTCACTAATTCATTTTCCTCTACTGTGAGGTCTGCTCCCCTCATAGACTAGCATTAAAACTGCCCTCATATCCTTTTGAGTGGTAGATTCTGATCTGGAAGGAGTGGCCCTGCCATGTTTAATATGGCCAGAATGGTAACAGAAAATCTTGCTTAATGGTGAAGTTGGATTTAATATTACTATTTTTAGAAAGAGGGCATTTCTCTGCACTTACCACCATATGTGCCTTTCAGCCTGTGTCCAATCCACGTCTGGTTTGTGCTGGTTGACAGCTCCACTTGTACATTCCACCCAGACAACCATAAACAGAGGACACTCAGTCACATCTGCATTCATCTGCATGCTGAATGGGTCACGCTGGGCAGGAAGGGTGGAGGGGCTTGTAGGAAAGTACGCTCTTTTTGGCATGGTTACCCCCCCTTTTTGCCTGCTGCCAGTGTGTATTGACTGTTTTCACTGGGACCCTAATAACCAGGACCCCAGTGATTGTGCTCTCTCCCACTAAATTTGGTTGCTTAGGACTTTGCACACCCCACATTTGGCATACTGGTGCCCACATATAAGTCCCTAGTATATGGTACTTAGGTACCCAGGGCATTGGGGCATCAGGGTTTCCCCGTGGGCTGCAGCATGAATTGTGCCACCCACAGGAGCCCATGCAAAATGTGTCTGCAGGCCTGCCATTGCAGCCTGTGTGAAAAGATGCATGCACCCTTTCACTACGGGTCACTATAAGTTACCCCTAAGGTAGGCCCTCCTAGCCAAGAGGGAAGGGTGGGTGCAGGTACCTATGTGTGAGGGCACCCCTGCATGAGCAAAGGTGCTCCTACAAACTCCAGCTCCATTACACTCGACTTCGAAAGTTTGGGGAAGCCATTTTACGCATGTACTGGACAAAGGTAACTTTCTGTGTCCAGCTTCATAATGGTAGCTCCGAACCTGGGCATGTTTGGTATCAAACATGTGGGAATCATACCCCAATACTGTTGCCAGTATTAGTTATATGATTCAATGCACTCTGGGGGCTCCTTAGAGGACCCCCAGCATTGCTCCTACCAGTCCTCTGGGGTTTCCGGGCAGCCCACGCTGCTGCCACCCCTCAGACAGATTTCTGTCATCCTGCTGCTTGACCAAGCTCAGGCAGAGGAAGGCAGAACATAATATTTCCTGTGGAAGAGGGAGGTAACACCCTCTCCCTTCGAAATAGTTGTTGCATGGCTTGGGAGAGGTAGTCTCCCCAAGCCACCAGTATGCTTTGAAGGACATACTTGGTGCCCTTTTTGCAAAAAACGGTTTGCACTAGTCCAGGAACCCCTGGTCCTTGCTCTGGGGTGAAATTGGACAATAGAAAGGGAATTGACCGGGCCCCTGTCCATCACCACCCTAATGGGTGGTGCCCAGAGCTCCTCCAGGTGGCCACTTGATTCTGCCATCTTGAAACCAAGGTGGGTAGAGGCCCATGGGAGCATCTAAGTGGCCAGGCCAGGTAAGTGATGTCACAGCCCCCTCCTGATAGGTGGTCACCCTGCTAGGTGACCAATCCCCCTTCCTGGGCTATTTAGGGTCTTCCTCTTGGGTGGGTCCTCAGATTCGACAAGCAAGATTCTAGCAGGACTCCTCTGCATTATTTACTTCATTTTCTGGCCACTGGGACTGCAACTGAGCCCTCCAGGAACTGACAATCTGCAACTTCAGCGCCGACTCCGCTTTGCAATATTGTTTCTCGGGCTCATTCCAGCAACTGCAACATTTCCCCAGCTGTGTATCCTCTGATGGCAATGAGTCTTCAGCCTCCACAGGAAGTAAGAAGGAATCTCCCTTGGAGTGAAGGAGTCACGACCCTGCATCCGCAGGCACCAACTGCAATGACGACGAGCTGCATGGATCTTTGCTCCCCATGTGGATCCTGCGTCACAGGTGGTGGTCTGGAGTGGTCCCCTTGGTCCTCTCTACCAGCTGTCCAACTTTGGAGATGGTAAGCCCTTGCTTCTCCTTGAAGGACAGTACCCCTGTGCAACACGACTCTTGCCTCTACCAAGTCTTATTTGTACCTCCTCCAAAGGATCTTCAGGCTTCGTGTAGCCCCAGCCCCCAGCACTTTTTACTGCAAAGCATAGTCTCCTGCCTGCTGCTCCAACAATGTGGGACACTCCTCCAGGTGTGCTGAGTGGGCATCACTGGGACTCCTGTGCCTCCTGCCAATGGGTTGCTGGTGGGGACTGCCTCCTCTCCTTGTGACTCTCCCAAAGGAGCCAACCCGCCAATGCACCACTCAGACCACCATGGAGGTAGCAGCCGCCGGGCTGGAAATAAGAATCTCCTGCCTGGAGGCCACTATTGTACCACCTCAGGCATTTTGACCCTGCCTGCCGCCATGGTTTTCGTGGCGTTTGTAACGCCACGAAAACCATGGCGTAGGCCCTATCAGTGACAGGGAATTCCTTCCCTGTCACTGATACGAGGCCCCCTTCCCCCAACAACTCCCCAGATTCCCCCGACTCCCCCATCCACGCTCCCCCCTTCCAATTCCCCACCCCCGTTACACACACACATGCAGACACGCACCACGCATACCCACATCCACTCACACAGGCATGCATGCATTTATACATGCATGCATTCATTCATTCATGCACAAATCCGCATCACATTCACACTGACACGCATTCACATATCCATACTTACATGCATTCTCAAACATGCATACGCAAACACAAACACTAGACATACATTCGCATTCACGCACACACACACACACTCATGCACACACACCCACACACACACAACACCCCTCACCTCTCTCCCCTGTCGGAAACCCAACTTACCTGGATCCAGGGGGTCTTCCGGCAGGGGATGGGGTTCTGCTACTGCCAGCAGCGCCCGCCTGCAGAACACCGCCAACCCGTATTATTTTTCATAATATGGCTGGCGGCGGTCCACTGGCATGGCGCTGCTGGTGGTAGCAACGCTACCTTAACGCCATCCACCAGCATGGTCACAGGCAGATTGCCGCACTTCTTGTGACGGTAATCCAGCTGTGGTCATTATTTGGCTGACGGATGTTAGCCGTGGCAACGGTCTTTTGGCAGCCATCACCGCGGCGGTGGCCCGTACTTACCGCCAAAGTCATAATGTAGGCCTATATCTACTAGCTTTTAGCTAGTTCACTGACTTCAGCAACGGTACCACCAATGCAGCCGCTGCTCCCGCCATGTGGACCTCGCTGCACACAGCGACTGCTGCCTGCAACAGAAGTCCGATGTTGACGTGATGCCACTGATGTCACACAGTGGGATCGCGACACTGCAAAGTCAACTCATCCTGTCTTCACCGACTGGATTCATCAACCACCCCGGGTCACAAGATACCGACGCCTCGCCACTGACACCGCACCAGCTCTCCCCGGCAACCGGATGGAACCTTTGCTTCACCTCCCCTGCCTTACAGTACATAACCGACGCCTCACTTCCCCGGATGCTAAAGGGACTGATGCTGCACTGGCCCCCACAACTCTTCAGCCCCATGACTCCATCCAAAGTCTTTGTTTCTTCGTTTTCAAAGGTACTGTACCTAGGGGTCTGTGCGACTCCATGACCGGTGCCTGTGGCATTGGATTATTGGGAATAAATCAGTCAACAACGCCGTGGTAGCCCCAGCTGTAGCTATTGAGTTTCTAAGAGCTTTAGTGTAATTTAATCTTACAAATTCATAACTTTGCTTGTGTACATTGCATTTTCATCATTGTTACCTTATTTTATTCAGATAAATATGATCTATTTTTTTCTAACCCTGTGTGGTGTTTCTTTGTGGTATTTTCACTGTGTTACTGTATGAGTTATTGCACAAATATTTTACACATTGCCTTCTAAGTTAAGACTGCCTGCTCTGTGCCAAGCTACCAGAGGGTGAGCACAGGATAATTGGGGGTTGTGTTGTGACTTACCCTGACTAGGATTATGGTCCCTTCTTGGACAAGGGAGTATACCTCTGCCAACTAGAGACCCAATTTCTAATAGGCACCCTGTGAGAGAACCTCTAAGTCTGGTGAAGGAGGGTTGGGAGCAGGCTCCTAGAAAGTTACCCAAGGATGTATTTAGTTACATACTGGCCTTCAGAAACCAGACTACCCGCTTCGGGAACCTCGCTCAGAAGAACCTGGAGGCAAGCCAGGAGGACATGAAGCATTGGTACAACCAGAATACCACTCTGGTTGAGTTTCAGCCTGGTCAGAAAGTGTGTGTCATGGCCCCAGTAGAGCCCTTTGTTCTACAGGACAAGTGGACAGGGCCATTTGAGGTAAAGGAGTGCAAGTGTGATGTCACCTACTTGCTGGACTTGCAGAATCGGAGGGACCCCTTGAGTATCCTATATGTGAAGTGCCTCAAACCCCATTTTGAGAGGCCTGAGGTAACCATGCTTCTGGCTACAGATGATGGGGTGGAAGAGGAGTGTGAGCCTCTCCCCGACCTCCGGTCTGCCAGGGAGCAAGATGGGTCAGTAGAAGGTGTGATCCTCTCCCCTTCTCTGACTGTCGCCAGTTACTGGGAGAATTTTCCTCTCTCTTCTCACTCACTCCAGGTGTCACCCACCTATGCACACATGATGTGGAAATTGGGGACAGTCTGCCTGTAAAACACAAAGTTTGCAGGTTAGCTATCTGAGTGAAGGCCATCACCAGGGAGGAAGCAGCCGGGTGGTGCCCCTACAGCCCAAGATTTAACCCATTCGAGCTTAGGTAAGCCCCAAGACCCAGACAGGGATGATAGCCTTCTTAGGTCTCACTGGATACTACAGGAGATTTGTCAAGGGCTATGGCACCATTGTTGCTCCCCTGAGAGAGCTGACTTCCAAGAAGCAGGTGATCTGAACTGAGGTGTGCCAAACTGCCTTTGACACCCTGGAGGAGGCCCTGTGCATGGCCCCGTGCTGCTGGCCCCTGACTTCTTCAAGGAATTTGTGGTACAGATGGATGCGTCCGAGCAAGGTGTGGGAGCAGTACTTTCACAGCTAAATGAAGAGGGCCTAGACCATCCTGTAGTCTTCCTTAACAGGAGGCTACTCCCCATGGAACAGAAGTGGAGTGCAATTGAAAGGGAAGCTTTTGCTGTGGTCTGGACACTGGAGAAGCTAAGACCCTACTTGTTTGGGTCTCACTTCCAGGTTCCGACCGACCACAGGCCCCTCAGATGGTTAATGCAGATAAGGGGTGAGAACCCCAAAATTTTGAAGTGGTCCATTTCCCTATAGGGGATGGATTTGAGGGTGGAACACCATCCTGGCACAGAACACGCCAATGTTGATGGTATTTCCAGGTTCTTTTGCCTTAGTGAGGAGAACTCCCAGGGGATTGTGTAGTTCTACCTACTCCCAGCTGGAGGAGACACGTGTTAGACCTGGCATCTTTTTCTGTGTTTCCCCTGTCTTTTTGCCTTCTGACCTCCTGTTTTTATGGAATGTTGGGCTCTGGTTTTGCTGACTTATTCTCTCTGTGCACTTTACCACTGTTGCTCAGTGCTAAAGTGCAAGTGCTCTCTTTGTACATTATATTCGTGATTGGTTTAACCCTGATTGGCATATCTGATTCACTAGTAAGTCCGTAGTAAAGTGCACTAGAGGTGCCAGGGCCTGTAACTCAAATGCTACTAGTGGGCCTGCAGCACTTATTGTGCCACCCACATGAGTAGCCTGTAATATGTTTCAAACCTGCCACTGCAGTGTCTGTGTCTGCAGTTTTAAACTGCGAATTCGACCTGGCAAGTGTACCCTCTTGCCAGGCCCAAACCTTCCCTTTTGCGACATATAAGTCACCCCTAAGGGAGGCCCTAGGTAGCCCCATGGGCAGGGTACAGTGTATTTAAAAGGTCGGGCATGTACTGGTGTTTTTTTATATATCCTGATAGTGAAATACTGCCAGATTTGTTTTTCACTATTGCAAGGCCTATCTCTCCCATAGGTAAACATGGGGACTGCCTTGAAATATCTTTTAACTGCAGTTTCCCATTGGGAGCAGACAGAGATTTGGAGTTTGGGGTCCATAAATTCACAATTTCAAAATGCATCTTTTGGTAGAGTTGGTTTTTAGATTGTCTGTTTGAAAATGCCACTTTTAGAAAGTGGTTATTTTCTTGCTTAACCATTCTGGGCCGCTGCCTGCCTGTGAAATCCACTTCTGGGTCAGACTGATAGTTGGACTGTTTGTGAATTTCCTCTAGACAGTGACACAAAGGGAGCTGAGGTGTGTCCTGTAAATCCTGAAGAGTCTTCCTGGGCTAAAGTGGGGAGGGGGGAACTGGCACCTGCACCTGAAAGGGCTGTGCATGTCCTCATACAATGCATTCACCAACTCCCTTGAGTGTGTCTGGGCAAGGCAGGATGTTGTGAACAACAGAGACTTTCCTTTGAAGTTTGCCTACTTCAAAGGCAGAAATCAGTATAAGTAATGAACCCAAAACCCCAGACTTTTGGAACACTTCTGGATCAAGAGGAACCTCTGCCAAGGAGAAGAGCTGAAGGAAGAGTACTGTCCCTTTGCTTTGTATGCTTTGCTGGGTTGGCCTGAAGTTGCTGCTTCTGCCTTAAAGAGGACAAAGGCTGGACTTTGCTGTGCATCCTGCTTGTGAAGTTTCTCCAAGGGCTTGAAGTAGAGCTTGCCTCCTGTTGGAAGTCTCAAAGATATCAAAGACTTCAGATTCATTTTCCTACAGCACTGGGAACTGTGTGTTTTGTGCTGCAACAGAAGAAAAGCCACCACAACGCCATCAACGACGCCGCTGCCTGCATCGGTACCTGACTACGACGCACAGAGCTGTGTCCTGCTTCACATCGCAAGCCTGGTTTCACCAACTACTCCACCTGACGCTGTCACTAAGTCACTGCTTGCACCGTGACCCGTGGGCCCCGCACTCCGCATCGCCTGGCTCACGCCGCAGCCTTGGATTCCTTAACGATAATGCTCTATGCTGACACTGACGCTACTGCCTGCACCATGGCCTGAGGACACCTCTTGTGAGGTACACGCAGCACCGTCCCATCCCGGACCCCAGCCTTGTTTCACTGAAGCCAGTACCATCGACTCCAGCGTTGTCAACAGACTCCCCTGTCTGGACCGCGACCCGTGGGTGCCACATGGAGCCCACCCCATGTTGTACTGCAGCCTTGGGCCAACCGATGACAGTGCTTCAGCAACAATGCCGCTGCCTGCACTGCGACCTGGAGACACCGCATGTCGCACTGCACTGCTTCACACTGCAGTTCTAGTCACATTGATGCCGCAAGACGCCGTCACCGAGCCGCTGCCTGCACCGTGACCTGTGGACACCGCACGTCGCATTGTCTTGCTTTGCACCACAGCCCTTACACCATCAGCACCAGCACTCCTGAATTCACCATCAGCCCGGAGTTTGATCTGCAACGCGTGTGACTTCAAGGGCCCGACGAGCCCTGCACCGACCTCTGGAACCAATGTCCGCCAACGCCTGCTGGGGCCAGAGACACAGCATTCCGGGTTTCTCATCACGAGGATCACAACACCCTACATTGTCAATGGACAGTTTGCAGATCTTCCCTACACCGTAGTTGGCCCCCGACGCCGCGGTCGGCCTGCGCTGTTGGATTTGTTGTTCACCCGGACAGAGCTATCAACTTCAAGGAACTGTATTTTTAAGTAATTCTTGCAAAATTCATATCTCTGTTACTGTATGTTGGATTTTTCTTGTTTTGGTCGTGTTTTATACAGATAAATATTGGCTATTTTTCAAAAACTGGTGTGGTGTCCTTTTGTAGTGTTTTCACTGTATTACTGTGTGTTATGTGAAAATGCTTTACACATTGCTTCTGGGATATGCTTGACTGCTTGTGCCAAGCTACCAAGGGGGTGAGCAAGGGTTAGCTGAGCTGCATATCTGCCTTATCCTGATTAGAGTGAGGGTCCCTACTTGGACAGGGTGTAAACCGACTGCCAACTAGAGACCAATTCTAACAGTAGCGCTAAGGGGCATTTAGGGGTTTTTAGAGTTCGTGGAAGGCTAGTTTTAAGGGTTATTAAGATTTTTTTAGTGTTTAGGAAAGGGTAGCAATAAGGGGTGTAAGAGGTTCTATAGGTTAAGAGAATAGTAGCATTAATGCATAGTAAGGGGTGTTACTGTTAATGGATGAATAGCAATAATGAATAGATCAGGATTTCGGGTTTCAGGGATGGGTGGCATAAAAGGGTATTAAGGGATTTTTAGGGTTCAGGGAAGGGTGGCGTTGAGGCACTGAAAAGGGTTTTTAGTGTTCAGGAAAGAGTAGCACAAAGGGGTAATAAGTGGGTTTTAGGGTTTGTGGGAGGGTGGAGTTAAGGGATAGTAAGGGTTTTATAAGGTTCTGGGATGGGTTGCAATAAGCACTAGTTTGAGTTTTTTAAGATTCAGGGATGGGTAGCGTAAAAGGCGAGTAAGGGGCTTCAGTGCTCAGGGAAGGGTACCATCAAGAGGTAGGGATTTTTTTTTTATGGTTCACGACGGATAACAATAAGGGAAGGTAATGGGTGTTAGGTTAATGAAAGGGTAGTGTTGAGGATAGTGAGGGGTTTAGGTTTGAGGGAAAGGTAGCATGAAGAGATAGTAAAGGGTTTCTAGGGTTCAGGGATCGGTTGTGTAAAAGTGAAGTAAAGAGCTTTTGGGGCACAAAGTCAGCCTTAAAGGGTAGTATGAGGTTTCGGGGCACACAGATAGTCAGCTTTAAATGGTAGTAAGTGGTTTTGGGGCACACAGATAGTCAGCCTTAAAGGGTAGTAAGAGGTTTTTGGGGTCAGGGAAGGATAGTAATAAGTGGAAGTTAGTGGTAGTAGGTTGAGGAAATAGTAGCATTAAGAGATAGTAATGAGTTTTCAGAGTTCTTGAAAGAATAGCATTAAGGGTTGGTAAAAGATTTTTACGGTTCAGGGAAGGGTATCATTAGAGGTACTACGTTTTTAGAGGTAAGTGATTAAGGAGTAATATGTGTTTTTCGGGTTCAGGGAAGGGTAGCTTTAATGGTCAGTAATGAGTTGGTAGCTGTAGGAGGCTGGCCTGGGTTATAGTGGGTACCTGATGGTACTTACACCTTGTGCCAGGTCCAGTTATCCTTTATTAGTAGATTAGTAGTGTTCTAGCAGCTTAGGCTGATAGAGGTAGCTATAGCAGAGCAGCTTAGGCTGAACTAGGAGACATGCAAAGCTCCTACTATACCACTTATATCATATAGGTACTATATCATAAGAAACACAATACTCAGGGTTACTAAAAATAAAGGTACTTTATTTTAGTGACAATGTGCCAAAAATATCTCAGAGGATATACTCCCTTAGGAGGTAAGTAAAATACACAAAATATACACACAAACCAAAATCAGGTAAGCAAAACAGTCAGAAAGTAGTGCAAACACTGTAGAATACAATAGGATGGAATAGGCCTAGGGGCAACACAAACCATATACTAAGAAAGTGGAATGTGAATCACGAATGGACCCCTAGGCCAGTGTAATGTGTAGAGGGTCACTGGGAGTGTAAGAAAGCACTAAGGGTGTCCAAGATACCCCACCCCAAGACCCTCGAAAGTAGGAGCAGAGTACTACTATTTCCCCAGAAACACACTAGAGTTGTGATAGAGGATTTTGCAAAGATCACAACAGACTGCAAAGCACTGAAGACGGATTCCTGGACCTGAGGACCTGCAAAGGAGGGGGACCAAGTTCAAGAGTCATGAAAGTGTCCAGGGGGGGCAGGAGCCCATTAAACCCCAGATGAAGGTGAAAAACAGCTGCCTCTGGATGGAAGAAGCAGAAGATTCTGCAACAACGAAAGGTGCTAGGAACTTCTCCTTTGTGCAGAAGATGCCCCGCGGAGTGCTGGAGGATGCAGAGTTGTTTCTTTAGAGAAAGACCGCAAACAAGCCTTGCTAGCTGCAAGAGTCACGGTTGAAGAAAAAGGGTGCTGCCCGGTCCCAGGAAGGGCCAGGATGTCGCCACTTGGGAGAGGAGACAGAGGGGGCCCTCAGCAACGTAGAGAGTCCACGCACAAGAAGGTAGCACCTGCAGAAGTCCTTGAACACGGGTTCAAGAAGACTGAGCATGGCGGTCATATTAACACTACAAAAGAGGGTCCCACGAAGGCGGAGGCCAACTCAGGGAGTTGAGCAATGCAGGTCGGAGTGCTGGGGACCTGGACTTGGCTGTGCACAAAGGATTCCTTGGAAAGGTTCACAGAGGCCCTAGCAGCTGCAGTTCACGCGGTGCACAGGATTACTGTCTGGAGAGGGGAGGCAATGACTTACCTCCTCCAAATTTGGACAGTTGGACCACTGGACAGTCTGAGTCACTTGGGTTTACCACCTGTGTTCCAGGGGCCACGCCCGTCAGGATCAAAGGGGTCCCATAGTACTGGTGATGCTGCAGTTTGGTGCCTGCTGGAGCAAGAGGAAGACTCTGTTAACCCACGGGAGATTTCTTCATGGCTTCCAGTGCAGGATGAAGGCAGGCAGCCCCCAAAGCATGCACCACCAGCAAACAGTCGAGAAAGCCGGCAGGATTAGGCGCTACAATGTCACTGGTAGTCTTCTTGCTACTTTGTTGCAGTTTTGCAGGCGTCCTGGAGCAGTCAGCGGTCGATCCTTGGCAGAAGTTGAAGAGAGAGGTGCAGAGGAACTCTGGTGAATTCTTGCAAGTCGTTATCTGAGGAAAAGCCCACTGGAGAGACACTAAATAGCCCTAAGAGGAGGATTGGCCACCCAGGCAGGTAAGCACCTATCAGGAGGGGTCTCTGACGTTACCTGCTGGCACTGGCCACTCAGAGGCCTCCAGAGTGCCCTCACACCTCTGGATTCAAGATGGCAGAGGTCTGCGACACACTGGAGGAGCTCTGGGCACCACCCCTGTGGTGGTGATGGACAGGGGAGTGGTCACTCCCCTTTCCTTTGTCCAGTTTTGTGCCAGAGCAGGGATTGGGGGTTCCCTAAACCGATGTAGACTGGCTTATGGAGGAAGGGCACCGTCTGTGCCCTTCAAAGCATTTTCAGAGGCTGGGAGAGGCTATCCCTCCCCAGCCTTTAACACCTATTTCCAAAGGGAGAGGGTATAACACCCTCTCTCAGAGGAAATTCTTTGTTCTGCCTTCCTGGGACTGGGCTTCCCAGACCCCAGGAGGGCAGAACCCTGTCTGTGGGGTGGCAGCAGCGGTAGCTGCAGAGAAAACCCCAGAGAGGTGGTTTGGCAGTATCTGGGGTCCATAGTGGAGCCTCGGGGATACATGGGATTGGCACCCCAATACCAGATTTAGCATGGGGGGAGAATTCCATGATCTTAGACATGTTACATGGACATATACGGAGTTACCATTGTGAAGCTACATATAGGTATTGACCTATATGTAGTACACGCGTGTAATGGTGTCCCCGCACTCACAAAGTCCGGGGAAATGGCCCTGAACTATGTAGGGGCACCTTTGCTAGTGCAAGGGTGCCCTCACACTTAGTAACTTTGTACCTAACCTTCAGAAAGTGAAGGTTAGACATATAGGTGACTTATAAGTTACTTAAGTGCAGTGAAAATGGCTGTGAAATAGCGTGTGCGTTATTTCACTCAGGCTGCAGTGGCAGTCCTGTGTAAGATTTGGCTGGGCTACCTATGGGTTAGCAGAGCCTCAGTGACACAGTTAGGCACTACACAGGTATACACATTGAGGCCACAAACTATGAGCACTGGGGTCCTGGCCAACAGGGTCCCAGTGAGACAGTAAAAACACTCTGACATATACTCACAAACAGGCCAAAAGTGGGGGTAACAATGCTAGAGAGAGGCTACCTTCTCACAATAACATATGGGAACTGGTAGGGTTAAGTGGCAGTTAGTGGCTCATTCACACTTACCCTTACTAGCTTGTTCTCATTCATGCACATTTCACTCACTCATTCACACTCAGTCTCACTCAAATTCACTCTCACGCACACATACTTTCTCATTCTTTCATTCACTCATTCTCACTTATCCTCACTCACTCTGATTCACTCATTCTCCCAGTTAGACTCATTCATTTCCACTCACTCATACATTTTCACTCACGGTCATTCTGACTCTTGTTCTCTAACACTCCCTCACGCTCATTCCTATACCTTCTCACTCACAAGCTGTCACTCTTACAATTACTAATTCTCAATCAATTTCATTTATTTTCTGTCACTACCTCTTACATTTACTCACACATGCTCACATATACGCACACACTCTCACACAAACACCCTCTCACTCACAAGCACACACACAGCATACATTTAATAGCATTTTCTCTTCAGTGAGCTGCCAGTGAAGATTACTTTCCAGCTCTTTGTGATCGATTTGTTATTACACTAATGGTGAATTATAGAACATTAGCAGAAAACTAGGAGCGTGGAGCCCCAATGCCGATAAGGGCTTACCATCTTGGTGTTCTTTGATCTGATTTTGCCACCTCTGAGGCGAGGGGTTGGAAAAACAGTTTGGGGGTTGGAAGCGGTGGTGTAACAAAACTGGAGGGGGGGCCACCCTGCAAAGAACATAGAGGCCCCCCCCCATCCGGTCTCACTCATGAACACTTAGGCCAGGGTGCTGTGCCTGAGGGAGCTCCCTGGAGTGCCCCTTTCCCGACACCATGGGGGCTGCAGGGTCCTTTGTTACGCCACTGGTTGGAAGGGGCAAGACGAGTACAAGTGTCCCAGATGCAGCTTATAAATGTTGTCCATGCTGCAAGTCAGAACAGCTATAACAAAAATCCACTGGTTCTTGATCCAACTAAGAATTAAGGGACATATATACTACATTTCATGGAGTGCAGCAGGTGAAGTTGCTGTGCTGGGTTGGGTGAACGAGAGAAGGAACAATGGCATATTTTTTAAGATATGGAACTGTTCTACTCTCTCCTAGTGCTTACGCTCCTGTGACTGCCAGCACCAATGCAGGCACCCTTTGCATCACGGAGTTAAGGTGTCTACTTTGTGGTCAGAAGGTTTCTTGTGCAGGAAAGCATACCTTCCTTCACAAAAACTCTCATTTGAGGGAATTTCCTCACATGTGAAGAAAATAAAAATAAAGATATTTCTCTTTGTTACACCAGCATCAGGTAGGCATACCATTTTCACACAAATCCATGTTTATAAGTCTTTGTAAATATGGGTTTGCTTAAAATTACATGGGTGGATGCACATGAACACCCATGTGCCACCAGTACTTAACTTGTGCTTGTTGTTTCCGGTGCTGCGCACCGGCACTTATTTTTGAGGACAGGGGCTTATTCTTCTGCCTCAAGCATTTGCTGCGAGTAAAAGACACATAAGGGACACACGAAGAAAGGGAAAAACGAAAATGTGTCACAAAGGGAGACAGTAGAAAGCTGCAAGAGTGAGCTGAAGGGGCAGGGATTGGCTTTATATGGATTGAAGAGGCCGAGATGGCTTCAGGATTACGCCGCCTCTGTATCCCGTGTTCAAACATTTAATTGCTGCGGCCGCGTGTTTAAGAGGAGGGCTTTGGGCACCGGCACCTTTTTATTTACAAGTTAAGCACTGTGTGCTATCCATGTAACACTAAGGACTGCCTTGTGTTACTCTTTTTTTTAAGCCACATAAAGCCATCGGAGCTGCACCAAAGGAGTGATGGAACCTCGAAGCAAAATCTTAGTAAATCTGGGCCTAAATGTATGACGTTAACACAAACACACAAATCATCTGCCAGCTACATGAAGAGGATATTGTAGGTTTCTTTAGTACTTTACAATAATGATGATGCCCAGGTCAGTGCTATTTCATTGTTTCTGGTGTTAAACAGCTCAACAATCTCCCAGATTACACAGAATTGACTGCCTGGTGTTTAAGAGCTGGTTCTGAGATTACACTGCCTCTTTAACAAAATGGATTAACGAGAACATAAATCAACGGATTTAGTTGCACGGGGTCGGACTGTATGTGAGCAAGGAGCTAAAACCTTGTCATCTGAAGCCCACCATGCCCCACAGAGTCTATGAAGGATGCTACCTCTGTACTTAAAGTATCCAGACCAGACTTCAATTCGTTTATTTTGCTATCTTTTATTCGTTTAGTAACAAAGCAAATCTGTCTCTTAATTATTGGTTTAGCACCGAGTGTTACACACACTGTACTCTCCGTATCTCTGTTTTTGCTCATCTCTCCGATCTTTCACTTCTCACACTATCATCTACCTTGTGTTCAGGAGGTACGTGTTGGGATGTGTAATGCAAAAGCCAGCTACGCCTATCGGGGGTTGTCTATGAATATTTTTCTTTAGCATTGTGTTGTTGAATTTGTATTTCATTTTTGGCACAAAAGGTGCTCTCAGAGATATTTCTAACTGCTTTAGTAGTGGGATTTTCTTTGCAAATGAGCACGTTTTCTTGTAAGAAAAAAAGAGGTATGATTTTCAAATGTAGGAAACTTTTCATCTCGGAGGCGAGGATACCAATGGGACCTGGTGAGAACCAAGGACGGGTAAGAAAATAGCATTATGCACGATGTTGAGCCAGGGTTTTAAGTGGGATGAAGAAACTGATGGGGGGGGTGCTCACAATGGCGCTTGGCCTATGTATTTAAGGGCGTGGCTTTAAAACACATCAGCTAAAAAAAATTGTGTTTAACAGTGTGCTGCCTGACTGGTCTTTTGCTGCTTCTTTCTGTCACTGCCTCTAGGTACATAATACAACTGACACTACACTTAAAACAAGCCAGGACTATTGGCTTTGTCATGGATTGTTAGCTGCATAAGATGAGTACGTAGCAACATGGCTTTCTTGTATATAATACTGAGATTGCTTCAGTTCTGGAATCATGAGGCTAAAATAACTATAACGAGCCTCTTTGAAGTTACATCAAAGGCAGTGAAATGTGGAACTGCTGCTGAGTTAAGATTTTTTTTTCACTCTGACAGTGAGGGCAAAAATGGAGAGTCCGGTAGTGACCCGTCTCAGCACCTGCTTTTTAGAACTGTCGGTGCTAGGCACCGGCAGGTCCCGGCCCACTTAAAGCCCTGGTCGAGTCTTAAGAATGTGAGAACTTTGAGAAGTGTGCAAGTAAGGTAGGGAGGCGCCGGCACGCAGGGCGGGAGTGGCGGGGCGGCCCCAGCAGCAGCCCCCAGCCACCTCCTCTCTCGCAGGCAGCCGGCTCAGTCTTACCATCCCTTCCCCTCGGGCTAAGAGCTCCCGCCCGGCCAGAGGAGGCTTCCCCGGACAGGTCTGGCGTGAGGGCTGCGCGGCGGACGACGCACACGGTAAGGTGGGATGGGGCGGTCAGAGCCCAGCTGCCTGCTCCACACGCACCGGTGAGTGCAGGAGTGGACTGACCGGGCAGCGCTGACTGGCTCTGTGGTCATCCAGGAAGGGGAGGGAGGCAGCAGGTCTGTAGCGACGTTAACGCCGCCTGCTCGCTTCAGCACCACTGATAGTGTAGAACTGGAGCATAAAGTGACTGTAAGATCACCCAGCAGGGCATAGACGGGCGATTGTAGCAGACAGGCTTGACGAAAAGCCATTAACCTCGGAGGGGATCAGAAGCGTAGAAAGAATGCCAGCAAGAAAAAAATGGTCAAATTGACTGTTCTTGGGGTAGTAATCTTAAGGAATAATCACAGCTCAATTGGACCCTCGGGGGTGCGGGGCCCCGGTGCCACTGCACCTGCTGCACCAACGGTAGCTACGCTCCTGGAGCGGACGAGCAACGTGTGTCGGAGGTGGAATGGTGCGAGGGCAGAAGGCCGGCTCGCCCCTAGGACTAGGTAGGTAGGGTGAGCCGAAGGTGTGGAGTTTTGTCAGAGGGAAAGAAGTATCGTGTCCTAGAAGGTCTCCTGAAGGTGGAAATGAAAAGCAGAGGTCGAGAAGGGCGGAGAGCAGGCGTGGTCCGGGCAGGGTGTGGCAGCGTGTCGGAATATCGCCCCGAGACCCGGGGGAGCGCCCCTGCCTGGGAATGCAGCAGGCAGCTGTCAGGGAAACTGGTCCGCGAGAAAGAGAAAAACAGAGAAGAAAGTACGGAGATAAGCATAGTAGAAACAGAGAGAGGATGAAAAGTTAGAATTCATTTGAGAGGAATTAGAGAGGGACGACATCAAAAAAGAGGGAGATAAAAGAAAAACAGAAATTACAAAGGGGGTAATTAGAAGTAGCGAAGAATGAGGAGTAGCAGAGCGAGACTGAGACCCCAAAGCTGCCCTGGAAATGTTGTCAGACCAGCCCCTGGGGCGCGTGCAAAGCACTGCTGCTTTTGTTATTTTGTTACTAGGGGCGATGTTGCAGCACTGCTGCAAAACCGCCCCCCCCCCCCCCCCCATTAGGAAAACCGGCCCCCACCGCTGAAAAAAAGCCCCACTCTTACAGCCTACCGGAAAAAAATCCGATGCCCGCTACAGCCAGCGCGGCCCGGAGGAGTAATTAGAAATAGAGAAAAGAAAGATTGGAAGAAATTAGAGAGATAAGAAACAAAGCGAAAGGCAGGCCGGACCGAGAGGAGAGATTTGACGTAGAAAAAGAAAAAAATTAAAGGGAAAAAAGAAGACCGGGTTTAGAGGGTAAGGGAAATTGCAATTTAGAAGTGGGAGAGTAAAACGCTGGAGAGGCGTGCACGTATTGGGGAGTCCTGCAGATCGGGAGCAGCGCATCAGTGCAGGGAATGCATTCCGCGCGCCCCCCGCCCCCACTAGTTGTTCTAGTGACAGGCACGGTTTACTCGGATCTTCCGCACCTCAGCTTGCGTTTAGCGCTAGCCGCAAACACTGCACTCTCCCCTCTGGGGCTCCCAATCCTAGTGCATTGGCTCCACTGCCTGAGTCCGCAAGGCGCATGCGAGAGGCACATTAGTTCGCCTCTAAGCACGTGCTAGACATTAGGGTGTAGATCTGATGCTTATGCCCAGGAACATACATTCAACCGAACCGTTGCCCACCCCTTCGAAAACGCTCACAGTGTGAACCGCATCAGCTGTAGGCACGTGTGGCGAAGATTTCCTGAAGGGTAAACAGCTGTGTAGGTTGTAGTGGCTGCCTACACTGTCTGTCCTTAGTCCATCGGGTAGGAAGAGATAAGGTAGACTCTGTACCCGATTATTCTCTGGCCTCTATGCTAAGACTGCACTTAAGGCATCCTTGAAGTTCAGTTGTGATTGTGGTTCCTGTGTGAATTAAATGGGATCGTCATTGTCTCATTTCATAAGCAACCCGGCAAATCACCACATTTTTTAGCTCATCTTCCCATGCACTTCGCCCACCACAGCCTGTACCTAGATGTCATGGTAACAATCTGACTTCCTACTCTCAACCTGCCCTTTATTTCCAAGGTGAAAATGTATTTATTAGTACTCACTTTTGCCCCGGCATATTTTTGGCCTGATGTGTGCCTCTCGTCTCACGACTCGGAGAACGCCCAGATACTAGATAGACAGATCTTGTTATTTTGGTGCTGCCCTGGTGCATTTAAAGGGAAGGTATTCTAGCTATGTTTTTATATAGGAGTATAATCCACCCTACCTGAAGGTCTGATGATCATAGAAATTGAAGGCTCCAGGCTTATGTCACGAAACCTGCTTGACATCGTCGTCACCGCCAGAGAGAGTCAGGTGCATCCACACCACACTATACCACTCACCTGGTTCGACCACCACAGCGTACACTTCACCATCTCCGGACCCACAAACCCCGGCAGAGTGGCCCCTCTGATCCACGCGAAGATACTGGAAAAAGGTATCAGAAGACCAGTAGAACAACAGTCTCCGCTCCGACCTCCCAGACTGCACACAACCCTGAACACAGAGCAAAGAGCTTCTCTACTTGGATCACAGAATATGCCGATGCCATCCCCGCCAAGACAGCCAAGGTCAAAGAACAAAGCAAAAGAGCAAGCTGGTTCACAGAGGAACACAACTCCTCCAAATGCTACCGCCAACAACTTGAGAGAAAGTGGCGCATCAGCAAAAAAACAGAAGACCGCACCGCCTTCAGGACTGCCCTCAGCCAGTACCACTGCCTCCTGAACCTGAAAGAAACCAAGAACACACTAGCAAACTGCATCAAAGCCAGCACAAACCACAGCAAAGAACTCTGCCATTGTGAAGGAGTTCACCAATCCCTCAGTCTACCGAGAACGACATCACTCCCTCCCAGGAACTGTGCAACAACCTTGTGGTCTTCTTCCACAACAAGATCTCGGCTATCTACGAAAACTTTGTCCGCCAACCCTCTGCTGCAGACAGCATCAACCAGCTCACATGAACAAACACTAACCCAGAACACCTTTTCACCCACTGTAACTCCTCACCGAGGAAGACACTATCTCCATCATGAGCTCTGTACACTCAGGAGCACCCACGGACCCTTGCCCCCACCACGTTTTCAACTTCAGAAGCAAGATAATCAGCAACGAGCTTAGGAAGGTCCTGAATACCTCCATCACCTCAGCTTCTTTCCCAGAGGTCTAGAAACACGCTGAAGTGAGGCACATCCTGAAAAAAAATCTCCCAGCCCAACGGAACTGAAGAACTACTGGTCCATCTCTCTGCTCCCCAATCCAGCAAAAGTCCTAGAGAAAGCGATCAACCAGCAACTCATCCAACACCTAGAAGACCACAACCTCCTGGACCCCTCCCAATCTGGAATTCGAGTTTACCACAGCACTGAGACAGCCCTGATTGCAGCCACAGATGACATCAGAGCCCTCCTGGACTGTGGGGAAACAGCAGCCCTCATCCTCCTGGACCTGTCTGCCGTGTTTGGCACTGTCTCCAACCACATCCTGATCAACATACTCCACCACATCGGGATTCAAGGATATGCCCTCAGATGGATCACATTGTACCTCACTGGCAGAATCTAAAGGCTCAGTCTCCCACCATTCATCTTAGAGCCCAAGAAGATAATCTGTGGAGTCCCCCAAGGATCGTCCCTCAGCCCGACCCTCTTTAACACCTTCATGATCGCCCTGGCTATCACCGTCAGATCACACAGACTCAACATCATCTTCTACACCGACGACACACAGCTCATACTCTCACTGTCTGAAGATCCCACCACCACAAAAGCTAACTTCCACTGATGCATGATGAATGTAGTGGACTGGATAAAGGACAACTGTTTCTAACTCATCACCAAAAAAACATAAGTCCTCATCCTTGGGAAGAACTCCTCTTCATGGATGGACACACGGTGGCCCGCAGAGCTCGGCACCCCCCCGTCCCAACAGACCAGGCTCACAACCTCAGCATCATCCTGAAAACGAGCTATCCATGAAGAAACACATCGATGCAGTTTCATCTGCCTGCTTCCACACACTTCACCTGCTCCGCAAGATCCTTAGGTGGCTCCCGGCAGAATTCAGAAGGACCGTCATGCAGGTCCTTATCACCAGCAGACTTGACTACGGAAACACGCTTTACGTAAGAATCACAGCATGCCTCCTGAAGAAACTCCAGACAGCGCAGAACTCAGCAGCAAGACTCGTACTCAACCTCTGCAAAAGGACCATCACACCCATCTAAAAAAACGACACTGGCTCCCGATTCAGAAGAGATGCCAGTTCAAGATGCTAGCCCATGTAAGACCCTGTTTAACGAAGGACTAGCATACATCAACAAATGCCTGATCTTCCACCAAATGACCAGACAACTTGGATCAGCTTCCCTCTCCCTTGCAGATACCCAATGGATCAGTCAAACCAATAGTGAAGGATGCTCGTTCTCGCACCTGGCAGCCAAGGCTTGGCACAATCTCCCCCTGCACGTCAGGACTGCGCCATCACTCTAGCGATTCAGAAGAGTTTTAAAGACCTTGATGTTCGAATGATTATTCCTCCATGCAGCAGCATACAGCTTCAGTGCTTCGAGACACTCATGGTTGATTTGCCGCACTCTATAAATGTTTGATTGATTGATTGAAACAAGAACACCTCCAGATCTAGAGAGGGATCCAAGCCAGTGATCTGGCCAGGACCTGCCAAGCCTGAGCCCTGTGAAGGAAAAACAAGCACTGGCAAAGCCATTAGGTCTCAGCCACCAGGTATTCTGTTGGGTTTGCCAATGCTTTTTATCCTAAATAGGTGCTTGAATTTGCTTGAATATTTTAAAAAACATGTAGTCAAAGACAGCCACCGTAGTTGTCTACACATCTGCAGTTGCCACTATAGAATACCTTTTGTTTAGCTATAACAAATCCTGTTAATAGATGGCCACTGTGGGTGCAAGGGCTGTCGTATGTTTGAGTGTAGTATGTCAAAATATAACACACTCTAATTACATGTACCCACCATGCATGCATGTTTATGTGCATGCATGAGACGCCATATTACAAAGGTTTAAGAACTATTTAAGATGTCTGGCATCTATAAATAGCATGGTGGCTGCGCACAGAGCACCAGGTGGCTGCAGGGGACAAACGGATGCTGGTTGAAGATTGGAACTGTGGTTGAAAGTGAAGGGGTGGGATAAGGAGAATAGGGATAGAGAGAAAGAGAGGGAGACACATTAGTCCTCCACATGTTGCTGACGTGAGCAGTCAAAGAATACACCAATTCAAAACACAGTGAGGCTTAAAGAATGGGGAGGAAACCCGTCATATCAGTCAGGAGCAGGGGCACGAGACGGATTGTAAAGTCGTACAATTATGAACGAGAGTCTGACCCAAAGCTCACTCTATGGAATAGGTCTCCAATCAATAGCTAAAGCTGTTTGTGGCTGAGGCCTAAAAATGCATATTGAACCAGGGTAATATTGGGCACTTTATTTCTTTCCTATCATTATATCTTATCCAATCAGTAGGAGTTCTCTTTGCATCATCGGGATTGACACAGTGGATAGTGTCATTTACCTTTGGTGTCCCAGGGCCTGGCATACTATATCATTCTAAGTGAATAAACAAGTTATCCTATTTGTACATGTACTCTTCTAGGGCAGCGATATCAAGCAGTCAAGACATCACTTAATTTGAAATTCACCTTGTTAATTGTTCTTTTGCTCATGGTCCAGGATAATGGTGCTTTATCAGCTGTTAAATGAGTATAGTGGTGCATGCTGGTTTTGGTTATTCAAAAATCTTACTTTATCTCCAACAAATTGGTTATAATTAAATGCAGTAAAGGTGTGTCCCCGCAATCAGAAATGTGGAGAGTATTTTGAGTGTTATACAAATTCTATTTTCGGATCCATCAATGAGAATGCATTGTTTGTGCATATTGTGTGATTTGAAGGTTGAGGTTTGGATTCACCTGCAGAAGGACTACCAGTGGTTATATTAGACGGTTGAGTAGTGTGAATGTCACGTGTCACCAAAACTGTTAAATGGCAAAATCCCAGCATTATAATTTGCTGATGATACCATCTTAATTTTCAAGACACTGATGAGTTTACAAACACTTGTTAACAAGTTCTCGATGTCGTTCCACCAATCATGGCTGGAGATTAATTCAGCAGACACAAAGTTCATGGTCTTAAATCCCCATGGGTCATTTAAAGGTGGCGTGACACTGCGGGGGGCACCTGTTAAGAGAGTCAACAGTTTTGACTACTTGGAAAGCCCCTTGGTAGTGCAAGACAGAGTAGCAGCTGTCCTAAAATTGCACAGTGCAACATCTAGCAGGTTGGTCTCACCAGCCTTACATAGCTCCCATGCAAAGGCTCATGTGGCTGCTATCTATGGAGCAGAGAGTTGCAATATGGTCATTCTGACCGGAACACAGAACAAGTTTGTAAAATCTTTGATTGGCTTACCACAGAGCATCCCTATGCTCACATTGTTTTTTGACAGAGAATTTAGAAGAATCACCACATAGCTATTTTAAGACCTCTATTATACTGGATAAGAATTTGGCCCTCTCACAAACGCAAGCTGTATAAAGACACATTATGGAACTGAAAACGTTTGTATATCATGGTTTAGTTATGTGAAGAACTGGTTCCATTCCTTGGATTTGGGAGGGATTTGAGATGACCAGTCCTCTGTCTCTAGTAGTAATGGTGCAAAGGGCTTGCCGAAAGAAAGCTATTGGTCCTATGCACTAGCAGCTGGCACAGAAATGTTTAGGAAGGCAGTTTAGTGGAAAAATCTTTGGACCATAAAGGCACCGCAAAATTTGAGGTCTATTTTGATAACATTATGCCACCATCAGCAAAATCCTTATATCTGAAAATTACACTGAGGATTTTACCTACTAATAGTTTTCGTTCTAGATGGATTCCAAACTACAATGATTCCGATATATGTTCAGTGTGCAAACCTGTAGCAGAAACTGAGGAACACCTATTCTTCTTCTGCAAAGCATACAGCAATATCAGAAAAAAGTGGATCCTTCCTATTTGTCATCTGCTGGTAGTTAGACAATACTGCACAGCACTTGGAATTCTTAAATCAGATGCCACTGAGATTTTGTCTTTGGTATGACTACATTTTTCTTCTCCACTTGGCACTTGATATATACCCTTAAGTAACAAGGCAAATATCTTAGCATTGCACACACATGAGTTATGAAGTATACTTCACACTGGTCGGGCTGAAATCATGGAAACTCTGAGATTTTTTTTGAGCTTGATGAACTGTATAATTTTTTATGGTATGATGCTTTCAACAGATTTTATACATGTATCCAAATGATAGTGCATCTAATAGACTGTTCGTCATTTGCCTCCTCCTCCCCTCCAATACTCCAGTCAATCTAACTAACAAACTCACATATCCGCGGCTCAAATTAACTCATAATAATACTAAAACTGTACTCATATTTCCCTATACTAATCCACCACTAATTCCTTTTGGGTTCCGGAGTAGCGTGCTACTCGTCGAAAAGTGCTTCGACGCCTCATCAGGGGTAGTAAGCGCTATATAAATACTATTACAATACAATTTGTAATTGTATGAATTCTGAAAGACACACATTGGTGTTTTTATTGTAAGTACAGTAGCGATTTTTTGACATGTAGTTGGTAGCCTAACATTCACTGACCTCCTTCCAAATGTTGTGAGGCGCTCAGAGGCGTGCTGCTATTGACGAGAGATCTGCTGTTTTGTAACAACTCCACCATCTACTTTCAGTGTTTGCTATTTCTCTAAAAAACTAGTCAATTATCCTCCTACACTTGAAAAGGCTTTGCTCTCCTGCTGGGCAATTCTTGTGAATTACGATATTAGCATTTCATTGCTCTGGATCAAGTGCTGAGTCTAATGGGTAGGAAACCCCCGCCCTTTAGCTGTGGATGTTGTTTTATAATATGCCAGGCGGAGCATACGTCACACCACTCATGCTTTACCTCCCCCTCAAATACATTAGTGTCAACACCTTGTTCTATCCGTAGCCCACCAGCACACACCCCTCTCCTGCTGTGCTAGGGTGGAAGAGTGAACAGCTGCAATGCCTTCATGACCCCTGAGAGCAGGGCTAGCAAAGGAAGTTCTGGGGGTAACAAAGCATAAGCCATCGGCAGCATCTGCTACCCCTAACTATTCCTAATGTCAGCTATGTCCATATTGGTCACTACAACTTTCCACTTCATCCTATTCAGCTTAGATGCAAATGTGTGTGATTCCCGGAAATGTAGCAATTTCACATGGCAAAAGGGGAAGGGCACAAGTCCTAAAAAACATAAGTGGGGGGAACTAACTATGCTAGGCAGTATGCAAGTGACAGCACAGTGCATGACATCGTGAGTGATATCACAGGAAGTGACATCACGACCCATGACCTCACAGAAAGTGGCATCACAAGAAGAGACAAAATATCTTAAGATCTCCAACCCGTGCTTAGCAGGTCCATCATGAGTATATTTGAGTGCATTATGAGATTTAATAAATGAAAGCTTATCAGTGCTTAAGTCTGTGACTTAGATTTCCTGCCTGAAGGAATTAAAAGCTTGAATGCAAATAACATTTGGTTACAAACTAACTACAGTATACAGGCCACTAAGTGCTAGAAGTTAATCATACTAAACATGACACCAAGAACCAAGCATAATTTATGTGTTGCATTAAAAATGCTATAAACTTTAATTGTACATATCAAAACTATACAATCTATTAACCTACCCGCCATACCACCACTGTATACACTGCCCACTTTGACCATTGTCAACAAAATGCAAGTTGAACACTGAATTTGGTATTCCAGCCCACTCAACCAGGTATACTATTCCATCAATCTAAGTCATGTATATGGTGCAAATGACAATTGACTTGCATGTGGCTTCTACCTGACACCCATACTCCAACTTCATGCACCAAGAAGTTAAGGCAAAGCGTTAACTTTAAATAGAAAAACAGGGGAAAAAAGGTGCCCATTGTTGGACTTCGTCCCCTCTGCAGGGTCACTCCCAAAGTGGTTACATTCACATCTCCTGTTTTCTGAAAACGTTTTAGATGGCATTTATGACTCTGTGCACTTTATCAATGCTAACCAGTGCTAAATTGCTTGTGCTTTCTCCCTGAACATAGTAAAATTGGCTTATATCCACTTGGTTAATTTAATTTACTTGTAAGTCCCTAGTTAAAGTGGTACTACAGGTACCCCAGGCTTATAAATTAAATGCTGTTAGTGGTCCTGCTGCACTTATTGTGCCATTCACCGAAGTAGTCTTTTTAAACATGTCTCAGACCTCCCATTGCAGCCTGTGTTCAGTTGTAAACTTCTATTTCTATCTGTCAAAATAAACCTTTTGTCCGGCCTAAACCTCCCTTTTGACCAGATATGTCACCCCTGGGGTAAGCCCTAAACAGCTCATAGTGCAGGCTGCAGTGTATTTAAAACGGCAGACATTTAGTTTTAAGATTTACATGTACTGGGAGTGAAGAACTTTAAAATTTGTTTTTCACTTCTGTAAGGCCTGCCTCTCCATTAGGATAACATTGGTTTACCGTATTACATTTAATAAGTGATACATTTTGTTTGGGAACAGGTTGGAATATCATGTTTGGTCTCAAAATAATTGTAATTTAAAACTCTCTTTAATAGTAAAGTCACATTTTAAGTCACAATTCCGAAAATTCCACTTCTACAAAGGGGGCATGGGTGGCTACAGCTTGTATCCAGGGTCACAAGACTAGTAAATAGTTGGCCTTTGTGTATTTCTCCCAGACAGTATCACAAAGATGGACTGAGTGTTGGCAGGATGGGCCACCATGACCAGAGAGGAGGACGTAGATATAACCTTCCACACATGCACTTCAAAGGAGCACCCACAAAGAACTTTACACTCGCCTTTTGTGACTCCAAAACATCCTGGGACTAGGACCAAATTGTGTGACCCTTGGCAAAAATATGTCTTGTGTTGAATTTGACTGCAGTTTTGTTCCGTATACAATGAGAACCTGGATACAAACAACTTCTCTCCTCTCTTCCAACAACCTCTGTCAGGCTTCTTTCTTCCTATTTCTGTCCGTGTGCAGTGTGTGCTCCAGCTCCAATGGAAGGCAAGGTGCAGGAGAGCAAAGGCAGGTGTAGGGGCCCAGGAAAAAAGGGACCAACATTTTAGCTGCTTGCACATTTTAAATGGCGTGCAACAAATGTTGGTCTTCTGGCTTCCTGGTGTGCTGCTTTCTGGGAGAATCACAGAGTGGACATTTTACTTTATTCTTCCTGCTGATTTCTTCCAGGCTTGTGGCACCGGGAATACTGTAAAAAATCACAGGATGGACACGAGGTAGACTTGAAACAGCCTTCCTACCTTGCTTCTGACCTGTGCATGAGCCTTACAGCAGTGCAGGAATTGGAAAAAACTTGTTCCGGGAACACATAAGTTGGAGGTCAAGGTGTGGCAATGGGAAGAGGAGGTACAGACACTAGAGCAGAGTCATAAAAAGCAGTCTGAAGGACAATATATATTTATATTTTTTTAAACTCTGCCATAAAGAAAGTGGAACAAAGGAGAAGCAGTAAATCTGTTCTGGTTTAATTGGTTGTAAAAGCTGCATTTAAAAAATATTGTATGCGTGTAAGGTACCTGCAGCAGATATATTTGTGTGCCCAGAAAATCTCAGGGAATAATAGTAATAATAATGGTAAGATACCTCTGATGGTTAATGCAATAGCTGGACAGATCTGTTGTTTGTCTAGTCAGAACTCTTAAAGTAGCATAGAAGGTTAATATGTATTTTGCATAGCACATCTTGTAACATACAGATGCGAGATTTTTATTTTATGAAGATAGGTAAGTGCTTTTAACACGGAGATCCTTTTGTTACTTGCAATCAGAAAATTGCAGTCTTAATATCGCACAGTGAGCTATGAACTGGCATCAAAGACCTGCATGCAAACTGCAAAGCAAAGGTTTAGCCGTGGCCACTAAATTTGTTTGATTCCGAAGCTGCAGTGTTTCCTACATAATAATGGATTTGCCAAACGTTCCACATACCTCATCATCTATTGCATAATCTTCAGATTTTAACAAAAAAAATCTGTTTCTACTTGAAACTAATCAAAAGTTACTAAAAGCATGGAGCCCTGTCTCCTTGCACAGTGAAAGACACTTTGCAAAGGTTGATTGGTCATCTTTCATTTGTTTATTGCTGTATTTGGGTATTAAACTGGTAGTAATAAGGTAAAATATTTTACCAGTCAATATTAGCAGTGTAAAAATGAGAAAATACTGAATACTGTCACAAAATGTGCCACATTACTCTGCTTAATTTAGTCAACCATGTGCATAATATAGACCTCCACTGCAACATAATTCCAGTGGCCCTGGTTTAGACCTTATTTCCCCCCCAATCTTTTGTTATTATTAATGCTGCTGAAAAGGGGTTCTTTGGGTAGTAATGAAGTCCTACTAATACAAACAACCCCAAGCGCTGCATACATTTGATATCCTGACTTTGTTTCTCCTGGCCATGCACTATTAACAAGTAATGCTTACTGGTATGAGTTATATGTAACTCCACCTTATAACCCTCATTGCCTTATGTAATGCATCCTGTACATTGATTTACACACTTGTATAATCAGGGGCAGCTCCTTCCCAATGGCGAAAGAGCATTGCCCCCTTGGCTAAGCCAGGAGCTGAAAGATAAAACAATATTTAATTATTGTTTTGTCTTTCAGCTGCTGGCTCAGCCAACAGCATGTTCAGGGAGGGGCTGGGCCATAGGAGGTGGGAGGGGGGAAGAGGGGAGATTGCACCTAAGTGTGCATATGTGTTTGGCCGGCTGTCTCAGGAGCTGTTTTCATGCTTGGTTTAGCATGAAAGCAGTGCCAGGATTGCTGGGGAGGCTATGCTGGTGTCCCAGTGAATGCTGGGACACCACATCCACGAAGGAAGGGGAGCAACACAGCAGGAGATGGGGCGATGGCAAAAGTTAAGTTTTTATATATATATATATATATTTATTTATTTAATTTCCCCGCCCCTTCTCTTGAGATTTGCGGTGGCCGTCGCTGTGTATGATTTATTGCACAATGTATAATGTGTTTGTGATGTAAAGTGTTCTGATACCCTAAAATGTGATGTGTAGCACTATACAAGAATACAGTTATATAAACAGTGGTATTAAAGTTGTTATTCGTGTAAATACTCACAGACTGATACTTCTGAAATTCTCACAGTGCATGCATTTCAACTGTACAGAGGGACTGAACAAAATGAAAAACATGCCTCCAGATGTAGTTTCAGTTAAGTACTTGTGAAGGGGTGAGTTGTGTGCCTTTGTTCCCTCTCGATTCCATTGGCATTTAGGTGTTAGGGCCCAGAAAGCCCTCAGCCAGACGCCTTCTAGAGCAAAGGGAAGGATGATGGCCCATTAAACTGGGCCTTTGTTATGGGCAGAGCTGGACCCTCAGATAAGAAATTCCCTCGCCTCCTGCACTGTGCTGCTTAGAACAGAAAAGCAGACAACACGCAGGCTCTGATGAATGTGTCCTGGTGTCAGAAAACTACAGTGGGGCTCATTCAGCATGTTTCACTGTGGCCTAACTTCGTCACAGTGGGAACGGCGTCTGCCCTGTGAAAATAATGGGGGGGGGGGGGGGGCGCCGTCCACCCGCTTGTACCCCCGACTTGTGCCCTGAGAAGGGGCATTAAGGGTAGCTGTGCTGAATGTCTTGAAAAGCCACACACATGATTGGTCCAGAACCATGATCGCATTACCACGGAATGAGGTCTATAGGCAGGAGCTAGAGAACAGTGATGGAATTACCACAGAATGAGGTCTAGACAGCAGCGAAAGAACAGTGACGGTATTATCACGGAATGAGGTCTAGGCAGCAACGAGAGAATCACATTAGCATGGAATGAGGTCTAGGCAGCAGAGGGAGAACAGTGATGTTATTACCACAGAATGAGGACAGTGATGGAATTACTACGAAATGAGGTCTAAGCAGCAGCGAAAGAACAGTGATGGAATTACAATGCAATGTGGTCTAGGCAGCAGCGAATAATCCATGATCGTTTTACCATGGTATGAGGTCTGGAGGCAGCAGCTGGAGAACAGTGATGGAATTACCACAGAATGAGTTCTGGGCAGCAGCTGGAGAACAGTGATGGAATTACCACAGAATGAGTTCTGGGCAGCAGAGTGAGAACAGTGATGGAATTACCACAGAATGAGTTCTAGGCAGCAGAAAGAGAACAGTGATGGGATTACCTGGAATGAATTCTGGGCAGCAGAGCGAGAACAGTGACGGAATTACCACAGAATGAGTTCGGGGCAGCAGAGAGAGAACAGTGACGGAATTACCACAGAATGAGTTCGGGGCAGCAGAGAGAGAACAGTGATGGAATTACCACAGACTGAGTTCTGGGCCGCAGAGCGAGAACAGTGATGGAATTACCACCGACTGAGTTCTGGGCAACAGAGAGAGAACAGTGATGGAATTATCACGGACTGAGTTCTGGGCAGCAGAGAGAGAGAGAGAGCAGTGATGGAATTATCACATAATGAGTTCTGGGCAGCAGAGAGAGAACAGCGTGGTGTTAACTACGGATTGGGTTCTGGGCAGCAGAGAGAACAATGATGGAATTACCACTGAATGAGTTCTGGCCAGCAGAGAGGGAACAGTGTTGTGTTACCACAGAATGAGTTCTGGGCAGCAGAGAGAGAACAGCGAGGTGTTAACCACGGACTGAGTTCTGGGCCGCAGAGCGAGAACAGTGATGGAATTACCACCGACTGAGTTCTGGGCAACAGAGAGAGAACAGTGATGGAATTATCACGGACTGAGTTCTGGGCAGCAGAGAGAGAGAGAGAGCAGTGATGGAATTATCACATAATGAGTTCTGGGCAGCAGAGAGAGAACAGCGTGGTGTTAACTACGGATTGGGTTCTGGGCAGCAGAGAGAACAATGATGGAATTACCACTGAATGAGTTCTGGCCAGCAGAGAGGGAACAGTGTTGTGTTACCACAGAATGAGTTCTGGGCAGCAGAGAGACAACAGCGAGGTGTTAACCACGGACTGAGTTCTGGGCAGCAGAGAGAGAACAGTGATGGAATTGCCACGTAATGAGTTCTGGGCAACAGAGAGAGATTAGGGCAGTAGAGAGAGGACAGTGTGACGTTGCCACGGATTGCTCAGTTGAAGGGCATCCTTCATAAAGCCGCGCTAAGATCAGGTGCCAGGGATTTAGCGGATCACCTGTGTGTGGGGGCGGTGAGGCGGCTTGATCTGATCAGTCCTGACAAGGATGACGTCACGGGAGCAGGCACAACAATGACGAGCTGTTAACCATTTGAATCTGGCGATGACGGGTCCGATGCTCGAAAGGTCCCTGTCGGAAATGCACTGAAATAGGCTTGCACCTGCATTTGGAGTACAGATTCCACTTTTAAGGAATTTCGAAGCAATTCCGGAAGTGCTTCGAGAAACGCTAGACTCTCGCAGTGTGTAGGAACACTCAGATCCGTAATCACTTCTTCATAAAGAAACATTATTTTCTATCTAAAACGAAATGCGAAAATGCATCTGCATTTCGAATTTTTTGTGTGTTTCTCCTTGGGTAAAATATGCTGAATTACCTTCCTCTCCCCCTCAATTCATCCCTGAGTTCCACTTTTAGCCTCTGAAGTAAATCTGCCAATGTATTCACGGTGGGGCGACTAGGGGAAGTAGCTAGGGAAATGTACGAATACCCATAAACGTCCTTTGTGGATGTTCACCAGCTTTTTATAGAGCACATTTGCATACATGGAAATTCCACCACAACGGAAACGTTTTTTTAAACTTGGATCCTATTTACGAAGGCAACAACCTACCGTTTCTGATTCTAGAATTTTTTGATGGTGGATACTGTGATTTCCACAGTAAGTTTCATGTTTTTGTATAATTTGCTTTGTGAATCAGTGTGTTAGAAGGCAAAATAGCGCCTGGCTTTGGCAATAGACAATTCAATGTTCGCAAACCGAGCATCAGTCAAACGCTGGAGTACTTTGCGGGAACGGCCCTGGTAGGAACGGCGGATTACGGGCCCCAGAAATAGGCGGAAGGGCACTTTCAGTTTTAGACTAAAACGTGCAGCCTGAAATACACGTCCATCGTGCCCCGGGGATAATTTCCCGCTAAACGTGTTCTTTGCTCAGGTTTGGTTCCACCACTAGAATAAATGGCTGTTTTACCCGAGGCTGAGCCCGACACTTCCTTGTATTTCAGAGCACGTGGATGAGTCCCCAGGCAAACATTTTGACTACGAATTAATTACACTTTCAACTACAGCTAATCGTTCAGATTTCTCTACTTCCTTATTTGCAGCTGAGCCAAGCCTTCATCTCCCAGTTGTTGCTTTACTACTATGTTTTACACAACATAATTTGCCTACTCTTGCAACAGCCCTGCCACTTGACATTTTATAGTATCCGGAAAGCACTGCAAGGGAGATTCATTTCTTGGGAGAGTGTTGTGTCCTGCGCTGTTTCCTTGTGGGTGAAGTAAGAACTGTGGCGTCATGTGTTTGCTCCTGTCCTGTAGTGAATGTTCCAGCATTGTGTGTTGTGTGCAGCATTTTGAGTCAGATAGTGCTTAAACCTAAAATGATGGGCTTATACCTAGTGGGCGCTATAGACAGGTGTAAACTACGACAAAGTAATGAAATGCACTGTTAGCTCACCTGACTATCTGCAGTCGCCAGTGCTGATATGTGCACTGGAGCACAATTGCATACGTCAGTGCGCAATGGTAATATTCACTTTGCAGTGGACTACGTTGCATTCTCAGTGAAGGGCTGCTACTTGATTGGAAAGTAGTTTTAAATGTGTGTATTTGGTCATGGGCCATGGTTGTGTGGGATTTTGTCTCGCACTGGTACATTACTCCCTCTAGTTGGTGCTGTTTGTTCCAATACAAGTGGGGACTGTGTGGCATTTGTGCCTTGATTGATTGATTTTTAATTTATTATCCGGGGAGTGAGTGTCCTAGCGCCATAAGATAAAATGATACTGTCACAAGGCGCAAAGAACATACACTTCTTACGATGTTTGCAAAGAAGGTACGGAAACAGTAGTGCTACGAAGAGGGAGAAGGCGAGAGTTTAAGGCTTCGGCTGTAATAACTTTAAGGAAAGCTCAGCCCCATTTCCTAGCTCCTTAAAGTGAGTCCCACACAGTGTTGTCAGTGTTGTCAAAACTGATGTCTTTTCAGTTGTCATCAGTAATGTTTTCAATTATATTTTAGAACATGTCATCAGTGTTGTAACATGTGAGTAATAAGCAGCGCCTGGCGAGGGCGTAAGTAATAGCTAAACTATCATTTGTAAATTTCATTTTTTTTTGTTTAAAAATGTTATGTTTAACATTTTCGCCTAACTATGATGTCACTTTAACCTTTGTGTTTTTTTCAGGGAATTTCTGATGTTTTCTTTTGTGCCCAACCCCCCCGCAGGGCAGTAATAGCTACTTCCAGGGGTGGTAAGGGTGAAAATAGCGCTCACCAACAATGTCCTTCTTACGTATTTGAACGGTGCTTATACAAGGTACCCCCCCTACAAAACCTTGCAAATAGGACAATCCTAAGATCATAATGTATATATACACTATATCATGTAAATAAGTTCCAGCGCGAGTATCCAAAGAATTCTTCTTTGTTTCTTCATCAACAGCTACAGCCAAGCCAACACGTGTTTCATCAGGGTTGTATTTCCCCCATTGACTTCCTCAGGGCTTCTTATGGCTGTTATAGGAGCTATACAAAATCCTATCTTTCAAAATGTCCCAAAGGGTCCAAAAAGCAAAGTACCTCTTCAGTAGTGTTTGCGATTAATTTGCGTCTTATAAAACGCGAGTGTTGTCAAACAGTGTATCTTCGATCCAGTACGACACTGCTGCCGTTTGAAACGCGAGTACGGGTAATCAATATCAAACCCCGCAGGGCAGCAAACCCCTAGTGAGCGGCCACACCTCACTGTGTATGGCCTTGGGCAATCAGCAGCGTGGAGTCAGTCCAAGTCCCTTGGGGCAGCTAATCCCTTGCCACGCACAGTCTTGGACTATGCGCAACATGAGTTTGACCATAGTACTGGGCTTGCAGCTAGGCCCTATGCCCAACCCAGAGGGCAGCCAACCACCAGCAGCACACAGCCTTAGACAGAGCGCAAGGGGGGTGCGGGGGGTGGCTGCAGGGCCTAGCCTATGGCCAGGTCTGGTGCCCAACTCCAGCAAGCAGCCACCCCTCACTTACATGGCCTTCGGCTGTCCGCAGTGTTGGGTTGGCTGCAGGGCCTGGCCTGTTTTAAACCTTGCGCCCAACCTCCTGAAGGCAGCCAAACGCTTGTGAGTGGGCATCACTCACTACGCACAGCCGCCGTGACTGGCTGGCCTAAACAAGAGGAGGAATGTTGTGGGCACAATTTAAGGGCACAGGAACTTAGTCCCCCTGTCCTGAAATGAAAAAAAAATGGAGAAAACAAGTCCTCTCGGCCAATCACATCGCTCTATTATTTGACTTTTCATGATCACAAGACTCTTGTGAGCTTCCCATGAACCGAAGAGTCTACATATACAAATATTTTTAACTTTAATTTCTCAAAAACTGTGGAACGGATTCACACCAAATCATAAAAAGCACTTTCTTGACCAAGATCTAGGTTTCTGCCAAATTTGGTGTAATTCTGTTTAGCTTTTTTACTGTATTGCGGTTCAATTTTCCTATGGAAATTTACATGGATGACATTACATTTTGGGACCCCCCCTTTTTTTTTCCTGCTTGACAGATCTCCCAAGAACTTTCCAGGAAGGAGATGAAGTGTTAAACTTAGTTTTCGGAAAAATTAGTGAAGATTCATGAAACAGTTCTACAGTTACTAGCAAACCAAAAACACTCTTCCTGTTGTAACTAGATTCTAATTATAACTACACAGTGCTGTTTAAAAGGCCTGACACACTCTATTCCACTCAGCAATACCTTTTGCTCATAACGGGAAATATTGCCTTCGGATAAGGGTTGGGCCAACTACTCCTTCTAATTAACTAAACTTTACCATAATGAGTGTATTTTCCTGAAATATCACTTTCCTGTGAGTTTCTACAGTAAGATCTACTAGTAGTGCAATTATTATCAATTTAGCCATGACATTTCCTTTCATTATTAATCACAAGATATCATTTGTTTTTTGATACAATCCACCATTCCCATTTATTACACATAATTTCCAATAATTGTCTATCAAACATAGTGATGGTACTGGAAGACTGGTAGCCAAGGAACACAGGGATGAGAATCATTGTTTAGACATTGCTTCTGATACCAATGCCAGATGGCATGAAGGGCTTACAATTCTTGAAGGTTTAAGAGTACGTTGCTCGAAGGCCACCCCTGAACAGCATAAGATAAGATAAAATAAATATCAGAAGCCTGAGAACCCCAAGCCTTGAGAAAGCTCTAGGATTGCAAGTTAAAGCATTCAAAACACGTGTTAGCTGTAACTGGATGACAGCAAGCAATATCACAAAAAGACCTGCAGCATGGCAAATCTTTGGGATGCCATAAGGACTGGACATTCACAGATTGACTTGTAAAACACACACCCTAAGGAACTGCCTTCACATTTGTTAAAAGCGTTTGATGGAAAATTATTGAGAATTATATGTAAACAATGTGAATTATGCATTGTATCAAAAACAAATAATCCTTGCGCTTAATATTAAAATTTCACACTTAAATTGTTAAAAATTGCACTACTTGTACATTTTGCGATAGAGATAACTCACAGGACAGTGATGAGGTTTTGAAATTTACCAGTTATAGATTTATACTTAGTTATCCCAGGTAACTATAACTCGTGCCCTAAGGCAATTATAACTCGTAGCCTCACCATGCACAGTGATATTATCATTGATGTCAAAGAAGATGTCATGAGTGATGCGAGGGCATGAGTTATAGTTACCGTATGGCACATGTTATAGTTACTTGAGATAACTCTATATTTGATGAATTTCAGTGGATTTTAGAGATTAAAACTAAACATTTCACCTAACTATAATGTTACTTCAACCTTTGTTTTTTCAGTGAATTTCTAGGGTTTTTAATGTAAAGTAATATTTAATACCCAACCCCCCGCTGCAGACACCCTTCTGCCGTGAGCAGAGGTGTTGTCTACGGCCAGTCTTTCACATGCAGCCAAGCCCACCCCACGCACTGCGTTTGGCCATGCACAGTGAGGGTTTGGCACAAGGCCTGGCCTGTGGCCGGGCCCTGTGGCCAACCCACCAAAAGGCTGCTAACCCCATACCACACTCGCCCTTTGGCCATGTGTGTTGTCAGTTGGCCACAAAGCCTGGCCCGGGTACCCAAGGGACTTTTATTTGAAAGAAGAGGGGGGTTGCGTGGCGCCCCTCCCTAAACCTATTGTAGCCCTGGGAACCCCATGTCTCAGGGACATATACATTAGGTACCCCATCCCCAGGGCCACTACTTTAAAGGTGGGGCACAACCCCCCCTCCTCGATCCTTGTAAGGCCCTAGGGACCCTATACCCGGGTACCATTTTAAAAAATAAAGGGGAGGAGGCCAAATGGCCCCTCTCCCCAAGCCTTGATAGGTTCTGTGGACCCCATCCCCAGGGCCACTAATTAAGAAAAAGGGAAGGGGGTAAAGTCTGCTCCCAGTGGGCGGAAGCATTTTTCAAGCTCCTGGCTGCTGGGAGATTTGAAATGGCTCCTAACAAGTGAGAGCAAAAATAGGTTCTCTTGCCACACCAGTGTGGGCAGAGAAACTGTTTTGTACTGGGGATTGGCACCCTGCAACATAGCATATGAGCCAGCCTTCAGGGATTGGGTCCTAAGGGTCATTAATGGCTCAGAGGTGGACCCCGTACTTGTTCACTGCATGAGCGGACCCTGGGGCCCAAGGAGGGGGGTCACATGCCCCCCCTCCCCTTCACTGCATGGTTGGACCCTAGGGGATGGGGTCTCAGGGGCTGAAAATGGCCCAGAGAGGGGCCTGCATGCCCCCCTCCCTATTAACTGCACGGCTGGGCCCAGGAGATGGGGTTCCCAAGGCCGGAAACGGTCCAGGGAGGTGTGCTGGGTGCTCCTCTCCCCCTTCACTGGACAGCCGGGCCACAGGGATTGGGTCCACAGGGCCAAACACAGGCTGGGGGGACAACATGCCCTCTCCCCGTTCACTGCAGAAACATGCCTCGGTTGAAGGGATCCCAAGGGTGAAAACAGTCCGAGGAGGGGGGGTGTGCCCCCTCGCTCTTCATGACACGGCCAGGCACGGGGGATGGGGTCCCCAGGGCTGAAAACAGCCCGGGGGGAGGCATGTGCCGCGTGTCCACCTCCCTCTTCACTGCACAACCAGGCTCCAGGAAATGGGTTCCCCCGGGCTAGAACTGGCTTGGGATGTGGGTTCACATATGTTCCCTCATCCAAAATATAAATATGTTTTATGCCGGGACGAGGACCTCATTTTTGGGGCTTTAAAACAGCTGGAAACAGGGAAACAGCACTTGTTTTTTTTTGTTTTACATTGTGCAGCAGATTCATGGATCTTCCGCAAGTTTGAGGTAACAATTATTTAAAAAAAAGGTTTTGTCCCCTCTATGACCCCTCCACCATGCTAGGGGCTTACAATATTCCTACCTTGCTCCCTTGTATCTTTTTTTGCATTTTCTGCTTACGACTCAGGACCAAGTTCCAAGTCCTAAGATGGCTGTCACCACTTTCTGATTGAGGTGGTGGTAGCCAATCAGATCTGAGTTTCAGATCTGTTTGGATCTGTGGAGCCTCTGTGTCCCTAGTTGTGCAAAGTATATGAGCATAAATTACTCAAAAACAACTGAACGAATTTACATCAAAACACAAAAAGCACTCTTCCTGGACCTAGATCTAGCTTCCTGCCAAATTTGGTGTAAATCCATTCATAGGTTTAGGCTGTAGCTGTGTCTAAAGTTCCTATGGAAAAATAAAAGGAGAAAACACGTTTTTGAACCCCATCTTTCTTGCCCCTGCTTGACATTTCACCCCAAAACATTCCACGCACAAACTAGGCTGAAAAATGCACATTTTTTTTGGAACGCTTTGTGCAGATTAGTTAAACAGCGCCAATGGTATTATCAAGACAAAACATGCATTTCCTATGGAAACAAGATCCTACCTATAACTACCCAGTGACAACTGCTACTGGGTAAATGATATAAATACATATACGTGTGTATATATGTGTGTGTGTGTATATATATATATACATATATATATAGTGTTTCTTTGTGTGGATGGCTATCCAACCCATCTTTTTCTGTTTTGGGGGTCATCCTGCCAATCCCTAAAATCACTCTTAACCCCCCCTTATCTCAACCCATCCATTAACATTGCTGCCTCAGTGGGCAACTTTAAACTGCTATTTTGACTTTGCAAAGTAAACCTTTTGCCAGGCCTAAACCTTCCTTTTTAGTACTTAAAAGTCACAGCTAAGGTAGGTCCTAATTGCCCATGGGCAAGGTGCATGGTATTTAAAAAGTAGGACATGCTTTGATGGTGAACAAACCTCTGTAGTCATTTTTCACTGCAGTAAGGCTTGCTATCCTGCAGGGGACCACTGAGTTACATAATAATACCTCATAATGCTTAATTTCGATCAATTGGGAAAATGATTCATGTACTTATTTTCATAATAATTCAAAATCCAACTTTATGGTAAAGTTGAATTTTATGTTATTGTTTTGGAAATGGCACTTTATTTTCCTGCCTAAGGCAAATGTGCCTTTCGGCAAGTGTCCAGGTTCACCTGACTGTTAATGGCTCTATTGTGGTGTTATGTGAATAACGTCCAGATAGTGGACAAAAGGCTTAAGTGTGCAGAGGTATTTTTCTTCCCTGAGGAGGATATCCTGGGGAGTTGTGTCCCCATCCTGAGTTTTAAAAAGTGCATACCCTATCACTGGCAGCTGTAGCTCACACGTAGGCCTGCCTCCCTTTGTCTTCCTAGTCAGCTTCTATCAAACAAAGATTCTTCAGAGTTGAATATAGGTAGAGAGGGGCACTGTTCATGACAGCCTTGTACACAGGGCCCCAAAAGTGACTCCCGGTGTCACTTGGCTGAACTTCTGTTTGCTCCACATAGACACATAGACACAACAAGTTTCAAGAGGTCTTTCTTGCAACTGCTCAGCTGACTAGTTCAAAGATCCCTTTGGACCTGCCTTGGACCCTTATAGGGAATTGGGCTATTAGTTATGTGGTCTGCACAAGGAATAGGTCCACAATTGTTCTTACTGGGAACACACTACTGTAGCGCTTGACTCTGACAGAGTAGCGAAGCAGAGCACTCCAAGGCCTACTCAAGGGAGGTGGTGTGGGCTAATAATTACTAATCACTGGCATTCAATAACAACACTCAATGAATGATTGTCCAGTCAGTACTTTTTCTTTAGAAAAAGAAGTAGTACATTTATTACACACACCCTACTAAATACTGCACGGTAATTTACAAATATGTACATTGGTAGATGGAATATACCATAGATTACATTGTTTAACCACTAGTGACCCCCCCCCCCTCCCCCCCCACAGAGGAATCACCCAAACATATCAAGTGAGTTTCCTCATTTCATTTTGGAATAATACACATTAAGATACCTTTTGAAGAAGTCATTGTATTTGAGAGCATTGCATGGAAATAACTTTGCAGTGTAACCGTACAGTTGCCCCCTAAAAGGCATAACAATACCAGCATTACATAAAATCATTTTGAGATCTTCCAGTCCCTCATGAATATCACCATACATCTACATACAGAGAGCATGACACTCCCAGCAGAACAAAGGCCCTAGCCTTTGAAGGGAATCCAGGGGAGGTTTTAATTTTGGAGTCCCCTCCAACTTAGGGTTAGGACTCAGGAGATCCATGGAAAGGTAAGGTAGCACCCTCCTGAGTTGATTGGTGGTGGTCCTTACGTTCTGGGTCCACCACAAAGGGAGATATAGGCCAAAATGCATCTATAGCAACAAGGCCCTGCAGGGCATTATGGGGCGATTTTTGGCAGGATTGTGAATATTGTAGCAGCAGCTTTCCTGATGCACTGGGGAGAGCCGCATAAGTATTCTTTTGCGTTTTTTTTTTCTTCAGTTGAGGGGTCTCACGCTGTATTTTGGCTTTCTGGGGTTGGGGTATCCAGTCCCACTTGGGCTCACCATGAACAGATCCCTCATTCGAGGGCAGCTCAGGGAGCCCACCCCCCGGCTGTCCTCACCAATCCCCTTTGCCGGCAGCACTCCAGTGTGCTGCTTCAAGAGCTGGCAGCTTCATTCCTGTCTACCGACGTGCACTGTGTGGCTGGCTTTTCAATCCCAGGAGCGGGTTGAGGAAACCACATTGGGGGGGCACAGCATCACACCAGTTTCTCTTCCTTTTCGAAGGTGCCCAGTGATGGGGTCCTGGGCCCCGCCTGCCTTCTTGAGGCACTTCCCCCAACCTCTGCAACTTTGAGGATGCGCAACAGTGCTTCCCTGCATCAGGCAGCACTTGGGACCCCCGGGGATGCAGTCCTGGCCTCCTAATGAAGAGTCCACCAAACGCACACACTCATCGATAAATCAAGCAGCTTCTTCGCACCATCCCCAGGCACTGGTCCACCCCGGGGGTATTTCACCGGCCCTGCTGCAGAGTCCCACCCGCTCGGTGTCAGGAAGCAGTGTAAGATCACCAAAATTTTAAATGTCATAGCTTGGGCCCCTTCTGGCTGATTTGGACACTCCTGGGCTCATTTTACTCCCGGTGGCGTGATCTATACACAAGGGGCAATTGCAGCAACACTCTTCACCTCCAGAGAGGTGCAGTCCTAAAAAAACTGAAGCTGGTCTTCATGGTTCCTTGCACCAGCTCTCCTCTTAATCTGTACTTCTCTGCACAAAAAAACTTTAGGGCTTTCCGCCAACTTGTGCTCAAGGGGTGTAAGAGGACCAGTCTCACTGGCCCTTGGGGATACCCACTGGTCCTGGGTTCAACTGGGCAGTGGCCTTGGTCCTGGATCAGGGGGTTCCTCCTTCCAGTTCTCCATGGTGGTCCCAGGATACAGCAGGCAAGCATAGGAAAAAAATCCACTGGCAAGAGAACGTCTTCCCCTTGTGCAAGAGTTTTTAAAGGGGAGAGGAAGGTTCCATAAGGCAGGCACCCCGGCAAATGTTAGTGTGCCACATCACCTCGCCACCCCTGTCCCAACCCTCATGCACAGCATGCTGGGATATACCAAAATGGCATCATCCCGGAGTGACATCAGCTCCTGGGGGTCCACCCCCCCACTGACATTACCGCCAGGGACTTGTACACTGGAATTTCAAAGGGAGCCCCCCGGTGGGTTGGCTCCAGTTCTCTGTGCACTCTATTTTGTTCAATTGGCTTGGACAGGCCCATCCTTAGTATAGTCTGACAGCTGGCAGATAATTTCGTCCCACCTCTTTCCTCATCAGGAGCTTGGCGAAATACTGCTAATTGTTCCTTTTGTGTGGGGTGGCCTTTGTCCCTGCTGCTGGAGAAAATGTAATTAACTGGGCACAGCAGGGTGACACAAGGCCTGAACTCTGATCCTGGAAAATACAAAAACACTAGATGACCCTTAAGATGTACAGATATCATTTTAGAAGGTACATATTTGGTTTTCTCACACAGGTTACACTCCAATTAAAGATGTCAATAGTATCTGATTACACAGGTTACACTCCAATTCAAGACATCAATGGTATCTGTAGAGCAAGGGGTGATAAACTACACTCTAAGGCATTACCCTCTCTATGTGTATAATGGGGTGCCACTACAGCCAAGACAGTAAATCACAGTGACTTTCCCTGTTAGTGTACACTACTCTTGTAAGGCCTATCCCAGGTGAATACCTAATCCTGCAGAGTCCCCATTGCCCCAGGCTGCCTGGACGCTGTTGCCAGGCTGTGCACAACAGTAGTCTCCACATGCACCTGTACACAGTTGCACACATGTGTTCACGTGTAACCAGTCAAGTGCCCCTTACCCTTGCAGCATCGCAGTGGCCTTATCTTAAGAGGCAGACGCTGGTGGTAAACACACGCAGTCTATTTGCCTTGTGATTGCCGTGGGTGAGACACCAGTAGTGAGACTCATCCAAAGTAAAAAGTCCAAAACCAGGTGATCAGAAAAGCAAAACAAATCTGGGAGTACTTAATGGGTGAAACCCAATTGCAACAACCCTGTTTATGGCCTCTGCTGGAATGAGTGCTGTCCCCAAGATCCTGAACCCTTGTCCAGTGTCCAGTGTGTACGCCTCCTAAAGGTTCCTGAAACCTGCAACGTACAAACATTTTGCCAATTTTTTGCTCTGAGAACCGACAGGGTAGCAGCCTGTCAAGCTGATCTGATGAAGATGCATCGACACTGAGCCAACGATTCAGGTTGTTCTTGCTACATTCTTCTCCGCAGCACAAATTTGATTCAGCAGATTTAGTGGAGGAGGTGTCCAGCTTCCTGGAGCCCTCCTTGACAACAGCCTGCAGCCTTGCTCCTCTAGAAGGATCTGAGCTCCAAAAAAGTGACTGTCTAAAAGCAGAAATCTTCAACATGCAAAGACGTGAAAAGTACCTGGCCGGCAAGGGACATTCTCTGGGCACATATTGTGTGTTTTTTCTCACTTTCCACTCATGGTTTCTTTTGTTTTTCCCCATGTGTGCTCTTCTCAAAAGATGACAACTAACTTGTTCGAAATATTGGAAAGCGACAGTGTTTCTTTACTATGTGTAATTTCTAAAATGCTTTCACACATTATCAAGCATTACACCCCAATCCATCCACTTCCATTCACCCAATCCAATCCAGTTTACCCCACCCCACTTCAACCCTCCCAACCCACCCCAATCTAATCTGCCCCACTCCAATTCGCCACATTCTAATCAAAATAATCTGCATCACTCCATAACAATGTCTAACTCCAATCCAAACAATCTACGCCACTCCATACTGGCCCACTCCAATCCAAAACAATATGCCCCACTCCAATCCAAAACAATCTGCCCCACTCCAATCCACAACATTCTGCCCCACACCAATCTGCCACATTCCAATCTCCCCCACTCCAATCCAAAACAATATGCCCTACTCCATCCCAATTCACCTCACTCCAATCCACCCCACTTTCATCCAATCCACCCCACGCCATCCCAATCAACCCCACTACAACCCACACTAATACAACCTGCCCCACTCCAATCTGCCCCACTACAATCCAAAGCAATCTGTCCCACTCAAGTCTGCCCCACTCCAATCCAAAAAAACCTGCCCAACTCCAATCCATTCCAATCTGCCCCAGTCTAACCTACCCCACTTTAATCCAAAACCACTTGCCCCACTCCAACCTGTCTCACTACAATCCCAAACAACCCACTCCAGTCCAAAACAGTCTGACCCACTCCAATCCACTCCATCTCTCTTAACCACAATTCAATTCAACCCACTCCATCCCAATTCACACCACTCCAGTCTACCACAATCCAGTCTGCCCCATTCAAATCAAAAACAGTCTGCCTCACTCCAATCCATGCCACTCCAATCTGCCCCACTCCAATGCAAAACAATATGCCCCAATCCATCCCATTTCACCCCACTCCACTCCAATCCACCCCACTCCCATCCAATCCACCCCACTCCAATCCACCCTAATACAATCTGCTCCACCCACTCCAATCTAAAACAATTTGCCCCACTCCCATCTGCCCCACTCAATCCAAAACAATCTGTCCGACTCCAATCTGCCCCACTGACATCTGCCCCAGTCCAATCCAAAATAATCTGCCTCACTTCAGCATGCCCCACTCCAATCCAAAACAATCTGCCTTACTTTATCCTGCCCCACTCCGATCCAGAACAATCTACCACACTCCATTCTTCTCCACTCCAATCCAAAACACTCTGCCCACTGCAATCCAAAACACCCTGCCCCACTCCAATCCATTTCAATATGCCCCACTCTAATGTGCCCCACTCCAGCATGCCCCACGTTAATCCAAAACTACCTGTCCCATCTAATCTGCCACACTCCAACCTGCCCCTCTACAATCCCAAACAACCTACTCCAATCCAAAACAATCTGCCCCACTCCAACCCATTCCACCTCTCTTCACCCCAGTCCAAACCACTCCATCCTGATTAACCCCACTCCAGTCCATCACAATCCACTGCACTAAACCCCAGTCCACCCCACACCAATCCAATGCACCCCAATCCAATCCCATTAACCTCACCCCACCCCCATCCACTCCACTCCAATCCACTCTAGTCCAATCCACCCCACTCCATGCCAATCCACCCGACTCCAGTCTTATCCACCCTACTCCAGTATGATCCACCCTACTCCAAACAACACACCCCACCCCAATTCAACCCATGCCACTCCAATCCACCCAACCCCATTCCAAGCTACCTACTCACTCCAATCCACCACACTCTACTCCAGGTCACCCACTCTATCCCAATTCACCCCACCCCATCCCAGTTCAGTCTTTCTCACTCCAATCCATCCAGCCCACCTCAATCCAATCCAGCCTACCCCACTCCAATCCAATCCAATCCACCCACTCCAATACAATCCATCCACACCACTTCACTCAATTACACTCCAATACAATCCATCCCAATCTAGTCCAATCCACCCCACTCCACTCCATTCCAGTCCAATCCACCCCACTCCAACCTACTCCACCCCGGCCTTAACACTCCAATGCATACCACCCACCCAATCCAATCTAATATACCCCACTCTAATCCACCCCAATCCCATCCACTTCACCTCATTTCATTCTACCCCACTACATTCCAATCCACCCCAGTCTACTCAATCCACCCACTCTACCCCAGTCCAATCCACCCCATTCTACTTCAATCCAATCCACCCCATTACCTCAGTCTACTCCAACCCACTCCACCCTATTCCACCCCACTCCACTCTATGATATCCTCTGCCATTGAACTCTACTCCCCTCTACTCAAATCTGTGACACTCTAATCTATCTACTCTACTCTACGACATTAAAGCAAATCCACTCTATGACACTCTACCCCCCACTCCACTCTGATACTCCATGCCACTAACTTTTAGACATGTTGAATATGAGCCACACTGGTGTACAATGTGGCAAAACAGATTGCCAAAGCCAATAGCTCTTTTGTAGGTGAGACCTATGGGTTTTGCCAATGCTTGTCTTTTAATGCCCACAATGGCCTAGCAGTTCCCACAAAAATAAAGTTTTATAATAAGCTTGGCAAACAAAACAGGTATTGACAAAGCCTAAAGACTGGCAGCCAGACACTGGCGGTCATTCCTACCTTGGCGGGCGGCGGTCGCCGCCCGCCTGGCGGGAACCGCCAGAAGACCGTACCGCGGTCAAAAGACCGCGGCGGTCATTCTGTCTTTCCCGCTGGGCTGGCGGGCGACCGCCAAAAGGCCGCCCGCCCGCCCAGCGGGAAAGCACCAGCAACGAGGAAGCCGGCTCCGAATGGAGCCGGCGGAGTTGCTGGTGTGCGACGGGTGCAGTTGCACCCGTCGCGATTTTCAGTGTCTGCCAAGCAGACACTGAAAATCAATATGGGGCCCTGTTAGGGGGCCCCACGACACCCGTTCCCGCCAGCCAGGTTCTGGCGGTGAAAACCGCCAGAACCAGGCTGGCGGGAAGGGGGTCGGAATCCCCATGGCGGCGCTGCTTGCAGCGCCGCCGTGGAGGATTCACAGGGGCAGCGGGAAGCCGGCGGGAAACCGTCGGCTTCCATTTTCTGACCGCGGCTTTACCGCCGCGGTCAGAATAGCCCCAGAAGCACCGCCAGCCTGTTGGCGGTGCTTCCTCCGTCCCCTACCCTGGCGGTCTCGGACCGCCAGGGTAGGAATGACCCCCACTATGTCTTTGCCAATGTTGGTTAGTCAATGGTGTTCAGCACAGTGTTATGATTAATTTAAGATGAATTTTTATAATTACTTTCCTAAATTAAGGTACATAGCAAGATATTTTCTTACAGAGTCCATTTGTGGACCGGTGAATAATATTTCGTCGAAGTATCATGTGTAAGTTCTTTACTTTGCATCTGTGTTGGAATGAATGATACGTTTATGGAAAACATCAGAAAGTTAAATTCACTTTGAAGATTCAACAAAAACGAACATTTCATGGATAGTCTACAATAAGGAAACTTCTTTAATGAGTTTTTTTAATGAAGGAAATGTATTTCACCAAATCTCACCAATATTAACCTTAACATTAAACCGTCATGTAATCTTAAACTAACAATAATTCTAAGTAAGAGGCCCTGTCTCAACTCTCTTCCTGTTAGTAACCTTTAACATTTTTAAAACTACTACACCTTTATTTTTATATTATTGCTTTTTTACTGATATTTTAAATGAGCTATTTCAGTTTTCCTTATAATGACCTAAATATAATAATTCTTAATAAACGTCTTTGGTCATACTATTTTCACCACAATGTTTTCTACATGATTTCATCAAAGTAACATTGACTTTGTGCATAATGATGAAGCTTTGGTCGAAGTATGTTGGAAGGTAACAAACGATAAAGTGTTGGTAGATCTCTAGAGTGCCAAAATAATGATTTTCAATTGACAGCATTGGGATGCAGCCAGTTTTCATTTCAATGAAGCTTACATGTTGGTGCATTGTTTGGGGGCACCATCTAAGCCAAGGATGCTCTGTGTATCGTTGGCAGCTCCTAATTAGACTGTAAACAATTTAACACACCCATTAAAGAGGCATGCAGATCCAAGTGTGACTCCATGAAGCAGTTCTGTTGTGTGGTGTCGACAGATGACTAAGACACAGCGGCGCCCACCGCAAATCTCAATTGGGGGTGGCGGATCAAGGGAAAGAAAGAAAAAAAAACACTTACCTTTCCGTTCCTGCCACCACCTCCTGCCGCCTCGCTCATCGATCCTCTTCTAGTGTCCCAGCATTCAGTGGGACACCAGCACGGGCTCCTCAGCAATGCCGAAGCTAGCATGAAAGCAGCACCAGGATGGGTCTGAGCAGCTCAGACTGCCGCTTAGACACAGCTATGGGGTCTGTGTAGTTTCTCCAGTCCGGCTGTTAAACATAGCCAAGCTGGAGAAACCTAAGTGTGCATGTGTGTTTGGCCAGCCCGAGACGGCCGACCGAACACACATGCGCACTTAGGTGCACTCTCCTCCTCCTCCCACCTCCCGTGGCCCAGCCCTGCCCCTCCCTGTATTGCTGTCTGAGCCAGCAAATGAAAAATAAAACGATAGTGGAACTATTGTTTCATTTTTCATCTCCTGGCTCTTGGCCAGGGGGGCGACTCTCCTCTGCCATTGTGGAGGAGCCGCCCCTGATTCTCTAGTACAGTCATGATATAGAAACAGATTCACCCACATAAAACCTGTTCATTCTACTTTCCCTATTTGCACGGTGTGGTTTGTGAAGGCAGCTTGGTCCACTGTGTTGATCACAGCAGAAAAACCTAATAGAAGTAGGATGGCCAGGTGAATCCTACTATTACTTGTAGGAATAATGTGCATGGTTTACAGGAGACAAGTTGTTCCCCTGCTTCAGTTGGAAAAAAGACTGCCAAACATCCAGCAATTTTTATCAATGTAGTTGAGAGCACAACTTACAGCTACATTTTCTAGAGCGTTGTGATGACTCAACAATCATCAAAATGTTCTTCGGAGTGCAGTTTTAGAAATGGGCTTTTTCAGCAGTGCTGTGATGTCTGTTTCGTTATGCAGGCTACTAAGCCCTGTTTACATGAGTCATTGAAATAGCTTGTATCACAGGAAGAAATAACAGAATTTATCAGGGTCCTCTCTGGAGCATATTCCTGAGGAAATCCAGTGGCTGCTGCTTCCTGTTTGGAGTAGTGGGGAGATCAGGAATGCCCTTAGGCCCAACCCCAAAACTCTCAAACGTGGTCCGTTATAAACAGTGGCCCATATCTAACAGAAAATGATGGAGTGCGATGCCGCATCAAAATTGGCAGTGCTCAGTCATTTTCACAACGCAAGGATGTGCCATATTTAATTAAATACAGCTCACCCCTGAGTTTCCTTCTTCGCCGGCATAAAATTTGCAGCTGAGTGTCAATGCAGCCACCCTTGTGCCATGGTGCAAGGATGGCTGTGTTAAGGGACACCTTCCTACACAAAAACAATCTTAAATGGCGATTTGCTCTTTTTATATGTGCTGCAGAATGCAGCACACATAGAAAGAGCGAAAAAAGAGGCGAAATATAACTATTTCTCCTCGTTGCGCCTTTCTAATGCCACCCCCAGGTTGACCTTATGTTTTGGTGCTGCCTCAGGGTTACGAAAACTTGTAAATTTGGGTTAGCGTCAAAATGCAATAGGTATTGCTGTGGCACACCCACAGCAACACCCACTGCACTCCCCTTCCACACAAAATGCTGCGTGTGAATGGGCCTTATTTACAAGGTGCTGTTAAGCTTAACGCCACCTTGTAAATACGGTGCAGGGCATACCCCCCTGGAGCGTCACGAAAAGTGATGCTCCCGTGGTGTTAGGGGCTCTTAAATATGCCCCAAAGAATATAACGGGCCACGATTAAGAACTCTGAAGTTAAGGCTGAAGGCAGAGTGAATTTGTCACACTGCCTGGCACAGTAAATTAAAAAAGGAAATGTACTTGTCTACTCCTGTTCTTTCCTACTCTGGTCCTTTCCGTCCTGCCATCTGGCAGCAAGGGGGTCTCCTCTACCAATCCTAGTGCTGCACTCATGCTACTCAAGGAGAATGAGAGAAGCACCAGTATTGGCTGGAGTTTGCTAGTTGGATGCTGCTTCAGGCCCTGGGAGCCTGTGCCTGCTCTTCACCCAGCTGTCCAAGACTATTCGGGTGGAGAGGATTAAAGTGTGCATGTCAGGCTGGGCGTCGCTAGACTGCAGACCAAAGTGACGTGCGCACTTTAAACTGAAGTGCCCCCCCCACTCCTACTCCCCTGCCGCCAGTTAACAGTGATGGCCCCGCCCCAAAACTTGGCTGGCTGCACTGAAAAATATAATGGTAGTAAAATGGTTATATTACCGTTTTAGTTTTCATTTTTGCTGCACTGGCAGTAGTGGGGTGACGCTCCCCGGCCCTAAAGGAGGCACCACTGCTGGGGAAATCTGTTATATGGAGAGTTTTCATGAAAAGAATAGCTTCATAAAAGGTTATTAGAGTAAATTCAGTGGATCACGATTGTTGGTGTCTGGAAAATGTTGGAGTAGCACAATTTGTAACTCCACAAGGCTTACCAGCTGTTTTTGCTTGTGGTCAATGTTTTTTTTTTTTTTTTTTTACTTTTTATTTATCGTTTTGCATGACAAACATTGAGGAATACAAAAAGAAGGAAAAAGGAAAAGGAAAAACATGCAGCAGCCCACTGTACTGGGAGACAGTAGTGAGCACAGTCATCCAAGCATTATAGTGCGAGGACTGTACACACACTGACATCATAACTGCACAGTGGGAAGCATGCCAACAAACTGTCTAACCCGTACAAAAGAACAGCAAGGAGGCGAAAACCATGTAAACATTTGTGGAGCACACAGTACATTGTGGGGCGCGAGGTTTCATGTGCGGTCTATGATGCCAGGGTGCGTGTTTAAGTGTCTGTTCGGTAAGGTTCTTGATGCTAATGTTGTTGTCCGAAATAGTTGCCAGATGCCCTTCATGCAGGACGAGGGAGACCATAATGAGGCACAGATCTCACTCGTGCTATCACAGAAAGTGAGGCTCTTAAGCCACCGAGCTACAGTCGGGCCCTCCTTCCCAAGTGTAGAGCAACTTCACGCTTTGCTAGCAGTAGCGCTAGTACGGTGAATCTGTGGCCTCCCTTCAGGACAACACGCACACAGCATAACAAGACAAGGAGAGGGTCAGGGGCGGGGGAAAGCACCACCATGGAAGAAAGCTGGGCGAAAACAGCCTTCCAGAAATCCCCAATATACGTACATGTCCATGTAAGATGTGCGAAATCGACTTCATTAGTGTAGCTTTTTGGGGCATGCAGAGGACCTTGTAGGGTCAACCTTAGCTAGTGAGCTGGGCGTAGTGTGTGTATGTCTAAGAAATTTAAAGTGTATCAGTTTATGTCTATAATTGGGGAGATAAGCTTGGTCTGATGACGGCAATAACACCAAATTGTGTCTCTTAGGTGATGCTCTAATTCGGTCCCCCATAAGCCCAAGGTACGACCATCCTTCGCCGGCAGCAGATACAGACAAGTATAAGAGTGCAGTAAAGTGTCCATCATCAGAGTGGGAAAGAATTTGACCATCAGCAAAATGTTCTCCGAAAGTGTGTAATGTGTGCACCTCATGGTGTTTTTAACAAGTACTTCCCGTGTAGGAAGTAGCCTTCGCCCGCTTGGTCGCGTTCGGGTTTGTCGTATGGAAGACATGCGTCTCTATGATACCAATTATGCACATATTGACATTGCACAACTAGATAATAAAGGCGGAGATGTGGTACCTCGAACCCACTACGCTCATAGAGGAGCACTAGAGTATCCCACCCAACTCCCGGTCTACGGCCCGCCCAGACCAGCCTGAGGAGCAAGCTCCGAGGTGTGGTGATAAAAGCATTGCTTAGGGGCATTGGGATTTTTAGAAAAAAATATAAAAAACGGAGATGGACTACAATTTTAAAAATGACTATTCGGCCGACCAGGGAAAGTGGCAGGCGAATCCATCCCTCGATCTGCGTTGTTGATCACTGGGCCATAGTTCAGCCGAACGACCTGCTCTTTACTGAGGTACAAGTGAATTCCCAAGCATTTGAACGTGTTGTCACACCACTTTAAAGGGTGTTCACACTCTACTGGTGTTGTAGCATCTGTTAACTGGAACAATTCCGATTTTTCCCAGTTTGAAATCCAGAAAAGCGGCCAACCTGAAGACCTCTCCGATGGTGGGGGCAAGGTTAACCGCAGGCTGTCGTACAAACAACAAAATGTTGTCTGCATTTAAAGAGAGAAGCAGAGGGCCGGTTGTAAACTGTAAGCCACGATGGGAGTGTTTTTCTTGTAAATGCCAAAACGGTGGATGCATGGACATAATAAACAATATTGAGGACAGTGGACATCATTGCCTTTTGCCCCTAGCTGTTGTGAATGGAGTGGTGAGTCAAGATCTATTATATGGGAAGTGAACTGTCGGGGAAGGCCCAATTTCTGGAGTGTAACTAGTAAAAAAGGCCATTCTAGTGAATCAAATGCCTTCTCTGCATCAAGGAGTGCCACAGGTGCAGGAATTTCATAAGAGACTCTGTTGAGGACCAACAATAAAGTACGCAGACTCAAAGATGTGGTTGATGTGGAACAAATCCCACCTGCAAAGGTGAGATAATGGTTTCCCGTAGGAGGGAAAGTTGGGTCGCAATTATTTTGGCCAGAATTCTATTATCAAAATTAAGCAATGAAAGAGGCCTGTAGGATTGACAGTTCAATGGAAGCTTACCAGGTTTAAAAATGAGTGTGATCACCGCCTTGCACAGAGTGGAAGGTAGGACCTCAAAATCAAGTGTCTCAGCGTACATAGCTAGAAAATGGGGCACGAGCGGATATTTGTAGGCTTTGAAAAAAATGCCCGTAAGTCCATCCAGGGGCTTTGGATCCTTCCAGGGAGTCAATTGTGTTAATCACCTCCTCCTCAGAGAATGGTTAGCTAAGGAACTGTTGTTGCAGTGTGGAAAGCCATACCATAGCTATCTCTGAAAGGTAATTTGCCATATCACTAGCCTTTCCTGAGTAGCGAGAGGTATATAAACTAGAGTAGTATCTTCAGAGTTCTGAAAACACAGCCCTCTTGTCCGTGACTTGTATTCCACCCTCAAGTAGGAGCTTGGCGATGTAGTCAGTACTCCTCTGTGGATGGAGCAGGTGCGCCAGCATGTGGCCTGCACATTCACCCTCACCGTACCGCCTTGCCTGGGCATATTTACCCAGATGGTCCACCTCTCCATCGGCTAGTTTGCGTAATTCGTCCATCAGGGATGCATGCCACAGGAGCTGTGGTTCAGAAGAGGGCTGTGCATCTGCTTCATCAATTTCACACAGGGCTGTTTCTATCAGTGAGAGAGTGCCTTCTATGGTGCGCAGGATACCAGCATGTTATGATATACATACACCTTGGATAGGCCTTAAAGGCCTCCCATAGAGTGGCCTGCATTTTCACCAATATGACATTGAGGTCAAAGAATTCAACTTTAGATGCGCGAAGCTGTTCAAGGAAAACATCATCATGAAGGGCATTGGAGGGGAAGCGCCAGTGTCGCCCCACTCCTCCCCAAAAGGGGACACTCAACACAACTATCCGGAACTGTGATGCCCAATTGATACAAATCCTACAATATTTCTGCCCAGTTACTGAAGCATCAAATCTGTATTAGCAAAACCCAATCAGTCTGGTCGAAATAGATCTGAACTGATGGTAGTGTGCAAGTCTGGTAGTGATGGCTCTGGTGTGTCACGCTGATGGAGCGAGTGATCTTTGGCCTGTTGCTTGCAGAAAGCAATGGCATCTGTGGGGGTGTCAGAGAATTGTGGCTTGCTGTTGCCTTCGCCGTGCGGACGAGCCAGGTATAACATGCCATATTTCAGACCCAGATGGCGGAGCGCAGTTTTAGCATCTGAATACTTGAGCGTGCCTGCTGGACCATCAAGGTGAAGTCCGGAGAAAAGGAGAGGTTGGAGCCTAGGCACTGCACCTGACCCTGCTCATGGGTGAGCCAGAGCACAGTGTCGCGATCCCTGAAGTTTAATAGGAGAGCTATTATAGGGCGCAGGGGAGTCCCGGAGGCTGCAGTAGGCCCAGGGAGCGGTGAGCACGCTCCACCACAAAGGTAGTAGTAAAGTGCTTGCGGTCGAATATCTCTGTCAGGAGATGCTCCACAAATTGGTCCATCCTGCCAGTGGCTTTGGATTCTGCATTGCCAAATATGCACAAAACTTTGAGGCATGATCTTTCCTCTAAGTCCTTGTTTTTTATGGCAATTGTTTTGACGAGACCTTGTGCCATCTTGGAGTGTTAAAAGATGTTCTTCAGCACCTTCTAAGAGGGTTTGATGCCTATCGAGGCGCTCCCCTATGCCATTCAGTCTACCCATAGTGTATCTCTGCAATAAGACCCTCAGTGCTGGATTGTTGCTCAGGGGCCAGTGGACCTGCTACGTGTCCAGTCATATCAGCAGGAGCCTCAGTTCTACTCTGGTACTTTGATCGCTCAAGTGGCAGCTTCTGTTTAGGGTCTGTATGTCCCATGCTGTGCTGCGCATGTGGAAGGCATGCAATGGTGCAGGCTGATAGGCAGGGGTATGTTGGAAACAGCAGACCACTACCAGCAGAAGTTGACAGTGGGCCAGTGTGACAGGTCCAGTAAGTTGACACTATATGTAGGCTCAGTATGCATGAGGAGAATGGGTAGGCACATGTATTAGAAGGAGCAAACAGTCAAGGCCGTAGCTTCAGTCAATCCGCAATCATCCAGCAATCTGTAAAGTGAAACATGCAGAATCAAACAACTGGACCCCTGGGATCTTCAAGTAGCTTCTATGTTCCAGGCACAGTGGTCAGGTTAGCAGTGAGGAGCCGAGCAGGGACCCATGTGTGGAGGCTCCGTCTAGGAGGCCGAGCGGTGCAACGCTCGAGTGCTGGCAGAGAGATGTGAGTAAGAGATAGGCACTCACTGGCACTTCACCCAGCAGCTCCAGGACTGACGCCATTTCTCACGTCACGGTGGGGCGAGCCGGCGTTGTAGAGAGGAGGCAGAATGACCCGCAGCAGGCACCAGGAATCAGCAAATTCAGGGCAGGCCGTCCGCCCGACAGCCAGCCATAGACGTCAGCCCCCTTCCTTTGCTGGCAACAGGGCCACTAGATCAACAACCCCCATCTGCGGCCCACTCCGCACCAGTACACGGTCGACCCCGTCCAAATGCCGAGACCCGCGGCCCAGCGCAGCCATTGACATCTTCAGTGAGACTTGTGAGGCCGGGCCTAGCAGCGCCAGCCTCCACGTCTCAGGTAGTGCTACAGTAAACCTACAGTGCCGGGGGCGTAGGGGGTCAGAGCGTGTCTGCTGTGTACGGCCTCTGTGCCTGGTAGGTCTTGGTAGCCCTACGCCTCAGGCTCCCCCACAGTCCCTGTTATTGCGGGGCCTCTGAGGCTTGCCCCAGCCAGTAGTGGTTTCCCGCTCCCAACTTCACTACACACGCCAACTTGGGCTAGTTGATCGGCCCATTGCTCTGTGGGTGTTGCAGTGTCTCCGATGACCGCGGATACATTGCATGTGGCATCTAATTCAGGATGCTGGGCAATCAGAGGCCAGAGCTTCAATGCTGGTGTGGTCGCCCTCCCTTGTGGTTGATGTTCTTGTAGTAAGAAAGATACCAATTGTATCACATTCCTTTTTCAAGGGCTGGAATTGGTAACACCTTCTTTTCAAGAAAGTATTTGTGCTGTTCTTAACAATTCCATGTTTATACCACTATCCAGCACGATTTTAGTTTGCTAATACGTGGATGTGGTGGTCGTGATAGCCTTCACTTTTAAATAGCTTTATGTTTGTATTATTTCTACTTTTTTCATATTAATTACTATTTTCATTCAAAGAGGAGCCTCGGAAATTATCTCAACAACTGAATAGTTAGATTTCTAGGTCGAGGATGTTTAGGTTCTTCTGAGAAACTAGATCTAATGAGTTTTTTTCTTATACTTTTTAGGAAACCCCACTTCTTGTGTAAGGTGTTCTCACGTCATGCTTCCTAGCAGGTTGCCCACAAGGCTTGAGCTGAGGTATCCACACATACATTAAGATCACTTGAGACTAGTCTTGGACAGAGCCCCTTTGAGTCATGCACAGTAAGGCTCAGGAAACTGTCAGCTAAGTCACCATCATAACATGGAGGTGTATAAACAAGTAATTGTATTCCATTCCAGTCTTTAAATGCTTCAAGAAACATAACTGGCAAGCTCTTTGGTTTGCAGGGTGATGTTGGCCACGTTTGTGAATAGCAGCAAAATCCCTGACTCCTTATACCTGCCTATCAAGGTTAGAGTTTGAAATTCAAGCACCCATCATGACATTGGATGTAAGTGATAAAGTGGTGGAAATACCACCAACAGGCCGGTGGTAATTACCGCCAAATTATGACCATGACGGCTGAGAACTCCCATAGATAGCCAATGTACCACACCGTCCGCCAGGCTGTTAACACCACTCACGCTAGCAGTCGCCATCAACAGCCAGGCAGAAGACAAAGTACCGCCCATCGTATTATCACACTGCAAAACGCCAGGATTTCTGGAGCAGTACTAACGCCATCAAAAGCCTGGCGGAAATAGAACACAGAAAACAAAAGACCCACCAACAAGTACACAGAGGACTCCACCATGGAACCAGAACTTCAAGTCTTCCCGATGCTCTTCTACGCCATGCTCCACCTGGACACCAATGCTGACGAAGACAACAACGGTGAGTACAACCGCCTAGCACACAAGGGAGGGAGGGAGGAAAACCAGAGTGACACACACACAACACACAACAGACACACACCATACACACAACCAGTTGCAGAGGAAAAACAATGTCACACGACACACTGCACAATAAAACAAGGACCAGATTTCTTAAATTACTGAAAATGTATTAGCAAGGGAAAAGCCACCACATGAACCAGATATGTACAATTGTCCACAAAGGGCCAATGCCCAGTCCAAAGTACAAAGGGCCCACATGGCCAAAGCGCACAGTCCAAGGCCCAACTTGTCTCCTGACATCAACTGCACAGAACTTTGCAGGGGCATCATTTTTCAAGTGGGCAGGCACCTCAGGGGTATGATGGGTGGGGGCACCTCAGCTAAATTTGGGAACTTTCCCATTGGTTCTGGAGGGGGCTCCGTGCCCATTTCTCTGTGCTGGGGAGGGCAAGGCCACAGTCTCTCAGGTGGGTGACTTTCCCACTGGTTCTGGTGGGGGCTCCATGCCCATTTCTCTGTGCTGGGCAGTGCAAGGCCACAGTCTCTCAGATGGGTGACTTTCCCACTGGTTCTGGAGGGGTTCCTTGTACAACAGTCCCAGGAGGGTAGCCTACATGCCCTCTGCTGGAGTTGAGGGGTGCACCGTCTCATCTGGAGGTGAGGGCTGCACTATCTCAGCAGGTGAAGGTTCAGCCTCTGCAGGAGGAGTGGGCGCAGTGCCTCAGCTGGAGGTGAGGGCTCCATGACCACTGGTGGTGGTGGTGTCACCCTGCGAGCCTCTGCTGGAGGTGAGGGCTGCACTGTGTCAGCAGGTGAAGGTGCCTCCTGGGCAACCTCTGCTGGAGGTGAGGGCTGAACTGTCTCAGCAGGTGAAGGTGCAGCCTCTGCAGGAGGAGTGGGCTGCACTGTCTCAGCTTGAGGTGAGGGCTCCATGACCACTGGTGGTGGTGGTGTCACCCTGCGAGCCTCTGCTGGAGGTGAGGGCTGCACTGTGTCAGCAGGTGAAGGTGCCTCCTGGGCAGCCTCTGCTGGAGGTGAGGGCTGAACTGTTTCAGCAGGTGAAGGTGCAGCCTCTGCAGGAGGAGTGGGCTGCACTGTCTCAGCTGGAGGTGAGGGCTCCATGACCACTAGTGGTGGTGTCATCCTACCAGCCTCTGCTGGAGTTGAGGGCTTCTTCCCCTTCATGGCTGAGGTGCTGGGCTGGGTCGATGGGACCCTGCTCTTATGGGCAGGACAATGGGAGGGGGAAGGAAGAGGTCAAGTTGGGCAAGGGAAAGCTTTTTAGGGACGGTAGGGCGGGAAGAGGGAGGAAGAATGGGAGTGGAGGTTGAGGGAGTGGTTGTTGGAGGAGTATGTCTGCTGGACTTGGGTGCAGGTGAATGGGGAGTGTGCTGATGTGAGGTGGATGGCTGTTAGGTGTCTGAGTGCTTGCGTTTGTGACCTTTAGAAGGGGGGACAGACAGAGTTGGAGAGGACACAGGGGGTGTGTGCACAGATGTTGTGGAGGTGTCTGCTAGTGAGGTGTGTGTGCTGCTTGGTGTGGTGATGCTGGTGGTGGATGTTGAAGCAGTGCATGCAGGTGTGACTGTGGACGTGACTGTGTGGGAGGTGGAGGAGGAGGAGACTATGGAGGCAGTGGATGTGATTGTGTCTGCAACTGTCTGGTGTTTGCATGAGTGCTTGTGTGTTGAAGTGTGGTGCCTGTGTTTGACTGTGCCACTCTTGTGTGTTGTCTTGTGTGCATGCTTGTCTGTATGTGTGCATGGGATTGGTTGGGGTTGAGAAGACTGGGAAGTGGTAGTTGGACTGGGGACGGTAGGGACAGGGACAGTGGCTGCCATCAGAGTGGAGGCCAGAGCCTGACTTGATCTCTGTTGGGCTGCCAGAGCACTGTGGATGCCCTCCAGGAATGCATTGTATTGATGCATGTGGTATGCCAGCCCCTGGATGGTATTCACAAGGGTTGACTGCCCTACAGAGATGGATCTCAGGAGGTCAGTAGCCTCCTCACTCAGGACAGCAGGGCTCAATGGGGCAGGGCCTGAGGTGCCTGGGGCGAAGGATATGCCCACTCTCCTGGGTGAGCGGGCACAGGCAACTCGCTGAGAGGCTACTGGGAGGGCAGTGCTGGTACGGGAGGTGACGGCTGTACCTGCAGCTTGGGTGGTCACAGAGGTATCCACCACCACCAGGGAGCTTCCATCCGAGGAGGTGTCTGAGTCTGTGTTGTCACCTCCTGTCTCTGCCGTGGTGCTCCCCTGCCCTCCGTCCCACTGGTTCCCTCGGCGTTGGTGGACTTTGCCTCCTGGGTCCTGTGGGATGCAGCTCCCTCTGTGGCCAGTGCTCCTGCTCCTCCGCCAGATGAAGCTAATGCACACATGGACAGGATGACAGAAGAAAAAGGGGGAGAGAGAGAGAAAGGGAACACTGGGTCAATTAATGCACCAACACCACAGTTGGCATACACAGCACCGTCACACACAGGGATCAGGATTGAGCACTATGCATTCACTGCCATTGATTTGGCTAGGTACCACAGCAAGATGAGGGCCAAACACTGCCAACTACAAAACTCCTGGGACCCACTAAGCCCTGTCTGATATGGAATGCAACCTCACTAGGTTACCTTGTTTCCCTTTCAACCATTACTCTGGAGCTGGATCACACTGCAGTGTCTGACCTGGCATTAAGGGGCACCCACTAACTGACACACACCACCCAGATCCCATGCCACCTACAAATATTGTTGTAACAGCCACTGTACTCACCCCCTTGTGGCTGCTCTGATGCCCTCAAGCGCCCATCCAGCTCTGGGTAGGCCATGGCCAGTATGCGGGCCATCAGGGCGGTCAGGTTTGGCACCCCTTCCTCGTTGAGAGACATCGAGGAAGGGGGTGGTTCACCTTCTGTAGGGGTAGGGGTGCTGGTGGCCTGTGGGTCCTGTGATGGGGGCCTCCTGTCCACCAGCTGCAGCGGGTGTGGTGGACTAGTCAATAGACTGGCTAATGGTAGGGGCCGGCTGCTGTGCAGTCCATTCCCTCATGATGTTGGCCATGTCTGCCAGCACCGCTGCTATGGAGATCATGGTGGTGTTGAGGGCCTGCAAGTCCTCCCTGATCTCCTGATGGTGTTCCTCCTGCAGCCGCTTGTTCTCCTGCATGTTGTTCAGGATCTGGCCCATCATGTCTTTGGATTGTTGGTAGGCACCCAGGAAATTAATGAGTGCCTCCTGGAGAGTCGGTTCCTTGGGCTTGTCCTCCCACTGGCGCACAGCGGTCCTCCCAGTGTCCCTGTTGCCCTGTGCCCCTTAACAGTGTGGCCACTGCCACTGACCCCAGGTCTCTGATTGTCTTGGGTATGAGGTGTGGACAAGGGCCGCTATACAGATGGGCACATTGCTGATTGACGTGTCCTGGGGACAGAGGTGTGGGGACGCAGGGTGGGTGCTGTGGTGTTGGTAACTGATGGGGGAGGCTCTGTGGTGGACTGGGAGTGGCCTGGGGTGACCGACTGACCAGTGGTCCCTGATAGGCCAGGTTGTTGATCAGATCCTGGAGTCCAGAGTTACTGTTATCAATGGGGGAATCTTCTGTTGGGGACTGGATAGTCGTGGCACCTCCTCTCCACTGAGATTGGCTGGGGAACCTGTGGGGATATAAGTGATGTATTATGCTTCATGCCTGTGACATGTTGTGCATCCCTATATTCCCGTCTATCATTGCTGTTGCCCTGCCACCTTTGTTTGTGTATGGTGGTGTATTGTTTGATTGTTAGTTTTCCATGCTGTGCATTCTTTTGTGATGGGTATCCATGCAGGGCTGGGAGGACTGTGCATGCATTGGTATGGCATGCAGGGCTTGGCATTGGGGTTAGTCATATGTGTAGGTGCAGTGTGTGGGATGGGAGTGAGGGTGAGGGTGCGAGATGGCATGCAGTTATTGGGGGGGTGATAAGTGGTAATTGTTCACTTACCTGTGTCCAGTCCTCCGGCTAGTCCAGTGAGTCCCTCAGGATGCAGTAATGCCAAGACTTGCTCCTCCCATGCTGTGAGCTGTGGGGGAGGAGGTGAGGGTCCACCGCCAGTCCTCTGTATGGTGAGCTGGTGCCTTGCTGCCACAGAACTTACCTTCCCTTGTAGGTCATTCCACCTCTTCCTGATGTCGTCCCTTGTTCTTGGATGTTGTCCCACGGCGTTCACCCTGTCCACAATTCTCTGCCATAGCTCCATCTTCCTTGCAATGGATATCTGCTGTACCTGGGCTCTAGAGATGCGGCTCTACCCTGACTATTTCCTCCATCATGACCTGCAAATCCTCATCTGTGAAACGGAGGTGCCTTTGTGGGGCCATGGGTGTTGTGTGGTGTGTGTAAATGTTGGGTGGTGTGATTGGGTGTGCGAAGTGGAGTGCGTGAAGGATGTATGGGTGTGTGTGTAGTTGTCACAGTGGTCTTGATGTCTGTCTGGTGGCAATGATTTGTATTTGTAAAGGGTTGTGGGTAATGTGGGTGTGTGTTTTATAGGGGTGTGGGGTGTGTATGGGTGTCAGGTGTGTGTTTTTTTTATTGGCCAATGTTGTGTAGGTTAGTATTTCGGTGTCCATTCTGAGCGCAGTGGTGTTTACCGCCGTTGAATGTCTGCCGTGGTAATCGTGGGTCATGATGTGGTGGGCGTTGTTCTGCTGGCGTAACAGTATGGGTGTTGGTACTGACTGTTTACCACTGAACTTTAGGCTGGCGGATTTGGGTAGGTGGCTGTATTCTGTCAGTTTGGTGTGTGTGTCATAATATGCTGAACGGATATTCGCCACTGCGGAGGTATGTTTGTGGCCGTCAGCGTGGCGGTAAGCGTTTTTTACCACCAATGTCGAAATGGCCACCTCAGTTATTTTACATGTTGTGCTACCAAAAGCGCCAACCATGCATTAATGTTAAAGCACTTAATAGCAGCCACCGTCTGTCCCTTTATGAAAGGATCTTCTTCAAGTACGGTCAGACTTTCAACACTTTAGTACAATGTATTGATCTAAATGGTGGGCCCATTTAATTAATCGAGCTTGTCCTCCTCAGACGGTTGTGGGGTTTGACTATAACTATCAGTTAGTTGGATAACGGCTGATGAGAGGTTAGTTGTTTGGTATTAATCCATGTAATTTTCCTCTTGTAAATGTGTTTTGGATTTGCTAAGTAATTATGGTAGTAAAGAAATCACAATTGCAAGTTTCTTCTTCCACCAAAGGGAAGTGAATTGTAGACCCGGTTGAAATTTCAATAACCCCTGTGCCATTTGCGTAATTTCCGGCATTATGGTTCCTCCAGTCCACAGCCGTTCTAATAAATACTGTATTACTGCCCCCACCGAACACCCGGTCAAAAGACGGATAAAGGTGTAAAGAAAAAGAAGAATGTACAGCTGTGTCAGAATTCTATGACAGAACTCTTTCATATATTTGGAGAATAATGTTTATATCCAATAATTAAACGCATTGATACAGTATGAAACATGCAAGACTTTGAAAATGCTCATAAAAGTTTTGAAATAAGCTTGGTTTGTGATTGTTTTGTTTTGTTTTGTGAGTGTTAACCGCCATAAAAAAAGTTGTTCCTTTCACTTCCAGCCGCCGTTGGCAGTGAAACAATTCAATTTGTCACTTAACGTATTCCTTCTGCGTCAATGAGTCAGTCTGTCTCGCATTTCGGAGGCCTAGAAGCCACAAGGAGGGGCGAACGGGCTCCTTAGTGGAGAAGTGAGCAGAAATGCTAGAAGGCTGAGGCAGGCTTTTTAGCTTTCGTAGGCTCTTTCCAAGAAGTCACTGTCACGCCACACGCTCCGTCACTACAGAGGCAGTGCAGACAACCCTCCCCAGCCAGCCTCCGAAAGGACTCTTAAGCAGACTAGATGTACAAAACACTACAGATGTGCACAAGTCCGTAAATTTCAGAAAGCACGGAGGCGGCGTTCAAATTAACCAGATACAGGCAATGGCTGTAAAGCTCAAAAGGAGGCAATATATCCAGTCAATTTAGGAGGCAAGTTAAGAAAGGTGACAAATTCGAGGTAATAAGCTAACTGAAAACATATTTTTTTAAATAATTGAGATTTTCAGGGCGCTATTGGTTGATGGACAGTGCAGGGCCGCCTCTTGCATGAACAAATGTGTTTCAAATTGAACCGTCTGGTTATTGGCGTAGTGATGAAAAATGCAAGCTCAGTGGACGAACTCATACATTGTGGTCTCCTGTGCTTAATCCTACAGGTTCGACTCCCACCAGTCAATTAAAAGTTTAATTCCAAAGGCGATGCAATCAACATCATTGCCTTGGGAGCAGTGAACATATTGCATCAGCTAAGAAACCCGCTTTAATGTTAAAGATGTGCTTTACAAGTTGAGTGTTTTTGTTGTTCGTCTGATGGCATAACATGGGTCCCCCATTTTGACTTCTTCTAGTTGCCAAGAGCCCACGTGAATGACTAAAACCCGCAATCAGCAGCTCACAGGGTTGTACTGTGAAGCACGTGTCAGATTCTGACCTGATCTTACCTTTGTTTCTAAGCTTGTATTGCAAATTAGGCACATTTTACTTTGTCAGTTTCTAACACTGATTACGAAGTCCCATCCAGTAGCCTACATCCCTTTCACCACAATGTACCAACTGTGGGATAGAGCTGTTTACCACGCATTTAGCATTACTAATGGTTGTGGGCTGAGGAGCCCTTCTGTTTGGACTCAGATGCTTTGCCTTCCTTCTGTTAATGTTTGCTTGGCACTTGCAATCTTGGTGCCTGAGGCTAATCTTTCTTTGCCTCTCTGGTGCCAAGCCGATTTCCAGGCTGTCAGAATCATGCAAGACCACTTAAACTGCAGCGCATGAACATTAAACCCCGAGTCTTACCTTAAGGTATATTCAGCTCAGTTCAGTTGTATTTAGGTTTAACACCATAGTCACTCAGCATATTCGTATTTGCTTTGCAGGTTCCGGCACAGAAATGCTGTGCACTCGTTGCGCCAAAGGGCTAATAGGACAACTTCAGTGCATAATAGATAATAAACACTAAGATTAGTTTGGTCATTTTGAGAATTTGAAGTCCACAAATAAGATAACCTTGAAATGAAATTCGGTCGATGGTTCGCCACAATCCCAAAACGTCGTTAAATAAACCTGTGTTTAACCCTCTGGTAGGTTAGCACATAAGCAGTCGGGCTTAAGTTAGAGGGGATGTGCAGTCGTGGCTCCTCTGCAGTGGCGGAGAAGCATCGCCCCACTGGCTCAGAGCCAGCAGCTGAAAAATACAACAATATTTTATTATTGTTTTATTTTTCAGCTGCTGGCTGAGCCAGCATGTGCAAGGATGGGTGGGGCAGGGCCATGGGAGGGGGAAGGAGGAGTGGCGTGCACTTAAGTGCGCATGTCTGTTTGGCTGACCATCTTAGGCTGGCCAAACAGATATGCACACTTAGGTTTCTCCGACGCAGCTGTATTTGACAGCCGGCTTGGAGAAACAGCACAGACTCCCTTTGCTTGAGCAAGCGGTAAACCAGCCCTCTCAGACCAATCCCTGCTCTGCTCTCATGCTTGGTAATAGCATGAGAACAGTGTGGGGACTGCACAGGAGTCTCTGAAGTGTTCGCATGTACTGCCAGAACCGTGAAGCAGAGGAGCATGAGGTGGCCGGCAGCGCTATGTAATTGTATTATATATATATTTTTTTTATTAAAACCCCTGCACCTCCCTATGCTCCCCCCACGCCCTCTTCACTCGCCCCACTACTTTTAAATTGTGTCAGCCTCCACTTGCAATGTGTAAAGTACTTTTTGCAGCACTTAAACAATAATAAAGTGAAAGCACAACACAAGAAAAATCCATTGCCAATTTAGGAAAATTGTCTAAAATTGAATAAATCGTTTGTCACCAAAAGGACAAAAATCCAATCTGTAGAGTAAGAGATATGCAACTTTAACGATTTAAGGTAACCATAGTGCCTAAAAGCACAAAGAGCCCACAAAGAGCCAGTTGGGCTTATTTGGTTATGTGAGGCCTGTTGACAGTCACAGGTTCAGGCGGGCTATGATGGAGCATAGGCAGAACACAAAGAACCAGGTTAATCCTGCTGAAAAAGTTACCTTATAAAGTTTAGCACGAAGAGTTCCGTTCGCTGTGCAGGCAGCTGCGAGGAGCAGGGAGAATGTCATGGATGGTCATTGCTGTAGTGCAAGGAGCAGGCCAGGTGCCATGGAGGGTTGGCACTGTAGTGTGAAGATTCTGTGGGTGTCATTTTTGGAGATTTGTGTTGGCAGTCACCCCAGGCTGTTGATGCTGTAGTTGCCAGTTGTCACTGGCGATCGCTGTAGATCAAAGAGTCTGGTTTACCGATTTGATGTGATGTGGCATTTGGCGCGGGTGGCAATATCTTGGTAAACAGGCCTGTTTGTGGTTGTGAAGAGCTCAAAACTTCAGGATTTCTCCTTTTTGTCAAGGAGGAGTTCAACTGATGACACTGCAAAGGCCCAGTACCTGGGTTCACCTCTTGGGGATCAGGGACCCACTCCAGCAGAGGTCAGCAGGGTTCTAGCAGGTTCAGTGGCAGGTCCATTTACAAGTCCATGTAGCATGTCAGCAGGGCAGATGCACAGAGGCCTCAGGAGCTTGTTATGTCCCTATAACTGTAACAGAAGGTCAGCCAGCTGAATCTTTGAGTCACTTTAGCCTGGGATGAAGAGTGCAGGTCCAGCCTTACTTTTCCGGAAGTAGGGCAGGCCTCAAGCAGCAGGGCAGCAAGGCGTCCTTCTTCTGTCATAACCACAGGTCCAGGAGTGAACTGAAGAATTGGGTCTGAGGGTCCATTATTTATGCCTGGTGCCGACTTTGAAGTGGGAAAAGCTTCTAGAGTTTCCCACTACAGAAGTATCTGGAATTTCCTTTCTCCCTGCCTTGGTCCCAGCCTGTCTCGGGACACAGTAGTCTAGAATGAATTCCTTTGTTTGGGAGCTCAGCCAGTGCCTTTGAAGTGCAAGTGTGGGAGGTAACAACTCCGCCCTCAATCCTTCCAGAGATAGCCCACTCTGCCAAAACCCAGACCCTCTTCTGTGATGCTGTCGGGGAAGAATAGGCCACCTGCCAACTACACCTAGTCATGTGACCTAGGGCAGGCTGTAAGCATCAAATAGTTAGGATAAGAAAATGCCAACTTTGTAAAAGCGGCATTTTCAGAATGTCAACTTCAAATTTGACTTTACCATAAAAGAGTGTTTAAGATTACAGTTTCTGAGACACCAAACGTGACTTTTCTGCCTGTTTCCTATTAAAAGGTATCATTTATTAAATGCAACATATCCTAAGGTAGAGATAGGCATTCCAGTAGTGAAAAATGAATTTATGAGTTTTTCACCACCAGGACATTTAAAACTTAAACGTACATGCCCATCTTTTTAAATACACCGCACCCTGCTCTATGGGCTGATTTATATATTAAAATAAAGGGTTGGGACTGGCAAAAGGTCAGAAATGGCAGTTCAAAACTGCACACATGGACTGCAATAGCATTCCTAAGACATGTTTAAAAGGCTAATTAAGTGGGTGGTACAATGAGTGCTGTAGGTCCACTAGTAGCATTTAATTTAGAGGCCCTGGGTCATATGGGTGCAAGTCACGTTCACCATGTTTAAGGGAGAGAGTACAAGCATTTTAGCACTGGTTAGCAGTGATAAAAGTGCACAGAGTCCTAAAAGCCAACAAAAATGGGTTCAAAAAATAGAAGAATGAAGGCAAAACGTTTGGGGATGACCCTGAAGAGAGGAAAGAGTCCAACAAACCCAAAGAGAATTATCAAAGTATAGACATAATATCTTCTAGGTTTTGCAGAGACCTCTATAGCGCACCCCCTAGTTGCTTATGCTCCTTTGGCTGTAATTGATATCTTTTCACTGGGGCAGGAAGATGCTAAACAAGAGATATTAAAAGAAATAAATGGTCTCACATCCTGAATATTTCCTATTGTAAGTATTCACTGAAATCCTAACTTCACCTCAGTTTAGAAGACAGGTGACTGGGGAGATAAGGTTACTTGAAATTTGCAGACTTGTTCTTTAAAGCTGCGGTAAAAAATCTTAGAGAAGTTTATTAATAATAATGACAATCCACCCCGAAGATGAAAATTCAGAAATATCAAGCGAGACACGTAGGACTGACTAGTGACTGCAGGACTGAACCAAACTGAATTTTGCTGCTGCCCCTTCTCCTAACTGTTTAGATAATGAGGTTTGTCAAGCCGTTGCTTTTTGTAATCCTATTTTATTTATTATTCTGGTATTAACATTATCCTTGCATGGACTTCTTTTTTCATTTCTCCTTTCCTGCCACTTTACATATGCATGTTATTATGCTGATATTGATAAGATAATGGATATCTTGCTACTATACTGTAGTTGTTCAAAACCTAAAAGAAAATGTTAAGTGTGACATTTGAGTCCAGACTTATCTAGGCTTTACAATGGCGCAGAGTCATAATAGTGATGCAAACTAGCCCAAAATAAGGTGACAATAGCGATTCCCCTGTGTAGTACATGGGCATTATCATGCAACCACTCGTGGCTGTTGACACAACGCTCTATCATTCTTAGGCAGGGCTTGGCACCAAAAACCTCCCTGATGCAGTATATGTTGTAGCCTTAAGGTACCCTTCCAGTACCAAAACCTATGCTGGAATCAGGCACTTACCTTGGCACTAAGAAAACAAGAGCACCACATCTTAATAGGAAAGTGTTGTCCTGCTCTTTCGCATGATGCAGCACAGCAGTTTTGGCTGCTGCTCTGTGGTGCGTGAGCTCTTAGTGAACTTGCCCCGTAGTCTCCAACAGATAACTCTGGAAAGCAGTCTGTAGTAGCATTTGAGAGGTTGCTGTACCACCCAAATGGAATGAAGCAACATGTAGCCAGCTTCTGCATCAGCTTGATAGCACTGGGTCCACTAACTCACTGGAAATACTACTGGGCCTGGAAGCAGGAATTTAGATGTCAACTGTGAGGAACGACCAGATAAACTGGATGCAAATGTGTTACAGGGGCGAGAACTATTACGAAGATCGCCTTTAAAAAAGGACAGTGACCAACTGAATATAGGCACGAGAGGCTGAACGGCTGGAGGACATTTTGTTGCAGAATATGTCGCACTGCCTAAGTATGACTGTTTTGAGAAGAGGTAACTTAAAAAATTCAAACAGCCCTGAGATGCTATGCGAAAGCACCAGGATTCTGTGCAGCTCTCGTAAGGAAATTCCAGTGCACCAGTACACAGTGCCTTAAATCGTTTGTTGTGTTTTATGACTGTTTTTGTATGTATGTTTGTGTTTATGCATAGGTGTGTCCAGAACTTAATTTGAGCTCAATTATTGGGACTTATTTTCCTCATCAGTCATTTCCTGAGACGGAGAGAGAAAAACAACAGGGAAGAAGGAGGGGAAAAAAGACAGAAAAAACATAAAAAAGGGAGAAAACAGGAACCTGTAGGAGTGAAATAAATGGACAGGGAGTCTCTGGCAGTGGACTAAAGAGACATTAGGTGGATTTCAGACTGTGCAACCCTGGTATTTGGGGCGCTGACATTTAGTAGTGTCAGCTTTGGACACAAGCACTCATTCTTTTACAAATTAAGCAGTGCACGTGTCAGTTCCTCAAAGCTCAGCATTTCAAACAGTTCAGCTATCAAAAATGTCCTCCCAGCTTGAATTTTATTGAATTTACCATGTAACTCTAACTATAAGAGATCTTTAGGTTATATTTTAGAGCCAGACTTTGGGATAAATTGGTGCGCACTACTTTCTGTTGGAGTCAACATTCTGTTTACCATAGATGAGACAGGAGGTTTAATATAATTCATCGTGGCAGGAAGCTGATCTTTTTGTGGGACCCACTGAAAGGACTAGGCTTCATCTAACACTGCACCAGGTAGGCGCCATAGAAGCGATAAAAGCACTATTTATCACATCCAGCACTCTAGCAGCAGGGGAAGCAGAATTTTCTGTGAGTGCCGCAATAGGGAATACAGGTCCCATCTCACACTGCGCCAGGGAGGACCCATTGGCAGCAGCCAAAGATCTATTTAGAGCGTTCAGCACTCCCGCAGGGAGGGCGCGCCTGGGCGAATACCGGGCCAAGAGCGGGCCCTTCTTCATCCATCATTCCCCAGAAGAGGCTGGGCCACCCCTCTGACATCAACAGTTGCAGGAGGTATGAGCATGATCTTGTAGGTGATTATCAACACGTTTTGAAACTACCTTGGTCAGGAGGCCTATATTGCTCTTGTATTACTTCTTGTTTCATGACCATTTGTTATACCAACTACCGGTCCCTCTACAAGCTTGAAGCCAGAACTTTAATTTTGCTTCTGTAGTTTCGCTTTATTAATCATGGGGAAAAAAGAAAGGTGCTGAAGACATCCGTTTAATTGAAGAAAACAACCAAACATTCAAATAACAGTAACACTTTGACAGAAATCTATAATTTGATTCAGGAGGTCGAGTCATTTTTAAAACCTATGCCCTCTTTTTCTCATCCTCCCACTTCCACATCTGATCCTAAGGGGAAAGGGAAATCCCTATCCAAAATCTTTACCCACCACAGCCTGGTAAATCCGGTAAAGCTAATGGCCTCCAGTCTTGCAAGCAGCCCACATATTGAAAAAAGGGCTGTGCCAAAGTGAGGCAGCTGCTGAATCCATCTCTGAGCGTTTTTTCAGCTGTGCCTTACCACAACCGCTACTCTGTCTTAGAAGAACGAGAGCCTACTGCCCATTGCAAACCTAATCTACCAAGTAGCCCCTCCGATACCCATAACTACTTTGGGCAACCAGACACCATGAGCCAGAATTTGCCTCAGACTGTAAGTGACTTTAAGGCAGAATTTAAGGACTTAAAATCTCAGATTAAACTGCTAATGGATCAGCATTCTACAATTATTCCTGTACTCCAGCAGCTGGTGCTGGCCAATTTCCAACCTGTGCCCTCTGTGAATCAGCGTGGTATAACTTCCCTGGTTAGCCAATGCCCGCCATCTTTCAAGGCTTATAATAGCTCAGGGCTTCAAAGATCACTTGTATTACCAGTGAGCCAACATCGGACGAGAGTCTGCCCTAAGAATGGAATGACTCATAACAGAATTCCTCCCATCCTTTTTCCATCCATAAAACCCTTTTTAGGGAGTCATGGAAGTGAGAACATTGATCATGGTTTGCCCAACAGTATGACTTGGTCTACAGTCACCAAAGAGTCATGCCTCCAGCAATTCGACAGCACTCGAGCTCCACTGAAAAGAGCTCGATTAATACCCTTGTGGGAATGTAGAAATGAGAGGGGTGGAACCATCTATATGCATAATGTCCCCAGGCTGCAGCAAGGTGTAATTGAAGATAGTGAGTTTCTGATTAACAAAGTGACTCACTGGCTTTGTAATGTCCACAGATATCTTTCAGTTATACGTCAAGACACTGTAGGGTCCAGGTGCTGTTCAACACCTGGAGAGGAACTTGACTACATTGAAATGCTGCTCCCAATTTGGGACTTGGTTGGAGGTTTGCTTCCTTTGTCTTACACCAATTAATATCAACTTAAAGTAACACTCACACCTCAGACTAGAGTTGGAGCCTATTCCACTAGTAAAGATTCCATCCCTATTCAACCTAAAGACTCTCACCAGGAGGGGACAAAAAACGATTTACTGGCATCACCGGTCTACAAACAACCAACCTATTCTTCTTTATACACTGATGAATTGTGCATCCTCTCCTTGAACATTTGCCGAACTCAAATCTAAAATCCCAGAGCCATCTTTGGGGCCCTTTATAGATTCCTCGGACATATGTCTATTTCAACAAACTTGGATCATGGAGCCAGTTTATAGATCAGGTTATATGAATTTTAGCTCTGTAGCAACTTTACAAGGGAGAGGCTGCTCTGTCGGTGATCTAGTCATTTGGGTAAAGAATACATTAAATTGTAAGATTAGAAGACTTACTTTTAATTCCCCTGATATTCTTGGCAAAGTGCAGAAAATGTTTTTATATTTTTAATGTCTATAATAGAATAAAGGGGTTGAATAAGACATCTAGTACCTTTACCATACTTGATCGCTACACTGACCACTTACCAGTGATCCTTTCAGGATTAAGAGGGGAATTTGCCAGAGTTGTGTCTTGGCCCGATCCTTTTAACATTATATATATAAATGACCTAGTCAAATGTTTAGACTTCCCCGGCAATTACGCCCCAAAGCTGGGTACATATAAAATTCCCATGCTGTTGTTTGCAGACAACATGCTGCTCATTTCCAAAACCCCTGCAGGGTTACAGGCTATAGCTGACTGCCTTCTAACCTTTTGCAGCAGAAGCGGATTGGAATTCAAAATCAGCAAGACCGCGTTTATGGCATTTAACTCTTATAAAGTTGTGAGATCTCGCATTACTAAACAGCATCAACCCCTTGAACAGGTACATGATTAAGGAGTTAGATTGTGTAATTAAATTGGTTGCTGGAAATTAGCAAGAGTGTTTTAAAGTTTCTGCAGGAATCAGGAGCGGTCACCAAGTTATTGAAGAAAACCAAATTCAGAATTTTCTTCCCAGCTGTAGAGATCTATAATGTTAAAGCCAAAGGATTGGCCTTTTATTACTCCGAGCTATGGCGCTATTTGAACAATAATGGGCTTGCTAGGCCTGAACAGGTTATTTAGCACCTTACTTACTCTCCCTCAAAGTCACCTCAGCTCCCCCAATCCTCGGATGAAGGTGTTCAGCCAATCCCCTCTACTTTGAAGCTGAGACCTTTGCTGCACCGGCGCAGGTTATGGTCTACATAGAAACCAGCACGGAGCTTTGAGCGTTACTGCCCTTCCTGAGTGCTGCCTTCAGCATCCGCCGGGATGCAGGTTGTTCCACGCACTAGGCGAAGGAGGAAGGGTGGTAGGGCTTTTTATTTTCTCGCTGCCAAAGCTTGGAACAAACTCCCCTGTGAACCGCGTAAGATTCCTTCCGAAGCTTCCTACTGAAGGAAATTAAAAACATGGCTCTTCTCCGGGTTATAGGGCTTTGTGTCTCGTCGTGCATCATTCATCTTTCCCCAGCGCCGGGACAGTCTTCGAGTAGCCGCACACTATAAATCTCACTCACTCACTCATTCATCCATCCATAGGCCACCGTTAAGGGAACTTTTAAGTGCAAAAGTACCTCAGAAAAACCGTTGGTTAGTTTACATCAAAAAAATGTTACTCAAAATAGATCTGCCCACTCTCTGAGAATCTCCCGATGAAGCAATTTCAGTTTCAAAATTATTAATCAAAGAAACGTAGTACAAACGTTTAGGGTGCGCCAATGGTAGGCGAAAGTAAAAAGAAGCCATTTCGGGCAGTCTGACTTATAGATGTTTAGATCACAAAGTTCCTCCCTCATATAAATTGTTCCTTTAGCCAAGCAGTTATATCTAAAATGTAGATGTGGGATTGTCCCTGTCCACAGTTATTGTATCAAACGGGGAGCGAGGAACTTCATTAGCAAAATGTGTCTTTCCTGCAAATTAGAGGTTGAAACACTGCAATATTTTTTATTCTTTTGCAAGGCATATGCACGTTCACGTGTGAGGTGGATTGTATCGGTGTGCCAGCGCATGGGAATTAGACAATATGCAACTGCACTAAGAATATTGCTTTTTGACACGCGTGAAGTGAATGTTATTGGTGTTGCTAAATTTTTATATTCTGCATGGTCTATTCACAAGAGCGTTTTAATGAGTGATGCTAGCAACTGCCTCAAAGACCCCTGACCTTCTTCTGTTTTTTATTGGTCGGCTGTTTAAGCTACATATGTTTATACTCCAGTGGAAGTGTAAATTATGCAATTTTTGCACCGGAATCTCGTTTAGGTGAGGGAGATGCTTTCACTTATTTTGGTTTGTACTTTGCACGTTGGCTCTTAGTTTCCATGTGACATACTCTGGACAAAAGTGAGCGCACGTTATATGTTGATTGAACCTATAAATGTTGAATTTTATTGGTTAATGCTTTTAGAATTAGATGTTTACATTTTAATGGAAGTCTGCATGTTGCCCTTTTTGCACAAGAACTTCATGAAGCTGAGGGAGGTGCCTTCAGTCATCTTGGTTTGCATAATGCATCAATCCACTTTGTTTGTGTTGCATTCTAGACAAAATCTCTGCACTTGTATATGTTGATGCTGTTTATAAGAATCTGTGTTGTAAATTATTTGACAGTGATAAATGTGAACTGTCTTTGTTTTACTCATGTTTTATGGATCTTGCATCCGAAATAAATCCATCGTGTTCTTTTCTTCTTTGAACTGATATCATTAGGGTGATATGAAACTCAATTGAAGCTGTTTATAATTCAACTTATGCAGGTGATGCAATGGTTTGTTTTAAGAATAATTTACGTAGATGATAATGTTAGCAAGACGGCTGAGCAAGTTAATGCACCTACTGCTGAGAACTATGAGAAATCCTGCAGATCACATTTGAGCTACCCTAGAGCATGTTCAGATTATCTTCCTTAGGAGAGCTGTCGAAGAAGACATATGCTATAACTGGAGTGATGTACATTTCCTCTGTTTTCTAGGGTAATATTACGAATCCCAACTTTTGTGAGGGATTTCAATATTCTCAGATCATGTATCGTGATTATACAATGGCCCCTGGTACCCTAATCTTGTCTTATTGATGCCTGAAAGTTCAGATTTCAGTTTTTCTTTGGAAACAATTATGCTGATGTCATGAATCATTCTCTACCGCCGCCTCTCTGACGGAAAGCCATTCTGGGATGGGATTGATGAGTTGACTTTAGAACACAATGTAAGGGGGGGGTTGCATCCCTCTCCTCCGTCACTGTTCCAGGAAGCTCTGCCTCCACCCACAGATGCTCATTTTACTGAGGGTTGAAATAGAGATAGTTTATTTACCATTCCAATATTGATGTTGTCTAAATACGACTCAAGTGTGAATTACGCTTCACCCAGGAACTAGCTGCGTGTTGTGTACCGGTTGCCAAGAGCACAGAAATAGGAACTCCATTGTTGACAGAATGCATTAAATGCATTCTGAATGGAAGGTGGCAGGGCACATCATAGACATCTCGGACCTTGATTTTCCTTTAAATATGTTTACAGTAGCAACGTACCAACACCCTTGTATTCCTTTGCAAGAAAAGAACGCGTATGCAGAGAAGGAGGCGGGCCTTAAAAAGTGTTAACCTATGAAAAGCACCTTCAAACAGTGACCTATAAATAAGACTCGTTGACTGGAGTGTAGCACGATCTGAACCCAGGTGGTAGATGGAGGATTAGTTGCCTGTCCACTTATTCGGTCGTCCTCCTCACAATACAACAAACACGTGGATAGTCTCCAATAAAGTGCCCATTCAAACAGTTATGGAGATTTATAGGCATTTCAGATGGCACGCATATATGCATATACAGTATAGGACACTGTGATTGAAAGGCTCTGAAATTCTCTGCGGAACAGCCAAAAATTGAAATTCTTAAAAATTCTGTTTTCTGGAACTTTTAGCTGCTGTCCACATTTGAAATATCTCCATTTTGGGCCTGAGCTAGAGCACAAAGTTGGCCAGATATCAACTTCAGCCATTACTGCGGCATGTGCTGCTTTGTCAGAGAGCAGAAGTGCTATTGCCATTTAAATGATAGCCATTTTGTAGTGATTGGTATGGATCCATATTCAGCTGTTGTGAATTTTATCACTATGACCTGCCTTCTTCAAGTAATGTCAGTGGTATTATTTGTTGTTTTTCTTTGTAAATCACCATCATAAGAGATAGCCAATCCTTTTTGTGCACTTAGCCATTGTTTGAAATTGGGTCTCTAGTTGGCAGTAATATGCACCCTTTAAGTCAGCTACACTCCCTAAATTAACCTGCGTTCACCCTCTGGTAGCTTGGCACAGAGCAATCAGACTTAAACTAAGAGGCAGTCTGTAAAGAATTTGTGCAGCACTTATTTACAATAGCACAGTGAGGTGCCTTCAGTCATCTTGGTTTGCATAATGCATTAGTCCACTTTCTTTATGTGTTTCATTCTAGACACAATCTCTGCACTTGTATATGTTGATGCTGTTTATAAGAATCTGTGTTGTAATTTATTTGACAGTGATAAATGTGAACTGTCTTTGTTTTACTCATGTTTTATGGATCTTGAATCCGAAATAAATCCTTTGTGTTCTTTTCTTCTTTGAACTATCATTAGGGTGAAATGAAACTACATTGAAGCTGTTTATAGTTCAGCTTATGCAGGCAATTGTGGTCCCGATGCCAGTGGGACCTCACATGGCAGGCTCCTTCCTGGAGTAGGGACTTAAAGCAAGGAGGGAGAACACAAACTACTTTATCTCTTCCGATCTGCAGCTGAGTGCAGCACACATTCATTGTAGTCCACGAGCAGGGAACACAAATCGCTCAATCGGTTGTCATCAAGAGTCCACTACCGGATATACAGATGGTGAAGTCCAACTGCAGGGACTCCCTGAGACTTTGGGGAACAGGGGGCAAGCCAACAAGTCCTTGGAGTTTCTTTGGTAAAAGAGGTTATGGAGGGCAATCTTAATTTCCCCCTCACTGCAGAGGTAGCAGGCAGTAGGCCAACACAGGAGAGCTAGCTTCTGGTGGTTGGCAGTCTCTCCTGGCAGTACAGCAATCAGCAGGCAGCAGGCCAACACAGCAAAGCAAGTGGCAAAGGGGCAGCCCCTCCAGGCAGCACAGCTCCTCTTAGTTTCAGAGTCTCCTCAGGACCCCAAAGTGAACCAGTTTGGTGAGGTTTAGGGCCCAGTACCTATACCCAAAAAGGCCTTTGATACAGGAGAGACTTCAGAGGAGTTCTCTGAAGTGCACAAGGGTCCCTTTCATTCTAGACCTGTCTGCCAGGCTCTGTAGGGGGCAATCAGTCCTTTGTGTGGAGACAGGACACCACCTATTGAAATGTAAGTGTGAATCCCTCCCCTTCCCTCTGCCCAGGAAGACCTGTCAATGTGCAGCTGAATGCAGATGCAGCTGAGTGTCCTGTGTTTGTGGGTGTCTAGGGGGAATTCACAATGTGTACCTGGCACCCAGCCCAGCACAGATGCATATTTAAAGACAGGCTAAGGCACAGAATGGTTAAAGTAGGAGAATGCCAACTTTCTAAAAGGGGTATTTTCAGACTTACAATTTAAAAGCTGTGATTTTAAATTGTGAGTCCAAAGACACCAAACTCCATATTCTATCTCTCCCCGATTGGAAATTACACTTAAAAGATGTTTTAAGGCAATCCCAATGTTAACCTATGGGAGAGACAGGCTTTGCAGCAGTGAAAAATGAGTTTAAGAATATTTCACTAACTGGACATGTTTAAACTTAAAAGTACATGTCCAACTTTTTAAAACACTGCACTCTGCCCTTGCGACTAACCAGGGCCTATCTGAGGGATGACTTATATGTAATAAAAAGGAAGGTTTGGGCCTGTTGAGGCTGTACTCATGCCAGTTTGGAATGGCAGTTTACAATTCCACACCTAGGCTCTGCAGCGGCAGGTCTGTGACATGTTTGAAGGCTACTGTAGTGGGTGGCATAATCAGTGCTGCAGGCCCACTGGTAGCATTTAGTTTACAGGCTCTGGGCACACCTCGTGCACTTTACTAGGGACTTACCAGTAATTTAATTATGCCAATTGTGGATAAGTCGTTACCATGTTTGAGAGTACACAGCACCTGCACTTTAGCACTGGTCAGCAGTGGTAAAGTGTGCAGAATCCTAAAAGTCAGCAAAAATGAGTCATAAAACACGGGGTCAGAGGGCAAAAAGTTAGGGGAAACCAAACCAAGTATGTCAGGTCTAACAGTCATGTTTCATGTTCATTCTTCCTGACAGGGTTTCTGAGAACAGGAGGGTTTCAGGAGCCTTTGGAGCATTGGCCATTGAGTGTAGTTGTGTTCAGTGGCAGCTGGTAATTTTTTGGAGGGAGGGGGCGGGCAGGAAGCACACTCACTCATTCCTTCACGCACGCACGCACGCAGGCACGCACATCCATTCACTACACTCATCAACATTCAGACATACACACATGCACCAAACACACACACACTTACCTTCAGCTCGGAGGTCCCAGGAGGGTTGGGACTGCTGCCTTCCCTCTCTAGCTGACCAGAGAGGGAAGGCAGCAGTCCCAACTTCGTCACAGAGTGAGATGGGGTCAGTGAGACTTCTGACCCCATCCCACTCTGTGACGAGGGGTCACTGATTGACACTCGCCCTGGGCGCTTCAGGGCTTAAACCTGAAGCCCCCAGGTCAGAGTCAAGGGGTGACTCTTCCCCTCGTCACCGAGGGGAAGGGCCTTGAGGCACCTTTGCTAAGCCGAGGAAGTCACGCCCATAGAAGCTGTGACCTCTTCAGCCCAGCAAAGTTCAGCTCAGGCAGCCAGGAGTCTGCACAAATCGTGCATGTCTCGCTCCTGGCTGCTTGAGCTGAACATGAAGAGTGTCTGTCAGGCTGACCTTTGCTCAGCCTGACAGCCACTCTTCATGAGGGGCAAAAGGTGTGGGGGCGTCGCCCCTCTGCCCTAAAGGACGGGCCGCGGCTGGTTGTGTTCCTGTTTTATGTGACTGAATTTAGTTTTCAAGTGAGTTAGATTTGAATCGAAAGTCCATTGTGCCTTCTAGTTGACAGAATGAAGAGCTGTTGTTCTGAGTTTTAGAAGAATCTAAGTCGATTTCAGGGGGTACAACATTTTGCAATGCTCAAGCAAGATTTCCTGGCTGGCTTGTTTAATAATTTAATTTTTCTAATTTTTTTAATGAGAGGTACTTGAGATTTGTATTGTTGTGGAAGTAATAAATCTTGGTCATAGCAATTCTTGTATGCCTTTCAAGCCTGGCCTTTATTTACTTTGAAATGCATAGCTCCAAATAATGGATCACACCAATTGATTGTTTTACTCTGTATCTCTGAAAATGTGAGTCCCTTGCATGCTATATCAACATGTGAGGAACTTTTCACTGTATAAATACATAAGGCATAATATTCCTTATGACTTCTCATATAATAGGAGCTACACGAGCAATGCCGCCCCGCACAGGCATTTAAAATTCCACTGTCATTCCAAAAGCAGCAGTGCAGTATTTTGAGTGAATTTTGCCTCTCTGTTCGCTGTTGATCTTGGCAAATCTACAGCTTTCCTGCATTCTTCTTGAAGCTTTTCTACATACTGTATTTTGCCTGATATTCAGACACTTCCAACTGAGTGCCCGTGTTTTTTTTTAACAGAAGAACATAGATTACTCATAAGTTCCTCCTTAGACCAAGAAGAGACGCTCTCCAGAGTCTAGCAGTCTATGGGCTCTAAGGGTTGTAAGGTGACACTGGTGCATGCTGAAGCATGTTGGCTGAGAGGCCGCTCAGCCTGGGAGCTCTCACAGTACAAGTAATCTGCCTGCTCACGGTGTGCTACGCCTTGCCTCACAGCCGGAGAATGAGTATCTTCCTCTCTGTCTGGACTGCTGAAACTCCATAAAACAAGCATTTGTAATGCAATGGGTCTCATGTTTGCTTGAGTTAGAGCTATTAACGTTGCAAATTCCTAACTGGACTTTTCTTGCCACATAAATTGAAAATGAAAAGTAAAACAGTTGACATAAGCAAGCCGTTTCAAAGCGCCACGGCCGCCATGAGCGCAATGGAGAGACACAAAAGCAAACAGAAGTTTGCTCGCAGTCAAACATATTGGCAATCGTGCAATTATCCATGTAACAGGGTCGATGGCCAAGGCGGTAAAAAATCTGCCCCAAGGAGGGACAAACGTAAAGCATTTACCAATGATAGCAAAGGATTTTTGAAAGGCAAGCCCATGAACAAGTGATAGTGATGGGCTTGCGGTGGGCGTGGTTAAAAGCCCACAGATATTACAACACATCAGAGCACTTGCACGCTCGACCTACAAAAGGTCCTATGTCTGGGTCATAATGTGGTTTCTGACCCTAAGAAATAAAAGCAGTGGCAAAGCTAATCCCCGTGGTCAAGCACACACTTTTGTTCACTGAGGGATATTGTACCACACTATGGACCTGCATCGCAAAGGTAAACCTACAAGTTTGTGTAAGTTTGCTCTTTTATGATATTCACAAAGCTGCACAATATTAGTAAGTTCATGACTGCAGAGACTCGGAAGTCCGGGCAGAGAACTCTGCACATAAAAAGACAAAATATGCCTAACTTATTATGTGCAGATTTCTCCATCCCAACAGCGGACTTTCAGCAAATGGTTTAAAGAATGCCCCTGCCACCTTCCAAAGGTTGGTGAATCAAGTCCTTGCTGGCTTGGAGTCCTGTAGTGCAGCTTATCTTGATGATATTGCTGTCTTTAGCTCCAGCTGGCAGGATCACCTGGTCCACCTGAAGAAGGTTTTGAAGGCTCTGCAATCAGCAGGCCTCTCTATCAAGGCATCCAAATGCCAGATAGGGCAGGGAACTGTGGTTTACTTGGGACACCTTGTAGGTGGAGGCCAAGTTCAGCCACTCCAGCCCAAGATCCAGACTATTCTAGACTGGGCAGCTCCAAAAACCCAGACTCAAGTCAGGGCATTCCTTGGCTTGACTGGGTACTATAGGAGGTTTGTGAAGGGATATGGATCCACAGTGACAGCCCTCACAGAACTTACCTCCAAGAAAATGCCCAAGAAGGTAAACTGGACTGTAGAATGCCAACAGGCCTTTGACACCCTGAAACAAGCAATGTGCACAGCACCAGTTCTAAAAGCTCCAGATTACTCCAAGCAGTTCATTGTGCAGAAAGATGCCTCTGAACATTGGATAGGGGCAGTTTTGTCCCACACAAATGATGATGGCCTTGACCAGCCGGTTGCTTTCATTAGCAGGAGGTTACTCCCCAGGGTGCAGTGTTGGAGTGCCATTGAGAGGGAGGCCTTTGCTGTGGTTTGGTCCCTGAAGAAGCTGAGACCATACCTCTTTGGTACTCACTTTGTAGTTCAAACTGACCACAGACCTCTCAGATGGCTGATGCAAATGAAAGGTGAAAATCCAAAACTGTTGAGGTGGTCCATCTCCCTACAGGGAATGGACTTTATAGTGGAACACAGACCTGGGACTGCCCATGCCAATGCAGATGGCCTTTCCAGGTTCTTCCACTTAGAAAATGAAGACTCTCTTGGGAAAGGTTAGTCTCGTCCTCTTTCGTTTGGGGGGGGGGGGTTGTGTAAGGAAATGCCTCCTTGGCATGGTTACCCCCTGACTTTTTGCCTTTGCTGATGCTACGTTTTGAATTGAAAGTGTGCTGAGGCCTGCTAACCAGGCCCCAGCACCAGTGTTCTTTCCCTAACCTGTACTTTTGTTTTCACAATTGGCACACCCTGGCATCCAGGTAAGTCCCTTGTAACTGGTACCCCTGGTACCAAGGGCCCTGATGCCAGGGAAGGTCTCTAAGGGCTGCAGCATATCTTATGCCACCCTGGGGACCCCTCACTCAGCACAGACACACTGCTTGCCAGCTTGTGTGTGCTGGTGAGGACAAAACAAGTAAGTCGACATGGCACTCCCCTCAGGGTGCCATGCCAACCTCACATTGCCTATGCAGTATAGATAAGTCACCCCTCTAGCAGGCCTTACAGCCCTAAGGCAGGGTGCACTATACCATAGGTGAGGGACCAGTGCATGAGCACTGTGCCCCTACAGTGTCTAAACCAAACCTTAGACATTGTAAATGCAGGGTAGCCATAAGAGCATATTGTCTGGGAGTCTGTCAAACACGAACTCCACAGCACCATAATGGCTGCACTGAAAACTTGGTATCAAACTTCTCAGCACAATAAATGCACACTGATGCCAGTGTACATTTTATTGTGAAATACACCCCAGAGGGCACCTTAGAGGTGCCCCCTGAAACCTTAACCAACTACCTGGATAGGCTGACTGGTTTTAGCAGCCTGCCACACTCAAGACATGTTGCTGGCCACATGGGGAGAGTGCCTTTGTCACTCTGTGGCTAGTAACAAAGCCTGCACTGGGTGGAGATGCTATCACCTCCCCCAGGCAGGAGCTGTAACACCTGGCGGTGAGCCTCAAAGGTTCACCCCCTTTGTTCCAGCACCACAGGGCATTCCAGCTAGTGGAGTTGCTCGCCCCCTCCGGCCACGGCCCCACTTTTGGCGGCAAGGCCGGAGGAGATAATGAGAAAAACAAGGAGGAGTCACTGGCCAGTCAGGACAGCCCCTAAGGCAACCTGAGCTGAAGTGACTCTGACTTTTAGGAATCCTCCACCTTGCAGATGGAGGATCCCCCCAATAGGGATAGGAATGTGACCCCCTCCCCTTGGGAGGAGGCACAAAGAGGGTGTAGCCACCCTCAGGGCTAGTAGCCATTGGCTACTGCCCTCCCTGACCTAAACACACCCCTAAATCCTGTATTTAGGGGCTCCCCTGAACCTAGGAAATCAGATCCCTGCAACTTAAGAAGAAGAGGATTGCTGAGCTGAAAAACCCTGCAGAGAAGACTGAGACACCAACTGCTTTGGCCCCAGCCCTACCGGCCTGTCTCCCCCCTTCGGAAGAAAACTGCTCCAGCAACGCTTTCCCCAGGACCAGCGACCTCTGAATCCTCAGAGGACTGTCCTGCTCTAAAAAGACCAAGAAACTCCCGAGAACAGCGGCCCTGTTCAATAAAGACTGCAACTTTGTTTCCAGAGGAGCAGCTTTAAAGACCCCTGCAATCCCCGCCAGAAGCGTGAGACTTGCAACACTGCACCCGGCGACCCCGACTCGACTGGTGAAGAAACAATGCTACAGGGAGGACCCCCAGGCGACTCCAAGACTGTGAGTAACCAAAGTTGTCCCCCCTGACCCCCCACAGCGACGCCTGCAGAGGGAATCCCGAGGCTCCCCCTGACCGCGACTGTCTGAATCCAAAATCCCGACGCCTGGAAAAGACCCTGCACCCGCAGCCCCCAGGACCTGAAGGATCGGAACTCCAGTGCAGGAGTGACCCCCAGGAGGCCCTCTCCCTTGCCCAGGTGGTGGCTACCCCGAGGAGCCCCCCCCTTGCCTGCCTGCATCGTTGAAGAGACCCCTTGGTCTCTCATTGAAACCTATTGAAAACCCGACGTGTGTTTGCACACTGCACCCGGCTGCCCCCGTGCTGCTGAGGGTGTACTTTCTGTGCTGACTTGTGTCCCCCCCGGTGCCCTACAAAACCCCCCTGGTCTGCCCTCCGAAGACGCGGGTACTTACCTGCTGGCAGACTGGAACCGGGGCACCCCCTTCTCCATTGAAGCCTATGTGTTTTGGGCACCACTTTGAACTCTGCACCTGACCGGCCCTGAGCTGCTGGTGTGGTGACTTTGGGGTTGCTCTGAACCCCCAACGGTGGGCTACCTTGGACCCCAATTTGAACCCCGTAGGTGGTTTACTTACCTGCAAGAACTAACAATAACTTACCTCCCCTAGGAACTGTGAAAATTGCAGTGTCCACTTTTGAAATAGCTATATGTGTTTTATGTAAAAAGTATATATGCTATTGTGATTATTCAAAGTTCCTAAAGTACTTACCTGCAATACCTTTCAAATGAGATATTACATGTAGAATTTGAACCTGTGGTTCTTAAAATAAACTAAGAAAATATATTTTTCTATACAAAAACCTATTGGCCTGGAATTGTCTCTGAGTGTGTGTTCCTCATTTATTGCCTGTGTGTATGTACAACAAATGCTTAACACTACTCCTTTGATAAGCCTACTGCTCGACCACACTACCACAAAATAGAGCATTAGTATTATCTCTTTTTGCCACTATCTTACCTCTAAGGGGAACCCTTGGACTCTGTGCATACTATTCCTTACTTTGAAATAGTGCATACAGAGCCAACTTCCTACATAAAGTCACAAACGTGCAAGTTCTCACTTTGTGAAAAAGTACCAGAGATACTTTCTGGGGTGTAAAAAGTACCTCTCACTCAAGAAATCAAGGAAAAACCATGCTGAGAGCATCAAGTCATTGTGGGACAGGCAGGGAATCCTCCTTTCTATGTCTGTACGCAGTCAGTCTTTAAGCATTTCATTGTGTTCTTCACAAAGTCTGGGCCACAGAACTGCAATTCATTCTGAAAAACAGCCAGACATCAGAAGGTTCAGTGTCCAGGTACTGCTGACCATGGCGACCATCTCCGCACCGTGGCAGATCACTTCACAGTCCTGCCCTGAGCTGGGAAGTCCGGTGATCCATTGTTTGGTGTACAGCAACCGTGTTCAGCCTGCCAGCCAGCCCAAAGCCAGGAGTGCAACACAGCACAGCCCCAAGCTGCAAGTGAGAAAAACATTGAGAGGTTAGGCCACTTGTGATCCTATTGCTCAGCTATTACCAGGGCCATTAGAATGATATGATTGTGCAGCTGTGCCGATTTCCATATTGGTATGGCTTGCCACACAACAAACATAATTTGCAGGTTTTAACAAACAAATGTGTTTGAAGCTCAAATGGATCAAACCAAGGCTGGATTAACCGTTAAGCAAAATAAGCACATGCTTAGGGCATCAAGGGAAGGCGGGGCACTGCAGAAAATTTCCTTTGCCGGATTTACTATGGACCATATAGTGCAACACTGCAAATGGTGCAGCTGAACCAGGTTCCACAAGAAAGAGCTCGAATAATAAACAAAAAAAAAATACATACATATGAGTACAGTAATACAAATAATAATAAAATAGTAATATTAGAGCTTAATGATATACAATGGGGGAACCAAAATCTTTTAAGTGCTTAGGGCCTCTAAAGGTCTTATTCCGGCCCTGGATCAAATGTTACTAAAACCACAGCGACAAGTGTTGTTGCACAGTGGAAGGCACTTCATAGAGGTTGACCGGTTACCTTTCAGTTGTTTATTGCTGTATTTAGGAGTTAAACTGATACCAACGAGATAAAAAATGTGGCCAGGCAGTGTTCAAATATGCACAAATTACAAAATTATACTAACACATGATGTGATGTGTTGTGCTGCATAGTTTGATTTTTCTTGCTGCAAAACTTAGTCAACCCAGCCGCTTAAGATGGTTCTCCTCTGTCACATATTTCCAACAGCCCTGGTTAAAACTAACAAACCTTGTGGTACATTTATACTTTGCAGTTGATGTCTGCCCAATGCACTGTGATGCAGATGACACCGCAAGAGTGTATGCCAGGGAGATGTTTAATGTTAACAAAGTACTTGTGGGCAATAGTGAAGTTCTTGACTAAGGGCCTGATTCATTATCAATAGGCAGCTCTGTGATAAGGAACGGCGTGACTTTTCATGTGGCAGTAAAGTGAGGGAATCACACTGTATATTGCAATAACGCTTAGTGGCTGGGACTGTATTACTGAAACCTTGTGAAAACAGATGGGAGGCTACAGGAAACTGCAGCCCACCACATCTGGACACATTGGGACCTATCCCCAAAGCCAATTTTTGAGTAGATAAAGTTGCACTCCTGTAGTACTTTTCTTCGTCCCCTTACATGACTCTGCAAATTAAACCCAGTGTTTCTAAAATGGGAATAAAATGGCAATATTCAGGGAATATTCTCTCTCTGCCTCCAGCTGCTATCATAGAAGCCAGCCTGGTGCAGCCTATAAAACTAGCCAGGTTCAGCAGCTCCTAGGGCAAGTGCACCCAGGTTTGGGGTGAGTTAATGGATGACAGCAACCGATCAGTCATTCTTAATGTGAAGGGACCGATCCATGAAGGAGATGCCCTTGCGTTACTGGGATCTGCAATATGAAGCAATAAAATGATGCTAAAACATTGCATTGATTCCAATGATCCTGCCCCAGCTTAGACGGGAAGAAACATCTGATCATTTGGTACTCAAAGCACTGGAAGCATTTTAGGGGAATAAACTCGTTTAAATTGGAGATGTAAACCAGAAAAAGACTCAGGCTGCTCAGTGCCAAGAGACCTCCTGGTGAAGGTGCTCTTAGGATTTATTAATATAACGTATTGTCAACTTATTCATATCCAATTAATACAAGTAGAAAGTACTGCGCCCTTGTTGCACCTTTACTAATAGGGAGTTGGACGTTTCAGTCCCATTCACAAAGGCTTTTGGGAATCAGCCTCATTGTAGGCAGGAGCAGTAGTTGCATTTCATTATGCAGCTGACCTGGGTATGAAGAATGGCAGAATATGTCTAGAAAGGCACAAGACATCTGTTTAGGTATATGCATTTTACATATCTTTTGAGATGTTTTATAGATTGTGTAGATCTAGCACGAGTGACATAGCCGGTGTATCATGGGCCCCTGAAAGGAAATAATTGGGCCACATGACCACTGTTTTAACTGTGCAATACTTCAATAATCAGAGTTCAAAGGACCCCTCAGGCCTCTAGGCCCAGGTGAAACAGAAAATCAAGGTTTCCTCGCAACTGTAATGTTGAGCAGCTAGTCTTAGAAAGACAAAGCATAGTCAGTTATTTTTGGGAGAAGAGTTTGAACAGTAATTACAATTCAAGGTCAATCCGAGGATAAGTCCTCATTTATAAGTGCAATGTGAAATGCATACACCCGTGTAAGAGGCTAAAACACTCGTGGCTGTCTCCAGGTGGGATATGAACCGTTGGCTATTCTGTCAAGGGTTGTGTGAAATGGCGCACGGCAAGGCGTATGCAAATAGGGAGTGAATGGACACCCAGGTAACTGTGGAAACTCCCTCTTTGTCCACACTTGATTGAAGCAGTTGGCGGCGTATGTTGACGCTCATGTTCTCAGACATTGTTGACCAGAGCACTCAAGCTTTACTCAATGACGCGCGCTCCTTTCTTTGCTCACACTTAACCCTGCCAAGTTATCATTAGCACCGCAGTTTCCATAGATCCCAGAGCTTTCCATTTATCAACTCTACACTTCAGTAAGAGAATAATGTGAAGCGGAAGCCAGAGGACCTGCCCTGTATAATTATTTACGAAGTTCTCCATTGAGCTCTACCATCCTGTGAGCGGTTATTTCAAACTGTATTTGTATTTTGAATGTTAATGTGCACTGTTAGAAATGGGGTCTTTGGTTGACAGTCAGGTTACCCCCTGTTCAAGCAAGGACCCTCACTCTAGCCAGGGTAAAAGAGGATCACCCACAGCTAACCCCTGCTTACCCCCTTGGTAGCTTGGCACGAGCAGTAGGCTAACTTCAGAGTGCTAGGTGTAAAGTATTTGTACCAACACACACAGTAACTTAATGAAAACACTACAAAATGACACAAGAAAGGTTTAGAAAAATTGGAAATATTTATTTAAACAAAACAAGACCAAAACGACAAAAATCCACCATACACAAGTCGAGTTATCAATAAAAATGCAAAAAGAGTCATTAAGTAGTTTTAAACACACACTAGCGCTGCTAGCGTGAAATTGTACCTGGTGCGCGTCAAAAATAACCCCGCATGGGCGGGTGTGCATCAAAAATAACTCCGCACGGCGGTACGTGAGTCGGAACTCCAGCCGAACGATGATCCGAAATCCCCGCAGCACAGGTTGTGATCTCCCAGCCTCCGTCAGCGAAGCTGCGCGTCGTTTCTCCTGCTCCGTGCGTCGATTCTTCGGTCGCGTTTCCTGCGAGCGTCATTTTTTCAGCTGCGGAGCCAGCGTCGTGTGTTTTTTTCAGCCGCAGATCGGAGCCGCGTCAATCTTTTCCCCGCACAGCACTCTGTGCATGGATTTTCTTGTCTTTAGGCTGCCAGCTTCTCCTTTCAGGGTCCCAGGAACTGGATGGGCACCACAGGGCAGAGTAGGAGTCTCTCCAGAGACTCCAGGTGCTGGCAGAGAGAAATCTTTGCTGTCCCTGAGACTTCAAACAACAGGAGGCAAGCTCTAGATCAAGCCCTTGGAGATTTCTTCTCACGATGGAAGGCACACAAAGTCCAGTCTTTGCCCTCTTACTCTGGCAGAAGCAGCAACTGCAGGATAGCTCCACAAAGCACAGTCACAGGCAGGGCAGCTCTTCTTCCTCAGCTATTCAGCTCATCTCCAGGCAGAGGTTCCTCTTGGTTCCAGAAGTGTTTCTAAAGTCTGCGGTTTTGGGTGCCCTTCTTATTCCCAATTTCTCCTTTGAAGTAGGCCTACTTCAAAGTAAGGTCTCTTTTGAATGTGAAATCCTGCCTTGCCGAGGCCATGCCCCAGACACTCACCAGGGGGTTGGAGACTGCATTGTGTGAGGGAAGGCACAGCCCTTTCAGCTGTGAGTGACCACTCCTCCCCTCCCTCCTAGCACAGATGGCTCATCAGGATATGCAGGCTACACCCCAGCTCCCTTTGTGTCACTATCTAGTGTGAGGTGCAACCAACCCAACTGTCAAACTGACCCAGACAGGGAATCCACAAACAGGCAGAGTCACAGAAATGGTATAGGCAAGAAAATATCCACTTTCTAAAAGTGACATTTTCAAACACACAATCTTAAAATCAACTTTACTAAAAAATGTATTTTTAAATTGTGAGCTCAGAGACCCCAAACTCCACATGTCCATCTGCTCCCAAAGGGAATCTACACTTTAATCAGATTTAAAGGTAGCCCCCATGTTAACCTATGAGAGGGACAGGCCTTGCAACAGTGAAAAAAACTAATTTAGCAATATTTCACTGTCAAGACATATAAAACACATTACTATATGTCCTACCTAGGGGCTACCTAGGGTCTACCTTAGGGGTGTCTGACATGTAAGAAAAGGGAAGGTTTAGACCTGGCAAGTGGGTACACTTGCCAAGTCGAATTTACAGTTAAAACTGCACACACAGACACTGAAGTGGCAGGTCTGAGACATGATTACAGAGCTACTTTTGTGGGTGGCACAACCAGTGCTGCAGGCCCACTAGTAGCATTTGATGTACAGGCCCTGTGCACCTCTAGGGCACTGTACTAGGGACTTACTAATAAACCAAATATGCCAATCATGGATAAGCCAATTACATACACATTTTGTAACGGAGCTCTTGCACTTTAGCACTGGTTAGCAGTGGTAAAGTGCCCAGAGTAACAAAAATCAGAGTCCAGCACACATCAACAACCTGGGGAACAGAGGCAAAAAGTTAAGGGAGACCAAGCCAAGGATGAAAAGTGTAACATGCACCTTTTCTTTCCCATTCCTTAACATTGATAAAGTAATGGAATGTGTGTTCTTGGATATTTTTATTTTATTTTGTGCACCAACAATACATTCTTACGTCCATTGAGAGTCAATTGCCAAAACATAGCATAAATGCATATACAACTAACTGCGCCATATATATTTGTAAATAAATGTAACATGAGGCTAAAAGTTTCAGTGCTCAATATTTGGCAGTAAGAACAAAGTTCCAAGTGAAGTTGTCCTCACTTGCTGACTTACCACATGTTTGCAAGTCATAATTAAGTAATTTGTGGTGCACTCAGAGACTTTTGCATATTGGCTTTCTTCAGCAGACTCCTTCAGCCATTGATTTGAGAATTTGTCAATCGGGTCTAGGCTCAGCCTAGTGAAGTATTCATCTCCCTTCTAATGCTATTGACTGTTTCAATATATCCTTTTTTTCACTCAACTATAGCCTTCTATGTCAATTCTTCTTGGTTCCCTTGCTCGAATGGGCTAGTGTTGTATGTTTTAGCACATTAAACCTAGATCTATTCGCTTTGCCATTGCTTGTTGTCTTGTGGTGGTCAACAAATAATTGAAGGTAGAATCAAGCCTTCCCTGTCATTTAGAAGGTCCCGGAAGCTTGAATTATTTGGAGCCTCTAAAATGTTCACTCTCCAAAACAAGGCATACGGGAAACAAGACCTGAATAGAGAGTGCTAAAAATATTAGTTTAATACAGCACCTTCTACTATTAGACCTGTCAGCTCTTGGTGTGTTTTCCCCTATTTGTTTTGGTTGTGCGCTCCTGTTTTGGATCCTGTGCTGAATTTTGTTTTTGCTGGTTGTTAGAAATGGGTTCTCTAGTTGGCAAAGGTTTGCACCCTGTCCAAGTAGGGGCCCTCACTGTAGTCAGGGTAATCTTGGCACAAGCAGGCTTGGAGGCAATGTGTAAAGTATTTGTACACACACACACACAGACACACACACAGTAACACAGTGAAAACAACACAAAAGTACTCTACACCATATTTATATCTAAATAAAATAAGACCATAACAACCAAAACCCAACATACATAAGCAAAGATATCATTATTTAAAGATGAAATCTTAGTATAGCATTTAGAAACACAATAGCTCTTACTGGGGCTGCCACAGCGTCTTGATGGAGTCATCTCCAACAGCCCAACGCCAGTCACGAGGGAGTGTTGGCTGGTCACATAGTCACACGGATCCTGGTTATAGTAACTTGGCAAACGATGAGGAAACAAAGACATTGCATGATATCAGGGAGGTGAGGCATCGCTGGAGCCAGTGTGGTGTTGGTTCTTTACTGCCATCAGGGAGGTGAGGTGTCAGTTCCTTACTGTTAGGCAGGGGAGGTGAGGTGTCAGTTCTTTACGGTTGCAGGGGATGTGATGCTGTGTTGGTGGCATTACAGATAAACATGATGATTACAGTGTGGCTAATGTAGTGGATCAGGAGTTAACAATGATGTGCCTCCAGTAATGGAAATGACACCAATCACAACATTGTCTGAAACAACATTGCCTATTTACAAGACACCCACCTAGATCTTCAAGAAGTGTACGGGGGAACTGCACAACATGAAAAAGCTTTTATATCCAGAGAATCTGGAGGCAAAGTTTCTTACCACTATGACGACGGCTGCCAACAGGGCTTGATGGTACAGATGCCACAGCATCTAAATCAGAATTTGTCCAAATTGAGAAATCAGTGTTAGACATTCAAACAAAACGTTTGGATGCAGTTAATCTGGGAAAACATCACTTGTAATGTGGCAAATGCAACAAGATGCATTTACTGCAATGCCATCACCACACTTACCGGAACAACAACTCCCTTTTTCTCTGCCTTAACCACACATGTGCTGACAATGCAGATGCATGGTTAAGGCAGAGAAAAATTCAGCATCGGAACAACACGAGGTCAGGTAAGTGGGGCTCGAGGGGTGGGTTTTTAGGGGCGGGGTGGGGGTCAGGGTAATTATGTTTTTAGGGGTTGGGGTGAGGGGTCGGGGTAATTTTGTATTTAGGGCGGGTGGGGGGTAGAGTTTTAAGGGGTGGGGTGTGGGTCGGGGTAATTTTGTGTTTATTGGATTTTAGGGGTGGGTGTGTGGGTGGGGCATCGTGGTAATTTTGTTTTTTGGGGGTGGGGGGCGGAGTAGGACATGCTCAGGTAAGTGGGGCTGGGAGAGCAGTGGGGTCGTTTTTAGGGTTGGGGTGGTTGGGTTATTATTTCTTAAGGGGCGGGGTGGGTGTTCGGAGTAGTTTTGTTTTTAGGGTGGGGGTCAGAGTACTGTGGTTTTCAGGGCAGGGGTAGAGGGTCGGGGTAATTTTATTTTTAGGGGCGGGGGGTCGAGTAATTTTGTTTTTAGGGTGGGTGTGGGGCGGGTTTTTAGGGGGATGAGTGGGTCGGGGTAATTTTGTATTAAGGGAGGTGGGGGGTTGGGTTTTTAGGGGTAGGGTGGGGGGGTCTGGGTAATTTTGATTTTAGGGGTGGGTAGATTTTTTTGGGGGGCGGGGTTGGTTATTTTTAGGGTGGGTGGGGGTTGAGGTAGGTTCTAGGGCTCAGTATGGGTCGGGGTATCGGGGTAATTTTTAGGGGCGGGTGGGGGTGTCGGGGTAGCTTTATTTTAGGGGTGGGTGGGGCGCTCAGGGTAGTTTTATTTTGTGGGTGGGGGTAGCTGTGTTTCAGGTTGGGTGGGGTGTCGGGTAGTTGTATTCATAGGACCGGTGTGGGGGGGGGTGGCATGGGAATACCAACCATGCCGTTCCACACATGCCTTTACTAGGCATGCCTTTACAACCAAAAATCATTGTAAAGGCATACGTGGTAAAGGCATGCGTGGAAACAACGCGGTCTTTGTTCCGACCGCGTTGTTCAGGCATGCGTGGTTGGCGCATGCGTTGTTCCATCATACATCCATTAATGTGCTAGCACCAAACATGGGAGAAGGCATGTTTGTTATAATTAATAGTATTGATCGTATTGCCAATTTGAATGGAACAAAGAAGTTGTTAAATTCGATCTTTGAGAAGGCACAGAAAACAAAATAAGACATTAAAATGTATTTAAATGCAACATTTTGAAAAATATATTGAAATATTGGCAACTGCAATGGGGATAGTCAGTAGGAGCAACATCATTATCTAGCAGCAAATATCACACTGTAGAAAAGATGTAGCAAAACGTTAGAGCAGATTGCATCATGTCTATAATTTTTGTAAACTAAGGAATCACGTTCTTGTCGCCAGGCTACCTCTGCTCTGGAAAGTGCGGACAGTAGGTTTTCTGTGGCTGATGTCATAAGATCTAGGCGTCCAGTCTGGTTGCTGATTTTGAAGTGGATATGTTGCAAACTAATCCAGAGAGGCTCACTCCCAGAAAACAAAGGAAGAGATATTGAATATATGTTTCTTGAAATCCAAAAGAAAATGTATTTTGATACATTACTGTGCATTTCTAAATCTTGTTGTAGAGAATACACAGATACTATTGTACGTCTTCACATTTCCCACTAATAAACATAGAAATAAAAGTAACTTTTCTGCATTTTGACTGTGACTACCTCATTGGAGATCACATGTTTTTATTTGAATACACTTACCTTAACATTAATAGGTGATGTAATAGTCTTCTCTGTCTCCCATCTGCTGCTCTGTTTTCATCTAGAGATGGGCTTGGGGATGGTTGGCTTCTTCTTCATCAGAGATGTCCTGCTAAGTCTGCAGTGGGCCTCTCTCCATTGTATATACATTGTGCAGCATAGCACACACTGCAACAGTTTTGCATGCAACTGGAAGTAAATATTGGAGTGTTACCCCCGTTTTGCGAAGGCAGCAAGACCTTGCCTTCAGCAGCCCAAACGTGCTCTGTAACAGCCCTGGTTCACCTGGGGGTAATATTGTACCAGCGTTGGCTCCTTGTACTTGCACTGAAGTATGGGGTCATAACCATCGTGCGTAGTGCATTAGCAATGCCACCTTACAAAAATTAAACATAACATTAAAACCACAACTACATATCATGTAAATACTGTAAAACTAAATGATGACAATTAAAACTTCCTAAAATGAATCAGCCTTCTGTCTCCTCTTGCAAGCTGGTTGTATAGAGAACAATGCCGGATTTAAAGGGGTCAATTTTAAAGGGGTCATAAGTGGAACATTCGCATTTTGCCACAAGATCAGTAATTGAAAAGCCAGCATTACAAACTATGTGAATGTTTAAGGAGTGCTGTCTCTTCTGATTCCTGTACAACAATTTAGTAGCACTATGAGGGCATATTAATACGTGTGCTATCAACACAGCCTATATGTGGGAAATGTGCCACAGGAAAAACAAAATCTAATTTAGTTTTCTGAAAGTCTTGTGGAGAACTGGGACAAAATATATATATCTGAAATTTTAGCAGTATTGCACCTATAAAACTATGAAAACAAATCTGAAAGTGCACTTTGAGAAACCTCTCCTGCAATGGCAACACCCCCGGATAGCTTCCTGAGACTAAAAGATGTAGGCAGCAAAGTACCTGTATGTGGGTTAATATTGAAACACTCTTCTGTGTGTCCTTCACAACACAGGGTCCAATTCATCAATTGTATCCAAACTAACAGTGCTACCTAGCCTATATCTGTCACATATCTCCTCCTCGGTCTGCTAAATTAGTCACCCTAACTCTGAAAATGTGCTTCTTTCTTTGCCATCTCTTGTGCTAGTGTGGAGCACACCGCCTCGATTTCCTTGTTATAGCATACAGAGCAGCCATTGTGGGAGGAAAAACAAAGATTCCACCCCTTTCACAGTCTGCATCTGATTACCACCTCCTCCCAGTGAGTGGGGTAAGCAGTTGAAGCCGAAAAAATCACCACGCAGGCCCGGTTAACTTCCTTCACATGCAAGTAGTCTGTGGTGTGATAGTCAGAGTAAATTACACCCTCCAGTTTGCAAGGGAGTCAGGTGTGGACACAAACATTAAATCTAATCCCACAGTAGCCTGGGATGCCAGCGTGTATTATTTGTGTTGCGCTTGTGGTTGCCATGGTAACATACCCTGGCCTGAGGGGAAGGACAGTGCAAGGATGGCCTCAATCTGTAACAGACACTTTATTCAGTATTTACAGCTGCATTTGCTAGCATCAGATATTACCAAAAAGGAGCTTTGGCGATGCAATAAACAGTAACTCCGACACACTCTGGGATTTTAATAACCATTTAGTATTTTTGATTTCGAAAAACACTGAAATGTAAAAATGGGATTTGTAAACAACGAATGAAGGACTGGGAGCAAGCCCATTGGAATGGTTAACAGGTACAGACTGGGAGCCTGTGCAAGCTCTCTCCAGCCCGGCAACTGTTGCTGGGCTGGGGAGAGCCTACTGCGCATGCGTTTGGCCGGCTCCAGACAACCAACCGAACACATATGCGCTCTGAGGGGGGAGTGCTGTACACTCCCCCCTCACTGCTCGTCACCCCTGTGGCCCGCCCCTTTACAAGAAAACATTAATAAACTTAGGGGGTCATTCCGACCCCGGCGGGTGGCGGGTGCCGCCCGCCGTGCGGAGACCGCCAGAAGACCGCACCGCGGTCAAATGACCGCGGCGGTCATTCTGACTTTCCCGCTGGGCGGGCGGGCGGGCGCCAAAAGGCCGCCCGCCCGCCCAGCGGGAAAGCCCCAGCAACGATGAAGCCGGCTCCGAATGGAGCCAGCGGAGTTGCTGGTGTGCGACGGGTGCAGTGGCACCCGTCGCGATTTTTAGTGTCTGCTTTGCAGACACTGAAAATCTGAATGGGGCCCTGTTAGGGGGCCCCTGCAGTGCCATGCCAGTGGCATGGGCACTGCAGGGGCCCCCAGGGGCCCCACGACACCCGTTCCCGCCAGCCTGTTCCTGGCGGTGTAAACCGCCAGGAACAGGCTGGCGGGAAGGGGGTCGGAATCCCCATGGCGGCGCTGCTTGCAGCGCCACTGTGGAGGATTCCCTGGGGCAGGGGAAAACCGGCGGGAAACCGCTGGTTCCCCTTTTCTGACCGCGGCTTTACCGCCGCGGTCAGAATTGCCCCAGAAGCCAGCCTGTTGGCGGTGCTTCCTCCGTCCCCGGCCCTGGCGGTCCATGAACGCCAGAGTCGAAATGAGGCCCTTAGTTTGTTATCGTTTTCTTATAAAGGGTTTGCAGCTGCTGGCAGGGGGAAACACTCCTCTGCCCAAACGGAGGAGCCGCCCCTGTCTAAAACTACACAAGGCTGGAGTGGCAAGCCTGGAGACATGTTTTCCAGTGCTACATTAGTGGATGGCACAATGAGTTCTGCAGCCCACTAGTAGCATTTAAGTTACTGGCTCTGGGTACTTGAGGCACCATTTACTACTTACTGACTTAAAAGTAAATTAAATGTGCCAACTAGGGTGTGCCAATTCTAACATGTTTAGAGAGGAGAGCACAAACACTTTACCACTGGTTAGCAGGAGTAAAGTGTGCAGAGTCCTATGGCCAGCAAAAAACAGATTCAACTAAAGAAGGAAAAGAAATCTGAGGGAACGCCACACAAAAAAGATGGCCATTTCCAATAAAGGTTTACTAACAAAGGTTTATTTCGTCCAGGAGCATCAGAACTAGCTTTGCCATTGAATAAAGATCTATGCATTGGTGTTCAATAATATAATGGGCATTTCAGAGCTACTTTGAGTATTGTCTGATCTGGCACGGGGATAACTGTGTCTGTAGCCTCTCATTGACACTGCCATTATACCATCACTTAAGTACCTGGGTTAGGATGGGACCCATACTTCCACTTCTTATAAAAAAGAGGAGAATAACCACCAGGACCCAGGGCCGGCTTGTAACCTTTGAAAGTGTTGGGGTGAGTGAAGTGCCCCACCACTTCCCCCCCAAAAAAACCCCAAAAAGCACCCTTTCCCTCCAAAAGCCCAAAGTAAAATGACCCCTCCCTCCAAAAGCCCAAATAAAAGCAGAATACGAACTACAAAATAAACATAACCACTACACTTACATGCATTACACTTATATGCATCACACACAGATGCATTACACATTTAAAATAAAATAACAGCACTTACTCACAGGCTGTATGTACTCCTCAGTGCTCTTCTCCTTCTTCCATGCCCTAAGAGCTGCCCTAACTAATCCATATACTGCTCTCATGCTGCTACCCACCCAGGTCAACACCATCAGGACCTCCTGCTTCCACTCCCTGAAGATGATACAGAAAATGAAGACGTTCTTCAAATGGATCCCACCAGCACATGCAGAGCAGTCACCCAAGCCCTCATCACCATCAAACTGGACTTTGAAAACACCTCTACACCAGAATTGTGGAGAAGTGTGGCTCAATGGTTAGAGCGGCAGACCCTGATGTAGAAATCTGGCCTGGGACCAGGGTTCAATTCCCGCCTCGGCGGGTCTTGAGCTCAATTTCCTCGGACCTGATAATTCTCGCATCGGTGCCTAATCTAATTCATGGGTCCCACTCTGTAACTCTGGGCAATAGCTTGCTTAATCTCCACAATGGCCCCAACAGTGCTGGGATGCCTGGCTTCACCTTGGAGCTTGCCCAGGAGCTTGCCCAGGAGTGGGCACCTCACAGAGAAAATTTAGGAGGGGTTCCACAGCGGTATGTGTACAGTGCCTTGAGACCCTAACGGGTTAATAGTACGCTATACAAGTACGAAGTTTAGTTTAGAATTAGCACACAACTAACCAGACGCTTCCAAACTCCGCAGCCTTCCACAACACACACACATCACCCCACACATCAGGAAGCTCCATTGGCTGACTATAAACAAACAAGCTCTTTTCAAACTACTCACACACACCATCAGTGCCTTTCCCAACACGCATCCAGTCTACCTCCATAACCGCACCATTTTCTCCAAACCCACGAGACACCCCCACTCAGCCGGACTGCTACTTGCACACACCCCATGCATATGCAGAACTAGCGCTGGCCTTCTCTTACATTGCATTCCACCGCTGGAGAAAGTATTTTCTCTAAATATCAATCCGTGGTGTTTTTGGTATTGTGCACCTTAGGTATTGTGCACCTTAGATGAGTGCCCATGTATATTCTAACTCAGATAATGTATTCTACCTGCAACGGTGTGGCTATAAATACATATTCTGCCTACAGTTACCGTAAAACGTCATGTATCATGTGAACCTTCCACTGTCAGGTAATCATTTTTTACCCACTATAGCTTGAAGTTTGGAAGCAACACCACTGCATTATAAACTTGGTTTACTTGTTCTTACATTTTCATCAGGTGCCCCCTGCATTTGCTTGTCCTGAAGAGGACCTCACACTTCAGTCAGGTCCAAAATGTCAATATTTCAGCACATAAACTGATGTTGGCAATATATATATAAAATTAATACTGATATAACCCAATTTTATGTGTGCTTTGGAACACATACTTGAAAGTGTCTGTTTATATATAACTACAAATCTGATACTTCTATGTGGTTCCTCACATTGGGAATCTGTTATTTCTATTTGTTCATATTCATGTATGTATATGTCAAGTGGTTTATGTCCTGTTAATACTGTATTTCGATTTCAAATGTGGTCCATATTAAATCACTCTTAGGGCTATAGTGTACCTTTCGTGCTTGCATTAGTTGATTGACAAAAATCGTTTTGGCCTATTGTAATAACTAGATAAATTAAATTTAGGTGAACCATTGTTTTGGTTGTAGAAGGTACAGGTGCCAGACATATCTCACACACAAATGAGAATCCAGGCTGTCTGAGGCATACCTCCTATGACTTCAACTATCTACAAAGTATGGCCTGTGTTCCCCATGATTCTCTGGGTTGTCAAATACTGCTTCTTTCCCATTCTTCCTTCTCTGAACTGTATGTTATTGCTGGTGACATTTGAAAGTGGTGGGGCCTAAAAGTTTGAGATGAGTGGGTGGTGGTAAGCAAGTGCAATGAGAGAGCTCGACCATCAAAAGAGCTGCTCCGGGGGTTCCTCCCCAAAACGTTTCTAAGAGAGAGTTGGCAAATTATGCATTTTCAAGCATATTTGAGAAAGCAAGAAGATTAATAAAGCAATCGTGAAAGTGCAATCTGTTATGCGCTGGTCATCATACACCTACCATATGCTAGTGTAATCTGGGATCGGGTCTGTGAGCAGAGAACATGGGTCGCTCTGGCAGGTCACTGGCAGTTTAGTTGCATCTCACTCCTGGGTTTTAGAGTTTTAGACACAGATACAGGCCACCTATTGCAAGCAGTTACATACATTTCCATTGTAGTGGGTTTGAGAGGGGATGTGGGAGCCAGATTACCCTGCACTTCCATAGTGGGCACTGCCAGTTCACACAGGACATGGGCAGTTAATGACATTTCAGTTCCAGAGGACTTTTAAATGGTTGCGGCAGACAAAGGGACAGTGAGGGCTAAAGTCTCCTTTAAATCAACTTACACCATGAAGCAGGGCTACAGAAACTGCAAAGTTGCAAAAAGAAATAAAAGTAGCCCAAATCAACTTGCACAAATTTTGATGCTGGTGCAAACAGAATATAAACAAAATGTTCTCCGGTTTACAACACAGAAAAAAAGGTGTTCAAGCAAAAACAGATTCTGAAACACTATTACTACATCCGTCTCTAGTAATAAGTTGAATGAGTAACAGTGATGTTAGCAAAGATACCTTAACCCACAATAACTTTTTTTAATTAAAAATATTTTGCACAATGTTCAACTGCTCATTGAAGAAAAATTAAAAAAGTGTCCCAAACACAGTCCAATTCTTTCCCCTTTTAGAAGTGGAAAATATATTTCCTCTTTTCCTTATTATATAAGCACAACAAACCTAGAGTTAAATCAGTTTGTGTAATGCTTGCCCGGGTGCGAGTATAGTTTGTAATATTCTGTGTGACCAAGAATCCAAATATCAAACACACTACACAGACACAAAAATAGCAAAAGCTGTGAATATGAAATTGACTGTTTTTTTAATGTCCCAGATCAAAACTTTTCTAATACATTTTATTAAAAAAACAGGCACACACTCAGGCATCCACAAGTAGGCCACAACAAACCAGACCATGGTTTTCGACCACACTTGTGACACCAAACTCTGCCACATAGAACATATTGAGGCCAAAGACCTCTCCAACCGCACATACACCCCTTTCCCCCGAGAGTTAAAGTGCCAGGATACCCCACTGGTGGCAGCTATGTGCTACAGGAATGCTAGATAACATAATATGGCTTCATTTTAATACATTTCAATAATTAATGTTAATATTTCCTAACTCATTGTTAGTCTGTTGACTTCATAAAGATGAAAGTCGGAGTCGCTGCTTAAATGTTTCAAGGTTGTAACTTTAAAGACCCTGAAGTTATGGGGTTAAAATAGAAATCTCTCTCTTATCAAAGAAGATGGAGACATAATTAGGAATTGAATAATAATATGACATTTATGGGAATATCTTTTCAGCTTCAGAAAAATAAATTGTATATTCTTAATTTGTATTCCACTGTACTGTAAGATAATATATGTGTATGTTTATGTAGTGTCATGGTCTGATTATCTTAATTGTTTTGTCTGATGTGTTAGGTTGTCTCCGTTTATTAATTCATGTATAGGTGTAAATATTTATGATTTTTTTTTTTGTCTTTCCATGTTTATTTTTGTATAATTGTATATTTGAATATTGATTTATGCCGTTGTTTGACATACATTTGTAATAAATATATATTTTTTTTTTAAATCGTTACAGCTTTGTTCTATACTAGATATAAGTGAATATTGATTGTAGCTCATTGCCTTTTCTTGTATTCAAGTATTATTCCCTGGATGGGCTACTTATCAAACCAGGGACCCTCGATAGTCTTTTTTCCTTGTAACTTTAAAGAGACAAGCTAACTGCTAGAGTATTTTACCCAGTGGGATAAAAAAATGCAAAATGCAGTCCAAGCACACTGGAAAGCATCATAATTAATAGCAGAAATTGGTTTTTAATGTGCTTGTATAACCTGCTCTTACTGCTGTAGGACACAGCTCAGAACCACTTGAAATAACCTGACGATGTACATTATTGAATATGGAAAATTGTGCACCGTGCTGTATTCATTTTATTTGTTTCGGGAAGATAAAAGGCTGGGACAGCTCTACCAGATTAAACGCTTATACAGCTCACTGCAGCATGAGATCTGGCAGAGTAAACTGGCGCTTGGACTCACAGGAGAACTGCCACATGAACAGAGTTATAGCCTACGTAACACACGTGCCCCTTTCAAATGCATACTTCACGAATGAAGGGCATTCGAGTGCTCTGCACAACCTTTTTGGATGCACTGTGTTCATATTAAAGGCCACTTTCTCTGTCTGGATGACTAGGTGGGAGAGAAATCGTCCGTCCTCTTTTGAAGATCCGAGATCAGTGTTACAAGACCCATGCCTTCTTCCTTATTTGGTTGTGAATATGTTAAACACATTCTTTTCCAGGAACCCCAAGTAGTTATTGACGAGGCTTTTGTCAAATGGCCCTACTTATCTGTGGCTGACTAAAAGTTAACACACTCACTGTCCGGTCCCTGAGCAACGTCCGACTCTGAACACACGTGACTTTGCCCCCAAGCATGCTGCAAGCATGAAAGTTGTAACCTCCCTCCAGTCTCTGTCCCACCTCGCGAGTCCTGAGGCAATCCAGACACGGCTCTCGGAGCGCGAGGATTGGCTGGGTCAGGAGCTGCCAGCGCTCCTTAGGAGCCTTGAGGGCTGTGGTAGCCATCCCCCAGGCTCCTACATTGCGAAGGTAGGTTAGGGTTTAGGTGCGCATGTCGGGGTGGACAGAGCAAGGCACCCGTCCAACCTGACATGCGCACTTCACTCAAAGGAGGCCCAGCAGCTAATCAAGCAGGCTCGGGGGCTCCACCCCACCTTTCCCCACCCCTGCAGTCACTCTCAAATTTGCCTGGGCCATGCCGCACACTTTGGCTAAAAAAAAATAATAAATAATCCAAAGAATGTAACAAAGTAAACATGATTTATGGGGCTCAGGGGCAACAAAAAACAGGGGGTCAATGCCCCCAAGCCCCTATAAAGAAACCACCGCTGTTATTTTATATTCTTTACTGTACATTTGAGTTCCATGTGAATGGAAGGTGGCCTTTTACATTAGTAATGAACATGATGCTGATTATATGCGTTTGCTCTGTAGCATGGTACATCAGTCAATTGAACTTTTGAAGTGAGATTGCTACACGTTGGAATATGCCTGGGCCAAGTATGCGAGAAGCATGCCTCGTATGTAAACAGAGTGACTGCTTAGTCACCCTGTTTTTTAGTTGGACCTCCTTCCTATTTAACAAATACAAGAAATGTGTGCTTTTTTCTGTTTGTGTTAATATTTGCACTAAAGATTGTATATGGGCCCCTTAGCTAAGGGTATTTTCAAAACTACACTCAAATACATTGTAGCTTCATCTATGTTTGTCACGTATGGATCTGAATGAAAAGAATACTGAAGGAATACTGAAGCAGATGCAAGCTGTCTAAAAGTGCAACGTTTGAGTTCTTTCCAGTTCTCTGACCTTTCTCGTTTGAGTGGACGTGCCTTATGGTTTAGTATGCTGTTCTGTGTCCTCTCACTGAGAGCTACTGGCTCCAACACCATTATTCACTGTTATAATGTAACAATAGCGGGTAACAAAATTGACCATCTGTTGCTACCTCATAAAATAACTCGAGGATGCTCTGACGGGCCTCTTGGAGAGCGTCAGTACAGCCATGACTTTCTGCTCTGGTGGGCGACAGATGCCACAGTTTATGGAGGGAGGGTGTGGGGTGGCACACACAGTGTTGGGGTGAGTAGCGGGTGGACAGGTACTTCTCTTTTTACATTTGAGGTAGATAGGAAAGGCCATGTTATGTATGGCTCTCCATTACTTCTGTGCCCCTGCTTAGTAGTTGTAAGTAGGAGCGGATGATTTTGAGGGGCATGCATATCATAAATTTAGAGATGGGTCAAATGTGAATAGCAGGGCCTTTTCACTTCAGGGTTCTAAGCAACATCAATGAGAACTGAAGTTTTGCTTTTGTGTATCCAATGTCACTCAGAACCTCTTTCTGAAAAACATTCCTGTTATTCACTGCTACTCCTAAATAATTCTGTAGCTTGTGAATGAAAATGTTGGCATCGATATGTGGGGCTATTGTGTTTTTACTCTGAACCCAGAAAGGTTTGTTCAGATCTTTGTCTTGAGCGGTGCATCTGAAACGTGTGATGTTCTGTGGAATTAGCTGATAGTCTGGAATATTTGCTACCAAACTACGGGCTTGATTTAGGGTTCGGCTTGTGAAAGTGTCATGCAGGCTACTAGTCATTTTTTTCACTTCGGGCTGCCCCCCTCCCAAGTGGAGGAAATATTTTCCACATTTAGACATCTCTGCCAATGCGTCTTCTTGGTAAGTCTGCAAGAAATGTTCTGCCAAAAGAGACATTTTTGTCAGCAAATTTCAGGGTTTGATTTTTGCTAGTAATTACAACTGGTGGTACCAACACTCATTTTAAGGTGGACAGGAATTTATTATTCTTTGTAGGAAATTACCCTCATTTCCCTGCTGTTGCCCCAGTATGTTGCCCTATCTGTTCTGATGGCTTTAGAACTCTTTGCATTTCACTCCTGCTAGTGCCTGGCTCACCATTTAAACATTGTTGAATTGCCTCAGCCCCAATGTGTACATTTAACTTGTCAATAAGCCATAATGTATGGTGTACAAGGTGTATCCAAGGCCTGGAAGTTAAAGGTCATGAGTGGACTACAGCCACACCCATTGTTCCTTTCAATGCAGTGGTGAAGAATACATGGCTTCAGGTCTATCTTGTATAGCCTGACTGCTGAAGCGTGTTCTGTTAACATAACCCTTTTTGACAGGTAAAGACCTCCCTTTTAAATAATATGAAGTCACTCCTATGACAGCCTTGCTGCCCACAAGTGAGGAAGCACGGTGCTTAAAAGTGGGACCTGCAGATAATGAATATTACCATGTCCCTACAATGACATGGACCTAAAAGCAATTTCCATGTGGCAGGCCCAGCTATCTTATGTAGCTGTCTAATGTAGAAAACCAGAGTACAGATTAAAATATTCATACTGTATTTTGGGACAGGCACCAGCTAGAAAAATAACTTAACCACTGTTTTGATAGTTATGAAAACCAAATTCAATGGTGAAGTCAGAATTTTATTACTTAGTAAGAAAAGTAACTTTTAGAAAGATACCTTTTACCTGCCTGCCTGCCTGAACTGTCAGGAGGCTAATTAGCATACACTACTGCAAACTTTCAGACTGTGCTGACCTTAAATAGGTGTGACATAGGTGTGAAATGTCTCCCAGGGGCTAACAGGCTTACTTGAATGGCTAGAGATGACTCCTATGAGCTCAACAGAGCATGGCGGGTGGAGACTGTGGGGGCATCTTTATGACATCACAGTGCCAAATCCTGCTTGACAGATCATTTGAACGATGTGTGTGCACTTAGGGAACACTTGCAAGGGAGAGAACAGGCTGCCAAGACAATTCTTGTGGACCACCTGTTTAGTTGCTGAAGGATCCTACTTTTGCCCTGTCATACTTCTGACTCCTGGTTTGTTGTGGGTACAGTTCCTGCTTCAAACTGAATTTTAACATTAGAAGTGGAAGGACACTAGGATTACTAGTAGCCATTCCCCACATACCACCCAACACTGGGTGCCCACGTTTAGTGCGCCAGAAGACTTTCCCCATCTTGAAAATGCCCTAAAAATGGCTTTTGGGGCCTGCTTGTAGTAAGCCAAATATGAACAACCACAGAAGTCTCTAGGGCCTGGAGTCTTTTACCCCAGAGTTTTAGGAGGTGCCTGGAATTAACTAGGTAGGGGCAGGCATAGATATGGCATCCCCAGGCACCCTCTTAGAAACACTTTCTGGATTTGCAGGAGATCAAAAGAGGCCCGGGCGTACTGTCTATGACCTGAGAGGAGCCTTGAAGGACTGGACCTGCTTCCTCCTGTACCCAGTGGAAAGAGGTGGACTCCAAAGGTCAGCTGGTTGAACTCCTGTGTGTTTGCAAGGAGACAACATGCTGCAAGAGGCCTTTTCCTGTAATTACCCAGCTGACCAGTGACAACTGGACTTAGACTGGACCTTGCTGTTGACAGCTGCCTGGCACCCTGGGAGTCTCTAAGTGCATCCCCCGATGTCCAAGGAGGTTTAGCCTGTGGTTGAGTAGGATTTAAAATACTAAGTCAAATGGTAAAATCTTTCACTGTGCGTAACCTGGTTGGTGGTATTTCCCCATAAAAATTAAAAATGCATATCTTTGGTTCCTCTTTTTGTTTTTTTTGCCCTTTTGGTAGCATTTTATTCAATAAATTATACTCTATTTTTTAATTTAGTTTGGAATTTCATTGCTGTTTTTGTACTACATAAATACTCTATACATTGCCCTGAGTTAGTGCTGTCTTCTCTGTGCCATACCTACCATGAGATTGAGCTCAGGTTAATTTAGTGATTCTAAGTATTTAACTTTACAGGTTTGTAATTACTCTTTGCTGTGAGCAATTGCCCACCCAAAATAATGATCCAGTTTCTTACATTCATTAAAAGACTTTGACCTACAGCATGAACGTGAAAGGCAGAAGATGGACAATGAAAGATTAAGAGAAGTATAGGGAAACAGTGACAGAGGAAAAAAGCAGGATTGACAAGGAACTAGCACAAGTGATAGAAAAACTCATGAAGAGGAGGGTGGTGGAAGAAAGAGGCATGAGGTAGAATCAACACTAAGCAGCCTAGGTACTCAGCATACATGGAGTTCAGCAGTGCCAGCGACAGGTTCCTAAGAAGCACTTTGAGATCCTGCACTTTATCATATTTGTTCCCCCGAAATTAAGTGAAGGCTAATTTACAGGCAATGGATAAAACAGAGGGTAGAATATTGGTTATGGTTGATGCCAGTAGTCTAATTTCTCCCTATTAATGGGTGGCCTGCAAAGGTAACTGTCAGTTCTAACATTCCCCACCTGTTGGAAGGTGGGTCATTAGTTGTGTGGCCCGTACTAGTAATGGATCAGCACACGACCACCACAGGGAACCAAACACCCCATTGTAGCGCTTGACTGTCATAGGGTAGCATTGCTGAGCAGTCCACGGCTTACTCATGGGAGGTGGTGTGGGCTAGTAATCCTCATTCATAAGCACGCAAGCATGGCACTCAATAAATGATTGTCCAGTCTGTGCTTTTTCTGTTGATGAAGTAAAAGTGCATTTATTACACACACACACTACTCAATACTATGCAACCATTTACAAATATACGCAAATTGATGGAATTACTCTTGGATGGCATTGTAATCTCTCATGCCCCCTAGGGGAAATATAATCCAACCACCCACATGACAAAACAATCCCTGGTATCACAATGCAAGATTTGCCTGTAATGTAGAGTGAACACACCAAAGCCTCACAAATAAGCATAATTATGGTACAGGAGAGTGAGTGTCAGTCTTATTATGCAAACCAGCAATACCAGAAAAACCAAGAGACATGTTCAAATACTTTAAACAAAAACAAATAGTTGTGGATTACTTTTAGATTACACTGGTGTAACATCATACACTTGATTGTTCTGGTCCAATACCAACCTGCACTCCTAGAGGATGTAGTCACACAAGCCAAGAGCAAAAGTTCTAACATGCTGGTGCTTTACATTTGCTTTTAACCCTTGGGGGGTTATATTTCCTTTGTCCCTTTCAACCTAGGATGGGGGACATAAACTTGGTGTTGGGGGGATGCTGCACTGTTCCTGCAGCTCCTAGACAAAGGGCACTTGGTTGGTGGTGGCCCCATCTTCCTGGGGCCACCACCAGCTGAGCACTGTCTTCTGGAGGACTTGGTTCTCGCAAGGATCTTATGAGCCATATGCATAACAAATGAGTGGCTCTCCCACTGTGCCGGGGAGAGCTGCTGCATTTCTGTAAAGATATGCCTTTCTGGCAGCCTTGCGCCACGTTTCCTGGTGTCCTGGGCAGTGCGGGGGAGCCCACCCTCGGCTGCCCTCTTAATTGGGGTGGTGTCCGGTCCCACCTGGGCACCCCCGTCAGGTAAGTATTGTCGGAGAGCGGCTCAGGGAGCCCATCCCCGGCTGCTCCCGCCGGCTCCCCGCACGGCCAGCACCTCCAGGTGCTGCCGCGGAAGCTGGCCTGTTCCGTGATGTCTGCATACCAGGAACCCTCCCCGCGCAGCCCTGACAAGGGTGCACACACGGGTGCACACATGACCACATGTAACCAGCCCGGGGCCTCCTACTCTTGCTGCGCCACAGCAGCCTTTCCTTAGCAAGGTGGCACTGATGGTCAGACGCGCAGTCCATATTACCATGAGTTTACTGTGGGGGAGTCCCTGAGTAGAAGGCTCCCTCACAGTAAAAGGTCAAATCCCAGGTGGTCAAAAAGTGAAAAAAATCAGGGCAGACCAGATGGTCAGACCCATCCTTTCACACCATCACATGGAACATCAGTAGGAATTTGTATTCATTATAGGAACTGTAATTAAATCAGTGCAGTTGCACTTTCAATGTGTTCATCACAGAGATTATTGATGAATACTTTGCTAATATCATGTTTTTATCAGCTCTTGGCATGGCAGATTTTCCACCACCTTATTTGGTGGTTTTACTACTGCTTCTGTAGAAATGGTGGCAGTTCAGCTGAGTTAGAATAAAGGAATTCCCTCCAAATGGCACAACTTTAAATTGGTAGCAATTCCATTCCCAGTAGCTTGATTCACTGATTCTTTAGTGGGATTTTCTTTACTGCCTTCCTCTAACATGGGTCCCTAAGTGACAACAAAACAATTAACTGAATTGGCCATTTTGAGATGACTAACACCGTCTCATTTACAGACTTTATTAATTGACTGTATGTACATATTTTATTTTACAATTCTCTCATTCTAATGGGGCTATGCAAGATAATTCAAACTGAATCACTGAAATGTTCAGTAGAATTGTTGCAAATTATCAAATTATGCAAAATATCCAACATACTTATTGGTGGCTGAATCCAATGAAATTCCTTCCACCCCATACATTGCAATTTGTTCCTCACATCAAATATATGATGGTTCTGTCAGGAAAAAAAGATTCTTGTGGACTTCCGGCCATTCTATCCAAGTGAGTATTATTCATAGAATGCAAATTTGTGTGCAAAGTAACCAGCAAATTACAGAATGTCAACGTCTTTGGTGATTTTCACTACATATACAGTACATGGGACAAGAACTAGTCTTATTGTTTGGATGAGATATCAATAACGCTATTAGTCCATGATTGAACAGCAACAAGAAATGAAAGAAACAGGAGGGTATGAGCCATTTTATTTTATATAGTTTACGTTCCTTGTCCTTCCCCCAGCACCTCCAGTGCTTAATTTATAAAACGAGAAGTCCCAGGAATCCAAAGTCCTGTGGCCAGCACTACAAATATTGGGGATGCTGAATACCAAGGTTGTGTAGACTTGATTTTGTCTCATGCCTCTTTTATTCCCCACCAGACACTCCCTGCACTGTTATCTCACTCTTGCTAGTTCTTTTTCATCACGGCTTTCTCTCGTTGTCACTTTTTCTGTCTTTCTCTTCAGATAAGGATGAAACAATGGTTTAACCCTGTGATGTGATTGTAGATCAAATATTACATGATGTTAATCCTGCTTCTTCTGTTATTGGGTGAATAAAAAGTTATGGACAGCTTTCTCTTGAAAAAGAACTTCAAGGGAGGGCTGATACCAGTAAGTATGGACTGTCAATACAGCCTAACTGACAAATATGTCAGAAAATGTAAAACTACCATTTGGCACTATGTTTTAGTGCAAAATGACTCCTCGTATCTGTTGCGTCCTCCCCAGCCTGGAAGCATGCACAAGAAGACACCACATATGCAGCTCATAATAAACATCTTTACTTATCAACATACAACATGTAACAAAGCTCTCAATGTTCAAATAACCGTTAACCCCACATCTTGACACCTCCCAGATCGATTACATAATTTGCTTCATAAGTTCACCCCTAGTCCCGGGGACCTAACATCTACAATTCAAAGACACTACATCTCCCCCTTTGTTAAATAAAAAGACACAAACAAAAGAAAAGAACAAATAGCAACATCATATTTCTTCAATCAGCCATCCAGGTGTTTGCACAGTTCAGCCAGACACGTGGTATGAGGTAGTTGTACCTGGAGTGGCTCTCCAGGGATACAGGGTCTAATGTTTGATCAAAGTCTTCAGGTAGGGACATTTCTTCTGAATCTGTAGGGAATGATGATTGACAAGACATATGCCTGAAGTGAGATGAGTCCCTTGTGATGGATTTGCCTGGAAGATGCACCATTAATATATGTCCCTTTCATGTTACAACTTTAAAGGTTGAACATCAAATCGAAGATCTGTCTTTTGCTTTTGTTTGACGAGGACCAAGCCATCCTTATCGAACACATTCTCTTGAGTTTGACGATGTCGATCAACATATATCTTCATCTGATGCTTCAGAGCAGCATCAGTAGCACAAATCACATCATCATGTAAGCTTTGCTCACAGGCTCACTGTGGTAGTTTGATTCTCATGGCTCTCTCGAACATCAGAGTGGCAGGACTCTCACCTGTATAGGAATGAGGGGTTGGCTGATAAGCACGGAGGGCTTGGCACAATGTCTGACTCAGATCAAATCCCTCTATTGATGCACGTTGAATCACCTTTCTTAGGGTCCCTATAAATCACTCCACAACACCGTTGGCTTGAGGCCACAAAGGTATACTTTTCTTATGTTTTATGTTAAGACCGGCTAGAAGCTCCTTGAACTCCTTGCTGTTGAATGGTGGACCATTGTCAGGCTTGAGAATGTCAGTATGTCCCACACTGCAAATATGTTATCTAGCTGCTCAATGACTTTGTTGTGGGTTGTGGATGACATGTCTTCTACCAGAAGAAACAGGGAATGCTCATCAATGATCACCATAAGGTGATGTCCATTGGCCAGAGGCCCAAAGAAATCAATAGCAATTCTTTCCCACTCATGCTCAGGGAGATCAAACAGTGTCATGGAATTCTGGGTCATCTTGGGGAACAGGCAGTAGTATAAATGACACTTGAGTTCTCGCTCCACTTTCTCGTCCAATCGAGGGAAACACCTGTGATCCCTCAATGCCCTCTTGGTGGCCACAATGTCCTTCATGGGCGAGTTAAATAACTTGCGGTCTTAAACTCGCAGGTGTGACAATCCAGGTTAACAGTTCATCTTGGACATTGCACTGTTTTTTAAATTCAGCATCGTCACTTAAAGGTCGAACACTCCTTTTCCAGGACTGGCCTACGATATTGTCTTTAAGGGTAAACATGTCATTATTAGCATTGGTAGCAGAAATGACCTGCTCAATGGACAGAGCTGCAGATGTGCTGGACTTTACGATGAAGTTAATGTATTTCTCAGTAGTCTTCAATGTTGAACTGTGCTGCTGTCGGGGTACTTGTGAGAAATAATCAGCAGGATTTAGATTTTTGCCTGGCTTGTGCATAATGGTATAGTCATACTCTTGTGGACGCAACCCCCACCTCTTGATGCAAGAGGGCATCTTGGCTTATGGATTGCCAAAATTGGTGAGTAACGCCTGGGGAACAGTAACAATCATGAAATGTTTTCCATACAGAAGTACATGAAAATGTTCACAGGCCCACACCACCGCCAGGCTCTCCTTTTCTGACTGGGAATAGTCACGTTGTGTGTCAGACAGATTTCGACTGGTGTATGCCACAATGCGTCTCCAAACATCCTGCTCCCAACCCCACCGGGCTCGCAGCAACAATGATCTCAGTGTGTAGTTTAGGATCAAAGTAAGCCATCTCAGTCATATTTTCAATGGCATGTTTTATATTCTTGAAACTATGGTCACCTTCAGCAGACCTTTGCAACTGGTCATTTTGTTTTATCAGGTCTCGCAAGTGGGCACTGACTGTGGCAAAGTCACAAATGTGCCTTGAACAATAGCTGGCCATGCCCAAGAAAGACCGTACTATTGTGACATCTTGTGGAGGACTAGTGGCTGATATTGCTCATAGTTTGTCAGGATTAGGAGTCATGCCTCCATCAGAAAATACATGTCCACCGAACTTGAGTTTTGTTTTGTGGAATTCGCACTTTTCAGCATTAAAGGTGAGGCCTGCATCTGTAATTGACACACTTGTTTGAAGGCTTCATCATGCTCCTTTTGTGTTGCAGAAAAAGACCAGTATATCATCACTGTAATTGAAGGCATGTGTCACAAGCTGAATAATCCTACGTATAATATCTTGGAATATTTCTGCAGCAGAGGACACTATAAAGCTTAATCTTTGTATCTAAATAAACCAACATGAGTTGAAAATGCGGTAATGTACCTGCAGTTCACTTTCAGTTCAAGCTGATGGTAGCTCTTGTTCAGGTCAAGATGAGGAAAACGTTGACTCCATTCAACTGAATGATCATATCCGCGATGCGTGGACCAGGATGTCTCTCTCTCTTGATTGGTTTGTTGGCTTGGCACATATCCATGCAGATGCGCATTGCACCTCCACTGTCCTTTTTTGGCACTACATCAATGGGCGACACCCATGGTGTAGGCCCTGTAGAGCGCTCAATAATGTCATATTTCAGCAAAGCTTCTAGCTCCTTCTCAACCGCTTATTGTAGGTGAAATGCTATCCTGCACTGTCACTGTATAACAGGCCTGATTTCTTCATTAATATGGAGTTGCATCTTCAATGTTTTGAGCCTTCCTAGACCATGAAACAGTGACTGGAACTGACTCACAATCTCATGTTGTATATTTAAGTTGTATTTGATGGATATCAGCCTCATGTCAACAGCGGTTGTAAAGCTAAGTATGCATGTACTAGATGGAGTACCTTGAAGGACGTGAATTGGGACCTGCACAGACTTCTTCTTATGCCACAGGGTCGCTATGAATGATCCTTGACTCGCCAACAGTTTGGAAGCAGCCCATATGTATACCTTCATACTTGACAGTTTGAGTCGTGGTACAGGCAGTAGACACTGAAATTGTTCAACTGGCAAGATGTTGATTGATGCACCACTATCGGTTACAAACGTTACTGAGCAACTGTTGCCTTTCAGTTTGATTTTCGGGCAATAGCCATATGAGTTCTTTTGCTTTCTCAGCTCAATTGTTTTTGCCTTCTTTCGAGTACCACGCAAGTGACAAGGCCCACTTGTCCATGTCGTTTTTTTTTTTTTTTACCTATGACCATTGCACATTCACTCTCTTCACTGTTGCTCAATGGTGACTTCCAGGAACGTTTGCAGGACCTGTTGCAGTTGCAGTCATTTTTTCGACCTGTTGCAGTTGCAGTCATTTTTTACCTCTCTGGGTGTGGCGAGACTACTTCAGGAGCATTCTGGCATCCATCTTCTCTTCCTGCCAAAACACACTTGATTTCCTCTTCACTTTGTAAACGGTTATAAAGTAGCTCTCCCTTCCACACACTCTTTACACATTTGTCTGATGGCTGAACATTAACTCTCATGTGGAAATGAGAATCCAAATCAGAAAGAGAGCTTTTCTGTAAGGATGTCTACTTACAGGCATCTGCTTGGCCCTGGTGTCTACTCTTCATGTCCAATGCTGATTCACCTTTTGCTGCCCCTGCTTCCATATTGGCAGCTTGTCGATCAGCTCATTCCTCTGCTCTAGCAGCCATTAATACCTTTTCTAGACTGTGTTTCTCACAACTTGCATCTTCTGAATGAGTCTGACAAACAACCATCAATGACTGTACGCATGGCTTCTTCATCATTAAATTCACTAAGTTTGTTGAAAGACTTGATGTGCTCATCAAAAACTGCAAACTCATCCATTGTTTCACCAACTCTTCTTGCTTGATTGAAAATGTACCTTTCACAGTCAAAATTGGCATTGGATTTAAACTTGGCTCACAATGCTTCTTTGATTTGTTGTCTCAATCTGTGAGACTTCCTTTATTACTTCTTTCCCTCTTCACCAGCGAGATTCATTAAGTATTTAATAATTTTCTTATCACTTGCTTCTTCCAGAACATCTATGAAATCATTGAAAGTTTTGATCCACGTGGTCCATCTGGTTCCAATATTCTGTTTTTAGGTGGTATTGAATGGCAGCAGAGGTTTTAGAAAACGGCAGCACTGTACTCCATACTTCTGTGGCTGCCACTGAAAAAATTCACAATTCCAAATGTGGCTTCGATGGTTCCTATGGTGACCAACATCTTTACAAGCACAACACCTGTGTTTGCTCCGGAGATACCTCACCCGAGTTTAAGGTCATATGACTGGTAAGTAAGTTCACTTCTTGTACCTGGATATCTCTGCCTTCTAGCGTTGTATCTGGCTGTCGCTTCCTTTGACATTGTACCTGGTTATCACTGCCTTCTAGCAGTATCTCTGATTGTCACTGCATTTTAGGTTGTACCTAGTTGGCACTGCCTTTAGTGTTGTCTGTGCATGGCTGATGGCTCGGTGTTGTGGTGCAGCACCTTCTTTTTTTCTCAGCCTTACCACCAAGTGTTGGGGGGCTTTTCTGATGGTGCTCCCTTGTCATGCCTTCAACTTCTCCATGAGACATCATAAGGGTTGGAGTGACGCTTGCACTCCACATACACCAACCGCAGGCTTCTCTGTTTCAGCTGGGACACACATGACAGTTTTTGCAAACTATCAGTTTCTGTTTCTTCAAGGCACGTATCACCTACTCATCACCATTTGTTGCGTCCTCCACAGCCCCATTGCATAGACAAGAACGCACCACACACGGAACTTGTAATTAATGTCTTTACTCATCAGCGTACAACTTGTATCTGAACTCTCAATATTCCAATAATTGTTAAGATCACACCTTGACACCTCCCAGATTACTTACGGAATTTCCTTCCAAAGTCTGCCCCTAGTCACAGGGTCCTAACACGTACAGTTTTAAGACACTACAGCATCCATTTTGGACAGTGAGTGCAACACAAGCACTGCAAGCATGAGCTGCTCACATTCTGGTCATTCAGTCTGTTCCCATTCTCACACACTTGTGCTAAATATTTGCTGTGAATGGCGCATAATTATGGGACTTGGTGTTATAGAGTAATTTCAGGAATTTAGCATAACAAAGGTAATACAAAAGTGCCAAAATGATGCAAGATTATGTCTTTGTAACAGAAATTTCACCTGGGCCTACAGTAGAACTTTCAAAGTTCTAATGAATGTACTAAAACTTTTCTAAGCCCTGTGGCTAAACATTCTGATGTTCCTCTACTATACAGCTGCTACGCTCCTGCTCTGGAAGGGATCACTTGCATGTCTCCATATATGACAAGCATTCCTTTATGGAACAAGTTCAACACAGAGAGGTGTCCTCTTGGGACATCTCCCATGTCCAAGTATTTCGAAACTAATATAGACAATGGTTTTGAGGTACCAGTGTTTTCAACAGGGAGTGACTCAGTACATAAAAAACAGCATAATAAACTGGAAAGTTGGCACAAATAGAAATGATAGCTCAGATAGGTCTGTGTGAAAATATAGAAGGTTTAATAAATAAAGTTTGGGATCCCTTTTAATTCATCTGCTTATAGTAGCAGTAACGTTTGAAGACAATCTAGAGATAAATGGATGGCAGTAACTCAAACCCCATGACTTTAACTACACAAAACTCTACTTGACTTTTACTTCAATGTGACCATTACTTCGGTTAGATATATATATAATATTCTGAGTCTAGTGTTAGCCAAATTGGGCATAACAGAACGTTGAAGTAATGAGCTGGTGGCAGTCATAATCAGGGCAAATTATTGTTATTTGAGGGTGTACATTTTGAAGAAATGCAGTGCAATCACAAGGCAAATACAGATCTGGCCAAAATATTATCACATCAGGAAATCATCAAAGACTACATTACTGAAAGTATCTTGCCTGATCACACAGCTTTTTTGTGAAATTTGCTTGTGAGTTGCATATTGTTTTATAACACAGCTCTAATTTTCTTATTGGTACCTAGTTGAGATATTGTTTTTCACCTGTAATGTATGGGATACAGTACTCCTTATATACATAATAAGGATTTTGCAAGTCACCGAGGAGCTCCATGATCATGGAGAGGAAGAGGGCTGAAGGCTGAGTTCATCTATAAGGTAATGAAGCTCTGAGGTGACTTGCAATTTCCTTATAAAGTATGGCAGATGGTACTTTATTCCTTATAATATATGGTGTTACCACTACCCTTCCCACAACCTATTTAAATCGTTCACAAGAAGAATAAAATCAGAATCTGTATTGTGAAATAAATATACCAAGACGCAGTTGCTGTTTGCAAGCAAGAAATTAGAAACAGATTAATGTAGGTTAAGGTATGCTGTGGCTCAGCTTGTGTAAAAACATGCAGAGATTCTATCTTTCCTGTAATGACCTGTAGCATTGAAAAAATAAACATGTTGCCATAAATAACTCTTTTCTGATGATCACATTTTCTTTTTTTTTAAATACATCAGAAGAAGGAAAAGCCAGTTCCTGTTTCCTTGTTTAAACTGAGGCTGTAATTATACTGCATAGCCTGTCTTTCAACCCAGCTACTGGCTGTGGCAGCAAGCACTGTGTCAGAAGTCAACAGTATTAACATATTAGAGTTGAGCAGTTACCTCGTTTCTTTATTGTAGGCAAGTAGAGATGTCACAAGAAATTACAGAGGGGCTTTTGTGCAGGGATTGAGGCCTCACATGTAATACACAAATGACATGGCTACTTTCCTATAATAAATGAATACAGTTAAACAGTGACATCACAACACTTGCTGCAGGAGACCACAGATACCATCAGAGCCTGCCAATACTCACACAGAGCAAAATGCAATCACCCGCCGGCTGTACCTTGCTGCAGCGGCTTTGGGTACAATCACAAGATGATCTGGCTCGAAGTATGGGCGGATGGGGTTAGAAAGGGAACACTGGAGAGCAGGTCCTCTTGAAGGTGAAGACACAGAGAGTGGTCTTTTGGAATATGTTCTCAAATTTATGAGTATGATACACTTAAAGATCTCTCCTACCTCATTTATGGACCTCAAGACCAATAGTAGAGAAAGAATGTTCTGCCCTTTTCCCGGTGTGGTGATGGAAGGAGGAATGAGTCGGAGCAGACCTGTTTAGATAAAAATCTGTAAAATATGAGTAGCCAGACTACATAGCCATAATCCATTACCTCAGTGAGCTCGTCACTCATGCTTCCATTGCGCATACCAAACTCTCACCTAAACGAAGAATCATAATACCTGCTTAGACTTTTGCCAAACCTTCTGAATTACATTTTTACTTTGGGATTCTTTAAATGATCTGCAGTTTCAAGTGTGGCACTGAGTCAGTGAGTGCTTCTCTATATTAAAAAACTCTAAATAAAATATTTATTTTCTACTTGTATTCAGACTGTTCAATCTTTGGTTCTTGTGATTCGCTTTCCAAGGTTATCTTTTGATCTTTTAAGAATGGCATTCACTCAAACTGTTTTGACTTTTTCTTCCCTCATTGAAATAAAGTCTTTGAATCTAAGAATTCAGAAACAAAATCTCAGATTTGCCGTCCATGTAGTATCATTCACTACCTTAAACAATGTCCTTTCATTTTTTCAAAAGAAAGCCTTTTTTTCTCTCTATGAACATCTCACTTAGGGGCATATTTAAGAGCCCCTTGCTCCTCATTGCGCCAGATTAGCATAATTTTTTTAAGCTAATGTGGCCCAACGAGGCCAAAATCCCAGCGCCATGTTTACAAAGTGGAGCAATGAATGCATTGCGTCACTTTGTAACCGTTTGAGATACATTATACCTTTGCCAGGCATAATGTATGCAAAGTGGGCGTTCCTCCATTAGGGGGGGCCAAAACATGGCACAAAGAAATCTAATCTAATTTTTTTCTGCACTTTTAACACTCAGACTAGCTCTAGACTAGTGTCAAAAATTATGACGCAAGTCCCCTAACTACCGCCATGGTGCGCCGTGTTTTAAATACGGTGCACAGTAGGTGGCATTAGGGGGGCGCTAAGGGGTGCAAGAAAAGTGGTGCTGCACTGTGTGCAGTGCCACTTTTCTTAAATATGCCCCTAAGTCTTTGACTTCTGAGTTTTTCTAAGACAAAATACATTTTCCTCAAGTGAAGCTTACCCTAAGCACTTAAAAACTTGTGTCTCCTCTCTCAAGGAGCACTGCTACTTCCTTAGATGGAGACTCAATAAATAGAATTTGAAGCATGGTATGGTCTCCTTTTATTTTAGAGCCACACCTGGGTCCACTGGCAGTTAAAGCAGGGTATGGTCTCTTTTAATTGTGGGGCCATGCCCAGATCCAAGATGTCCACCAGCGTTCCAAAAGGGAGGACAAAGTTTAACCAGGCCTTTTCAATGGGCCTGAAAATGTTGTAAACTGCACCGCGGTCTGGGGCAGGGATGGTGGGTCAGAGCTGCATTTCTCATGCCAGCTGTCTCAGCATGGCATGACACAGGGAGGGAGTGGGAGCAGGGTCTGACAGGTACTGTGAACAAGCAGGTTCCTCAGTAGAACAGATAGCTACCATTTAAACATTAATGTGAAGATCAGCTTTTCAAGCTCATTCTTTCTAAACATTTTATACTGAAAACCTTCGATCCTTAGCAGTATATCGTAAAACATTTATTTATTGTACTCTTGCTGTTTGAAAAAAGGAAGCAAAAAAACTGTGGTGCCCATACATTCACAAACACAGAATTAACATTGATAACAACTAACCTACACTGCTTAAATGATGTGTTTCCAAGACAACACAAGCTCCTTACTGATGTGCTTAATTTCACTGCACTAACTTAACTGTTTCTTACACATTGTCTGGAAACAGAAGAGCACATTCAGAGGAGCTTTATCCTTTTTTACTTCATCATTCAGCACAAGCTCTGGACTACTGGTTTCTTCGATTCATTATGGAAGTCTATGCACTGCGCCTTTATTAAGTCCAAGATTTCAGAAAGTCTCTTGTGGTCTTCACAGACAAATCCAAAAACCTTTCCTGCTGACAATAATAGAACTGTTTATGGAGAGTGAAAAGAGTCTCAGTTTCAGTACCAGGTTTATTTTGCCTCAAATGAGACTGGGCTACATTAGATTTTTAGGACCAAACTATTATTTTCTAGTAGAGAATGTTACCTTTGTCACTCTGAATCGGAGCTCGAAGGCCATACAAATTAAGGACTGGACAAAGTCTTTGGAGCTCAAGAATGCATGCTTAACTCGCTCACCATCATCAGTTTCTTATTTTTATGGCTGCATCAAACCAGACATCTACCAGTTAAAATGATTTGCAATCTGATAATCTTAATGAAGATCCTCTCAGTATCTATACTTCATAATATTCTTGAGGGGGTTAATCGAAACCCTTACTTAGACCTTTGGCAAAACATTGCTCAGTCTCCGACTGCTTATCTAGAGAGCCTTGCACTGTTTGCAAGCCTCTCCTCAACCTGGAATGTTCTTTCAACCATAAATAAACTTCCCTTCTGCAATCATATCAGATACTTCAGTTAGTCAGAGCTATGTCAATCTCCTCTGTAGGAATAGCATTCAAACCTCTGAAAGGGATTATATACTTAAAGCAGATGAAGGCACGTTTTTAAAGCCATCCCATTATTTGGCACAGTGGTTCTAGAGCCACTTGGGTCTAATGTCTTCCGGCAAACAAGTCCTTGTCTTGGTCTTCCTTCAGATGGTTGTTCCGCATTTATCAGATCTGGCATTGGTCTCAATTCTCAGGTCTATGGATTGCTGATTTCCAGCCAAGTGTTTTACAGTCCCTTAATTGATAGACTGCCGAGTCCAACTTCATGAAAGCGCTTAATTTCAGAGTCTAAGACTTAATTTTAGAGTCTAAGACTTAGTGTCACACTAACCAGTGAGTCTTCTCAGTCCAACGGGTGTGCTTATCTGGAGGCCAACCAGAGTCATGGCTTCTGGATTCACCAAGATCTGTATATCAACAGTCTGAAGTTCAAGGCCTTCCTTCTGTGCATGAATACTGTCCCCCATCTGCTATGGGGAAACATGTTTAAGTTTTAAGTCATCATGGATCATGTCACTGAAATTGTTTACTTCAACGGGCAAGGGTTGGGAGTATGTCACACTCTCCATGCAACCTTCCAGTCCAGATGTAGGTCTGTTCTTTGGAAAACAACATTTTCCATTTGCCTACTAGTCTCAATTATACACAGGAGAGAAATCTTCTTGCTTTTGGTTGTTTAAAGATTATCTTCAAGACTGCAGCTGTACATATATAAATGTGTTCACCATAGCAAACAACATCCAATGTCTGGAATTTGTATGCATGCTGGACCTGGGGAAAAAGTTTCCAGGAAAGGCACTCCTTCTGGAGTTGTAAGGGGCATTTCTGTTCTCTCACTGTCCTAGCTCGCCCGACCCTTCCTTTAAAGTGCAATAGATCCCACAACTTAAGGCTATTTCCCGTAGCTCCAATCTGGTCTCATTAGAAAAGGCTGAAATGACTATTCTTTCTATCTCACTTTGCAGTTGATGAATCCTAACTAATTCTTAGGAAATCTGATCTCAATGAACCGTACTCTTTAAAACACCAGTATGGTGCAAATGGAGTAACTTAACCTCCTATCACTTACAAAGGTAAAAAAAGTTGTTTGCTTGATTTTCGGAAACGACACCAATGCCATTTTACACACCGATTGTAGAAAAGACAACATGAGGTATTAAAATATTGGCTAAGGTGTGGAACCGCATGTGAACCTGCTGAGCTAAAGCTGAGATCAGTATGATGAAAACATAGTGAGACGTGGAATTAAAGCAAGGTGCTGCAAAGCCTTCCCTTGCTTTCATAAGTAACATCACATGGACCGGAAGAATGCAATTATTTTTTTGAAAAAGAGGAAAAAATAATGTATTCTTTCAAAGATGGCGTTTATTTTAGATTAACTTTTTTTTTCATAAAGGCCTAATTACATTTTCCTTTGTTTGAATGTTTGCTAAACCTAGAAGAAGAATTATTAGTTTCAGTTTGCATTATTTTTGGTTGTATCACACAAAGTGTGAAAAGGAAATGCAAGCAGTGAACCATTGAGGTGGGTAACAATAAAATAAATCTGTTATTCAACAACAATATGACCCTTGGGACGAAAGCACGATTTACAGCATCAGATAGGAGAGGATGTGGCATTCCAGACTTTCCAACTGGGGAACAAGGTTCCAGTCTCCCCCTTGCCTCAGCATCCTGTGATTCTGGACAAATCTTTCAACCTTCAACCCTGCCCCCCCCCCCCACCCCAAGGGAATAAAATAACTATGACCTTATGTAATGTAACTGGTGCTCATATAAAGTGCTCCAATACCTTCGAAGTTCAGTTATACAAAACTGCCAAAAAAACAAGCATTGGCAAAGCCAATAGGTCTTGCCTTTGTGAGAGCTATTGGCTTTGCCAGTGTGTTTTAGCTATGTTGTACACCAGCGTGGCTGCTGGTCAGTATGGCTAAAGGTTAGTGGCATAGAGGAGAGTTGCGTGGACTGTCATAGAGTGGAATGGCAAAGAGTGGAATAGAGTGCTGTAGAGTGGAGTGACAGAGTGTTGTGTATTAGAGTGGCATAGTGTGGAGTAGCATTGAGTAGCATACACTGGAGTGGCATAGAGTAGAATGGACTGGTGTATAGTGCATTGGTGTAGAGTGTTGCAGAGTATAGTGGAATTGAGTGCAGTGCCATTTAATTCAGCAGCATGCAATGAAGTATCATAGAGTGCAGTGGTGTAGATTAGAGTGGTGCATAGTAGAGTGCAGTGGTGCAGAGTCGAGTGATGCAGAGTAGAATAGCACAGAGTAGAGTGGCGCAGAGTAGAGTGGCATATAGTGCAGTGGTGTAGAGTGGTGCAGAGTGGAGTTATGCTGCGGGTAATGGTGCAGAGTAGAGTCTAATGGCATAGAGGCCAGTGGTTTAGAGTGCAGAGTAGAGTATATTGCCATAGAGTACAGTGGCACAGAGTGGAGTAGAGTGGCATAGAGGGCAGTGGCATAGAGATGTAGAGTGGAGTGGCATAGAGTGCAGTGCTTCAGAGTAGATTGGCGTAGAGTGCAGTGACAGAGTGGAGTGGCGCAGAGTATAGCATAGTGGCATAGAGTAGATTTTTTCAGAGTAGAGTGAAGTGGCGTGGAGTGGTTCAGGGTAGAGTGCAGTTGCCTAGAGTGGCGTAGAGTAATGGTGTAGAGTAAAGTAGTGTAAAGTGCAGTGGTACACAATAGATTAGAGTAATGTACAGTGAATTGGCATAGAGTCCTAGGCCATAGAGTTGAGTGTTACAGAGTAAAGCGCATTGGCATAGAGTACAGTGGCGTGGAGTTCAGTGTTGCAGAGTGGCATAGAGTGGAGTTGTGCAGAGTAGACTGGTGTGGTCTAGACTAGAGTGATGTAGAGTGCAGTAGCAAAGAGTGCAGTTATGTTGAGTAGAGTGGCAATGAGTGCATTGGCATAGAGGAGAGTGGTACAGGGTAGAGTAGAGAGGCATGGCATGAAGTTGCACAGAGTGCCATAGCCTATAGTGGAGTGTACAGTGCAGTGGCATGGAGTGGTGTAAAGTGGAGTGGTGCACAGAAGAGTGCAGTAGTGTAGAGTGGTGCAGAGGAGAGTGCAGTGGCATGAACAGAGCATGCATCGGATGGTGTTGTACTGCCATTACAAACAACACATTTTCAATTGAAATTACCATTACATTTGTACAGACATACTTACTAATAAAACTATACAGTGCACAAACGGAAATGTGTGGAAATTGCACCACTCAGTGCAATGATTTGTTTTGATTATATTAAAGTATTTGTTTCCAGCACACTTCAGAAATAACAAAAAATGTGTTTCATTTGTGTTCCTAATTCTGATATGTTATGAAATAGTTACACAGTTCATTTAAATGTTGCTGTGTGCTAGATCAAAATCTCTTTCCTAACCCCAGTATCCAGCAAGATTGTCACATAAATCCTCTCAGTTTGAAGTCAGAGAAAGAAATGTTAACAAGCACCCTTGGAAGACAGCACCTGACATTTGGTCTTTGAATGCAGAGCAAATGTGGCAAGATAAGAACAAGATTTAAAGGCCTCTTTACAGAAAGGGAGTTTGTGGAAGAATGCAGTAAACACGGATTAGGCAATGGGATGAAGAAAATGAACCTGGAGAGCCTAAAGCAAATAAAACCATCAAATAGAAAGCCAGAAAATGTGATTTCCAAACCACAAAGCCAATGGTAATCAACGGGCAGAATGCATTCCTAGGTCAACTTTCTGAAAGTCCCAAAGATGCCTTTAGCAAAGCAGACATCTGCGCTGTCTGATAGGCTGCGACCTAAAAAAGAGCAATGTACACTAATTGTAGATTTAAACATTTGCATTTTACAATGGCATTATATTTCTCGGATACTTAGAATTTTAGGCATTTGAAGTTTATTGCCCCAGTATTATACAATTTTTAGTCAAGTGTGGGGGCAGGATTTGAACCAAAGTCCCCAAGTCAGTAGTTAATCTTCATCTCCTCTCTTCTATACAGTGGCATAGCATTGGCCCAGCAAAACCTGCGGTGTGAGAGAGACCTGAGCTCCAGAGGGACCCCCTCAGCACAGCCAGTGTTGTGCACATACGGCAGGCCCCTGGCCTTGGAGCTCATGCTGGGGGTCGGAGGTGGTCCCTCCATGCCATTTGCAAGGGGCCCCTGGTGTGAGAGAGACCTGAGCTCCAGGGGGCCCCCTCAGCACAGCCAGTGTTGTGCACATATGGCAGGCCCCTGGCCTTGGAGCTCCTGCTGGGGGTCGGAGGCGGTCCCTCCATGCTCTTTGCAAGGGGCCCCTCAAAGTTTGTTACACCACTGCTTCTAGGGTGGCTACTTTAAGTTCTGGTTTGGCATTTCTATTGACATCAGGGAATGATGTGGGATGGAAGGGGAGACAGTCATTTGTCTTTGTCATTATATGCTGTGTTTTGCAGTTCAGACTAAGGACATCCTTTTGATGCAGTTGTATCACTGACACAGGGTGATCAACCAGGAATCCTGGGTCACGGGGAGAGAGTCAAGAAGGCAGAAAGAGTGATGTAGAATCTGGCAACTTGAACGGAATGCCTAACCATCTAGTTGCCTGAATTTGAAGGGTGCAAACCCAGGAGAGTGAAACAAGAGCAAAGGTAACTTTCTGACTGCTTCAAAACAGCAAGTTGATCATCTTGATAGTCTGTCTAGTGACCAAGATGTTATATATTTTGGCAAAGTAGAGGGAAAACAGTTGTATTGTTTTTACACTTGTATGACGATGTCAGTGCTCACCTTGAATACGAAAATTATTCAATCAAATAATAGATATTTTAATACGATTATAATATTCATTTACTTTATAAATGACTCTTGCCTCTTGTTTGTCAAACTGAAGTATACAAAAAAGTGATGGATGAATTGCTTGAATTACTCTCAGGTAATGGTAATTATGTGGACCGCATCCCAGTCCATTATTATTTTCCACACCATGCCACCTCAGTTTAGACCCAGCCATATGCAAATCAGTATTGAACCTGCCCCAATAGGAACATTCCAGCCTGAAAAGTCATCCCAAGTCCTTCTTGAGTAAGAACACAAGCACATCCACTCATGCATTTTGACATTCCCAGATTTATGAATAGTGGTAAACCTGGAAATACATCAAAATTGTACATCTCCCCACCAGAGGTGCAACGGAGAGAAATATCTTGATTTCTCCTTGTTGTTTCCTCTTTTTTAGTGTGTTGCACTCTGCAGCACACTTAAGAAGAGGAAAATGCCTCAGAGAATTGTTTATTGTTTTTGGGCAGGAAGGTGCCCCTTTCTGCTCAAAACAATCCTGCCTACAGCACAGGCACTGTTGCACCATGGTGCAAGGGTGCCTGCATTTGTGCTAGTCAGCAGTTCGTGCACCAGCACAGGCAGAGAGCAGGAATGCATTGTATAATATTAAATATGACGTATTCCTGCCCTCTCCCTTTTACGCAGCGCAGCAAAGTGGCTTGCAGCATTGCATACGTGAAATATTGATAGTATTGGCCTAATTCCATTAGAGTCTAAGGATAGAAGTCCAGAGTTTTCCGCCATTCTGGACAAAGGTTCTTCCACATGATAGGGCGTTACTTTTTTTAAATCATGAGAATATCAACATGCAATAAGCAGCATGACCCCAATTATGAAAACAAGGACCAATCACATTTCATTATACCATATTGAATTCTACCCAGTGAACTAGAGTACCCCAAGTAATTTGGAACGTTTTTTGTTTAGCCGTACCGTTTGACTGATAGACTGTGTCCTCCAACTAATAACACTCCACATATTTTGCCCACAACTGCTAGAATGCAGGAGGTCTCGCTACTATGATAACAACAAATACAAGGCGGGATTAAGTTGTAGGGGTTGACTTATCAAACCTAAGCTTAGTTATTATTTGATAGGACAATAAAAGGGATTGATTTTATTGTGAGATATAGGGCTAAGTTTATACATACCTGCCTCTAAAACTCTTGGAGAGTGTGACACACCACAAACTTATAAATCTGGCCACTTCCTCGTGCTCACAGTTGACATTTAGAGTTGTTACTACATCTCCATTTAAACAGCCTGGCTGGAGTCAAGGAAAATCTAAAAAGCATCTTATAATGTTGACTTTTGCAAAGACTGGGATGTGTGCCCAACTCCAATGACCGTTGCATAATGTTTGCTCACCTAATCACTCCAGTATACAGCTTTAGTTTCTTGATCATCAAGTCTAAGTCAGTTAAGGAAGGTGCTTACAGCTCATATCCTGAAGTCACTAAGAAAATCTTGCACTTGAAGGTATTTAAAAAAGGCAGATTTGGGTACATGAAACTTCTATTGTAGCTGCATGAAAGAAAGCAATGTCCCTTCATGAAAGAATTGTCCTAAATGTACAATACCTACGTTATTCAGTTTTTGACAACCATCCCAGTCCATTGATATTTTGCACATAATGGTGAAAGCAGTCTTGGGTTGGGAACACCCATGCTCCACCTATGGCATGACTCCCTGGCGCAGAGTAATGCAAGGTGGTGATTAGATATTAGAAGGCCATAAAAATGTACTAGTGGTTGCAAGAGAATGCAAATTGGTCCATTAGGGGTCAGAGCCTATACAATGCACAATGTAGTCATCAATGATGTAATTTCAGTTGTCATCAGTGATGTTATCAATGAGGTCGTAGACCTTGTCATGAGTGTTGTAATAATTGAGGTTATAAGCAGTGCATGGCAAGGGCAAAAGTTATGGTTTCTTGATTTAACTCTAACCGGTGAATCTCAGAATTTGTTTAGTTTAAAATGTTGGATTTAAACTGACATTTTGACCTAACTATAATATCACTTTAAAGTTTGTTTTTTCAGTGAATTTCTGAAGTTTTTTATAATGTAAAGTAAGATATTATTACCATACATAACTGTAATATAACTTTAACCGTTGGTTGTTTCAGTTACTATCCAGGTTTTTTTTAACATGAAGTAAGATTTGATGACCATATGTATCTATGTCAACCGTCACATTATGACCGCGGCTGTAGCGCCACTGTCGGACCGCCAGCAATGCCACTTTTCTTCCACCGGATGATGTGGGGGTGCTGGTGGTCCTAATCTGCCAGGGCAGCGCTGCCCTGGGGATTACGACTCCCTCTTCCGCCGGCGGTTTCATGGCAGTAGCCTGGGTGCCCCAGGGGGGGCCCTGCACTGCCCATGCACCTGGCATGAGCAATGCAGTGGCCCTCTTAGCCAGCCCCATCACAAAGTTGACTGTCTGCTTTGTAGACAGTGAACTTTGTGACAGGTGCTGGTGCACCCTACGTACTACAGCATTGCCGCCGGCCCTATTACGAGCCAGCGACAATGCTGAAGGCAATTTCCCGCTGGGCCTGCAGGAGACTCATAATGGGGCCAGTTGGGAGGCGGCTGCACTGGCAGCAACCTCCCAGTCGGGACTTCTGCTGACGGGCTTTTCCGTCCGTTTAAGTCATAATGACCCCCACAATGTTTACAACACTTTTGCGTAGCACTGCACGTGGAGCTGCACTAGTAAGACATAGTGCCAACTGAAAGAACTTCTTTACACGAAAAATGTGCCCAGCAGCACCATGGTACTGCCTTTGCATTCACCCGCACTCACTTCGCACTTCCACTCAACACTGCAGTGCGGTACCACGGGTATCATCAGGGGCGTGCACACACTCACTTGTATGCACTCACTCCCAGCACCCTATTGCGATGCCCTGATTCCCAGATAGTGGATGTTACTGTGTTTGCAAACAACCAGGATCCCAAACGACCCCTAACCCACAAACCAACCTCAGCTATCCCGCCCCTTTGCGAACCAAAGATTGTATCAACCTTTCCCTGTTTACTGAGTCACTCACAGCTAGGACACCAGTCTCGGGGTTCCGAGGTCAAGGTGGAGGATAGGAAAGACAACAGCCAGTAAACATTAAGGCGGAGTCATTCAGGCTCCCTACAGGAGGTTCACTCAGAGGTCTGCAAAACACAGGTGGAGGGTGACTGGGGCCGCCGTTAGATAGCGAGGCAACCAGGCCAGTCAGATAGTCCGATGTTACCAAATAGTTACCAAGTTCAGCACCGCCGGAACGGAGTGGCGCCATCGGGGCTTGTTGACATGAGTCGCCCTCGATACTTACAGTGGCACAGGACAAGTTACTAGGCCAGCACCTCCTGTAGCAGGATATGTCGCATCTGGGGGATGAAGACTCAAGTGACCCCATACAGTTATGATTTCACGTGAAAAGTGCTCAATGTTATACCTCTACAAAAAGGAGGCACAACGTCAGGGCTATGCTGATCTGAGTCGCCCCAACCGTACAAACATTCACAAGCCAATTCCCAAGGTGGTACCTCCAAAGAGGCTCCAGTCTGGTGCTCCACCATACCCTCCTGGACTCACCCACAAAGGATGTAAATTACGCACCCCTCTGGAAGGCACAATGTCTAATATACAATGACTTGAGTCGCACTAGACCATCCGATCACACTTGGAACTTGGTTTCTGTACATCTCTCGAATGAGGCACACTGTCTAGTACGCAATGACTTATAGTCACACCAGACTCCCCGGTCATACACTTTGACACAAGGTCAGTCATGCCATACGAGGCCAGGTACAGTACAACTCAGGTTGTACCCCCACCAGGGTTGCAATCAATGAACAGGGCACCCCACACAATGAGCATGCAGCTGAGGTTCACACAAGAGAAATGCCACACTGTAGGAGGCTGGCCTGATTTTTAGTGGTACCAAGGGGTACTTACTCTCTGCACCAGGTCCAGTTATCCCTTATTAGTGTAGAAGAGGTGTCTAGCAGCTTAGGCTGATAGAAAAGGTAGCTTAGCAGAGCAGCTTAGGCTGAACTAGGAGACATGCAAAGCTCCCACTATACCACTGCTGTCATATGCACAATATCATAAGAAAACACAATACACAGATATACTAAAAATAAAGGTACTTTATTTTTATGACAATATGCCAAAAGTATCTCAGTGAGTACCCTAAGTATGAGGATAGCAAATATACACAAGATATATGTACACAATACCAAAAATATGCAGTAATAGCAATAGAAAGCAATGCAAACAATGTACAGTCACAATAGATTGCAATGAGAGCACATAGGTATAGGGGCAACACAAACCATATACTCCAAAAGTGGAATGCGAACCACGAATGGACCCCAAACCTATGTGAGCTTGTAGAGGGTCGCTGGGACTGTAAGAAAACAGTGAGGGTTAGAAAAATAGCCCACCCCAAGACCCTAAAAAGTAGGTGTAAAGTGCACCTAAGTTCCCCAGAGAGCACAGAAGTCGTGATAGGGGAATTCTGCAAGGAAGAGCAACACCAGCAATGCAACAACGATGGATTTCCAGACGAGAGTACCTGTGGAACAAGGGGACCAAGTCCAAGAGTCACACTCAAGTCGTGAGTGGGCAGATGCCCAAGAAATGCCAGCTGAGGGTGCAAAGAAGCTGCCACTGGATGGTAGAAGCTGTGGATTCTGCAAGAACGAAGAGGACTAGGAACTTCCACTTTGGAGGATGGATGTCCCACGTCGTGAAGAAACTTGCAGAGTTGTTTCCACGCAGAAAGACCGCAAACAAGCCTTGCTAGCTGCAAGGGTCGCGGTTAGGGTTTTTGGATGCTGCTGTGGCCCAGGATGTCACCAATTGCGTGAGGAGACAGAGGGGGCGCCCAGCAAGACAAGGAGCCCTCACAGAGGCAGGCAGCACCCGCAGAAGTGCCGGAACAGGCACTACGAAGAATAGTGAACTGGAGCTCACCCGAAGTCACAAAAGAAGGTCCCACGACGCTGGAGGACAACTCAGGAGGTCATGCACTGCAGGTTAGAGTTTCGGGGACCCAGGCTTGGCTGTGCACAAAGGAAATCCTGGAAGAGTGCACAGGAGCCGGAGCAGCTGCAAATCACGCGGTACCCAGCAATGCAGTCTAGCGTGGGGAGGCAAGGACTTACCTCCACCGAACTTGGACTGAAGAGTCACTGGACTGTGGGAGTCACTTGGACAGAGTTGCTGAGTTCCAGGGACCACGCTCGTCGTGCTGAGAGGGGACCCAGAGGACCGGTGATGCAGTCTTTTGGTGCCTGCGGTTGCAGGGGGAAGATTCCGTCGACCCACGGAAGATTTCTTCAGAGCTTCTAGTGCAGAGAGGAGGCAGACTACCCCCACAGCATGCACCACCAGGAAAGCAGACGAGAAGGCGGCTGGATCAGCGATACAAGGTTGCAGTAGTCGTCTTTGCTACTTTGTTGCGGTTTTGCAGGCGTCCAGAGCAGTCAGCGGTCGATTCCTTGGCAGAAGGTGAAGAGAGAGATGCAGAGGAACTCTGATGAGCTCTTGCATTCGTTATCTAAAGAATTCCCCAAAGCAGAGACCCTAAATAGCCAGAAAAGGAGGTTTGGCTACTTAGGAAGGAGGATAGGCTAGCAACACAGGTAAGAGCCTATCAGAAGGAGTCTCTGACGTCACCTGCTGGCCCTGGCCACTCAGAGCAGTCCAGTGTGCCAGCAGCACCTCTGTTTCCAAGATGGCAGATGTCTGGAGCGCACTGGAGGAGCTCTGGGCACCTCCCAGGGGAGGTGCAGGTCAGGGGAGTGGTCACTCCCCTTTCCTTTGTCCAGTTTCGCGCCAGAGCAGGGCTGGGGGTTCCCTGAACCGGTGTAGACTGGCTTATGCAGAGATGGGCACCATCTGTGCCCATCAAAGCATTTCCAGAGGCTGGGGGAGGCTACTCCTCCCCAGCCGTGACACCTTTTTCCAAAGGGAGAGGGTGTAACACCATCTCTCTGAGGAAGTCCTTTGTTCTGCCTTCCTGGGCCAAGCCTGGCTGGATCCCAGGAGGGCACAAACCTGTCTGAGGGGTTGGCAGCAGCTGCAGAGAAAACCCCGAGAAAGGTAGTTTGGCAGTACCCGGGTCTGTGCTAGAGACTCGGGGGATCATGGAATTGTCTCCCCAATGCCAGAATGGCATTGGGGTGACAATTCCATGATCTTAGACATGTTACATGGCCATGTTCGGAGTTACCATTGTGATGCTATACATATGTAGTGACATATGTATAGTGCATGCGTGTAATGGTGTCCCCGCACTCACAAAGTCCGGGGAATTTGCCCTGAACAATGTGGGGGCACCTTGGCTAGTGCCAGGGTGCCCACACACTAAGTAACTTAGCACCCAACCTTTACCAGGTAAAGGTTAGACATATAGGTGACTTATTAGTTACTTAAGTGCAGTGGTAAATGGCTGTGAAATAACGTGGACGTTATTTCACTCAGGCTGCAGTGGCAGGCCTGTGTGAGAATTGTCAGAGCTCCCTATGGGTGACAAAAGAAATGCTGCAGCCCATAGGGATCTCCTGGAACCCCAATACCCTGGGTACCTCAGTACCATATACTAGGGAATTATAAGGGTGTTCTAGTATGCCAATGTGAATTGGTGAAATTGGTCACTAGCCTGTTAGTGACAATTTGGAAAGAAATGAGAGAGCATAACCACTGAGGTTCTGGTTAGCAGAGCCTCAGTGAGACAGTTAGTCATCACACAGGGAACACATACATGGCACACTTATGAGCACTGGGGCCCTGGCTGGCAGGGTCCCAGTGAGACATACAACTAAAACAACATATATACAGTGAAATATGGGGGTAACATGCCAGGCAAGATGGTACTTTCCTATACACACACTCCACAATAGCAGGCCCTGATGGGTCCGGCACTGGGTGATCTTGTTCACACCATCAAGATGTTTTGGCATGCAGTGGTCCCCACAATCAAGGACCACTCACCTGAAGTGCAGCTAATCATCATAAGGGGTTCATCATTCTGAATTCAACGTTGCTAAACATGATAAGGCTGCTCCTCCGCAATCCACTATTGCAGCCAGACTTAAGACTCATTCACCCATGTTACCTTATGGGTAGAGCAGCACTCATAGGTAGTGCGGACATGCATGGGTATTCAGCACCCCCGAGTGTAGGAAAGTACCATCTTGCCTGGCATGTTACCCCAATATTTCACTGTATATATGTTGTTTTAGTTGTATGTGTCACTAGGACCCTGCCAGCCAGGGCCCCAGTGCTCATAAGTGTGCCCTGTATGTGTTACCTGTGTTATGACTAACTGTCTCACTGAGGCTCTGCTATCCAAAACCTCAGTGGTTATGCTCTCTCATTTTCTTTCCAAATTGTCACTAACAGGCTAGTGACCAATTTCACCAATTTACATTGGCATACTGGAACACCCTTATAATTCCCTAGTATATGGTACTGAGGTACCCAGGGTATTGGGGTTCCAGGAGATCCCTATGGGCTGCAGCATTTCTTTTGCCACCCATAGGGAGCTCTGACAATTCTTACACAGGCCTGCCCTTGCAGCCTGAGTGAAATAACGTCCACGTTATTTCACAGCCATTTAACACTGCACTTAAGTAACTTATAAGTCACCTATTTGTCTAACCTTTACCTAGTAAAGGTTGGGTGCGAAGTTACTTAGTGTGTGGGCACCCTGGCACTAGCCAAGGTGCTCCCACATTGTCCAGGGCAAATTCCCCGGACTTTGTGAGTGCGGGGACACCATTACACGCGTGCACTATACATATGTCACGATATATGTATAGCGTCACAATGGTAACTCCGAACATGGCCATGTAACATGTCTAAGATCATGGAATTGTCACCCCAATGAGACAATTCCATGATCCCCCGAGTCTCTAGCTCAGATCCGGGTACTGCCAAACTACCTTTCCCGGGGTTTCACTGCAGCTGCTGCTGCTGCCAACCCCTCAGACAGGTTTCTGCCCTCCTGGGGTCCAGCCAGGCTTGGCCCAGGAAGGCAGAACAAAGGACTTCCTCAGAGAGAGGGTGTTACACCCTCTCCCTTTGGAAAAAGGTGTCAGGGATGGGGAGGAGTAGCCTCCCCCAGCCTCTGGAAATGCTTTGATGGGCACAGATGGTGCCCATCTCTGCATAAGCCAGTCTACACCGGTTCAGGGATCCCCCAGCCCTGCTCTGGTGCAAAACTGGACAAAGGAAAGGGGAGTGACCACTCCCCTGACCTGCCCCTCCCCTGGGAGGTGCCCAGAGCTCCTCCAGTGTGCTCCAGACCTCTGCCATCTTGGAAACAGAGGTGCTGCTGGCACACTGGACTACTCTGAGTGGCCAGTGCCAGCAGGTGACGTCAGAGACTCCTTCTGATAGGCTCCTTCAGGTGTTGCTAGCCTATTCTCTCTCCTAAGTAGCCAAACTTCCTTTTCTGGCTATTTAGGGTCTCTGCTTTGGGGAATTCTTTAGATAACGAATGCAAGAGCTCATCAGAGTTCCTCTGCATCTCTCTCTTCACCTTCTGCCAAGGAATCGACTGCTGACCGTGCTGGAAGCCTGCAAAACTGCAACAAAGTAGCAAAGACGACTACTGCGACCTTGTAACGCTGATCCTGCCGCCTTCTCGACTGTTTTCCTGGTGGTGCATGCTGTGGGGGTAGTCTGCCTCCTCTCTGCACTAGAAGCTCCGAAGAAATCTCCCGTGGGTCGACGGAATCTTCCCCCTGCAACCGCAGGCACCAAAGAACTGCAACACCGGTCCTCTGGGTCTCCTCTCAGAACAATGAGCGAGGTCCCTTGAACTCAGCAACTCTGTCCAAGTGACTCCCACAGTCCAGTGACTCTTCAGTCCAAGTTTGGTGGAGGTAAGTCCTTGCCTCCCCACGCTAGACTGCATTGCTGGGAACCGCGTGTTTTGCAGCTACTCCGGCTCCTGTGCATTCTTCCAGGATTTCCTTTGTGCACAGCCAAGCCTGGGTCCCCGGCACTCTAACCTGCAGTGCACGACCTCCTGAGTTGTCCTCCGGCGTTGTGGGACCCTCTTTTGTGACTTCGGGTGATCCAGTTCACTCCACTTCGTAGTGCCTGTTCCGGCACTTCTGCGGGTGCTGCTTGCTTCTGAGAGGGCTCCTTGTCTTGCTGGGCGCCCCCTCTGTCCCCTCACGCAATTGCCGACATCCTGGTCCCTCCTGGGCCATAGCAGCATCCAAAAACCCTAACTGCGACCCTTGCAGCTAGCAAGGCTTGTTTGCGGTCTTTCTGCACGGAAACACCTCTGCACGACTCTTCACAACACGGGACATCCATCCTCCAAAGGGGAAGTTTCTAGCCCTTGTCGTTCTTTCAGAATCCACAGCTTCTACCATCCGGTGGCAGCTTCTTTGCACCCACAGCTGGCATTTCCTGGGCATCTGCCCACTCCCGACTTGATCGTGACTCTTGGTCTTGGTCCCCTTGTCCCACAGGTACTCTCGTCAGGAAATCCATCGTTGTTGCATTGCTGGTGTTGGTCTTCCTTGAAGAATTCCCCTATCACGACTTCTGTGCTCTTTGGGGAACTTAGGTGCACTTTGCACTCACTTTTCAGGGTCTTGGGGTGGGCTATTTTTCTAACCCTCAATGTTTTCTTACAGTCCCAGCGACCCTCTACAAGGTCACATAGGTTTGGGGTCCATTCGTGGTTCGCATTCCACTTCTAGAGTATATGGTTTGTGTTGCTCCTATCCCTATGTGCCCCCATTGCATTCTATTGTGACTATACATTGTTCGCACTGTTTTCTATTGCTATTACTGCATATTTTGGTATTGTGTACATATATCTTGTGTCTATTTGCTATCCTCATACTGAGGGTACTCACTGAGATACTTTGGCATATTGTCATAAAAATAAAGTACCTTTATTTTTAGTATATCTGTGTATTGTGTTTTCTTATGATATTGTGCATATGACACTAGTGGTACTGTAGGAGCTTCACTCGTCTCCTAGTTCAGCCTAAGCTGCTCTGCTAAGCTACCTTTTCTATCAGCCTAAGCTGCTAGACACCCTTCTACACTAATAAGGGATACCTGGGCCCTGGTGCAAGGTGTAAGTACCCCTTGGTACCCACTACAAGCCAGTCCAGCCTCCTACACCGAGGGCACATTTGTTAAAGCTTCCACAAAGGAGGTGGTGCACCAATATTGGTCTGTTCTATCAGGCTCAGTTCCTGTCTTAGACTACCCATACACAAATGTCCACACCCTAACCTATGTAGGAAAACCACCAAGGTGCAAGTTGCACACCTAGGCCAGCGTTACTTCCAGGTGGATGGAAGGGTGGTGCTAGCCCTTTCACACTGTTCTGCCAGTGGGGAAGTGCCCAGGGTTGGATGGTCCTTTGCGAGAACCAGCCAAAACATCTTAAAGAAAAGCAAACAATTTGGGGGAACCACTACCTCCACATGTCAGGTCTAACAGGTGCCAAAGTTATTTGCAAACCAAATAATCCATTTCTTATGGAAACGTGGTCCTAAATATCACTACCCTCTGGAGACCGCCACTGACCCACTGAGAAAGATCGATAGATAGACAGATAGTTAAAATATATGTATAAAAAAAATATTGCATTATTAGCAAATGTAATAAATGTATTTTGATATTAAAATTAAAGAACATGTGTAAAATTTTGTTAAAAACTAAACATAATTAAATTTAATTCCATACAGAATGTTTAACAAACGTTAATGCATAATAATCAAAAATAAAAATGTTACTGTTGGAGGAACTATCAATATTCTTGAGGAAATAATATTTAATTATGAAATAAATATATTTTACTTAATTATATAATGCACATAAATTTACTGTGCTGTAACTTTTTTTTATTAGTTCTAAGCTGAAAATAAATATTTACATTATTTGTAATTAATATTTTATATTAAAGAATTTGTAATTATTTCTTTTATAGAATAATACACTTCAATATCTCTATGGTGTACCATAGGAAGATATGCCATAGTATCTCCAACTATGTTTTAGCACAAATGATTAATAACTTTACACACACAAATCCTGGTGTAGGAGGGTCCACCAGTGGGAGGAGACGGATACATCTGCCATTAAGAGTAGTTTTACTCTTAGAGCTGGTTAAGGCTAAAAAAAAAAGTCTGAAGTCACTACTAGGTGCATTAGCAGATTTATACTTGAGTAAATCAATATGTGCTTGTTTACCTCCGAGCCCTGTGCCTCAATATTCCACTGTTCTGCTTCTCGCTGTTCTATTTATTTATTCAATTCGTTTGGTGTTTTGGGAAACACCTACGTGTTTCGATAACCTCAGAGCACTTTCATTATTAGAACACTTATCCTTCAACATGTGGAATGTTCTAATAACATTACGGCTCTTTTGCTGCTGGTTATATCACTTACTGGTCTGCAGCAAGTACCTGTGCTTCAGGAAGCGTTATATTTTCACTTTAGTCCTCATCTAAAAAAAAAAAAAGTCACGATGTTTGGAAACACTAGCCTGACCGGGATCTAAAACAGCACAATGCGTGGAAGTTACAAATGGCGCCGGAAAGCCGCCTTACTGTAACTGGCCACACTGCGCCCCAGCGCTGTAAATCATCCAATCAGCGTCAGCGTGGAGCATTAAGCATTCGTTCTGTGCTCGAGTAGTGTGTTGCCCACATAAAGGAGCCTGCACTAGCGGATAAGAAAACAAACCATTAGAACATATTAAAAATGACTTATCTGCCGCGCGGAACGGACATTACCAATCAACATCCTTTTTTATCTGTATAAATGTTTCAGTGAGGATTGATGACTCAGTTGAATCTCACTTCGTGCAGTCTTTGTTTTCGAGCAGGATGGAATGTTTAGTGGCATATGAATACAATACAAATGGGGTCTCATTTTGAGTAGAGTATTGTTTGGTACAGAAATATTACACCTGGTAATACTGGGAAAGCGAAATGTGGCATTATTATTGCAAATTCAGCTTGTCTGAATGGGCTATAATGCATTTTTACTGCATGCTTCCCCCCCACTGCACTGCGCGAAACTGAACAGGCATTTACAATGCAATAGGTCTCGCATTTGCTTGAGTTAGAGCTATTAGCATTGTAAATTCATAACTGGACTTTTCTTGCCACATACATTGGTCAACCCTGCCTCATAATTTGGTCTTTTCCCGCCACATAATTCCAGTGGCCCTGCATATAAGTAAAGCACTTTCATTTGCCTTCTTCCTCTATCTGCAGCAAAAAATGAAAATTTTGCCATTTAGCATCCTATTATAAATCTGCCATGCTAATTCAATTAGAATACCACTTTCACCACCCCACCATCAGAGTTGCTGGCTTGCTAACGGAACTCCCCCCAAAAAAGACATAAGACAGCCACGGCGTAACAAGAGAAATAAACTAGAAGGGTCACACAAACATATCAAAAGTGGTCAAGGAAGTCTTAGTGCCATAAGGATGTTAAGTTGGCCTGAATTGTGGTCAGAATTGCAATAAGGAGAGATTAGTAAAACACATACAATCATTATATAAACCCAATAAAACCCTTTTTCAGAAATAAACTTTTGGCATTAAACTGTAATGCTCAATAAAACCCCTAGAGGGCACCATAACAAAAATATAATTTGGAAGAAACATGGTCATGAAACCATACAGTCAGCCCCTGAAGGGCATAACCACAAGAAAAAAATGGCAGAAAGTAATACAGTGCAAACATATATTTAGCTCTTAGAGGACATAGTACATTACACATCTTCAGGGCTAGCAGGTCTACTAGAATATTATGAACAAGACCCCTAAAATACAAACTACTCCCAGCTATAAAACAAACATTCCAGCCATAAGAGACCTTAAAAGACACTGAATGGTGCGGGTGGTTATTATTCTGGGGTCCCCACTAACCTAGTGTGTTTGATATGTGTCACTGGGATCCTGCTAGCCAGGACCCCAGTGCTCATAAGTTTGTGGCCTATATGTGTTCCCTGTGTGGTGCCTAACTGTATCACTGAGGCTCTGCTAACCAGAACCTCAGTGTTTATGCTCTCTCTGCTTTTAAAATTGTCACTGGAGGCTAGTGACTAATTTTACCGATTCTCATTGGCACACTGGAACACTGTAAGGAAATGCCTCCTTGGCATGGTTACCCCCTGACTTTTTGCCTTTGCTGATGCTATGTTTTGAATTGAAAGTGTGCTGAGGCCTGCTAACCAGACCCCAGCACCAGTGTTCTTTCCCTAACCTGTACTTTTGTTCACACAATTGGCACACCCTGGTATCCAGGTAAGTCCCTTGTAACTGGTACCCCTGGTACCAAGGGCCCTGATGCCAGGGAAGGTCTCTAAGGGCTGCAGCATATCTTATGCCACCCTTGGGACCCCTCACTCAGCACAGACACACTGCTTGCCAGCTTGTGTGTGCTGGTGAGGACAAAACGAGTAAGTCGACATGGCACTCCCCTCAGGGTGCCATGCCAACCTCACACTGCCTATGCAGTATAGATAAGTCACCCCTCTAGCAGGCCTTACAGCCCTAAGGCAGGGTGCACTATACCATGGGTGAGGGCACCAGTGCATGAGCACTGTGCCCCTACAGTGTCTAAGCCAAACCTTAGACATTGTAAGTGCAGGGTAGCCATAAGAGTATATGGTCTGGGAGTCTGTCAAACACGGACTCCACAGCACCATAATGGCTACACTGAAAACTGGGAAGTTTGGTATCAAACTTCTCAGCACAATAAATGCACACTGATGCCAGTGTACATTTTATTGTAAAATATACCCCAGAGGGCACCTTAGAGGTGCCCCCTGAAACCTTAACCAACTACCCGTGTAGGCTGACTGGTTTTAGCAGCCTGCCACACTCGAGACATGTTGCTGGCCACATGGGGAGAGTGCCTTTGTCACTCTGTGGCCAGTAACAAAGCCTGCAATGGGTGGAGATGCTATCACCTCCCCCAGGCAGGAGCTGTAACACCTGGCGGTGAGCAAAGGCTCACCCCCTTTGTTCCAGCACCACAGGGCACTCCAGCTAGTGGAGTTGCCCGCCCCCTCCGGCCACGGCCCCACTTTTGGCAGCAAGGCCGGAGGAAATAATGAGAATAACAAGGAGGAGTCACTGGCCAGTCAGGACAGCCCCTAAGGTGTCCTGAGCTGAAGTGACTCTAACTTTTAGAAATCCTCCATCTTGCAGATGGAGGATTCCCCCAATAAGGATAGAAATGTGACCCCCTCCCCTTGGGAGGAGGCACAAAGAGGGTGTACCCACCCTCAGGGTTAGTAGTCATTGGCTACTAACCCCCCAGACCTAAACACGCCCTTAAATTTAGTATTTAAGGGCTCCCCTGAACCTAAGCATTTAGATTCCTGCAACTTAAAGAAGAAGAGGATTGCTGAGCTGAAAAACCCTGCAGAGAAGAAGAAGACACCAACTGCTTTGGCCCCAGCCCTACCGGCCTGTCTCCCTCCTTCAGAAGAAAACTGCTCCAGCGACGCTTTCCCCAGGACCAGCGACCTCTGAATCCTCAGAGGACTGCCCTGCTTCCAAAAGACCAAGAAACTCCTGAGAACAGCGGCCCTGTTCAACAAAGACTGCAACTTTGTTTCCAGAGGAGCAGATTTAAAGACCCCTGCAATCCCCGCAAGAAGCGTGAGACTTGCAACACTGCACCCAGCGACCCCGACTCGACTGGTGGAGAAACAACGCTACAGGGAGGACCCCCCGGCGACTCCGAGACTGTGAGTAACCAAAGTTGTCCCCCCTGAGCCCCCACAGCGACGCCTGCAGAGGGAATCCCGAGGCTCCCCCTGACCGCGACTGCCTGACTCTAAGATCCCGACGCCTGGAAAAGACCCTGCACCCGCAGCCCCCAGGACCGGAAGGATCGGAACTCCGGTGCAGGAGTGACCCCCAGGAGGCCCTCTCCCTTGCCCAGGTGGTGGCTACCCCGAGGAGCCCCCCCCTTGCCTGCCTGCATCGCTAAAGAGACCCCTTGGTCTCTCATTGAAACCTATTACAAATCCGACGCTTGTTTGCACACTGCACCCGGCCGCCCCCGCGCTGCTGAGGGTGTACTTTCTGTGTGGACTTGTGTCCCCCCCCGGAGCCCTACAGAACCCCCCTGGTCTGCCCTCCGAAGACGCAGGTACTTACCTGCTGGCAGACTGCAACCGGGGCAACCCCTTCTCCATTGAAGCCTATGTGTTTTGGGCACCACTTTGAACTCTGCACCTGACCGGCCCTGAGCTGCTGGTGTGGTGACTTTGGGGTTGCTCTGAACCCCCAACGGTGGGCTACCTTGGACCCCAATTTGAACCCCGTAGGTGGTTTACTTACCTGCAAGAACTAACAATAACTTACCTCCCCCAGGAACTGTTGAAAATTGCACTGTGTCCATTTTTAAAATAGCTATATGTGTTTTATGTAAAAAGTATATATGCTATTGTGATTATTCAAAGTTCCTAAAGTACTTACCTGCAATACCTTTCAAATTAGATATTACATGTAGAATTTGAACCTGTGGTTCTTAAAATAAACTAAGAAAATATATTTTTCTATACAAAAACCTATTGGCCTGGAATTGTCTCTGAGTGTGTGTTCCTCATTTATTGCCTGTGTGTATGTACAACAAATGCTTAACACTACTCCTTTGATAAGCCTACTGCTCGACCACACTACCACAAAATAGAGCATTAGTATTATCTCTTTTTGCCACTATCTTACCTCTAAGGGGAACCCTTGGACTCTGTGCATACTATTCCTTACTTTGAAATAGTGCATACAGAGCCAATTTCCTACAAACACCCTTACAATTCCCTTGTATATGGTACCTAGGTACCCAGGGTATTGGTGTTCCAAGAGATCCCTATGGGCTGCAGCATTTCTTTTGCCACCCATAGGGAGCTCAGACAATTCTTACACAGGACTGCCACTGCAGCCTGAGTGAAATAACGTCCACGTTATTTCACAGCCATTTTTCACTGCACATAAGTAACTTATAAGTCACCTATATGTCTAACCCTCACTTGGTGAAGGTTAGGTGCAAAGTTACATAGTGTGTGGGCACCCTGGCACTAGCCAAGGTGCTCCCACATTGTTCAGGGCAAATTCCTCTGACTTTGTGAGTGCGGGGACACCATTACACCCGTGCACCACATATAGGTCAATACCTGTATGTAGCGTCACAATGGTAACGCCGAACATGGTCATGTAACATGTCTAGGATCATGGAATTGCCACCCGAATACCATTCTGGTATTGGGGGACAATTCCATGCATCCCCGGGTCTCTAGCACAGAGCCCAGGTACTGCCAAACTTGCTTTCTGGGGTCTCCACTCCAGCTACTGCTGCTGCCAACTCCTCAAACAGGTTTCTGCCCCCCGGGGCCTGGGCAGCCTGGTCCCAGGAAGGCAGAACAAAGAATTTCCTCGAGAGCGTGTTACACCCTCTCACTTTGGAAATAGGTGTGAAGGGCTGGGGAGAAGTAGCCTCCCCTAGCCTCTGGAAATGCTTTGAAGGGCACAGATGGTGCCCATCTCTGCATAAGGCAGTCTACACCAGTTCAGGGATCCCACAGCCCTGCTCTGGCACGAAACTGGACAAAGGAAAGGGGAGTGACCACTCCCCTGACCAGCACCTCCCAGGGGAGGTGCCCAGAGCTCCTCCAGTGTGTTCCAGACCTCTGGCATCTTGGATGTAGAGGTGTTGGGGCACAACGGACAGCTCTGAGTGGCCAGTGCCAACAGGTGACGTCAGAGACCCCTCCTGATAGGTGCTTACCTTTCTCAGTAGCCAATCCTCCTCTATGGGCTATTTAGGGTCTCTCCTCCGGGCTATTCCTCAGATAACGAATGCAAGAGCTCACCAGAATTCCTCTGCACTTTCCTCTTTGACTTCTGCCAAGGATCGACCGCTGACTGCTCCAGGATGCCTGCAAAACCGCAACAAAGTAGCAAGAAGACTACCAGCAACATTGTAGCGCCTCATCCTGCCGGCTTTCTCGACTGTTTCCTGGTGGTGCATGCTCTGAGGGCTGTCTGTCTTCACCCTGCACTGGAAGCCAAGAAGAAATCTCCTGTGGGTCGACGGAATCCTTCCCCTGCCAACGCAGGCACCAAACTTCTGCATCACCGGTCCTCTGGGTCCCCTCTCATCCTGACGAATGTTGTCCCTGGAACACAGGAGCTGGGTCCAAGTGTCTCCTACAGTCCAGTGGCCCCTCTGTCCAAATTTGGTGGAGGTAAGTCCTTGCCTCCCCACGCCAGACAGTAATCCTGTGTACTGCGTGATCTGCAGCTGTTCTGGCTTCTGTGCACTTTCCCAAGACTTCCTTTGTGCACAGCCTAGCCCAGGTCCCCAGCACTCTGTCCTGCATTGCCCAACTCGCTGAGTTGGACTCCGACGTCGTGGGACCCTCCTTTGTGGCTCTGAGTTGACCGCTGTCCTCAGATCTTCTAAGTGCCTGTTCCGGTACTTCTGCGGGTGCTGCCTGCTTCTGCGGGGGCTCTCTGAGTTGCTGAGCCCCCCTCTGTCTCCTCCTCCAAGGGGCGACCTCCTGGTCCTTGCTGGGGCCCAGCAGCACCCAAAATCCTCAACTGCAATTCTTGCAGCTAGCAAGGCTTGTTTGCGGTCTTTCTGCATGGGTACAACTCTGCATCCTCCAGCACGCCGTGGGACATCTTCTGACCAAAGGAGAAGTTCCTGGCACCTTCCGTTGTTGCAAAATCTTCGGCTTCTTCCACCCAGAGGCAGCCCTTTTGCACCTTCATCCGGGGTTTAGTGGGCTCCTGCCCCCCCTGGACACTTGCGTGACTCTTGGACTTGGTCCCCTTCCTTTAAAGGTCCTCAGGTCCAGGAATCCGTCTTCAGTGTTTTGCTGGCAGTTGTTGTTCTTGCAGAATCCCCTATCTCGACTATACTGTCTTTTTGGGGTAGTAGAATAATTTTACTCCTACTTTTCAGGGTCTTGGGGTTGGGTATCTTGGACACCCTTAGTGTTTTCTAACAGTCCCAATGACCCTCTACAACCTACCATAGGCCTGGGGTCCATTCGTGATTCGCATTCCACTTTTGGAGTATATGGTTTGTGTTGCCCCTAGTCCTATTTCTACCTATTGCATCCTATTGTGATTCTACATTGTTTGCACTACTTTTCTAACTGTTACTTACCTGTTGTTGGTTTGTGTACATATACTTTGTGTATATTACTTACCTCCTAAGTGAGGGTATCCTCTGAGATACTTTTGGCATATTGTCACTAAAATAAAGTACCTTTATTTTTAGTAACTCTGAGTATGGTGTTTTCTTATGATATAGTGCTATATGATATAAGTGGTATAGTAGGAGCTTTGCATGTCTCCACGTTCAGCCTAAGCTGCCCTGCTATACCTACCTCTATCAGCCTAAGCTGCTAGAAACACCTCTATTCTACTAATAAAGGATAACTGGACCTGGAACAAGGTGTAAGTACCACAAGATACCCACTATAAGCCAGGCCAGCCTCCTACAGGAGGCTCTTACGAGAAAACGGTTGGTGCATTCAAACCTAGCTCTAAAGCTTTTAAATCCTGTGCTTCACTCCATTCCTAAGTGCAGCCACAAGTCTGCTGTGATAGGACTAGAGCAGATCTTCAGACCTCTTGCACGACACACCCAAACTCTTTCCACATGTGCCAATCCATAACCCCAAACTACCACCACGTACATCAAACAGATTAGTCTCTGAGGCGCTTCTGGGTCTCATAAGGGGTATGAGGCACTATACAAATGCTTCAAAGCATATATATTACAGAGCTGACATGAGCAACTATGTAGTTTTGATTACATCACCCTCTCCCTTCATACTTACTAACACACAATAACTAGAACACTACTAATAATATACTACTACACCACGAATAATACTTGTATGAAACGAAACGTACTGCATTCCTGTAGAGACATCTAAGGGCTACGGAGTAGGTTTGCTGTTTGTGGCCTGTTGCACTGTAAGGGGGGTGATAAGAGTCAAGCCAAAGTGTCATTGTATTTAAAGCTGCATGGCAGGGTCAAACAACCAAGTTGTGTTTGTATTGGTCGTCCCCACCTCTGTGTTTTTTTTATCCCACGAGTCAAGGCCTGTTCTCTTCTTTTTCTGAACAAATGTCACTTGCTGTACGTCCAAATGAGTCACTGTCAACACAAGAGACCCTAATACTGCTCATGGAGCGGAGCTTGTAAACCACCCCCTCTCTGGTCTGTGTGCAGGTGTTTGTGACTCATTGATACTTGGGGTGTTTCTGACTCACACCAAGAGGACTAGTATGTGATACTGGTCAGTGTGAGTAAACAGAAGAAACTCAAACTACCTCCCACTTTCATCAGTAGAAAGAAAGCAGCTATAATAGAATTGTGGGTTAATGCTCCTGTTGCTGGGGCCTGTTAGCTACCTGCTAGTAAATGGTATGAATTTGTGTGAGGGTCTTAGAAAAGGTGTTCATAACAGCCCCATATGGGTGAATGTAGCAAGCTATTCCAGCCATTTTCAAGTATATTTGAGGGACACACTTCAAATGATTCTAGCAGAAAACGGTATGTTCACTCAGGGCAGTTTTTCAGGCTGGACAGTCCATATGCCACTCACAAAAGCTGCTCGCTGGCCTCTGCAAGTGTGTTTTCCATGTGCCCTGTGGTGCCAGGCCAGCCTTGCACCCACAGCATGCCGCCCTAGCAAGCAAATTAGCCACATCCTGGCTGACGAGGCACCGCTCAGAAGTTTACCAGCATTTTACGCGCACTGTTTCGTGCCTATGGTGAGGACTGGTAGGTCCTTCGAGAGAGAACTGAACTTTATCCTCAGAAGACTTGATTCTACTAGAAAGAAGACAGCGTTTGCTGTAGTGCTGAAAATGCGAATTTTTCAGTTCTGCTCCACTACAGCAGAGAACCCACTCAGCAGGAAGATTCCTGTCCGCTCTGCTGTATAAGGGCTTCATGTACAGCGGAAGACGGTGCAGCCGGAAGTAACTCAAAACCACTACTCGTGAGGGGGGGCACGCATGCGTTTGTGGATGTATCTGCCTGTGTGTGTGCTTAGTTGTTTATGGGAAGGTTGTGTGTGCGCGTGCGTAGGTGCCTCTGTATTGAGTTTGTTTGTGTTTGAATGTCTACAGCTCCCTGTAGTAATGTGCATGTCTGTGTATGAATGCGTGCTACGTGGTCTAGATAGGGAGTGTGTGTGTGTGGGTGAGTGTGTTTTTTCTATATGGGGAGTGTGTGTGTATGCTTGGGTTTCTATATAGCGAGTTAATGGTGTTTGCATGTATAGCTCTGTGTTCTTTCTGTGTGGGTGTAAGAGTACTAGTGTGAAAAATGTCATTGTGAGTAGTTGGGTGCCGGGGTGTGTAAGGTTTTGTGTGCACAGCAGGATGTGCCTAGGTATATAGGTTGTCAGTGGGAGTTGATTGGGTGGCTATTTAGTGCTTTGTGTGTGGGGGCATGTGTGGAAGGGAGCTTGTGTGTGTGTAAGGATCATTGCCTGCATACATAAGTGGGCGTGGGGTGAGTTTACAAGATATTTGTGTGAGAACAAGTTTGTGTATGTCTTGTAAATTTGTGTGTCAGGAGACTAAGGACCTGATTTATATGTTTTTAGTGCCGCATTTGCGTCATTTTTTTACGCAAAAACGGCGCATACTTACAAAATTCCATTATATTTTGTAAGTTTGCACCGCTTTTGAGTAAAAAAATGATGCAAGTGCGGGACAAAAAAAGTATAAATCAGGCACTAAGTGTGTTTGTGCAGGATTGTCATGTGTACAATGCCGTGCTTCTCTGTGTGTGGTGTGTGTGCGCGTGTGTTGTCTTGTAGGGGTTTGTACAGTTAAAGAAATACATTTAAAGTAGAGGCTGTGGTGGGAAGGATAGTTCTAGGTTGAAGTGGGCAGTTTTCTTTCCAAAAAGTGCTGCAAAACAACATTTTCATCTAAGCTATTATTTTTAATCTAAACTAAATTGAGGGTTTAGGAAAATGAATTTAAAAAGCAAAATTCAACTTATAGATCACACAAGCTGCGGGATGCAAGGGGCTGCATTCCTGTGCCGAAAAAATGCACTCCTTGCCTTGAAAGAGCCCGTCAAAAGTCTAACATTCTGAACTGAAACAACTTCATGCTCTATGAAACTTAAAAGCAGCCTGGCCATCACGGAGCGTGAAGGAGAGACAAAGAAACAATGTGACAGAACTGGTAGTCGTGCAATATGCTTGAATACCGCTGATCAAGTTCACGATATATGAAACTTCTAAGCACCATGGCCGCTATGAGCATGAGCGCGAAGGAGAGGGACAAAAGAAAAGAGGAAAAAGTAGTTCCCCAGAGTAAAACATATTGGCAGTCGTGCAATAAACCATATAACAGGGTCAGTCTGCAAGGCAGTAACAAAACCGCCCCAAGGCGGGACAACTGTAAAGGACCTACCAATGACATCAAGGGATTTATGAGAGGCAAGCCCATGAATGAGTGAAAGAAATGGGTGTGAGGTGGACGTGGTTAAACCCCACAAACACATTACAACATGTCAGTTGTGCGCTGCTATGCTCGACCTAAAAATGCTGCAGTTTTTTTCCCCGGCTCAAATTGTGCCAGGTTTTATCTGAACATTTATGCCCAACAGGGGCGTAGCTTGGTCAGTATGATTGAGGGGTGGGGAGAGAGTCAGATTTCCCAACAGTCACACTAGGATATCTTGTTAAAACACATCATATGAGAAGCAGGACATTGGGAGGGGGATGCTCAAGTGACACTGCATAGCGAGAAGGGGCAGATTGTTAGGGGTACTTAAAACCCAATATTTTCCAAACGTAGCATTTCTTAAGGCCTTCAAAATATAAGTGAGTGTGTAAGTTTTTGTCAGTGTGGGCATGCAAAAGTTCCAGGTGAAATCCAACAGACCCTTCACATTACCCGACTGAAATCACTTGTGCCCAACTATTTTCTCAAGAATACAATTTCTAGGGGGTGTTACACCCTAAACACCCCCCCCTTAAGCTACACCCCTGATTCCCAAATCAGGAGTCCTGGAGTCAGCGGGGGGAACAACTATGAGGAATGGAAGTTAAGGTTCTCACAGGATGTAGGTGACACTTTCCACATTTTGCTTTTATTTGTGCAGCATTGCTTGCAGCTAGCACTCCTATCTAACCCACATCATAATCACTTCAAAAATTATATTAGATGGTTATTCACTTTGGTTTCTCTTAAGCTGTAGTGTATATGTTGAAAATCCACACAGATGTACTGCTGTATTAGTACAGAAGTCAAGTCTATTTTAAACTGTTATCTTGTAAGCATGTATGCAGTGATTCTTTTATAGTGCACGCCTAGCTGGGATGCAATGGGGAGCTGACAGAGTGCCTTCATCAGGAGTCCAAGACTACCCCGGAGAACATTATAGAGAGACAGCTAGCATGCAAGTATTGTTGTGTGCAGACCCGACTCCAGGATTTGGGATCTGGGAGGGCCATGAAGAGGCATGGACATGTTAAGATGGTATTTCATCCTTCACAGTAATCAAAATGCTTCACTGAGGTCGAGCAATCTTTTGACCCAATAAGGAGTGTGGTGAACCATACACAAATTTACATTAACTACATCCAAACAACTTAAACACCATGACCAGTGTGGCCACAGAAGGATACTCCAATCAATGAAAAGGTTCAAGGCTTTATTTATAACCACAAAGCTAATGTCACTTAGACTGTGCTCAAAATCAAATTGTGAAGATAAACCAACACCATTGGTTGCCCACAATGGCAAAACAAGTTTAATCTAATTAGCATCAACAGAATTAAGCATTCAAGGAGAATAATACACATCATTAAAGAAATAACTTATGCCACAGAAACATACGCCCGGTCAGAATGTATCAACATTAATGAACTCCAACTTAGCGGAGTATGCAAAATTTGGAAATGCATGTGTTGGGACAAACACATGTGGGCAAAATACAAAAGAGGACAAAATAATTTAGAAAAATATAATTTGGACTACAGAATACTAACTAGAAAAATAAAAAGAGTGAGTGACAGCATGCTAACATCTATTCTAGGAGGGAAAGAAAAACATGTCAAAGGAAGTGACAATCAGCAGGCGATCTACCTCTCCAAGGGTCAACAATTAAGAATTCTTCATCAGCATAGCATTAGATCAGCAGCAAAGTCCAGTCAGCCAGCATTAGAAAAATGCAGACAGAGAACTGCACAGAGCCAAGCGTTCTCAAGAGCCAAGGAAAGACTGACTAAAACTTACAAAGGCCACTCCTATAGAAAAGCACACAAAAGGCTCTGATTTGTCAGTTCAGTTGCCTCACATCACACACAAGAGGCATCATCCAACAAAAGTCAATAAGATGTCAGGTTGTAACTGTCTGGTATTTTCTCAGGTTTGGTCTGTTATCATCTCCCCGTTCCCTATGTTAAACTCATAAATCACCAATTAAACATTAAAAAACAAACTTTCCTAGGATACTAGCAATTAATCCAGAGTCTAAAATATATTTCAGCATTATTTAAATTTTACAAGCAGACTATTAAAGTTAAATCCAGTATGCACAATTGTGACCACCACAAATGAAAACATGAGCACTTTTAAAATACATGTCCGTGCAATTTTTCTACGTCAGGCTATTAATCATGAAGCGTAATTTGTCACCTTCTGCTGACGTCGGGGTCACTAAAAGAATTACTAAAATATATGCTCCAACAGACAGGCCAGAATGTCTTAGTTGTCTGAGAGCTGAGTGTGGGACTGTTGGATGGCCTTGTAGAGATGTGAGCTGCATACCATACCTACAGCTAAGTTCTGTCTACTAGTTTAACTGTATTTTATGAGGTTTAAACCTATGGGGTTGATCTATTCTGCTCCCTCCATGTCACTCTCCTTTTTCTGTCTGTCCCTAATCTCTCCTGACTTCACTCTGCTGTCACCTTACCCTCTACTTCCTCCAGCCTCACTCTCTTCACCTCATACTAGTCTCTTTCTACCTTATCCTGCTGTGACCCCCTTTTTCCACTTCATCTTATATTTCTCTCACCTCACTCTCCTCTGTTTCCACCTTATCCTAGTTTCACTCTCTCCTGACCTTGTCATCCACTCACTGTGCATCAACTTATTCTAACTCCACTTAACCTGTATATTTCTACTTCACACTTCTCTCTCCATGTCACCCTTCTTCTCCACCTCTCACCCTTCTCTCTTCTTCACCCTTCTCTCTCTTCTTTGCCCTCTTCTCACACTTACTCACACTCCTCATTTTTTCTGACTCACCACCTTCTCTCCACCTCACATCCTCCTTTTTCCTCCCTATCTGCCTCTGACCTCAGCCTTCTCCATGTTACCCACCAAATTCTCTGCCTCACTGTCCCCTCTCTTACTTCAGCCTTCTCTCTCTCCAGCTCGTCCTTTTCTGTTATCATCACCTTTACTGCGGTTGCCTATAGGGTAATGATTTTGTGTATGTATATGAATGAGAGGTGTGCACACCACTTGTGTGGGTGCATGAGTGTACGTAATGGGCATGGCAGCTCTCTGTCTCTGGATCTATTCTTCACTAGTTGCTCTCCAAATTCTAAACATTGGCAGCACTGGATTATATAGTACATAAACATGAGCACAAATGAGATCTGCAAAGTGTTGGGGTTATGTATACTTTAACTAAATAGGTGAGAAAAACAGTTGGAATAGTAATCAAAGTTGGCAACCCGAGCAACCACTGTGCCAAGTGTACAGCTTCCGAGATTGATGACTCTGCTTGTAATTTAATGGCTACTCTCTTAACTACTATTTTGTTGTCAGTCTTTTGAGCAAAATGTATCTCAAGGACAAGGAGAATGGTTGACTGCCCACTTCAAATTAATAATAATTCTTATCAAGGTGAACCCTTAAAATCACTAAATTAATCTCAGCTCAACCTGAACAAATGGAATTAGATAAATGGAGTAAACTTTCATGAACAAAATTACACCGAAATTACAAAAAAAAACAATAAGGAGGAATTGAGATAAGAGTTTTTAAAGCTGTAGGTGAAAATAGCACCAAAATGCACCAAGCGCCAATGGTAGTCAATAGTCACGATAGACCGCGACCTAGGCGCAATTCAAGGCCAACCGTGGTGGAGCTTGGGTTGGATGTATCAAATAAAATGGCCCTGGTGAAAGTCGAAAGTTCAAAAAAGTTTCCAAGTCCCACTTCAGAAAGGGTCTTTGTCACCTTTTTTGAAAGAAAAATCCTCTCCATGCTAATATCGCTGAAACTGTAGCCACTGCTATGGAACCAAATCCCAAATAAGCAGGTTGGCCCAGTTGACACTAGGAAAAGTTTCAGCAAGACATCTCAAAAGTTGTAATGTCCCAACTCAGAATTTGATTTTTTTTTTCATTGGCTATAGCTAAAATTTAATTTGAAGCTATAGAAGTGCCAGTCGTATACTTACTTACCTTGGGCTGTCTCGCTGAAGTTATGAAGTGCTGGAAGAAAAGATTTCAAAATTTTCCAAACTATTTTGGTTCCCAAACAACCACAGGAGTACACTTTTAAGGCCCCATGCATCTCAGGGTAAGGCACTACTAGACTCTCATGGTATCAGACAGAGACAAACTGTCAAGTTTAGTCCAGGTCCAGTTGCCACAGGTCATCTGGGGGTTTCGAAAAAAAGGCCTTTTGCATCTTGCTGTGTCCCTGTAGCCACAGTAGCCTCATAGACGGTCACCCAACAGACCCTTGGAATCTACTTATTTGTCCTATGCACAAGAGGGAGCAGCTGTAGTCTTTTGGGGCTCGTCTGATCTTCTAAAGGTCCAGACATTGTTTTAAGGATGGTGTCTTGTGGTTCCAAATATACGATTAGCTCTAGCTAGTTTGTGGGACTGACTCCTGCCTGAGGTCAAAGTTGCCAGACCCTCGGAAATCTACTTTTTTGAGTAGTTCCTCTTGTCCTTGCTGCAAACAGGCTCAAAATGGTGTCAGGGCAATTTCAATATGGTCAAAGTCTACAAAGCAATAAGCCTAAGCACTGATAGCTGAGGGTGTGTAGGGGAGTGTGCTATGGAAATAACTAGTGCCCTCCCACAGCCAACACTAACATCCAGTTTGAAGCAGGCCCTGGGCCTCACAAAAAAATGAGACATAAGTCTGGCAAGGCAAAGAATGGTCCTTCAGAAATCCGTCAGAGTATGATGTGATTCTGTTTGATCATTTTTAAGGGTGCAATTTGTTTACATGTGCTTGAGATAGTCCTTTCAGGTAGGATCAACACTTTGTGCCAAAAGAAGGCGCAGTTGAAAATTGTTCAAACATTGTTTCTTTACGGCGTACTTGATGCATTTTGCCGACCACAGTGACAAGCCTTAGTTTTATCCTGGAAGGTTTGCTACCCTGCCCTGTTGATAAATGTTAGGGGCATGCCTTCCTGAGGTTCTCGCAACATTCATATTTTCTTAACATGATTCCTGCAGATCCTTTTGTGTTTGCCTTCT